>NW_026522030.1:61592500-62842500 GCF_021234435.1 Artibeus jamaicensis
CAAATTCCATGAGTACTTTCCTAATTATATTTAAAAACGGTACTCTTAAGTATCTACGGTTAATGCAATTCTTGCTATGATGTTTTTAGCTAACTCTGAAACAGGAAGGCAGAGGATATTTTTCAGCAGAGTTCATTTTCATGAGATTGCACAACACTCTTGCTGACCAAACAGGTGATAATTATTAGATAATTTATGCCTGGAAGGCTTTTTCTATGTTTTCCCACATTGGATAACTATATGTCTTAGAAAATGTGGATGCCCCACATTTGCTTGCAGATAAACCAGGAGGAACAATTGGGGAATGAGACAGACCATGCACCCCAGGGTTCCAGCCCAAAGAAACGAAGCCTCGAAATCTCTGACTAAAAAAAAACTTGTGGGGGTTGAGGCAGCACGAGAAATTTTCAGCCTCGCAGGAGAGTTCATTGGAGAGACCCAAAGGATCCTAGAATGTACACAAAACCACCCATCTGGGAATGAGCAGCAGGATGGCCCAATTTGCTTGTAGGTAGCAGAGGGAGTGATTGAAACCAGCAGAGAGCCCAGCCAGCAGCACTGTTGCCTCTTGGACCCCTTCCTTACATAGAGTGCCACAACACAGGGACATGGTTTGCCCCACCCTGGTGAATACCTAAGGTTCTGCCCATTATTAGTAACAAGTGCACTGAGACAAAAAATATGGCCCAAGTGAAAGAACAGATCAAAGCTCCATAAAAATACAACTATGCGATGATGAAGAGATAGTCAACCTATCAGATACAGAGTCCAAAACACTGGTAATCAGGATGCTCACAGAAATGATTTACTATGGTCACAAAATAGGGGAAAAATGAAGGCTATGAAATGTGAATTAAAGGAAAATGCACAGGGAACCAACAGTAAAGAGAAGGAAACCTGGACTCAACTCAATGGTTTGGAACAGAAGAAAGAAATAAACATTCAGCCAGAACAGAATGAAGAAACAAGAATTCAAAAAATTCGAGGAGAGAAGTTGTTGAGGGGAAGGGAGGGTGTGGGGCTCTCTAAAACATATTGTAAACAAAATCCTTGGCTTACTGCCTTTTCCATTGCTAACTTTCATAAGGTTGTACATTAAAAAATTCTTTCCTTTTATAAAAAAATAAAAATAAATAAAATAAATAAAACATATTTTAAACAAATAGAGAAGTTTTTTAAATTAAAAATCACAAAGTGATGTAATAAAATAATGAATGATAAATAATACCATAGACTAAAGTAGAATTATCTAAACTAATTTCAACAAATATATATAACTGTAAAATAAATAAATGATAGATAACTAAGTAAGTCGGAAGAACACCGAGAAAGATACCAAAAAAACCTGCAATGAAGGAAAAGATATTTGGGAAAAACTAAAATGGAATGAGTCAGATATGAATAACAACAATCACAGGGACCTCTGGCCAAAATGGGCCCAAAGAGGAACACAATAAGGCACATCATAATTACATTACCAGAGATAAAAATGAAGGAGAAAATCCTAGAAGCAGCAAGAGATAAGGGGACAGTACCTACAAAGGAGTACCCATCAGACTGTCAGCTGATTTCTCAAAAGAGACCTTACAGGCAAGAAGGAGCTAAAAAGAAGTATTCCAAGTCATAAAAGGCAGGGACCTACATCCAGGAATCCTGGATCCAGCAAAGCTTTCATTTAGAATGGAAGGACAGATAAAGTGCTTCTCAGATAAGGTCAAATTGAAGGAGTTCATCATCACCAAGCCCTCATTATATGAAATGTTAAAGGGACTTATTAAGAAAAAAAGAAAAAACATGTACAGTAAAATGATAGCAAACTCACAATTATTAACAACCACACTTAAAACAAAAACAAAAACAAACTAAGTAAACAAACAGAACAGGAACAGAACCGCAGAAATGGAGATCACATGGAGGGCTAGCAACAGGGGAGTGGGGGGAGAAGAGAAGGGGAAAAGGTACAGAGAACAAGTAGCAGAGATGATAGGTAGGAAATAGACAGGGAAGGGTAAGAATAATATGGGAAATGTAAAAGCTAAAGAACTTAAGACACATGGACATGAACTAAAGGGGGGAATGTGGGTAGGAGAGGGTGTGCAGGGTTGAGGGGAATGAAGGGGGGGAATGGGGCAACTGTAATAGCATAATCAATAAAATATATTTTTAAAAAATCATATTCCCTGGCTGGTGTGGCTCAGTGAGTTGAGCACAGGCCTGTGAAGCAACAGGTCACCGGTTCAGTTCCCAGTCAGGGCACATGCCTGGGTTGAAGGCCAGTTCCCTAGTAGGGGACACATGAGAGACAACCACACACTGATGTTTCTCTCCCACTCTTTCTCCTTCCCTTCCCCTCTCTCTAAAAATAAATAAATAAATTTTTTTAAAAAATCATAGAATTTTGCTAAGGAAAACTAATTAATCAGGTGTTGTACTCTGTAGCTTGAAGGATCAAATTCACTGAGCTTGTAATAAAGAGAAAATTTTCATTTAGTATAAATCCTTTACACTTGCAGGAGCAATGTAAAGTTTTCCAAAATTATTTTATGAAGCCAAAATTAACCTGTCTTAAAATTTTTAATTTTAGATTTGAAAAACAAAGTTACTTTCCAATTTTATTTGTGAATTCAGATTTTTTAAAGGGCAACATAAAATTTTAGCAAAGCATGTCCACTATATGGTAAACTATTGTGGGAATTATAAAAAAGGTAGTAGTAAAAAATAGGGGTCACAGAAACAAGAGAAAACTGTTTAAGGGGACACACAAGTATTGAAAAATAGATTATGGCAGATCATTTCTGAAAATAAAAAAATCTGATTTTCATTTCAATTTTTTTTCTTTATTTTTATCGTTGATATTATTGCAGATGTCTCCAATTCAGCACTTTGCTCACACCCTCCAAGGTGCTGCTCC
The DNA here is from genome assembly GCF_021234435.1 of Artibeus jamaicensis. Taxonomy (NCBI): domain Eukaryota; kingdom Metazoa; phylum Chordata; class Mammalia; order Chiroptera; family Phyllostomidae; genus Artibeus; species Artibeus jamaicensis. Next base: position 61,595,412 of record NW_026522030.1, read on the forward strand.
TCCTTCCCTCTGGCCATCATCACACTGTTGTCCATGTCCATGGGTTGTACATATGTTCTTTGGCTAATCGCTTCACTGTCTTTCATCTAGTCCTCCCTGCCAGCCCAACAGCTGTCATTCTGTCCATGTATACATGCCTCTGTTTCTATTTTATTTCTGTTTATTTTGTTCATTAGATTTCACATGTAAGTGAAATTATATTGTTTTTCTCTTTCTCTGACAGATTTATTTCACTTAGCATAATATTCTCTAGGTTCATCCATATTGTCACAAAAGGTAAGATTTATTTCTTTTTTATGGCCATACTGTTTTCCACAGTGGCTGCACCAGTCTGCTTTCCCACCAACAGTGCACTAGTGTTCCCTTTTCTACACAACCTTGCTACCATTTATTGTTTGTTGATTTATTGATGGTAGCCACTCTGGTGGGTGTGATAAGATAACTCATTGTGGTTTAAATTTGCATCTCTATGATGAGATTAGTAATGTTGAGCATTTTTTCATATGTCTTTTGGTCACCTGTATGTTTTCTTTGGAGAAGTATATATTTAGGTCCTTTGCCCATTTTTAATTGGGTTGTTTTTCTCCCTAGTGTTGACTTGTTTAAGTTATTTATATATTTTGGAGATTAACCCCTTACCAGATGTATCATTGGGAAATATGTACACTCATAGTGCTGGTTCCCTTTTAATTTTGTTGATGGTTTCTTTGGCTATGTAGAAGATTTTTCTTTTGATGTAGTCCCATTTGTTTATGTTTTGTTTTATTTCCATTGCCCTAGGAGACATATTGACAACAATATTGCTTCAAGAGATGTTTGAGATTTTATTGCCTAAATTCTCTTCTATGATTTTTATGGTTTTGTGACTTAAATTTAAGTATTTTATCCATTTTTAGTTTATCCTTGTGTGTGGTGTAAGTTGATGGTATGGTTTCATTTTTTTTGCATGTACATGTCCAATTTTCCCAAATCCACTTATTAAAGAAATTTTCTGTGTTCCATTATATGCTCTTGCCCTTTCACCAAATATTAATTGACCATAAAGAAATGGATTTATATCTAGACTTTCTATTTTGTTCAATTGATTTATATGCCAGTTCTTATACCAGTATGAGGCTGTTTTGATTACAATGGACTTACAGATATTAGTTTGATATGGGTATACCTCTAACTTTGTCCTTCTTTCTCAAGATTGCTGAAGCTATTAGGGTTTCTTTGGTTTTGGTTCTATGTAAAATTTTGAAATTTCTGCTCTAGTTCTGGCAATGGCAATAGTGACATATGTCACTGGTATTGCAGTAAAAATTGTGTTGAATATATAGATTTATTTGGGTAGTATGGACTTTTTAATTATAATAATTCTTTCAATCCATGAACATGATGTATGTTCCCATTTATTTCTATCTTCCTCAATTTTTTTCTTTGGTATCCTATAGTTTTTTTTAGTACAGATCTTTTAACTTTTTTGTTAAATGTGTTTCTAAGCAGCTTATATTGTTGTTATTGTAATAACAAATAGGATTATTTCCTTGGTTCTCTTTTGATTTTGCAATCTTTTGGAGACTGTTAGGTACACTAGAATTTGTTGGCAATGTTTTGAATGATTAAAAAACTCAAATTTCTTGCTTGGACTCTTGCAGGAAAAAAACGCAGAAGTTAAAGACTTCTCAAGATCCAGGAGAAAATGCACAATTTACTAGAGTATTGATGAATTTTAAAATAAATAAAATAAGAACTTTTTTGACACAAATGTTTGTCCTAAAGGTAAGCCATGGACAATTGTGGGACATTATATTGTCCACAAAGTGGAGAGAAGCCATATAAAAGAAGGACATAAAAATGATGCTTGGGCAATATAAAATTATATTCTTATACCTTTCTATATTAATGATATAAACTTAAACTCTCACTGGTGTGACTCAGTTGATTAAAGTATTATCCCATACACTGAAAGGTGTGGGCTCAATTTCCAGTCAGGGCATATGTCTATGTATCAGATTTAATCACCAGCAAGGAGTCCAGGAGAGGCAACTGACTGATATTTCTCTGTTACATTCTCTCTCTCTCTCTCCTCTCTCTCTCTCTCTCTTTTTCTCTCTCTCTTTCTCCCTGTCTCTCTCGCCCCTTCCTCTCTAAAAAAAAATAAAAATATCCTTGAGTGAGGATTAAAAATAATAAAAAATAAAGAAATGATATAAACTTAAAAATATATGATTTTTAAAATTTTAATTTTTAAGGAAAATTACTTAAAATCAAAACCTCTCAATGAACACTACATTTGATTCATATATGCTATCATCACCATAATTCATAGATGTAGGTAGGTGCTCCATATTTTTGGGTGGAGAAGCCATGGATCAATCTAAGAAAAATCAAGGCAAAGAGAATAAAACCACAAAAAGTACAATATACAAATGGAATTGACATCCATTAAAACATCAGAGGAGTTGAAAAAAACAGAAAATCCATCTTATCCTTTCATGAATTAGGAACAGAAATGAAACATAAAATTATTTTTGAAATAACAACTGAATTACAGAAAGCTAAAAAATATTGACAAGCAGTACAGTAAAAATACAGAGCAGATCAAATGCAAAGAGGTAAGAAAATAAAACTGAAATTAAAAATTATGAAAAGGAACCATAGGACAAAGTAATAAATATTGAAGATGGACAAAGGTAGTAGAGCAAAATATAGCTGGAGTCTTAAAGGAAAAACAAAATAATGAAACAGAAGAATTATTTAAAATTATATTTCAGGAGATGTTTTTAAAATAAAATATCTGAACATATATATTGAAAAGACATATTCTGTGCCAAAGAGAATTAATCTAGAATCATCAGTATCAAACTACCTACTGATAATATTATTAAACTATAAGACAAAAAAAGGATACTGTCAGCAGCAATTCATAAATATATTTCAGAAATTTTTAAGTTTTAGGATAGGAAAAGAGTACCCAAAATATAAAGCCATTTTATTGATAGTTGAGTCAGAGAGATGGAAAAAAAAGGATGAGAAAGGATATACTCTTATTTAATTGTTTATCAGTTTGGGGAACCAAAATTATTGTCTAAAGAAGAAAGATAAGATCATAATATTTTGGTCTTAATATAAAGCTTAACAATAGGATAAAATAATAGAGCATCATAAATATCAAAATATTAAAAGAAAAATAAAGGGTACAACCTACATAGTGAAAAACATCTTAAGCAGCTAATACAAAGTAAAATAAATCACAGAACTGACAAAAAATATGTAATGTCAAAATTTTAAAATAAAATTAAATGGCTTATTAAAAGAAAAAAGATTGCTCACAAAGCAAAATAAGGTTATCTATTGTGTACAAGAGACCTATGTAAACAAAGCAATTCAGAAAATTTGAAGCTGAAAAACACAGTAGGTATGTAAAAAAATGGAGGATATATAATTGGTAGTAGATAAGCCAGTGTCTATTTAAAATGAGAAGATGAGGTTAGTATCAGCCAACGTATAGAAAACACACTTTTCATCAGTTAATACATGCATTCAGAAGAAATTAAGGACCTATGAGTGCTGAAAGCAAGAGATGGTGCTAGATAATATTCTTCTTTTTTAAACTGAGAGGCTCTTTAAGAGTTGTTGGGCTCATGGTCCAGGAATGTGAGAAGTACAAAGCTGAAGACAAGAAGCTGCAGGACAAGGTGTCTTCCAGGAATGCACTTGACTCCTACGCATTCAACATGAAAGCAACTATTGAAGTTGAAAAATTCAAGGCAAAATCAATGATGAGGACAAACAGAAGACTCTTAACAAGTGCAATGAAATCGTCACCTGGCTTGGTAAGAATCAGACTGTGAAAAAGGAACAATTTGAACCTCAGCAGAAAGAGGTGGAAAAAGTCTGCAACCCAATCACCACTGATCTCTACCAGAGTGTAGGAGGCGTGCCAGGACGAATGCCTGGGGTCTTCCCTGGTGGTGGAGCCCCTTCATCTGGGGGTTCCTCCTCTGGGCCCACCATTGAAGAGGTTGATTAAGCCAACCTCTTGCGCATATTTAGCAATGTTCCATACAAAATATTGAAAGGCCCAAATTTGTACCAAATTCCATGGCAGTTTTAAAAGTTGAGCTGCTGTATAATAAAACAGCATTCTTGATACTTGAATATGGAGTATGTGCACAGGGAAAGAAAATAATGCACTTTATAACACTGCATTGTATAGTGGAAAATGCAATGTCTTAAATAAAACTATTCAAAATTGGCACCATAAACAAGAGTATCAAATATCTATTTTATAATTTATAGACTAAGTAGATGATTTGAAAACATTAATATGTCTTTTTATATTATAGTTATAAAAACAGTAAATGTGTAATATAGAAAGTTAAAAACTAAGAAAAATATACCGCAGTCTTACCACCCACAGTATGCTGCTATGGGCGTTTGACTTATATCTTTCAATATCTCTTCGGAAGTGTGTGCATGCTTGTGTACCTGTGTGTGTGTGCGTGTGTGTGTGTGTGCCAAAGCCTGTCAAAACCATCTTACTTTAAATTAAAATGTATGACCACCTTCCATGAAATACTGTGCTACAGTGCCGTGCTTCTTGAGCTCAAACAACTTTCATATTAGATGAAATCTATTCATTCAATAAAAAATATGTATACATAAAATAAATTAATGAGGAGCTAAGAAATATTTATTTTATGCTTGTATGCTGATCACTGAATAATTATATAAGAACATCTCATTTAGTCAAAAGCCTTAATAAGAAATAATGCAGCATAAAGAGGTATATAATATTATCTCTAATTCACAGAATATAATATATCAAAAATCATTTAATTTATTCATAGGCACATTTCTAATAAATAAAATTAGGATTTGCATGTAGATGTAATAAATTCCAAGACCACTCTTCTTCTGACATAGCTTTTTTGCCAAAAATGTCCTTTTTCCTACATTCTTCTCATCACTTCCTCTATAAAACATGAGAGAGTATCTTTGAATATATGTAAGAAACATTTACCCAAATCCAACTGTCACTTTGCAAGATCCATAAGAATACAGTAACCTGCTCTCTCTGATGTAGATGTCTCTCCATTTGATCAGCAAAACTGTTATCAACACTGACCCTCAACTCTCCTCAAAATTTACACTCCTGTATTCCATAAGAAAAGACTACACTGTGGTACTCTTCTAGTTATAAAATAAATTCACATTAAATAAAAATATATGACTATTCAAGGCAGCAAACTTCTATGCCCAAAACAACTATTCTTTCACTTTCAGCAACTCCCTTACCCTGGGAAATCAGAACGTGTAATGTGAATTGGTCTGTTGTGGGACACCTTAAGATTCAGGTCTTAGGGTCAGAAAGAAAACAAACAATACAGGTTACTTTTTTGTTTCTATGTCTTTTAACTTTACTGACCATAACTTTAATATCTGTGTGCCAAATGAATAAGGGTTGTGGCTTATTAAATTTAAAAAAAAACCTTGGAATTTTTTCAAAGGCTTTTATTGGCCAGACATGCATATTAACCCATTCTTTGCCTTATTTCCTGTTTTAATTGAGTGTCAAAGGTTGCACATTGCTATTAGAGTCAGATACCACTGGCAGTAGAGGTCAGGGACTCTCTGGCATTCTATTAGAGCCACAGAAACAAAAGAGAATGATAATTTCACCTGTTGTAACCTCAATTTTTTCAGGACGGAACAGACATTGACCTTATTGTTTGTCAGCCATTGACTCTGTAAACTTCAGCTACTCTAATTCTGCTTACTAAACAGTAAGAATGCTTTCACAACAAAGGTGAAAAATAAAACAATAGAAAGTACTCAGAGATGACTCAAAGGAGAGACATATCTAGGTGACAGAAAGATAAAATGAATTACTTTTTATTCCTAGGTCACATCCTTTGTTTGGATAGTTTACGACAATAACAGTTTATACCAACAACCTTCAATTTTATCTTCTTTTGTGGAATACCTTATAACTTCCTTTATGTGAACAAGTACAAGCAATAAATCTAATAAATTGCTCATGCTACCTAACACGTATTTGCAGCAATAGAAGGTCTGATGAATTTCTGTGAAAGTTTTCTCTACTTTCCCTACCCTTCAAAGTTTTTGGCTGAAATGTAGGTAAATATTTAAAGGCATAATTAATTTATTTTCTTAGCTCTTTTCAAAGAATGGAAAATGGCAATACTGAAGAAAGCATATGTTAAATGTCTTTCTTTAAAGGTATTTAGAAATTGATTTCTTACCAATAATTTACATACATAAAAGTTATCATTTGAAGATAACTTTTTTCCCAATTTCAAGGTCTTATTTATTATATATCATTTCTTTTGATGAGCAGTTAAGTAAAATTTTAAAGGCTAGACATTGATAATTAATACTTGTGATTATTCATAATAGTATCATATTTGACACTCAATTAATTCTTTGTAAAAAATAATTTGACTTTAATCATAATACTCCACAAATGTGTAATGATAAGGGCACAATATAACGTTAGAATTAACTCACCCAAAATGCAAAAAGAAAGGTGAAGGCAAATTTTGCAGTGCTGTGATACAAGTGTGACTTCGCATTATTTAAAGAGGGTCTTCAATTTGATAAATACTGTTATTACTTTAAATAATGGGTAGTCTTATTATTTATTTATTGCTTCCATTCTGACTTTATTAACAATTTTGATTGTACAACATGCAGTAAGGTAAGGGTTGCAAAGCCAGACAGAATAACTTTTCCCATCAAACACTCAGGTAAAGGAGAGACAAGTTGCTTTCATAAGCCTGTTTACACATTCCAACTTTCATAATCCCATCAACACTTTCACTGAGAGAACACCTTTTATGTTTTGTCATTCTAATTGCAGCACATGCCAGGGCTTCACCAATGGATTTTGGTACCACGGTGTGGGGGTCCCCATGTCAACATGTGCAGAAATTTCTCTCATCCACCTCCTGACCATTACCCACTTTGGTGCAAAGGATTTGGGTCCCCAGTGAGGGGTCAATTCAAGGGAGCCTGTCCTTTTGGTAGCCTCCATCTTGATTTATATCCCAAACAATTTACTCAAAGAAATTTCAGGTGATTTCTCATAATCTTTGAATACTGGCTTTCAAAACATCTTTAAACCAGGATAAATAAAGCACACTTGTTAGGGGTCTTTATTCCTGCACTGTGTACAGAAGGTATGATGTCTCTTATTCATTCGTATCCTCTAAAGTCATATAAAAATACCATAACAAAACTCCTATTATATAAACTATTGATAATTAACTGACCTCCATGCACATGATACCACATCTCTCATGAATACCTTGGTGTTTAGAAAGGTATTAATTACTTACCAACAACATTGCTTCATAAATAAGAAGCTAACCATGAGAAATGTGAACACAAAGAGTGACATGATCTTGGTTTTAGTAATATTTGGAGCAACAATAAGTCTGAAAAGAGGACATTCCTGCTCCATTCCCACTGATGTCTGTATCCATGGAAACTCCCTTTTAATAGCATCCACATAATACTGGAAAATCAGGTATGCTACCTTTTGATAGTGAGTGCATTAAAAGAATCCAGCACTTTGCTAAGAAGGTCAGCTCTTGAAAGCCTTCAAGAGCTTTGGTAGCTGAGAAAGCTGGAGGGCTATAAATCCTTCATTTCTTTGCTAAGAAGCTTGGCTCCTGAGAATCACATCAGTGCTCTCTAACCCAGAAAGCAGAATGTGAATCTTTTGTTCCCTGCCTATGATGTTGCACTTTTGAGTACTTATTTCCTTAGCTAAGAAGACATGCAGGAGAAGCCTATTATGTGAACTTAGAGATTAATTATGACTAGACACAAACTGAAAAAAGACAAGCAAAAAGATGTGCAGCATGTAAAGAAAGAAGACTTATTTGTAAGAATGCCAGATGGCAAATGTCGTTACACAGAAATATATGCACTGAAATAATGGTCACATGGTAACATTTTAAAATATATTATAGTCTCAGCATTTTTACTATGATAAATATCTGTCACAGAAAAAGCTTTTCCCATGGGATTATTCAACACACTTATTGAAAGTAAAAGAAAAACAAACGGGCACTTTGCTTTTAAATCAAACTGACATACCAGAACTATGTAGTAAGAAAAACACTTTCAATGACTGAATAATAAATAATTATTATTCAACAAAAATAGTTCAGGGTATTTTGGATATACGTATAAGGAAGGCATCAACTTTTTGTATTTGTGCAATTAAAAACAACAGAAATATATTATTCTAAATGTTGTTACATGTTGAGAGATCATTATGAATATATTTAAATATGATAATACCTGTGAAAATTGATGTACTAATTTTTGCCCATTTTAATGTTAGAGAAACCAATGTGTCCATAGTAAACCATAAGAGAATCACTAGATGGCTGAAAAACAAAAATCACTGAGTTATTAATAATGCTAGTGTTAACAATAGTGATGACATTTATTGACTTACTATGAGTTTCAGGCACTCTTCTCAGCATCTGGTATGCATCGTCTGTGCCCTAAATGCTCCACACAATCTTATGAGTCAGGTACCACTACATTCCATTTTATAGAATGGAAATAAAAATTTAGAGTAATGTGTTCAAAATCATAAAACATAAATGATAGAGCTGAAATGTGAACCCATGCCACCATCAAAAATAATGTTTAGACTGACAGCTGTAAGAGGGAAAGGGGCAGGTGGGGACTGATTGAAAGAAAGTGAAGAGATTAAGTTGAAGAACATATATGAAGAGCCCATGGACATGGACAAGGGAGTGGGGATTTGTGGGTGCAACTTTGCCAGCAAGTCCCCCCGTCTGCCACAGATGAAAATGAAACTACCAAGACATGATCTGCCTGGAGAGGAGACGTGGTCCATCTCTCACAGGAGAAGGACCAAGAACCTCTTCTTCAACAGCTTTTATTAGGTTCAGAACACACAGAAATACAGGTAAAGCTCATCAATCAATGTCAGGTGGCAAGGATCAAACAATAGATAACATTTCAAAGAAATCTAAGGGCTTAGTCTGAGTCAGTGTCTGTCACGTAAGGGGGTTGCAAAAACTTTGGGAGACATACTCATTTCCTGCTTGGACCCTTATCATATGAATGAAAGCACTCTTAGCAAAGCAGGTTTCACAGGACTTTATGAATTCTTTCTTATGTCCCATCACCCTGCCCTAGGCAGTGAAGGGCTACACTGCCCTCCCCATCATAGGTTTTTAGGCTTAAGTGGATTAGAGCCAGGAAATGCTTCTCCCAGTTGGAAATGCGGACTCAGGCTATGTCAGAATAGCCAGGGGGTAAAGGTCCATCACTCCCTCTTTGCTGCAGCCTCCTGAGTCCTTCCTTGAGGGCCTCCCACGTGATTGTGTCTGGCTTAGGTTGACTCTCCTCTGAGGGGTTTCACCTGTCTTTTACTAACTGACCAAGCATTGAGGGCAGGGGATGAAGCAGAAGCAGCACTGCTGCCAGAGACAAGCTTTATCTCCTTAGTGGCTGGCATTCCAGAGGTCGCTCATTCAGCCTTAGCCATGGGTGGCAGTTACAACTCCTGAAACCAGGCAGAGTGGTTCCCAACAGGGATTGGCTATGGAAGTGGGAGGTGGACTGGATGGAGGGGGAAAAAGGGGGAAAATTGCACAACTGTAATAGCATAAACAATAAAATATTTTTTTAATTTTTAGAGATAGTATAGTAAGGATGTGCATATTCTGTGAGTAAAAGCCTAGACATAGAAATAATAACACACTATTTCCATTTTTCTATATGTTAGAAAGCCATATATAATATGAATTATTTTGATCATTACAGCCCTTCTGCAAGTGCAGATAGTATGTTTTAGAGCTGAGAACACTGATATTTTGGATGATAAACGTTGTTTTCTGTGTCATATGTTTAATGAATAGCAGTATATGGAGCCGGAGCTAGCTTCAAACACTCAATCTGCTCTAATAGACTCCTCTGCTCTTTATAAACAAATACAATATTGCAACAAGCTTCCTATCAACTCAATAGATGACAAAGCAACAATATAATAGCTAAGTAACATAGATATTAAGTACCAATTAATTTACTTTCTCAAAAACTGTCCTCTTACCAGAAGCCACTGCCAACAGCATGACTCATAATCTTGGGGACATTTTCACTCTCTTCTCAAACCCAGTTTTCACATTATGACTTTACTTTGATATGTAACTTAAATAAACTATTTTTTCTATTTTGACTATTATGAAAATAGTCATAATGCCATACTAGATTACTGTAAAAGCTTTTTACTGGTTTTCAGTGACTCTGGATCTCTTCATATCAGCCAAACTTCAATATTATTATTAATCTCTAAATTTTTGACAAAGAGTATGTCCTGAAGCTTCTTGCTACCTTATTATCCACATATTGAATACACAGTATAATATTATCTAAAGACCATGCAGTTCATGATTTGATTCCTACATCTGACTTATCAGCTATGTGACACACAGCAAGTAAGAGATAATTCTCTGTGCCATGTTATAAACCAGTTTATGATAGGGATGTAAAAGTACTCTATAGACTGCTATAACGTCTAAATGAGTTATTTAAAGTGATGGGAAAATTACCCAGTGTTCAAATATAATAAGTGTTCAGATAAAAGTTTGTTCTTCTTCTTCCTCCCACCCCTCCTCCTCCTTTTCTTTTTACTCTTCCTCACCCACTCCTCCTTCCTCTCTTCTTTTTCCTCCTCCTCATTATTATTTTTGTCATCCTTTTTAAATTGTATTTATTTATTTATTTTTAGAGAAGGGAAGGAAGGGAGAAAGAGAGGGAATGAAACATCAATGCCTGGTTGCTTCTTGTGTGCCCTCTACTGGGGACCTGGCCTGCAACTCAGGCATGTGCCCCAACTGGGAATCGAATTGGCAACATCTTGGTTTGCAGGCCTGAACTCACTCCCCTGACCTACACCAGCTGGGACATCAACATTATCATTATTAAACCAACTTACTTTGTTCCCTATAGGATATTTAGAGGAGACATGATTAAATGCACCTTCTAGCTTGCCAGTCCTAGTTTTGAATTCTGGCTGCCTCTCTGGGTAAATGTGTGCTATTGAGAAATTTGTTGATCTCTCTAGTTCTCAGTTTCTTTGTCTGTAAAGTGGATTTTAATCATAGCACCTGTTACAATAATTAAATGAGACAGTAAATGTTTAGCATTTTGCATTTGATGTGGCTTATGATAAATGCTCAGTAGTTATTAACATTTTTATTACTTACCTGAAACTTTTGGAGGGGTTATTATAAGAAACAACCATATAAAATGTGTTTATGAAATCATAATTGAGAGAAATTTTGAAATTATGCTACTTCTCGTTATTAAAAGTAATCTCTGGGGCACAGCAAGTTTTATAAATGTATTTCACTTTTTAATTTGTTTGACATAACACAAACAAAAAACCAAACAATCTGAATTTAGCAAATTAACAGAATCTTCTAAACTGAACTCATTTTCTAAAGTTAGTATTGTCTTCTTTCTACTTTTTTACCTTGTTTGTTTTTTTTAGCCTATTGACTAAATTTGTCTATCAATAATGTAAGAATATAACTCTTACTCCTCCCCCCCCCTTACATCACAATTACATCAGAATATAAAGAATTTGCATTTGGAATAGATTGAATTCTAAAAATTTTTTGGTAATTCAAAATACACATTTATTTCTGTATCCATTTGGAAGTTATACTTTTTTTCCTGTATGGAAAAGTTGCATATGCTGACTACTGCTTCTGAGCAAGTTAAAAAAAACTTATTCACATACTCTGTACAACTATAACACTCAATACTTTCACAATGGATATTGTGGAAACCAACATGGACAATGGGTTACAATGCTGATGAAGTGAAAAGTGAATGCCACATGCAGGCCCTTTACGCTGCTCTCTCAATCTTAATGTTATTCTTTCCAATCACTTGTAAAAACTTCCTCTTTTTTTTCTAAAGATACCTCATTATAAAAGGGAGCTAAGTTCTGTGACTCCACTGTGAATGAAAAAATTTGTTTAAAAGAATTTGAGAGAAGTCAGATTAAACATATAAGGACTCCATAATGTCTTTACTTTGAACATAAAAAAAGAAAAACATATTTATGGCTGTGGAGAAAAGGGAACCCTGGTACATCATTGGTGGGAATGCAGACTGGTACAGCCACTATAGAAAACAGTATGGAATTTCCTTACAAAAATAAAAATGAAACTGTCTTTTGACTCAGAAATTTCACTGCAGAGATTATACCACAATAACCCTGAAACACCAATCAAAAAGAACCTATGTACCCCAATGTTCATAGCAGCAAACTTTATAATAGCAAAGTGCTGGAAACAACCTAAGTGAACATCAGTAAATGAGTGGATCAAAAAACTATGGTACATTTACACAGTGGAATACTACACAGCAGAAAGAAAGAAAAAGCTCCTCCCTTTGGGACAGCATGGATGGAACTGGAGGGCATTATGTTGAGTGAAGAAACCAGGCAGTGAAAGACAAATACCATACAGTGTCACCTATAAGTGGAACTTAATCAACAAAACAAACAAGCAAGAAAAATATAACCAGAGACACTGACATAAAGAACAAACTGACAGTAACAAGAAGGAAGGGGAGAGGAAAAAACAGGGGAAAGAAGGAAAAGAGTGTTCAAGGAACATGTATAAAGGACCCAGGCACAAAGCCAAAGGGGGTAGAATTGAGTGTGGGAGTGGGTGGGGTGGGGGAAAGCGGTGGTGGGAAAATGGAGATAATTGTACTTGAATAACAATACAAAAATAAAGTAAAATAGAATTTTTAAAAAAAAAGCACTGTTCACTGAAAAGCTCAGAAATTACCCCCAAGGAAAGCCTGTTTTCTCTCGCTAAGCAGGAAATTTGACACACACTGTTTTAAAATAAAATTTGTTTTTATTTCTTGTGACTTAGTTGATTTGATAATTCTCCTAATTTTTGATAACACAATGATCATAAAGTCAGTTTCCTGACTTTGACCAGACTTACGACAAAATCATTGCTATTGATCATCACTTTTTTGCCATCACACTCTAGTTTTTCCTTTATTAAAAGCCAAATATTTTGATTCATAGTAATGAGAACCATTAGTGCTGATAGTCTTCTTTGTTTGCTGATCTTTGTAATTAAGTAAAATCTAATTTTTCTTACTCCATAGGAGAAAAAATTAAGCATTTATTTAGTTACTGCACAGTTGCTACCCACTTAATGTAATAGATGAATTCCAACAAGGCTAGTTTAAATATTTCCTTGATAAATTTAACTTATTCACATGTAAAGATGTTCTGAGTTTAATCATTTCAAATCAGCAAATATTTATTGATCACCTACTTTATCTAAGATATTGTGCTGAGTACTGCATGGCATACTGAAGAAAAAGACATTGGTTTCCTCAAGCTAATTAATAATTACCCTAGAAGTTGCCCTGGCTAATGTGGCTCAGTGGTTAAATGCTGGCCTGAGAACCAAAGGAAAAATAAATGGCCCAAATTAGGACCATTTATTTGATCGGAAATTTCTTTGATCTGAAAGAACAGATCAAAGCTCCAGAAAAAATACAACTAAACAATGAGGAGATAGCCAGCCTATCAGATGCACAGTTCAAAACACTGGTAATCAGGATGCTCACAGAATTGGTTAAATATGGTCGCAAATTAGAGAAAAAAATAAAGGCTATGCTAAGTGAAATACAGGATGTAGAGTGAACCAAGAGTGACAGGAAGGAAATCAGCACTGAAATCAATGGTGTGGACCAGAAGGAAGAAATAAACATTCAACCGGAACAGAATGAAGAAACAAGAATTCAAAATAATGAGTAGAAGCTTAGGAACCTCTAGGATAATTTTAAATGTTCTAACATCCAAATCATAGGGGTACCAGAAGGAGAAGAGGAAGAGTAAGAAATTGAAAACTTGTTTGAACAAATAATGAAAGAGAACTTCCCCAATTTGGCAGAGAAAAGAGACTTCCAGGGAATCCAGGAAGCTCAGAGAGTCCCAAAGAAGTTGAACCCAAGGAGGGACACACCAAGGCACATCATAATTACATTACCCAAGGTTAAAGAAAAGGAGATAATGTAAAAAACAGCAAGAGAAAAGGAGACAGTTACCTACAAAGGAGTTCCTATAAAACTCTGAGCTGATTTCTCACAAGAAAACTTGCAGTCCAGAAGGAGCTAAAAATAAGTATTCCAATTCATGAAAGGCAAGGAACTACATCCATGATTACTCTAACTAGCAAAGCTTTCATTTAGAATGGAAGGACAGATAAAGTGCTTCTCAGATAAGGTCAAGTTAAAAGAGTTCCTCACCACCAAGCCCTTATTATATAAAATGTTAAAGGGACTTATCTAAGAAAAAGAAGATAAAAATATGAACAGTAAAATGACAACCAACTCACAGTTATTAAGAACTACACCTAAAACAAAAACAAAAAAAACTAAGCAAACATCTAGAACAGAAAGAGAATCACAGAAATGGAGATCACATGGAGTGTTATCAGTGAGGAAGTGGCAGGGGGAGAGAAGGAGAAAGGGTACAGAGTATAAGTAGCATACATGGTAAGTAGAAAATAGATGGGGAGGTTAAGAATAGTATAGGAAATGTAGAAGCCAAAGAACTTATATGTATGACCCACGGACAGGAACTAAAGGGGGGAAATGTGGGTGGGAGAGAGGTGTGCAGGGTGGAGGGGAAAAAGGAGGGGAATGAGACAACCGTAATAGCATAATCAATAAAATATATTTAAAAAAATGAAAAAGGTAAAATAAAATTACCATAACAAACAGACATTTGGTCTGCAAGTCATATTATTAAGTGAAAAATCATGGTGTAGAACAATGCATATCATACTTTTTTTCAATTCTGTAAAAGAACAAACAAGAAGAAAACAAAGATTAAAAACCTGATGGATGTAGAATTTACAGGTATAGAAATTTTGTGGAATATCTCATGGAAAAATGGCCTACTTGTTATTTCAAGAGAACAGTCTGGAGTTCTTGGTTAGGAGAAACAAATGTCTAAAATTCTATCACATTTCATTAAATTTAGAAAAAAATAGAGTACCTTTCATTTGATAAAAGATTGAGTGATTAAATTTGTTTATGTCCGTGCATTCATTTTTTCAGTAGAGGATAAATTACTAGCTGGCACATCAGGGAATATTGTGGGCTCATGGTATAGGCTAAGCATGTTAAGATGACTTTTTCATAAAGAAATTTATGTTTGATATTTTTAAATATAGATTATTTGCTTATTTTAGATTATCAGTGGAAGAGAACTTGATATTGAAACACTAGTTCCTTATTTTCTAAGTTTGAATTGAGCAGAAATTAAAATTCATGTGCAGCATAGAAAGAAAGAGGAGGAGGAAAAGGTTCCAGATAAAAGAGACAAAGAGGAAACATCAGTCATCAGATGGCTACCTTTGAGTCAAACAGCATGCACCTCAAAGATATATAGAAAGATACCATAGCCAGAAATTTGGTGCAGTGGCTCACAAAACTTTGATAACATAGGTAGTTGCTTTAACATGAAAAGCAGTGATTTAGCCTTTCTGATGATTTAGAATTCGCCAGTAAGAATAATATTAAAGGTATGTAGCATACAAAGGAGTGATATTAATATTGAAAATACACTATTAAGATAATAAATAAAATGATGTTGAGAATCTTAGAATTACTGAACTTGTACAAAACAGATGAAATTTACTTTACCCAGTTTTACACTCACTGGGGCGATTATTATCCCATATGACTAGTGGGAGAAATAAATTGCAGAGAGATGCTCTCAAAGTCCATTTGACTGGTTTCAAATATAAAGCCAGCCAAAACATTTGATCAATTTCTGCCCTAAACAGATAGAAAGGATGGATTTCAAAGTCTATATTTTGAGGGTGAGAAAGTGGAAATGTAAAATGCCTACAGTACTGAATAAGTAAAGCTCTTTCGGGTGTTACACAGTGCACTAATAAACATAATGCAGGAAGTTCTTTGGGCAAAAGCAACAGAAGAGAGAGAGGAAAAATATTTTTGACATCCTTAGAAACAGAGAATGGATCTTTTTAATGTAGAAAGTCTACCTTAGCTCATCAGGATTAGGTAGGTTATACAATTATCTTTTCTTTTGTAATACTTGAACCAGACTAATTTACATTAAAAAAGGGCCTAAGTTATATTGTTGGTGTTCTATTTTTCTAGGATGAAGCAACTGCAGGCCTTTGTCTTTCAAGTTACCTAATGTATCTGGCACTTTCAAGTGTCAGAAAAGAATCTGTTGGTAACACCTCCAGGTTATAAGAAAAGAATCTATTGGTAACACCTAACCAGCAGTAGTCTCAGAAATCAATAATGACAACCATCCAGGATTCCCTTTCAGACCCCTGAAGTCAATCCCAACATTAGTTTGGGAATATAATGAGGAATAATAATAGCATGATAATAAAATTAATAACATGAATTTCTCCCATGCAACCCTCCCAGCCTCTGCTGATGTCCCTCAATCCATGGATAAATCATTGAATTCTGATCGATCTAGCTTTACCTTTCAGGGGAAAAGGTAAGTAGATATATGATCCACATCCTGGACCAGAAAATTTTTTCTATTTCCAGTACTCCTTTGATATGCTGAATTTTCCCCCCAAAGAAATTGGAGTTGTCCTTTGTTTCCCATGTCCTTTGTATCCCAAGCTGATGTTTTATCAGAATTTAGGAAAGTGTAAGATCGTTTATTAAAGTGTTTGAGACTTGTTCCTGTGACTGAAGTGGAGTAGCAGGGACTGGATATATGTTCCCTCCTGAAACAACCAAAACCAAATAGACAAAATATGAGAAACAGTGGTTTTCAAGAACTGGAGCCCAGACAGTAAAGAATAGGGGTCCCTTAAGACATGAAATGAGCCACATAACTGCTTTAGCTTAGTGCCTTGAAGGAGTTTCTTGCTGCTGCATAAGCAAGGGCAACCCAGGGGAAGCTGAAGGACTCTTTTTATTGAGGAGGTTAGAGCTGAGAGTTTGAGAGACCAGGGTGGCTAGAGTTTGGAGGATAGACGACTGAAGAGACAAAAGCTATGAAAAAATAGAGAACTATACATTTGCAGATGAGTATTTTAAGACAAGTCTCAAGCATTCCTCAGAGTACTGACCAGTTCATGGTTGCAACAAAACTGTATGAGGCTCAGGAAAGAAACATCCAGAACTGTTAAAAGGAGTATTGTCCAGAGATCACCCAGGATCAGGAGTAGTGCCTGCTCCTCCCACTTAAACTAGAAGATCTCATTACTCACTGGGAAGTGGTAGAGTAATCAGAAGGGTTTTGCCAATAGTAAGGAATGATTATTTTTATTGATGCCTAACACATTTTAAAAGCAAGGCCCAATGGATCAAAGTGTCTGTAAATAATTTAATTGAACTCCAGAAAAAAAATCTTAAGCAGATTTAATTGATAGGCATAAAGAATACACAGGACCCTAAAGAGTAATATTTTTCTTTCAACAATCATTTATGTTTTAAAGAGATTTAAATATAATGTTTTAAATCTCATATATTTACCCCACGTTTTTTACCATTTTGTTATTGTGTGGTGTTGATTTTTTTGTAATGTTTACACTCATTAATTTCTTTCAATATTATGATATATTTTTCATAACAGGCGCTTTAATGTTTATATCTAGAAGTTCTCTTTATGATTCTTTATGTGTTTCTTGTCTATCTTACTTTTGAGGTCTGTGAGTGTCAAGGAATATGAGGAAACCTTTAGGAGTGATGTTTATTCACTCATTCACTCTTGAGTGTGATGTTTATTTTATGATTTTACACCCATATCAAACTTTAAATTGCTTTCCTTAAATGTGAGTGATTTATTTTATATCAGTTATATCTCAAAATATATATATTTTAAATATTTTAATTTGTTTATTTTTAGTGAGAGGGACAGGGAGGGGAAAAGACAGGGAGAGAAACGTTAATGTGTGGTTGCCTCTCAAGCACCCACTACAGGGGACCTGGCCCTCAATCCAGGCATGTGCCCTGACTGGGAATTGAACCAGGGAGCCCTTAGCTCACAGGCTGGCATTAATTCCACTGAGCCACACGAGCCAGAGCTCAAAATATAATTTGAAAATAAATATGTATAAGATTCCAAAGTCAAATTTTGAAAAAATAATATCTTCTAGTGATATTGTCACGGTCTACTATTCAATATTTATGGTTATATGAAAATAACCCTTGCTCAATTGGTTCTGTATGTCTTTATTTCTAATTTACCTTACATTTGTCATAACCCTTTGTATCCTCAGCTTTGTGTGTCAAAAGCACAAGCTTTCTAACAAGTTCATTTGTAAGACAACTTCTTCCATGAATCCAACACTGTTTCCCAAGCTAGAAATTATTCTTTGTTCTGAGTCTCTGTAAGGCTCTACTATGGATCTCTTTGATGACATTTATATTCTTTCCTACTCATAGTGCCAAAATCACTTTTTTCCATAGCTAAGACCCTATAATTTGAAACATATTTTAAATTATAGATATGGAGTATTTTTTGTGTGTGTGATCTCTTGATGCTGAGAATCCTGGGGAGTGAGGTTTTCGATATCTCTGCCTTGCAAAGTGTAATTCTGACCTAGGTTTTTTCCCACAGTACATTCTTCCTAACTTGAGCCTCCTCCAAATGTCACATGACAGGAAGTTGTCTGTATAAAAATTAGCACAAATTCAACCATTGCCCAAAACTCTTAAGATATTTAGTTTGAGATATTCCTTCTAAGCTGTTCCCTTTGTGTAATGCCCTTTCATTAAATCTTGTCAACAACCCACATCACAGTTATTAACACCACCTTTATTTCACAGATGATGGGAACTGGGCACCCAGCAAGCTGGTAAGTGAGGAAGGCAGCACTGAGAGCTATCACCCTCTGATTCCAAAGTCCATCCTCCCAATAAGCGGATTATGTCACCTCTCCAACACATCAAATGCAAAGGAAGGTGTCCAATAATCTAGGGCTCTAGGGATCAGGGCATACTTTTGTGGGGAAAGCATGTAGGTATATCCTTTTAACGAACAACAAAATGCATGTTGATATTTGTAACATGATCTAATACATTAACTCAAGTCATTGAACATTATAAGAGGAAATTCAAATAGTCTTCCAATTATGTTAATTATTTTCCTTTAAAAAATAGGTCACATAATTTTCCTGTACAGTACCAACATGTTTACTTTTTGTGGATTGTCTTAGAAATATCCTCTTATAGTTGTTCAAATTACAATCTCAATATTTCACACATATTTTGATGTCTTTAAGTATCTTCTAATTATTACAAAATCATCATAACAGTTTCTCCTTCATTTTTATGAGATTTATTTTTAAGAAAATCAGTCATGGATTATTGTCCTATTGAAGTCTCCCCGATATCTCTTAAGTAATATAACATGAACATTAGATTGTATATGAATTATGGGCAAAGTCTACATCTCTGAACATATCTTAGATTCAGCTAAGAGTTTTGCATGTAATAGGAACAAAATTCTTGAAGTGAACTGAACTGGACTCTAAAGAATTGCTGAAAATTTGTCATTGTAATCGAAGTATCCATATACCTCTTTCTGTTTCCACCTAAACATGGTGTAATGGCTACATATGCTCTAATGTTCAGCTGAAATAACTTTTACTACATTCTAAGCCTGTCGTCCATTTGAGGCCGATGTCCCCAGGAGGACTGAGAGTTTCCTTAGTTACAAAATAGATGTACATGTGCAAACTTATGCATAATACACACACAAAAAATCCTGAATCACCACAGATTATGTCTTCACCTCACTGAAGTTTGTAACACACTGAATCTGTCCATCTGTTAGAGAGCATTTAATTTCCCTTTCATTTACTTTTCCCTTGGTTAGCATTTTTCAAATTCAGAGCATGAATAGCACATACTGCTATTGACTAAATGAGAGACTAACAGTTAGATGTGGTCTGTGATAAGTAAACTAATTTTGTTTATCCCAAGAGAAACTTAATACATTAATGTTTTTCAACCAGTTGGTAGAGATCATTATTTAAATTCAAATTAAGGAAAAAATGAGTTTGCTTTAAAGTTAAAACAATTCAGATCAGAAAAATTCTTGCAGCAGATCACTGACTACCATCTTGATGGGTATCTTTCAGAGAACAAAGATGTAGTTAATGCGGTAGTCTAGATTTTCCAAGAATAAAGCATATCGACTTTGCCTAGAGACTCACTTGCTAATTATTCAGTCCTTAAATAATGCAAGTAATGTCCTTTTTTAAAAAAATGTAAAAACTTTATGTATTTATTTTTAGAGAGGAGAAGGGAAGAAGAAAGAGAGGGAGAGAAACATCAATGTGTGGTTGCCTCTCATATACTCCCTACTGAGGACCTGGCTCATAACCCAGGCATCTGCCCTGACTGGGAATTGAACCAGCGACCCTTTGGGTTCTCAGGCTGGCATTCAATTCTCTAAGCCACATCAACCAGGGCAAGCAATGTTCTTCTTTGTTAGTGAATATATTTCAGATATTGGAAACATAGTTACAAAAAACAATAGAAGATATAGTTTTTGCCCTGGTGTAGCTCAATGGATTGAGCATGGGCTTGTGAACCATAGGGTCTCCAGTTTGATTCCCAATCAGGGAAGATGCCTGGGTTGTGGGTCAGGTCCCCCAAAGTGGGAGTGAAAAAGGCAACCAGACTGATGTTTCTCTCCCTCTCTTTCTCCTTCCCTTTCCCTTTATCTAAAAATAAATAAAATCTTTTAAAAAAAGAATACTGTTTTCTAACATTCTATACCAGCTCATAATTTGCACAATAAGAAATGCCATGTAAGAAAGTCATTATTAGAATATTCCTCTAGTTTATATTAGTTTTCCATTTTTTTCTTCTTTTCGTGTCACATGCAATACAAAGTTTTTCAAGGCAGTGTTACATGTCAGTCAGTAACAAGAAATTCTAATTCCATAAATTTTTTGATATTGCATTAACCTTGCATCAGATAAACAAGTACATTGGAAACTGTGACTAATACAAATGAATATGAATACATGCACTGTATTTGAATAGAAATAAAAGAAAGTAAATAGAGAAGCATCCTAAGTAATAGATAACCTTGTTACATGATAATGCTATTCTTTTAACAAGTATTTGTTGGAGGATTATCTGATGTTTTGTGTACAGAGAAATGATATGCTTTAAGCGACCCTGCTATATTAATACTCTTATTAATTTAGTGTTTTTCTATTACTCAGCCCTTTGATAGATACTTTTTTCCAATTTGTGGATAAAAACAAATTGCAGAATTTTTATTATGGTTTAAAGAGCATAACAGAACTTCATATTAAATCTCATTGTAACATTCTAAAAGTATTTTTTCTATACCTGTAACTTTGGGGAATTATCTGCATCTAAGTAAAAATATATGAGACAGGCTAAATAACAGCCCTCAAAATGTACCCACACTCTAATCCTCAAAGCCTGTGAATTTCAAACTTCTATTGCAGAAGGATCTTTGAAGATGTGATTAAATTAAGGAGTTGGAGATGGGGAGATTATACTGGATTATCCAGATGGGCTCAGTGGAGTAGCAACCATCCTCATAAGAAAAATACAAGAGAGTCAGAATTGGGGGAGAAGGCATTGTGGCAATGAAAGTAGATTGGAGGGATGCACTCTGGAGATGGGGGAAGGGACATAGGCAGCTACTAGATGCTCAAAAGGCAAAGAAACAAATTTTTTCCCTCAGGGCTTTGAAAAGGAACTGATCCTGCCATTTACTATCATGCCTGAATATAACAGAAGCAATAAAAATTTGTTATTTTATATTTGAGGCATGCATTCAACTCTGTCGGCCCAATTTAACATGAGTGTTGGTGTAGAAAAATCAGTAAGAAACCCATTAAGAGTTTACTCCTTCTACCACCAATGGGTAAAGTAAGCACAGTAGTCAAAAGACTGAGCTGACATCTGGAACTGGGAAGCCAAAGACGCTGAAGGGTGAGAGAAAACCATAGTGACAGTCTGATATCAGAAAGAGTATTAATATTTGTTAAGTACCTTCTCTATGCTATATTGGACTCTTCGTACATATTTAATCATTACAATAGAGAAGGCATTACATCTACTTTATAAATGAGGAAAAAGTAGACAATTTAAGTTGCCAAGTGTCACAAACTTAGTGAATGACAGACCAAAAATTTGAACTACCATCTGACAACTTTACAGCTCGGGTATATTAACACATCAATAACAGAGAGAGTCCTGGCATTCAGAAGAGGAATCTATTCCAGACTGTTGACTTAGGATGCTCAGTTGCAATGTGGTCCTAGACACTGGACTGTAACATCCAAAAAATGGGAATAATCACTTCTAGTTTTGTATGTGGAATATAAAGCTCCATGTTTGCTAGGCGCTTAATTAAGCATGTTCAGGGAAATTTTTCTAGTGGAAGGTTGAAGGCATAGCTTACCACAGAAATACTCATTGCTAGAACATTTTTCTAACAAATCCCTTTATAAAGCAAAATATCTCTTTCTGAGTTACCATTTAGTAAATAAAAAATTTTATTTATTTTAAATATTCAAGAAAATTTTATTATATTCTGTACAAGAATAATAAATATTCCAAGTATGACAAACTCAAGTGGGAAAATGAATTTAGTTCACATAAGTGTTATGGCTTTTTTGTGGCATGGTATTTTGAAGAGAAGGGATTTTAAAGTTAGATTTCAGTGTCTCTAACGTAAAGTATACCTTCAACATTACACCAGGGTAATTCTCTATTTGTGGGTGCATGCCTACTCTTCCAGTAGCTTGATTCTATAATGATCAAGGTAGTGATTTTGTTTTGTTTGTTTGTTTTTATATTCCTGTGGCCTTATTGGTTATGTCCAGTGGAAGGTACAGTAGTTTTGTCATTCATTTATCTTGATTTTATGAAGAAAAAAAGACCAAAAATGCCACAATCTTTCTATCTAGTTAAAATTTGCCTGTTTGATAGCTGAGTAGTTTTTTGACCATGAATCCAACATCTGCCAGAAGTTTATATGATTCTATTAATATGTTTTATCATTTCCCCTGAATTTGATTTAATAGGTAATAATTTCCATGATGCTTTCTGTATCATTTAAGAATCAGAGCATCAATCCTCAGGCTTAATGTGATCAAATGTAGACTTAAAAGTGTTTATATTTCTTTCTTGTATAATTATCTTATTCAGTGTCACTAGTCCTATAATGATAATAATATTTATAGATGCTACTTATTGGGCTTTTTATGTATGTTAGGAAATCTGCTGGGTGACACACATGTACTAAAACACTTGATGTTCAGAAGATTCTCATAATGTATGTGCTGTTATTATCTTTACATATCAATAAGGAAACTAAGGTGTTGAAAGTTAAATAGCTGGGCCATGACCTTACCATTGAAAAGTACATAAGTATTACAGTAATGTTCTGGGGCTTGTTGTCATTTGGTTGTTGTTTTTTACCTCTCTTTTTTCCCTCAATATAAGCTATATAAAATATATTGGCAAGCAACTTTTCCTTTATTCTTGTACTGCTACCATGTTACCCTCATCTTGAAGAGTCACCCACCTAATGCCTACTGCATCAGTTTCTTTCACTTGCTTGTCTTTAAGATTCTGTCTAATCTGCCTCATTGTGAGCTGTCCACCCTGGCCTCCTCCATGTCTCAATTCTCTTTCCTTCTGTCACTCCTAACCCAAATAAAATAAAGTTGACTCACTCATAACCCCCTATCCAGAACACTTGGGAAAAGATATATGAAATAATTCAAAAGTTTTAAGTCTTGACTCTTAGAAAACACTAATGGAAGCATATCTGTATATTATACAACAATTTAAATTGTATATGGTGTAGCATCTATAAACAAACACAAAACACATTAATACTTTGCAGATATCTAGTATATATATAAATGGGGTACATTCATATGTATATATATGTACATATATATATGGTACAGAAAGACTATTAAGAACATTTTATTATTTTAGGTACTATTTTACCAATGAATGAGTTATAAAAACTTTCAATTTTAAACATTTTGCATTTTGGAAGTGGAGATTAGAAATTGTGAAATGATACCCTGTTTATTATCTCAAAGTTATCTTTTATCTAAAATGTAACCCTGTCCCTACATGTGTAAATTTTATTCTTGCTTCAAGACATAGCCTAAGCTACACCTCTCAGGAATCCACTGTAGGAATACATACTAAAATATCTTTTTTTTGAAATTAAAAGCTGACTAACATATTTTCGTTAATTTTATGTGTTGACTTTGAGAGGAAAGGAGACTGATTTTGTGTTTCACTTACTTACGTATTCCTTACTTGATTGAACCCATCACCCGGACATGCCAGGACAGTTCCACTCCAACCAAATGGAGGACCTGGCCAGGGCTCAACCAACACACTTTAATGTTAGATGATTCAATATTTTTCACATATTTACTTTTTCAACTTGACTCTAAGCATACAGGGACTAGGGATGGTGTTTTGTTATTTTATATCACTCTACAAAAAGCTGAATTCATGTTATAGTTTAAATTATTATCTAAACATTTCTGCAAGAAAATTAGGAAATTATTGCATTGACTTTGTTTAACATGGTGAATCAAGTTTATATGGATTGTTCATAACACAAACGTCTTTCCTCCTAATGTGTTAAATCAAGTTTTCTCATATTTGATACTATATGTAGAGATGTTAAATTAATTATTGCACATTGTTTTAGGATGACTGTTGTAATTATCATTAAGAATTTTCTAGAAGACATTTATTAAGTGCTCAATCCCATACACCTATTGCTTGCCAAAGGAAAAGAAGGTCATTTCTACCTACAGTCATTGTCTTATAACTTGCAGATGTCACTTATTGGTCTTTAGAGCAACTAATTTATCTCTACTGAAAGCAGAATTCTAGGAGAGTGGAAAGCAGGAGGAGAAATACAATGATAACAAGTATAGAACATTTTATTTGTTCTTTCCTGCTTGAGTTCAAAGTATTTTTTATTCATAAGACTAGAGTTCAAGATACCAGCTGTATAAAATGTCCACACATATCTACAAGACTAGAAATAAAGTATTATGATTTAAAATTTAAGAGTATGGGCTCTGGAATTACAAAAGCATCAGCTTAAATCTCATTTTGAAACTTAGCAATTTTACAACCTGGCATACATTACTCTGAACTTTAGGTACCGCATTTTTTAAGGAAGATATTAATAACATATACTTCGTGGGTTGGTGGGAAGACTGAATGAGAGGAAGACTGGGCACAGCATTAGCTTGACAATTGAGATATGATATGTGTTTTATACATAGTAGTTATTTTATTTATATTGGTTTTATTATATGCTTTTGAAGTAATTCTCCACTTATTTTTTATATTTTTTAATTTAATTAGTGTTCAAGTACACTTTTCTTTTACTCCCATCCCAGTCCACCCCCCCCAGTGCTCCCCACCTCCCTCCCATTTCCACCCCTGTTAGTTTTTGTCCATGTGTCCTTTATACTTGTTCCTGTGAATACTTCCTCTTTTCCCCTGAAATTCCCTCCCCCTCCCCTCTGGTCCCTGTCAGCCTTGTTCTCTATTTCAGTGTCTTTGGTTATATTTTGCTTGCTTGTTTGTTTTGTTGTTTAGGTTCCTGTTAAAGGTGAGATCATATGGTATTTGTCTTTCAACCCCTGGCCTATTTCACTCAGCATAATGTTTTCCAGTTCCATCCCTGCTGTTGCAAAGGGTAGGAGCTCCTTCTTTCTTTCTACTGCATAGAAATCCATTGTGTAAATGTACCATAGTTTTTGGATCCATTCATTAACTAATGGGTACCTAGGTTGCTTCCAACTCTTGGCTATTGTAAATTGTGCTGCTATAAACATTGGGGTGCATAGGTTCTTTTGAATTGGTGTTTCAGGGTTCTTAGGCTATAATACTCGCAGTGGAATTGCTGGGTCAAAAGGCATATTCACTTTTAGTTTTCTTAGAAAATCCCATACTGTTTTCCATAATGGTTTTACCAGTCTGCAATCCCCCAATAGTGAACTAGGGTCCCCCTTTCTCCACAACCTTTCCAACATTTGTTGTTTGTTGCTTTGTTTATCATGGCCATTCTGACTGGTGTAAGGTGGTATCTCATTGTGGTTTTAATTTGCATCTCTCTGATGGCTAGCGATATCGAGCATCTTTTCATGTGCCTCTAGATCCTCTGTATATGCTCCTTGGAGAAGTGTTCGTTGAAGTCCTTTGCCCATTTTTTAATTGGGTTGCTTGTCTTAGACTGGAGTAGTGTAAGTTCTTTGTATATTTTGGAGATTAAACCTTTGTCTGAGGTATCATTGGCAAATGTTTTCCCATACAGTTGGTTTTTTTTTAAATTTTAATGCTGTTTTTTTTTAGCCATGCAGAAGCCTTTTATTTTGATGAGATTCTATTTCTTTATTCTTTCCTTTATATCCCTTGCTCTAGGGGACATATCAGAGAACCAACTCTGATTGTTGCTGCATGAAGTATCTGAGATTTTCCTGCCAATGTTTTCCTCTAGGACTTTAATGGTGTCATGGCTTACATTTAAGTTTTTTATCCACCTTGAATTTATTTTGGTGTATGGTGTAAGTTGGTGCTCAAGTTTCATTTTTTCACACATAGCTGTCCAGTTCTCCTAACACCATTTGTTGAAGAGGCTATCTTTACTCCATTTTATGTCGCTGCCCCCTTTGTCGAATATTAATTGACTGTAGAGAGTTGGGTTGATTTCTGGGCTCTCTGTTCTCTTCCATTGGTCTATGTGGCTGTTTTGATTACAGTGGCCTTATAATACAATTTGGTATCAGGTATTGTGATCCATCCTACTTTGTTCTTCTTTCTCAAAATTGCAGCTGCTGTTAGGGGTCATTTATGGTTCCATATAAATTTCTGAAGTGTTTGTTCTCTGTGAAATATGCCATTGGTACTTTAATAGGTATTGCATTGAATCTGTGAATTGCTTTGGGTAGTATGGACATTATGATCATGTTAGTTCTTTCAATCCATGAACACAGTATGTTTCCATTTGTTTGTGTCTTCCTTGATTTCTTTCTTCAGTGTTGTGTAGTTTTCTGCATTCAGGTCTTTTACCTCCTTGGTTAGGTTTATTCCCAGATATTCTATTTTTCTTTTTGCTATATCAAATGGGATTTGTTCTTGATTTCTGCTTCTGCTGTTTCATTGTTAGTATATAAAAATGCCTTTGATTTCTGGATATTGACTTTGTATCCTGCTAGTTTGCCAAATTCATTTATTAGTTCGAGCAGTTTTTGGGTAGAGTCTATAGGATTTTCCACATACACTATCATGTCATCTACAAACAATGACAGTTTTGTTTCCTCCTATCTGATTTGGATGCCTTTTATTTCCTTTTCTTGTCTGATTGCTGTGCCTGAAACTTCTAATACTATATTGAATAGAAGTGGTGAAAGTGAAAAACCTTGTCTTGTTCCTGATCTTAGAGTAAAAGATTTTAGTTTTTGCCCATTGAGTATGTTGCTGGCTGTAGGTCTCTCATATATGGCCTTTATTATATTGAGGAATGTTCCCTCTATTCTCACTTTGCTGAGTGTTTTTATCATAAATGGGTGTTGTACCTTATCAAAAGCTTTTTTGGCGTCTATCGATATGGTCATGTGACTTTTGTCTTTGCTTTTGTTTATGTGATGTATTTATTACATTTACTGATTTGCGAATGTTGAATCATCCTTGCATCCCTGGGATGAATCCCACGTGGTCATTGTGTGTGATCTTTTTAATGTATTGTTGGGTGCGATTTGCCAATATTTTGTTGAGGATTTTAGCATCTATGTTCATCAACAATATTGGCCTGAAGTTTTCTTTTATTGTTGTGTCACTATGTGGGTTTAGAATTAGAATCATGCTGACTTCATAAAAAGAATTTGGGAGTCTTCCATCCTTTTGGATTTTTTGGAATAGTCTGTGAAGAATAGGGGTTAGCTCTTCCTTAAATGCTTTGTAGAATTCTCCTGTGAAACCATCTGGTCCAGAGCTTTTGTGTGATGGGAGTTTTTTGATTACTGCTTCAATTTCATCTGCTGTTATTGGTCTGTTCAGTGTTTTGCTACTTCTTCACTGAGTTTTGGAACATTATATTTTTCTAGAAATTTGTTCATTTCACCCGAGTTTTCAAATTTCTTGGCATACAGTTCTTCATAATAATTTCTTACAATCCTTTGTATTTCTGTGGTATCAGTTGTAATCTCTCCTCTTTCATTTCTGAGTGTGTTTATTTGGGTCCTCCCTCTTCTTTTCTTGATAAGCCTAACTAGTGGCTTGTTGATTTTGTTTATCTTTTCAAAAAAACAGCTCCTGGATTCATTGATCTTTAGAATTGTGCTTTTAGTTTCTATGTCATTTAATTCTGCTCTGATCTTGGTTATTTCCTTCCTTCTACTTGCTCTGGTCTGTCTTTGTTGTTGTTCCTCGAGTTCTTATAGGCGTAGGGTTAGTTTGTTTGTTTGAAATGTTTCTATCTTCTTTAGCTAAGCCTGTATTGAAGTAATGCTCTGTATAAAAAAAAGTTCTAGGCTGTACTGCATAATTAAAGTAGGTGGTGAGTGTGTCTGTGTACATGAGACAGAACGAGAGAAAGAGATAAAGGACAAGAATGAAAGAGTTGGGTGGCCCAACACTGAGCACACTCCATAATACTTTATTGATTGTTGATTAACTCATTAATAGGAAGTTTGTTTTTGTGTCCCTATGTGAGTTTGTGTCCAACCAAAGTGGGATTTTGGCTGCCTGATGTCACCAATAGGCAAATCTTAGAGGCAGAGGTTCGTGAGAAAGTAAAGAGGTCTTTATTAAAATGCTGCACAAACTAGGAGCATGGTACACTCCTCTCAAAGCCCATCCCTTCTGGGTACACTGGAGGAAAACCCAGCCACCCTCAGCCAGAGCAAAACCAAGGCAGCATCCAGAGTTCTCTCTCCCATTCAAAGTATCATCCCTTGGGAGTCACAGGACCACTGAGAGGTCATCCGGGCAGCTCAGCTTTTCTCTCAGCCATTGTCAGGTCTCAGGTTCCCTCCTTGGAACCCATGTGTGGGGTCGGCACTGCCATTGGCCTTGTGGCCTCCAGGGCCAGGAGGTCCTGCAAATGTACTGGTCAGTACATTTGTGAGGTAGGCAAGAGCCCCGTCCCTTTCTCCCCTTGGGTTTATATTTGTTTTCCGGACCAGATGCTTTCTCCACCCAAACTTCAGCGCTCTCCAGGAGGGTCTGCCCCTACCACCCGACCCCTTCCTTTTCCTCTGCTAGACTGATAGGTTTTTCCATACAGCCCCTGCCCCAGTAGCCATTCTAACCTCTATGGCAAGTGTGGCCGCCTTCCACTGGCCTCCCTCATCCAATTATCTCACTGGCCTTGTATGTGCTTCTTATTGTTGCAATCTTGCCTGGGAGCCGGGAATCTGCCACGAAGCTATCAGTATCAAGCTTGTGCTGTTTTTGTAAATATGATGGATGAAAACCATATAAAAACTTGAATCTTTTCACCAATCTGTTGTCATGATTTTTATTCTGGGCTATGAAATATTTCTCCTACGTCTTCTTCCTGAATGTGAATGAGCTATGATTTCTAGAAAAAGAAAGAAATTCTCAAAGAGTGAGCAGAGAGGTTCAACACTTGTAATCAGAGGAATGGAAGTAACCCGCTACCAGGGCTATTGGGCGAACAGCAGGAAACTTAATTTGTGAATGTTCTGGCAAACTTCTAACTAGAACAGAAAACTTGCAGATTTCAAATTTGTGGCTATAATGAACTAACCCATGTACTGAACTATTGTGCTGATTTCTACCAATTTATTTCTACTTTATAGGCATTTTAAAATTATATTCAGAGCCTCTTTTTTATACTGTCTAGCATGAAAAATATTGTTAACATTAAATGAGCAGCATTTTTCTCAGTTCTGTTCAAACCACAGATGCTAGTTTTGATTTTATTTCTAACAGTGAGATTGAAATTCCATTTTAATATGCAGAACTGCAGCCCAGGGAGTCATAAAATACAGAGTGTTTTCATTACATGATGGCCCTGCACCTCTCTTAACAGGAAAGCTGATTCATCAAACAGCAACCATCAAGACAGCATTAACTAAGACCTGAAATGAAAACACAACATTGGGATAAAAATTACCTGTTTTGAATCATGTAATTGTAAGTTTGGAGAAATTCCTAGTTTGTAGCATAAAACTGTTTCCAGGTATGCAGGAGTGTTTGCTGTAAATTTGCTGCAGATGGTCTAGAGATTGAACATTTTCTGCATTTCAAAATGATCTTCAGTTTTTATCCGTTGCCACTAATTTAAAGAAATGAGCATTCATCCTTGTTTTCTCCTCACTCCCTCTAAAAGAAAAAAGAAAAGAAAGAAAATAAATTGTCAGAATGAATTCTGCCTTTGGATTTGTCTCTAAAATACTGCATACACAAAAAGTTAAAATTTGAGGCAATTTTATGCTAGTGGAATATGACGGTGAGGGGAATCTAGCTAACTAGTCAAAATGTGTTAATAGACTTCAGGAAATGAATCAACATATCTTCTGGTCATACAATTGATTAAGGAAAACGAGATAGCTTTCCTCCTCTTAATGAATTATAATTGCACTTCCCCTTAAAAACAAAACAAATAACAATAGTAAAATAACAACAAGAGCTCAATCTTTGCAATGCACCTAGTCATTACAGTTCACCATAAAATGTAAAGCTGGAAGAAACACTACAGAGCTTACTGAGTAAACTGTATTCCATGGAGTTGATTTAGAGTTCGCCAAGTGGAAAGATGGAAATTTAGAGAAGAGTGGATGGACATACTTCTTTGGAGGTCTCCAGGCCTTTAGCTCTTCTTTTTCAGCTTTAAGCAGATCTGCTTCACTTTATATGTTTAATTTAATGAGTTATAATGAAGGATTTCTTTAGAAAATTGATTTTACTGTTC
Source organism: Artibeus jamaicensis (assembly GCF_021234435.1). NCBI lineage: Eukaryota > Metazoa > Chordata > Mammalia > Chiroptera > Phyllostomidae > Artibeus > Artibeus jamaicensis. The sequence continues at coordinate 61,626,472 of NW_026522030.1, forward strand.
AAGAATTTTTGAAAACTACATGAACTTAGTCATATCACAAATGATCTAAAACTTTGACACCAAGTGACAAAGCCAAGACTAGAACCATGTTGTCTAACTCCTAATACAGTGTTTTTCTTAAAAAAAAACATGTTATTAAATTAGGTTATTACAATGTATTTATATTCTCATGATGTGCATTCTTTCCATACACTGAGCAGTTGAGGTACATGTAAAAGTCAACAATAAAATAACTTTTATGTGATATCTATGACATATTTGCTGTATGTAATGGCCTATTTAAAATCCCCTCTTTTTAATGGGAAAGAAACCTTAACCAAAAAGTGCACCAAATTTTATTAAATGGGTAGGACTCAGAGTTACTTACCATGCAAATAATTAGATGGTAAAAAATTAAATGTGAGAACTTACAGTAATAGAAAAATAAAAAAGACAACAATAATGTCCATTTGTTGACTAGTTGTTTAATTGAGCAATATTTACCAACATATTATTAAAAATCAAATGATTTGACCAAGTGATGAATTTGGCACACAATACAATTTGAGTAATCAGGGAATGTAACAAGGAGACAAAATTAATTAGTAGAATTAACTTTGAAAACTCTATGGACATCATTCAGTGTGAGGTTCAGACATATTGAAAAATACAGAAGTTGGAAGGAGGTTCAGGGCCATCATTAGAAGAAAAATGGAAAGAAAATGAATTTAAGAACAAAGGGCTAGCATAGAATAAACACTTATCAAATACTTCTTACATATTGGGAACTTTCTTGGTACTGAGGATACATAATAAACAAAATGATAGGGAGCTTGTAGTCTGTTTCCAACATTAAATAAATAAATAAACCAATAAAAATTAGGACTACAGATAATTTGAATACTGTGAAGAAAGTAAGCTTCAATAAAAATTATCCATGCCCTGGCTGATATAGCTCAGTGGATTGAGTGCGGGCCTGCGAACTAAGAGATCGTGGTTTGATTCCAAGTCAGGGCACATGCCTGGGATGCAGGCCAGTTCCCAGCAGGGGACGCATGAGACGCAACCATACATTGATGTTTCTCTCCCTCTCTTCTTCCTTCCCCTCTAAAGATAAGTGAATAAAATCTTTAAAAAAAGAATTATCTATATAATTTTAAATCTGAACTATACATATATAAAACTATAATTATAGTTAACTATTTTTATATATAAAGCCACTCAGAACATTTGGCATACAATTAGCACTTTGTTTTCATCTTTTTTTTAACTTTAGGAGTGCCAATGCCAAAATTATTTATTTTAAATGGCTTCATAAACTGTTTGCTTAAATATTTTTCGTCTCCCTTTTTTTCTTCTGTTATTTCCTTTGCGAACTCTGAAGGCCTTTATTTTAGACTGCTTACTCATAGTCATTGATGATGAGAGATTTTTTTGGGCCTTTTTCTCTCTCTGTATCAATTTGAATAATTTTTTTGTTGTAGCTTCAAGGTCACCTTCTTCACTGTCTAATCAGTACTGAAGCCCATCTAGTGTTTTTTTTTAATTACAGCTGTTGTATTATTCAAACTATGGAAGTTCCATTTCATGTTTCATGGTTTCAATCTCAATTTACATGTTTTCATTGTGTTTCTTTAAATGCTTGAGCATATTAGCCATTTTATAAAACTTAAAATTCTTGTCATTATTCATGTCGTTTTTTGTTCTAACACTTCAGATTTCACTAGAATGTGTTTTTCTGCTTTTATTCAAACCTAGTGATTTTTTTGTTGGATGTTTAACTTTGTATTGATACATTGTCGAATGTCTAGAATGTGTTGCCTTCTTCTAAAGAATGTTATGTTTTGTTCTACATTAATTTAGTCAGGTAGTTAATATACAGATAAACATGATTGTTTTAAAATTTAGTTTAATGTTTGCTAGGGCAAATTAAGAGTAGTTATAATTCTAGAGTTAGTTTAATCAGACTCTAGGGCATGGCCTCTTTGAGGTCTAGACTATTCAGTGTTGTTTTCACTTTGGCTGCCTGAAATTCAAACATTTCCAAATTTTGTATAAGCTGTTATTTCTGCAGTTTATTATTTCTGGTAGTTATTCTTTCTTTGGAAGCTCTTCTTTGTGCAGACTTGCAGTATCTCACTCTCCTCATGCACAGCTTAGAATTCAGGCAAAGATTCAAAGGAGCACTGTATGGTAAATGAAGGCAGTCTGGCTTCCTCACCCAGGTGTTTGGGTAACTAAGGGGAGCAGTGTTCCCATAGCATTGAATGGGTATGATAAGTAGTGTTCTTATGGCCTTCAGACTGGGTCCAATAAACTGTTCCCATAACATGAAGTGGGCTCACATGAGCAGAATTATGCTATGTTATGTAATTTTCTGGTTTGAAGACAGTTTTCATTATCCTAGTATTTAAAAGGGGCTAGGGGCTCCCTGCTGGTTGCCACTCTGGGAAGCAAGGGCCATGATGTGTGCCACACAGAGAAATGCAAGGGTACATGCAGCTTGCAGCATACATGGTTCACCCACCCAGCATGAATAGTCTTTCATCTGCCCAAATACCATGACCCGTCAGGCCTTGATCAGCTGCAACACAAGCACTTATGTAGTCTCTGGAGATTCTGTCTATATATTTCCTTCCCATCTACTGTTGTGCCCAGCACATTCTAGCCTTCTGATTGCCTGATCTCTGATGTCTGTCTCTGCTACTTAGTGAACCTGCTCTGCTTTGGTTGGCTTGTCCCTCCAGAGATAGAGCCAGCATGATCACAGGTATCCTCTCCCTTGTTTTTCTTCCCTTAGGAATCACAGTCCTGTATACTATTTTGTCTGATAGATGAAAAAAGATTTTTCATATATTTAATCCACTTTCCTTGATGTTTTTAAATTGTTGTTATTGTTTTATTTGTTTTGTGTTCATTTGTTTGTTTGTTTGTTTGTTATGGCATTTGTGCTAGTCTGGTAAAAGTTAATCGATGGCCAAAAGTACAAGTCCATGGCTCATTTTTAAACTTGCATTCTTCTTTATGTTTTGGGGCACCAGGAGAACCTAAATGTTTTAAAATTGAATGCAGCATTCTTTTTTGTTGTTGTTTATAGTCCTTGGAGATCAAGATTTATAAAGTTCCTTTGTTAGGATTTTTATATCAGTATACCCAACACATTAACCCTAACTGTCTAATTTCATAATTTATAGTGCTGCCTTTTTTTCTTAAAACTATAGTTTAGTTTTGATAAAGGAGAAAGAACAAATAGTCTCTTTAATGATAAGAAAGTACTGCATTCATTTTCATTGAAAAATATACTTACTAAAACATAACCCTTTCTGGCATTAGAAACTACTAGACTTAGTAAACATATGATATATTTTGATTATATGTATATGGCTTCTTATTTTTAAGCATCATTATCTTTCTATTAGGGCAACAATTGTGCAAAATCAACTTTGAATCAAATACGTAGCTTGCTCTTACAAAGACAAATGTGCTCTAATTTATACCATATATCATCAAGTGTTCCACCAAAATAAAAGATATTTTAAGCATGGCCATGTTTGCAATTATTTTGTTTAGGAGTTCTACACTAACATAGTCCAGCTTCAGCATTTCCCTGAAGCCATTTATAAGTAATTATTGTTTAATTGTTCCCAAAGGATACACCGATTTAGGAAAGCATACTGGCTAAGCAACATCATTTCAAGAGGCTTTGATGTGAAGAAGCAAGGCCCATTGTTTATTTCTTGCTGAATTTGCTTAGAAAGTGCAATAATTATTTTTTCTTGCAATTTCAAATTAGTATTGTTACCAGACCACTTCCACACTGAAGGCTATCCCTGCCCTGGCAGACAACTTCCAGGTTCTTGACTTATCCAGGAAAAAATTTAAGGACAAACTAAGGTAAGAACAAAGCATCTCTTATTCAAGTAAAGAAAGAGAAAGAGGCCAGGATACAGGCACTGTTGTGGAAGAAGCAAAAAATTCACATTCCAGTGGACACGGGCCAACTTACCAGTAGGTTGCACGCATGCTCAGCTACTTCTTGGGATTTCATGGTTTTCAGTTTTTTAATTTTGTGTTTTCAAATTCTGTCTTCACCTCCTAATTGGAAGGAGACCTTGTTCCTAGCATGGAACATTTTAGAGATGTCATGGCAAAAGTCTCATGGCATCTGTCCCTCTCAATCACCCTTCTACTTGTGGTGTCAGTTTTCATCACAATGATAGTGTAATGAGTTTTGGGGTCTGTCTCTGGTCATTTTTTCCTCCATCTTGGAATGGTTTGCTTCTAGTCAATTTTGTTGTTGACCTCTATAATCACCTTAAGGATTTCTCTGTCTTAAACAGTTTCCCTTTGATCATGTGTGGAGGTGAAGGTTTTGGTGTGAGGATGTTAATTCCTACTTCCTTACTCCACTTGCCAGGAATTTCCCTAAATTTCTCTCTGTTGTGCTTTGGTATAGCCACAGCAGCCAGAAAAACCTTGATTCAACTCTACATAGCAGACATTGCAACTTTGGGCAAATTATATCTCCTTTATGGTTCTCAATTTCCACTTGTATTAAATAAATATAATTATAGTACATAGTTCACAGTATTTCTATGAAGATAAAGGATGAACTTCTTGACATATAATTGTGTCATAATGTGTAGAATTATAATCACTCTTCAAAAAATAAGCATTAATTAAATTAAAGATGCCAAGGAAAATATGCTTTGGTTGTGTAATGTGGAAAAAGCTGACTATCAGAGGTGTAGTAGGATATTTTGTGGTTTTATATACCTTGATGCATATGGATTAATAAGGATTAAAGTGTTCAGGCTAAGAAAAAAAGCAAGACCTGTCTGAGAGATGTTCTCTTAGTGTCATAAGTGAGGTTATTATAGCAGAGGACTCATTTCCCAAAAGCCCATACACTTGAATAAAATCCTAAAGTCTCCTGCCTTTTAACAGATAACTAATTCTTTAACTCATCGATTACGCATTATATTTCCTTACAGTGCAGTTTCACAGAGAGAAGGTAGAAGATAAATCAAATTAAAACCAAAGATTTCTTTACTCTGATTTCTAAGATAACATTTATATGGCATTATTAGAACAGACAGTACACTTGTTCTTAACCAAGAGTCTGAGAAGCAATAACTTATATGGTATTATAGATTTAAGGAAAGGCAACTGAATGAAGGGTCAGGGACTTAGATTCTAGCTTTAACTCAGCCTGTAAGTAACTACCATTTCAGTGTTTTCATTTAGCATTTGTGGACCTCAGTGTAACCATGCAAACTGGGTTTCAGCCACGTGGTGCCTTTAACCCACATGACCCAATAATTTGTATTGAAGGAAACAGGCTTTTATCAACAGGTTTCCAACCTTGAGGAGCCGAGAGCACTCCTGCTCCGAACCCTTCTCTCCCATGAGATCCAGAACTTCTCATGTCCTGATGTTCCCCATTTCCTTATCTGTCATTAAGCCTGTCATACAAACAAATGTCCATCCTCTCTGGCATGGGCTCCTGTGGGTTTCACAGTCGCCATCTTTTTGCAGCCGCTCTCTCCTTCAGGGCCTGGGGTGCACTTGTTTTCAGTCTCCACGCAGCAGTCCAGGAAGTATATGTCTCAGCATGGGGCCCTGTCTCCAGGAATGGGTTTCCATTTGTGAAGGGTCTAAGCCTCTGGTGGGTTTAGCATGACCTGGTCCCATTGATACAGGGTGCAGCCAAGGGGGGGGGGCAAAAAAGATTTGGAATAGTGTCCAGAATTCAAAGTGTATAGGAATATTGGAGAGACATATAGGATGTCCTCACCACCCCCCTCCTGGAAGAGACAAATAGAGCCAGGGCCACTGAGAGCTGTTTTGCATAGCAACAGTTTTGCAGCTAACCTCTGGAATGATTATTTAGCATATCTATAACCTTTCACTGGTTTCATAGATATGTTAAATAGCTGTGGCCAAGTTTTGAGCCAGGGAGAAGGGAGTGGCTTCTACCAAGGATGTAACTGGGGGCAGGTTCCCCAAGTTATAGGGCCTGCATGGGAGCTTGGAAAAGATGGGCTCTGGGATATGAGGGGATAACTGCCCAGGTGAGGAGGGAGCCACGCGATTTCAGCGAAGTAACAGTCCCCTCTTGGCCAGGTGAGGAAAGAGCCACGTGGTTTGGGGCAGAATGGGGACCCCTTTAGTCAGATGAAAGAGAGCCACGCAGTTTCAACAGAGTTAAGACCTCCTCTTGCAGAGGTGAAAAAGGAGAGAGCCACGCGGTCTCAGCAGAGTGAAAGAGTACCACTGGGCTTTGCCAGAATGGGGACCCCTGTAGCCAGATAAAAGGGGGAGCCACGCAGTTTTGGCAGAGTGTGGACCTCCTCTTTCCCAGTTGAAAGGAAAAACCACGCAGCTTTGCCAGAATGGAGATCCCTGCAGCCAGGTGAAGAAGAAAGCCACACGCTTTTGGTGGAGTGCGAACACCTGCAGCTTTGGTAGAAGAGGCCCACGCGGCTTTGGGGTGCCCCCTTTGGCCACGTGGCCTGGAAAGCAAGAGAGACTTTGACTAGAACTGGGTACAAAAGAACTCTTGCCAGTGGACCATAAGAGGGTACCACAGTACTTTGAATTAACTAGAGATCCTGCCTGCACAGTGACACAGCTGACGGTGCCAGGGGCCTGCAACACAGACTTGTGCCCTTTTCCTGATTTACGGTACCCGGAGTTGGGACAGTGGGAGAAGGGAGCGCTGTGTGGGTGTAGGAGTATACCCTAAAGGACTTTGATATTTTAGTGGAGGCGTTAAGCCTAAATAGCATTAAATAAACATTTTGTTTCCTTTTCACAAATCTCTGGCACTGAGAGATGTCTTTCCAATTGGAGACGGACAGAAGAGCCCAGTAGATATTAGTATTTTGTCCTTGGGAGGGACCCCTGTTCTGTAGCAGTTTTTGGCATCCCTAGGTGGGCCAAATATTGCCCCCCACCCCCAGACCTCTTGTTCGGTAACACCATGAGCACTCTTGTACCTGCAGAGAGCAGGGCCAGAGGCCCAGAACATCCGAATGCCAAAAGAGCAAAGAGAGAAAGAGCTTGCACCAAGTTCCAGAGCAAAATAGTCACTTCATATCAAGCATGTGTGTGTGAGAGAGAGAGAGAGTGCCTCGGCCCGCGAGGCAGTCAACGGGGTCCGCCGATATACCTGCAACGGATGAAGGGGGATGGGACAGGAGGCGCGAAGAATGGCAGCAATTCTGATCAAGCTGCAAATTTATTTCAAAATGGAGGGAGTTATATAGAGGAGGGCAGTGGAGGAAGCGCAGTGGATAGGTGGCTTCAAAGCGTGCTCTAGCCTGCGATTGGCCGGGGTGTGCATGGTAGGCACGTGATCAAGGCACTGAGTGGTGTGCCACCCGCATGTCCAGGAGGGGGAGTTCTATGGCTCCTAACCGCAGCATCCTGTTATTCAGGCGCAACCTTCAGGTCGGATTGTATCAGCCTGTTTCAGGCTTATCCCAGCCCCCAACAAAAGAGAGAGAAAGAGAGAACCCTCTTTTACATTTTACTTTTTAAAAGGCCCTCCTTGATACCCACATGCTCAGGAAGCCAGTGGGAGTGTCCAGCTTTTCCTATGGTGCCATTTTTGTCAGCTCCCAGATGTCTTCAACCCTCTTTAATCCGGGCAAAAGTTTCCCAGCCATGCAAAGGTGCATATGTATCTGTTAGTTCGGAGTGGGGCGTTCAGCCCCCACAGACACTAATGAGCTTCTCCCCCATCTATCTTTTAGTCACATTTACAATTTGCCCTGGGAGCAGCCTCCCTGCACAGCTCCTTCCGTCAGGAAGCTGTTTTATCTGCCTTTGTTATGCAATGTGCCTCAAACACTGTGCCTTGGGCTCCCTCAGGGCCCTTCTAGCCCCACCCTGCCTTTTACAGGGCTTGCGGTTCCCCTATTTTTCAGGGACCTCTGCTCTGGCCTACCCCATTACATTTGTATCCTCCACGGTATGATAAGGTTGTATAAATTATTTCTTGGGGGTTTATCAATTCATCTTGTATATCCAAATAGTCCATGAAACTTAGTGACAAACACTCATATCTCTGAGAAGCATACATGGTGCCAGCTGCATAAATAACCTACAGCTAAAGTTATGATAGGTAAATAGGTAGACAGATAGGTAAAGATATTTAGATATGTTCTATCTGATTTGGTAAATCTAAGTGAAAATTATGTTACTGTTAACTTTCTCTTATGTTTTTTGCAAAACAATGTGGCCTACCCAGTCTCTTATTTTAAGCGTTTGATTTATTGTCAGAATGTTTTTAAAAACTCTACTGATAGATAAATGCATATCTATTTACTTAGCCTTCTTTCATATCCATTTCTAGTTTCCTCCACAAAAGAACAAAGAAATTAATAGAAATATCCTCACAAAATCTAATAACTGCAATCTTGCATGCAGGAGATAATTTAATTCACATAGTGGTTATTATTGATTGATCTTTCATTCTAATTAATATTTCTCAGTAGATAAAAATATTAAACTTCCTATAAAACATGAAAGAAGGACTACATAATATAAGAACAGCTGTATATTAAATAATTCTACAACTACTAAATAGTGGACATTTATTTTGAGAATATCTAGAATAGTTTTTCAAATGATCCTAAGCTCTCCTGAATATAGATAAAAGGAGGTGCAATTAAAACAATAACAAAACATGGTTTCTCTTCATTGAAGAACAAATAAAGTACAAAGCAAACAAATAAGACACATTTCGGGCCTTGGTTCATGGGTGAAACTTTGGATATAATAGTTACCCTGATCATTGCAAAGATCAGTGGAAGGTAGCGGCTTTAAAAGGTTTTAATGGGTCAAGAGTGATCAGAGGGATGGATGTGTGCCTTGCATCTGTATAACCCAAAACTTATGAATAATATACCCATCATTGATTGAAAATGAAAGAGCCTATATATAAAATTATTTCCCAAAGGCAAAGCAACAGTGAAGAATGGGGAGGGGTCCAGGGAGAAAAGAAATGAAAAAGGATAGAGGAAAGAACAACTAACTCTATTACTACTCAAACCATGTTGGAAGGCGCAAAAGAAGTAGCTAAATCAAACACTTAGCTGGGAAGGAGAAACAGAGAGCAAACAAAAAAAAATCCAATTACTTTATGTTTGTTTTTGTAAATGGTTTTCTGTAAGAGGAAAAAAGAAAACTATTCTGACTTGTTTTCCTCTGTACTATACTGCTGAGAGCAGTCAGTACCTTATGAGTAAATCCAAGTGACTGCTGATACTTCTGTTAATGCTAATTAACCTCCTGCTACAAATATCAACAAACCCACATCTGAGCTTTGTCTGCACATCATTCCACTCTCCTCCTTTTAATTTGAATTGCAATAGTCACCATTGGTTGCTACTTATTGGCTGAATCACATTAGCAGTTGAAAAACAAGTCGACAGTCAGGGGTCACACTGTTATTTTTCCAGACAGAAAAGAAACAAAGTTTTGCAATGTATTCAAGAACCCAAAACTTAATTTCTTTTTTTTAAAGATTTTATTTATTTATCTGTAGAGAGGAAGGGAATGAGAGAGGGAGAGAAACATCAATGTATGGTTGCCTTTCCTGCATCCCCTGCTGGGAACTGGCCTGCAGGGAACCGACCTGCAGCCCAGGAATATGCCCTGACTGGGAATCGAACCGCCATTGTCTGGTTCACAGGCCCGCACTCAATCCACTGAGCTACACCAGCCAGGGCTCCAAAACTTAATTTCTATAAGAAAAGGCAGATTGGAAGATTCACTATTGGGGTGTGGTGGTTGAGGTGTTTTTTTCTGGGAATATTTGGATTTAATGATTAGAATCCTATTTGGTATCAGGAATATCTAGGATATTGGACATTCACACATCTGGGTTATTTCTAGTGCAATGTAAGTAGTTTTCAGAAGTATAGTGAGAGCTATCTCAAACTTCAGTAGTTTGCATAAGTTCTCTTTAATTTTTTGCCTATGTAATTATTTCAGGAGCTTTAAAAGCATGTATTGTTACATTTCTCAACATGGAGAACTGTAAAAAGCCTGGAGACTTACTTTCTACTCCTAGGGTTCTGCTTTCTCAAAGCCCCTGTGGTCTGGTGTTAATTATTTTGGGGTTGTTTGTATTCTTGTGTCTATAAATGGCACATCCTTACAGGGAGTAGATTTGCAGCAATTAAGGACTAGATTTTTGAAAGCTCATTCATGCCGCGTCTGTTCATTACCTCCTCAGTATGACGAAAATCAGAGGGTGCAGTCATGGACTGCAGCTCTAAGCCAGCCAGTGCTCTGCCTTGGAGTAAGACCCTTGCCACAGCTGAACTTCACTTTCCTAAGCCTCTAACTGGTGTGAGGAGTAAATGCAATAGTAAATGTGAAGGAAGAACTCAGTGTTTACTCCATGGTGCGTGCCCAGTTGATGGCAGTGCCCTTCTTTTATCTCTTAACCTTCTACCAGTTTTCAGAGAATGAAGATTCTATTGAAAGATATTACCAACTCAGTGAAGCCAGTGAACATCTAAGCAAGAAGCTCTCCTCTCCAGAAACTGGGCAGATCTTGTATTTAAAACACTCACCCTGGAGTCAAATTAAAAGGATCCAAATGAGTAGAGAGGTAATCACTCTCTATTACACTAAATACTTTAAGCATCTTTGTAGCATCAGGACAACAGTATTCAAGGAATTGCATGTTGTACAGATGACTAATGAAGCCCTTGTTATTATAGAAGTTAAAGTCTACAGCTATATCTTTATGTCTTTAAAATTGGAACTGAACCGACACTTAATGCACAGGAGGCAGAGAATAGAAAATAAAGGGCTACCATATAAAAGTTCTATGCAGAAAAATGATGATGATGCCCAAGGAGGCCAGTTCTGCTTAGCAGGCCTTTGATTTTCATGGTGTTGAGTTATGTAGACTTATTAGCAGTTATCCTTTCTCTCTAGAACTTTCCTGTCTGACCTCAATTTTCAGGTACAGACAAAATGTGGAAAAGAGGAAAAAACCCAAGTTTTTGTAGTTCAGAAGAAATTTTTATTAAGATAAAGTCTAACACTCCAGTTGTCCTTGAAATTGTTCATAACCGTATAGCGAAATAGGTCTCAATTTTAGGCTTGAGAATTCACAACTTCCTGACTTGGCGGCTTTGGGTATTTAATAGGCTTCCTTATGTCGATCAAAAACTTGTCTTAGTGTGGCTTCCACCCTTTTCCCCTAAGTTTACTCCTGGGAGAATTGAACAACTGTCTAATTACTCTTTTTAGGAAAGTTAACATACTTTAAACATGTTTCCATTTCATTTTCAAGCTGTACCTTCTTCAAGCAATTTCATGTCATATGGCATCCTTCACCAAAATATTTGTATTCCTCAACAATATATCTGTACTGGTTAGGTTGCTTTTTAAGTGCAAGTATGGGTAGACATTTAAAAAAGCCTGTGGTTTGACTAGAACAGAATACAGTGGAAGTATTCTTTCTTTCACTGTAGATATCGTCCTGTTTTTTCCACACCATTTATGCTGGGTTCATCTTTATTGATTCCCATAGAAAACATGTTTCACATGAATTAGTTAACCTGAAATAAAACGCCATAGTGAGAGGCAACACTTGTTTATCTGAGATCTAAAAGAATAGCTAATCCAGAAGCACTGATTCAGGCAGACACCCAATAATGTTCAGATCACAAGGTGAAAGCCAGGGGTATTTATGAAAAAGGGAAGGGAAATAATTACATAAATAAAAAGGAGGGATTTTTGTGGGTGTTAACAAGCTAAGGAAAAAATTCTATGAATACAGGTAAGTTAACACACTGATACTAATTTTTTAAAAAATTTATTTTCAGTCCAATAATCAAAATGTCTGCTTTCCTATTAGGTTCGCAAACCATTGTTTGGAATACAATACTGCTTTAGGCCCTGTCCAAATGTTATTTTGCCCAGTTTTAATATTCCAAATGTTTGAGGTATAAGACAAGCAAGGCAGTTCTGCTGGGATGGCATTTCTGACTCTGTTTAGAAAAGGCTGTTTATTTTTTCTTCCAAGCCCGATTGTTGATATAGTGTCTCTAACCCATTCCCATGGATGTTGCTGCTTGTCCTCATCTCCAATATGCAGACTTCTGTACTTGTTTTAAAAATAAAAGGAAAATACAAAATCTTAGGGTTTTTTCTCCCTGTTTTATGTTATTTTTTGATATGCATCCCTTTCCTGCAGTCTGTTGAAGGATTTTACGACATGTCTCCACAAGATGTGCTACTTTTGTATATGAATTATTTTGAACTGAAGGCATTTGAGACCCTTCAGGCTTATGAGAAACTTTTACCTCTTTATCAAAGAATTTCTAGTTAGAGGACTTGTCTGTAATAGAAGTTATCATCAGAGAAAACTTTTATGATTTACCTTTAGAACAGTTCAGGGCACATTTCTAATTGCTGAACATCTGCTCTTATTGCCACCCTGTGAATCACCTTGCTCCCATCTGATGCCCCAAGGTGCCTTATCTCATCCTTAGCTCGGAATATCATATAAACTTAATTTTCCTTTTTTGCCTCTGAATGTCTTATGTATGGAAGTGTCTCTGAATAATTCATGCTTGTGGGGCTCCCATATATATGTATGTCATTAAGTTTGGTCATTTTATTCTGTTTATCTGTCTAATGATAAGTTGATTAATAGAAGGTGAAAAACTTAGAAAACTAGAGAAAAGTTTCTTACTCTTCCACACTATCAGATATTTTTGGTTCAGGAATTCAAAGCATTTACTCTCTCTTGCAATTAAATCTCATCATTAAGTGGGATTATTATTTTTTGCATATGTAAACACAAGCCACTAATAAATATGTGTAACTGTTAAAATTGTGATGGTTTTGTGGCCTCAAAACACATTTCCCTCCCAGTTATCATGGATGTTTTAATCCTGAGACACAGCTATGACTGCTTGATTAAAGAAAATATTCAGCACATCTCCATTTCCAAAATAGATGAAAATTATTTCTATGATATATATCATCAAATGCTATACCGAGTTCTAGATAGACTATACTAACACATTTTCTGAATTGTTAACCAGTCTACATGGGTAAAACTGTACTTGAAAAATAACTAAATAAAATTATTTTTAAAAAAAGAAAGAAAATGTTGAATTTAAACATGAAAAAAAAGTAAGGATTGAGTGTGGGAGGCGGGTGTGGGTGGGGTGGGAGCAAGTGGTGGTGAAACAAAGGAGACAACTGTATTTGAACATTAATAAAAATAGTTTTAAAAAGCAAGTGAAATGAAATGGTTGAAATCTTTGACTCAGATGTCAAATTGCCTAGATTTGAATACTGACTGTCAATTTCTTGCTGTAAGAGTTCAAGGAATATTCATAAAACCCGTGCCTTGGTTTCCCCATTTGATAAAAAGGATATTTACATTGATCTCAAATAGTCGTTATAAACCTAAATGCATGTAGCTGTCCAGTTTAGGTGCCCATCAGTAAATGAATGGATCAAAAAATTGTGGTACATATACACAATGGAATTCTATGCTGCAGAGAGAAAGAAGGAGCTACTACCTTTTGCAACAGCATGGATGGAACTGGAAAGCATTATGCTGAGTGAAATAGGCCAGGTGCTGAAAGACAAATACCATATGATCTCACCTTTAACAGGAAGCTAAACAACAAAACAAACAAGCAAGCAGAAAAAAAAAACAAAGACACTGAAATAGAGAACAAGGGGATAGTGACCAGAGGGGAGAAGGAAGGGAAGTTAAGGGGGAAAAGGGGGAGGGATTTGGAGGAACAAATAGGAAGGACACAGGGACGAGAACTAAGGGCGGTGGAAATGGGAGGGAGGTGGGGAGCAAGGGGCGGGGGAGGCTGGGAAGGGAAAAATAGACCAAAAAACTGTACTTGAAAAATAACTAAATAAAATTAATTTAAAAAAATAATAAAAATAAAAAAATCTTTAAATTAAAAAAAATAATAATAAACCTAAATGCATGCTTGCGTGGTGTGTGAAAAGTACCTAGAGCGCTTAATAACAATTATAATTATTAATGACAAATCAATACATTGGCAATAATAGAGATGCATAAAAACATGCCATAACCCAGAATTTGTAGGTTACTTATAAATTCTGTTAAATCCACAACAATATAAGTTATCAGGAAAGGAAAAAAATTAACGAGAAAAAATAGATACATGTGTGAATCTGTTCCATAGAACAGCTCTACTAAGTGAGAGAGACTTAGTACCCAAGTGTCTAGAAGTTTCCACATCATGGTAGAAGTCAGTCTAAGATATGGGAACAGCATGTTTCTACACGTAAACTGAGCACTGTAATTGGGGACCTAGTACAATATAAGAAACTAATCAGGGAAATCAGAAGTCTCAGCCAAAAGTTACTGGTTATGTGGGTGGTCTGTGTATAGATGGTGAGTTCCCAGTCATCAACCTACAATTCCGAGGTATTCAGTCCTTTAGGTAAATAATTACACCAAGGGCAGCCTATAAAGGATCAACAATTCCAAATATGTCTTAGTCTAATAGGCGTCATTAGCTTCTGTATGGTTGGACCTCCAAAGGAATTCCAACATGTGAAGTATAGATAATTGAGAACATCCACACTATTACCCAGAAGACTTTGTTATATTAACTGTGTGTGGATTATAGACAGAAACTTCCATGAGAACTTCAGTCCTCACTCACATAGTCTTATAGCTCAAAGTTTGAGAAGAACTACTCATTTATGACTCAAATAAGAAAGCTGTAATATAAAAGTAATATTATCTGTTATCTTTACTTGATGTATTAATAAATAGAATTTCACTTTTTTAAACTTTGGATGATTTTTTCTACCCCTTGCCAATATTTCACTTTTATTTGTATATAGCTCCCATTTTACTTCTTTGAGAAGCAATAGAAAAAAATATCTCAAATCCCATATTAAGGCTACATTTAATCTCTTAAATTACGTTTGTAGCTAGATGAGGATATCTTAACATTTATTCTGATTATTTAATAAAATAGATTTCAATGTTTAAGACAATATTTAGATTGAGTTTTTGCAGTTGAAAATATGAATTCCTTAATGTCAATTTACTTGGGGATTTTATTTCATATCAACATTACCTGTGATCTAAACTCAAATGAATTCTTGTCAATTTTATATTGTGTATCAAGAACATCAATTACTGATGATTCAAATATGACAAAACTAATGACCTCTATTAATTTATCTTCCCTCATTAAAAATAGATTTATTCCAAATTTTTAAAGGTTGGGAGAATTTTCTTGTAACTAACATTTTCCAGGAAATTATATAGATGTTTTATCATAATTAGAAGGCAATATTAAAATACCTAGTCTTAAATGGAACAACTTATTTGTATTCCCCCCTCTATTAAAGCACTAGGGTTTTAAATTTCCAAATTAAAATGTGTATACCGTTTTGGGAACGATTTACTCTTTTAACTTAGGTAACATACATTTGTGATAAGAAAACATTGAACTGGAAATTTTAATCTCCTTTGAGCAACTTTTAATAGCCTATATCAAATATTGTACAGTAAACTGATAGCATGTAAACTCAACTTCTTAAGACACTTCCTGCTATTCATCCACAATGTTTTCTGCAAAGGAATGAAAACAAGTTGATTGCTGAAAAGTTCGACATTTCTAGAAAGGCAAATATTTTTAAATTCATATTAGCATAAATGGCTTTCATTGTGAGATATTAAAGGAAATCCAAATAGAGATTGGATAATTCTGGGATTAAATTTTTCTAGGTTAAGTTGTCCAATGGGGAAAGATAGAGACAAGTCTTCCTGAAGGAACACAGAAATAACACCAAATGGCAGCAAAAGTGAAAATTTTGAAGGGATAAGGCCAGCTTGACTCACTTTAGATGAAATCACAAATTTGGGTTATAAATGCAAATGCATTTCCAGAAACATCCCATAAATGTAGGGATTGGAAATTTCAATTCCCTATTAATGTTGTGGTCAAGTAGCTGTAATTACAGAGAACAATGACCCCTTTAATTGGGCACTCATGTGAGCTAAGCAATCCCAAGATGCAATGAAATTCAGGGCTTAAGAGTTTACGGTTCAGACTGATCAGTTTTGTTTGTAGTTTGACACTAGCTAACATTTTCTTATGGGTCAAGTTATTTCACCTCCCTATGGCTCTGCTTTCTTATCTATAAAATGAGGCTAATACTGGTATATAGGAAGAACTCTGTTGGGAACTGCTCTGCTTGGTTTCAGGAATTATAACCGCCTCCTGTGGCTAAGGATGAGTGAGCAACCTCCAGAATGCGAGTCGCTAAGGAGACAAAGCTTGTCTCTGCTTACTTCCCTGCCCCCAATGCACAGTTGGTTAGTCAGAGATGGGTAAGACCCCTCAGAGGAGGGGCAACCTAAGCCAGACACAATCACTTGGGCGACCATGATGGAAGTACTCCGGGGGCTGCAACAAAGAGGGAGTGATGGACCTTTGCCCCCCAGTTATCTGACATAGCCCAAGTCCCCATTTATGTCTGGGAGAAGTGCTTTCTGGCTCTAATCCACTTAAGCCTAAAACCTATTATGGGGGAGGCAGTGCAGCTCCTTGCTGGCTAGAGTGGATTCCGAGGTGATCGAGCATAAGAAGGAATTCCTAAAAAATTCTGTGAAACCTGCTTTGGTAAGAGTGTTTTCATTCATATGATAAGGGTCCGAGCAGGAAATGAGTATGTCTCCCAAAGTTTCTTCAATCCCCTTTCCTGACAGACACTGACTCAGACTAAGCCCTCAGATTTCTTTGAAATGTTATCTAGTGTTTGATCCTTGTTGCCTGTACTTCTGTGTATTACAACCCAATAAAAGTTATTGAGGAAGGGGCTCCTGGTTTTTCTCCTTTGAGAGATTGGCCACCTCTCCTTCCCAAGCAGATCATGTCTTGGTAGAGTTATTTTCATCCGTGGTGGACAGTGGGGACTTGCTGGCAAAGTTGCCTCCACAGAACTCAATTAGTATTAGTTAAATAAGAGCATTTTTAGAATCACATATTTCTCTAATTTGCTTCTCATTGGAGAAGCCAATACAAGTTGAAGAATAAGAAAAGATATTGTGCCTCTCTCACCAGTTTCCTTTCCTAGACTCAAGGGAACAGGTGCTGAGTTTGGGTTTTCACCTGCTTTTCCTCATATTTTGATGTTGCTTATGGCGTTTCTCACAACTGAAGGAATTAAAATGGTAATTTAAAATAACATCAATGGGACTAAAAATTTCAAATTCATAAATAAGAACAGTCTGCAGATGCTAAGTATGAATTTTCCTCAGACATCATGCTTTATATCACTGGAAACACCTGACAAAATTGTTTTTCAATAGATGTCTACAAACATGTGTTTTGACTACTTGACCTAGAGAACAAAGGTACCTAGTAGGAAGAAAATAAGTGTTTGGAAACTAAAAGGTACAAAATTATAAGCAGGTATATCCAACCATGTATAATATATTTAGAAAATAGGCATTTCAGTAAGACATATGACATTTTGTGACCCAAAGAGGTCAGAACTAAAGAGATTTAATGAGAGTAGTGACCAAAGATATTTTCATTTAAATTATTTCTTTCAAGTCTATGTTTAGAATATTAGCCAGCTATAGGATATACATTGTGGAGAGAAAAATGCAATGTTCAAAAGTAGCATAATAGGTTTTATTTTGGACCAACATAAAAAAATGCATACCGAAATTCAAGTATAATGAAACTTTCTTCCATCTGGGAAAAAGGAAAGAAAGCTATGTGTTCACAGAAGTATCAATAATTCCCCTTATCACAAAGGAGTATACTCAGGAGCTAATTTGTTAGGTGCATCCATCTCTTTTTAAAATCAGCTACTTTTTCATGAAATGACTTACTGTTCTCTGACAATACAACTGTTGATTTGACTTAATTCTTAAAAAGTCAAATAAATCTTATTATTTCTGTTCATCTTTCATAACCCAAAGGAGACATTTTTGCATTGAAGATGGTTTCTCTTCACCTGAAATAAATGCAGTTGATAAGGCTTTCATTCATTGCTTTGTATCTCATTGGTCTCCAATATACAGTACCTGTTGGTAGTTTCCAAGCAACCATTGACAGTTGTGTGGTTCATATATACTGGGCATGCATTTATTACCATTAAACTGTATTGTAACTGTGTGCATGTGTTTAAATAAAATACTCTCGTCTACCCCTCAAAAAAAAAATAAATAAAGTAGCAAAAAAATAAATAAATAAATAAATAAAAATACAAATGTGTATCAGAATGAGAAAATAAGTGGAGACATATGAAACTTTGCTAAGTATTTGTCACTGACACTTGGTAATTTAAAGGCCTTTTTTTCCTGATTCTTTACGAGTAAAGATCTTTTTATAATAAAAATTGATCTTTATTATACAGTTTAGAAAAATTTATTTTTATATAACTATATTCAACTTAATGGGTGCATGTGTTCAAATATGTGATGGGTTTAGATGAAAAATTTTGGAAGGCAGTGAACATGCAGGAAATTGTTGTGAGAGAGCTGTTGAGATTGTACATATAAAGAGGTAAGGGTCTCTAGGTTCTCTCAGCCTGGTACTCATTTTGCTCAAGCTCATTCACTAGCTCTTCAGTAACCGTCTTTGTAAGCTTAAGAAGAAAAAGTTAAAGTGTGAAAGTGCTGGAAGTCTGCCCATCTGCAATGAACAATGTGGCCCAGGAATCATTGTCCTATGTGTCATTTATTTAAAAAAAAGATATTTTGAAATATGGAGAAAAAGATCTTTGAGTAGTACAACTGCTTTTGCCTGTTTATAAAACTAATTTTTGAGTAGCATTCTGTAAAACAAAAGCAATATTCTTTTTATATGAAGCCGCAAAAGTATCAAGAATGTTTTCATCCAGTATGACAGCAAATTATTTAGCCACTCATGCCAGAAGCTGTGACATATTATGATTGATTCCATCACTACTGAATTTGATCTTTGAGACCCCATGGCTGGAGACAATTCGTGTATGCTAACTTTTATTGAGTATATCTTTTCACAGCTTCTACCTGAATATTTTTTTATTTTAAACAATTATAAATTCTAAAACTCCATTTAAATAAATTTTACTTTATTTTTTCTAAGAAGAGGTTTTTTATTTCATTTTTTAGAACTTCACCCAAGGATATATTTTTATTGATTTTAAAAAAAAAAGAGAGAGGAATGGAGAGAGACATCAATGTGAGAGGGAAGCATCAATTGGTTGCCTCTCATGAATGTGTCCTGACCAAAGATGGTGCCCACAGTCTAGGTATGTGCCCTGACCTAGGAAGGAATGCTTAACCTTTGGGTATACAGGACTAGGCTTTAACCACCTGAGGCACCTGACCAGGACTTTGCAAGCGGTAGGGGGTGAATTGGTTCATGTGATCACAGAGTTTTCAGGTGTACATTTCTATTATACATGATTTGTATTTTAAAAGCTATTACCTGGAAAAAATATTTAACATCTTCTGTGTGAACAAATACTACAGGGATACAAATATTTACTCAAATTTGTTCTCAGAGATGTCCTATTATGGAGGACAGTGAGTTAAACAAAATGAGTTGTTTTCAGGAAGGTCATTGTTTGCATGACTTAGGGACTTTGTGTTTATACAATGTTACACAGTATACATATATTATGTATAATATATATCTCTGTATACACATATAAATTTTAATTACATTTTATTTTATTCACATACATGTATAGTCTGTTAATTTATTTGAAAATGAATTAATATCCTATTATAACTTTTATATAAGATTGTTATAATTATGTGTATATACATTTATTCATTTATTAATAAAATAATTTATAAAATATTACACACATAATGGTAAAGATGACTCAGATAAGGGGGAAATTTCAAAGGGAATATTCAAATTATTAAACTTTGACATATTAGTAGCCTAGAAGAACTTTAAAATTCCCCACAAGTCTGCCCTGGCCAAATAGCTCACTTGGTTGGAGCACTGGCCAATTCACCAAAAGTTTGCAGGTTTGATTCCTGGTTCCTGGTCAGGACACACACCTAGGGTGGAGGTTTGATCGCTGGTCCAGGAGCATGTGGGAGGTGACCAATCACTGTTTCTCTCTCACATTGATGTTTCTCTCTCTCCCCCACTCTTTCTTTCTCTCGAAAAATCAATAAACACATCCTCAGGTGAGAATTTTAAAATATTCTTCCAAGTTCTAAAATTCTGTGATTCTATGAATGTCATTTAAGTTATCACTTAACCTGTGCCTTCAAACCCATTCATCAACAGAGAGGTAATATCAGGAGACTCTTAAAGAGCTTGTGACAAAAATTTTTTGAGACTTGGTACTTATTACATGCATGCTACCCACTTCAGGACTGTATCTAAAAGGGGTTCTGATGCCAGTTCAGGAACAGCCACGTGGAAGAAACACATAGGGCAAGGTATGTGGGAAGGTGTGTGGAACTTCCATGTTCTCTCCAGGCACGACATCCTCGCATTTATTCACATGTTCACAAAAACAGAACCTCTCTGAACTCTGTCCTTTGCAGGTTTGTTTTTTAATGTTTAAAACAGTTCTATTCACTAAATCTAGAATCTTTTCTTCCAACTTTAAGTTAGAACCACCTCTCAAGAAGCCAAATAATCAAGTAACTAACCTAGTACCTCTGTAAGTTTCTTTTGGGTTTTTATGAATACTTCCTTACAATGGCCTGATTGATTACCTCACTGGCTACCCAACCTTCAGTCTCTCCCATCTCCTAGGAGTTCAGGAGGCAGAATGGGAGTTCCAACCCTCTAATCCAGAGATTTTTAACCTTTTTTTAATCTCATGGACACATAAACAAACTACTAAAATTTTGCAGCACACCTAAAATCATATATTATTTGCCAATTTGACAAAAAAGGTATTATTATTATTGATTGATAATATTATTGTTGATAATAATATCAATAATATCAAAGGTATTATTATTGATAAAGATAATAATAATAATTACCTACCCATTTTGCTCCAAAGTAACTTTCTGAAAAATCAGGTGTCTGTACTTGTATTAGGATTTCTGGTACCAATCAGATGCAACTTCATTATGAGACATGACCAATCAGATACAACTCTATTATGTGACCTATATATAGGGTTCAGCATAAGTAACACCTGCTTGAGTGTGGTTGATAGGATAATAACATGGAGGTAATAATTTATAATTTTCATTTCACCTAAAATTTCATGTGGTATGCTTGAGTGTGATATTGTTATGTTACAAAATTTCATGCTTATAATTTTGTAATAACAGATTTTGTAATAAAACCAGGGCATTATTTGTGCTGGAATCTGTATATTTATGGTTCAAGATGAGGGCATTCACATGGGAGGGCTATTGTGTTGACTGTTGTGATATTTTTATTTGACAATCTAAGGGAAAAGAGGTCAGTGCCCTGCTTAAATAATCAGGTATTGCATGTTTTAAACATTTTTGCGGCACACAGGTTGAAAATCTAATGAGATGGTTGGCTCCTTTCTGGCAACCAGTCCCTATCCTTTAGTGTTTTATAATAGTTGCCTCATTAACGTAACAAAAGATACCTTTGTTGCCCTCATTACTTAGAAAAATTCCAAGATTTTAGGACCTTTGTGCCAGAAACTGTAGATAAAACCCAAATGAGTGAGAATATCACAATTAAGCAACTTGGCAGAGTTCTAAGAATCCAATAGCAATTAGGACATTGTGTTTAACCTAAAAAAATATTAAATGTTGATTGAAGCATCCAAAAGGGAAAGTATTTATCCAAATAAATAGATATATTTTCTTAATAAAATAATGATATTGTTATTTTATTCTGTGGTTAATAAGAACTTTAAAATACACTTATGAGCCTGAATATAATTTTACATGACAGATATTCCTTGAAATTTTATATGTGTAAAATGTTGCCTACAAATCACCTAATTCATTTTTTGGCATTTAGTGTATTTATTACATGAATTGTGATAAGAATCCCATACTCAGGAAAATATTGTATATTGTACTAGAGAACAATACATAGATATTTTGGTAACACATACTAAATAGTCCAACTGTTTCCAAAGATTGCAAGTATATTTTGTTGCTAGAACATGTTAAAGTTTAGTGCCTTAAAAAAAGTAAATTTTGTAATTACTTAAAATATATTCTCATACTTTTTTTGTATTTTTCTAATGCAATAGTTTAGCTTGTTTGTAAGAGCCAAGATATAGGGAGAAATAGATTAAAAAACTGTACTTGAAAAATAACTAAATAAAATTTAAAAAAAGAGCCAAGATATACAGGAATATATGGAAATACTTTAAAATAGATATCAATAGATACAAATCATGTCACATCCAAAATATGACATTTTCAAAAAGCTTATATCCACAAGTTGGTAGATGAAAATGAAGAACAAATAAACAGGAATGGCAGCAACAAATTTCAGAAAAATAATTAAACCCCTCCTCAAGTTCTGAAATAGTAAGAGACAAAGGGGCCAGACACATAAAGATCACATCATAGCTTTATTGTTGATAATGGCTTGGTCTGTGTCTTTAGGTGTGCTTCATGAGAAATGAGGAGGCAGAGAGGTCAAGACTGCTAAGGCAGTGGCACTCCCTCCACTGTGAGTAAATTAACTGTGAGCTCCAAGGAATGTATTGCACAGTGCTTCTGTTTGTTGAAAAGGAACTCAGAGCCTTATCTCATTTCATCATCAGAACAACTAAAACACATCTAAATTAAATGCCAAGACCTGAATATATTATTATAATAATAAATGGTATTATCTAAGTATGACAGAAGAGGACACCAAAGCAAAGACTTTGGGAACGTAACTCACAAAAGTTCTTAGAGCTCATTAGCAGCAGAAGCAGGAATAGAGTTGAAGGTTTGACTTATTTTTTAAAGAGAGGGGAAGGGAGGGGGAAAGAGAAGGAGAGAAACCATGCAGCCCTAACTGGGGGCCTTGGCCCACAACCCAGGCATGTGCCCTGACTGCAAATCTAACCAGTGACCTTTTAGTTACCAAGCTAAGGCTCAATCCACTGAGCCACACCAGCAGGGCAGGAATAGAGTGTAGAAGCTGGTATAAGACAGGCATGAATTTGTATCTTGGCATAGCAATAAAACAGCTGTGTGACATCCAGTCATTTCCATCACCTCTCTGATCCTATTTCATACCTTTCAAAGTGAACTACATTTGTCTCTAGGTTATTGAGGGGATTAAATTGAATCAGATAACACTTATAATAGCACTTGACATTTGGTCAATTGTTGAACAAATGTTAGTTCTGTTTCCTTCTTCCTAACCCCAATTCTTTATTTCTAATCCTGGGCTTTTCCATTATTCTGCAATCTCTCTCTTTATCAAAGCTATTTCTTGTGCTGAATAGATTGGACAAGTAATATGCAATAGATCCTTTCCAAAGAAAATGTAAATATTGGCTCAGGCAGAGAATTTGGTTTCCTACTTAAACATTAGCAGGCATGCTATAGTACATCCTAACTTCAAAGGAACGTGTTCTCATTCTGCCTTGTAACAACTGATGCATCCATTGCCTATCATTATAGCATTCTCTCTGCATCTATCACATGTTTTGCAAATATATTAATATTTCAACCTCTGGGCCTTTATGGGACTTTATGGAAGAAATACCAATAGATGTTCTTTATTTCCTAATTAAAAACTTCTAACTTCCACAAGTGTTTTCCTTTCTGTAGAGATAATGAACCTGTTGGCTTAAAAATAAACAATTATTAGGGTGTGGAACCCACTTTTGCTATCTTGAAAAAGTATATGTGAATTATTCAGGTTGTCATTGCCCACTCACATTATTATGCTTTTTGGACACAACTTTCCAATAAATACTTTAGAAGAGGTAAATCATAAGCCTCACACTTTTCTACTGTATATGTTTTAAAAATAGCCATAATTTCCACTATTTGAATGCCCCTAAACACTTATTCACTGCAGAAGGAAAACAAAGAAGCCAATACCTCAGTATTCATTCACTACCATAAAATTTAATGCTTCATTAACTCAAAGAAATAATGAAAATGATACTTCTATGAGCATAGTTTATGTATGTTACTTATAGGAGAGTGGTTAGAGGCAAGATAATTGTCTTAATTTCATCAACTCAATCATTCAGCATTTAATACACGTAAGTATTGCTTCTGTTCTAGGCAGAATGCTATATGTTGGCTTACTAAAAAGTGAGTAAATAAAGACACAATACCTGGCCTGTCAGGGCTCACGATATAATAGCAAAATAATAATAATAATAATAATAATAATAAAGTGCTTTATTTTATAGGTGCTTTAACAACCAGTTCTTACTAAATTAAAAACTTTTGCGAACTGAAATATTATGCATATAATTTAATTTCTTTACAGATTAAAAATGCACATTATCTGTTACCAGTTTCATAAAGGTATGATGATAATTCAAGTGCTGATCTTTGGGCTTCTTTATTCTCTACAACTAGGCAACTAGTATAATCAGTAAAAGAATAAAGATTTTAAAGATTATCATCTTTATAGTTTTTTTCCATAATTTTCAATGTTGACCTAAATCAGCAGGCTTTATTCACAAAATTTTCACTGACTCACTGCTATTTATATAGTATCTCAGCATGTTACCAATGTCTATTGACTTTTCTTACTTGGAACTCATCTTAACAATTTGCAATTTACTTTAAAAATGGTATTGTTCCCTCCTAGAATACTATGCTTGATTACTCTTCTTCAGTGCTTTTAGAAAATTAGTCCCATTCTAATACTTCACTCTTCCTTTGAGTGTTAAATAGATCATTAGTTCTCAGATTGTGTACCCAATGTCTTAGCTTTGTCCTAAACTCTCAAGCACCTCAGAGTAGCCTTAGCAGATACGTATTGATCTGGACACCCTCCATGCACTACTCAGAAAAACATAAGAAATACTACTGAACATCAATAATTCCCTACAGAACATAGATGTTCCCCTACATAAATTTATAATCTGAAAGTATTTAAAGTTCAATAAAGATTCATGGATTAAGCCATGAAGGTTAAATAGCACTAGGAAGCATTAAAATTGTTAAATTTCCCCAGTTTATTTGTGCCTAAGGCTATAGATACTCTAATTTTTTCAGATTCTGGACTAGACATAATGTCTTCTACATTTCATTAGCCAGCTTTCAGTAGGGGTGTTTTTATATTCTATAATCATGCTATTTTGGGGGACACAGAGTGAAATGCAAGATAACTAGAAAGATCACAAGATGGATCTTGAAGCTTCTGTTCACAATACCTTGTGTCACCTCTCTTATTGCACTGGTCAAAGCAAGTCGTAGGGTGGAATATTATGACAACGGGATGGAAAGAAATAGTAATATCTCTCTTACTGAAAACCAGTACAAGTAACATGACTTTGGATAGAGGTGTGTACTCCTGTTATAAGTGCAGCAGCAAATAATTGAAAACAATAATATAATCTATTGTAGATTAACTTTGGTCAAAAATTGTTATTTTCCTTTCATCAAAGTACAGAATACATTTATTCCTCTACCAGGAAAGTTTACAAAAGACTCAAAATACAAGATTTTGTAATAATTTCTACAAATAATTTCTGGCCAGACTGATGGGGCTCAATGCGTTAGACATCATCCTGCAAAACAAAAGGTCACCATATCAATTGCCAGGTATATGGGGGTTCAGTCCCTGGTCAAGGCACATATGAGAGGCAACTGGTTGGTGTTTCTCTCTCACATTTATGTTCTCTCCCTCCCTCTCCCCTTTCCCTCTCTCTAAAAATAAATAAATAAAAAATTTAAATTAGTAATTTCTACATCTGTGCCAATATGGCTCCTCTTGATCTGGAATTCATGAAGTAGAATGGCATTTTTCCCTTTATCTCCACAAACAAACAAACAAATAAACAAACGAATAAATAAACAGTAGTAGGAAAAGAACAAGAAATTGAAATAAATGCCTCTATTAAGGGAAGAAAATAGGAGCCATGCAGTAGTCTCTGGTCCATAATTATTTTTGAAGTATTATTGGTAATGCTCCTAGATGAAGCCCCATAAATATTCTAATTATCTCAGCTTGGAATATGAGTTTTCTGGCATCCCTGCCATTGGTATTCGGCAGGGGAAGAACATGGCGTGGAGTCTTATCACAGAGCCACTAGCCTCTATGCTTCTCTCTTTCCATTTATAACTCTTTCCCTCTTTGCCAGTGCATGAAAATGCTGTCTAGATTTTCATGTTCCGAGTAGAATTAATCAGGAATACTAATTCTAAATAGTTATATTCTGCCAAATCTATTACTTAATGCCTGAAATAGAAGTTAAAATTTAAGTATTGCATTTTTATTTGTGTTCTGCTCCATTATCATCCTCTCGAGACCAAATTAGGAGGTGAAGAAATAGTGAGCATAGGCTACTAAGGAAAATTCAGTGATTGTTTTTCTAAATATTATACTCCTTCAAATGGTTTTATTAAATCTTTCTTTCCCGTTTGTTACTATTGCCATTTTTCTCTTGCTAAAGAGCTAAATCTGAAGCTATTTAGATAACATTAGGTATATCATAAGTATGACATTATATACTACATTATGTATACAAAGAAGAGTTTTAAAAAATATATCAATATTAAAACTTTGATTGAATATGAAGCAAGAAGGTGCATAAACTCACTAAATTTTGCCATTTTATCCATACATGCATTCTTAGGAAGTCCTGGCTTGGACAAGTTAGTATAATAAGCTCCATTGACAATCATATGTGAAAAAGTCTTTATACTTTTTGTACTCAACTTTTTACTATGTTCATCTTTTATATCATTTGGTTATAAAATTTGGATCAAATTTTAAAAATATGCAGAAAATCTTCATTTACATTTGAAGAGCAATATATATATATACATATGTATGTATAATTAAATATTTTAGAGTGTAAGATTTTCTCTAGGGTACAATGCAGGCAAATGTTTGGGCAATGCTTTCTTTTACTTTCTTTTATTTAGTATATAATAACTAGATATTTACTACGAACCAACTAAAGTTATATGAAGAAAACTAGCCCTGAAAGGAGCTTACAATATGAAGTGATGAGTCAATTGAGAAGACAAAAATTGACTTGTGAGAATATATTAGATGGTGAATTAATATGAGTTCAATCAGAAGTGGAAAACTGTATAGTAATTTGAGAGTGTAATATAAAGAATTATTAACCATAACAGAGGACTGGAATAAATAAGGATTGATAAATTGGAAGTAAAGAAATCTCTAAAGAATGCCAGAATAGCAAATACAAGGAGCAACCACTACCACTAACTCTGAGAAAGAACATCCAAGAAAGAGCCTATGTGCATCTCCTCAGGCCGAAATTTGGACCTTGATGTCAAGGGCCTGCCATGGTTCACTGGATGGCAGCTAAATCATTGTAGCTTTGCACCATCAGAACTTTCTGGAAATCTATCCTGTACATCTTTCCAGAAATAGGCCTTGTTGGTTAATGAAAACCATTCACAAGGAGGTGTTTCATCAGAGACTCTCCTTCAAAGTGCCTGAGGAGGAAAGTGTATTACTGAGCATTGGAGAAGCCTCACCCACTGTAGGTAACATTTCTAGCCTCATCACCATAGTTTCCAAAAATTCTTAGACCATAAAATCCAAAACAATCAGCGTTTATATTACCATTCACTTGGAGTGTTGCTATCTAGATTAAGAGTATAGATTCTAGACTCTAATTATCTGAGTTCCAATTCAAACTCTCCACTGAACAGTATGGCCTTAATATGCCTCTCTAGTCCTCAGTTTTTCTACATTAGGTACAATGCATATTGGGTGCTCAATAATAAGTATTAAGCATTTTGCTTAGACTGGCCTTCTCATTCACTATTTGACTTCAAAAACTCAATGTGAATCTGCACTGAATTTTCCCTAGTTAAAATCTATCACTTTTTCTTTTGCATTTCAAAGCATATTCTATGAAGCTTTTTACTAAAAAGCCTTCATTACTTATTATATACCTACTAATCCACCACTCTATTTACCTATTTTCATTAGTTTAGAGGTCTGTCCAAATAGACTGAAGACCAGCATGAAAAAAGGTTATTCTCTTCATGCCCAGAATCTAGCATGTAAGTAGTTGCTTAATGAATGTTGAATAAACATATAGTATACAAAGGAACTAATTTATCAAGATCATGCATAATAAATAATAATATATAATTAGTATAGTTTATAACACTTTGTCCTAGAAATATGAACACATATCATTAACAAAAACGAATAATCTTTAAGAGTACTTTAGTTTTTAATGTTTTATTTCAGGTTCCCCTAAGAAAAATGCAGAATATCAGCCACACTGATAAAATGTGAGTGTTATTAAAGAAAAGAGATGGAGGCACACTGAGAATTCTTGCTACTTAATTATTAAGATGCAATACAATTAGATTTGGTTTCATCCCAGTTTAATTTAGTTTATCCCTTTAGGAGTGATCCATTCACCTTATTTAATTTAACTGTAACTCAGTGTAGTAAATATTTTCCATAAAAGAAATCTTAATGAGTTGAAGACCTGAATCAGAAGTTTCTGATTTCTTGATTAAAACACTTTGTCTTTATTGTATTAATAAAACTTAAAAGGTAAATGTAACTTCTTAAACTAATTCTCCTTTATAATATCATTAAAACACCTCATAGTCTACATGCCAACAGGTCAAATTCAGATAAGATTTAGAACTCTGTTAGAAATTTTAATTTTTCCCATTTGAATAAAAGAAAAATATAATGAGAGAAAACAAACGGAGAGAGAAGAAAGTCAAAGAGAGAAGGAGGGAGAGATGGGAATGAAGAAGGGGAAGAGAAGAATGAATCCCATAATTCTCTATGCCAGACAAAAATGAGAAGGTAAAGTAGAACAGTTGAGGTAATTATTATTCAGCTCAAGTTACAAAGTCCTTTTTGCTTGCAATGCTCAGATTTTATGTCTATTTTACCTATGATAATCACCACAGTTAATGTTTAACATCTGACTTTTACCAAACATTTTTTTAAAACCCAAAGGTGTTCACCTAATTTCTAATTAGGTATCAATAATGCAACTCCTTTAAAAAGAATTCGGACTTGGGTCACTTTCCCTATCTTAATAGCAACATTGTGTCAGCCATAGATTGAAGCCTGCTCATAGAAACTGGAGCTTGGGTACATTCCTTAGTTGGAGCTATGCTCATGGCCTTAGAATAGCATGTCACACCTTTCAAATCTGGTCAGATTTTCCATCTTCATTCTACTATAGGAATTCAAGAGTCTTGGAAAGTCTGAAAATAATTGCACAGTCATGAATATATATCAATGCCACAGAAGTTATGATATCAAAACTAATACTGATTGTGATTCTAATCTAAAAGTACCTACCAAGAGTAGTAGTGTGTATTTCATTACTCATTTTTTTTCCTCTGGCTCCCATGTGACTTTTATCAGGTTAAGAGACCATTTTTTTCTCGTATTCCAGTGATATCTCCACTGGGAATCTAGAAACCATGCTGTTACTTTGCAGCACTTTCAGTGATGCAGTCTTTGAGAGGAGAACTTGGCTGACAAATTGAAAGATGGCAGATTAGAATCCAACTCAGCATTCATCATAATATTGCCTCAGTGGTATATAAAGAAGCAAAAACTTTATTTTGAGAAGAAACTAAGAAGATATGACTATGACTTGAAAACACCAAGAAGAATGTGCATTGCATATTTAGCTTAGGGAGAAAACATGTAATTTTAAAAGTCACTTGTCTGGTCTAATATGTATGAAGTAAAGGGTATTGATTAGTATGACTGACTTTCACAGTTAGATTCAGGAATGCAAGTTTTTAGAGCTTGTTTTGAAAATCAATAGAAACACTAAATAAAGCATATGACTTGTTAGATTCTGGTCATAGTTCATCAGAAAAGAGAGTGAGGTGGGGTATGATAGAGAGAAAAAAAGTGTTCATAAAGTTAATAGTATTGAAGTGCAGACTTGGTAAATGTAAGAGAAATGATGAAATGATTAACCCAAAGGAATCTAAAGCAGTACACATAGAGAAAATACTCTGTGTCTTCACTTTCTTACTATTGCACACATTCCTTTGAAAAGAACATCTGCCACATGCAAAGGTGAATGTGAATGGTTTTATCTTTGGCAAAGTAGTGCCAAGGGAAACCAGATTGTTAACTGCTCATCACACCCCAGTGCAGTGAAATAGTAGAAGCCTCAACAGCATGAAGGAATCATGCATATTTAACACCATCAATCTAATGGGGATCGTAGTCATCTCTTGCAGACAATTTAAAAACTGGGTGGCATAAGTGGAAATGCATAGATTTGGGAGGTACACACTTGTGTTTGAATTTTGGTTCTGCTACTAATGATATAACCTTCAGAAAGCGTGATTTCAATGTATCTATTATAGGTTAAGACTTTAAAATGGTATTTCTGATATTTTTAATGGCCCTAAAAATATTCAGTAACCCTAGTCATTTGCCTTTCTTCAACCAAGGCATGTAATATGTGTTACCTTTATTTTTCCCTGTTGAAAACTAAATAAACCACAAATTTAACAACTATATCTGTATCTGCACAACTGCAAGGAAAAGTGAAAAAGTTATCATTGGTACCTACATATTATTTGGTTTCTACAAACAAATAGTCTGAATTCATATAATATAATTTTCTTAACCTGCCTTTCTATTCCCAGTCACTAAAATTGTTGTTTTAGCTAAAACTAGTGTTTTAAGTTTTAAGGTTCCATTTCAAATTCTATGACTATAAGAATCACACATACCCTATTTATTATTTTTATTATGTATTTTATTTCAAATTCTTGAATTCTAAAATCTAAACTGGGATGTTTAGAAGAATAGGTACTTCAGTGGGAGGATGAGATACCAAATCATTATGAGACCTGAGTTTACAATTCATATTCAGGACAGAACTGAAGTACATGATGGAATCAGAGAAAAATGAATGACTGGGTTCTTAAATGAGCTGAGTACCATAGTAGGTCAGAATAGGAGTAGTTCAAAGCATGGAATTATAGTATTAAAACACTTGCTCTATTAATAGAAGTTAATGATATATTGATGTACATGGTTTGGATATGAAGCTTTCTTAATTTCAATTTCTCCTGATAACTCATTGCAAAGGCTAAGTAGGATAATCTATGCAAAGCAAGTAACACAGAGCTTTGCACATCATTGGTACTTTATATTTGATATCTTATTTTATTATCTATGTGGAATAGAAAAGGATAAATTATGATAAATAATTAACTTGAAGCAGTAATGAGAAAACTCCCAACATAAAAAAAGTACTGGACTAGGGGCTTTATAAGTGAATTTTACTAAACATTCACAAAAGAACTAATACGTATCTTCAAATCATTCCAAAAAGTTTAAAAGGAGGGAAGACTCCCAAACTCATTTTATGAATCCAATATCATTCTAATTCCAAAACCAAATAAAGACACTACAAAGAAAGAAAACTATAGGCTAATATCCCTGGTGAACATAGATGTTAAAATTCTCAACAAAATATTGGTATTAGTAAACTTTATCCAGACATACATTGAAAACAGCACATATCATGACCAAGTAGGAATTATTCTCAAGATGGAAAGTTGGTAAAATATCCTCAAATCAATAAATGTGATACAGCACATAAACAAAATGAAGGATAAAAATCATGTGATCATATCAATACATGCAGAAAAAGCATTTAATAAAATCCAGTACCCACTTATAATAAAAATTCTCAGCAAAGTGGGAATATAGGGAACATACCTCAAAGTAATAAACAGCATCTATGATGTATCCACAGCCAACATATTCTCAATGGATGAAAACTGAAAGTGTTTCCTTTAAGATTGGGAACAAAACAGAAATGTCTGCTTTTTCCATTCTACTTCAACATAGCCTAGTCACAGCGATCAGGCAAGAAAAAGTAAAAGTCATCCACACCGGAAAGGAAGAGGTAAAACTGTCATTATTTTCAGAAGACATACCACTGTATATAGAGAATACTAAAAATTCCACCAAAAAACTTCTAGAACTGATACATGAATTTAGTAAAGTAGTGAAACAAATAAAAAACAAACAAACAATCTAATTTAAAATGAACAGAGGATTTGAATAGACACTTCTTTATAGAGAGAGGTCAGAGGGCCTATATACATATGAAAAATGCTCACTGTCACTAATCATCAGAAAGGAACAAATTAAAATATTTTTGCATTTTCTAAATGTTCTGCAATGCCTATTACTACCATATGGGAAAGAAAGAAAGATGAAAGAGAGAGATGAGAGAGAGAGAGAGAGAGAGAGAGAGAGAGAGAGAAAGAAAGAAAGAAAGAAAGAAAGAAAGAAAGAAAGAAAGAAAGAAAGAAAGAAAGAAAGAAAGAAAGAAAGAAAGAGAAAGAGAGAGGGAAATAAGAAAGGGAAGGAAAAAAAGAAGGGAGGGGAGGAGAGAGGAAGGAAGGCAAAAGAGACACGGAGAGAGACCAGTAACTCTAGTTTAAGATGTATAGGAATCTTTTTGAAAATATATTTCTTGTCAATGCTAATTCAAGATGCTTACAATATCTGGAACTGAGAAAAGTCAGTCTTTAGACCTGTTATTACCATTACTATCACATTCTGCATTAAACATATTCATGAATACATACAAAATTTTTGAGAGAGTGCAGTACTATAATCTATGGGAAGTATAGGGTAGTTGTTTTATTGATTTTTAGAATAAAAAAAGGAGATAGGTAAAATAATAGATGTGTGTCTGTGTATGTGTATAAACTCATAAAGAGGATGGATATGGCGTGAATATAAATAGCATGATATGCATTCATCAATATATAATCACTGTTTTTACTGAAGGGGGAAAGGTAAACTAACAGTATATACATGACCAATAATAGCTATTGTGTTCTAAAAAAACAATCATGTGTTAGCACATATTTAAGAGATATATTTTATTATAATGGCAATACTAATTTCTTTGGGGGTAAGCAGAGTTTCTGACAGAGAGATTGTATTGCTAATGTTACTGAGGCCTAACTTGTCCTTTTATTTGTGTTCTGTATATCTTCCCAATGTATGTAGAACCAGCTGCTGGAGAATTTAGGATTACAAGAAAATAACCAAACATCATACTGATAATTAAATGGCAGACTCCAGTCCATAGTGTATCTTTGAGATCTGTCCAGAAAATATCTATCCATGTAATATGAAAAATAGAGACATTTATTGATGAAGATACAAGAAACACTGTACATAGGACAATGATGCATGGGTCCCCTTCAAAGTAGGCACCTTGAGACCTCACACAGTTCTCTCAATCACCACCCACTGCCCCATTGTATTTTCCTAAATCTCATTTATAGTCTGAAATCTTTTCTTTCATAGGTGATTTTAATTTTCTGGAAAAAACAGAAGTTTTGGGGTACCAAATCAGGGCTTTAAGAGATATGAGTTACCTGGGTGATTTGATGTTTTGCCAAAAAACTCTGCATGAGACATAATGTGCGAGTGGGTGCATTGTTGTAATGAAGCTGCCAATCATGAGTTGCCCATAGCTGCAGCCTCCAAATCATCCGAATAGTTTCTATGGAGGAATGTTCAAGCTTAGCACAAAATCTGATGCAGATTTGTTGCTCTACTCACTTAGTGATTTTTTAATGTGATGGCCACAAAATACATTTGCTCACTCAACAGTATCTATAGCCCCCAAAGACTAGTTCAGTGAAGTCATTGTTCATACATGTGCATTCCAGTCCACTGTCATTGCCTGCCAGATTACATTGATATCATGCAAACCATTCTCTTTATATTAACAATGACTGGACTTTTTCCAGACTGAACTAGTATTTCTTGGAAACAAAGTGTTAAGCACAAAAATCTTGAGTCTAGTCAAGATTATTTGTAGTCAGACTAAAATTTATCAACTTGCTTATATTTTATTTATTTGTTTATTTGCTATAACAATTTTAGGTATTTGAGAAACTGGAAAAGTAGCAAGACCACATTTATAAATTGAGCATTTTACTTTTTAATAATTCTTAGCTATGTTTTTCTTTTTGTATTGAAATAAATTTATCTAGTTTCCTCATTTGGAGAAAGTTTCATTAGCTGAGTAGGGCTATATTACAAAAAAATAGGTTTTGCTCTTTAAACAAGAAGTCAACACAAATAAAATTCATTATTCTCTTCAGATATTATTTATTGAGCTAGGGGCTCAAAAATATAAAAGTGTGTCATTTTCAAAACAATAATTTCCAATAAATTCTCTTAAAAATAATAAGCATTAGTTTTACTTATGCTCTATTTTCATTTAGGGTATATGTTTTGAAAAAGGAGATTGATAGCCACTGTGGAAAGCAGTATAGAGTTACCTTAAAAAATAAAAATGGATCTGCCTTATGACTCAGTGATTATAGTGCTGGGAATATATCCAAAGAAACTTGAAATACTAGTATAGAATTTTTGGATAGAATAGAATACATGCATCCTTATGTTCAGTGTAGCATTCTTTACAATACACAAGATTTGGAAGTATTCCAAGTGTCCATCAGTAGATGTGTTGATAAAAAGCTGTGGTACATTTATATGATGAAATACAATTCAGCTGTAAAAAGGAAACAAATCTTCCCTTAAGCAGCAGCATGGGTGGACCTGAAGAGTATTATGCTAAGTGAAATCAGCTAGTCAGAGAAAGACAAATACCATGTGATTTCACTTACATGTGGAATCTAATGAGCAAAATAAACTAACACGCAAAATAGAAACAGATTCATAGATACAGAAAACAAACTGACAGTTGACAGAGGGAAGAGAGGCTGGGGGGTTAGGTGGAAAATGTATAGGGATTAAACAAAAATTTAAAAAGAAAACTTCATAGACACAGACAACAGTGTGGTGATTACCTGAGGGAAAAGGGACTGGGGAAAATCAAAGAGGATGTGAGCAGGTAAGTAAATAGTGATGGAAGGAGGCTTGATTTGGAATGGTGAGCAAACAATACAATATACAAATGATGTAGTATAGAATTGTACATCTGAAACTTGTATAATTATGTTCTCACCTCAATTAAATAAATAAATAAATAATAAAATGTCAGTTAATCTATTTTTAAGTTATATGATGCTTTCTTCTGTGGAGTCAAATTTGTTGTTGAGCCTTTCTAAAAATTTTCCAATTTCTTTATTGTGCTTTTAAACTCTACAATTTCTAATTGTTTTATTTTTTAAAAAGTGTAATTTCTATAATATTACTAATATTCTCTATTTGTTAAGATATTGTTTCATGTTTTATTTCTTTAGATGTTATGTTCTTTTCTTCTTCATACATATTTTTGACAGTTGACTCATTTTTGTTTTTGTTTTTCTGTTAGTAAACTTAGTACCTGAGCCATCTCAGGGACAGTTTATATGGACTGCATTTCTTTCTGTGTACATGGGCTATATTTTCATGTGGTTTTTTGTGTTATGTCTCATACATGTGTTTTTGTGTATGTCTCATATTTTTGTTGAAAATGGGATATTTAAAATATGTGTTTTCAATGTTAAATTCCCCTACTGAGCAGAGTGAAGGCACATAATAGATGGCTAATATTTCTTGCAAGATCCAATAAATTAATGAATGTTTTCTGAGTGACTTTACTTATTCTAACTCTATGTCTATGTATTTTCTTTCATTCTACAGTTATGAACCTGACATCATAACTTCTTCTGAAGCATTTAAATGAATTAAAGTGAGGGTGATTCCAGCAGAGAAGCATTGCTGAGCCAGAGGTCATACTGCCTCAGTTCTGGCCCCAAGTCTGTCCTCTGTCTCTTGACACTGGGAAGTCACTGTCAGGTCTCTGAGTGTCTTTTTCTCACTTATATGAAGTAAACTGGCAAATAATTCTTTGGTCACAGAATTGCAGTAAGATTAAAAAATATACAAGTAAACACTTTGTAAAATGAAAATGGACACAATTAAAAGGTCCTACTGAGCTTGCTCACATAATTCCATTCTTATCTCCATCATTAAGCTAATAAAAGGACGACCAAAATTCATTGTATAGCTGGTACTCACAGATATCGATTTACAAGGGGCTTGCAGTTGAGAGTGCAGAATTAAATGAGATATAATCTCTGTTCTCTCAGTATGTTGCAGCTAATATTATGAGGGAAAAAAATCAGTACTACTAGTTTTTCAGTTTCTGATAAAACTCATGATTCATGATAAGCAGTAAATGTTAGGATACCTACTGACTTTTGAGAAAAGGTAACCAGGCATTTTAACATTATGCCATTGGTAAATTAAATTTCATATAGATCATACTGATATTCATAAAGAATTTAGGCTTGCTAAAGTGTGCTGTTATATAAAATAAAATTGCATTAATAAAATTATTGGTATGCTTTAATCTTGAAAAGCAGCTCCTAGAAAAAATTCTTTGTACTGTACAATTTAAAGAAAATTGGACTGTAATAGCTCATGACAACCACAAAGAAAAGTCATATGTAAAAAAATAAAAATGCTTTCAGTGTGAAAAGTAGGAGAGTGACTTTCTTTAAAAACATAACTCACATTAGATAAAATTTATATGGGTTGTACTGGTAATACTAAGCACATCAAAAATTTGTCTGTATTCCTATAGATTTTAAAAATTAATCTATTAATTGTTAAATGAGATTAATCCAGATGGATTAATGAAATGTTTTTAAGGCTACATTTTTAAAATCATGATTCTCGTTGAGAGTTTTTTAGCCCCCAGACCTTATGTGAATCTTTCTCTTATTTGACTCTTCTAGTCACTGAATTCTCACACACTTCTGTTATCTCCATCATTAAACTAATATAAGGGAGGCAACAATTCTTGTGCATCTGGTATTCAAAGATACCCGTTTAAAAGTGGCTAACAGTTTAGAGTGTTGAATCAAATAAGATATAGTCTCTATCTGCCCTGGCTGGTGTAGCTCAGTGGATTGAGTGCAGGCCTACGAACCAGAAGATACAGTCTCTATCCTATCAATATGTTGCAGCTAACACTTATGAGACAATATTACGAGGGTTTTGAGAGGCTGTCACACTATGATGGATATTGGTTTAAAATACTGATGATCCTCAGAGAACAGGATGACTAACTTGGTCTGTGGTGCTGGGGGTAAGTTTCAGAGGGGAAGAAACACTAAAATCAATCTTAAAGTTTGCATACTTTCACGAAAAGAAAGCAATTAAGATTGGCTCTCTATGCAGAAAGACTCGTTTGTGCAAAGACATACAGACACATAAGTGCAAGGATATGATAGAGGAAAATGAAGAGGCATTGTGGGTAATCAAACCATACTGTGTATAAGAGAAAAGTGAAAATGTTACTTTAAAAGAGGGTGGACACCATAATGTAAAATATGTTTTATGCCATCTACTATAACTTGGTAAACTTCTAAGTATATATAAATGAAAAATTTAGTATGTTTTATGTAAAAGTAATTGTAAGTGGATTGAGATTCAACAGGATGGTAACTGTTTGAATTTGTTTTCATTAATTTGAAGCTGAGTCCCCAAATTCTCACTCACCATCAAGGCATCCTAGCTTCTTTTCTTTCTGACTTCTCTCCCTACATCCTAATTATTGTTCTCGCTCATTCAACAATTGCTTATATGCCAAGTACAGTGACATTCTTATACTTTAAATGAAATTTGATTGTGAATTTATCTCTTGTAATCAGATACTTTAGAATTTCTAAACTGAAAGTTAACCAATTCAATAAATATTCTTTTGGAAACAGCTAGAAAGAATGGCAGGACTTGCTGGTTTTTTCAAAAGGGCCTGAGATATAAGTAAAAGTAATTCTTTTTTTTAAGAAAGACATATAATCACTGATTTATTTATAGCATAAACATTTGAAAGAGTTTTATTCCAGAAAAGTGGCCAGTCACTCTCAAACAATTTCAAAATATACTTGGGTTCCAGGCATTATGGAGAAACAGGGACCAGATTTACCTCCTTTGTAAAACAGAAAACCAGATGATATATATATATAAGAAATAGCAGTCTTCAGAAGTTGGATAACAAAAGGGGATGTATCCCTGAGAAAGGAGACGTAAATGAGATGAGCCCTGTCACTGCCACGTGTACTGTCTGGAGGTGGTTTTCAGGCAACTCTCATGTGTGGAAACAGATTCCAGAGACCTCATGAAGGAGCTCAGGAGGCTAGAATTTGTGAGGCAGAATACCAGAGAAAAGTGACCTTCACAAGGAGAGAGTAATCTTTAGTTCCTGAGATGGGAAGAGAAGTCTCCCCAAGCTTTTCATTGAGTACTAATCTGTGCACACATTCCAGGTGGATACTGGCGGCCAGGGAAAGAACTACCAGACAACAAGAGGGCAAACAATTCCAAAGCTTACAAAGGGCTCGGAATGGTTTTTGTCCCTACCTGATAGTTACTTGGAATTGGCTGGATCATTTTGAGGTTTGTTTTAAGGATTTTTATAGAGTATGTTTAGAAGAGACTTAAGTAGAACTATTTTAGCCCTATTGCTAAGGCAGTAACCTTCTTAAGAGTCTTTTGCACGCCTGGATTATAAAGTCTTTCTACTTGCTTACAGCTTAACATTAATAAGCCTTGACCCTTGCCTCATAACATATACACAAACTGACATGCAGTCATTGACATGGAACATTGACCCATATATAAAAGCTCAAACTATACAACACCTAGAAGAAAACATAAGAAGAAACATTGGTGACCTTGGCTTAGGCAAAGATTTCTTGAAAGAGACCCAAAGCATGAATTATTTAAAAAGTTGTTTTAAAAACTAAAAAAATTAGTTAAACTATATGCCATCAATATTAAAAATTTTTGCTCCTCATAGAGCATGATTAAAGAAATGAAAAGTCAAGACACAGATTGTATGATAATA
The DNA here is from genome assembly GCF_021234435.1 of Artibeus jamaicensis. NCBI lineage: Eukaryota > Metazoa > Chordata > Mammalia > Chiroptera > Phyllostomidae > Artibeus > Artibeus jamaicensis. Next base: position 61,665,421 of record NW_026522030.1, read on the forward strand.
TTTGCAAACATGGCTCTTATACAGAATTTATAGGTACAGTATATGAAGAATTTTTACCTTATGATATAAGACAAAGAACTTGATTTAAAAATTGGATAAACCAGAGAGTAAGGAACTGTTAAAAAACAAAAGGATGAGGCCATATGAAAAGGACACTATAAATATTGTAAAGAAATGGCAGAAATAAGATTATCTCAACTGTAAGGGATAGCTGAGATAAGGGATCTGTGATACCATGTTAAAAGAAATAATTTTAGATTCAGTTTTAAAAATCCAACTACATGTTGCCAGCATATGGTAAAATCCAAGCTTGATGATACCTGAGGCTTGTAAAAGCTTGTGGTTCTCTTTAAGAAAATAGGTATACCATTAAAAGCACAGTATCGCACAGCTTTGGAAAGTTTCTGCAAGTTGTAGTTTATTAGTTTAATGTTTAAGCTTCCTTTAGTTATAAAGTTTGGATATAAAACAAAGTGATATATCAACAAATATGTTCTCCCATTTCAATAAAGGGTTAATATCCAAAATTTATAAAGAACTTACAAAATTCAACACCAAAAAAAAAAATCCAGTTAAAAATAGGCAAAGGACCTGAATAGACACTTCTCCAAAGAGGACATACAGATAACCAGTAGACATATGAAAAGATGCTCAATATAATTAATTATCAGAGAAATGCAAATTAAAACTACAATGAGATATCTTACACTGGTCAGAATGGCTATTATCAATAAATCAACAAACAACAAGTGCTAGCAAGGATATGGAGAAAGGGAACCCTTTTGTACTATTGGAGGGAACATTGAATGGTACAACCACTGTGGAAAACAATATGGAGATACCTCAAAAAATTAAAAATGGATCCATCTATTGACCCAGCAATCCTACTTCTAGAAATGTAGCCAAAGGAACCTAAAACACTAATGTAAAACAACATAAGTACATCTATGTTAATTGAAGCATTATTTAAAATCACCAAGATATGGAAGCAGCCCAAGGGTCCATCAGTTGATGAGTGAATATAACAGCTATGGTATATATACACAATGGTATAATATTTAGCCATAAGGAAGAAGAAAATTTTACCCTTTGTGACAACATGTATGGATTTCTAGAACATTATGCTAAGTGAAATAAGCCAATCAGAGAAAAGCAAATACCATGTGATTTCACTTATATGTGGACTCTAATGAACAAATAAACAAAACAGAGACAAACTCAGATAGCAGGGTGACAGTTATGGGGGAGAATGGGGTAGAGGGATCAAGCAAAAAGGAGAAAAGACTCATGGACATGGACAGCAGTGTGATGATTGTAGCAGGGAGGGGAGCATAAGAGGGATAAATGGTCATTAAAAATACAATATAAATAAATAAATGCATACATACATTTAAAAAATAAAAATTAAAAAATGAATAAAAAAGCTAAGAAATAGAAATTACCCAAGACAAACCTAAACAAAAAAATAAATAAAACTAATAGACAAGTAAAATTCAATATGCAAATAATTAACAAAAATAGGTTAATTTATATTTACAAATTTGCCCCCAAATATAACAGTCATAAATTGCTCTGTACTGAATGTAACAACATATATTTGGAATGCAATTGGGATAAAAATTTTGGGGAGAAAGAATATTTCAATATGAAAGTCTGTCTATTAGATTATTAAATTATAATTAAAAGCTTAAAAACTTGAATGACTTAATTTCATTTATATATTTTGAATGACATAATATATGATATATAGATGTTAAATTTTAAAACTTTCAGTATAATACTAAGTACATTTATGTCTAACATATTATGGTAACAAAATTTAGAATTTTAAGTAAGGATATATATTTAACTGTTTATAGAATATCTATTATACATGACCCAGTGCTAGGTTATGCTTCAGAGGAAATGGCAGTTGAAAATTAATGGAAAGATTTTCATAATAACTTACTTATTCTATAATATAGTTAAAGAGCCAGAGATTTTATCTAGAGGTGGTGGTTTTCTGGTTTATCATTGTTGTTTTATTTATTTCTCCTTTACACTTTAGTTTCTTCCAAACTTTAAAGGCGACATTTTCCATGTCCTTTAGTGATGGATGAAAGATGATCTCTACCCTTTTCCACTTGGAACCACTACAAATTACCCATTACTGTTTAAACAGAGTTATTTGGTAGAAGTTCATCAACACATGGCATTGGCTAAGGGATATCTCGGAATTGAATGCAATGCTACCCATTCAAAACAACACATGGAAACATTTAAGAGGATAACTTACGACAGTCTGAAAATTATAAGCATTCAAAAAGTACTATTTAAACATGAATCTATGACTATAATTGTTCCTATTTTCTATATTGCTGTCATAGACATCTTTTCCTGTACACATTGAAAAGAAAAATTTATAAAATATCCATAATAGTGTACATTTCTTTTTTTAATTACTTTATTGTTGTTCAACTACAGTTTGCATTTTCCTCCCACCACTTTCCCCCAACCCAGACAATCCCACCTCCCTCCCTTTCTTTCACTCTTCCCCTTGGTTTAGTCCATGTATACTTTATAGTAGTTCCTGAAAACCCATACCCGAATTGTTCCCTCCACCCTCCCCTCTGGCTATTGTTAGTTTGTTCTTAATTTCACTGTCTCTGGTTATAGTTCCTTTGTTTTTTTCTTTTGTTGATTATGTTCCAGTTAAAGGTGAGATCATATGGTATTTGTCCCCCACTGGCTGGCTTATTTCACTTAGCATAATGCTCTCCAGCTCCATCCATGTTGTCTCAAAGGGTAGGAGCTTCTTCTTTCTCTCCGCTGTGTAGAATTTCACTGTGTAAGAGTACCATAGCTTTTTGATCCACTCATTTATGGATGGGCACTTAGGTTGCTTCCAGCACTTGTCTCTTGCAAATTGTTGCTGCTATGAACAATGCGGTGCATAGGTTCTTTTGGATTTGTGTTTCAGGGCTCTTAGGGTATAATCCCAGCAGCAGAATTTCTAGGTCAAAAGGCAGTTCAATTTTTAGTTTTTTGAAGAAATTCCATTCTGTTTTCCATAGGGGCTATACCAGCCTGCATTCCTACCAACAGTGCACTAGGGTTCCCTTTTCTCTGCATCCTCTCCATCACTTGTTTGTTGATTTGTTTATGCTGACCATTCTGACTGGTGTGAAGTGGTTTCTCATTTTGGTTTTAATTTGCATATCGCTGATGGCTTGTGATGCTGAGCATCTTTTCACATATCTCTGGGCCCTCTGTGTGTCTTCTTTGAAGAAGTGTCTGTTCAAGTCTTTTGCCCATTTTTTAAAATCAGATTGATTATCTTCCTGGAGTGAAGTCTGGAGTGTGAGTTCTTTGGAAATCAAACCCTTGTTTGAGGTATAATTGAGAAAACATAGAAGCATGTACTATGCTCATGGATTGGAAGTATTAACATCATCAAAATGGCCATACTTCCCTGGCTGGCATAGCTCACTGGATTGAGCGTGGGTCTGTGAACCACACGATCGTGGTTCAATTCCCCATCAGGGCACATGCCTGGGTTGCAGGCCAGTTCCTGGCAGGGGACTCATGAGAGGCAACCACACATGGATGTTTCTATCCTTCTCCCCAAAGATAAATAAATAAAATCTTTTTTTTAAAAAAGGACATTTAAAAAGAAACAGTATTCTTTTAAATGGTCATAATCTTTGAGGTGATTTATAGATTCAGTGCAATCCCTATTAAAGTACCCATGACATATTCTACAGCTAAAGAACAAACATTTCAGAAATTTATGTGAAACCATAAATGACCCTGAATAGCTGCAGCAGTTTTGAGAAAGAAGAGCAAAGTAGGAGGGATCACAATACCTGATATCAAACTGTATTACAAAGCCACTGTAATCAAAACAGCCTGGTACTGGCATAAAAACAGGCACATAGACCAATGGAACAGGACAGAGAGATCAGAAATAAACCCAAGTCTCTATGGTCAATTAATATTTTACAAAGGAAAAAGAAGCATAAAATTGAGTAAAAATAGCCTCTTCAACAAATGGTATTGGGAGAACTGGACAGCTATGTACAAAAAAATGAAACTTGGGTACCTACTTACACTATACACCAAAATAAATTCAAGGTGGATAAAAGACTTAAATATAAGTTGTAACACCATTAAAATCCTAGAGGAAAACATTGGCAGGAAAATCTCAGACATTCCATGCAGCAACATTTTCACTGATATGTCTCCTAAAGCAAGGGACATAAAGGAAAGAATAAACAAATAAGACCTCATCAAATTAGAAAGCTTCTTCATGGCTAAAGAAAACAGCATTAAAATGAAAAGAGAACCTACTACATGGGAAAACATAATAGTGTACATTTCTAATTGGTATATCTCATGTCATTGCTTGGTATATAAAGGGATCACCTCATTTTGAAATTTAAATCAGTTATATAAATACACAAAATAAGTTGTATAAACACACAAAATCTCTCAGTCTCAGTTCTCCACCAAAATTTGTCCAGAAATCTTGGAGACTTTTGCATTACAAAAAGGTATTCTTTTTTTTAATTTTATTTATTTATTTTTAGAAAAAGGGGAAGAAATATCAATGTGTGGTTGCCTCTCATGCATCCCCTGCTGGGAACTGGCCTGCAATCCAGGCATGTGCCCTGACTGGGAATCAAACCATGATCTTTTGCTTCATAGGCCTCCACTGAATCCACTGAGCTACACCAGCCAGGGCCAAAAAGGTATTCTTGTTTGCAGATACCTCATTGGTGAAAAAAAGTGAAATCACTCTAAAGATTTAAATAAGAAACCCACATTTTCTACTATGGTTCACTTCGATCTCTGCCACACATTGTTCCTCTTAAAAACACAGACTGAGAGGTGTACTGACTGCTGAGATGATTCCAGTAGTGTCTAGTGTAGGGTCAAGGGAGGCAGTCTGGCTTCCTCACCCAGGTGTCTAAGCACCTAAGGGAGGCAGTTTTCCACAACCTTGAGAATGGGCCTGGGAAGAAGTGTTCTCATGGCTTTGAGACTGGGTCCAATAAACTGTTCCCATAGCCTTGAGTGGGCTCACATGCATCATGTAAAGCTTTGTTTCATAAGATCTGTCGGCATCCTGCTGGCTTTGTCTGTGTTTTAGTATTTAAGGGGTACTGATTCCCCACTTGGTACCATGACAGGTGCCACATAAGGGAGCAGGTGACATGCAGTGTGCCACACTGGAGTGCTGTTCTGGGTGACATGCAGCTTGTAGTGTGTGTGCATCACCCACCCATGAATAAAGACATGTCACACACCCCAATGGCTCTATGAATATTCTCCCATCTGCCCTAATTACATGCACCTGTCCTGCCTTGAATGGTCACAACACATATAGATTTCCACAAAGGCACTGGGACATCTATTTTAAGAGAATGATCCAACCCAAGCCAGGTAGCTCAGTTGGTTAGAGTGTTGTTCTAATACACCAAGGTTGCTTGTCCCATCTTCCTGGTCAGGGAACATACAAGAATCAACCAATGAATGCATAAATAAGTGTAACTACAAGCCAGTGTTTCTTTCTATCTCTCTCTCTCCTCTTTTTGAGAGGAGAGAGAGAGAGAATGATCCCATTCCTTTTAAATTATACTTCTAGGCTTTTACAATTGTTCTTATCTTCTCATTTTCCAGAAACCAGATCAGAAAACTATTTGATATTGAAGATGACCCTGTTCAATACATTGAAAGGGGAAAGAATAATATATTTAATAAAATTAGAATAAAAAACCTTTAAAACAAAGATATTAAAAATAAGGTAAACTAACAAGTCTCAGCAGTAGAAGGAAGACATAATATAATCTATCTGCCAGGGGTGCTGGCCTTACATTGATGATGGCAAAGAAATAAGAAGGAAATGTAATTTCCTGGTAATATGGCCGAGCTGCTGGTTTCAGCAATTCTGGAGACTCATCAGCATGGATTCTACTATATAATACTTTCCTGTGACTACTGTAACAAATTACCATGAACTTAGTGGTTAAACACAACAAAAGTTTATTATCTTCCAGTCCTGAAAGTCAGAAGTCTAAAGTAGGTCTAAAATAAAAGTGTTGGTAAGGCTGAATTTTTTTTCAGATTCTAGGGGACAACCAATTTTATTACCTCTTCCAGTTTCAAGAAGCTGACCATACTCTTTGACCATACTCTTGTACCCCTCAATTACCTTCAGAGTCAGTAATCACATTGTTCCAACTTCCACTTCCGTGATCATTTCTCTGAGTCTTCAGTTCCCTTCATTTATTTAAAAGGGCACTATGATAAAATTGGGCCTCCCTGGACTTCTGGCCAAGATGGAGGCTTAGGTAGATGCACTTTACCTCCTTGCACAATCAAAAGAAGGACAACAACAAATTTAGAAACAAAAAATAACCAGAACTGACAGAAAATTGAACTATATAGAGGTATGAAAACCAAGGAGTTAAAGAAGAAACATTCATTCAGACTGGCAGGAGGGGCAGAGACAGGCAGCCAGGGTGGAGAGGATTCACAGCAAGGCGGCAGCTGAAGGACCAGAGAGGGTGAGGTAGCAGCTGGCAGATCTGTTGAGGCAGTGGCTGGCAGACTGGGCAGTCCCACATTTGCATGCAGATGAACTGGGAGGAAGAACTGGGGAGTGAAACAGACCATGCAGTCCAGGGTTCCAGAGCAGGGAAATAAAGCCTCAAAAACCTCTGACTGAAAAAACCTGTGGGGGTTACCCTAGTGGGAGAAACTCCCAGTCTATAGAAAGGTTTCTTAGAAAGACCCACGGGGTTCTAGAATGTACACAAATTCCCCACCCAGGAATCAGCACCAGAAGGGCCCAATTTGCTTATGCGTAGTGGCCAACTGAAAGCCGGCTGAGAGCAGAGTGAGAGGCATTGTTCGCTCTCGCACCCTTCCCTCAAATACAGAACCACAAAGCAGTAATGTGGGTTACCAAGCCCTGGTGAATACCTGAGGCTCCACCCCTGGTAATGTAATAAGCATGTCAAAACAAACAAAAAAAATGACCAAAATGAAAGAATAGATAAAAGCTCCAAAAATAGAGCTAAGCAATGAAGAACTAGCCAACCTATCACATGCAGGGTTCAAAACATTGGTATCAGGATGCTCACGGAAATGGTTGAGTATGATTGCAAAGTAGAGGAAGAAGTGAAGACTATGCAAAGTGAAAGAAAGGAAAATGTGCAGGGAACCAACAGTGAAAGGAAGAAAACCAGGACTCATTCAATGGTTTGGAGCAGAAGAAGAAAACAAACATTCAAACAGAACAGAATAAAGAAATAAAAAATTCATATATTGAGGAGAGGCTTAGGAATCTCTGGTACAAATTTAAACATTCCAACATCTGAAAAATAGGAGTGCCAGAAGGAGAACAGGAAGAGCAAGAAATTGAAAACTTATTTGAAAAATATAATGAAGAAAAACTTCCCTAACCTGGCAAAGGAAATAGACTTCTAGGAAGTCCAGGAAGCTCAGAGAGTCCCAAACAAGTTGGATACAAGTAAGCACATACCAAGGCACATCAAAATTACATTGTGCAAGATCAGAGATTAGGAAAGAATCTTAAAAGCAGCAAGAGAAAAAAAGACAGGTACCTACAAAGGAGTTCCCATAAGACTTACCAGCTGATTTCTCAGAAGAAATCTTGCAGGCAAGAAGGGGCTGGAAAGAATTATTCAAAGTCATGAAATTCAAGGACCTACATCCAAGATTACTCTATCCAGCAAAGCTATCTTTTAGAATGGAAAGGCAGATAAAATGCTTCCCAGATAAGGTCAAGTTAAAACAGTTCACCATCCCCAAGCTGTTATTAAATGAATGTTAAAGGGGCTTATCTAAGATCAAAAGTATGAACAGCAAAATGGTAACAAACTCACAACTTTCAACAACTGAACCTAAAAAAAAAAAGAACTAAGCAAACAACTAGAACAGGAACAGAAACACAGAAATGGGTATCATATGGAGGGTTATTAGTGTGGAGGAAGAGAGGGGAGAGTAGGGGGAAAAGTACAGGGAATAAGAAGCATTAAGTGGTAGGTAGAAAATAGACAGGGGGAGGTTAATAATAGTATGGGAAATGGAGAAGCCAAAGAACTTATATGGAGATGAACTAAGGTGGGGGAATGCTGGTGGGGTGGGGGCTGTGCAGGGCAGAGGGTAATAAAGGAGAGAAAAGATGGGACAACTGTTATAGCATAATCAGTAAAATATATATATTTTTAAATTGGGCTCCCCTGGATAATCCAGAAAAATTTCATCTCAAAGCCAGCTGATTACCAACCTAATTCCATCTGCAACCTCAATTCCCTTTGGCATGTAGGTAACATATTTACAAGTTCCTAGGATTAGAACAAAGTCATCTTTGAGGAGCCATTATATTGCCTACCACAAATTGTAATAAATTTATTTATTGTTTAAGCCAGATGTTATGGATTTCTGTTTTGTATACTTAAGACATCTTGACACATTACTCTTTAATTGCTTGTAGCTGCTACTACTAATTGATGTTTCTTATTGAGTCCTTTGTGGAAGTAAGCAGTTCAATTCATTTAACCCATTCAATTCTTACAATAACCTCATGAGTTAGGCATTAACATCTTCCTTTTACAATGTAAAAACTGAAGGATAGTGAGGTTAGGCAACTTGCTGGAGGTCCCCACAATTTCAGATTTAACCACTCACTACACTGCTTTTCTGAATATTTAAAATTTACACAAAGAAAAAGAAACAGAAATAAAATAAAATAATAAATGAAAAACTTTGAAGTATGACCTCAGTGATATGAACCAAATGTCATTTTAATAATATGGGCTGAATTTGTTATCACAGGAACTCATATATGTGAAAAATACCTATCACAAGTTTCTCTGTTTTCTTTTCTGCATTGTCATGTAGACTCCTCTTAATTGTCAGTGAACTAATTGTGTACACTGCCTATTTGAAGATCTCATCCCTTCACATCTTCAGTGTGCTGCTGTGGTTCTCCTTGTCTGGCCTTCCTGACTGATGTGTTATGTTTTGCATTTAGTCAGCAGTGTTTATGACCTGGCTGGTGTGGCTCAGTGGATTGAGTGTGGGCTCATAAACCAAAGGGTCTCTGGTTTGATTTCCAATCAGGGCACATACCCGGGTTGTGGGCCAGGTCCCCAGTTAGGGGCACATAAGAGGCAATTACACAGATGTTTCTCTCCTCCTCTTTCTCCCTCCCTTCCCCTCTCTCTGAAAGTAAATAAATAAAATCTTTTTTAAAGTGTTTTTCTTGGCTAGGTGTCAATGTCAGTTCTTTAGAAGATCCTTTTTTCCCATCAGCTTGTGCTTGTTTTTCAATTTCTTTGATTACCCCTTCATTTTAGTTTTTTCTCTTTAAATCAATTTATTCTGAGCATCAATTATTTGATTAATGAATTACAGTGGTTAATGTATAATTGCATGTCTCTGGATTATGAACACATGTCAGAAAAAAAACTGGAAATAATGACTTAACATTAGACAAGGTCACTAAATATACCAGGCTTTAAAATTTTTATAACAAAATGTCATTTGGATTCAATTTGTATCAAACATTATGTAAATGTACTTTGTATATTAGAAATAATAAACAGAGTTACCCTACAATTATCTAAAACTTGTTTTTTAAGCAAACTGTAGCCCTCTCATCTCTTTGGGTTGAGTGTGGAGAGAGGACTTTGCCAAGTGAATGCAATGAGTCAACTAAACCAATATTTATTATTTGTAAAGCACTGTGCTCTATTCAAATTGAAAATTTGCTCTAAACAAGTTTCTAACTCTCAAGGAGGCATAGTTTCATAGTGGAATTAGGCTCTAGCTTTATAGTGGGATGTAAAAATGTATTTTAAAGTAGAATATCAAAAGTATTCTGAAAAAAGATACAAAATTACTGAAGAGAATGTTTCTCACTGACATTTATAGATTTCATACAATTCAATTGTTCCCAAAAGTGCTTGGTCACAAGACTTATCTGGAGAGCTTGCTAAAAACACAAAATCCCTGCCTTTTCTTGGATGTAATAATTTGGTACCTTCAGAAGGACTCGAGAATTTCTTTTTCAACAAGAAATCCTTGTAACTCTTATATTCAGTCAAGTTAGGGAATTACTCTATAGAAGAAAACCTTTGCACTAACCTTGAAAGATGGGCAGTTATTCAGAGAAGTTATTGAAAGAAAAAGCATTTTCAAGAACAAAACCTCTTGAACAAATGAGGCTGAAATGGCAGGATGGCTTCAAGTAATACTCATTCATCTAGCTCTCTAGTCATTCACCAAGCAATGCAGGGTAGAGAGATTACAAATATCAATAAGACACAGAATCTCCCCTCTAAAGTATCCTTTGTAAAAACTGAGACACACACACACACACACACATATATAATAGGTATGCAAATATCCATTCAAGTTTATAGACATCTTTAAAAGAGCTAAATAATCATTTAGTTCTGGAGAATGAGGAACTAAGTGATCAATAGTTTTATTCATGTACTTCAAAGTAATGCGTATCTTGCAGAGTGTCAGCGATGCATAGCTTGCAAAGAAAAAGCTGCCAAAGTTGGTTAAAAGTTCTGGGTGTGCTGACAGTTGAAAAAGTACACATCTCACTGCCCCTGCTGTAGATGCCAATAGAAATGAATATTTGAAAATAAACATAGCGGTAGACAGGAGAAGAAGGAAAAGACTAACGCAAAAGCTCTTGCAGTCATTCCTCACATTTTTGGTGGCTGCAGGTGGAACTGGGAGCTTTGACTGCTGGGTAAGAAAGATAGAAGTGTGACAACTGGTGTCAGTAGAAGAAAGACATTTATGTCTTTTATAAAATTGCTTTGATAAACATTTGGTTATGAATAGCAAATGAGACCTGTTCTGGAATAAAAAGTTTAAGACAAAATAAGCAGTTCCACAAACGGTGTTAGATGCAGGTAATGTGAGAAGGGTTTTGACATCCAAGAGGTGACATTCAGAGAAGGCTTTATGTTAGACATTCTCAGTGTGGGGGCCTCTTAATAAATCTCTGAACTCTCTGGACCTCGCTTTCCTCATCTAACAGAAATGGAGAATATTAACATTTGCAGTACTCACTTTATAAAGTTATTGGGAGAATTCAATGAAAGTACTATATACTGTATGTAGCATATTGCCTACTGTTTTTGGAAATAAAATAAGAGAACACATGAGAAATCTACTTAAGCTATTTAGAGCCAAATTGGAGGCATAATTAGCTTTTTTCTTTATTCAAAGATAATTAACAGACTAAAACATTAACATAGGAACTAATAAACGATTCTGAAATATGGAAATAATAGTAATGCAAGAGCAGATGAAGAATGTATCTCAGAGAGAAAAAGCTTTGTTTGAAAAATTGAAGTAAATATTAGGCATTATGCTTAGTACTCTCAAAGAAACTTAAAACCAAAATAACATGTGATAGTGAGTAGAAAAAAATGGCTCACCAGGGGAAGTCCATTGAGAGGAGGAATGTAAGAGAACAAAAGTGAAGCAGAAATAAAATCCCTCTTGGATGGGCCAAGCAGAAATGATGGTGAAGAGCATGGGCTTGAAAGCTTAAGCAGAAACCATAAGAACTAGACAAAAGTGAACCTGAATATGGCTGCCCTGGACTGCTGATGCATTTCTAAGATGGACAGAAAAGGCAAGAACTTCACAGAAAAACAATGATAGGTTTAGCTGCGTAACACTGAAAGATGTATGTTATAAAATAAAATAAAAAATTAAAAGGCAAATAAGCTAGAAAAAATGATCTCATTCTGCATGCGGAAGAGATTTCTTAGCACATTACAAAAAACTTCTCAGCAAATTCAGTCATAACAATCAAATTACAACATTATTGCTTTATACTGATGCACTTCATCTTGTAGTGACACCTGAAAAGTTGAAAGATTCGTGTGGTATAAGAACGTCTAGGACTGCCATAACAAGTTACCCCATATTTGGTAGCTTATAAAAAATGTTTTATTTTCAAACAGTTTTGGAGGCTAGAAGTCTAAAGTGAAAGTATCAGCAAGGCCATGCTCCCTCTGAATTCCTGGGGGTGGGGTGGGAATCTATTTTGTCTTTTCCAGCTTCTGGTGGCTCCAGACGTTCTTTGGCTTGTGGCAGTTTTCCTCCAATCCCAACTCGTCCGACTCCTCCTTCTGCCTGGGGCCTTCTCCTCTTTCATCTTGTGAGTTTCTTCTCTTTGTTTCTCAAAAGGACACTTGCCATTACAATTAGAGGTCATCCAGATAAGGCAGAATCATCTCAGCTACAGATCTTTCAGTTACTTACATCTGTAAAGACTTTTGAAATGAGGCGGCATTCACAGGTTCTGAGGCTGTGGACATACCTTTTGGCAGCTACCATTCATACCACTGTACCAGAATGGTTATTCATCCAAATACAGCTAATTTTCCCATTATGGGAGATTATTCTAGTCAAGGAAACATGTGTTTTTGAATCCTCAGCTTAGAGTATTCTACTACTTTCTCTTCTCTATATAATTAAATTCTTTCCAGAGTATCTGTGAGTGTTTAGGGGAAGAGGTGGGTACCATCAATTTTAACTACTGTATTTTAAAATTCAACATTAGCTCCAGGATAGAATTGTCTATTTTTTGACTTTGCCATTTATTATCTATGAATTTCCTTGTGCACTGGCATTTTTAATAAATCAGGGCTGCATTACTATATTCATAGTAAAAATTAACATAATATTGTATTGGTCAGAAATTTTAATGACAAGAATAATTTTATAACAATGAAATTCTTATTTCATTCCAAAATATCTTTCTTGCTCTGAGGGTCACACTGGCTATATCCTGTGTCTCATATCTACATTTGAAAATCAAGCTTTGATACCAAAAACAATAAAACCTGACCTCAGCTGTGCCAGAAACATATGGATGTTAAGTAAATAGTTATTGAATGACTGACTAATGAAGGACTGAATGCTCTATTATAGGTTTGTGTAAATATTGGAACCAGCTCTACACAGGAAAAGCTTCTAAAACCCCCAAAATGACACACTCCCAGAGGATACCTGAAGCAGCTTTTGGTGCCCAGGTGCCCAACCCGCGGCATATGGGCCTCATGCAGCCCAGGATGGCTATGAACATGGCCCAACACAAATTGTGAATTTGCTTAAAATCTTTTTTTTTTTGCTTATCAGTTTTTATTAGTATTTATGTATTCAATTAGTGGCACAAGACAACTCTTCTTCTTCCAATGTGGCCCAGAGATTTCTCAAGTTTGGACACCCCTGGACCTTTAAGAGCCTGAAAATTCTAATGTGACTGGGTGTAAGGAAGAAAAAGGTAAGAAGTGGGTCAGGGCAACACTGTTGGGAGAGTCCTGTGGTGAGTTATTCGTCACTGCAGACACTCTAGGACCTGCCATGGGACTGTGTGCCACCCTCAGGTATTACAAACACGTTTTTCCCATTTTCCAGGAACCCTCTTCACCTTCTATCCTTTGTTCCTTTAACAGTCTTTAGTCACAAACACACAAAAAGTTTGTTACATCACATATTTCCAGGGAAGAGGTCTATTTTATTTAGAAACGGGAAAAATCACAGATAAATCAAGTGATTTAATTAAGATTGCACAGCATGCCTGCCACTGAATTAGGTCTCAGAACTGCATCTTTTAGTTTCCTGGTAATTTTGACTGACAATAATAGTCAAACTAACTGTACATGCAGTGTGAAATTTTACCAAATTATAACTCCTGGTTATCTGAAAATTCCCTTCCGCTTATAATGTATAGAATTGGTGAATGTATAATTAGAACACAAAATATATTACAGCCAGCAATGCATCAAATGATATAGCAGAGTCAAGCAAAGATCATGGTAAAGTTAGAGGAAGTGGAAGGGCTAGACAATGCATGCATCTAAATTATGATGGTACTCAAACGTTTCAATGCCTTAGTAATCTGCTCAGTCTACACTGTCTTGGAGACTGCAGCAAAGAAAAAATATGATTGATGGTGCTGCGGGTTATGTTCTTTTTGCATTTCCGTTAACTATAAAACAAGCACCATTTTAATTAAACTGCTTCCAAGCAATTCAGGTGCTCTATAAAAATATAATGAAGCAATTAAGATGTGTTACAAGTGACTGAGATAGCCTTTTCATTTGAAAATGCAAAAGTGGAAGTCAAGTAGGATTTCATTTTTTTTATCTTTCCCCATCCTCAAAGCAAGGAAGCCATTTATTCCCCAGAAAACAAACTCTGAATTTAAGTGAAATGTAAGTTGACTCAATATACGTTTTTAACTTTTCCCAAATTTAACATACTACTAAATACACAGAAATTATTGAAGTTTGATGTGTAGGTGTTACAAATTGTATTAGGGCTATAAAAATGCCCTTATATTATTATTCCTAAGGAAATATTAATTGTGAGGCATAAATATAGACCATCATGAGTTTTTCTAAATCTAATGTAAGAGTTAAATTGAAACAATGATGTGGAACTTATATTTACTTGAATATTTAAAACTTTAAGGCACACAGGAGAGTTGGGAACTTTCTCATCTGGTACATTCACTTACTCTGGGTGCATCAGAATGACCCATATGCAGAATGATGTACTCTTTGTGATACAGGGTGCAGCCGGGGGGGGGGCCCAAAAAAAAGATTTGGAATGGTGTCCAGAATTCAAGGTGTATAGGAATATTGGAGAGACATATTAAGATGTCCTCACCGCCCCCCCCAGGGGGAAGGGATGAATGGAGCCAGGCCATTGAGAGCTATTTTGCATAGCAACAGTTTTGGAGCTAACCTCTGGAGGAATGGTTATTTAACATATCTATAACCTTTAACTGGTTTGATAGATATGTTAAATAGCTGTGGCCAAGTTTGGAGCCAGGGACTGAGGATGGAACTAGGGGACTCAAGATGGGAACTAGAGAGACTGGGACTCAGGAGGATGTAACTAGGGGCTGCGCTCCTGAGTGAGAAGGCCTGTGTGAGAGCTTGAAAAAGACTGGCTCCAGGACATGAAGGGTCCCCGCTTGGCCAGATGGGAGAGAGAGCCACGCGGTTTCAGCAGAGTGAGGACCCCCTCTTGGTGAGGTGAAAGAGGGAGCCACGTGGTTTTGGCAGGGTGTGGACCCCCTCTTTCCCAGGTGAAAGGGAAGAACCACACAGCTTTGCCAGAAGGGAGATCCCTGCAGCCAGGTGAAGAAGAAAGCCACATGCTTTTGGTGGAGTGCGGACTCCTGTAGCTTTGGTAGAAGAGGCCCACGCGGCTTTGGGGTGCCCCCTTTGGCCGCGGGGCCTGAAAAGCAAGAGAGACTTTGACTGGAACTGGGTACAAAGGACTCTTGCCAGTGGACCGTGAGAGGGTACCACAGTACTTTGGATTAACTCGAGATCCTGCACAGTGACCCAGCTGACGGTGCCAGCGGTCTGCAACACAGACGTGTGCTCTTTTCCTGATTTACGGTACCCGGAGTTGGGACAGTGGGAGAAGGGAGTGCTGTGTGGGTGTAGGTGTATACATAAAGGACTTTGATATTTTAGTAGTGGCGTTAGGCCTGAATAGCATTAAATAAACATTTTGTTTCCTTTTCACAAATCTCTGGCATTAAGAGATGTCTTTCCAATTGGCAGCGGACAGAAGGGCCCAGTAGATTTTAGTATTTTGGTTTTCGGGAGGGGCCCCTGTTGTATAGCAGTTTTGGGCATCCCTAGGTGGGCCAAATATTGTATTGCCCCTCCCTCGGACCACCTCCTCTTGTTTGGTAACATTTGCTTCCGTAAGAATAAATAAGCTTTCTGTTTCCATCATGTAATTATCATTTATGAGATTCTGTCTATTTATTCAGTTAACTAATAGTTATTGTACCAAGCATAATGTCAGATTCTAGGGATATAAGGGCATTCATTACATACTTAAATTGGCCATGCAGAACTTAATAGTTTAGTGTTCAATAACTACCAAAAATAATTAAAAAGTGAAACAAGAAAATAATATAACACGTTGTGTTAACTGTTAAAAGATAAAATAATGTAAAATTTCATGCCCCTCTAGGAGACTGGGAAGGGTAGGTCACTCTGAAAAGCTGATGTTAGGTTGTGCTGGAGGCAGTATCTTTGTCAAAAGTCTTGGAGAAGGAGCAGGAAAAGTTAATATGTAGATTGACAGGCTAGAAGGGAACCAACAAAAATACATAATATATAAAAAAGGATAATTTTTACTTCATTTTGAAAAATTTGCTATTAGAAAATTTACCTGTTACCAGCCTAAATGTCTTCTGCTACACATTTAGGCTATTTCCATTTTCAGTGGAAACAGATCATGTGCATGATTTCTGAAGTGAGCCATTTTTATTAAAGTCAGAAGAAATGGAAACATATAACTGAAAGCAATATAAAGCCGGAAATTAACACTACCCCGGATATAACAGGCACCACCCTTGCAGATAGGGATATAAATTGGAGAGCTTAGATTAACCATGCAGATTTCAGAGGAAGATAGTGGCAGGATCAGGAGAAAAATCCCCTGAGTCATTATTAATACATATTTTAAAGAGGTAGGAAAATAGGCATCTAAGATAGATGATAGATGGAGAGAGAGACAGAGAGAGAAAGTGGTTATACTGTCTTCTTCTATTCTTGTGTTTTTCTTTATTAGTGGCCTAGCATGAATGATAACACTAAAAATCTAGTTTGAGCTGGTAATTGTTGTTGTGCTATAATGCTTTATTTACAATTAATGTGCTAATTCTTTGGTGTATTCCCTGGGGCATTTTCTTCATGGATGCAATTTTATAAAGCAACTAAAAAACTACATAGATATAATAGCCATGTTATAGCTAGCAGGCCGACCCCGATGGAATTGAATATGGTATTCCTGAGGAACTTCTTTCTGCCCAATGGCAAAAACCTAAATAAATCCAAAAGGAGCTTTTAGTAATTCCATTTCAAGAATTCTCTGAAGAACCATTACCTACAAACACATCAAGAGTAGGGTAACTGCCAGTGAAAAATAACAATGTGGGTAGTTTCCTGGATAGGTAAAATGCTTGAACTCATAAGACCTGAGCTTCCAAGCCTGGATTAATGAAACACTTAAGAATGGACTGTTGAAGGGGGCATTGAGAATTGCGGAAGATGATAAGGCTCTATTTTTCAATTCTACTACCACGGTTTTCTCCTCCTGTTGTGATCATTTTTAGCTATTGGATGAGAGGGTGCTGAGGAAAGAAGAAAATAGTTGGCAAGAAATGGTGTGTGTGTGTGGCGGGGGCTGGTGGGGGTGTCACTGAGAAAAGCAAGGAGGGGTTTCATGAATAATAATGGGAAACAAGGCTAACATATGCTGCCCTGCTTTATTAGCACTAGAGGAAGCCTGAAACGTGGAGATTCGCTTGTTTTGATTCTGTTTTCCTACTTGTCTATATTTTATGCTTTCTTGCTGGACTTTTTATTGCATACCACAGATTGTTGATTGTGTGCACGGAACGATGCTACTAGGTGTGTATGTGTGCATATAAGCCAGCTCCTGCTAAACCAACCAAGAGTCTGCAGTTGTGTCAATAATAAAAATAAAGGAATCACATTTTTTGAGAGCTGGTTGTCAAATGGTTGGTAGTTTCAATATCACCAGGGAGGATTATTATTATCACTGAAATTGGCAAATAAAACAAAGCACCCCTTTTCCTTCTTACTTTTTCCCCCTTTTTGGAGAGCAAATTTGCTGGCACACCACTCATGTATGTATTTATGTGATGGTGAATGTGTGGTAGGTGGGGCAAAGCACATTTATTTCCCTCACTCATGGATGCTTAGAACTCAGGAGTTGAAAAAAACTGACAAGAGGAGAAACTTCAATATAGGGTATTGCGAGGTCATTTTTGTCAGGGGTAAACTGTGGTTAGAAGTGTTCAGCACGTGGAAAATTCACATTCAGCTGGTAATAAGATATCAAAGAATAGTTAATATTTAAACTTAGCCATTAAGGGCTAGTAGGACTCAGCATGTAAAGGTACAGAAAGGAAGGAGCGGTAGGAGCAAAGTCTGTCCCTCAGAGGAAAGGAAACAGAGTGCCTGGGGCAGAAAAGGCCTGAAATTGGGTGCGCTCATTTGACTGATATCTGGGGTATTTATGGTAAGATAGGGAAGTAGATGGAGGACTTACACATAGTAGCTATATACCAAGGTGATAATATTTATTAGTCTTGTCTAAAAAATTCAATTTAAAAGAGACATAGTGGAAATCCCTGACACTGGATCTAACTGAATGTGGTCACATTTTTTTTCAACTTTCTGAAAGTAGTTTCTTCAACAGCAAAGTGTCAGTTTTAGTACCTGCCTTGTAGTGTTCCTAAAGTTTTAAAAAATCTCAGTTTTAATATAAAAAAACTTGCAAGCTTTAAATGTGATGATTTAGAATGATTATGGTATTTATGGAGCATTCCATGGGTGCTACTAACTCTCAGGAAAAAAACGTGGAAATGTCAACAATGTAGAGCAGACCTGGTTTCTATACTTATGGAAAGTATGTGATAACCTCAGGAAGGCTTAGGAACATTGAATGAAAGTCCCTGTCCCCTCCAAAATAGAACAACACATGTGTGAGACCCTGTGTGATAGTTGTTTTTTAAAAGCACAGGTAATCACTATAGTGTTATTTGAAAACTTAGAAAAAAATTATTCATTTGGTAGGATCTCCATGACTTTATGTATGTTTGATGGTTTCTTTCTTTCCTGGCATAAGATTATTTGGATTTATATAGACATAGCCTAATTAGATTAAGAAATGTATGAACTGGTCAATGCTGTTAAATGAGAGAAGGTTTAATGCAGGAAATTAGCTTTAATATTGGATTTAAAGCTATAAGTGATGTAGTTTGGAACATAGGATGTGAGAAGAATTAACTGTTGATAAAACCAGCACTGTGGGAATGATATCACTTCAAATGAAGTGGCTAGCTCTCATTGACTCAAATTGGTTTTATTAAGGAGTTGAAATTCCTTGATATATATGGTAATTTATATCATGTATCTGGAAAATAAGAGCAGAGTATAAACATGCCCTCATAATATTCAAAGATCACAAATTAAGCTTGATTTTGGAAGCTCTTATTGTGGATAAGTTCATATATATGAGTGAGCTTCCTGAGGAACAAACAGTGGGGCAAGTGTTCAAAGAATGGGCTTTGGAACCAGTCTGTATGGTTTCAAGCCACAGTTGGCTGTTATTATAGTTCCATGATTTGGGGGGGGATTAAACATATTTGTTCTTTATTTTCCTCATCAGGAATAAGGAGAAGTAATGGTAACCACCTAGTAGGGACTTAACATTATCATTCTTTCCATTGCTATCATTGTTTTTATAAAAACACAGTGCCTGACTAGTAAATGCTCAAAAAAAAGTTGCTAAATGAAGCTGGTTTTAGGACAAAACAGCACATGTGGGTGAACAAAATAAAGGAAAGTACCTTGAAAAATTAGGAAACTCAGAAAGAGACTAATACAGTATGGGCCAGAATTCTTGACTGTCAAATATACCAGAAAAACCTATTTGTTAGAATGGAAATTCTAGCTATCTAAACCAGTAAATATACCTTGACTTTTGTTTTTAATGGCAAAAGATATACATAAAGAAAATTTTACATTATCTATGGATAATTATAGAAATATTCTGTTCTTTTAGCTTTACTGGTCTTTGATATTATCCAGACTATTATAAAATTAGAGGTAATAATTTAAGTGTCTGATTGAGTAACATATGAGATATTGGTTTATTTTTTACTCAATCACAACTCCTGGAAATAGTTAAGTAGATGAAACACCTAAATTTCAAATATATTGGTATTAGTCATCTTGAAGCAGATATTTCAGGATATATTAAGGACATATAGCTCATAAAATTAAGTATCTCTAGGACTATTAGGTATGAGAGAGAAGCGCTACTTAATGGATCAATTCCATTAGAGAGAGGGGAAAAAAGCAAAAATTGCAAGTGGTTTCACTTTAGAAAGATAGCTATAAAAATCAGTTTCCTGCCTGCTGAAGTTCTCATCCCCTCTTCAAATTCTGTTTCTGTTCTGTCAGCATTGTCAGTATATGTGGCTATTGTACTGTGGAAAAAGTAATTATATTATGTGGCAGATAAAACAAGGGGGTATGCATCAGATTATAAATAACTTAATTTTGCAAAGGAATTTTACATCTTAATCTGCTGGACTATCACTTTCACTTAGGCTCTGAAACCAAATTATGTTATTGTGCTCTGTGATATAATTTAATAACTCACCCATAAGGAAATGTCAGGTCGTATTTGCAACAATCCAGGGGCCATTAAGCCAGATGGAAGGTCATTCTGTTTTAGGATTGTAAATGAACCTGTCCAACAAAGTTTTGGTTAGGGACAGCCAAGGACTCATTATGTAGTCAATTTACCCAACTGCTTGCAAGAACGATGCCGATGCCAAGGCTGTTCTGTCCTTTGAAGTTTGAAATGGATTTAAACATACAAGGATTTTTACTTTCATTAGGCCAAAAAAAATTGCCTTTGCAAAAAGCAGTCATTTCCATATATTGCTTAGAACATTAGAATAAAAATTAAATGTAGTGTTGAAATATATTGTAGAATTTTTGCTTTTTTCTTATCCATTTTCCTCTTCCTTTTCTAAATGCTGCCTTTCCTGGGTAGTGGAAGACACACACACACACACACACACACACACAATGTAAACCACCCTAACAATATACAGAAATGTACAAAGAAATCTATGCTTCTGAAAGTAAAAATATTCAGGTAAAATAACTTCAATACATTCCTTTATTTACTCTTGATTTCTATTTGTGTAACATCTAGTGAATGACTTTTGATTATCCGCACCGTATGATTTAATGTGAATGTTCCAAAATGGGTAGTCAATACTAGTTTTTACTTAGATTTTTAAAAAGAAATTTAAAAAATCTGGATGCCTCTGATGATGTTTAAGTTATTCTTTAGAACAAAAAATACTGAATTAGTTGTCATATTAAAACATTATTTTATGATGTAAATTTTTCACTTTAGAAACAAAGGATAAATAGCTATCATATTTATCCATAGCCCTATATCCATGATACCTGTCAAAACATTTGTATGTGTTTAGGTCTTTAAAAGCATATTTTACAGACTTGGTTATGTAAGCATGGATTTACTGACATTTACTGATCACATAAAGGGTTGATCCTCATTATTTGTGGATTCTGCATTTTTTAATTTGTCTACATACTAAAGCTTATTTATTAATCTCGCAAATTAGTACCGTGGTGCTTGTACGGTCACTTGTGACCATATTCAGAGAGGTGGATCATTTGAATCAGCCATTGTGAAAGTATGTATGTGTATATATATGTATGTATGTATACATATGTGTGTATGAATGTGTATGTGTGTGCATGAAGGTACAAAATGGATATTTATTACTTTAAAAATCTTTTCTAAATTAATGTTTGAAAATAGTACTTCATGGTTAAATTTTAACTCTTTGGTTAATAGTGAGATCAATTTTTCTGGTTATTTGTCTTGATTGTACTCTTTGATTATAGTTCTTATTTTTAATCTATTTGCGTGAAACAATACAATGGAGGTATTAACTTCTTGTTATATTTTCACATTCAGTTCTCCCAGTTTTTTCCCTTTATTTTCTGATATTCATTGATTAAGAGAGTTTTAAATATGTATAAATTCATATCTAACATTTTAATTTTCCTTGTGGTAAGATATGTGTCATTGGCTATATTATGGAATTAAAATTACTATTTTATAATAAGTTAAAACAGTAAATAAAAACAGAAAAAATGACCCAGAAATAACCATTATTAACTACTTGGCATGTATCCTTAAATATATTTTCTAGTGATATTTATGTATTTGAAATAATGTATTTACAATTTTTTTCAATGTGTGGTTGCCTTCATGTGCCCCCCTACTGGGACCTGGCCTGCAACCCAGGCATGTACCTGACTGGTAATTGAATTGGTGACCCTTTGGTTTACAGGCTAGTGCTCAATCCATAAAGCCACATCAGCCAGGGCTGTATTTGTAATTTTGCATCTTATTTTATTCACAAAATATTATGACCATCCTCTGGGTTTTAAGAACTTATCAATTTTTGTTTCCATCATAAGGATGTAGTATAAATTACAAAAAAATCTTCTTAGGATATAATCCTAGCAGTAGAATTGCTGGGTCAAAAGGCAAGTCAATTTTTATTTTTCTGAGAAAATTCCATACTGTTTTCCATAGTGGTTGTACCAGTCTGCAATCCCACCAACAACATGGATGGAACTGGAAAGCATTATGCTGAGTGAAATAGGCCAGGTGTTGAAAAACAAATACCATATGATCTCACCTTTAACAGGAAGCTAAACAACAAAACAAACAAGCAAGCAGAATGAAAACAAAGACACTGAAATAGAGAACAGGGGGACAGTGACCAGAGGGGAGAGAGGGAAGGGAATTTAAGGGGAAAATAGGGAGGGATTAGGAGGAACAAATAGGAAGGACACAGGCACGAGAACTAAGGGGGGTGGAAATGGGAGGGAGGTGGGAGCACGGGGGGGGGGGGGGGGGCTGGAATAGGAGAAACAGACAAAAAACCGTACTTGAAAAATAACTAAATAAAATTATTTTAAAAATACACACAAAAAAGAAAAACAATTAAAACATTTTTTCAATTAAGAAAAAAAAAGAAATCTTCTTACACTTTTGCATTTAAAACTGAATCTATAGCCCTGGCTGGTGTAGCTTAGTGGATTGAACAGGTGACAAGGCCACAACCATAAAAAAAATAAAACAAACAAAAATTGATAGATGTAACAATAATAATTAACACAAAAAAAAAAAAAAAAACAAATTATTAAGGGTCCACAAACCCGTGCTCCCCACCTCCCTCCCATTTCCACCCCCCTTAGTTCTTGTCCCTGTGTCCTTCATATTTGTTCCTCCAAATCCCTCCCCCTTTTTCCCCTTAAATTCCCTTCCCTCTCCCCTCTTGTCACTGTCCCCTTGTTCTCTATTTCAGTGTCTTTGTTTTTATTCTGTTTGCTTGTTTGTTTTGTTGTTTAGCTTCCTGTTAAAGGTGAGACCATATGGTATTTGTCTTTCAACACCTGGCCTATTTCACTCAGCATAATGCTTTCCAGTTCCATCCATGTTGTTGCAAAGGGTAGTAGCTCCTTCTTTCTCTCTGCTGCATAGAATTCCATTGTGTATATGTACCACAATTTTTTGATCCATTCATTTACTGACGGGCACCTAGGTTGCTTCCAACTCTTGGCTATTGTAAATTGTGCTGCTATGAACATTGTGGTGCATAGGTTCTTTGAAATTGATGTTTTAGGATTCTTGGGATATAATCCTAGCAGTGGAATTGCTGGGTCAAAAGGCAGGTCAATTTTTATTTTTCTGAGAAAATTCTATACTGTTTTCCATAATGGTTGTACCAGTCTGCAATCCCACCAACAGTGATTTTTAATAATTTATAATATTCATAAATTAAAAATTTTGGACTTCATTGAATTATGCTTTTTTTGTTTTAGATTATCTGTTTCAAATAAATCACACTATCTATCCACTTGATTATGAATCTTTGAAGAACGATAATTTTATCTTCCTCATCTATTTATATATTATCATATATGATGTATTGAAGATAACCAGAAAACTTCAATTCAATTCTAATTTTACTTCTGATATCACTGAGTTGCAAATTCAGTGACACAAATTATTTTCCATAGTTTAGTCTGATTGCCCCTTTATTTATTATCTAGATAAAATATAAAGCAAGTAATCTACTAAATACTACCTCCCACTTTCCAGCCACATATCTCACATCCAAACTGTTCTTCTAGAGTAGTAATGTTTTGAATAATTATTATTCCTAACACTTTAGAATTATTGCTTAGGATTGAAGTTTTCTGCAGTTGTTCAGAAAAATCTCAGTCTTTCTCAGAACTCTACACCACTTAAGCTTATTTTACATTAGACTCTAGATCTGTTCTTTCCAATATGGTAGACACTAGCCATGTGTATCTATTAAGTACTAAAAATGAGACTAGACCTCCCTGAGATGTGCTGAAAGTCTAAAATATACACCTGTTTTGGTTTGTTTACTTTTTTTGAAACATGGCTACCAGAAATTTAAAATTATATATGTTGTTCATATTATACTTCTATTTGGCAACACCACTCTAGATGAGCAGGTGCTTTTGACTGAGTACCCCTTGGTCCTTACTAACATTGTCATATTAATTTTTAGACTGTTCAATTTTGCCTGGATCAAATTAAATCATGGCCATAGACACAACTGAATTAATTGTATGTGTTATAAGCCTCTCTTCTCAGTTGATTTTTGAACTAAAAAAGTAAGTTGGGAACAGATGTGAAAAAACAAAAGCAAAGTGTATTATAATTGGGCAGACTGATTAATAAATTAAGTCTTTTTATTCATACACACAAGCTGAGCAGCACACTGGAAGTCATGTGATTCCTGGTATCGCACCATAAATTCAGGGCCAGGCCTATGTGAGGAGTCCTGGAGGCAGCTGCTGACTAGCAGAATCCACTTATTTCTCAGAGCAGCAATAAAGACCTGGTTGACAATTTTTCCAAGAAGTTTCTGACAAACAGCTTGCAATGTTGTTTACATTTTTGTGATTTAATGTCTCAAATTACCCAGGTGCACATAAATGTGTTCATTTGATCGCAGTAATCACTGCCACTAACATTAGTAAGTAACTCAATATGAGAAACAACTTGTAATAAATTTATTACTTTTCTCTATGGCTAATGTATTTCAATAGAGCTGTAGTGGTGGGTAGTTACAGTTAATACCACATCCTCAGGAGTAACAACAGCAATATAGTGCTTTTTAAGTGGCTTTCATTTATTTTTTGTTTATTAATTTATTCACTTATTTTTTCTCTTAATATAGAAATCCTTTGTTTTTTGCATTAAGGGCAACCTTAAATGGTTACATTTAGTAGTTACATATCTATTTATTGTTTCCCTTTTTACAGCAAACAAAAAAGTTCATGAAATTTGAGTTTTTAAAGCATGGGAAGTGATACCCTTTTTTTTTACAAATATCAAACATCTTTAATGAAAAAGACTTGTGACACTAAATTTTGAATACTGCTCTGGAGGAAGTACATAAAAACCTAATCAAGTATTCTATATGCTGACTTTTCTTACATCTATATATTCATATATGAAACAGCTGATGCCTTTCTATGGCACTTCAGAATTTGAAAAGCGCCACAAATAGGCGTTTCTAAGCTTTAAATCCATGAAGTATCAGTTTCTGAAATACTAAAGTGAAATGATATAAGGAAATTTTTCCAAGACAGATCTAATGCCTTAAGGCAAGGTGGAATAATATAAATGAAAGAAGAAAGAAAGGAGGGAGAGAAGTTTATTAGAATGTTGTGATCACTGTGTGTATTTATTGTCATCCGTGCTATTTTATTTAATATTCACAGTATCTCATAATTTACATACAAGACTTGTAAAAGCTAGCAAAGGTGACGTAACTGGCCTGTGTTTCCATGACTAGCAGTATAAACACGTGGCTACCAGGCTTTTGAGCACTACCCCATTGTATTCTGTTGCCAGGGTCACAATTTGGAAAGTGGCCTAAAACAAACCTGTATAGATAGGCAAGGCAAATGGTTTGAAGAAGTTGACTCCAAATGATAAAGTCACACTACTATAATTGGTTAGATAATTGTCAAGAACACAGGAAAACCACAGCACTCATTAATTACATGATAGGTGATCTGTAAAATACTTCTCAACATCACTTATTTCATATTCACAAAAGTTCTGTGACATTGATACTAGTATTACCAATTGATTCATGAAACAGATGCTCCTTGAATTTGAGCAGCTTGCTCAAAATTCAAATAAGTGGTAAATGTCAGAGCAAAGACTATCTGACTTCAAAATTTATTCTATAAGCTACCATGCTATATCATTTCCAAATTAGCTGGTTACCTTAAAAATAGCAAGAACAAGCCCAAAGGATCATCAGCTATAAAGAATTTGTTCACTGCCTTAGTACAAAAAAAAACAACAAAAAACATATGTTTATACTTGGCGTATGAGAGTAAGAACTCCTATAAAAATTATCTTCCTCAAAAATACAAAATGAGACAGAAATTAATTGGTAATATTTCTTTCATGAGCAGGTTCAAGCCAAGGCATCAAGAATGAAGAAAACTAAGGTGAAGCAGGAAAAGAAAGTAAACAAAGTAAAAGATAAACAACCATACAACCTACTATTTTATAATGAGCCACAAAGTTACATTACAAGAATAATATTCCCTTGAACTATCAGGAAGAGTAATAAAAAGAAAATTATTTGCCTGAATTTTACCCCTCTGCCGCTGCTCCCAACACTCTTTTCAAAGTTTATCCCACATGGAGGAGCTTTCTCTACCCCTCAGGATATCCTCACCCAGAGGAGCATTGCACTCAGTTTAGAAGTGGAATGACAAAGGACCACAGGTTCTGGACATATGATCATTTGGGCTCAGGACAAAAATGTATTTGGCCAACTGTGGCTTCATTGAAAGAGAGCGTGGATTAAAGATTTGGTTAGCAAATAAGACTGAGAAAACCTGTGGAGTATAATAACATGTGATGTGTCTAAGAAAATCAGGAAGATGGATGGGGCAAAATTGAAGAAATTAAAAGCATCAAGAGAATAAAATTCATAGACACAGAGCTAATATAATTCATAATATTCTATTTTGTAAATTAAATTTTGTTTTAAAATAATTGTAGCTTTACATGTAGCTGTAAGAAATAATACAGAAATTTCCACTTACCCTTTACCCAGTGTCTTCCAATGATAAAATTTTGCCAAACTATTATATGATATCACATTGAGGACATTGACATTGACATAGTCAAGATACAAGATATCAGTACCATGGCTACAAAGATCTCTCATATTGCCCTTTGGTAGCCACATTCACTTCTTTCCTCATCTTCTCTTAATGCCTGGTAACCATTCATCTTTTCCCTGTCTTTATAGTTTTGTCATTTCAAATGTGACTTTAAAATGATGTAATACAGTATACAGCATTTGGGGGCTGGATTTTTCACTCAGTATATTTCCCATAAGAGTCATTCAGCTAGGTGTGTATCTCAGTAGTTTGTTCCTTTTTATTGGTATAGAAATACCACAGATTGTTTAACCATTCATCTGTAGAAGAACATCTGGGTTATTTCCAGTTTTTTCCTAGTATGAATAAAGATACTATATAGTTTCATGTACAGGTTATTGTGTGACAATAGTATTCATTTCCCTGAAATAAAAGCCCAGGAGTGTGACTGCTGATTTACAAAGTAGTTCCATGTTAATTTTTTAAATCACCAAATAATTTTCCAGGGTGGCAGTAGCATTCACTTTCCAACAGGAATATATGATTCATTTATTTTCTATATCATCATTGCCATTTGTTCTCTCCCAAATTTTTTAATTTAGCTATTATGGCATGTATATAATGATATCTCATTGTGGTTTTCAACTTCCTTATGGCAAAAGATGTTTAACATTTTTGTACTTTTATTTCCCATGTGCAACTTACTTCAGTGAGATGGTTGTTCATTTCTTCAGCCTATTTTCTAATTGAACTTTTTCTTTTACTCTTGAGTTTTGAGAGTGCTTTGTATATTTGAAATACCATTCTCCTGTTGCACATGTGGCTTTCAGAATATTTTCTCTCAGTCGTAGCTTGACTTTCACTCCTTTAACATAGAATTTCACAGAACAAAACGTTTTAACTCTGGTCAAATCTAATTAATCAGCACTTTCCCTTTTTGTATTGTGTTTTGGGTAGAGTCAAGGAAGATGTATAAAGGACACATGGACAAGGCCAAAGGGGGATGGGATCAAGGGTGGGAGGTGGGGAAGGGTGAGGCAAGGGGGTGTGGCGGTGTGGGAAATGGAGACAACTGTACTTGAAAAAGAAGTTTTTTTAAAAAGAATTCTTTACTTGTCCCTAGATTCTAATGATTTTTCCTACATATTTTCTAAGTATTTTATAGTTTTATGTTTCTCATTTGAATTCATGATCCATTTTAGGGTGATTTTTGTAAAAGATATGGCATTTAGGTTCACACTCTGCTTCTTGCTCATAGGCGTCTAATTGCTCAAGTGTTTATTGTTCAAAGGCTATCATTTTTCATTAAACTCCTCTTGGACTTTGTAGTTAAACATCAGTTCAGCATATTTGTCTGGCATCATTTTGGGTTCCCTCTTCTGTTTCTTTCATTCATGATTTCGCCAACACTGTGCAATCTTGATCACTGTCAACGTGTGAAGGTGATCTTTCAAGATATCTTGAAATCAGATAAACTCATTTCTCCCACTTTATTTTTTCCCAGGGTTGTTTTAACTATTGTGGTTTTTTGAATTTCCATGTAAATTTTTAAAAAATCTTATATATACCTGCAAAAATATTTTTAATATTTTGATACATATTGTGTTAAGAATGTATGTCAATTTGGGATGAACTGACATGTTTATTAAGCTAAATTAACTCTCTTCCAAGCCACAAACACAGAGTGTCATCTCTGTATTTATTTCAATATTCTTTGAATTTTTTATCAGTACATTATATTTTGATCATACATGTCCTATAGAATCTTTGTTAGATTTACATGTAAGTATTTCATGTCCAGGTTAGTGGTTATAAGTAGTAATGCACTTTAATTTGAGCTTCTATATGTTTCTTGCTGGATTATAGAAGTATGGTTGATTTCTGTGTTTATCTTTTAACCTGTGAAACTGCTTTACTCATTTATTTTAGAAAATTTATTTGTGTTTATTTTTTCTAGATTTCTTAGGATATTCTATATAGATAATAATGACTTATCTATATAGAATAAATACCATAAATAAATCATTTCTATAAATAAATAGTTTTCTATAAGTAAATAGTTTCACTAAATAAGTCTTTTTATCATCGATAATAACGTCAGCTGCAGGTGTTTGGAGAAGTTCTCTTTTAATTTTACTTTTCTAAGAATTTCTACTATAAATTGGTGTTAATTTTTCCCAAATGCTTTTCTTCTTTAGCCTGTTAATAGGGTGGTACCAAGAACTGAACACTTATTTCCCCTCAAGTTCATGTGTAGGAGTCTTAGCCTCCAATGAGATTGTATCAAGAGGAGGAGCCCCTGGGAAATAATTAGATCATAAGGGTTAGTGAACAGGATCAGTATTCTCTTAAAAGGTTCTTAGCTGCAGTTTGGGATAAGAATAGGAAAAAGATCTACTCAATCTTACCTGAAGGAGAAGCCATCTTCAATATTTAATTTGTAGAAAATTATAAATTGACAAATAAAATATAGTAACTATTAATTAGAATAGCAAGGATATTTCATGTACCATAGTAGACAATGTGTTTATTAAATAATGATGGCATAACAATATGGAGGTATAAAGTAATATTAACTAATATTTAATGAGTGCTCTCTCTGTGTTAGGTAGCCTGAAAAAGCCTTTAACATGAATTATTTCATTTACTTTGTACTGTAACCCTCTGTGGTAGGAACCATTATATTTTTCAGTTTAGAAATAAAAACTGAGACTAATGAAGGTTAAGCAGATTTGTAAGGTCTTTCAGCTAGAAAATGGCAGAAACACACTTTTGACCCAGTCGGTTCAACTCCAGCATTGGTGTTTCATGCTGTTTGTTATGTTTGTGTATGTCCGCTTCCTCTGCCAAGAGTGATTTGTGTCCCCTTCTCCACTTTAAAATCTCATCCTCAGCCATGGCTGGTGTGGCCCAGTGAATTGAGCACTGGCCTACAAACCAAAGAGTCAGAGTTTCTATTCCCAGTCAGGGCACATGCCTGAGTTGCAGGCCAGGTCCCTGATTGGAGGTGTATAAGAGGCAACCACACATTGATTTTTCTCTCCCTTTCTTCCTCCCTTCTTCTCTCTCCAAAAATAAATTAAAAATCTTTCAAATCTCATCCTTAAAGTTCCATTTCAAATGCCACCTCTTTTGTTAAATATTTCTTAAATCCATACCTGCTCTTTCCATCTTCTATTCTCCTACAACAATTTATCCACATCATTTCCATGTTCAATTATTTCCATTATCTGTTTTACGTGTTAATTTCTTCCATTGTACTATGGACTCCTTGAGAGGAGGCACTGTAGCCCATCCATTCTTATACACTCTCATTAATGATTATCATTGTAGTAAGTACTCAATGACTATTTGAATGTAATTGAATACATGAATGGATGAATTGACAAAGTTATCAATCTAAACTTCACAAAGTACACAGTCAGCTCATGTTATAGAAAAGGAACTTATGACCTGTGGATTCTGATCTGACGGTAGAATATAAGAATAAGTGTACATGTATAATGAAAATTGTCATTGCACATTAAACAAGACGTTGGGAATTAAGGCAATGTAGGCTATAAAATATACTTTGTTCAATGAATCTGAGATCTACATGAGAAGGATTATGGTATAGCGAAAAACATTAGAAAGCTTTGAAATCAAATATCCCTTGGTTCAAATCTTTACTTCTTCACATTCTAGTTCTGTGAATATGGCATAGTTGATTATTTCTAACTTCTTTTTATTGTTGTTCAAGTACAGTTGTCTTTATGTTCACCTACCACTTCCATCAACCCCAGCCATCCCCACTTCTCACCCTTGATCCTACCCTCCTTTGGTTTTGTACATGTGTCCTTTCTAGATGTTCCTGAAAACCCTTCTCCCTTTACCCCCATTATCTCATTCCATCTCCCCTCTGGTTATTGTCAGTTCGTTCTTTATTTCAGTGTCTCTGGTTATATTTTGCTTGCTTGTTTGTTTTGTTGATTAGGTTCCACTTATAGGTGAGATCATATGGTGTTTTTCTTTTACCACCTGGCTTATTTCACTTAAGATAATGCTCTCCAGTTCCACCCATGCTGTGGCAAAGGGTAGAAGCTCCTTCTTTGTTTCTCCTGGGTAGTATTCCATCATGTAAATGTCACACAGTTTTTTAACCCACTCATTTATTGATGGGCACTTAGGTTGCTCCCAACACTTGGCTCTTGTAAATTGTGCTGCTATGAACATTGGGTTGCATAAGTTCTTTCGGATTGGTGTTTCAGGGTTCTTAGGACATAATCCCAGCAGTGGAATTTCTGGGCAAGGCAAAAAGGCAGTTCTATTTTTAGTTTTCTGAGGAAATTCCACGGTATTTTCCAAAGTGGCTGCACCAGTCTGCATTCTCACCAACAGTACATTAGGGTTCCCTTTTCTCCACATCCTCTCCAACACATGTTGTTTGTTGATTTGTTTACAATGGTATGGCATAATCATTTAAAATCTAGGTTCCTCATCTGTGCAATGACAGCAATTTCTTTCTCAAGTTAAATATAAAGATTAAATATGTTGAATGTGCATAAATAGTTAATGCAAAGTAGTTTCTTGTTTCCCCAATGACTATCTTCCAACTCTGAAGTTTTTAAGTCAAAAGACCTTTGCTCTAAAAACAACAAAATCAGCAGCAACATTTGAAGTAGTAATAGTAGCAGCAGCAATTGTATCAGCAATAGTAGTAATAGTAGCAGTATTTCATTCTCTATTGAGAACATCTAATGAAATCATCAGTTGATCTCATTATTTGTCTAAAAGTTGGTAATGTCCCTCAAGTTTTTAACCACTTTGATTTGGATCACACTTTTGTATTTTCAAAGGTTTTTTTAGGGATACTCCATGTTTCTCTGATGAGGACTCTGGCTGGAAAGATGAAACCTGGGAAAGCTAAAAGGCAAGTGGAGAACAGGTGCAGAGTAGACAGGTGTTTATATGCTTCTGCCTCGTACTTATTAGAGTGATTCCCTAATCTCTCTAAAACTAATTGGCATTTGTAGTTTAAGCATCTCTGTTGACAGAAAGGATTGGCAGAAATGCAATTACACAACTGTTTGCTTTTGCTCTTGTATTGATCTCAGTAAGATGCTTCTCTCTAGAGGTGAGTCCTCCTGAATGGGTAATTACCACAGGAGATGTGAAAAAGAGGTCACACTTTAAGGCATTCCATCAACATTATTCCTCTCCAAAATAAAACTGGTTAGAGTGAGTAAGCAACCTATGCATGTATGCTAGCAAAAGGCAGAAAGGTCAGAAATGAAAAAACAGGTAAACTTAAGTAAATAAAAATGTATTTCCTAGAGCAATTTTCAGGGCTCCAGGACAAATGAGTTCAGCCACTCAAGTGGTGTTGTTATACTGTAAAGAAGGTGTGTCCTTTGGCTTACAGTCTTTTTTTAAAAGATATATAACAATAATAATTTATTCCAGATGTTGACTTTCATAAAAAATTTGAAATACAACCTGTACAATAGCAAACTTGTATTTTAAGTACACCAGTTTTTTCCTTCTTTAGTACTCCTCCTCTTTCTTTTAATGACCCTGTCATAAAGTCACTTTCAAGCAAGAAATCTCAGATTGGATGTGGCTTGTTATCATCCACAGTTTCAATTATTCATCAAGTCTCAATGGTTTCCCTGTTAAACATCTTTTAAATCTATTGCTATCCTCTACCTGGACAGCTACCAGCTGAGATCAGGCAGTCAGCACTTCTCGACTGGACTTCTGCAATATCCTTTGCTGTAGCCAGACACTTGCCCTGATATCCAATATTATTTTTAATCTCGGCAATAGAATTCTTGAATTTTAGTTGAATATATAACTTCTCAGAATAATAATTAAATTTCTTAGACTGTTTTTACAGCTATATGTGACTATACAGAGGCTAAATTTTATCCAATAAGACATAATAAGAAATGATATGAGCAGATTTTTCAAAATGTCCTGTCCATGAACTGACATGACATGATTTTTTCTCATTTTTTCACTCTTTCTGCCAGCTACTCTACAGTATATGTAATATGTTGTAGATGGAAATGGAACAATCACCTCGGACCATGACATAAATGATCAGTGTTGAGGACGGTAATGCAACAACAGAAAGAAAGTAGAGATCCTTGTTAAGTGAGGAACCATTTAGATAAACAACCTTAGACAGACAATGTTTAAACCTCCTTTAGTTTAAGTTACTGATATATGAGGTCTTCTCCAGCAAAATAGTCTTAGCAATCAGAGATACTTAACTGTTTCCTTTGTCTCAATTTCATTCTCTTCAGGTGAGGGAAACACTGACTGCTTTCTGAAATACAAGTGTTATCATGTAATTCCTGTGTTTAACATCTTTCCTCTATAGAAAAGTCCAAAATGATTACCAAAGAGACCAAGGTCCATTCTAATCTAGTTCCTACATCTCTTGCCTGTCTAGCACCCCCTGCAGCACACTCATAAAATATCCCTCAGGCACTGTGAACGACTTGCTTCCTAAACAAATCATGCTCTTTCTTTACTGCCATCTATTTTTAACATCACAGCAAAAAGACTCTATTGAAAACTGATTCAGGTGTTGTCACTTTTCAGCTCAAAATTTCCCGTGGCTCTCATTGCACTCAGAGAAAAGCTCAAAGAACCTACAGAGGCCTCTGAAACTTTATGTGACCTAGGAATCAATTATAGCTTCTCCAATTCTTTTGCTTATTCTGTTCCCTATGCTTTTTGTCATCTTACTATTCTTTGAATATGCAAGATATGGTCCAATGTTAGGGACCTTTGCACTGGCAGCTTTTCTACCTAGAATGCTTTTTCTTACATATATTTCTTCTAATAACACATTTTCAGTGAGGTTTTGCTTGAATACCCTATCTAAAATTACAATCTTCCTTTCCAAACAAATTCAAACACTTATCTCACTTCTCTACTTTATTTTCCTCTATAGCACTTATCATTTTGACATATCAAACAATTTAATTTATTTCTTTTATTATCTGACTCTTTCAACCCTACTAAATATAAGCCACATCTAGAAGGGTATTTTTTTCTCTGTTGTTCAGAGCTACTTCACCAGAGCCTAGAGTAGTGCCAGCCATATAGTAAGTGCTAAACAACTATTTATTAATATTGACTAACTTATCTCAATTTATGGTGAATTATTGCCTGAATGTCAAATGATAACTCTATGTAGACTTTGATGCTTCTGCCCTACCCAACACAAATTCATAACTATGATGTTACTGTAACTTCATATATCTATATTTTTGCAAGAACAAGAGTATTTTTAAATAAAAAATTAAAATCAATTAAATATTTAAGTTTATAAAGAGGCACTTGTTTTGATATTCCACAGTAGAGCTCTATGAGAAATAATTTTACCTTTCTGTTTCATGATCTCCTCTTCAGACTCTGAGTGTGAGAAGATCATATTCATGGAGTCATGTTTTCATATTCATTGCTGCTAATGAATCTTGAAGTCATTAAGTGTGCATTTGATGTCTGAAACTGGGTATATGGTCTGAATTCATGTAGTCTGGTGATTTCTTGTACTCTAACTGGTATGGAAGCTGATACAGGAGGGTGTTTTCTGTCTGAACATGGTAAACATCATCAGTAATATTTATACCACTGTTTATAATTATGTGTAAATCTCACATGATTATTATATACAACATATGTATGTATGTATGTATGTATATATCTCCTATAATATCTATTTAATCTCAATGTCATAATATATATGAGGCATGTCCAGAAAGTATCCAGCCATGTACTGTGAAAAATAGAGACATTTGATGAAGATGATACAAGCAGCACTGTACATAGGACAATGACACCTCAGATCCCTTGGAACCTCACAGACTTCTAGTTGTCATCAGCTGCCCAGTTGTATTTTCCTGAATCTCATCAACAGTCTGAAATCTCTTTCTTTTCTAAAGTGATTTTAGTTTTGGGAAAAGCCAGAAGATGCAAGACTCCAAATCTGGGCTGTAGGGGGCTGAGTCACCTGGGTCATCTGATGTTTCACCAAAAAATTCTACATGAGACATGATACAAGATCAGGCTCATTGTTGTGATGAAGCTGCCAATCACTGATTGCCCATAGCTGTGGCCTTCTGAATCATGCAAATAGTTTCTGTGGAGGAGTGTTCAAGCTTAATGCAAAATTTAATGCAGATTCATTACTCTACTGGCTCAGTCATTTTACATGCGATGACCACACAGTACACATGTTCATGCAATGGCATCTACCACTCTCACTGACTAGTACAGTGAAGTCATCATTGTTCACACATGTACATGCTAGTCCTCTCTCCTTAGCCACCAGGTTACAGTGATGTCAGGCAAACCATTCTCATATTAACAATGGTTGGATTTTTTTCAAGACAGACCTCATATACCTAAATGTTCCCTTATTGTGAACAGAGACTTTGTATCTTTTTTTCTGAAAAGCAGCAATATGTAGCCGAAAGCATGAATAACATTTAAGATCCTTTTAGAAATAAGTGACAGAAAATAGATGCTAAGTGGCTAAACCAATATAATGTGAGGTGACTCAAGATGTTTAATGTTGTTTGACTAAATAATATCATTCAAGACTTAGATTTGTTTTTTACTTGTACTCTTTGCTTACTAGGAACAGCTTTGTACTGAGGCTGAGTCACTGGGTAGTTCCAACACAGCTGTCTGTTGGAACATTCAGATTAATGTGACACATTGTGCTTGTCCTTGAAAAAAGAGATAAGTGTACTTATGGAGAAAGAAAAAGAGCATTTAAAGGAAAAATAATACCCTTCACTCCCACCCTTGAAAACAAACCCATACCTTCACAAACCTATCCCTGAACCAAAGAGGATTCCATAATCTGTTTGGTCAGCATATTCCCTACAGATGTAGGTGGTATAAAAATTTGAAAAAAACCGGTGCTCTCATTAAGCATCTAGGGGTATTTGGTAATCTTTGTTGGAGGAATACACATTGAATACTGCTTGCTCTTAGAGACTTTCACATATGGAATTTAAGGGCTTTTCAGAAATTCATCAAATAAATAATATTGATATTATATAACAGCAACTTTCAAAATAATCTCCAATTCCCTCATAAATCATATTTCTATCTATAATATTCTTTTGAAACTCACATAGTTTTTTGGTATCATATTATGTTTCTTATCATTTCTTATTAGAACCCACTGTATCCTATTTCCAAATTAACATTTAGCATGTAAAATTATTACTATAATTTTATTCTCTCCCTTTGAGGAAAACTGAATAATGCTATCTAATTGAATGTCTTGCCCTCCCATAAATTATTCCATGAATCCTAAACAGTACCCAGTTTTTGATAATCCTTCACTTTATAGGCACCATAAATCCCAATACTACTATTGGATTCCTGTGACATCAAGTCTTGTCATCTTACTAAGAATCTACTTCGTCTCTGACGATGCCTTACAGACACAAAGAATTTGCCACCTGCCATGGCTAACTTGCTCATTTTTGACTCTGGTTGTTTAAATTCTAGTACATATCCCCCTATGGTTTCTATCCAGAAGTTGACTGTTTCACCTTCTCCTGGTCCACAAGGTTATATGGCTGTTCTTGACTTACCTGACCTGAACTCACATTTCAGAATAATACCAGATTCCACTTATTTCCATGTCATGTGAACCTCCTTAGGATCCCCTAACACAATCCATCTAAAGAATCTCTGTGATGTAGTCATTTCTTGGAATTGAATCATACGATGGTCAATCCATTCTTTTTATATTCTTACTGAATACCAACAAGATTAAAACAAATATTTTTCTTACGTATTTAGAAATAACCTCTATATTGCCTTCCAAAAATAATTCCACTTCTTTCACATTAAGGAAATGTTGTATGTGAACAATCACTATTACTAAGCAAAGTATCCTTATAATTTAATTTTAGGGAACAGACCAGTACAATAAAATAGATGTAAGTGCTTGAGACACAAGCACTGAATGCAGGTGATGCCTGAATGCAGGTGGCATCATCTATGTGACTTTGTGCATTATTTTAACTTTAAAAGTTCCCCTTTCTAGTATTAAAATGGATATAATCATTTTATTGAAAGAGTATGGTAAAGATTAGAAGTAAGTCTTTTAGAGCATAAAACAGCTTTTCACCTGGAAAAAAATAGGTGAAATAAAAAAATCAACAAAACTATTAATATCGTTATTATAATCAAGATTATAGAGGCTCCTCTTAAAGTTTATCCAAAATAATGCTATTATTGGACTGATGTAACAGAAGAACTTATTTTGCATACTGCTTTAAGTCTCTATTATAGATATGTTTCTATCATAAACCACATAATTTTAATTCTAAGGGTAAAATTAAAACACACATTTTATTATAAATAAAAATATCATGACTTTTAAAATAGAAGCTACTACTGCAGTATTTTGATAGTTTTAGAAAATAAAGTTCACAAAAGATAAAAATACTTCTGAAGATTTCAGAGTATAGCACAGTGACAGAGCACAAAAACAAACGAACAACAAAAATCATCTATTTTATGCCTGGGATATTTAAGCCTATAGATATACCAAACACAAGCCATCATTTTTCACTAGATAGTGATCAATCATCAAAAGAGAGGTATGTTTCACTCTAAATCTATGGATAAAGTATCAAATTTTTAAGGACTAAAACTCAGAATAACTCTCACCTATTTACAAATAATGATGGTGATGTCATCTGTATTGGGCCCCTGTATATATATCAGACACTGTACTGAGTCCTTAGAATCTATGATATCAATGCATCCAGAAGATAGATATTTTTTTCATGAGATAACAAAGAAGAAAGTGAGGCTCGATAAGTGCAAGTAACTTGCAGAGTGGCTGGTAATTTGGCTGAAAACTAGGGATATATTATCCTTCTTAATGACTGCATTTTACTATATCAAGTCAGAAAAGTGAATCAGCCAAACCACATGGGCAATAAATAGATGGGTTAAAATACTTGGATAGACTATCAAGCCAGATCAAATTTCTTAATAATATTTATTTCATATAACTTGTGCATAATTTTTTCTTTGAAAGTCTTATATATTCTTCAAAGATAGATAGGTTTTATAAGGGAAACTAAGCTCTTATCTTTGTCTAAAGAAATATAAAACCAAAATCATTTGTTCCCTACCAGAAAAAATTTTCTAAAAACTTGATTTATTTATTTACATCCATTTTTCCCATGAGTTCTGTGGGGTGTGTGTGTGTGTGTGTGTGTGTGTGTGTGTGTGTTTCCATGCAGGCAGGTTTCTTTATTATAAATGTATGAATGAAGTGGTAGGGTGGCCTGTCAGGAATCATTCATCAAGCATGCAGAATTTCTAGAAGAACTAGGTTTGTTCAGAGAAATACAGACAAACAATTGAAAAGAGTGAGAAACTAGTTAAAAATGTATAGTATAGTATAGAATGCACAAAAGAAAATAGCCAAAAACAAAGCAAAACAAATACTACAGAGAAATAAGTGGGAAATATTAGAGATCTCTTCCTTTTTTCCCTTTTCCTCACACTACTGTTAAGTAGTGGGTTTCTGTTCAAATTCACCATTATTTCAAGAAACACATGCTGTTTTCACATTTGCTCTTTATACTTCTTTTTGCACTAACATAGCACACATCCCTTGAATATCTTCTATTATTATTTTCTACTTCCCAAAATCACGACCAAGGTTGACATTTATAGCTACTGAGATCCAAGTGCTGAATTAACATCCATTTATTAAAGATGATCTTTCATGTACAGTTCAAGTAGGACATTTAGCCTAATTTACTATACTAACATTTCCGCTTAGCCTTTGAGTAGGGAGCTGTGCCAACTGCATTGTGTCTATGGTGAAATAGTGCCTAATCAGTATTTATGAATAGAATCTTAAAAGCCACTAAAAAGGAAGATATTTTACCTTCTTAAAGCACAAATATTACTGAATTCTGTACAGCACATTAGGATAGAATAGTTTTCTCCTTTTTTGATTGCAGTTAAAAACGTGTAATATAATACTGTCAGTAATTTAAATGGAGTGTACCTCTTTCTTTCAGACATTAATGCTATTTGTTAAACTCTGTAATTACTATGCAAATGAACTATGTTTAAAAAATGGCAGTGCCAAAAGTACAACAGGGAGAAACAGTTTGAAATTCAAACTAATACAAAATAACCTTCAAGTCTTATAGAACTCAAATATTATATTTATTATTCCTTTGAAGGCAGCATTTGGGTAAAAGCAATGAGGATTTGTCTTTGTTCTTAATATGTAGATAGCAAAAAAGCTTAGAGCCAGAGACTTGAAAGCTTCTGAGACATATTAGCTACCTGATCTTCACAACAGGTGGCTGGTATTTTTATCAGTCTTTTGGAGATGAAGAAATCTAGTCCCAGAGATGCTTAAATCATTTGCTCAGGGTCACTTAAACAAGCCAGTGACAGGCAGGAGATGCTCCAAGTATTCCCAAACTCAAGGCTGCTATAAGTATCCCCAGACAGAAATCACTGGAAAGGAATTAAATGTATAGCTCAAATTATGATTTCAGAATATTAAACACAGACCGAACCAATGTAATCTAGTTTCTTTTTATGCCAGGTAAATATTTTAAAAGAAAATGAGCAAGTTTGTTTTCCTGAGAATTAGCCCCGACAAAGAAATATCTGTGAACTATTGAGTACCCTATATATGAAGAAAGCAAATGCTATGAAAAAAGTGAGTAGGTTTTGTACATTTTTGTATCCCCAGTACCTGGTGCTGTGTCTGGCAGTATAGACACTGAAAAATATATGTTGCATCAAATAATTAATCACTCAGCATAATGCTTTCCAGTTCCATCCATGTTGTTGCAAAGGGTAGTAGCTCCTTCTTTCTCTCTGCAGCATAGAATTCCATTGTGTATATGTACCACAATTTTTGGATCCATTCATTTACTGATGGGCACCTAGGTTGCTTCCAACTCTTGGCTATTGTAAATTGTGCTGCTATGAACATTGTGGTGCATAGGTTCTTTGATATTGATGTTTTAGGATTCTTAGGATATAATCCTAGCAGTGGAATTGCTGGGTCAAAAGGCAGGTCAATTTTTATTTTTCTGAGAAAAATCCATACTGTTTTCCATAATGGTTGTACCAGTCTGCACTCCCACCAACAGTGAACTAAGGACCCCGTTTCCCCACAACCCCTCCAACATTTGTTGTTTGTTGCTTTGTTTATGATAGCCATCCTGACTGGTGTAAAGTGGTATCTCATTGTGGTTTTAATTTGCATCTCTCTGATAGCTAATGATATTGAGCATCTCTTCATGTGTCTCTGAATGTTCTGTATGTCCTCCTTGGAGAAGTGTTTGTTCAAGTCCTTTTCCCATTTTCTAATTGGGTTGGGTGTCTTCTTAGAGTGGAGTCGTGTAAGTTCTTTGTATATTTTAGAGATTAAACCTTTGTCTGAGGTATCATTACATATGATCTCACCTTTAACAGGAAGCTAAACAACAAAACAAACAAGTAAGCAGAAAAAAAAAAAACCCAAAAAACAAAGACACTGAAATAGAGAACAAGAGGATAGTGACCAGAGGGGAGAAGGAAGGGAAGTTAAGGGGAAAAAGGGGGAGGGATTTGGAGGAACAAATAGGAAGGACACAGGGACAAGAACTAAGGGGGGGGAGGAAATGGGAGGGAGGTGGGGAGCAAGGGGCAGGGGAGGCTGGGATGGGAAAAATAGACAAAAAACTGTACTTGAAAAATAACTAAATAAAATTAAAAAAAA
Source organism: Artibeus jamaicensis (assembly GCF_021234435.1). Lineage (NCBI taxonomy): Eukaryota > Metazoa > Chordata > Mammalia > Chiroptera > Phyllostomidae > Artibeus > Artibeus jamaicensis. The sequence goes on from NW_026522030.1 coordinate 61,706,125, forward strand.
AAAAAAGAAAGAAATACAAGGGATAACTATAAGGAGTAAAGTTGCCGGGAGGGAGAGAATGGAGGGGTTGCTATAGTTCTTAACTTTTTAAAAACTGCATCCACTTCAAAGCTTCAATAAAAATAGAAAAATAAATACAAAAAAAAAAATTAATCATTTAGGTAAATTTCCATTCATGTTGCTTCTTTTTCCCTTTCAGTCACTGTTCCTACCTTTACTTTCCAGGTCTGCAAATGGAACTGTCTTTTGATCTATCAGTCCCACATCTGGGAACAGTGATGCCCTAAGAATCCCAAAACACCAGTCAGAAAGAATATATGCCCCCCTATGTTCATAATAGCTTTATTTACAATAACCAGGACCTGGAAAGAGCCCAAGTACCCATCAGTAGATGAGTGGATTAAAAAAGTTGTGGCACATTTACACAAGAGAATGTGACACAACTATAGAAAAGAAGGAAATCTTACCCTTTGCAATAGCCTGGATGGACCTGGAGATTATCACACTAAGTGAAATAAGCCAGTCAGAGAAAGAAAAATACCATATGATCTCACTCATATGTGGAATCTAATGAACAAAATAAACTGATGAACAAAATGAGACTGGAGGCATGGATATAGGGAACAGACGGACAGATCTTGAGGGGAAGGGTATACTGGGTAAAAGTAGGTGAAGAGACTATTCACATGTATTCATAGCCCATGGACACAGACAATGGTGTGGTGATGGCCAGGGGAGGGGCAGCTGGGCCAGGGTGGAGGTGGGCAAAGTGGGGGAAAACGGGAGACATTTGCAATAGTGTCAACAAGAAAAACATAGGAGCACAAACAGAACAGTTTTACCTTCTGTTAATTTATTCCCTATACTCTTGTTCTACCTTTGAACCTGAATCAATGTAATTTTTTACATCTAGTCTGTTTAGAACTTTAATTTTTACTTGAGTGAGATACTTGCATACCCTGGAAATGTTGGGAACCACCCTGCCTGGTTTCAGAAGCTGCAACACCCCCCATGGCTAAGGCTCAGTGAGTCTTTTGACCACAAGCCACTAAGAAGACAAAGGTTATCTCCCTGGCAGGGGTGCCACATCTGCCCCTTTTACTCATCCTGCCTGGTCCCAATGCTTGACCAGTTAGCCAATGACAGGTAAGATTCCTCAAGGGAGGGATGACCTAAGACAGGCATGATCATGGGTGGCCCCCAGGGAAGGACTTGGGGGACTATAGCAAAAAGGGGTGATGGACCCATGCCCCTCAGCTTTGACACAGCCTGAGCCCTCATTCTGTCTGGGAGAAGTCTCCTAATCTCTTGGCAGCCTTACTTCCCCCGCCTGACTTAAGCCTGAAACAATGACAGAGGGCGGTGCAACCCTGTGCTGGAAAGGGCAAGTTCCCCAGGCGATCAGGCCTAAGAAAGGATACATAAAATCCTGTGAAAACTGCTTTGCTAAGAATACTCTCAATTAAATGATAAGGGTCTGAGTAGGAAATGAGTTTGTTTCCCGAGGTTTTGTAGCCCTTTAGCTAACAGACCCTGACAGAATAAGCCGTTGTAGTTCTTTGTATGTTATCTGTTGTTTATCTGTATGTTCTGCCTGACAATTATTGATGAGCTTTACCTGTATTCCTGTGCAAAATAAACCCAATAAAAGCCCATTGAGGAAAAGGGTCTTGGCCTTTCTCCTCTGAGAGACTGGCTCCCTCTCATTCCCAAGCAGATCATGTCTTGGTAGACTTACTCTCATCCATGGTAGCAGGGGGTGGCCCTGAGTGCAGAGCTGCCCCACATGGAAGGATCTGAGAACCTGGTCTGTTGATAACAATATGTTAGTTTCTTTAGGTAATACTCTTTATATTTTAAAAAACTTAAAAGTTTTAAGTCAAAAGAATGAGAAAAAGAAACTCAGGTATGTAATTGACATGTATTAGGGACAGAGCTGGTAGTGACATTTTTTGAGAATTGGTAGAAGTCAGTGACAGTTCAGTGACCGTATAATGATTGAAGCTGGGAACACTGGAATCTCAACATCCCAGTACCTCCAGTGACTTGTGCATGGGTTCGTGGCATGGGCTTAACTAATCAGACACTCCTGGCCCCATTTTGACTTTGAGTTATGAAATGTCAGACAAAGAAGCAGAGACATTGAAGAACTTGATTTGGTTGAAGGCTGCAATGGAAAAGGCAGTCATCTGAGCTCCAGGCAGTGGCAATGGGCAAAGGCAGTGGCTGGTGTTTAGTAGCCAGTGCCTATGGTGACGAAAATGGAGGTATGAGCTGTGACATCCAGTGGTTAATGATGGCAGCAAAGATGTGTTTACAAGACATGTGTTTACATGATCGTTCTGTGGCACGGTCATGTCTCTGGTCTTAGGCCTATCTGAAGCCCTATTGATAATTCACTGATTAATCTAATATGCTTAAAAATAAATTTAATTGATCAGAGTTATATTCTGTTGCGTACAACTAAGAACACATACAACATATCAAGACCAGCAAGGAAAGTGAGATCTGGGCAATATTGTCTTTGAAATATTCTGGGGAACGTAATTATATTATAGCATTTAAAAAATGATGCTTTTAGAATCACGGGTGTACTAATTTACCAGTAATGGGATCTTATTCAGAAACTTACTTTCCTACCTCACCTGTATGATCTGGCCTAGGCAGCAAGAGATTTTAAGACAAAAGGAATCCAGAAATTGAAATGAAAATCAGCTGCAAAAATTTGCCAATTTCTATTGGCAAAGTGAAACTAATAATATGTAAGGGACATTGAGTTTCAAACTAAACTTACTGTTATTAACATTAACTGCTCACACGTGTTCTAAGAAATGGTTTCACACAATAAAAATCCAAATACTAGGCCTTACACTGGATATGTTTTTCTTTACCTCAGTAGTGTTATTTCAGTGATTAAAGAAGCAAAATGGGATGTCACCTTTCTAGATTTATTAGAAAAACTTGTATTCTTAAAAGTTATCTAATTGACAAATGGCAGCAATTAATATAAAGGTCCTGGACCATTTAATTATTCTATTATTGTTCCAGTGGCATGACTGCTCTCTCCTGATATGAAAGAAAAGATGTTTTATTATGTTTGTTTTTGCTGTATTTTCTGTACAGCCTTGGATACACTGTCTTCCAAGACTGAATGGAATTACAAAAGCTCAGACACTCTCTAATAAGAACTTTTTCAGGTCTCCATTCTCACTGCTAACATGGAGATTATGTTTTCTCTTTCTCAGGGTGTTGTGAAAATTAACTAAGATCATGCATGCAAATTTCTGAGCCCAATGTCTGGTTCACTCTTTTTTAAACAGCTGCATTCAGAGAGTAAGATGCCTCCTCCACTTTTGTAGGGTACAATAAGATACATATTCACACAAAGTTGGGTCACATTATCTTGGAATGCCAGGTTTCTGCAGGGATGTGGATTTGCCAAGTCCACCAGCTGACTTTACGTCTTTCCATTCCCGTGAGATTTCTGCATTTCCCCTGTGCTTTTATTGCCTCCCCAGAGGCAGGGTCCCTTAAGAATGAATCAGGGAATAGGCGAACGCTCCATTAATTTTGTTGTTGGCATTTTACAGCCAGTGATGTGGATGACCCAAGTGCAACAAGGAGAGGAGACCACAGTTATAGCCTGCAGGTACCTATCAGATTATTTCACTATCAGAACACTGTGAATGATAAAACCTTTAAACAGTCTGTGAGTGACAGAGAGTGAAGATAACAATATTGTGAGTGAAAATAACAATATTAGCTGAATCTAGGGAGTGGAAAAGAGGAGAAAATGAACAGCAAAATCAAAATATTTGGACAGCACCCCAACATATTCCCACATAACTCTTCATTTGTTTCCTTTTAAAATTTTACTTTAAATATTTTTTAATTTAAAAACTATATAACATACAGGATATTTAAGATATGTAATAGATAATTCAAACACATTATTCATTTTTACTTTTGCCTCTATCATCCAGTATTCATTCATAGGAAAAACATAGTCGAGATATTAATAAAAAGGGTTCATTTTTACTTCATGTGATAACCTATAACATTCAATGGTGCCACATATATTTCAACATCATTGCTTTTAATAAAAGTACTTACAATTAAATACATTTGTTATTTACATAATCAAATGTAAATACTTGGACACTTTTATTGTTTTCATATAATTCTATTACAAATAATAGATAAAAATATTTTTGTTGTTTGACCATGGCAAATCTTATATTTGGGATAATTCCTTAAGATAAATCCCTGAGATGATATTAGTCAACCTGAAGGTAGAAATATTATTAACCCATATTGAATATGACATAAAGAGATGGTATCAATTTCCCACATGAAAAATTTTCTTTGGCAATACCTTAAAAATAAAAAGAAATCTTACAAGTCTCTATAAAAAACTATTATAAGGCAAAGACATAGCAGATATATAATAAATATCTGCTTTGAACAAATGGGGAGATTCAAGTATAAAATATTTAAGTGATTTGCTTGAAGTGATACCTCCAAGACATTCAGAGTAATGTTCCAGGACCTAAGCCAAGCTTCCATTAGTTTCAGGTCACTTCATTTGCCTTGACCCAAAAGACAGCTTTGCAAACATCTTAATTTCACTGCTCACAAGTCATCCAGAGAATGCTCAGTGTTGTCCCACCATGCACTACAAAGTCCCAAACATGGAGTGTTTACCCTGGAGATATTCTTGATCTATCTTTGTGACAGGAAAACTCAGCTCTTTATTCTTGGCTCCATAAAATATGAACTAACAAAGTTTAGAAAACCACATCTGGTTAGCCAATTTATATTTGTTTCTTCTTGTCAATGCATTAATTTAAATTTGAGGAATGAGAGAAGCCATTAAGGAATTAAGAAGAAAATATGTTTTTATTTGGCATGATTCCAATTTTATCAATATCACTGAGACCATTTGAAATTAAATTGTTTTAGTCAACATTTTGTTTTGTATTCTCTGACAGAGACATACAGATTATTGCATTTTAGTCCTTTGTGATGTCCAACAATTTCCCATGTTGCCTGTGATTCAGTTTTTTTTTTTAACTTATTGCTACTGAATTTTCAACAGGAGAGGAATACTCATTAGTAAAATACAGTGCATCCCTTTCCAGAACTTTCTCTGTGTTATTCAAACCCACTACTGTCATGATGAGCACCTGTAAAATCTTGCAAAGCAATTATTATTATTTCATATTTGGGCAATTTGCTATTAGTTTGTTGGTACAGTCTCAGTAAACTCTTCTGGTACATGAAAAATGTTTAAATATAGGCTTCCAGGATAGCATCAATTACTCATCCTTAGGTCATTTTTACATTGATATAACAGGACCATTCAATGTCACTGTTGCTGACTGACATTAGTTGGGTGTGACATTCTTCCTGGGTATTTAAGGGGATGGTTTTTTGGTCAAATCAAAGCCTGTACTTTTGTTCCCTTAAGTGTTCTAGTAAAATATTTAAACATGTTTCACCCAATCTCCATCTTTTATTGACATGTATAATGAAGTGAGAGGCCCATTGACATCTAGATTAAGGGACTGTTTTTGCAGTAGCCCCTTCTGTTGCTCTTGTCATGCAAGGCTGAAAAATGAACACCAAAGATATCCAAGTCTGAGAACCTGTGAATATGTCACTCTATATGGCACTCCTAGATAACACATAACATTATGAAAGTTTGGTAAAACCTTGTAGAAAAGATAATGTGTTAAGAGTTGAAGCAACCTAATATAGCACATACTAGGTATGTGCCTGTTGGAGATACAAACTCCTTAGTGATATTCCAGGCTTAAAAATTACACAGGGACCCTGCTGTGGTGCTTGTGGAGCAGAGGGGTATTAGTGAAGGTGGCAAAGGGTGTAGGGGGGGGATACATGGTAATGGAAAAATACAGTGAAATTTTTTAAAAATTAAAAAATAAATTATATTCTTCCAGAAAAAAAGTAGAAAAAGCTGTATGTTTAATAAATACCCAAGCAATTCTTTTCATCAAGGGAGTTCAAGAGAACTGCTCTGCTGTGTTGATTCTTATTCTTTGTTGCACATTTTAGCTTAAAAAAATCTGCATACATGAGAGGAGCCAATGGCTCTTTTCCACTGATCATTCAGCAGGACTAGTTCATTGTTGACAATGATTAAATTCCACATTTCATTCATTCTAGAAACCATGGTAGTTTTTCCTCTCATACTTTATTTCTTTTTAACAAAGACACTTCAAGTGATTACATGCTATTCACCTCAGATCTCTAACGCAGCACACAGTTTTCCATAGGGTGAGCATAATGTATGCCACAAGAATAAATGAGGTTGACATTCATTTGTTCAAAAATATTTATTGTGTATCTGTACTGTACCAGGTGTTAGAGTATGAAAACATTATATCTTTCTGAATTCACAGATATGGAAGAGGAAGAAATTTGAGAAATACTCAAATATGTTATTCTCTCACATACTTTTTTGTGGAGTTCTGACAAAGTTCTTTGTTTAAGATTAGAGAGAAAAGAAACTGTTATCTCTCTAGGATATCCCTGTTCTCATACCTGGAAAACATGTGAATAAAAAAATTCATTTAAAGCATCGGGTTGCATAGGATTAAATTTGTGTGTACCCATATTATTTACTTTGCTAACTCTACTATCTTAATTTTTAAGATTTATACACACTTGCCTTCCCTTTCATATTTCATTCATTCGTTTACCTTACATAATGAAGCAACTATCATATACCAAGTCTTTGGGGATTATTCAACTCTATATCTTAGATGCCAATCACAACACCTGACATTTAAATAGATTGCTATTAGTGCTATTCAGTAATATTTGGTTTTTTTCTGTCTCTTTCCTGGTGTAAAGTAAGCACATGTCAAGTTCTTATTCCTCAAAAAAAAAAAGTGAAAGAAAAGAAAAACTTAATGATCAAGCCGAGCAATGTCTCTTTGACTCTCTAAAATTTAAAAAAAATGTTCTAAGATTCTTAATATTGTGTCATAAAAGGAAAGTCAATGGAAAAAATTTCAGCATTTTAGGACCCAAGCTGATTGATTTTATGGTGTGTCTTGCAAAATAAGAATTAGTGGTGATCAGGAAGAGTTTATAATATACTAGCATTGGGATGGTGGGCACAACACAGCGAAGGTCATGAAACCACTGTTGATAGTGAGATGTTAGTTTTGATCAATAAAATCTTTTATTCAATTAACGCTCATATCTATCACTCAAGGACAAGATTTATCTGAAATAAGTAGTGAAATGATTCTTGCTTGTTTTTTATAGATTATTTAATTTAGAGATAAAAAGAGGTACTTAAACATGTGGATAGAAAGTTAGGTTTATTGCATGTCTCATGTTGCACTTTAAATTGACACTTTGTGCTAATTCATTCACTGATAATTAAGTTCAAAATATGGGGACTTTTATATTTTCTTTTCTGAAAAAGCAATTCTAACATCTACATGACATTCTAATATTACAGAAAATTACTACCAAAATTATGAATCTTCCTAATATTTGTTCAATTCTAGAATTTATTAATAGTAATAATGTATGAGAAAGTTGAAAAGTTCTGAGCATTTTACTTTTTTTCTGCCAGCACATTCTTTAGTTATTCACAACATAACTAGTACAATAGTTTGCCATCTATAATTGTTTGCTGATAGCTAGACACACCTCATAATGGAAAGAAAAACCTAGATAAAGAAGAAAAGGTAGAGGGAAAGGAAAGATTTCATTTTCATCATATGTTGTGCTTGGTGCTCACTCTGTTTAGGAATCTTGGGGGCTGACATGAACATAAAAAACTGAGATCACATGAACTCACTTCTCTGTAGTACTGCATTTCTGGCTTTCAAAAGTTATGACTCTTACATGAGTTCAATTCTTGGAGAAAAAATGGTTATCAGTAAAGCAAAAGATGCCTTTATTGTACAACACAGTCCATTACGCTAGTCTGCACCTACCTCTGCTCCATACTGAGCACTCACAAATCATACATGTTCATTCAAATATTTGTTTGCAGTAGTAAAATAATTGTTAAAGACCTTGAGAAAAGTACAATCTATGCATTTATGGCATACTAAACATGAGCTATAGATTTTATTAGAGCCAAAATAAAATATACAAAAGTAAAGGCTTCTTATAGTAGTAACGTAGTCATGCCATGTATGCTTCTTGCATTAAAACCTTAATACCCATAAGAAATTTGTAATATGGAAACTGTGGACTTGGTAAATCTGCTATGAGTGGCTTGCCTTTTGTTCTACTCTCACATCCACATGTATGTACACCACATTAACTATATAAGATGTTAAAATTAATTTCTTATAAGAAAAAGGTATTTTGAGGTGTATGAAGTCATGTAGTCATCTGGACATTCAGTGACCTACTTTTTCCATTCATTTTATTGATTTTCCATGAAATTTAAAGGCAGATCAGGACTGAGAAATTAGCTCATTTACTTAGCATCGGTTTTAGGAGTAAGTAAACTGAGATCCAGGGAATTACTTCATATCACAAAGTGGGATTTTGTTATTTTAGTACTCCAGCATGTTGGTTTTAATAGAAAATACTTGTGAGAAACATCAGTTTTATCCAGACTCCTGTCAGGGCAATTTCTTCATTGAGAGTTATGGCCTTTACGCAATATACTCTACCAGTCATTTACCATGTTGTGTATTGCCTCTCAGACTACAGTCAATAACTGTCATGAAAACAAGAAACATTATCTCTTATACTTAGGAAGTGTTTTGGATTTTTTTTTTTGGCTTCATGGTTCCAAAGAGAGCTCAGATGCTCCCATAGCCCAGCTCCAGCTAAGTCATCCCAAAAATCAAGAGAAGAAGCTGTCTTCTTCCAAAGAACTATAAATAAGGCCCATCTTCCTTCACTGAGCTTTGATGGTTTTTAAGCATTGTATTTTCTATAAGTTAGACAAGTATACCTAAAAGATAAAGACTCAGTTAACACATAATATATGAAGCTGCTGCCTGAATAACATGGCATACTGTTTTATGTGAAACTTTTTTTGTAAGTAGTAAAAGTACACAAATTATGATAAGAAGTATAGTAAATACACAAACCAGTAAAAAGAAAAAGATGTGCATATAGCTGCATCTGATGAACCTATTTTATTCTATCCCAGTGTGTGATAATAATGGTTACACCATGATGGCAGAGGCTGTATGAAGCCTGCTATAGCAACCCAGGTAAATGGATCAGTCAACCTCCATAACTCTCTCCCCTGAATAATCTAACGTTCATTTCCTGCAGTCACTTTTAAACCAACTGAGAAAGTAATGAGGACATGCATTCTTGACCACTGGAAGGCCTGGCCATATCTGTGAGTAGAAAGAGGAACTAAGAGACAGAAATTACTTAAATCCTGTATCACTGTAGAATTGCACCTTGGAAAGACTGAAATAGCTCATAAAGTTTAACAAATTGGGGTAGGAGTTATGATTCTCTCATGTGCTTCATTAATGATCCATGCATCATAAATAAAAACTATTGCAGTATAACCCTGAAAATTAGTCTTTTAAATTTGAGAGAATAGAGAAAGAAAAAAGACAACAGCTCTACATTTTAAGAAACATTTGAATTCAAATAAATAAATAAATAAAACTTAGATAAGGGCACAAGCATTGTTTCTCTTGATCTCAATATTTTGGTCCCTGGGGACTAAATCTGTCTATCTATCTATCTATCTATCTATCTATCTATCTATCTATCATTATTTATTTCTCCAAGTTCATATACAGCATTCTTTTTCTTTTCACAAATGTTGGACTTACTTTATCATGATTGTTATTTCTGAATTTCACTTTGAATCTGGGACTAGCACACTCAATAATACTAGTGTGATGGAGGGAAGAGAAACAAAAAATTAGATCATTGAACTACATCAGATATAATGTTTTGCATCAAAGGACATAATCAGTAGAGTGAAAAAGCAACTTTTATCACAATTAAAGACAAAAAACTTTAGAATAAAAATAGAAATTTGGTGAAACCACTACAGTTTTTGGATACACAGTCTCATAGGTTTTTTTCTTTTTATCTTTCATTATTTTGAATTTGGAACTTGATCTAAATTCATATAGTTACTTGGCATTAAATGAGCCCACTCAGCATAATGTGTACCTCAGTGGTAGTAAGGTAGCTAAAAAGGTATTACTAATCCCACATCTAACAATACTCAAAAGAAACTTCTACTTTCACCAAGATATTCTTAATATGTAAAGATTAATGGGTTTACTTGTATTAGTTTTATATATATAACAAATAATCATAAAATTATTGACTTAAAGCAATATATATTTGTTATCTCACAGATTCTCTGGGCCAAGAATCTGGTCACAGCTTAGCTAGTTCCTCTGCAAGGCTGCAATCAAGACATCATCAGGACTAGGTTCTTATTTGGAGGATCATGGGGCAAAGATGCACTTCCAAGACCACTCAGGTTTTGGCAGAATTCATTTGTTTGTGATCATACAACTCATTAGCTTGCTTCTTCAAATCGAACGAGATGAGCAAGTTGGCTAGCAAGATAAAATCTTACATGGCATGAGTTAATCAAAGGAGTGGTATCTTACCACATTGCAAGTCACAGGTCTTCCTCACAATCAGGGGAGAGGACAATACAAAGGCAAGAACACCAGCAGTTAGAGTTGTAAAGTCTGATCATGACATTCCTCTACCCATACTTTTCTTTTATATTACTGACTGTGAAGAGTATTCATATGGGACTTCCGCCAAGATGGAGGCATAGGTGAAAGCACTGTGCCTTCTCACACAACCAAGTTTAAAAACAACAAAGTTTTAGCAACAAAAATGCAGCCAAACCACAGAAAATTGAACTATACGAAAGTCTGACAACAATAAACCCTTCAGCCAAACCGGTAAGAGGGGCAGAGCCAGCAGCAGAGTGGAGTCAGGCAGGAAAGATCCACTGGACCAACTGGGCATGTGACCCAGGCACACCAGCAGCCATGGGCAGATCTCAGGTGTGGAGTAGTGGGCAGACCCACTGAGGGTGCAAGGTGGTGGACTCACTGAGGGCTGACCATGGTCACACATTCATGCACAATAAACCAGTGAAGGAGCAAATAGTGAGACAGACCGTATAGGCCCCAGTGGCGGGAAGTGCCAGAGGGGACCTCTATTGTCCCTCTCTGACCCCACCCCCACATATAGTGTCACAAACCAGCGACCTGGGTGGCCCGCCCTGGTGAACATCTAAGGTTCCACTCCTCATAAGTAACAGGCACAAACAGATCACAACATGACTCAAGAACAACTCAGAGTCCCAGAGCCAATAAATCTAAGTGATGAAGAAATAGCCAAACTTTCAGATGCACAGTTCAAAACACTGGTGATCAGGATGCTCACAGAACTGGTTGATTTTAGTCACAAATTAGAGGAACATATGAAGGCTAAACTAATTGAAATGAATGGAAATGCACAGGAAACCAATAGTGATGGAAAGGAAACTGGGGCTCAAATCAAAGGAGTGGACCAGAAAGAGGAAAAAAATGACCAAACAGAAAAGGATGAAGAAACAAGAATTCAAAAAAATGAAGAGAGGCTTAGGAACCTTCAGGACATCTTTAAACGTTCCAACATCCAAATTATAGGGGCACCAGAAGAAGAAGAGGAACAGCCATGAGTGGAAAACTTATTTGAACAAATAATAAAGGAGAACTTCCCCAATCTGGCAAAGGCAATAGACTTCCAGGAAATCCAGGAAGCTCAGAGAGTCCCAAAGAACTTGGACCCAAGAAGGAACACACATGGGCACATCATCATTACATTAGCCAAGATTAAAATGAAGGAGAGAATCCTAGAAGCAGCAAGAGCTAAGGGGACAGACCTACAAAGTAGTTCCCATCAGACTGTCAGCTGATTTCTCAAAAGAGACCTTAAAGGCAAGGGGCTGGAAAGAAGTATTACAACTCATGAAATCCAAAGACCTACAACCAAGATTGATCTATTCAGAAAAGTTTTCATTTAGAATGGAAGGACAGATAAAGTGCTTCTCAGATAAGGTCAAATTCAAGGATTTCATCATCACCAAGCCCTTATTATATGAAATGTTAAAGGGACTTATCTAGGAAAAAGAAGATAAAAAAGATGAACAGTGAAAGGACAGCAAACTCACAGTTATTAAGAATCACACCTAAAACAAAAGCAAACTAAGAGAACAGCTAGATCAGGAGCAGAACCATAGAAATGAAGATCACAAGGAGGGTTAGCAACAGGGGAGTAGGAGAAGGAGAAGGGGGGAAGGTACAGAGAATAAGTAGCATAGACGGTAGGTAGGAAATAGATGGGGGGAGGGCAAGAATAGTATGAGAAATATAGAATCTAAAGAACTTGAGACACGTGGTCATAAACTAAAGGGGGGATGGTAGGGAGGGGGTGGGCAGGGTGGAGGGGAATGAAGGGGGGAAATAGAACAACTGTAATGGCATCATCAATAAAATATATTTAAAAAAAGAGTATTCATATGAACAATACCTCTGGGTTAGATTGAAAAGTGGCTGCACTTCATCTCTTGCTGACTTTGGGAATTTAAACATGTCCATTTTCTTGTTTCTACTTCCAGTGTACAAGTTTTTAAAACTCCCCTTTCAAAGTTTGGGCCTTTGAATAATCCACAAAGCCACTGCTTATTTTCTTTAGCATCATACATTAAGCCCAGGAGGCTGATTGGTAGAAAACTGATGGTCTGTTGTCCTCCCTGTCAGCTTTCCACATCAGATGGCACGCTTTAATCTTTAATACACATTTATCTTAATACTAGCCTGGATTCAAATGTTATCACTGAAATAATAATGATTTTTTAAACCTTAGTTAAATTTTTTCTTGTTATAACATAGTATAGGAGCATCAGTTCTTTTGAACAGATTGGCACACAAAGCCCTAGTAATGTTTTGTTTTTCCCTCTTCTGGCAGTTCAGTTCTTGCTGACACCTTTACAACCAAAGCGAAGCCCCAACGCCATAGCCACAAATCTGTCATGTGTGAGGAAGTCTTTCTAGTTCTTTGGAATTTTAGCTAGTTCACCCTGTGCTAAAATCTCTCAAACATTTTCATGAGTCAGGTTTGCTTTCTCTTACTATTTAATTCCTTCTTTATAGGTTTCTAAACAAACACAGTCTGCTACCATTCTACAAAAATATGTACTTATGACAACTTTGGTCAAATCAGAAGGGATCTTCCTCTGTTTTCCTGAATATTCTCAGTAGTTCTCTGGGCAAAATTCTAATCTTTAAATTTCTTCTTTCATGCATATTCACAACAAGGTTCTACTTGCCAGATATTTCTGCACAATTTTAAATGCAATGAGAGAAGAAATATCTATATCTGCATATTTTGTGTACTGTCTCCAGGTATATTTAAATATTCTAACTTAATATTTCATATAAGATAAATAATTCCTTATTCATTGAGGAAAATAGTGTATGTGGGTGTTCATAGAAGGATAGATGTGAAATGAAATTTCTAGAGGGTTACTATTCAATAGAAACTTTACTTATACTATAACAATTAACTTCACATTAACACTACAAAACATTTAACATTAGCCTAATTTTATACAAAGTTAAATGCATGTTACAGGCCACAGAAGCAATAAGTAGCACATCTCATTCCAAATTCTATACTCTTTTTTTACAGATTTTAACAACTTATAGTAATCGCATCTACAATATTAAAGCCATATTTCAACACCAATTTCTTTAAACAAACACCCAGAAAAATCTGTCTAAAACACTATATAAAAGTAAATATCTATTTCCAAGGAGACTTGACTCTATTTAGACATACAAATAAGCATGTAATTTTGACCTAATTAAAATATGCTGTTGTGCAAGTAGAGCAACATGTTTAGTTATTTATTAATAATTAATATTTAAACATTTACTTTAACTCTCTTGGGGATTCTGTTGCATAGTGTGTAAAAGTTAAAGTTTCTGAAGTTTAGATGCTATTAAAAACATATGTAAAACTGGAACTACCCAAACATCCCTGGGACAGATGTCATCCCAAGGTGACCAACCTATTTTATATGGACCACTCACCATTTCACGAACATCTGCATATGTCCACATTCACCCTGCCCACCACCAAGAGGCTGAATGGGATGTTTACAGCTGCCACAACTTGGGCTTCCTTTTGGTCACAAATATTTAGTCCATTTCCCCATGTGAAAAATACTCAAATCTTCTCCCAGATATACCTAAATTCCTATTTTTACATGGTAGGAGACTTCATCAGGTCCACATGCAGTGCCCGTAGATCTGTGGAGCTAGATACATTGTCTGTACCCCTCCCTCTTTGTATCCATTTGATGGTGAAATGAGGACCAGATGACAACAATAAACACTCCCACTCAAAAATGAATGTAGAGGAGGCAGACATTAGTCACTAGTTTACAGCAATTCTGAGACATCATTGAACAAATATTGTCAGAATCCCATATCTTCAAGATAGAAATATTCTGTGACTAAGCCTCAGTTCAGTTTAGTCCTTTGTTATCCATAGCTCTTGACTCCACTCTGGGGATTCCTTCTTTGCATTGCTCCCCTTGGCTGTTTTTAAAAATGGCAGTTGAGTGATTTCTTGGTTAGCTTCCTGTTGAATGTCTTTTAATATCTCAAAGTCTCCTACTTGTAATACAGGCAGGAGAAACTTTTGCCAGTGGGACTCTCTTGAAACAATGCGAATGTTATGTAATTTATTCTGGTCGGCTCCATGTGTCAGAACCCACCTACAAAATTCTTTCACAAAGTACCACTCTCTCCTTAATTTTTAACCTTATTCATGTAATTTGCTTTGGCAAGTAGTTTGTGTTCACCAGGATTCTATGGGCTTATACCCCTAAGTTTCTTATGAGTCTTATTGGCTTAAAAGATGCATTTGAATTTTTAAGAGGTTTTAACAAAGAATGTCACAGGTACAGACTAACATGGTCCATGTTCTGGGGCCATGTCTTACTATAACAGTCAAAATATTATTCTTTATCTGAAGTTGTTCCTCAATGGAATGTCAAAGAAAATCACACTGAGCAATGTTAAATGGACAAGGAAGACTTTATTTAAGATCATTGAAATAAAGGAAAGAAATTGAACTAAACTCACTGAAATTAGTTAAGTATTGGAGTGAGGGAGGTAGTGGAAAAGTACTGGAAGAAACTAGGAAGGGAGATGGGCCAATGGTGTGTTATCACATTGGGTTGTTCCTGAGTTTACAAATGTTTTTATTTATGATTAAGTTATCTGTGTTTGCTACTTGGTGCACATTGAGGAAACTGGGCTTCCATCCTTTTCCAGAGGAGGGGCAATAGAAGCACTATTGACCTTGATCACCATATTTCCAAAGGATGGCCCCCAGGTCTTAAGAAAGACACTTCTGGGTATTAAAACTAACAAAAGGCTGAGATAATGTTTATGTCTCAAAGGGGCAGGGGAAGATTTACAATAGAAAGTTTTCTAAAGTAAAGGCCCTCAGAAAAGAGAGGCCAAGAATCTATAGTCACGAAGAAACATACCCTGTTTACACATGCTGAGAGTAACGTCCAGGCCACCTTGGTTACAATACCCCATTGATTCGAAAAGAAACATTGCCTTTTTCCAGCCATGCAGTTTCTGAGCTCTCTGTATTCTCTCTAAACTTTACTTCCAAACTGACCTGTTTTTGTTTTTTTAATGAGCTTATCACTTTCCTGTAGTACCTCAATAAGAAATCAACCAATACACTCAGCAATTGCCTCAAATGTTTATTTTCCCTTTTTTCAGTAACTATAAAGAAAATTTTACCAAGTATCTTGCCACAAAATACTATGATTGTTATTCCATATTCCCAAAAGTGTCTCTTAATCCTAGTGCCTGCATAATCCTAATGAAAATAGCACATACTATAGATTTGTATTTATTTTTGTTTTGTTTTGTTCTGTGGTATCAAGCACATCTTCAGTTTTTTCATAGTCAAATTTTGCTACATAAAGATCTAAGATAAAATCTAAATGACACAGACCATTAAACATTTTTCTTGCTCATCATCTGTGGGTCATCTTGGTCTGTGGGCTCAGATGAAGGGTATTAAAATGCCAAAGGAAACTTTTTCACAACAATTGCAAGAGCACAAAATAGAAATTCAAATCTTCCACATATTTTAAGTTTCCACTGTCATCAATTCACTAATATTCCATGCCAAAGCAAGTCATATGGGTAAGCCTAGAATTAAGGCAGTAAGAAGTCATTCTGTTTACCATGGGTAAAGGAGCTGGGAAACAAATGATGAACACAAACAATGACTTAATTTGCAATAACTATTTTTGTATTGTCTTTTTTGTTTAATATTTAAATGCAAGAAATGTATGTCTGTCTCACAAGGCTACTTTAGGACTACTATAAAATAACATCTATGCTATTTTATATTAGCACAGTCCTAATAGCATCTGTGTGAAGCATCTAATAAAGACACTGGCAGATGTAGGATTTACTTACATGGTTGTTTGTTTTTTGTGCCAATCAAGGGAAAAATGGAAACATTATATTATGCTTTAGTTATTTTTTTAATTACATTTTACATTCAATTTTACTTTGCATTGCTTTCCATTATACAGCATAGTGATTAGACAATCTTATACTTTATAAAGTGTTCCCTCGATATTTCTGGTACCTGTACATATTTATTGCAATATTATTGACTAATATCTCCTATGCTGTAGTTCACACCCCTGTGACTATTTTGTAACCACCCATTTGTACCTCTTAATCCCTTCACTTTTTTCCACCAGTAACTCAATCCCCCTCCACTCTGCTTTTTGTGTATATAAGTCTGTTTCATTTCTGTTTGTTTATTTTGTTCTTTAGATTCCACATATAAGTGAAAACATATGGTAATTGTCTTTCTTTGACTGACTTGTTTCAATGAGTATAATATGCTTTGGGTCCTTCCACAATGTCACAAATGGTAAAATATCATTTTTACAGTCAAGTAATATTCCATCATATATATGTATCACCGCATTGTCTTCATCTATCGACAGACACATAGCTCGCTTCCATATCATGACTATTGTAAATAACACTGCAATAAATAAAGTGACTTAAACCATCTTTACTTCCACCTTGCATCCTCTCATCTGGGTATCTTCTGTGTTGGGGTATCTGCCCATAGTTTATGCCCATTTTTAATTGAGTTTTTATTTTCTTATTGTTGAAGACTAAGAGTTTTAAAAATGTATCTTAGATGCCAGTTTTTTAATAATATATGTGTTTTAACCATAGTTTTTCTGAATATATAAAGAACTCACATGACTCCACACTAGGAGGACAAACAATCTAATTTAAAAATGGACAAAGGGCCTGAACAGACACTTCTGCAAGCGGGACATACTGGGGGTCCAGAGACACGTGAAAGGATGCATAGCATCACTAGCCATCAGAGAGATGCAAATTAAAACCACAATGAGATACCACTGCACACCAGTCAGAATGTCCACCATAAACAAATCAAAAAACAAGTGCTGGTGAAGTTTTGGAGAAAAGGGAACCCTAGTGCATTGTTGGTGGGAATGCAGACTGGTGCAACCACTATGGAAAACAGTATGGAATTTCCTCAGAAAACTAAAAATGGAGCTGCCTTTTGACCAGGCAATTCTACTGCTGGGATTATACCCTAATAATCCTGAAACACCAATTCAAAAGATCCTATGCACCCCAACATTCATAGCTGTGCAATTTACAATAGTCAAGTGCTGGTAACAGCCTATGCGCCCATCAGTTAATGAGTGAATCACAAACTGTGGTACATTTACAAAATGGAATTCTATGCAGCAGAAAGAAGGAGCTCCTACCCTTTTTACAGCATGGATGGAACTGGAAAGCATTATGCTAAGTGAATTAAGCCAGGTGGTAAAAGACAAATACTATATGATCTTTCCTTTAAGTGGAACCTAATCAACAAAACAAACAGAGTAAAATAAAACCAGAGACATTGAAATAAAGAATTGACAGTAACCAGTGGGGAAGGGGAGGGAGGAGGGTGATAATGGGGAAAAGAAGGGGAAAGGTCATCAAGGAGTATGTATGAAGTCCCCATGAACAAAGACGACAGGGAGAGTTAGGATTCACTGTGGGAGGTGGGAGTAGGTAGGGCAGAGGAGAGTAATGGAGCATAATGGGGACAATTGTAATTGAACAACAATAAAAAAATAGTTTTTCCGAGTTTGTGTCTTATCTTAAAATTGGTTGGAAGACTGACATTCACAAAATACCCCCTCTCCCCTCTCTCCTGTTCCCCCCAACATCAGGGCTTCTAACCCTTCCTCCAGAGACACAGCCTGTTGGGTCCCCACCTCAAGGATCTATGTTTTCAGCACAGGGGGCCCATCTCTGGGAAGACCAGAGAAATAGCACTAATAGTGGCCTTACCTGGCAACCTCAGACCAGGTGGACTCACCTGACCTGATTGTGGAGAGAGCCTTCATCACCACTGAGCAGATCTCCCCTCCTAGTAGTGAAATGTGCCAGGTATGTGGGCTGGGGGCTGCTGGCACATGGCCAGGACAAGCCTCACTGCTGGAGGACCCTGAGGGGTGGTTTGGGCTCTGTGGCCTTCCCCAAAGCCGCAAGCGTGATGCTCTGACCTCCTGGCACCTTCTGTTAGGACACCTGTAAGATTCCTTCTGCTCACACAAGGTCAAATGAGTCCTGCTGTTGCAACTGAGAACTTCACCTGGGTTGAGCACGTTTACCGTGGTCCCTGTGACAGGCTGAGCCTCCCTAGAACTGCTTTCCTGACATAGGGCTCTGTGCTTTGAGGAAGAGGGAACAGGCCAGAATGTACAGGCCCACACCCTCCTGTGTCCTGGATGGCAGGGCCAGGCTGCTCATCTCAGTTGAGTCACGAAACAGGGTGAGGCTGGCATAAGATTGGGGGATGAGTTTGGGAGGTGTTAAATGGGGCAGGGCAGAGACAGAATGGGTGGGGCCTTCCAGCTGGGTGTGGAGTCACACCCAGTTACTTTCACCTCCTCGAATCACAACCCCTCCACATCTGTGCCTCCCTGAAGTATCAGCCCTAGGTCTCAGCACCCTGCACCCCTGCTTTCTCAAACCAGGCTCAAAGTGGACAAAGTGACTGAGATGTAGGAAACTGCCCCAACACCTTAACATTGTGTTTACATTGTATGGAGAATCTCCACTTCTAGACACCTGTCTAAGTAAAGAAAGATTTATGGACACAGATGTTCCCTTCAGCCCAATGATGGGAATGAAAAGTCAGAATTGGCTCGTGTTACACAGCAGGGGCTTTGGGAATTCTGAGGTGGGGACACAGAAAATGCCAAGGAGGAAAAGGACTGATTGGCAGTGTCCACCTTTAGGGAAATGAGGTTCCCATAGGTCTTACAACCCAGAATCGTCCTCACCTAGTATTCCAAGTGCACACCCACAGGAACATATATGAACAATCATGAACATCTACACATGAACACACGAACATGTGAGCACAGGCACACACACGTGTGCATGCTGATGCAATGTGCACACACAGGGGAAGGACTAGAACGGGGGTACCCCTCTCAGGGCTCTCCTCCCTGGACCTGCTT
The DNA here is from genome assembly GCF_021234435.1 of Artibeus jamaicensis. Lineage (NCBI taxonomy): Eukaryota > Metazoa > Chordata > Mammalia > Chiroptera > Phyllostomidae > Artibeus > Artibeus jamaicensis. The sequence continues at coordinate 61,725,764 of NW_026522030.1, forward strand.
TCTCTTTTCTTGATGCTGAATGGCTTTAGAATTCATCATTGCACTATAAGAAACCTTTATTTTTGTTACAAATATTTAAAAAATTAAAAACTAAATAATGTACTTTACTCCACAAATGAGCGATAAATGGATAACATTGAACATATGGCTTTAATATTTTTAGACTATCAAAGTCATACAAGCATTATAAAAATAGCTAGACAGCACCTCCGGGAGAAGTCCCGCCCCAGAGGTGATCATTAGGAGTGGATGGGTGTGTATTTCTTAGGCTGTGCCTCTCTCTTTCTGTTCGTCTGTCTCTGTCACAGGAAGGATAATTTTCACATATACATTCTCCCTATGGAAATCACATATGTGTGGCCTAACAAATAAGAATCAAGATGCACATAGTTGGTCCACTTATCTCATGTAAGAGGACACCTAAGCTCAGTCTCACATAAGAGGACACTTGAGCTCAGCACAGAGAGAGAAGCCCTTGCACCCACTTTAGCCACTGCTTAGCTTCCTTCATCCATGAAATTCCCCAACATTGGTGAATCGCACCCCCTCTCCATGGACATTAGTGTTTTTTCTAATCCCTGGAAATTTCATCAGTCCAGTGATGGGTAGACTGGAAAATATGTTTCTGAAACATTGTGTAAGAATTTTTGTGGGGCAGCCTAGGATGAGCTCTCCTGCAAGTGCGCAGGAGAGATCAGGAAGCAACAAAGGAGGTGGGATTAAAAACTAAAGTTGCAGCTGACAGGTGACAGATATCCATACCACCAGGTAAGGAGTAAAACTGGTGTGCGACACCCTGCACTCTGCTCATGGATAAAAGCCATCCCCCTTTCCAGATTATAGGGGCAGGACAAGGGGCAGAGAGGGCGCATGGCTCATGAGTGTGACAGATGTAAGCCAGCATTGACTACAAAAGCAGGACAGTTCCATGGTGAACAGGATTTGGGGCCTGGGCTTTTAAACAGAGGGCACACAGAGACTTGCACCATTGTCCTTGCCCTGGCTCACCCAGTTGGGAGCCAGCTTGCAAAGGCCCAGTCCCATGCTGGGCCATGTGCCTGACTGGTTGGGGCCCATGGAGTGCTGTGGCTCTGTATCACACAGATGCCCTGGACTGTGAGAGCAGAACAGGGATGTGCAGACCCTTCCTGGATCTGGAGGCATGAGCAGCCTCAAGTGCTGGAAGCGGGCCCACAAATGGAGCCTTTACATAGCCAGCTATGATCTGGCAGCAGGCCCCAGGTCCCAGGAGAGGGAAGAAGGGGCTGCAAGGCAATGACGATGTTGGTTCCAAAGTGTGCACTTCAGGGAGAGAGAGCTGGAAGGTGAAGGGCTGTTGCCTTTTAATTAACAACTTTGGGCCCCAAGAGGACAGATAAAATGGACCAGGGTGTCAGGACACTGATTCTGGTTCCGGGGGTGGCTGTCTTCTTTCTGTGTTTTGTGGAAGAGATTGATCTGGAGCTGGAGAGTCTCCAGGTCCCCCAAATTAGGCAACTATTCAATAATTTTTTCCTTCCCCACCAATCTCTGTTTTATGCTCCATATATGATGGTAAGCAGCCAAATACCACTTCATTCAGTGACACACCTGTGGAACTTTGAAGGGTCCTGCACATGGCTCTCCTAGAGGAGGGGTCTTTCCCCCTTCTCTCCAAGGTTCCGCTGGGGACTCTGCTTCCTCACTTTGTCCCCAGGGCTGCTTGCCACCAGACCCAAAGCCTGCTACCCTGATAGTTACAGTGCTCTGATCCCAGTGTTTAGAGTGTGTGTGTCCCCATCAGGGAGGCTGGACATGGAGGCTGTAGTGGTGTGTACACTGCCTCTCACTGGAAGTGCATGTGCTTACACTCTATCCCTTTAGAAAACATGGACTTCCAAGAGTTTTCTCTTCCACAAAGATGTTAAGCCTTTCTCTAGCCTTAGATTTTGAGGAATGGTTTCTAGTTTGTGGTTTGTCTCTCTGGATTTGTGCATTTTTCTTGTTTTCATTTTGGGCACAGGAAGAGCCAGCTGTTGCCTGACTTGTTTCTGGCCCTGCAGTCACACTCTGCACAGTGGTCTGTACCCTGAGATTATGCACACCCTGACCAAAGGGCTTCTATTTTACATCTGATCTCTAATCCATCTGGGATTTCCCTATTAAATAATAAAAATATGTGAGCAAACACAAAAGGACACCATTGTAAGATTCTATCTATAAAAAAATGTCCAGAAGAGGTAAAAAGGAGCAGAGATAGGAAGCACATCAGGGGAAGCCAGGGCAGGAGGAGTGGGGAATGAGAAATTCTGGGGCAGGGTGTCCTCTTGGGAAGATGGAACATCCTGCAACTAGATGGTGGTGATGCTTGCACAGCATTCTGAATGCACGTCATACTCAGCAATAACACAATTCACAATATAAATGATAAGTTTTCTTTAATACATTTAATCATACCCTGGAGAAAAAAAACATAACAATTAAAAAATAAAAAGAGGTCAAACAGAGGAGGTAAAACAACTTTTTATGGGAATGAAAGAGTAGATTGAATAATAATCAGGTCTAGAATCAGCCTTGGTGCATTTTCCAGAAGTTCCTTCTCTCTGGCAGGCACCAAGGTAGGTTCAAGGCATGGCATGATGGGAGCTCAGTCAGGTCAGAAGCTGCTGCACAGGCCAGCTTGGGCTCCAGAGCAGCAGCTAGAGTGACTTCTGGAGGTGGAATGATTTCTAGGGGCGGGCACCTCTCCTGGTCTGGAGCAGCCTCCAGGTCTGACCCTGCATTGAGCAACTCCAGAGGCACAAATGTTGAATCAAAAGCTGGCTCTGCCTCCTAGACTGCTAATGGAGTTATGACAGGAGAAAATATCACCCATGTGCCTGGATTTCCATGTGTCCCGAGCAGACAATACACAACCAGCCTTCCAGAGAAGCTTCAGCCCTTGACCAACCCTAAGATGTCCTCTCCCCAGCAGTCCAGCAGATAGGTGGTGTGAGGTCCATCTTTGCTTCTGGAAAGCCTCTGTGGGTGCTTCTTCTGTGTCTGGCACTCACCGCTTCCCAGAAGCTCACGAGTACCTCCAGGCCCCATCCCACACCTACTTTCCCTACTTCTTACCCTTGGGCTCAGCCTCCCTGGGCTCCAGGTTATTTGGTCTGGTTCCATTAACGTGCTCCCCATGCTCCATATTGGAGATAGAACTCTTGAGTTGCTGGTGGAGCCCGGGCGGTTTTAGGGGAGGTGTCCTTTTCTGACCATCCTTGGGCCCCAGATCCCTAGGCCCCTGGGTGACCACCATTACTTTGGGCCTGTTCTTGCCCTGGGTTGTGTGACACATGGGGCCATCACTGATGGAGTCAAGGCACAGGTGTCAGTCAACCACCTGTTGCTTCTTCATGCCCTGGGTTGAGCTCTGCAATGACTGTGACTGGCATCCAGTTCTTAAGTTTCAAGTCCTGCCTGGCCCTAGTTGCTGCTGCTTCTGCCCATTGGACTACTCCAGGATAAGGTCCAATCATGTGTCTACACAGACCTCTCCCTATAGGGAATGAGCTTCATCTACAGAATTCAGGATAAATCTCAGTAGAGAAAACTGCTCACATTCCACATCCACCTGGCCAGCCTTGACCTGGGATGTGAACATGACCAGCCCACCAAGGTTCTCAACCTCCCTAGCCTGTTCCTGCTTGGGGAAGACCCTCTCCATGTGAATCCCTTTACATGTGCACACACACCCACACAGATAGGTGACACAAGGTTGCTCACTTGGAATCAGAGTTGTGGCCTGGCCCCAAACAAAACCATCCTGGGTCTCTCTGTGTTACCTTTGGGTTCCACCATGAAAAGGGCCACAGGCATCTAAGCTGAGTCTGGACCCAAAGGTGGAACATACTCTTGCAGCTGCTTCTTTTGAGGCCACAGCCTCAGGAAAGGGGCAAACAACATGAAAACATCCTGCCAGTTCAAGTGTCATTAGCAAGTGAGCTGGGAAGGAGTTGTTTTATAATGTGGCTGCCTGGTTACCAGGGTTCTAAGTTCTGTTAGCCTTTATCACCACTATAAATGGGAAGCACAAATAGTTTTTAAAAGGTCTAAGAGGCAGGTAAAACAACTTCTAGTCGGAGTGTAGGAGTAGGTGTAAAAGGCCACAGACACCTGGGCTGAGTAGGAACAAAACCACCCATAAGGAAGTTTGGGCATCCGAGGAAAGACATGTAATGTACACCACCTCTCATTAGAAGTGTATGTGCTTGCCCATTTAGAAAACAACAACTTTCAAAAGTTTTCTATACCATTGGGATGTCACAACTCTGTTTGGCCTTGGGTTATGAAGAATGGCATCCAGCTTGTGGTTTGTCTTTTTAGTTTTCTGCATTTTTTTCATTTTTGTTTTGGGCAAAAGAAGAGCCAGCTGTTGCTTGACTGGCTTCTGGCTTTGGGGCTTCACTTAGCATGGTGTTCTTGACCCTGAGATTATGCACAGTTATTTAAAAGGTATTTTTTTTACATCTGATCTTTAATTTACCTGGTATTTCCCTTTCAAATAACCAAAAAAGTTTTTTTACATAAAAACAAACAAAGCTCTGGCTGGTGTAGCTTAGTAGACTGAGCATCAGCCTGCATCCAAAGGGTCACCAGTTTGATTCCCAGTCAGGGCACATGCCTGGGTTGTGTGCCAGGTCCCCAGTGCAGGGCATGCAAGAGGCAACCACACACTGATGTTTCTCTCTCTCTCTTTCTCCCTCCCTGCCCTTCTCTTTAAACATAAATAAATAAAATCTTTAAAAAAAACAAAAAGAATACAAACGTACATATGTGAGTGGACACAAAATGGAACCCAGTGTAAGATTCCATTTAACATCCACAATAGGGTAAGGAAGCAGAGCAGAGGTTGCTGGGGCAGGAGGAATGGGGACCGAGTACTTTTGGTGTAGGGTTTCCTCCTGCAGTGATGGTTCATTCTGCAGCTGGATAGTGGTGATGCTTGCCCAGCACTGTGAATGTACGTCATGCTCAGGAATGGCACAATTTACAGTATAAACACTTATTTTTATTTATTAACTAAAATAAATCATGCACAAAAAGGAAAGATATAAACAAAGATCCCATCAAAAAAAAAAGCATCTGCACCTTGGCTAAAGAAAACAGTATTAAATTAACAAGACAACCAACTGTATGGGAAAACATATTTGCCAATGATACCTCAGACAAAGGTTTAATCTTCTAAAATATACAAAGAACTTTCACACGACTCCACTCTAAGAAGACACCCAACCCAATAGAAAATGGGAAAAGGACTTGAACAAACACTTCTCCAAGGAGGACAGAACATTCAGAGACACATGAAGAAATGCTTCAATATCGTTAGCTATCGAGAGAGATGCAAATTAAAACCACAATGAGATACCCACTTTACACCAGTCAGGATGGCTATCATAAACAAAGCAACAAACAACAAATGTTGGAGGGGGGTGTGGGGAAACGGGGTCCTTAGTTCACTGTTGGTGGGAGTGCAGACTGGTACAACCATTATGGAAAACAGTATGGATTTTTCTCAGAAAAATAAAAATCGACCTGCCTTTTGACCCAGCAATTCCACTGCTAGGATTATATCCTAAGAATCCTAAAACATCAGTATCAAAGAACCTATGCACCACAATGTTCATAGCAGCACAATTTACAATAGCCAAGAGTTGGAAGCAACCTAGGTGCCCATCAGTAAATGAATGGATCCAAAAATTGTGGTACATATACACAATGGAATTCTATGCTGCAGAGAGAAAGAAGGAGCTACTACCCTTTGCAACAACATGGATGGAACTGGAAAGCATTATGCTGAGTGAAATAGGCCAGGTGCTGAAAGACAAATACCATATGATCTCACCTTTAACAGGAAGCTAAACAACAAAACAAACAAGCAAACAGAATAAAAACAAAGACACTGAAATAGAGAACAAGGGGACAGTGACCAGAGGGGAAGAGGGAAGGGAATTTAAGGGGAAAAAGGGGGAGGGATTTGGAGGAACAAATAGGAAGGACACAGGGACGAGAACTAAGGGGGGGGAGGAAATGGGAGGGAGGTGGGGAGCAAGGGGCAGGGGAGGCTGGGATGGGAAAAATAGACAAAAAACTGTACTTGAAAAATAACTAGATAAATTTAAAAAAAATTAAAAAAAATAAAAAAAAAATAAAAGGCAATAGAAACTTTCCATAAAAAAAAAAAAATCATGCCATGAAAAAAATGAAGGACAAAAAAAGAAGAAATCCCAGATTTAAAAACAAACAAACAAACAAAAAAAAAAAGAATCACACCTTGGAGAAAAGATAAATATAACAATTTAAAAAGTAAAAGAAAAATATAAAAGAGCGAGGTTAAAACTAATTATTTTGATAGAAGAGGGAGTACAGTTTTAACAGGTGGCTCTTAGAGCTGACCCTGATTTATTTCCTAGAGGCAATTCCTCCTTCCTTGTAGGAACCAGGGCAGGTTTGAAGGAGGATTCTCCAGGCAGGGATCGTGAGGCTTCGGTTAGGTCAGGGGCTGTTGCACAGGATGGCCTCAGCTCCAGAGCTTCATTTGGAGGGGCTGCTGGAGGTGGCACGACTGCTGAGCGCTGACACCCTTCCATGTCTAGAGCAACCTCCTGTGTGCCTCTGCATCTAGCTCCTCAGGATATACAACAGATGTTGGAGCAGGAGCTGGCTCTGCCTCCTGAGCTGGTACTGGAGTCGTGAGAGGAGAAAAGGTCATCCATGTGCCTGTCTTTCCATGTGCTTCTCAAAGACAGAACACAGCCGCAGCCCAGGAACCACCCAAGGACATCCTCCCGCTGGCAGTCCAGCAGATGGCTGATCTGAGGCCAGTCTTTCTCCTGGCCAACCTCTGCAGGGGTTCCTTGTGTATCAGGCACAAATTCCTGCCCATGGGTTCAATGAATCTTCACCCCCATCTCACTCCCACCTCCTCTACCTTCTCACCCTTTGGGTCTGCCTTCTTGGGCTCTAGGTTATCTGGCCAAGTTCTCTTAACTTGCACACACGATGGAGTTAAAATCGTCAGCTGTCTGTGGAGTCCTGGGTGGCTTCTGGAGAGAAGATCTTCTCAGTCCATTCATGGGACCATGTTCCCCAGACTCCCCAAATGTCCACACTCACATCAAGTGCTGCTCTGCCCTTGGTAGTGTGGCACACCCGCCCCTCACTGGTGGAGACAGAGTGAGAGCCTCTGTTGACAATCTACTTCCTTTATCCTGGGTTAAATTCTGCAATGACAGTGACTGGCAACCAGTCGGGAGGCCTCAAGCCCTGTCAGTGTTCCTGCTGTTTCTGCCCATCAGACCTTCTGCTCTCAGATCAGGCCCAGCCCTGTGCGTACAGAGCTCTACCCAGGTGGAATGAGATTCACCTTCGGGGCTCAGGATAAATGTCCAACAAAGGGCACCACCCATACTCCACATCCATCCAGTCAGCCTTTATCTGGGATATGAACATGACCAGCCCACCAGGCTTTTGAACCCTCCTCAGCCTGTTCTCACATGGGGCAGGCCCCTCCATGAAAATACCCTTCTACACAGATACTCAAGGGAGGTGATATAGGGCTGCTCAGGTGTGTTTACAGTTGTGGCTTGGACCAAACAAAACTACCCTGAGCCTCCTGGTATTAAACCTGGGTCTTTTCATTGAAGGAGCTACAGATGTCTGAGTTGAGTTTGGACCCAGCATTGGACATGGGAGAACATACTATTATAGCTGCCTTTTTTGAGGTCATCCTTGACCTCAAGGACATGAGCAAGAAACAACCTGTCTTGGACAAGGAAACTAGCCAAGTGAGCTGGGTACTAGCTATTTTAGAATGTGGATGCCTGGTTACCAGGGTTACAAGTGCAGTCGAGCTCTACTGCCTGGAACTGAGGTCCCTGTCTAGATCCCTATACTCCTGACATTCTTTGCCACATCCTTCCAAGATTATACCTTGGAGAAGAGTCTTTTGGCTACAGCCAGACTGAGACTGCAAGAGACACTTTCTCCGAAAGCTCTGGAACAGTTCTGTGCCGACTCAGGGGACAGTGGTACACAGGGTGAGAATGTTGTGTGGCTCTAGTGTAAAGACCACTTTCCCCTCAAAGTCCAGACTGGTGCCTTTGTTCCAGTGCAGTGACATCCCTCTACATGGCCACATATTGGTCTGTTTTAGCCTGATGAACACTGCTGGAAAATTGTCAGTTATTTCATATGACATGATCCTCTATGTAAAAACTCTAAAGATTCCACCAAAAATTACTAGAACTGATCAATGAATTCAGTAAAGAGGCAGTGTAAACAATTAATATTCAAAAACTGGTTGCAATAAAGTATCAGAAATGGAAACTAAAAAGCCATCCTATCTACTATTCCTCAAAAAAATACCTAGGATCTGCTTGGAGTGGCTAGTTGCATAGGTGTTGTCCCATGAACTGAAAGGTCACAAGTTTGACTCCTAGTCAGGGCACAAGCCTGGGTTACTGACCAGGACCCCAGTAGGGGGTGCACAAGAGGCAACCACACACTGATGTTTCTCTCCCTCTCTTTCTCCCTCCTTTCTACTCTCTAAAAATAAATAAATAAAATATTTAAAAAATGTCTATGCTTCTTAAAGCAATCTATAGATTCAATGTGATTCTTATCAAAATACCAATGGTGGTTTTTTACAGAACTGATGAATAATTCTAAAATTTATATGGAACCACAAAATAACTGGAACGGTCTCAGCAATCTTGAGAAGGAAGAACACAGTTGAAGGTATCATGCAATCTGATATCACACTATATACTACAAGGCTATAGTTATCAAAACATGCTATGCTAGCATGGTACTAGCATAAAAACAGATATATAAGATCATTGGAATAGAATGGAGATCCCAGAAAGAAACTCAAATGCATTTGGTCAATTAATATTTCACAAAGAAAGCAAGAACATACAATGTGTTAAAAGCAGTCTATTTAATAAATGGTGCTGGGAAAATTATATAGCTACATACCAAAAAATGAAACTAGACCACTTTCTTATACCATATAAAGAATAAACTCAAAATGGATTAAAAACTTAACTGGAGTCTCAAATGCATAAAACTCCCAGAAAAAAAAAAAACATAGGCAATAAAATCTGTGAATTGGAGATGGTGTTTGCCAATGATACATCTAATAAGTGGTTAATATCCAAAATTTATGAAGAAACCATACAACAGAACATCCAAAAATATCCCGTAAATAATCCAATTTAAAAAGTTGGCAAAGTACCTGAATAAATGCTTCTCCAAAGAGGACATAAAAATGGCCAAATGAAATGATGCTCAAGGTCACTAATCATCAGAGAAATGCAAATGAATACCACAGTCAGATATCACCTCACACCTGTCAGAATGACTATCATCAATAAGTCAACAAACAACAATTGCTGGTGAGGATGTGGAGAAAGGGCAACCTTCATGCACTGTTGGTCGGAATTAACATTGGTGTAGCTGAAATAGAAAACTGCATGTAGGGGTCTTAAAAATTAAACAAAGAACTGTCTTATGATCTGGCAATCTCATTCTTGGGTACATGTTTGAAGAAACCCAAAACACTCATTCAAAAAAATATGTACACTCGTATGTCATTCACAATAGCGAAGATATGGAAGCAACCTAAGTGCCCATCAGTAGACAAGTAGATAAAAATGTGGTGGTACATATGTACAATGGGATATTACTGGGTTATAAAATAGAATGAAATTTTACTATTTGTAACAGCATGAATGGACTCAGAGATTATTATACTAAGTGAAATAAATCAGTCATAGAAAGACGAATACCATATGATTTCACTTATGTGTGGAATCTAAATAACAAATAAACAAAAAATTTAAATAGACTCATAGATTGATGGTTAACAGAAGGGAGTGGTTACCTAGGCTGGGAGACTAGGTGAAAGAGGAGAAGAGATAAAGAAGTACAAATTGGTACTTACAAAATAATCCTCAGGATGTAAAGTACAGTCTAAGGAATACAGTCAATAATATAATACCTTTGTATGGTGCCAGGTGGGTACTTGAAATATCAGAGGGAACACTTTGTAAAGTATATGATTGTCTAACCACTATCCTGTACACCTCAAAACTAATATAAATAATATTGCATGTAAACTGTAATTTAAAAACTAAAAATTTTAAAATGTGTTAAAAAGTTAAACTCAACAATGTAATGTCATTACATACATTTTATTGATGACAGTAAAAAAGTTTGACAGTATCAACTTTTGTGAAATGTAAATCAGCAGGATATTCACTACATATCATGTGTAAAGATACTAAAGTGCTTTAAAAAACAATCCGAGACTTTATACTTCTGTTTCTAAATATATTATTTGTCCAGAGAAACTCTTACACATTCACCCCAGAGATATGTATTAGGATGCCTACATAGGTATAGTTTTTATTAAGGAAACATTTGAAAAACCATAAAGGTCTATGATGGGAAAATAATATATATGTTGCTTATATTCACAGAAAATACAGCATCTAGAGTAAAACAAAAAGATTATGTTAAAATTTGTAAGTTGAAACACTGATCTTTAGAATAACGTGTTCAAGGAGAAAAACAAGTCACACATTACTCTCAATGCCTAAAGATGCAGAACTTTGCAAAAAGTAGCTCACTGAAAAGGTTTTGAAATTATCTTGCTTGAGGAGGAGGTGAGGTTATTGTCTACTTCATGACTTGCATGTTAACTACTGTCATCATTAAATCAAATAATCCCATATATTTATTGTCTTATGTCTAATTTTAGGGGAATATGAAATAATAAAGAAGATCTAGTCTTCTGAGGAAGAATAAAGATAAAACATCTTTTTCATCTGTTTGAAGGCAACGGTTTGCTGCCTTCTGAAGGCGTCTGTTTGAAGATTATATTTGACCTATATTTAGAAAGGGTAAGTGAAAGAGTACATGAAAATACTTGTGCAAACCATAAATGTGACTGTCGTATAGAATTATAACATCTTGTATCATTTTAATACACTATCAATCTCTAATAAGATTTTACTACCACTTAGTAATAATCTTAATACCAAGAACACATACAAGTATGTTCATCTATTGACTGACACAATTTTTGGATTTTTTTGCTGAGGGCAACTACTTTCAAGGTCCCATACTCTTAACCATTATTATAAATTCATTATGGCTTTCCCAGTTTAAGTATAATGTTTACTTTTGAGTGTCAAGGGACAACTGTCTACTCTAATTGAAAGAACATAAAAGACAGTATCCTACTCTGTGAGTAAGCTGGACTTTTTGCTATTTAAAAATCACAGGCATTATGTAGGCAGTTCCGGCTTGAAAAGCACTATGTATAACATTTCACTTATAAGATATTTGTGAGCTTGAATGCTCTTCATCAATAACAACAAAATCATTAAAAGGTGATTTTGTTTGCAAATAGTTTACAAAGAGTCATTTAACCAACAAAATTTCTGAATTTAAATTATACTCTCTGTATTTCTTTAGAGAAATAACTGGTTATTTCCTGTTAGTTTTTTTTCTTTTTTACCTCTTAGGTTTTTCTTTCCATTTATGCTGGACTCCACTCTCCCACAATTAGTAATTTACAAAGATAAGTTTCTAAACACCAAGAAATCTCATTGTGCTTTGTAAACTTATTGGTCTCCTCTCCACACTTCTTAGAAACTACCTTCTGTACCCTTTTCCAACCCACGTGGGCTCATCCACTGCCAGACACATGCTTTAGGCCAGGTGAGATGCAGTGTGACCATAATCCTCTATTTTTTGAATTCCCAACATTATCCTAAACATTTGAGACAGCACACTTTGTGTTTGAAATGTAAAACATTCAAAACCATCTCAGAGAAGTCAACATGATTAACAAATATCTGCCTTCCAGAGTATTAGTATCTTATGATGTCTGGAGAGACACCATGTCCTTGCATGTTTTGCCCATCAACTTTTAGAACTGTGTCATTGACTAGACTAACTACTAAACTGATAGGCTCTCTTGTAAAGACCAAAATCTCAAGGCAAAATTTTCACATGGTCCAGTAAAAATGTACTTTCAGCCACTCGTACATCAGTCTCACTGAGATCACCATGATAGTGCTATTTTTAAACTGGTATTTTAAAATATGATCTTATATTGTAAATATAGTGTTTTATGTCATTCTCAGAAAAACATAAGTCATATGATTAGGCCATTTTATAAATTAAAAAAAACACTAAGATTTAAAGAGCTTAACTAATCAGATCAAGGTTACTTTAAAAGCTAAGTGAGCTGAAAATGAACCGTGTTTGGCAAACCCCAGAGCATAATTTATTTACAACTAGGCTATAACTTTTTTTACTACTAAATGTTATATTTACAAAAAATGAGGTTAAAACAAGTAATCCCCCCCCAAAAAAACAACATATAGTTCAGAGACTTTGTTCAAAGCTCCTTTAATACTGGAACTATAGTATTTAATTTCACCTAGGCATTTAAATCTGTTAAGAAATTCACTCTTCATACTAATTTGTTAATTTTTAAAATGCATCTCCTTTCTTTGAAAAACTTTTAGCTGAAATTTTCTGACAAAATAAATGTTTCTTGAATTAAAAAATATTCTGACATTCTTATGTTATTTTATTAGGCAAATGTCTTTGTCTCTGCATTCATTAATGTACCCAGTGTGGAGTAAAATGGCACATAAAATGACCAATAAGTATTTGATGAATGATGCATGTCAATGAGAAGTCTTGCTATTTGGGGTATACTATAGTAATAAAATAATTATATTATTATGCCCTTCCCTATCCTGAACTCATTTAACATCTTATATTTTTCTGTGATGTGTTCTATTTTTCGATAGTAAATGTATTTACTATAACCTGTAGATAATTACCTGTTCAGCTGTAGAAAATGCAATCATTTATGTGACAAGCATTTTAAAATTTTATTCAAAACAGATAAAGATTTCTAACAAGCATGTTCTACATTTTTCTACACTGACAGTAGTCTTTCATTAAATATTTTAAGTTAGATTCAGCAGCTGTGTTTAATCATTTCCACATCTAACTATAACCTTCAGAATTCCACCATTTAATTCAACCAGAACTAATAATTTCAGCTTCTTGGAAGTGCAAATTTAGCTCTTACTATTTTCTCTCACATCTTGAACTTCTATTTTTACTTAATGTTGATGGTTCTTTTTTTTGCAATATGAAGTCTATTTTCTTTCTTATAGGATAGAAAAACAAAATATGGCATATTAGACACTCAGAAACTTGTAAGTAGCTGGACTGACTGGGAGAAAAAGAACAATGGAAGGATAAAGAAAGAAAAAGAAAAGGTAATTTAGGAAGAAAGAATGAGATTGAGAGCCTTGTTTATAATCTAAATGATATGGAAAAAACAGAATTTGTTTATAAGAAGATTTTTCTCATATTATTGACTTGATCATTGTTCTATGTGACCCTGATTTTGTCATAGTCTTAAAAGGATAAAAGAATGGCACCTCCCTTTATTTTGCCAATTTGCTGTGAGGACCCAACCAAGTAAAAGCCCATTGTGAATTGTGAAATGGAATACAATTGTAAGGCAAGCATGATAACTTCATTGTGTTAGATTGACTGCATTTAAATTACAGCTTTGCCATTTTATAGACTGTTTTACCTGTCTTGGCCTGTTTCCTATATTTAAAGAAGATAGTGAAGGCTGTGGAGGTTAAATAGTAAAATGCATAAGACGGGCTCCTAAAAATCCATTAAAATATTGAGTGGAGCTGAAAGTGCACTTAGTCATGTGAGCTAACTTAATTTACCGCACCGGGATGTGAATATGCAGACAAGCAGTGTCACTACTGTTTTATATTAAGCAAGGGAGCAAAACAAATAAAAACATTTATTATAAATGTTTATTATAAAATGGAATTTGATTCTTCAGCATTTTTGTAGACCACAGTAAATGCAATCTGTAAAATATACATTTTTACACTATCATATAAACTATAAACACTCTCCTATGAAAGGGAGAGTGAAGGGATTTTTCAGATTGAATAGATTGCAAATAAATATTACATTCACCACAAAGTGTGATGTTACTTTTCACTGTTCCCCTATGCCAGAATTATTTCATTTTATAGAGACGTTGCTAAGAAGTTAAGATATTCTAGTGTATATTAAATTTTAAAAATAATGGGGGGATTGAACATTTAATGAATTGAATATTCTACTGATTAGTTTTATATAAGAAGCTCACCTTTTTTCTCTTGAACTCTCTACATGATTCTTTCAGTAGTTGAGGTCTCGGAGTTCTGTGGATCCATACTATACTGCTCAGCCTCAAAATGGTCCCATGAGCATATTTAGCTGGTCAAAACATAAACTGGATATAGTTGTGTGACTCGATTAGCACAAGGTCATTTTTTCAATCAAAGAAAATCAAACTACACACATAAATAAATGACAGAGTGAGTCAATAGCAGCACGTGTCCTGCACAGCTCCAGAGAATACAAAAGACTTCAAATTATATAAAGACAAATTCTGGGTCAAAAAGGAAATAAGCAATCACAGAATGTCACGATTAGGAGAAACTAAGAGGTCAAATGTTATATCTGATGCTTGAGGATCCTAAACACTAACGTTTGTTTTCTGGTTGCAGTAGTTTGTTTTTTAAAACCTGCACTATAATTGTACTGCAGAAAGGGCCCTAAGTCAAAACAATTATTTCTAATAATCCTTACTTACTGAAAATTATAAAATATGGCAATATTCATTTCACAAAAATTATGCTGATTGGGTGCTTGAATTTTTCTAAATTCAATTTGCTTTGAATTTTCATTATGTTGATTAAAAAGATTAATACTTTCAATATCTTGGTTGAAAACTCTTCATAGTCTAACTTAATAAGAGAACCTTTAAATTGATACTGTATTTTGATAAGTTCACTTTGTGGACATATGAATTTAGATACATTCATCTACAAATATCACTGAGGTCCTGATATATTCCAGATATTGGGCCAGGCGGGGAAAGGAAATTGAAATAGAACACAAACCAGATTCTCAAGGAGTTCGAAGTGCATTTTATAAAATGGAGATACAATATAAATAAGTACAGTAATTACACTATGTAACTTATTCTAGTATGTTTCCTAACAACAAATAGAGGGAAAGTTAAAAATACAATAAAAACGAACTATTAAATTAATTTGAAAATGAAAAAACAGAAAAATCAGAGTACCCAAAGAGAACTTTCAAACCTTGGTATTATTTTGAATATCATATTTACCTATAAGCATGATTTCAGGTTTTGGGAAATAAACTAAAGGGATGAAGGAAATGAAGTAAAAGGAAATAAAGGCAAATACAATTGCAGAGAAATTTGATCCTTCTGGAAACAACGAGTGGCATATCAAGATCAACATTTAATAAGGAGTTTCTTGTATACACATATGGACTATCCAGAAGGTATCAGGAAGATTTCCAGACATTTAATATGAAAAATAGAGGTATTTATTGGAGAAGATACAAGATACAAGAAACATTATACATAGGACAATGATGCCTCAGTCCCCTTCAAAATAGGCACCTTGGTACCCCGCACAATTCTCTCAGTCACCATCAGCTGCCCCATTATATTTCCCTGAATCTCATCAATAGTCTGAAATATTTTCCCTTTCAAAGATGATTTCAGTTTGGGGAAAAGCAAGATGTCACAAGACACCAAATATGGGCTGTAGGAAGATTGAGTCACCTGGGTGATTTGATGTTTCTCCAAAAACTCTACATGAGACATGATGCATGAGCAAGTGCATTATCATGATGAAGTTGCCAATCACCAGTTGCCCATAGCTATGGCCTTCTGAATCATCTGAATAGTTTCTGTGGAGGAATATTGAAGCTTAATGCAAACTTGGATATAGATTTGTTACTCTACTCATTCAGTCATTTTTAATGTGATGGCCACACAGTACACATGCTCACTTAACAGCTTCTACTGCCCCCACTGACTAGGACAGTGAAGTTGTTATTGTCCACACATGCACATTTCAATCTACTCTTTTTGACTGCCAGTTACATCAATGTCATGCAAACCAGTCTCGTTTTGTTAATAGTGGCTGGAATTATTCCAGACAGAGTTTGTATATTGATGCAGACACCAGCCCACAGTGTCTGCATCATTATGAATGAGATGAGACATTCACACAGACTACCGCGTCCTGTGGAGGCAAAGGGACAGCATGGCTTTTCTCTCAAGGGGAGCAAAAGCCATGGCCCTAGCCACGACCAGCCTTTATTGGGTTTCTCCGCACATTACATGATGGTCCTCATTTACTATACACAGGTTGCTTTAGGTGGTTACCCTTTACAGAAAACAAAGGGACCAATACCACTAATCACATCACAGAAGAGGAATATTTGCAAATGAAAAGGGCAAAAGTGGTTGGACCAGTTACAATGGTCCTAGGAAGGTTTAGCATGGATTTTAGAAAGTTACTTTGTAGTAAATGTTTTCCACAAATCTGGGTGAGGAAGTTCCCAGCAAAAAGCAAGACTCAAAGAAAGGGGACTAGGCACGTTGCAGACCTGATTCCCCACGGGAGAACCTGTCTGTGGGCATGGGTCCTGTGCAGCTCTGAGTGAGAGCTGGGCCCATGCCATGCAGAATGGTCTCCTACAGTATATGCACACACACACATATGACCATATATGTGTATATAAACCCACATATATAATCTTTACAAGGACTAGTGAGCCTACAAGCAGAGAATAGGAGGGGTAGCATCCTAGAAAATGTTGATGTACTATAACAATCATAATTACACCTGTTTGTGTGTTTGGATTCTATTTAATACTTTTCATCATTATAAATTTTAATACATTTATTGTGCTTTCTTCTCTAATGATTTACTGAAAAGGTGTTTCAGGTTCTAAGAAATTATCTTTCTGACTATTTGTCTTTGGCTCCCACTTTTAAAGTTTTCTATATTATTAACATTATATCCAGAAAATTAATATCTATTAATAAAATGAAATAACTTTTTCCATGTGATATGGCTCAACAGACTATAAAAAGAACATTTTCTGATATAAGCCCAGTAAAGTTATCAAAATTTTAAAAATTGTATTTTTATAATATTATTACAAATCTACAGGACCTATTCAAAATTTGGGAAAAGTTCCATGAGTACTCCTCACAGTAAAACAAAACAAAATCTTGGGTTATGTGTTTCTTTTAGCTTTCATACCTTTGATCATAATGTTATGCACAATTTATCTTTTGCTGTGTTTAGTTTTGTGATGACTTTAGCTCATTTTTTTAAATAATTTTTTTTAATTTTATTTATTTATCTTTAGAGGGGAAGGAGAGAGGGAGAGAAACATCAATGTATGGTTGCCTCTAGTGCATCCCATACACTGCATGGTTGCCTGCATCCCAGGCCTGCAGGAAACCTGCCTGCAACCCAGGTATGTGCCCTGACTGGGAATCGAACTGCAATCCTCTGGTTCACAGGCCCGAGCTCAATCCACTGAGCTACACCAGCCAGGAGCTCATTTTCTACTTTCTCTTTTGAGTTAACTTTTGCCAGTGAATGAATATTACAATATTTAAACAGTTATGTTTCTTAATTAGATTTTATTTATTATTCCTTTAAATCTAAGGTCATTAGTTTACTCAGTAACAACAGATTTCCTTAGGTATATCTCATTTTTTTGAAGCATAGCTCAGGATTTTTTAAAATTTCTTAGGCTTCTTTGTCATTGTCCATTACAGAATCTCATACCACTGAATCATGCTTCTGATTTATTTCAGTATTTAAAAACTGTCTTCTTGCCCTGGCTGGTGTAGCTCAGTAAACTGAGTACGGGCTCTGAACCAAAGAGACATGGTTCGATTCCCAGTCAGGGCACATGCCTGGGTTGCAGGCCAAGTCCCCAGTGGGGGCCATGTGAGAGGCAACCACACATTGATGTTTCTCTCCCTCTCTTTCTCCTTCCCTTTCCCTCTCTCTAAAAATTAAAAAAAATAAAAAAAGAAAGTTAAAAGTTGCACATAGCAATAAAAAAAAGTGTCTCCTTAAACTCTAAACTGTGACTCTGTATTGTGTAGCTTATTCTTTCGATACTATGTAAACTGTAAAATGACATTATTTCTTTTCCCGAAAGTTCTTACTGTTCTAAGTTAGGAACCAATTCTTCCCTGCTTGAAGAAATTAATTTCAACCTAGCTGTTTGATTAATGTTTCCTCTCTCACCTCTGGAAGACTGAATTTTTAAAAAGTGAGTTAAGGATGTATATATTTCTTAAATATTTGAGTGAGACTTCCAGGGACCATCCTGATGGTTGAAGCCTCCAATCACTGTGATAGTTTGCACGTGAGCCAATGTATGTGCTGCACACACAAAGTAGTTTCCAGTTCCTCCACAGGGCAGATCAGACTTTAATCAAGCCTTTCATGGTGGTATCACTTCTGCTTCACACACTATGGTTGGTGGAAATGTCATGGGTTGCTGAGGATGTATATATATTGTTCAGGCTTTCAGAGTTTCTCCACCTTCTAATGTAACAGATATTTCTTTTGAATCGGACATAATTTTTCTTTAGTGTATTATCAGCCTATACTGTCAAGTTTTAGAGCATATGAAAGGATCATTCACCATTTATTCCATAATCTCTGATCTGCCCTGCTTATTACTCATTCTTGACATATTAGCATTCTACAGACACTCCCAAGCTCAGTGATCTGCAGTATTATACTATTTGAGATATAAGTGGGTATATTATGAATAAATGGTTCTAGGACCAAATAATTTAGTAAACGACATTTCTTATGACTTCATCTTAGGGATTCCCAAAGTGAGGTAGCATGTGAATGGCCCTGAAAAATAGCATAATTAAAAATAAAAAATAAAAACTTGTTAAATTTTGTATATCTGAAATGTTAAACATGATGCAGTCATGATGCAATAAAAATGCGACTATAGTGCTGTTTATCCCTTTAAAGTTTATGCAACAAAATTAACCTGACATGGTTTTTAAGTAAACCCTCAGAAAACCCATGACTCTTCTTTATTAACTACTATTAAATAATGATTAGATAGTTCTAGTGTTCTTTTTAGACAAAAACAGAGCTTCAGCACATAATTAGGTTGTCTATTCCAACACATGGCTCAAAACTCTGAGTTAAACATACATCTTCTTTCACACCCCAGCCCAAACCTGCTTTAGATTAAATGAACAGATACATTTAAACCCTTCAATTTACTGTTTTCCTGCCCCAGTTTCTCTTGGGATTTAGGGGTGAAGGGAAGATTGATAAAGACATAAGAAAGGATTTAATTTGAAAAAACAGCTCATGTTCTTTGAGCTGGGAAATTTTAGAGCTCTTGGTCTTACAGCATTTTTGTTGTTGGTGGTGGTGGTGGGAATCTCTCTGAAAGTTTATTAGACCTTAATAAACTAATTTTTGACTTTTCCCCCAGTTTGTAGATGCATCATACTTGTGTCTATCTTGTCATCACTGAGTCCCTCTGCCTAACTAGGTGGCTCTACATAGCCAGGACTCAAGACTACTCCACCTTGACTCTTCAACATGGTCACATCTAACAGGAGACATTCATGCATCCCTCACCCTGATAAACTCTGAGTCTACAAGGCAAGCCCACTGTAGTCTCCTACACCCTGCTGCCACAGCACACTTTCATTTTTTCACATGGGGTCAGAAAGCCATCTTCAGAGGTCCCAAATATCAGGGAGCACATTGTAAGCTTTCTGAGAGTTCCATTAATGTCTCTTCACTAGACTTGCAGTTAGGAAGGTAATGCACCCATTGTACCCCATTGGCTGACAGAGACACTGTGTTGGATAAAAAGAGGAAGTGATGTGGTGTGTAATCTAGGTAAATGACTAGGGGTTGACTTGAGTGTGTCATTCACAGAAAGTATTGCACCTGTGGAATCATGCAGCATAGAAGCTTTAATGGGTGAATACATGGCACAGCCACAGCTATTGCCAAAGATATGCATTCACGAACCCTCCCTCTTTTTATTAGTTTATATCCTTTAATTGAGTAAGAGGGGATTCAAATATCATTGAACTTGCTTTTAGACAATTATGCATGTGGAAACTGTCTTCTTCTATCAGGATCTAATATCTATCATGTTTGAACCTCAGTAAATAATCAGGTAGACGAAAAAGCAAATTTAATATCTTATTGATCAATTTCTCAAATTATTTAATTAAAGAAACTATTTGTCCCCACAGAATACTGATCAGTATTTCATGGGTCCATGATGATTCATGTCACAGAGTTTGGGTAATACCAATATGTAGTAATCTGAGGTCAAATATAATACCCAAGATAACTATATTTTTTTGCTCACAATAGCTTTCCATTCCCTTCTTTTGATTTCCTGGGAGGATTTCACCCCTTTTCCGTGCTTCAGTAGCCTGTTTTCTATCACAAATAAAAGTAGGGAAAAATCAGGCCAATGCATTTCTACAGAATATTTTTGATAAAATCAAATTTTAATAGATTTCTTAAGAGTAAATAATATGGCCCTGGCTGGTGTAGCTCAGTGGATTGAGTGCGGGCTTGCGAACCAGACAATCGCAGTTTGATTCCCAGTCAGAGCACATACCTGGGTTGCAGGCCGGTTCCCTGCAGGCCAGTTCTCAGCAGGGGATGCACGAAACGCAACCATACATTGATGTTTCTCTCCCTTTCTCCTTCCCTTCTCCTCTAAAGATAAATAAAGAAAATCTTTTAAAAAAAAAAGAGTAAATAATATGAATCTACTGATAAGAGCATGAGGAGAGCTTTTCCATAGAATAAAATCAATATTTAGAGAAAGGTAGAGCTAATAAAGGATATTTTTAGTTCCCACAAAATAGCTGAGCCTCATAAGACAAATACACTACCAAACCTGTTATTTACATGAGAAAAAAGTGTATCCTTTTTTAATGTTTAGATAGTGTGACTTAGTTCTCTCTCACTTGTAACTATACACGTTTTTTCACCTGAACACTTTAAATATAATAGAAATCCCTACGTGCTTTATATGCTTACTAAAATTAGAATACATTTCCAAATATGTAAAAGCACAAACTGTTCACTTTAGACCTGCTGAATACTGATGGCTTTCCTGCGTTGGACAAAAAAATACGAGTAACCAAGGGACATCAAAAAAAAGAAAATGAGTAGAAAACTAAATGAGTTTAGGACGTCATACGTTATTAAATCCCATGAGTATGAAGAATCATCATAGTTTCCCTTTCTCAGGTGACTTTATGCTGGATAAACAAGATCCATTATTGTAGATTGGTGATGCTGGTGGTTGTGGTGGCAATGGTGGTGTGCATGTGTGTGTGTGTGTACATGCAGTAGAATATATATATAACCTTTGCAACAATGGATTCAAATACACATTTTGGCAAGGGGTGGGGGAGGCTGGGATGGGAGAAATAGACAAAAAACTTTACTTGAAAAATAACTAAATAAAATTAATTAAATAAAAAACAAAAAAACACAAATACACATTTTCAGTTAAGTATTATATCAGAAATACTTCAATGAAGAAATTATATCAGAAATTGGAGAGGGGAGGGAATTTCAGGGGGAAAAGGAAGGATTTACAGGAACTAGTATAAAGGACACATGGACAACAACTAAGGGGTGTGGAAATGGGAGGGAGGTGGGGAGCACTGGGGGGTGGGCCGGGATGGGAGTAAAATACAGAAAACTGTACTTGAACAACAATTAAATAAATTTTTTAAAAAAAATAATTATATTAGAAATCAAGTATTATATCAGAAAAGGTAAGCATATATAACTATATTTCTTTACAAAATTTATCTTCATTTCACCAAGAAATAACTGTAATCATGCTGAATTGGCTTAGTCAACTTAGACAAAAGAGAAAACAGAAAAAAAGATGAAAAAAAAACAGAAAGAGAATCTTATAGTGAAGCTAAGCTATAGATAACACCCCATAGGACTGTGCAGAATGGGAACTGTGGCAGGTGGAGCGCAGAAGAACAGCAGCTTGCTCCAAAGTAACATACTCACAGATATTCTCATTACACTTTTGTGGTCCCTAAGTGAGCCAGTCTGTTCAAAATCTTTTAACTAAATGAGGAGAAGCCTGATCAGTCCATGAAGTTTTGAATAGTCACACTATTTGGTGTAAGGAGATTAGGTGTTGATGAAGATCAATACATGAACATGAAGGATAAAATTAAGTGGAAAATATATTTTCATTTTAATTTAAAGAGCCTCTTCTGAGGATTGAAATTAGTTCATTCTGAAGGGCTTAATATCGATCTCTTGGCAGAACAACAAATGATAGAGGCAAAAGAAAGTAGACAGGGTTTTCCTAAGAGAATTTAACCATACAGTTATTAGTGATGGGGAATTCATGTCTATCTCAAAAACTTGTGCATCCATCAAACTTTAGAGCTAAAGAAAATATATTATCACCAAATACCACTCTCTTAGTTTACCAGTGAGAAAATAAAGATCGGAAAGTTGAAGCGATTTTCTCAATGTCACACAAGGAGATACTAAATGATCTATACCTGAAATTTAGTTGCTAGGCTTTTTCTATAAAATCATGAACATGTATATCTCTCAATTACTTTAGAGGTGTCAAAAATCCTACCCTCCCATCTCCTCTGAAGTGCTAAATTCAGAATCAGAAGGCTGGCAATGAAGCACATCTGGACACTTGGTCCCATCTAATCAGTGTAAACCATTTAAAAGATCCACTCTCACTTTCCCAACAAAACCCTCTAATACAATAATCAGAATAAACCTATTTCTAAACATGCATTTGCTTTAAAAATCTGATAATTTCCATAAGTATTGCAAAGATACCCTATATGAAGAAATTTTTCTAGCCTGCAATAATTTCATAGTAAAAAAAAAAGTGTTAAATGTCATTTTAAATGTTCAAAGCCGCCATCAAACGACTAAAAACTGTTACCGAGAAATTGCATCATATCTACACTTAGTTTATGTTTATTCAACTACATATAATCAGAAAACAGAGTGTCAATGATTTAACTACTAAGTTGAACTAAATGAAATTGCCATTTTTGGGTTTAAAAATTATCAAATATCAGCAACTATATATTATTAAGCCAACATACTTCTTAGAGATTATGAAATAACAGATGGTGATTTTGATTTTCTTGGCTCCTGCATGCCTTGAATATTTTGCTAAGTTGCATGTGACTCTAATATTTTAAATTACTCCCCTTTATTATCTTTGGAGTTTTAAACTCAATCTAGTGGCTATGTACTTATAGAAATTCATGTGCCTATATTTTTTGAAAATGTTCAATTTAAAGACATTAAGATTAATTTGGGGTACCTTTATGTTTTTGACCTTAAAATGTAAAGCTATATAATATAGAAATTCATTTTCATTTTTCTGAGTGTTTTAAAGGAACTATGATCATTAAACTTCCACATTATTTACATTATTTTACCACAAATGAGCGTGTGTTTTGTTTTCTGTATGGTATTAAAGACTACTACCTGAAAAATTATCTAGTCTGCCTCCCTACTATAACAAGGATTCTAGATCTAGAGGATAAAAAAGGCAGTTTATGGAAGGTTACCCAATCCCATCATGATATTATTATCAGAAACCCTATCTCTGCAGTTTCAACCTGCTGCATTTTCTGCCAGTTGTCAACAGAATATACCTTCACCTCCAATAAACAAATTCTTTATTCTTCTTTGGTGTTTGGTTTTATCTCCTACGAAGCCTGTCTTACATCCTGAGAAATGCCTGTCTATAGCTATGCACAAAAATTCTTATTCTTCTTCAACTCAGGTGAAGAAGCAATAGAAGCTGAGGTGAAAGTCTTTAGCAGTGTGCACAAAGGATTATGAGAAATCAAGAGAGATTATTTCCATAGCCATTTGTCACTCGGTTTACAGAGCTCTGATCATGCTGTGTTCTTTGTTCTAAGGTCTGGCATCACTTGAGAGAAAGATCCAGGCAAAGAATCCAACAACAGCAGCTGAGGTCATGAAAAGTGAAACAAGACTTTAATGTATTGGTTGTCAAAAATGTCATAGTGGGTGTCATTCCAAGTGTTTTATGGAAGAAGCAATTAGCAAGCAGGGCAACCTGATTTTGAAATCCTAGCAGTTTCTCTTTCCACATGGGATCCTGACTGCTCAAAATTAAATTACAATAAAGATAAATGCAATGTGTTAAGTTGTCCCTGAGCTATTGGAATCAGATAAGAGGTGTGTAGCATTGTGGGGATATCACATAAGATTGTGATAATTTCGAATGCTCAGTTTGTCAGATGATTCCCTCCTCAGCACAGAGAGCAGAAGCATTTTTGAGCTTGAGATCAAGATGCTGAGCGAGTGCTAAGAGTAACTATTTTGCTCTGTAGATGAACAAAGATAAATGTGCACTAAATTATGAGAAGAAAAAACTAAGTATGATTAAACATACATATTTCCAAAGTATTTTTATTCAGAAATAAAGCTAACATAAACATTTTATTTGTCTGCAGTCCTCATCCTTCTGTATAATATTTTCAGCCTCTGTAAAAGTGACAATAGTACTTTGTTACATATTTTACATAGCACCATTTGTCTGAAAACTCAGTAATATTGTAAATAGAATAGTTTAGTTTATCTTTGCATTGCATCTCTTATGTGAAGAAAGGTTTGTTTTTTCTTCTTTTTATTTTTACGTTAGTTTGTTTTAAGGGTTAGAATAAGCCATATCAGCTTAACAAAATCATATACATGATATAGTTGCAATAATTGAAAACTGTTGCTCTTTATTTCACCATTAGACTTTCATCAAGGCCAGAGATTTTCAAATCTTTTGACTGAAAAATATCATAATAGAAGTTTAAGAATACTCTCTTTACCTGTATTTCAGCCATTAACTAGCACACAGCCTTTCTGACCATGTCACTAAATCTCTCCTGTAACATTTTCCCAGTTTGGAGAAATATAAATCTCTGCCAATAATTAATTACATGGAATTCTCAATGTGGTTTAAGGTTATATTTTTGGACCAAATGAACCTTGATCCCTGCACTGGAAAAATGCACACTTAATTATTAAATTATAAACCAAATATAGTAGCCATTTTGTATGAACAGCTCAGACTTTCAAATAACAGTCAGGTAGAGTGCAGACATGTAAAAATTAATTATTTTCATAAATATACAATTTATAGTCAGAAATACTGTGAACTAGATGAAACTTGAGTATCAGAACTAAAAAAGTCTCAGGACTCTTCCCAGAATAGGTTATGAGAAGAAAATGGTGAAAATTTCAAGAAATATATCAAGATCATTAGGATCGTTATTATGGACTCATAATTAACTTGGTTAGGTAGCAGTCATGATTTGGGGCAACACAACAACTCCAGTGAATATTTTTCAAACAGTGTTTTCTATTGAACTTTCAGTGGCATCATAAATTACTAGTTTCATTCCCTCAAAATAGAATTCTTCTAAGTTTGCTCCTTTATTGGGATAGTGATTCAATGGGGACTGGACCTGTTGTGAACATATCACACACTTTCTGACTCGGCAGTGTGTGTTCAGGCTTTCTGGGCATGTTTTAATGGTCTTATTTCTCTTCTATAATATTTAATTTTGGTTCCCACATGTAAGGGTAAAGGCCTTAACTGGAATTCTCAAACACACAGTTTTATGTAGATGAAAATAGCCCAACCTCAAGGCTTTCCCTAACACTGACAATGGTCTACATTTGAAAGTTTTGAAGCCCAGATGGGATGCTAAGAGGTAAAATTTAAACAAAATGGTCGGAGGAGAACTCTCAGAAAGATGACATTTTAACAAAGACTTAAAGGAGGTAAGATCGCTCACTGCTCACTGCATTTAATAGATCCCTCAAGACAGTGGGGATAGTACCACAGATATAAGGTACATACAAGTGCAAAATTACACAGGCAAGAATCTGCTTAATATTTAAAGATCTGTATGTTTGAAAAAAGTGAGAAGGATAGAAATTAGTGGGAGAGGAAGTTAGAGAAATAATAAAAGACAACTAACAAGTAAGAGACAGACTCATACATAGAGAGCAGGCTGAAAGCTGTCAGCTCAGCTGTGCTAAGCTGGGGGGATATGGAGGGATTGCGCAAAAATGGGGAAAAAACAGAAAAGCTCATGAACATGGACAACAGTGGGGTAGGGGGAGGTGGCGGAGGGTGTGGAGGAGATAAATGAGGATGGAAGGAGACCTGACGTGGGGGGATGAACTCACAGTAGAGCATACAGATAATGTGTTATAGAATTATACATCTAAAACATGTATAATTTTGTTAACCAATGTCACCCCAATAAATTCAAAAAAGGAAAAAAGAAAATTATAGTATTAAAAATGATTACATTGCTTTCTGTGTTAGACAGTTTATAAATTTATGTAAACAATCATTTCATGATTAAGTAAAGATAACAAATGCCAAAAAAGGGCAAGGGGACAAATCATTAAGACTTTGAGGCTGTGTTAAATATGTTGGCCTTCATTACCAATGAAACTAGCAGTTATTGGAGGGTTTTAAGCAGAGAAGTGATTTCTAACTCATACATTAGCAGATCTACTCAGGTGGCTTTGTTGAGAATAGACTTCAGGGGACAGAAATAGAAGAGACCAGGTAGAAAGCTATTACAAAAATCCAAGACAAAGTGAGTGTGAATAGATACAGGGTGATTATAATGAGAAGTGGTGACAAATGAGACAAGTCTACATGTATTTTGAAGGTATAGCCACAGAATTTTCTGATGTGAGGTATGAGATCAAAAATATTATTTAAAAAGTGACAAGCAAATCCCCTGCATGACTCCAGAATATTTTGAACTGAGCTATTAGAAGTATAAAATTACTGCTACCTAAAATGGGGATGACTGCAGCTGGACTTGAATTGTGAGGAAGCACCAGATCAGGAGCTCTGACTTGCACCACTTATTGTGTTTAGGTGCCTTTCAAACATTTTGAGGTCTGCATTAGAAATTCAGCATTGTCAGTTATCAATGTGCAGATGGTATTTACTACATAAAGCCAAATAAGATCCCCAGGACAGTATAGATAGAAAAGAAGGAAGGTAATAAGAACTGGGAAATTTTAACATTAAGAGGTCAATAAGAGGCATTAAAGAAAGGCATGAAGAAAGCACTGACAATAAGGAAAATGGGGGAATAAATATGATGTTAAAAAAGTTACATGAAGAGAGCATTTTAAGGAGAAGTGAGCCATCGACTATATCACATGTAGATGATGTATCAGGTGATTTGAAAATTGAAACTTGCCACTGAATTTGCAATATGAGGGCATTCACAGCCATGCCAGTAGTAGTTTCCAGTAGATGAATGAGGGTTGTTGAGAGAATAGGAGAAGAGGAATAAGAGTCAGAAAGTATAAACAATTGTTTTGAAATTTTTTCTACAAATAAAAATAGGAAATTGGGGTGATAACTGAGGATGATAGGACTAAGAATATTATTTCTGTTTCTTTTCTTTTCTTTCTCTCTTTTTTTAATAACAACATGCTATTTGGAGGAATAGCAGAATGATGGGAAAGTAGAAAGGGGAAATTTTATGATGGGTGTCATTGAGGACAGGAGACTGCCTAGAGTTTTGTTCTTAAGCAGTTAAGAGAGGATGACTGAGTCTAGCATACAAATAAAAAGGTAGACCTTAGAGTTTATCTACAGAGACAAAAATGGAGAGAGAACACATTGATATAGTTGCAGATGAAAGGCTTGAGGGAGGAGTTTGTAGAATTTATCTTATAACTTTCAATTCTCTCTGTGACTTGGGAAGTAATGTCATTGGCTAGAAATAAGGGAAAATTTAAGATGTAAAAGATGTTTGATTTTGTCTCAAAAGACAGTGAGATAATGAATAAACCAAGCAATCGTATGATCTTGGAAGTATTAAGGGTTCTTTTGAAATTAATGGTTACTAATTTAAGGTGAGAACGATCAGCATGATTCTAGATCTTTCTTCAGCCATAGTTAAATTCATGAAGGCAAACGTAAGCCATTGAATTTTTCCAGGATTGGTGTGTTGCCAAGTGTGTAAGTAAAGGGAGAGAGATGCAATATTGCATGTGTATAAAATAAAATGGTTTTAGTTTTCGTCAATAAGTTCAAGCTGGGTGAGAAAGCCGGGAGGACATGCCAAGGAAGAGAGGCCATATAAGGTTTTAGAATCAATAGATTTTAGGATCCAGGGAAGCAGTGTTCAGGAAGATCCTACAGGAGTTGTCAGAAAGGGGAAAGTCTACAGTTGAAGTTATAGGAAGTTTCAGTTATTCATGTTGATGGTCTATGTGTTTACCGGAAGAAAACCCAGAACAAGTTTCACTGAAGGTCTGGGAAATTAGAGGCCAGGGAATGAAAAGGATCATCTTTGTGGATTAGGCAATCATTGATGATTAAGTGAGGAGTAATTTTAGAGATTGAGATAGCTAAAATAATCAGTGAGATGGATCATTCTGGGGTTTCACCTGTCAGTGCAGGAAGAAGTTTCTATAAGGAGGGGGAGGGGGACAGAACAAAGAGATCAAGGGAGGGGGTTAAAAAGTTCTCTACATGCAGATGAGCACAGTCCATTCCAATAAAGCAAGTGATGGTTCAGTGTGCATCATCCTGGTTTAGTTGTCCTGGATTAAATTCATCCCGACTTTATGCCATTTTGGCTCCACAGTCGAAGTTCAGCAAATCTCCATGAACTCATACCTGAAGGTAGGAGTTTGAATCTCTTGAAATTAATCCTAGGATCCTTATACAAACATGCTGTTTATCTATAAGCTATGTATTAGTCAGAGTCAGCGCTCACACTAATAACGCCAAAAGGATGATGGGGTGGGTTACAATTTCCCACTGTTGCAGAAGTGCAAGGGTGATTTAGGGCACCTAACCCAGCACTAGGCTGTGTGGTAAGGAGTGCGGGAGGAAAAAATATCCGTGAAAGAATAAAGATACAGGGGAGATCAGTGTCCTTGAAGAAGCCAAATTAAGTTGGTACAGAGAATTTTGCTGATAAAGAGTTAAGTATTTTGAAATCCTTATTTTATATTTTATTTTCAAACTGGTGCTTTCTTTACTTGTTCCATTTTTGCTCTTTATGTTTTTGCTTTACTATTGAGTTAATGTTGTTGAGAGAAAATAAATGTATCCTTATTGTTTCAACAGTCATTGCCCAGAAAGATGTTTCCTCATGATCTTAAAGTTACCCAACAATTTTTCAAATTCAATTGTCTGTGCTTTTAACAGCAAAAATAAAGTTCCTAATACACTGTAAGTATTCTGAAGGCACTTTCTGGTGAAATCTAATGAAATACATTATAGATTGTAGGAAAGAGAACTGAAAAGTGATTCTAGGAACATTTGCTCAGATAAGATGAGGCAACAAACTGAGGATGTGAGATTCTTTACACTCTTTTCTCAATTATTTTCCTTGAGTTCATCTCTATTCCTTTGTATTTTACCTTATTTTCATTTAATTTCTAATTGTCACTCTCATCCACCTTTTAATCTTCTCTCCTATTTTATTTTTAACCATTTTCCCTTTCTCAGAATTCTGTCTTTTAAATAGAAAGTAGTTAATCAGTGTATTATTTTCCACTAACTTCCTTGTTTTTATTTTTTCCACCAGCACTGGAGGACATATGTCATTTTACAATGATTCATTTGTACTTACGGAAAGGCATTATTTACTATCGCTAGCATTTGTTGACAAAGGTCTTTCATTAATAATTCCAACCTCACTTGACACCAACAAGTTGGTAAGCACTGTGCAGTGACATTTTAAACTTATTTAGAATTTATAGAATTTGCAGAAATAAAAAAGTTATCTGTCCATTCTATTTTTTTCTTAGACAAGAACCAAACAAAAATGATAAGTATCTAAAAGTTTCTCTTTTCTTTTAGTGAGCAGAAATATTACATTCAAGCAAATATTTTTCAAAAAAGTCAATATTTTAAATACTTTAGTGTTCTAATTTTTCTAATACCTTAATTTTCTGAAAAGATTAAAAATCCCAAATAACATTAAATATAGTATTCTATAATTACTTCAAAATATACTCTATAATAAGTCTGACATATTATAATACATACTGAGATGGTATGTATGAGCCGTTGGTGGTTAATAGCCAGGCCTCATGAGAGATTATGTCATTATCAATCCTAACCATGTAACCTGCTAACTATTCAACTTTGGAAAGGATATTTACTTATCTTCCTCTTACATAAGAATAAAGGCAGTAATATTCTCCTCATAGGCTTGGGAAGATTAAATAACATACACAAAGCACTGAAAATTGCGTCTGGAAAATAAATAATATTAACTCAGCTCTCTGTCCAGAGAGCCCTCCTGTGCCTTTTCCCGCCCCCCTCGTCTCCCCCTCTCAGGCATGTTACCTTTGCCTTCCTCTCTCCAAGCTCCAAGGACCCTTCTTTTTGCCACTGAAACTTATTTCCTGAGCCCATTTCTTCTATAGCTTACTACTTCTACCACTCTGACTTTCTAAAACAAAAGATATATAGTGATATATATATATATATACACACACACAATCAATAAAGGTTTATGACTACTGTTAAGTAACACTGACATTTTTACAGTTCATAGATGACAAAGGGAGAGATTTAATTGTCTTATCCACGGTATTTCCTCTTTCTCTCTTTAAATGAATAAGCATCAATAAAGGCAAACCGATGAATTATATAGTTAGTTAAATAAAAAACTAAGCCAATTTGTATGGCTTGTCAAGTTATGATAGGCTCAATTATAAAGATATGATATTAGGCAACACCTAAAATAATAAAATCAAAGGATGAATGAAGTGAATGAAAACATAGAATGAAATTACTCTGCCTCCAAAATATATGCTTATTGTTATTTGTATTAATACTTGGAAATATTTTCTCTTATTGAATCAAAATATAGGAAATTAGTATTTTGTTTTATTACAAATAGGTACATTTTAATTTTTATTGTTTAGAAAATAATGCATGTTTGGTCTTCTTGTGTCTTGATCAAATACCACGTGCTGGAAATTCTTACATATCTGCTTACAAAAGTGCCCTGTGTGGAAGTCCACTCTGCCCTTGCACGATCAGATCATTACATGGCTGTGGTTCCTAACACTGTCGCTGAACTACCTGACATTCACCCCCTGGGGGCATGTTTTCTACTTAACAGATATTTGCCTAATTCCTGGCCTGACATTCTGGTGGCTTCCTGGTGAGGCCCAGCCCATCCTGGTCCAGCTGGGTCCCACTGTAACTCAGGCATTCCAAGGGGATGGGAAGCCATAGTCACACTTCATGCTCTAGACATTTAGGCAAGCAGTGCCCCCTGCATACACACCTTTTGGCTTAGCCTCCGCTATCTCAAGTACACACTCTTCTTGAGAAGGCTTGATTTGGAACTAAGGCAACTGTTTGAAACCACACTTCTTGAAGTAACCTGGATGACGATGGTCCCTTGGAGTCTGCTGGCTGCTGTTCCGGAGCAGCAGTTCAGGAGGGCCTTGCTGCAGGAGGTGTCTCTTCCCCTGCCCTTGAAACCAGGGATTGACCATGCTCATGACATTCACATTAAGTGGCTTGGATAATGAGGGAAAAAAGGCAACTGCAGCTCACAAGATGCTCTTTTGCCAGCCTTTTCACGTTTTGCCTTTCTCGTGTGAGACGGCTGTGCAGAAAATTCCTGTGGTGGAAATATTTGAGGCACCGCCCCTCAGAGCCCTGGTGAGGTGTGGATAAGGGTAAGGCGCCAGGCTGCAAACGTTTTGAAACGTTCTGAAACTTGTTTGTTTGTTTTTGAAGTCCTGTATGGTGTAGTAATTTGGGTGTATATATATGTAGCAGCATTTCAAAACGGCGTATGGCGGTTTACCCTCCTATCCTTGGAAAGCAGATGGCTCTCCATCTTGTTACACGTGTGTTAGAGAAGGAGCGAGCTGCTCTGCTGAAAGTCTTAAGCTAATATTTACTCAGCAGGCCATTACTTTTTATAATGGCCAGGGAATAAACCACTTTTACAAAAAATAAAAGCAAACAAAAATGTGAGGTGTTTTGTGCAATACCCGTTCAGGTGGTGTATAAAATCATGCGTGACGAGATGGGGAGCAGGGCGTTTCGGGGTCCTCTGTGACCTCACAGATCTGTCAAACTGCACATTCCAACCTGCCGTATAAATGATGGATGCATATTTTAGTGGCAACTATAATTTTTTTCTAAAGAAAAAAAGAAATAATTAATATATATTATATTGTTAAATTTTAAAATTTTATAAAAACCTTTTAATGGCTATATTTAAACTATGTATTAATTAATGAGAATTATTCCATAAATTTCAACTTAAGTGAATATCTTGATCAGTGCATCAGAGAATTTTTAATGGCTTTGCTTATTCCTTTTTTAGTCATTTCTTATATAAAACATCATCTGCTATATCACATTTATGGTTATGTTTTCAAAACAAAAATCAAAATATGTTATTTGATAAATTTAACTAGACCTTTTATAAATTATTGGACTATGGACTACAGGGGAAGATTAGGGCATATGGTAATAGATTTCAACATTCTCTTTAAATTCACTTGACATGTCTGAGTCCAATTTTGTTGATAAGCCCCAGGATATAAACAGCAACACAAGAAGAAGGTATATTCTCAGAGTTTCCAGAATCTTATTCAGCACTTTCTTTCCTCTCAAAGTGATGTAAATACTTTATAAACTCAACTCAAAATGTGGTCTTCTATCCAATTGTCATCTCTCTACTTGGTCAGTCATGGGTTGCCAAAGTAACAAAGATGTTAAGGTTAATTAACAAGTTAATTTTACCTTTTTTTTCTTTTGGTGGAAATGCAGACTGGAATTCCCTCAGAAAACTAAAAATGAAACTGCCTTTTGACCAGCAATTCCACTGCTGGGGTTATACCCTAATAATCTTGAAATACCATTTTGAAAGAACCCACAAACCCCAGTGTTCATAGCAGCACAATTTACAATAGCCAAGTGTTGGAAGCAACCTAGGTGCCCATCAGTAAATAAGTGGATCAGAAGACTGTGGTACATTTACACAGTGGGATACTATGCAGCATAAAGAAGGAGCTACTACCCTTTGCCACAGCGTGGATGGAACTGGAAAGCATTATGCTGAGTGAAATAAGCCAGGTGGTGAAAGACAAATACCATATGATCTCACCTTTAACAGGAACCTAAACAACAAAACAAACAAGAGAGCAAAATAGAACCAGAGACATGGAAATAAAGAACAAACTGACAGTGACCAGATGGGAGAGGGGTGGGGGATAACTGGGGAAAGTAGAGGAAGGGTCAAGGCAAGAGTCATGGGTATAAAGGACCCATGGACAAAAACAACGGGGTGGGGGATGCAGAGGAATATTGAATGTAGGAGGTGTGGGGGTAGGGCAGGAGAAAGTGGTGGTGGGAAAAAAAATGGGGACAACTTTAAATAAACAACAGTAAAAAATACATTAACTCTGGCTGGTGTAGCTCAGTGGATTGAGCACAGGCCTGCGAACCAGACAATCGTGGTTTAATTCCCAGCCAGGGCACATGCCTGGGTTGCAAGCCGGTTCCCTGCAGGCCAGTTCCCTGCAGGCCAGTTCCCAGCAGGGGGAGCACCGAAAGGCAACCACACACTGATGTTTCTCTCCCTCTCTCCTTCCCCTCTAAAGATAAATAAATAAAATCCTTTCAAAAATTATTTTAAAAAATACATTAAAATGTTAATTTTAAATTCTGATCATTAACTTAGATAATATTTATCCAATCCTAAAAACAAACAAACAGGGGGGGAAAAAAGCTAAGAATTTGGGTAAAGCTTAGGTAAGAAAATTGTGATTCACTGGGTTTAGGTATTTGCCCAAGCTGTTAAGTGTTGGTAAGGAGTTTCAGCCTCAGAACCTGCAGTTATTAACAATCCTGTTCTACTATTCCAGCCTGATTATGAACCATTTAACTTTACAAAATCAGCAGAGGTGGGAATATAATGTCACAAAGGCCTTACACATTATGTTTTTAAGGATTACTTGCTTAGAGTAAGAAGAAAGAGACCTTACTTTCTCAAAAAAGCAATTAGTTCTGTCATTAAAAAACTGTTTATTTCCAGAAATGATGCTGTATGGCAGGGCTCTAAGGACCACTTTTAATCTTAATTCATCACATTTTATAGCCAGAATAATCACTCAAGTAGATCGACTCTGAAAACCTTGCCTGTTAAATAGATTTTCATAAAAGTTTATTTAAAAATGTAAGGATTACAAAATGTCACCAAATGGCCAGTTTCTGCTATTTCTGATGTCATTCTTCAATCTCTCTTCCTCTTTGCTTTCCCTTCTTCTCCCCCTCCATTCCTTTCCCTCTCTCTAGAATCCCTGCAACAGGTTCTTTCCTCTTAATCCACAATCCTTTTAACACCTACTCTCAAGAATAACACTCCCCACTCTCTCCCATCCTCTTCCAACTAAATTATTTCCATCAGTTCTTAAGGTTTTTTTCAACTCTTTATCCAGAAATTTGTCATTTTCTGAAAAATGAAGAGGAGAAAAGAGAGTCGAAGGCTAGAAGTAAGTGTGTGTGCATGCACTAACATAAATTTGTCCTGCAGCAGTCCTTGATAGTTTATCAGTTTTTCTTTTACTCTTAAGTAATGATGTAAAACAAAATAGTTAAATATATGTACATTCCCACATTTATATATTGGTTAAATTAAGATAGTCAAGGAAAAGAAAAATAAAATAAAATGTGTGTACTTTCTAAAAAAAATTGTAAAGATTTTTATTTATTTATTTTTAGAGAGGGGAAGGGAGGGAGAAAGAGAGAGAAACATCAGTCTGTGATTGCCTCTCATGTGGCACCCACTGGGGACCTGGCCTGCAACCCAGGCATGTGCCCTGAGTGGGAATCGAACCTTCAACTCTTTGGTTTGCAGCCCGCGCTCAATCCACTGAGCTATGCCAGCCAGGGCAAAATGTGTGTACTTTTGCCAAAATAATAATAATTTCTTATACAATTTTAAAATGTCTACTATTTGTGGACTTTCATTTATAGCCATGTGTTAGTAGGAGTAACCTGGCTGATATTAAAGGAGGAAACTGATAAGCTCATAAAACATAACACAGAATAAGCCATGGAGGTGGCAAAGCAAGAAATAAGTAAGGCACTGATGGAGAACTAATTTGCTTGTAATAATAATAATCACCACAATAAAAAACTCAGATTTGAGGATTCATTCTTCAATTACAACTACTTTCATAACTAGGATCGAAGACTTGAGACTTTCCATTTTGGAATTTTTCATGTCTCTCCTTACCTTTCCTCATTTGAGAGAATATAAAAAATTCCTTGTTCCCTATACTAGCTCATTTGACTGACACAAACTAAAGCTAAATTTTCAAAGTAAGCTCAAAAGTAAAAATAAAGGAGAAAATTAATGTGGTATAGTGATTTGGGACATTTCTACTGAGATGTTACTTATTAGTTAAAGTATATCACAGTCTTAAGCACACTTTAATTCCTTATTTTATCCCCTTTCCTTCTCCCAATTTCAGTTTACCCCTAAAACAAAATGTAGGTATTTTTATCAACTTTGGGAAGATTCAATTAATTAAATATCTCATGTAAATATTTAAAATTTCTATTAATAAAAATTACTTCTCCTTGAGTCAAAAATCAGAAGTTAGTAGAATAGCATGCTTTCATAAAAAGGATAAGATGGCTCTTTCTAATGTAGGGAAGAAAACAAAAGTAACTCCATTTTCTTTTTAGTTATTTTTTAAATTCTTGCTCTAGTTTGGAATTTGTTCATGGAATGAGGAAAAGTACATATTCTACAGAAAAATAGTAACATCCCTTTAGAATGTAGAGATAACAATAGGAGAACACCAGGAGGATATAGGCTATGATTAAAAAAAGACAATTGCATATGTATGTGCATGAAGCAATTCCTAATTCATACTATTATCTAGAAAAAATATAGCAGAGTGTGTCATTGATTATATATACAAAAAGATATATACATAGGTGCCTGTATATTCTTACATTATTTCTAAAAGAGTTGGTAAATTTTTCCCTCTAAAAAAAGATACTAGATAGCTGTCAGAGACAGAGCAAAATCTAATCTTTATATATACTTTTGCACTTTTTGATTTTTTTATCAAGAGAACACATTTTCTATTGAAAAATAAAAATGTGTAGGGAAGGTATCACTCACTGTGCAGAAACCAGTTGACACTCATTATTATTGAGATCCATTGTAGGGGACCGGTTTGTTTTGGTCTGGCAAATGTAACTCAGCTCTGTATGGAAAACCTATAGAAGCAAAGTGGTGGGCAGGAGCCAGACCTTCAAACCGAGTTTTCCCATGGGAATCAGGCCTAGAAAATGTATACAGATTGTTATAGCTTGCTCTTGCTAAAACTCCACCGCCCTGGTCTAAAACAACAAATGTGTATTGTCTATCTTCAAGGTAATTTCCAAAGCCTGAGCTAATCAGCTCATGGCCATTTCCCTCTGCATGTTATTTTCATTTTCTTGATTGTACCTAAAATGTAGTCAATAATATTCGATGTAATACATAATAAATCTTTCTCTGACGTGAAACCCGAGGAAAACAATAAAAGCCTGTCTAGGCAAGGGTCAGGGCGCTCCCCTCTTGAGGGAGTGGCGGAGGCACCATAGGCACTCTCCCC
The DNA here is from genome assembly GCF_021234435.1 of Artibeus jamaicensis. NCBI lineage: Eukaryota > Metazoa > Chordata > Mammalia > Chiroptera > Phyllostomidae > Artibeus > Artibeus jamaicensis. The sequence continues at coordinate 61,762,498 of NW_026522030.1, forward strand.
TTGAGAGAAATAGTGGTGCCTGTTCCCTTTTTCTCCACAGGATTGTTGTCGCCTGTGCATTTATTCTCATTGTCAGCCACAACAGGCGACTCTGCTGGACGGAGTCCACCGCAATCCAGTGCTCATTGTATTGCCTGTCTAGATTTTGGACAGATCTAGAAAGCATCTTTTATTTGTCATAAGCACATAAATAAATATTTTAAAAATATAAGCACTAACATTTCTGTGCAATGCATAACCTGAATGAGAAATTGCTTTGATGATGTATTAAGCTATACATCATCAGGGCCAGCTGTCACTCTGAAGATGTATTGGTGCAATAAATCTCAAGGTGTGACACAATGAAAAAGTATTACTCAAAGAGAATAGTCTCCAAGTTAAACACTGACCCAACTTAAAATTCAAAGAGAAAGCTATAGAGAAACAATTTATCTGTTGCCAAGAAGTGATATGCAAGCAAAGATGTTTTCCCAGGATATTTCTGTTTTGAGCATTAAGACTTCAGCAGACTCAGGGGAAATCATGACACTGGGCCCCTTCTTCCAGCCTCCAAAATTGATCCTGGGGATGACCGCTTAAGAATATACCCAAAATCTAGGAGGAGAAAAGAAGATGCAATAAGCATCAGATTTTTAAAGATGACCTAGGAGAGGAAAAAATACATGAGCCTGGCAGGCATTTCAGAAGATGGTTTGTTAAAAATGTAAGAATTTGTTCTAAAAGCTGTAGAGTTGAAAAAGTGTGATGGAAATGCACATCTCAAGTAAAGAATATGGCAGAACCCTAACTGGTATGGCTCAGTAGATTGAGCATCATCCTTCAAAGTAAATGATTCCTGGTTCGGTTCCCAGTAAGAGCACATGCCTTCTCTGCAGGCCAGGTCTCCGTTTAGGGGCATGCAAGAGGCAAATAATTGATGTTTCTTTCGCACATCAATGTTTCTCTCTTTCATTTTCTCTCCCCCTTCACCTTTCTCTAAAAGTAAATAAATACAACCTTTTTTAAAAAAAAAATGAAAGAAGAATGTGTCAGAGTATAGGGAAGCATAAAATATTCATTTCAGGAAAAATTCATAACCAGTTTAGCAATTTTCCCTGACATAGAAGAGGTAATTTTATAGGTTAACTCATAATTTTGCCATTCATTAATCATGATAAGTTTTTGTCATTCAAATCAGAAAGAGAAATTTTTACTGGAAATGGAGAATTCTCACTTTCTTCCATTATAAGGCATCAAAAAAGTTTCTGCTTCATTTTGCTCTCTGGTTGTTTAATTTCTTTGCAAGAGAGTCTTTAAGCAAAAACAGAATCTGGCCTTTCAGAGAGCAGTACACTTGTGAGGAATAGGAACACCTCCCATTTACTTCATTATGTCAGTAAGTATGTGCAACAGGCTGCCTGGTGTGTGTCAGGTACTTTGGCCAGCCCTGAGGACACCAAAGTGAACATGTTACAGAATGGACCCACAGGAGCATCTGTCTGTACTATGGCTCTTTGCCCCTCACCTTAGGAATTGTGGCTCTCAGTGACAGAGTTTGGTAAAAAAGGAAAGCATCTATTTATTTAAAAGTTATACAGGTTGCTGTGCTGGTGTAGCTCAGTGGATTGAGTGTGAGCCTGTGAACCAAAAGATTGCGGTTTGATTCCCAGGCAGGTCACATGCCTGAGTTGCAGGCCAGTTCCCAATGGGGGATGCAACCATACATTGATATTTCTCTGTTCCTCTCCTTCCCTTCCCCTCTAAAGATAAATAAATGAAAAATTTAAAAAAGTTATACAGGTTTAGGGTAATGACAGAATGTTGCTGTTAAAATCGCAAAGTCCCTTAAAACACCCACGAACACACATAGTCCTTCCTTCCCCCTTTGCCCTGGCAGGCCAGTCTCAGAACAAACCAATCAGAAGTCCTGTCCTCCAGAAGAAAAAGTACAGAAGTCCCCAGCTCACTTCTCCCAGTTCCTCCCAGTTACCTGTATTTATCTGGGCAGGTTTTCCACAGTCCCCAGCACCATCAGCTGTGTCACCATGATCTTCATTTCCTAATCCAAAATCCACATGGCAAGCCCTGGCTGGTGTAGCTCAGTGGATTGAGCCCAGGTCTGTGAACCAGAGGATCGTGGTTCAATTCCCAGTCAGAGTGCATGCCTGGGTTGCAAGCCAGTTCCCTGCAGGCCAGTTCCCAGCAGGGGACGCACTAGAGGCAACCATACATTGATGTTTCTCTCCCTCTCTCCTTCCCCTCTAAAGATAAGTAAGTAAATATTTTTTTAAAAATCCACAAAGCATCTTCTCACAGACCACCAGTGAGAATCCTTACATCCCTTTCATTCCCTGCAAGGTCTCAGCATTGTCCTCTCTTATTGTCCAGCATTGTCCCCATCCCTAGTCCTGCATTGTCTCTCTGTCCCTCACTGCAGCTCGCTTTTACTTTAAATCCCAGCCTAGGACCTCTTCTGTAACCCCATTTTCAACTCCTGCCACAACTGGCTACACCTGCCAGCACTCCCCCAGTTTTCAGTCTTTCTGAGCTGCCACAGTAAGTCCAGGCAGGCATAGGCCCATGGTGGGAGAGAACCATCTCCAAGCTCTCATGCCAGTGCTGTAACCAGGGGGAAGCTGCCTCCCAGTTATATCATGGGTCAAAGTTATGCAAAGTTATGGAAGACTAGTCTGCTGTTATTGTACAAAATAAAGATGTTTGCATATTAGTTATGAAACTGGCCTGCAAAATCTCTCTTAATGGCTCTGCTCCATATATCTCTTCCCCCAGTATAGACTTGTGGGTATGGGGATATCCTATATTTCTATATTTCCTGGAGAACTCAAGTTCTGGACCCCATGACAAACCCTCTTTGGGGGGATCCTAGCTGTACTCCATTACAAACAAAACAGACATAGTAACTCTCTTTGCTCATACTTGCTCTCTTGTTGGGGACCGCTCTGCCTGGTTTCAGGAATTGTAACCACCCCCCATGGCTAAGGATGAGCCACTGACCTCCGGAATGTGAGCCATGGGAAACAAAAGCTTGTCTCTGGTAGTGAATGTTTCCTCACTTTCCTCTCTCTGACCCCAAAGCATGGTCAGAAGTCAGAGATGGGTAAGACTCCTCACAGTGAGGGGCAACCTAAGCCAGACTTGACCACTTGGAAGGCCAACATGGAAGGACTCAGGGGGCTGCAACGGACCCGTGCCCTCCAGCTATGTGACATAGCCTGAGTCCCACATCCTCTGGGAGAAGCGCTTCCTGGCTCTAATCCACGTAAGCCTGAAAACCTGTGATGGGAAGGGGTGCAGCTCCTCACCTTGCTAGAGTGGATCCAGGGATAAATCTGGCGTAAAAAAGAATTCCTAAAAAATCCTGTGAAACCTGCTTTGCTAAGAGTGCTTTCATTCATATGTTAAGGGTCCGAGCAGAAAACCCTAAAGTTTCTGCAAAACCCCCTTCCTGACAAACTCTGACTCAAACTAAGCCCTCAAATTTCTTTCAAATGTTATCTAGTGTTTGATCCTTGCCAGCCTGTATTCCTGTGTATTACAACCCAATAAAAGCCCCGGGAGAAAGGGGCTCTTGACCTTTTTCCTCTGAGACACTGGCCACCTCTCATCCACAAGCAGATCATGTCTTGGTAGTGTTTACTTTCATCCGTGGTAGATGGGGGGACTTGAGGGCAAAGTCACCCCCCACACTCTCCTTTTTGTATCTCTTGTCCAACAATATCCTCTTCGTTTTTCTGTGTTACCTCCTATTTCAGGCACCTCCTGTAATCATCCAGGGCCATGTCATCCCCACGTATGGTCCCCTTCTTCTGAATTTCATTGAATTTCAGACTTGGATGAGACATTCTAATCTAGTTCAATATTTCCAATTTAGAGATGAGAAAATGGTGGCTTACACAAATCAAGTGCCTTACATGCTCAGGGAATATAGTTACTAAGTTGTATGAGATCTGAACCAGGTTTTCAAGAATCTTTCCATGTTATCACACCTACATATTTACATATCTATGTCATTCATTTGGCATATGACCTGCCCTGCCTTATTTGATTTTTGCTGTTTGTGTGTATAAATTATCATGCTTTTTCTACTTGAAGAGAATTATTTTGAGTCCATGGAATTGCCTAATTTATCTACATACTCTTTCTCTTCCCAACCCAGGGCCCAAAAGGCCTCCTGACATAGGAAATTGAATGCAAACATCACTCTTTTCAGCTTTCTTAAATCACTACATTCTCAAAGAAGAGACATGCCAACTAGTGCTGTCCCCAATCACGCCACTTTTTAAAAAATAAACTGTGAAACTTCTATCATTAGATTATAAAAAGAAACCTCATTGTATATGTGAAGTTGTGACAAAAAGCACTTGAGGAGAAGGAAGTGAGCTCCAGGAAAATAAATAGTAGAACGTCTTAAACTACCCCATTCTATTCAGGTTGATTTCTTTTGATATAGAAAAAAAAGACTTTGTCTATTATTTAACAAACATTCAATAAAATGGTCCTTGAAAATCCTGATGCCGAAGATGACTGAACTATTTGTTATAGGAAAATAGGCCAGTTGACCAGACATCTCAAGCATAAGGATTTTTTTTCTTAAGGATTAGAGAGAGGAACTTCTATAATCAGCTCTGGCTAATGAAATTGAGGATATTGCCATGAATTCCTGCAGGATCATTTTAAAGATATAAACTTAATACAAATATTAATTACCTTTACACATAAGAAAATCTCTACTCCTCCTTCTTATTCAAGTTTCATTTGAAAATCCAATTATACAGAAATGCAGTTTTAATTATAATATTGATTTTATTTCTTTGCTAGGAGTGAGACTAATTCAATTAGTTCTAATTATGTGCATAGAGTGGTTGGACTAATCTTTCAGGATGTTGTGCACTAATTTTGTATCACTTTCCCTCATATACAAGTCAGAGAACCAAGTATGGCTCTGAAAGGACTGAAACTGTGCAGACCTTTAATAAAGGAAAACAGGGAAAAAGACATAATAGTCTGTTAAAGAATTTGACAGTTTGACAGTGGTATTTCAAATGCAAAATTGCACAAAACAGATTTTATTTAGCTTTTGCAATTAGCGAATAACTCCCATATCATTGAGAAATATAGTCCTTGGTGTAAACCTGTGGCTTTTCAAAAGATTTGCATTTCAACAGGCCAGAGACAAAAATTACATGTTTCTTAAAGTAAATACTCAAATAAAAGTGGGTCAGGGGCCTGGAATTAGGTGAAGCCTGTTTAAAATTTATTCAAAGTGATTGTGTAGTAGAACACAAACATCAGTTTTTATGACTCCGTCTTGCTTAAATGTGCCTAGTTCCCAGAATATGTCAGTTACCAACTTCTGCTTAGTCCTAAACATAAAAACATTAATTATTCAAGGAATCTAACCTTAGCCTAGGAATTACTGAAACACCCTTCCTGCTAAAAGCTCTTTACCATGAAGCTCTTTACTTCTTCGAGAAGATAAAGACACTATACGCAAAAACAATTTTAAAAGGTTTTTTATCAAAAGATTTATAGGAGCCTCGTGACTGGGAGTACAGAAACCAGTTTGTTGACCAAGAGACCATCTTAGACCATTACTGACGTCCAGACATCTGTGGTCATCAATCACCTCCCAAACCCCTTCCCTGACCCCTCCTCTGACATAAAAGAAGCCTTAATTCTGTACTTCTTCAAGATAGTTCTTTAGAATGTTAGTCTGCCATCTTGTTGGCTTGCTAGCTTTCCGAATAAAGTTGCTTCCCTTTCCCCAACTACTTTTCACTCTGCCTGTTGTCTGTTGTGCAGCAAGCAGTTCACTCTTTTATTGGACTACAAAGTGAATGTTAAGACCATCTTAATATACCTAAAACTAATATTTCATGTAAACTGTAATTAAAAAATGAAATGTTATTATTTTTAACTCAATGTATTGGGGTGAGATTGGTTAAAAAAATTATATACGTTTCAAGTGAACAATCCTATGATACATCATTTGTATATAGCATTGTGTGCCCCCCACACAAAGTCAAACCTTTTTCCATCACCATGTGTTTGACCCCCTTTACCCTTTACTACTTTCTCACTCCCCTTCTATTTGGTAAGCACCATACTGTGTTTATGTCTGTGTCTATGAGTTTTGGTTTGTTTTTCTTGTTTGTTACATATTGTTTGAACTATAAGATGCACTTTTACCCCCACAAATTTGGGAGGAATAATGGTTGTTAATGCTGCTCTTGAGTTTTGTTTACATTTACATTGGTGAAATATTATGTTATTTATATTATTAAATATTTTACCACATTTTTGCTTCAATTTTTTCCTATTTTCCTCCTCTAAAACCTAGGTATGTCTTATGGTCCTAAAATATGGTAATTGGTTGCTTTAAAAAATAAATGAATAAAATAGAAATATCATCTTAATATTTCAGAAAATGGAGAGGTATTTTATTAAACATAAAAATTCAGGATTCTTTTACTCTAATTTTTTAAAAACCTGGAAATACAGTGAAATACTTACCTGTACCTTAATTTTTGTCCACATATGTACCTAGTCTATACCTTTAGAAAATGTTGCCTCCACTGGTAGAGTTGTTCTGTTCTGAAACCAGGATATCTGAGTACAAGCTGCATATCTGCCACTTACTAGCTATGAGATCTCAAAAATTTGAAGTCATTTTCTCTGATTTCATTACTGTATCTACAAAATAAAAGACTTAAAAAGGCTTGGCCTTAATGATAGTCTCGGGTGTCTTCCAGATTTTATATTCTACAACCTCTATGTATGTGGTTTCTACAGAAATATTTATAATCATGGTGATCTCACTTAGCTACAGTTTTCAACCTAAAATAGTTACCTTTGTGTCTTAGGAATAACTTTGGGTGATCAACTCTTCCTCAACAATGAAATGACAAGCAAAATAATAGATAGGAGAAGTCTTTTTGTAGCACACTCTCCTGTCCCCAAACAATGCACAGAACAAAACAAAACCTCAGGATCTTTCCTCTCATGCCTCAGCTAACTTTTGCAAGCCTATTGTGGAGAAAAATGCATTACAACCTAGCACTTCCTGAGTTCTTTCTTAATGTACTAAAATACTTTTTAATATTCTATCAATAATTATAAATGACTATGACCATGAAGGCACAGTATTTCACTTTCTGTGTGTACTGAGAAATACATATAACTTGTGGGATTTAATCTACTTAAAACAACCTCTGTTTATTACCCAGAACTTCATCAATGCTTTGGTACCAAAGTCACCATGGTTCCTGACATGTAACTTCAGTATACCTTTACATGTGACATTACTGATGGACCCAAACTATTAGGGTATTCGAATGTGTGAAAGTATTTAGAGGAATGCTTGCATTAGCTTCTTGTATACTCATTGAGAACTAGCTTCTTTCTATGTTGGTGACACAGAAACTAGTCATGGTATAAAACACTCTCAGAAGAGGGTAGATGGATCCATGTACACAACATTTCTTTAGATAGTCTATAAATTCCAGGTTTATGATAAGACCTTGTATACCTCTGAAGTTTTATCACATTGGAAGCTTTCTAAACTAATATAATTAATGTTTATAATTAAAGATGCAAACACAAACAACTAAAAATTAGCCTCAGTGTCAGAGGAACTAAAATATAAAAATAATAAAAATAATTATATCAGTGGTGATAATGGTCACCATTCTGAGCACTTTACCTGTGTTAATTCATTTAATCTTCACTTTTACCATTTTACCTAAGATAAAACAACAAAGAAATATTAAGTGTCTTGCCCAAAGTCACATGATTTTGTAAATTGCAAACCAGGCATTCACAACTCAGAGTCCTATGCATTTCAAGTCTTCTTCAAATGGTCACACTGTCTTTCAGGAAAGCCTTACCAATTTTTAATTCCAAATGCCATGTAGTAATTATCTAGTCTTACTCTCAACAATAGTGGAATTATTAAATAACACATTTTTGTCAAATAATTAGTAAAAAGGAATGTTGTTAATTGAATATGAATTTAATAATACTGTGTTTGAGCACTGAAAGGCAATTCTTTATTTAATTGTTTTTATTTATAAGCTGTCTGTGTCCTAGACCCATTTTTAATATTTACTGCAGCAATGTATATATTGCTGTATGTAACATAAATGTACTTATACAAATACATACGTAAGATTATTATTTTGCTTTAGTGTTCATGTGTTTAGTGTTTGTGTGTTTTTTAGTGTTTGTGTGTTTTTTCTTTAGAGTTTGTATCTATTGCTCAAAGCATTAAACATATCTTTTATAGTTACTCAGTAAATACTTTATTCTTTAAAGGCTTCATTATTTAAAAATTAAGTGATATTTAAAATATTTTATTAGATCTTTGCTTATTTTTCATTATTTTTACACTTAAAGCTGTAATAGATGCAGAATCCCCCAAGGGTTGGTAATGTAAATCTTGTTTTCCCTCAACCTAATTAACCAGTTGCCCCATAGCTATTTATTTCAGTTTTTAAATATTTTTTACTGACTTGAAATAAGATTTTTATAGATAGTAAGGTATTTGAAAGTCCTTTTATTTTGTTGGTCCATTTATCTATTCTTTTATCATTTTCTTCCACACACCTAAACCATTAAAAATTTATGTGTCTAAATTTAATTTAAGAATATACATCAGTATTATTTTTCAAAATGCTTTTGGGTAATATGTGTACCTCAAGATAAACATTAGAATTATGTTCATATTCAAAAACAAAAGAAAGAAAAAGAAATATCCCACTCATTAAAGTTGAATTCTCAAATTCAACATATAAATTAAGTTGTGGAGAATTGATATAATGACCTCATTTAATCTTAGATCCAGAACATGACATTTATTTTCAGTGAATCAAGTCTTCTTCATATTGGTGCTTCACATTTATATACATTTTATTCATAAGCATTCAATAAACTGACTGGTTATTATGAACATAATAGCTAGTTATTTTCATTTTTACTTTAAGACCAGTAACCTTACTAAACTCTATATCAAAAAACATATTTTAATTATCCTATTGAATGATCCTCAGTATAAAGTCATTTTCTCACTTAATAATAGCTTTGGTCCTTCCTTATCAGTAAGTATCTATTATTTTCTTTATTTATTATACTGGAACTTATTTCTAGTTCAATATTCAATTATTGTCCTAGTCTTGATTTTATAGACATTTGCATCACCTTTACACATAGGTTAGAGTTTGGTTTGAGAGTTATACTACAAGTATCCTATAAAGATTTTTTTATATGTTATTTTATAGTTTAGGTGTCCTACCCTAAGTAAGCAATCTGAGATTTTGACTTCCTATCTTACCATAAGGAGGAGGTTTTCTTTTCTGGGCAGTCTGCATCTGCAGCAGCTTTGGTTTCTTCTTTTACTAGAGTAAGTGACTCTGAAACACCAGTTCCCAGGACGTTGTTCTGATAACACTTCCAGGCTCAACGTTCGCTATTGCCAACTTAGTTAACTATATACACAAAGCTCTTTGCCTTTTCCCATAAAGGTACTCAAAGAGTGGCCGCAAAAAGTTTTAGATATGAGCTGGAGAAAGGGTAATGGACAGAGAAAACAGCCGTTTAGGTCTTGGAAAGTGTTTCCTTTCAGCAGGAGAAGTACTTTCTGAGATAAGAATACAAAGTTATGGAGGCTGAATGGCAATTTCGTGTCATCTTTTCCTGGATGACCATACTTTCCTCTTCAGTAGCTCATTTTCACTTTCAGGAGTAGAAACTACTGTTCAGGTATGGAAAATTACTGACCACCAAAGCATTACTTTCTTCATTGTGTTTCCCTGAATAATTCAGCAATTCAATGAAAAATATGGGTTGCAAAGCAATTACTGCTAGTTTTCTCTGTTGAAACCAAAATATTCAACACATCTTCTGAAGATGAATTAACATTTCTATTTTTTCCATTTTCCTCTCATCCTCTAGACTATAATCTTTTTTTTTTATTTCACACCAAGTGTGTACAATTCTTCCTTAAAAGAGCTTATCCAAGATTATTATTAATTCTATTGTGGTTTAAGTGTGTGAGATTGGATGTTCTTACTGTCATTTTTCAAAGTGCTGCTGACTGTGCTGTCTAAGGAATGGTAACTCACAAATTACTTCTGCGTCTGAAGATAGAAAAAATCTGAAGTCAATTTCTTGAATTAATTAAGAGATAACATTGATATAGGAATGTGCAAGTGCCACAAATAATTATCACTTGAAATTACACAGTCAAAAGGCCAATTAAGGAACCAAATATAGCTAATGAGAAAATTTAATTGATAATTTTTCAAGCTACTGGCCTGGCCCTGCTTTTTTCTATAGTTTGGCAGCAAAAAACATTAACAGCAGAAAACAAACAAAACCAAAAACTAAACAAAGGCAACAGAGGCTCAGCTGACCCTATATAAGTTCCTCTGGATCCCAGTTTAAGTTCATTTATTTTTAGTTTTATTTTCCATCACATCTACATGTATTTAGTTTATTGTAAAAGGCATAGTTTCTATGACTTTTTAAGAATTCTAAAATTCAAATTAGGAAAGAAATTTTTATATTTTGAATCTGCTGCTTAAAAAATCCATTCAAAATCACCATAAAGGACTTCTCCTTCATATTAGTTTTTGGTAGCATTGCAAACTATATCCTTTGAGTGACCTTCCTGAAGAAAATATCTAAAATTCTAATTAAAATATAAAAATAATCTTATGAAAATTAATTGCTAAGTAGGCAACATAAGTAAGGAATCTTTATAGCCAAACCAAAATGAGACCAGGAACCAAGAGACATAGAGAATTACTCAACTTGGCTTTTATCTTGAGATCATTTTCCAGTCATCTCATCTTCTAGCTTATTTTCAAAGCTCCAAAGAGCATGAATAGGAGAAAACAGGGAATTTATTCAATATGGGGAAAATAATGGGAGACACAGACATAAAATCTCACTGAGGAAGCTGGAAATAATTCTGTTCTTTTCCCACTTGGAGGTAGTTTAGAAGAAGCAGCAAAACAAAGAGGAAGAGAAAACAGAGAAAGAGAAGGATAGAATAATTGTATATCTAAAAAAATCTATTTTTAGAACTCACAGTTAAAATCTAGGCCTTATAAGTTTGAAGTCTGAATTTACATTTGTTGCTTGAACTAAGATAATTTAAAATGAAAGTTTATCTCAAAGAAGTACTAGATTGGTAGCCCCCTTAGGCATCATGCAGAAGAAAACACAAATCTTTAGTAGCCTTTATAGCACTTGCCTCAGACCTCAGAAACATCCTTTCACAGGATCAACATTATAAATCCAGACAAAAACAGGCATCATGACTGAAAAGGCAAAGCACAACTGATCAACAAAGATTTAAGTATTGGAATGACCAGATTCAGAATTTTTAAAAGAATATTTACTCATTTAAAGAAATAAAAGTGGAAAACAGAAGCAGAATCATGGAGAAAGAGACCATAAAAATGTGCAGCGAGGTTTGAAAAATGCCTACATACTATTTCAGATATGAAAAATATATAAAAATTATGAACACAATGTGATATTGAACAACATCAGCAACACAAAGAATCTATAAGAGAAATAATAACCTGTAAGATAGATCTTAAATAAGTAAGAATTAGGAATGCAGAACAGTGGAAAGAAATATGTCAACTATGAAAGTTTTGCTACCTCAAAAGTAAGTTTCAAAAATCACAAAATGCTAAAAATACCTTTAATGCTATTAAAGATATTTAATATCTGTCAGAATCAGAATACTATACAGAACAAAAATATTTTTCAAAGCTATTTTTCAGACAAACAAAAATTTAGAGTTTGACATTTGCTCATGAGTGCTAACCAATTTAATTTCATTAGAAGGAAATGAAACATAGAATAAGGGGTTTGAGATGTAAAACTGAATTATAACAATAAAATTTTACATAAATCTAAACAAATATTGACTATATTAATCCACAATAAAATCCCCTCTGTTTTTTTTTTTAGTGAGTTAAATAATCAAGAAAATAGCAACAAACTGGGCAGGAATAGTTTAAATCCAATAAATTGGATTTAAAGTAGTTTAAAGACATTCTTCAGAAGCTAAAAGCTACTCATTAACCTTTGATTTATGTTAAGGACGTATAATATCATTTCTATGTATCAAGAGAAATAGTCCATACAACTTTCTAACATGTAAGGCCAAATAATGGTATCATAAATAATAATTCAAAAGAAGCTTAGAGAGGAGCTCCTCTTCCCACATTTGAGACCTTTGCTCTTGTTGGTCCCTTTACCTGCCATGCTCTTCCTCTGACTCCCCAGAAAACACTGCTTCTTCTCACCCTTCAGGTCTCTGTTTAAACATCGTCTCCACGGAGACCCAACCTGAACCTCCTCATTTGAACAGATTTTCCTCCCAATTATTCTATCAGCACATTTTAAAACTATTCTTACAACTTTTCAGTCGATATTTATTTTATTTAAAAAGCACATTTTAAAGTATATCTTCTTCATCAGACTATAAACTCCCAGGGGCTTAGCAGATCACTTTCGAGCACATTTCACAGAAATGTCTCCTATAAATGTCAACTAAATATTTTGAATGAAGAACTTAATGAATGACTGAAATATCTGAGCACAATGTCTGTCATGTACAAGTTCTCAGTGAATGATAGCACACATATTCTGCATACCTATCATTCCCACAGTGGTAAGTATAGCACTACTAAGCATTGCCTGGGCTGTGGTGAACAGCATAAATAAAGTATGTATTTGATGAGCAGAAGGTGGAGAGATGGCCATGAGTTACCCAAATGTCATTTCCTTTCCTTCCTGATGCTTAACTATGGCACATATCCCAGTGCCCCATATAATGAGAATTTACCTTGTGACTGAGTACAGATAACGGATGCATATAGATAGAGGTCAAATGTGACATTTCAGGCCTAGCCCACGAAATTCTCCCATGTAATCCCCCACTTTTTTCCTTTCTCTGTGCCTGGGCAATCAAGATAACACTGGAAATCTAAATTTAAAGAGCTTGCATTTCTGAATGAATGCATGGAGTAGTCTCTCCCACACCCTTCTCCATACCTTGGACTATGATGTGAGGGATATTTAAATTTGGTTGTTTTTAGAATACTTGACCTACCTTTATTTATATGTCCTCACAAAATTATAATCCAATTATATTATAGTTTAATATGAACCATCATACCATATTTTGCCCTTCTTTTAGTTACAGAATATAATTATTTCACTATATCATACTGTATTAAACTTTGTAAACTGAAGTCAAACTCACATAATAGAAGTTATATGTCATTCTATGAAATTAAGTTGAAAGTCACATGGAAAAAGAAATCATAAAAAATGTAGGATCAGAGAACACATCACTAGAGCCTTTTTTTTTCTTTTGGGACTTTTTTTACTCATTAAGAAAATCCTTTCAAGCTATTTCTCTTTTTACAAAATTGTAATAAGCATCCGTTTTATATCTAATCTGCTCTATGCTGCTACTTGTCTCTTCTTTCTCTGTCTTTTCCAATTCATCCAGCTATTTAAAAGTTGAAAGTATATCTGACTTGCCATTTCTAGGAACTAACTGGTACTTCTGCTAATTGCATGCAGTACAATATCAGGATAGTGGCAGTCGTCTTATTTTGGGTCATAAGGCTACTGGTACTCCTGGCTCTGTAACAAGTCCTTTCATGACTACATAATATCCTTTAGTGGGTTTTTACGTTTTATTTTCAGCTGCTAATTGGTGTCTCCTTGAGTCTAAGGATTAAAAATGTCAAGAGTTATTTTGTGGATTGTTCACTTCACACTTCCTTCCTTTTGCTTGCACTACCTAAATATACTTATTATCTGATTATTTTACCTGTTGTTAACTTGGCAAATATGAAACTCTTGTCCCTTAACTGTTTTTGCAAGTTGGCCCTAGAACAGGAAATGTGTACTGGAGAGGTGTTATTCTTAAAGATTAATGAGAATTGAAATTCCTAAGGCATGAAAGCCAATTATAGATTTTCAGTGAGTTCAGTATAATTATGAAATTGGATCAACTCCCATACTAAGAAGTTTTTGGTAATATTAAAGGCATATCTTGTTTTCTGAAATATTTTAAGTTAAGTTTGTCCTATGTTATAAACACTGATATTTTCAATCCAAGAAAACCATTACTATTATTTATTTTTTCTTTTTCTTTTTTATTTACTTATCTATCATTTTTTATTGTTGTTCTAATACAATTTTGTCCATTTTCCCACCACCACTTTCCCCCACCTACCCACCCCCACCTCCTCCCCTCAATCCTTTCCTACTTTGGCTTTGTCCATGGGTCCTTTACACATTAGAAGTTATGTTATATTGAAAACAATCTCTCTGAAATCCAGTGCTCTTGAAAAAGACAGATTCAATGATGTAGGTGGAAGTTCAGCTGGACTGAACTTCCAGCTACATCACTGGGGGCAAAGACAGAATAAACAGATCAAAGGAAGCAGGTTTGCAGGACCCCTCTTATGTGTGAGCTAAGGATATTCCATAAGGACTATGATCAAATAGGGGACATCAGAGGAACCAGTCTGAAATAAGAAGTGAGTATAAGAACCCTGTCCTGTGTCCCTGAGCCTTGACATTCAGAAGCTGTTTTCAACAGCTCTATTACAATGAACTGCATCTTTAAAAGAGTATCAAGGTATAATTGGCATATAATATTATATTAGTTCAAAGTATACAACATAATTGTTCACTGTTTGTATATATTGAGAAATGATCATCATAATAAGTCTAGTTAGCATCTGTCACCAAAAACAGTTACAATTTTTTTTTGTGAGAGAGGACAGGTGAGCCTTTAGTTAGAATGCTCAGACTTTCCTGAATGGTTGTAACAGTGAGAAACAGGACCACTCATTTAATGCAGAGAAACAAAACTTTATATCCTTCAGACAATCTAAAAAGTAAGAACTATAGCGAAGAACAGATGTGCTCTGATTCAAGATTCTTGAAGTGGCTTACTCCACCTCCCTTATTGTGTTTTATTTTACTGAATTGTAGTCATCATTTTCTAACACAATACAAAATGTACTTATTAAGTTAACTTCTTATGCTTCTTGTCTCTGAATGAGAATGAAATCTCCAGGAATGTGCAAATTTTTGCTGGCATATTTACTTCCTCAGTACATACCACAGTGCTGGTCTCAGTGTAGGCCAAATTGAATAAAAACTTGAATGAATGAATATTAAAATATGAATGATAAATTTAAATAACTAAGATTTTAAAATACAAATCTGATGAAACTAGATATAATGGTTAAATATGTTTTTAATGAGGAATGAATTGCTAGGTTTGGACAGGACAACACATGGTAATCTTTGGTGATTGCAAAGATACAGGCTTGACACCCATTAGGGCCTCCACAATTTTCTGTGATTGAGTTTTCCGCTCAGATATTGTCTCTCTCTGTCTCTCTCTCTCTGTCTCTCTCTCTCTCTCTCTGTTTTTGTCTCTCTCTCTCTCCGTCCATCCCTCTCTCCTTCCTTCCCTCTCTCCTTCCTTCCCTCTCTCCTTCCTTCCCCACGGCTGGCTCTTTGCCATTTTCAGAGGGGCTTCTACTGACAAATCAACAAATTACTATCCCTTTTCCATACTAGAATCAGTATCTGAAAACATATTGTTCATTAATTTGTTTACTTGTTTAATATTTGTCTCTGCATCTAGAAATAAACTCCAATATAATAGAAATTACATTTTCTGTCTTATTTCATTGACTCCTCAGAATCTAGAGTAAAGTAACTTTTTTAAGTAGCATGTGAAGTCTTTTTTATCTTATTAAAAGAAGCAATCCCATGTAATAATTAGTTTGCTTTCAAAAATAAATCTAATCTAGCCCTGGCTGGTGTAGCTCAGTGGATTGAGCGTGGGCCTGCAAACCACACAATCGCGGTTCAGTTCCCAGTCAGGGCACATGCCTGGGTTGCAGGCCAGTTCCCAGCAGGGGACACATGAGAGTCAACCATATATTGATGTTCTCTCCCTCTCTCCTTCCCTTCCCCTCTAAAGATAAATAAATAAAATCTTTAAATAAATAAATAAATAAATAAATCTAATGTAGCTTGAATATTATCTTTGGAAATACAAAATATGGGAATAAATTATACCCTCAAATACATTTAATTATCTTGTATTCAACTATTCTTTGCTTTGCATTAAGTGCTATAAAACTAACACCTCCCACTGGAAAAATATCTACCACATGCCAAAACATTAAGTGCTATAAAATCATTATTTTTAAAACTTCATGCAAACCTAAAACAAAAGTAATATTATTACAAGGTGGAGCAAAAGTAGATTTGTAGTTTTAAGTACATGAAACACAGAATTTATCTTGTATTATTATGTATTCACACTGTATTAGTTTTCATACAAACAACTGTAAATCTACTTTTGCTCCACTCTGTACACATTTTAGAGTTCAGAAAACTGAGGCTTAACTCCCATTCAACATATATGTTAACATTTTTATTTTGGTGATTCAAAACATACCTTCAATCTCAATTCCTTTTCCTCTGCTTAGAAGTGTACATCCATTAGAGATATTCCCTAAAATTTAAAAAAGCTGAGAAATAAATAGCTTTTCCATAAACACATAACATTAAAGAACACAAGAGATGTGACTTAAATAAAAATTCAGTTCAACTCAGTTGAACTATTAAAAAAAGAAAAGAATTCAAAGTGAAAGTTAGATCTACAAGATTACTCTATGTAATTAAAAAATAAATATTCTTATGTGGGTTGTAATGAATTATTTATGTTAGTCCTCAACTCAAAGCTGAAAACTAAAAGGAAAGATAGCTAAGTCACTGTAGGAAAAAATTTTCCCAGTCATCATTCAGACATTTATGGAACAAACATTTACTGATCACCAAAAAGTGCAATCAATTCAGAAAGATATCAAGTACTGTGATATGCACAATGACTATAATATAATACAACATAATTGAATGGTTTATTGATTATAATTATAAAATGAAGAAGTTGAGATACTAGCAAAAGGGAAGGAAGATAAAGTAAATGGAAACATAGAAGCAGCATGTAACTCAATCATGAGAATACTTAGGGGACAGTCTCTGTACAGGTGAGCCTGGAGACTGCACCCCTAATAATTCAGAGACTAATCAACTGATATAAAAACCCTTGGCTATTTTTAAGACCTGATAAGCAGAGCCAATGTTATAAAAGCCTGTATTGGAGGAATAAGGTTTAGAAAAGGCTCTGGTACTTATGAAAAATGTTATAACAATGGCACAATATGTTCTGGAATTACTGTTGATTTTTTGGTTTTGTCTCTCTATAAAAATTATCCTTGCTGACCTCTATCCCTTATGTCGTACACCATATTTGAGGATGGTGAGTTAGGATTGATGAGAACGCTATGTTGGTGGTCCTGTCAAGGTATTTTCGTAGTACAGCATAAGGAATGGTCAATCTATCTGCATAAACTAAGCAAATGATGTAATTTCTCTGAGACTCTGTGTCCTTTAAAGTGACTGTTCTAATCTACCGTATAAGGTGCTAAAGGGAAACATCATATAAAAATATACATCAGCCAGAATAGCTGCAACAATGACATTTGTCTTTATTGTTATATATTTTAATAAGAATTAGGGAATTCTACACGTGATACTCTCTACTGCTCAAAATTCTCCTCAATGGTTGCCTGCTGAGAAGAGCATGATCTGTCAAATCTTTAGCCTATCATTCAAACTTATCTACAAATTGACCCAAACCCACTTTCTCACCTTTAATTTCCCCCATAAAACACTTTCTCATGCACATTTCTAAATTCTCCCCCAAGATGCCTTTATTAAAGAAGTATATATATTTTTCAATGTATTTACAGTTTTATGTGTAAAAACTATATGTTTTTAAAAATATATCTTTACAGTTTTTTATATATGTATATAAAATTTCTGCAGAAGACAAATTTGTCTGTACTTCCAGAACTCACTCTTTTAGAAAATGAATGTGACATTTTTCTCTTTGGATCCATGTTTTTTCCTCATTCTCAGCTCTTGTGCTTGAGGCTAGTTTATTTCCTTGCCTACCTCAGTCATGGGCCGTGAACTAAGTCTCTCTAACCATTTTATTATACACATCAGCCAAAATAATTTGTAGAGAGAGACAAGAGAGTCCCCAGCAGCCAATGAGAAATGATGGGATATTTCTTCCTGTGGTATTTATGGGAAAATACTCTAGCTATTCCTTCTGGGTTTGAAAAGGAAAATCTGTATCCCTGGAAGCACAAGGTAAAAACCAGTTCATAACTCACTAATAAGGAAGAGTTAAAAATGAAAAGAGAAAAAAATGTATTTTGATTAAAAAATAAGCCCTAAGTACACTGATATTTGTGTTAAAAGATAAACTGAAGCACATTAAAAATGTTAAGAATTTATTTCAGCAAAAATTGATTCAAATCAAACATTGCCAAAACAGAAGTGTTTAAGAGCCAGGGGAGAGACTTTGACAGAGAAAGTACAGGAACAAAGCAAGAAAGTTATTGGTTGGTCATAGCTTAAAGCCTAGTTGTGATTGGTTATGACTGGTTGATCTTAGCATTTTGATTTTGTAACCTTGAGGCATTCATAGGCTGAGATTTTGATTTGCTTACTTAGGCTCTCACACCATTAAAGTATAGGGGAGGAAAATTAATTTTACTTCTGCCTTTCTAGGGTCCTAGCTAAGACACCCTTTTTAAGATGTCTTAATTTATTTTTTTTATTTCCCTTCCATTCCTTTGCTTTTATTATTTTTTTCCCCTGCTTTGGCAGGCTTGTATCTGATTTTTAATCACATGAAGATTCTCAATTTATTATTCTCCTGTGGATACAGAAACTGGAAATCTTACACATTTATTACCTTCTCATAGGACTTGTACACCTATTTTGGAATGTAAGCTATGTACAAATAAAAATTGCACTAAAAATTTATAAGCCAAAATAAGGAGTGTGGCAACAGTGCCAAAATGTTTTGGACAAGGATTAGAGTTGGACTAAAAAGAATAGTAAGAATTAAGCTAATATCACTAAATATTAAAATGAGAACCAATGGAACTTTAAATTTATCCTCAAATATTTAAATCTTTGTAACTTTGATTTAGACGACCTAACATACTTTTTCTTGTATTGTAGAATTTAAACAATTTCAAAGATTATATTCAATCTGGCACTATGAAAATATTTGTTTTCTACTGACATTTAAATGTGATGTTAGTTTTGTATCTGACATATGATTAGAGAAGTAATTGTCATACCATTTGGAGAAATACTTATTTTTATCATAATGTTTTCAATGGACTGCTGCCTTAAAAAAAAAGACCTCCATCAGTTGGCCATTCAAGAAGACAAATAGTCAGCATTTGTTTTTTAAACTTGTTACCACTCTAGCCTTACTCAACTCCTTCATTTATCCTTCTGTTTTCAAAGGAGCTCTTAATTACTTTCATCTCCACTTCATTTGTAAATGTTTCTTTATTGCCATTCTTTCATTAGAATAACTCCTCCAACCTATTCAAGGACTTGAGACTTAACCACTGATTCCATTTTATTAGTCAGATATTCGCCCTGGTTTTAAGGAATCTGTACCGCCATTGCTGGCAACTGTTGATGAGAGGCCCTCTTTCTTTACCTTCATTTCTTGGAAAATATACAGATACATTTTCAGCAGTTGAAAGTAGCTGAAATTAAAAGGAGCTAAGGAAAATAGAAAATCTTGTAATTGTCATGAAATGAGTCATTATTTTACAACGGTGGCTAAGCAGGCTCTAGTTGCAACTGGGATAACATGACCTATAAAAGATTTTTTAAAATTTTTCATAAGAAATTCTTTCTTCATGGGTTTCAAGCTACTCCTGAATTCACTATGATAGAACCAAATGATTTTTCCACTGCATGACATTCTAAAGGCAAAATTGACCAACACACAAGAAATCACATGGTGGTTGATTTTAGTATTTCTTTTCTAGTTCAGAAAACTCCTCTTCAAAATATATTAAAGATACACTATATATATATAATATATATGCACATGTGTGTGTATATATATAAATATATCTCTTTTATATTTTTGAAAGGGAAGAAGGAAAGAGTAGGAGAGAAATATCTCCTCCATACCACTAGATCTTCTTTTATGACTCGAGTATGTGTAACTGAAATACTTGGCATATTTGACTAAATGATGGTCTAAGTTATGGAATGTAAAAGTTTTGTGGATGATAAAAAATAACAATTTTTGTCTACTAACTACATGTAAACTTCAAAATGTTTCATTTAAATGTTTTGCATTAAGTGTGGATCATTATATTCTTCATGTGACATTGTACATTTTGCTATTTTGTATTTGTAGTCCAGATACCATATTGCATAGAACTCACATTGCTAACAGTTTCATTTTTTATTTTATATAATGCTTTAAAAAACACTTCGACCTCAGTTTTAGTTTTGTATAAATGTCCATTCTGGTATAACAGTTTTTATCCTATTTCCTCTTTTTTCAGTATTGTAGAAGTTTCCTATTGTTGCTATAAAAAATTACTACAAATTGAGTGGTTTGAAACAACAGTATTTCTATTATTTTTACAGTTCTGGGGGTCAGAAGTATAAAATTGGATGGTCAGGCTGCCTTTCTCTTTGAAGCTGTAAAAGAGAATCTGTTTTCTTGACTTTTCCAGTTTCTAGAGTCTATGCGCATTTCCCATGGGGTTCATGGTTTCTTCCTTAATCTTAAAAGCCTGCTGCATAACATCACCAAATCTCCCTGTCTCTCTGACTTCTATTACATCTTATTCTCTATTTCGGACACCCCTGTTTGTCTCTTATAAATGACTCATGATTTTATTAGGCCCACCTAAATAATTCAGCATAATCTCCCTATCTCAAATTTCTTAATCACAACCACAACTTTTTCCATGTAAGATAACATATTCAACAGCTTTCAGGGATATGGTATGGAAATCTTTGGGAGACCATTTGATCTTACCACAATTACATGTCTCTGTGTCCTTTGCATATATAATCTTTTTTTCTATGATATTTTGCAAACCTGAGGAAATATCATCTTTTTCCTCAATCTTGTGCAGGTTTATCAATAGTTGCATTATAACCTGTTGCATTATAGAATATGATAACTTAATTCCATTTATAGAATTTAACTCAACTTTAAAGTTGCTGAACACTAGTAGTTAGAGTTTTGCATTCTTTTCTTCCTTTAGTAAACAATTTTCCATTGTCTTGGGATTTGTTTGATATTTTATTACTTCTCCATTTAATATGAACTAGTCAATTAATCACTTTGTATGACACCTAGTATGAACTATGAACTATTGTGCATTGTAACAAGAGGGGCATAATTTGTCACCCCAAAATATGCCTCTTTGGGATATCATTTTAAGCTTGTTATTTTTAAAAAACAAATGACTCAGGAAAAATGTGTGACCATTTCTCTAACTGCTTGAAAGAATTTAGATAGAGAATCTGCTCAGGGGAGGAGCCATTATCATAGAGAACTATTGTTTTATATGAACCAGTTTGTGACAGACAGGGGGGAGCCTAACAAGGTCCCTTGGATCAAAATTCTTTTTGTATCCATTGTCAAAGATGACCCAGCAATGATTCAATTACCCAGTACTTGATTTTATATCTCCATGTAAATTAATTTCCTGACCTTTGAAATTCTAAAGACTGTTTACAGCCATACCACCCTGAACACGCCCGATCTTGTCTGAAATTCTAAAGACTAACCTGTTTCTTTCTCCTCAGCTCAAGATGGCATATAAACTCAACTGCCTGATTTGCCCTGGGCTCCATAATTTTATGGAACCCCTGTATGTACATGCATAATAAATTTGGTTTTCTTCTATGAATCTGTTTTCTGTCAATTTGAGTATTAGACCAGGCAGAAGAATTTTGAAGGGTAGGATACAATTTTTCTCCCCTATAGGAATTTGCATTATATGTATGAATATAACAGATGTATTTCCCAAATATATTTTTGCAAGTTTAATTTAGGTTTAATTCTAGTTTTCTTGTGCATGCCTGGTTCATCTAGATACAATAGGCACCGAATATAAAGGAATGTCAGAGTTTACCACATTCCTCTTATCACTAGTTTTTTATTCTCTTCCAAGTACAAATCCCAGAAATGCAAAACAACATTGCAGAAAGAGACAGGGAAGATATAAACTTAAAGAGAATGTCCCACAAAGCAAAAAACAAAGTCATTTCTAAATACTTCGCTTGCTAGTTATGACATTGCAACTGGAGAAAACTCCTATGCAAATTCAGTCATGCAAGCCCCATTTAGCTCTGGAAAATGTGTGGAAATTGATTGAGTGAGCAGCTGGCGGTATTGTAGTCAGGCTCTCTGGAAGTTAATTGGGAAGCATTATGAAAAATCCTGACATTGTACATGTAGCTATCCTGACTTCCATTGTGCCCTAGACACTCATCACACGCAGTTGCTCTCCACTCTAACAAAATAACTGGATGTCTCTGAGTCTCTGATGACTCTCATCAATAGCCTGCTGAGAAAACAGAGGAGGAGGGAGAGATGAGCTTGAGCCTGAACTTTTGTAATTGTAAAGGAAAAGCTCCTAATCTTCGGAGTTTTTATTTCCTATATGAAATATTTTTATTCTACTATAGATGAAGACAAAGTATTACTTCCAACATCTCTTTTTATATTGTTCTCCTGGAAAATCTGACATTGAAATTAAATTACTTTCTTTTACCTATTGTATTATTTGTGTATCTGTACCAGTTAGTTATTGTCTTGCAACAAACAACTGGAGTTAAGACCTCAGCTCTGCCATTTACCTAAGTACTTCAATTTCTTTGTATGTGCAGTGAGGTAACACTTGCTTCAGGGAGTTGTTGTAAGGATTAGGTGATTAAATGGCTATAAAATGCTTAACAGAGTATCTGATACTCAATTGATATTTAATTTTATTCAATAAGAAAAGAGGAGCAGGGATTTGGGAAAAGTTGGTGAGTAAAGTTCAAGACATGTAGGATGAGCTTCACTGGAACCAGTGGGTCTCAGATCGTTCAGGAGAAAGATCTATGCTAAAAAGATATACTTTGAAATCCTTAGCATACAGGCTGTTGAAGTTCTGTGTGGCCCTGATAACTTAGAAAAACAGATGGCTACAGAAAAAAGTGGCGTTTAAATGATGAGGAGACTAAAATTCTGAGAAACAACAATTAGAAAAAGGAAGAGTGGTCAAGAAAAGAAAAGCTTTTGAAATGGTGAAGTGGGAGACACCCTCAAATGCTACAAAGATTAAGTAAGATGTGAGTGTTTAACAGGCATCTCTAACATAACATGCCCAAAAAGGATTTTGTGATTTTTCCAGCTATTTCTTAATGTCCAGAGATGGCACTGCCATTCATCTGGGGTAAGGCCAAAATTACGGGTATCATCTTAGTTCTCTTTGTTTCACTCGTCCCTCTTCATTCCTGCGGTGATCAAATACTTCAAATACAATAAATAAAGTCTTGTCCTTTTCATCAACTAAATCACTAATCCCTAGTTTGTAAATGAATCCACAGAATCATTCTATTAGTGAGAACATAATATTAAACAGAACTGAAAGTTTCATACATGACAAACCCCCAAATTAAGCTGCTTACCATGATTTATAACATGTAACAGGGTCCTCGACTAATAATAAGCATACAAAAAAAAAAGGTTCCTGAACTTCCAAAAGTCAATTAGTTAGGATGTGGAGATGTGAAATCTTTGTTGATTGGTTAATTTTGGCAGTAAATTTATTTTGTATGTTCACCATAATGTTAAATGTTTCTAGGGAAAAAAATACCTTGACAAACTCACCATGCTGCCTAAGCATCTCAATTAATTGTAGCAGTTGTGTTAACCTTATTGAGGACATTTTCTTTCACTTGGTGCATCCTATTTACAATCTAGTGTGCAATTATTTATATATTTGCTTCCCCTGAAAGAGCAGTATGGTTTATACTTTCTAATAACTAAGTGGTTAAGCATCTGATATATATTCCCCTTTTCATTCTGGCTTCTTGCTTGTTTAGAGATAAATATGAATCATACTACCTGAAGTCTCTTAACTTGGCTCTGATATATATTCTACTAATTTATTGAATACGTCTTTTGTTATAAAACCAGCTTTAGTTCTCTGAAGAAGTAAGTTATAGGCAAATATATTTGATTTGTAAAAGTCCAAGATGATGGCTTGCATGAATCAAATCTGAGACACACGACTGACCAAAGAAAGTGGCAGTTCTATGGCAGTTTTTTTGTATGTTTGTTTGTTTTTGTGCTCTAGGCAGACAGTGATTCTGTAATTGCTGTAGAATGTTCAGGGACACTCAACAACAACAACAAAAAGCCAGAAACAAAGAAAGATTTTGTTTAATGCCCAAGAGTCCCACGAGAAAAGACTAATACTATAAAGAAGATGAGGTTGAGACATATTTGATATGTTGCACCTTCCATAAGAAGCCAAATTACAGGTAAGGACACTGAGTCTAGAAAGATGACTCTGATTACACTGGGAAATAAATTTGCATGGTAGACTAGTCTCAGCAGCCCCACCCTGAAGGTTCCAGAGACATATGGATTCTAGGTCAAATGTCAGGCTATGTTTGAAATCAGTTTAGTCCCTACGGAGCACCTGGGTGTCTTGGGAAGAAGTACATGGTAAAATTAAAGAATCCAGTCTCTAGAGTCACTAACACTGTTAATGTGTGATCCCCTTTCAGAGAATCTGAAGGCCATTATAGCCCTTCAGGCCGGGGTGAGGAGTAAAGACTACAAAAAGAAATGAGCTGAGAGACAGCACAGCCATCTAGGAGGTGTTAGAAGTGAGCATATATGTCTGCCTTTTTACGGGGGAGGCATGTCAGGGGAGTGTGTCTGATGTCTGCCACTTAACAGAGGGGAAGTAAGTCAAGAATAATGAAGAGACAGTTTAAATGATTTTCTATAGGACTCAGGAACAGAGTCTATGAGAACGTTCTGGAGATATATAGCAAAACCTTATAAAATCTGAATGATTTCCTCATTTCACATACTCATTGCCTCACAGCAACCCAGGATTTCTATATTCTCGTAACCACGTATTCTAGTAATAGTCACAAATGACCTCTTATTGTCAAATGTAATGGATTCTGTTTTCATCGTTTTATGCAATTTATGCAACAAATATTTATGGAATGCTCTCGAAATTCCAGGAAATATTCTAGGTACTTATGATACAATAAATAATATTCCAGTGAAGCAGAGAGGTTAGCAGGGCATAGGCTTAAAGCTGTTTCCCAGTAGTTTGTGTGCGTGTATGTGTCTGTGTGGACTTGGTGTTCCTAAATATATGTCAGAAGTGTGGTTGAGGTTTTTCATCTATTTTGCTAGGGGGCATAAAAACAAGCTTTTGCCACAAAACACATCCATCCTTGCTGTGGAGTTAGTGTTCCCAAAGGAGATAAATGACATGCACAATTTCAAATGAAAAGTAAAAAATAACTTACATTTTTTGTCTAGACTTGTACCTGATACTTTATTGTGAAGATCTTGAATAAATGCACTAAAACGTATGACTTGAGCTCAAAGTCTAAGTAAAGACCTTTGTTCCTAAAACAAATCTTACCACAAGTCAGACGTTAAAAACCTAAACCATGAGGACTCTCTATATTTAAAGTAATATTTGTCAAAACTGAGAATGCATTACCTCCCGCATGTTGGGCAGTTCTCAGTTTGTTACAGCACACACCTTGTGGGAGGGTCTCCTCAGTTACTCTGGGGATAGAAGGCACCTCCCAAGTCAGCTGTTTTACACGTGAGAACAAGTTTTTTTTTTGTCCTATGGTAAATTTTCCAATATCTTCTGAATAATGGTTTGTACACAGTAAGGATGTTCTATATAAGACTTACATTTATGTCCCATAGTCTAACAAAGAAGCAAAGAAATCTCTAAGCACCTTATTCACCAAGTGATGTCAATTTTGCAAGGTTCTACACATTCAATAATGCACTGCTTATCAGTGGAATGACATAATTTGGTTCAAAATACTGTTGCTTGTGTTTTCTAAATCACAATATATGTCATAAAAATTTAGAAAGTAAAGATCAATAATAATATCCAGTAAGACTTTGTCCACAGATAATTTTATTAACATTCTGAGCTATATGCATTATTAGTCTTTTTTAAGCATACAATTTCCATTTAAACAAAAATAACACTGGAAATCCTTGTTTCCTAATATACCTTTTTCATATAAACATTATGAGTATCTTGCTATGGCATTTAATATTTTTCTCCATTATTTTAATATTATGTTCTATTTATAACATATTACAATCTACATCATAATATCCTGACTTTCATGTTATTAATACATTATTGCCATTATGAAAACAATGGTATGATATACAATCTGCTGAAAAAAATGTTTACACATACATCAGTTGCTTATTAGAATAAATGCACATGAAGTAGAATTATTGGGCAAATAGGTACATACACTTTTAAGTGTTGATGTAGACTATCAAATATGTTTCACAAAAGTTCATAAAAATATCAAATTCTCTAAGAAGAGTATGAAAGTGTTATTTCCTACAATGTCTCAAACACATTGCAACATATTATTTTCTTTGAAGGTTGATTGCTGATCTGCATTTTCATACTTGTTAATGAATTTGAAATTAGTTTTATTTGTTGGCCATTTGCAGGTTTGAGCAAAGCACATTAATACTTTAAAGAAAATAAAAGACTTTAAAGGGTAGAACTCTACTACTGCTGTATTTGGCTTCAGAAAAAGAGAAAATGGAAGTTTCTGACATAGAAATGTTTTTACAGGCCACTGAATCACTAAATCATCTGCACTTCAACAGGACTGTAATGACAGTAAGTGACTGCTCCCAATCAAAGTTAGCTGAAACAATAGGGAAAATATTCATTAATTTCCTTTAGACAATCTTAGTAAGCCTCAGAAATGCTAAAACTAGAGATTCAAATGCTATCTCCCATATATCATCCCTCATTGCTGCTTCTCTCTACCATTTAATTTTATTCTGTAGACCTTAAGGCTGGAGTTAAGAAAAACACTATATTCTAATTGAAATTCTTGGAATTATTCTTTTCCCAATTCCTTGAAAATTCTAGGAATAGACTGTGAATGCTTTACCTGGATCATATTTTAATCAAGGCAATTAGATGCTATAATTAGCAGCTGTCATTACATTGTTGTAATAAGAAGATTAAATTTTTCCAAAGGAAAAAATATGTTATTTCCAATGAAAAGAGAAAAGGCTGGTTAGATAATAACCATGTGATTAATCCTATTAATCATATCCATTCTCAGCGTCTTCTGTTCTAAAAATTGGAAAAAAGTACTCTAATGTGTCTCTTGCAAGTTTACACCTGGTGAGAGAAAAAATGATCAGTTATTTGAACATGATTTTCTGTCACATTGGCTCATCCTCCTTTAGGATACAATGGCCAAATCTGCTAGAAATTTGGGCAAATGAGCACTTTCTTTTGTTCATCTACTCAAAAGTGGTTAATGAAAGTTTCAACAACCAAGTTTGTCTGTTCATTCAAACAAAATTCCGTGTGTGCCTTTCATGTCTGGCCTATGTCCACCACCAGTTGGCAATGAGAACTGGCATCACAATACCAACATACCAGTCTTAAGGTCTACATATTAGCACAGCTACATACCCACATGGTACCTAGGTTTCACTTGTAAAGGCATAATTAATCCAAGGCCGTCTTGTCTGTTTTATATTTTTGTAGCATTCAGCCCATATTAACCCAAATTTATTGCTAAGTGAACCACAGCTAATCTTTTTCCACATGAACCATGGATATTTACCTAATTGATTAAAGTTATTAAGAGCCAAAAATAAAATTGAAATTTTATAGAAAAAAAAGTTAGTTGTGTGGACTGTCTGCCATAATTACTTAGTAAAATAGCCATTGGCTACTCATGTATAATGTGTCACATTTTCTTGCAGACATTATCAATCTTAAAGTAATTGAATTGCATATAATTTTTCTCCTAAAGATCCTTACTACCTTACAACTGTGCTCATATGAATTCCCTATGTCTGCTCACAGATGATCCAAGAGATAAATACTCTGTTAAAATATAAGAATCATGAATATAGATGTTCTATAAAGAACTCTTGGTCTAAAGGTTACAAGTTCAACTCTAATGTAGATTAGTAATGATGCATTATCATTATACTTTAAAGGTCACTGGAAAGAAGTCAACAATTTGATACTATCTTCCAGGAAAAAATGTTACAGATGTCTTTTCTTCATCAGTAAAAAAATGTTTAATTCACATAAGAAAAAGCTTTTATGGAAATAGAGACCAAAGCCCTAGAGAGCTCAAATTAGAAACAAGAGTATAAAAAGAACAATAGTGCACCAGCTCCCACTGTCTACTTTCATGAAGAAGGATAATTTTACTTGATGTATTATCAACATGCAACCTTAGATTAAAATAGTTAACATGCTATATATGCTATATGTTTATTAATAACCATATGCTATTTCAAAAACAAATTGTTTCTTAATTTCAAATTAAAAATATAACATACCATAAAATGATATTCTTTGGAAATAATCCAATTGAAAACTTCCTCTATTCCATCATCTATAGGTATATAAAATATACTAACAGATTCAGTTATTATGGAACTTATCAAAAGATCAGGTTTATAACTAGGTAAATTGTTGGAAAAAATGATTTTTGGATTTGGAACTATGGAAACAATTGAGAACAACCAAACTATTGTGGATATTTCATAATAATCTACTAAACTGTACTTTAAGTCCTTTATAACTAATTATAAATATTTGGTGTGAATTAATTCCTACTAATTTGCCAACCCCTCCCTATTAAGGAGTAAAATACTGGCAAATGTGGCAAAATACCAATTGTAAGTATTTCCCACATCATCCTGGCTGGTGTAGCTAAGTGGGTTGAGCTCAGGCATGTGAACAACAGGATTGCAGTTCGATTCCCAGTCAGGGCACATGCTTGGGTTGCAGGCCACTTCCCAGCAGGGTACACATGAAACACAACCATACATTGATATTTCTCTTCCTCTCTCCTTCCCTTCCCCTCTAGAGATAAATAAATAAAAAATTTAAAAAATAAAAAAATATTCCCCACATAGCCTCATATGAACCTGTTATGTTTTTCACTTAGTAGTAATAATACTTGAAGATCACTGAATCCAGAACTTTTAAAATTCTATTGGTATTTACTTATAATCTCTTTCAAATATGGGAGCAATTTTGCCTTGAAAATCTTGATATTATTTTGATCTCGTTACTCTTTAACCTACATTATTTGTCTATAAGGCTTAAATAATTAATTTATTCATTCGATGTATTTGAGCACCTATTATGTGTCAGTCAGTGTGTTAGGAGTTAAGGATACAAAATTAAATCAGTATCATTCTTTGTTTGAAATGCTTAATCTATGGTGAGAGTCAGAGGGAGAAAGAGAAAGTGTGGGTGGGTGTGTGCGTGTCTGAAGGAGAAAAAGAAAGGAATAACTTGACTTGAGAATTGGGGGAATGAAAAAGGTGAAGCAGAATGACATTTCCCCCCAGATTTGAAGAGTAAAAATGAGTTTCTGTAGTGGAAAAGGGGGCACAAAAAGATGTGGGAAATGCAATTTTCTGTTTGAGTCTCTAGTATACACACTATAAAACTAGTTTTAGTTTTCTCATAGTATATGAACAGTGGGAAACATGAACCTGGATGCTTTTCTCTCACCATGTTCTGTAGCAGTTTCTCAAGGTTACTTTTTCGTAGCCATCCTTTCCCTAAAGACTAGACTGAGAGTTCACACTTGTAGGCCTCACTGGCCACTCAAGTTTCTAGGCTACTATCTGCCCCTGCCGGTCCCTACAGGTATAACACTCACTACTCGGAATTCACAGCCAATG
The DNA here is from genome assembly GCF_021234435.1 of Artibeus jamaicensis. Taxonomy (NCBI): domain Eukaryota; kingdom Metazoa; phylum Chordata; class Mammalia; order Chiroptera; family Phyllostomidae; genus Artibeus; species Artibeus jamaicensis. The sequence goes on from NW_026522030.1 coordinate 61,792,481, forward strand.
TGGTCTCACCTCAACCATCATACCTCACTCCAGTGTTATGTCAAATTTATCCTTACCATTTTGTTTTGTTTTCCCTCTGAGCAAATTCTTCTTTTATTCTCAGTGTTCTACCCTCGTGGGAGGGGGACAGTTTAATTATATTCAATGGATTTTTTGAAAGGTAAGAATGTATAAAATTAACAATATAAAGGTCATTCCCATTGCAAAAAACAGTCTTGTCTTTATACTCTTTTATTGTGTTCTTTGTATAATACCCTTTTTCCTTCTCTTATAAGTAAAGGTCAATTTAGAACAAAGTAATCAAAAATTTTTTGAGTATTAAACAGTTGCTACTATTCCAGCAGCATTCATTCCTTACATTGTTCATGTTCCATCATGTGGTCCTTATATAGAGTTATTTGAATGGAAGAAATGAAAGAAAATCAGTGTGGGTGGGTAAGGCAGGGGAGACTAATGGGGGGGATTTGAGGACAACTGTAATTAAACAATAAATTTTTTGAAATTGTAAATTTAATACCTAAAATTGGAAATTATATATACTTACATATATACATTCATATGTATATATATTCATACATATATTATATGTATCACACACTGAATCTGAAAAGATAATAACATAATACCAATCTACCAATAATGTAAACTGGTATGCATCTGGAAACCTTTTTATTTTTAAAGAAATAAAAGGTTACTAAGGGAGGAAGTTCAATGGCTTTTGTGTCATTTTAAGGTTTATATGATACATAATAATATCTTGAAAGGTAAATGTTGGCCATTAAATATTGTTTTATATTTTAAAACTATATTCAATTTAATTCATTTATTTTTTGTGTTTCTTAAGAAAAAAACTCACATATACAATTCTCAATCATTGGTTCATGTTATATGAATAGTTTTACTATTTCCATATTGGTAGTATCTTTAATCTGAATTTTTTTAACTTCTATGAACAGATTTATCAAAGCTCATCTTTAAGTATTTCTGTAAAAATATTGTAAAACGTATGAATGTAGTTTAAGGTTTTAAGCTTATTCACCTGTTGGTTCATTATTTTTGGTAGCTAGTAAATACTCATTAAAATCTGATCACTATATAAAAATATTAAAACAGAATTAATTTGTACATAACTCTCATCTTCTACCCACACAGGATGCAGTATTGACTATAATGGGACCAGGTGACATGTGGCTGAATTGCACTGAAATTCTGCCTGCATCAGCACCAGAAGCACTTTAGAAACTGAGAATTTAATTCCCCCAACTGCTTGGTATATTATTTTTAACATGTTATTAATTTTAATGAAACTGATTAAAGTGATATTCACTAAATGTTTTGGAAATTTTCCAAACTATGTTACTAATGAACTGAAATGTGCCTCAGGCACTTAACATATATTAGCCTTACATTGATGGTTGTTTGGTTTTACACAGGACTAAGAAAAATTGTAAATAACCATAATGCCTTTGGGCAAGGAGACTGAAAATTACAAATCTAAGTTTAATAAAAGTGACTTTTCTGCATAAATGTTACTGTTAGAGGTCAGAAGAATGCGTCGTTAGCTATGAAAAATAAAAAAAATGAGTTCTCACATATCCCATTCCTATATTACAATGTCTTAACCTTTTACTTCATTTTTGTGTAATATACTTTTCTATCAAATTTTGTTATTTTATCTACTTTCTCTAGTTTTGAATTCAAAATATTTATTTTGATAATATGGTAAAAAGGTTTTTTTAGGCATATGTATAGTTTGGCCATTTCTGTAGAGTTTCTTACAGTCATAAAAAAAATGAGTTGGGATGAATTCTAAATTATGCTTCAATGATACAGAATTAAGAAAAACAAGGATATATATGTAAAAGATTCTTTTGGATTTATTTCACAGACTTTGCATTTACTCTTTTGTTTCATATACACAGTTTACTATGTGTTTCATGTGCTGCTACATGGCTAACTAAAAAAAGACAAAGAAATAACATTAGTTTCAGCCCATAATAATCGCAGAGTTAATTGAGTAAATATGACATATACACAGAAGCAATTAGGAAATCACCTAAACTATTAAAATATCTTTAAAAATATGTTGTTTAAATGAGAGATAATCTTTGTTCCTGACATTTTCTTTATAGTTATGAAAATATTGTCTTAATCATACCCTTTAACAAATCATCAAAAATAGTATGATGGAAATTAAAGCACAATAATTCTACAAGACTTTCTTAGTTAATTTATCAAAAGGCATTTTCTATCCAAAGATTAAAAGTCATCAAACTCCATTGTTATAATTATATACATGTACGGCTTACTAATTTTAATGGAAGTATAGCAATTTTTCTCTGAAAGATATTAAACACATTTAATTAGAAATGTTTGAGTTCACTTGAGAAATCAGAGTTCTTGTTAACAAATCTTTTGTGCAAAGAAAAACTGTGGTTGCAACAGAATACAAAATCATACACAAGGCACTCGAAAAACTATACACAAAGATATATAAAAACAAAAGGAACATATATGCTCTGGATTTCTCCTTTCTGAAATAGCTGCAAATGACATGGACCATGGTATTCAAATAAATAAAAAGATATATATTTACGGACAATAATTTTACCAGCAATAGAAGCTAAAAGTAGGAGAGACAGTATTTGCACACAGCTAACTCTTGGTTCAACCACATCCATTCATTCAAAAAACATTTTTGATTCCCGTACAACATTACATAGTTAAGGTTGCCACCCTTAAATCCTTTCTTCTCTCATAATATTTGTTTCTGAGAATTCTCTTCTAGTTTGTCTGCCACTGCTCTGATTCTTCTTTCTGTTTCTTCTCTTTGCCTGCCTTCTTGGTCTTCTCAGTTTTTAAATGTAGGTCATCCCTAAGCTTCTGGACTCCTTGTATTTTATTTGTTGTTATTCTCTCTACAATTCATTATGTCCTATCATAGTTTCAATTGTCACCTCTCTTCAGATGGCTCAACATTCTGTATTTCCACCTTTGAGTCCTCTCCCAAACTTTAAATCTAAAGTTTTAGCTCCTTCTTATCCTTGGCCCCTTGATAGCTCTACCTTGACTTAACATATTTTAGGCAAACCATCTTCACAGTTTCTACTCTCCTGTCTCTTCTCATGCCTAAAAGTTACTTGATCTCCCTCCTCCATTCCATCCCTCTTCCCTAGTGCCTCAGGTTTGATGCCTTTTTTTGAATGCCTACATCTACCTTCCAAGTGCAAAGAAGCCTACGCTCTCTCCCTCAAATTCCCACAAATCAAAACTGCATTACAGCTATTTGCTTTCTACTAAAATTGATTTTGATTTTTTTAATTTCTATTTATGGCACCCATGGCCTAGTCTTTCAAGGTTAAAAACTTTTAGTCAACTTGATTTCTTTTTCTTTCTCATCCTTATATTGAGTTAGTGATTAAAAATTGTACCTATTCTTCTGTAAAATCTTCTGGTTTAATACCTTATTTTAGAATTCCAAATTCTTCTTCTCAAGCAGAAGCTAACTCTTCTTTTCTCTACACTTTATCAAGCAAAGTGCTTTGTTGTTATGTCTGCTTAATATTTTATCCTTAACTAATATACACAAGATAACCATGACAATTCTTCATCTGATGGTCTCTCACAGGACCAAACACTAGTTACAGATAAATTCCTTTGTTTATTAATAAATTAATCTGCTTTTATTATCTGTACCTACACAAGTCTACCTTGTATTCTAACCTCTTAACAAGAGGTATCACATCTCTTTACTACTCTGTTTAATTCTGTTTTGCCTCAAATTTTATAACCTGTATTATCATTATCTTCTTCATAATCATAATCAGGATCACGACCATCATCATCACTATCATATTCATCAGTCTTGTAGGGCTTTACATGTATTTCTTCATAGATCTTTTATTTTCAAAGAATTTTTATGTACTAATTTGTCTAGAAGGATACCATAACAATTTAAAATTATATTATTATTTTTCAGAGTATAAATAATAATTTAAGGCACTTGGAAATAAACAATGATAAAAATGTTCCCTGAACTTAAGATGTTTAAACTTCATAACAAACAGTAATAAATAATGTGTGCTTGTGAGATTTCAACTAAGGTTAGAGGACCTCTACCTTAAATTTGAATAATTCTTTATTTATATTCCTTAGTGCATAGGATTTCTTCTGAAATTTTATTCCTTAATGAGTGACCGAAACTGAAGTTATGCTAATGAAGGTGCAATAAAATAAGGAAATACACTTCTTATAACATTTTTGTTCTTACTCACAAATATCTCCACTGAGCCTATGTTAGTAAAAGACTTCTCACCTAACTGTATTATATTTAAGGAACACAAGTGTTTTTTGATAAGCACAGAAAATAATGAGAAGCACATTTTAATTCTCCAGATAAAAGTCCATGACTACATGGAAATATAAACCACTAAGGAAACCAATGCTATTAAACAAGCCATTGACATGACTTAGAAATGATTTTATTTATTTCTCTTGGTTTAATGGACATATCCTAGAGTTGTCATTCTGAAGACTCATTTGATTGGCCTTCAAGTTTTGGGTCCTGTAACTTTCCTTCCTCCTTAGGGACACTACGTATTCAAAGTTGTAATCATTCCTATCCTTTATTTCACCACATAAATATCAACAGCCACATTTTCAACCTATGCAACCATAAGGTCTAAGCAAAAAGCAACACACTAAAACCTGAGAAAGTACCTTGAATTTACCACCCTAGTAACTAAAAAGAAGACAGAAGGAAAATTCAAAACAAACAATAGTAGAAAGGTTCTTGAGTAACTATTATTAACAAGACATGTTAGTTATACATGTTATCTTTTAATCTTATAATTTAAAATAAGTTTTATCTTCTATTTATATCCAAGAACATGACAAAGATCTTTAAAAAGTAGAGTAGATATTTAAATCTAAGTTTAGTTTTTAATCATCTCTCCAAGTCCTCGGAGACCTAAGAAACCACATTCTAAGCAAAACAAAATGAAAGAAAGATAATGATATAAAACCCATTCATGTGATTATTATGCAATATAAAAAGATCCTGATTTTTTTTTTACCTCTTTGCAAATTTAGGCTGGTTTCAAATATAAAATGGAAGGCTTAATCTGATGAACAAACCTATTCCTTCCAAACAGGGATATGAAGTTATCTCTCAGTAAAAAGATATTTGAGTACACAAGACCTACATAGTGAAAGGTGACTGGGATTCAGTGGCTACTCAGGCAGTTTGACTTCAAAGGTGGTGGCTAAAATGCTATGATATAAATGAACCGAGAAATGCAAATATCAGTTTAGTATCATATCAAAAAATGCACAAATTACAGCCTTGGGGAGGATGCAAATACCTGGTGCTCCAAAGTTTCCTCATGTGTTTAACAATTAAAATAAAATTTTTATTAGTTACTCTTGCTGTATATTTATACCCAACATATAAAATAAAGACTCATTGACCAATTAAATTCATGGACCTACTCCTTTAAGCATTCAGGCCCCATCAAAAACATTCTCCCAACCGATGAGTTAGCCAAAATTAACCCTGAGGTTTTGAAGATAAACCACAGGATGGGTCATCTGAACCTCTGAGAAACTCATGCTGCAATCTATCTTAGCTCAGTATCGGTGAAAATGATCACAGCGTGAATATAGTGTTAATTATTCCATGATATTCAATCTAAACTTTATCTCCACCACGTCAGTGAATTTTAAATCTAGTTTTTTAAAAAGGCTTTTGTTTATACACGAAACAATGGCCATTGTGTCTGCTGAGCTAATCAGATCACTTCAAGCAGGAAGGTCAGGAGATGCTGAGAGAGTTAGAGTCACAAACACTTAAGTTAAAAATTCAGCCCTGGCTGGTGTAGCTCAGTGGATTGAGTGCAGGCCTGCAAACCACACGATCCGGGGTCGATTCCCAGTTAGGGCACATGTGTGGTTTGCAAGCCAGTTCCCAGCAAAGGACTCATGAGAGGTAACCAACCATTGATATTTCTCTCCTTCCTTTTCTCTCTAAAGATAAATTTTAAAAATCTTAAAAAAAACCTTTCTATTTAAAAAATCCATACACTCATATCAAATATTACTTTTTTAACCCTGAAAAGTTAAATAAATGAAGCCATAAAGAAATAAAGAATACATAGTAGTGTCCAACCATGCTGTCATTTTTATTGTCTTACACAGAAGCTGAGATTCTGAAATTTTATTCACTTTATTTTAGAATCTACTTAATTAAAATTCACGAGTATCTGTCAGTGTCCATTGTTTCTAAAATCAATACAAGTATAAAAGTGAAACTCATGTTTGGTTGGGAGCTTAAATCTATGTTATTTTAATTTAGGCAAAATTGACTAGAGAACTAAGAATAAACATCTAAATACATCAACCCAAAACAAAGTTTTGCAGCACTTGTATGTAATGAATAATTCTTAAAAAGTTATTTTAGGCTTAAATTTTACAGATGATACTTTGAGTTCTTTGTTTTGAAGGACTAAAACTAGGAATGGTACCTATGCTAATGTTGCATTATGATAGGCAAAATAATGACCCCTCCAAAGATGTGTACATTTGAACTTTGGAACCTATGAATATGTTATGTTACATGGCAAATGGGAATTATAGTTGCAGTTGGAATCAAGGTTACTAATAAAATGATCTTAAAACACAAAAATAATCCTGGATAGGTGAAAGAGGAAAGCAGGAGACTAAATATCAGAGCAATGAAGCATGAGAAAGACTCCACTGGCAGCTGGGCCCTTGCTTTGAAAGTGGGAGAGGGCTCTGCCTCAAGGAATTGGGCTGTCTGTAAAGGCTGGAAAAAGCAAGGAAATAGTTTCTCTGCTTCTGACATGTGCTCTTGGTCCCAACATGGTGCTGTCTCCAGGAAGGCTGCAGCTGCAGAGATCTTTCGTCATTGACTGGAAAATGCAGAAGCCTTTGCAGGTATCAGAAGTTCACATATCAAATATATCTCCCCACATGCACCAGTTATATATGTAACATTAAAAATGAACATGGCTTCCAGTTCCATCCATGCTGTTGCAAAGGATAAGACCGGAAAGCATTATGCTAGGTGAAATAAGTCAAGTGGTGAAAGAGAAATACCATATGGTCTTACCTATAAGTGGAATTTAATCAACAAAAAAAAGGAAGCAAAGTGTAACCAGAGACACTGAAATAAAGAACAAACTGACAATAACCAGAAGGGAGTGGGGAGAAGGATAATAGGGGATAATGGGGGCATCAAAGAACATGTATAAAAGGTCTCATGGACAAAGCCAAAGGGGGGTAAGTTCAAGGGTGGGAGGTGGGGATGGGTGGGATGTGGGGCATGGTGGGGTAAAAATGGAAACAACTGTACTTGAACAACAGTATAAATGAAATAAATAAATACAGAAAGAAATAAATAGAGCATGGCTATGTCCTCTTGGTTTGCTATTATTGGGCTTCCACAAGATTCAAAGGAAGATGAAGCAGGCAGCAGGAAATATAAAAGCTTTAATAAAGAGGTGAAGAATGACATTACTTCAAACATAATTATTTGGGGGAGGATTTTCTCAGAGAGGAGCTTTATGTTTTACACACTACTCTTAACACTGCAAAAACAGGGTGGTGTCACTCCAATTAGTTGCTGGCTTCCCGTGCAGCTTCCCCCAGGGTCCTATCAGTGGCCTAAATAGAGATATTTCTGTTCTTTAGTGCCATGAAGATTTCTACCCTCTAGTTTCCCTGTTTGGTTCTCTTTTTGTCAAAAAGGTAAAGCATTGGTAAATCTGGTCATTGCAACATTTCAAACCTGTGAAAATATGATGCACAATTCAAGTTAACAGGAAATGAAGGATATCGTGCAATTCAATGGTACACTCCTACCTTCAGCTGACTGACATCACTGAGCAGCCATGTGTAGAAGTACACACCAGCATTACTATAGTGTAGTATGAACCTTTTCCGGTGCCCAGTCTTGAAATCTGTGATAATTGCAGTGTTAAAATATTTTGCAAATACACACCAGTGACAGACTAAATAATACCTCCTTGTGGGAAATTTATATGTTAAGTTTCCATACATGTAGCTGTCCATATAATATCACCCACCTATACTAGTGTTAAAAATAGATGAAGCAGCTAGATTCTTTTTCCCAAATATATTTCAGCAAAATAATAAAATACTGCAACCAGAATTTGTATTACATCATTTGAAAATTATTAGTATACTTAATGAAAACTTGTTCAGGTATAAATGAGTAGCTAAGATATAAATAATTTATGAATGTTGTCACTTTGTGGACTTATTCTAAAACTATTTGATCACCATACAGAATTTGTATTTTTATAAATATTTTCATATATACTTACTGGTTTTAACACATAAAAAGAATGATAAAAAGAAAGTGTTACTACAGTCTTCCAAAAATAGGGATACTGTTTCAAGTGTCAATAAAAAGTAATATTGATCTCTTCAATTAATGGCTTTTTTATTTGGGGGGCCATGATTTTCTTTCTGTTATAATTTTTTAATATTTTTTTCCTCTCCAGAAAAGAAATGTGTTCCTTTTTCTTTTTATCCTCATATTAGACCAAATATTTTCTTCTTGCCGTAGACATCTGCTATCAATTTATACTATAATTTGACATTAGGAGTCACAGATATTATGGCATTTAAAATGTTTTTATACTTATGTAGAAACCAAAGATCACTTCAAACTTCCAACAGTACTTACTTCCTAAATTATACCTTACCCCAGAGTTACACTTACATAGGTACAAGAATCGTCAGGACAGGTCAAAAAATAATTCTGCAGTTATATTTTTCTGTATTAACTGGAAGAAAATTAGATCATATTCTATTCTGTTCTAGGATAGTAAATACTCATCTTAAACATTTTAATTGCTAAGATGTTTACTCTAGAATGATTCTCCTTGCAGCAAAGAGTTTTAGTTTACTTTTTCATACTTAAATTTGAAATTAACTACTCTAGGAAATGAACAATCCATTAGAAAAATTTGCTTTAGCCTTATCTGCCAATGTACTTATTGGGAATTTTCAAGTTTGCCAGATGAGTTTTTAAAAATTATTTTTTATACAAAGTAAAAGTAGCAATTACTTGATTTTAAATAGTCAAAATTTTAGATTATTGGTTGAAAAAACTATTTAAAAACAAATGTATGAGCTTTAAAGTTTAGTCAGAACTCAATATATATGATATAGTTACCACAGTTCAGTGTAAATGTGTTCTTGATATTTCTGCACCTTTGTTATTTTTTTTTCCTGTTAGGAATGTGTCTTTAAAAATGAGTGCTAATTGATAATGGGAATAACTTAGGAATGGACTGTATAGAATATTGATAATGAAGCCATATGTTTATTTATGTATTTAAAATTTTTAAACAACCATTTATTGTCATTTTGCTTTACCTTGATCAATGTAAACTGCTGTTTCAGATATAGAAATCTGCAAGATAATTTATGGCAAAAATATTTCATTGAAATGGTTTGTAATGTGGAAATATGTAATTTTTTCATGGTTTCTATAAATATGAAATAAAGTTTAATTTTAACTTTAGTTTTAAAAAGTCAAAGAAATGGATTCTCCCCAAAAGCCTCCCAAAGAAAGAAACATATCCCTTCCACTACCTTGACTTTAGCCCGTTGAAATGTTTCATACATCTAACATCCAGAAATCTCAGATAATAAATTTGTGTCACTACTGTAACTAAGTCTGTGGTTACTTGTTATAGCAGCAGTGAAAACCTAATACAAAAACATTTTAAAATATATTACTAATAGCTCCTGGATGTTTTGCTGATAGCAACACTCCTAATAACCTAACAGTGCCTGGCACATTGCTGAAGTAATTACATTTGACTGATTTCTGGAGGGAAATCAATCAGACAGATATAATTTATTGAGCTCATATTTTGTAATCCCCAAGAGAAAGCACATATATAAGTTGTTTTTTAAACTTTGGAAAAATAAAAAAAGACAAAACATTATTTTTAATTTACCATTTGTTTTTTGATAGAGATAGCAAAATTTCATGTGGAAATAAAACAAAAAATACAATGGTGTAGATATGTATCTAGTAATAGAGAAGCAATGCTGCTAAAATGCCACTGAAGGATTGAAGATCAGAGGAATTGTATGAGGATGTAAACCAAAAAATTATTTTAGAAAATCTCTCTTAGAATTATAAACTCAGAAATAGATTTCAGAATGTCAATTTTTAGTCAACTTAAATTGATTATAATTAATTATGCCTACTAAAAGTAACAATATCTATATTGTTATATCTATATAATAAATTTTTATGATTACTAATTGTAAAATAATTTTTCCTTCCTCTCAAGAAAGATATATGGCCTCCTATTTTATCATCAATACTATTAATAAAATACATGAGTTATAAATGATAACATTTACATTTATTAGTTTTTGAAATATGTAAACATCTCTATCTTGCTATCACTCAAATCTTCTTAACAAAAGAAAATAATACAGACAAGGAACGTTTTAAGTATATATAGGCTGCTCTTCTCTACTAGTAATGAACAAGGTTCATATAAGGGAATATTTTCTGTCATCCTTTTTTTTTTTACAAGAAAGCACAATTGAAAGTAACATATTAAATGTGGAGAAAAGGATAGAGGGAAATATAATAGTTGTAAGGGGGTAAAAATAATGAAAAATAACAGAATGCATATTACAATAGCTGTTCTGTGCCTTGGACACCAGAACAAAAATAAGGCACCAGAAAAGATAGACATATAAACCTGCAATACTACCATACATTATGGAAAATGTTTGTTCATTTTTTACATTTACACAAATCTGGGTCAAAACATGCCTAATTTGAGACTGTGTAAGGAGTCAAATTATGTTTTTCTCTGGAGTCCTTCAATGTCATGTGGGTCATAAATCATTTGTGCTAGAATTCTTCAAATAAATAAGAAAACTTTGCCTTTGGCTATTGTAGGTTTCATCACTAACTAACAAAATGCCATTATCTCCAGAGAAAATTAAAATCTATCATAATGGGTTAAACTGCTGAAAATTGAGGAAGCATTAAACATACTCTGAAGCTCTGATAAATGTTAACTAGTTGAAACTAGGGAAGCAGTTTGAGTAAGAAGAGAATGTGAGGAAGAGATAGCAGGTTTTAATGTATAATGATAAATTTCATTTAAGTAATAGAAGACTACATACAATTTCACTCACAAGGATACATGCAAAAGTCTTAAACAAAAAAATTTTTTAACAAAATTTTAAAAATCTACCTTTAACCCTAGCTGGTGGCTGGTGTAGCTCAGTGGACTGAGGGCCTGCCCGTGAACTGAAAGGTCGCAGGTTTGACTCCCAGTCAGGGCACACACCTGTGCTGTGAGCCAGGTCCCTAGCTTGGGGGTGTGTGAAAGGCAACTGATCCACATCAGTGTTTCTCTCCCTCTCTTTCTCCCTCCCTTCCCCTCTCTCAAAAAATAAATAAATAAAATCTTTTTAAAAATTCTACTTTCAGCATTACAGGAAAAAAGATAGTACACCACTCTCAAGTTCATCCAGTAATACAAGGAGGTTTTAACATTTGTATGACTTTAGCTATTTAGAAAATTAAAAGAATACTATATGATCATCTCAGATTTTATTTTAAAGTGATATTCAATATCCACATCATTATAAAACTTTTCAAAAATACAAAATAGATGGGAATGAACTTTAAAAATTATATTTTCCTAAAAGAGGACCTTTTAAAAGTAAAAAAATGGTAAAGATGAACATTATCATTGTCCATATTTAATATAATTTGGTGCATAGTAGCACACTGAAGAAAAGGAAAAATTATTAGAATTTTAATAATAAAACATTATTATTCATAGGCACTATTATTAGTACAAAAATCAAAAGAATCTATGTTACAGAAAATAAGAAAGTTCATTAATGTGCCTGAATATAAGGTCAATATACTATAATTAATGCTGTAGGACTGGAGTGTAAGATGGCAATGGAGTAGGACAGAGCAGATTCCATCTCCCCCGACACATGGGAGAAAAACCTAGCCAATCTACGGAGGAACAGAGCAAACAGCCAATAGTTCCCCAGCATATATGAAAATAAGAGACCAGAATTTGTAGTGGGCACTGAAAGAGTAGACTGTAAGGAGACGGGTCTCAGGGACCAGAGAGGAGACAGGAGCAGCGGCAGCCTCTGCCCCAGAGCCCAACAGATCTACCGAGGACTCTTTGGGAGCCCCAGGCCTGCTGCAGGGTCCTTGGGAGAGACCTGGGTCATCAGCTCCCTCCCTCCCCAGCCAAGCAGGGTTTGGGCAACACCAAGAGAGACCTGGTTGCTTGAGTTTGCAGAGAGGGTACTAAAGACAAAGGACCGTGACCAACCATGGAGTCTGTGGTCTCCAGCTTGGGAGAATTGAGAGGTGCAGTGTCAGACTCCGACTCTGATGGTCACTGATCTAACTGGAGGATTGGGCTGTGCTAAGCGGCAGGCTTTCGTAAGGGGGACTTTCTTGGAAAGTAAACCGAAGGATTCTCCTCCAACAGCCGATTGGCCTGGTCCCCACCCAGCCTGGCAGCGATCCGAGATTGGGCAGAAAGCTTTGCGTTCCCCCACAGGATTGGGAAAGGTCTGCGACCAAACCCGCAGGACCCAGGGAGCCTGGCCAGGGGGGCGTGCACCCGCACCCCAGCCCACAGCAATGACCCCTGGGGAAACAGTGTGGGAGGACCTAGATCCCATTCATGGGGCACTGGGGAGAGCTTCCAGGCTAGCTCTTGGGAGAGTGCGCTCACAAGTGCTACACCAATCGCCCCTCAGCCTGAAGCAGCCAGTAAGACCAGAAAAACCGGTTAGGCCAATTTGAAACCAACAAGATTTTTTTTTTCTGTTTTTTAAGTACTCTTTTATTTTTTTAATTTTATTATTGTTTTATCTTTCAATACTTTTTTTCTCTTTCCTTCTTCCTTATTTTATTCCTTCTTCCTTTCTTTCCAATCTTATCTCTTCTTCCTCCCTTTTCCTGCCTTTTTTTTTAATACTCACAAGTGAGACAATCAACTTGGAATTGTGAAAAGACCACAGTTGGACCCAAAGAGGGGGCATCCCAAGAGTAGAGACAGACAGTTTTCACTTTGCTATAGCAGAGAAGCCACAAGTTGCTGCACATTTGTACAATTATTATTTTTTTCATTATTCTCACATCTTTTATATTTTAATAGGATCTTTGTATTCCTTCTCTTTCTGTATAGGCTTCTTTGCCCTGGCGGGTTATATTGTATCATTTGATAGGTTTCCCCTGTTCTCTCCTCCACAATGTATTGCTAATTTTCTATACTTCACATCATTTGTGTTCCTTTAGCACACTACTCAAAGTTCTATACCCCCTATTCATGTTATCCAGATCACACAGATTCTGTCATATGATTGTTGCTCTAATATTATTGTAAATAATAGCTGCTCTATACAATTGTAAATACTTCACAACACGCCTACCGGATCTTAGCCCGCTTCACAGTTTTCTGAACTCTATAACTGTAGTGGTTAACTCTATTCTCTCACACACTACACCTATTTACTATCCTTTACTCTCACCTTACCTCAGAATCTGACCTTCCACAAACTCATGGCTTTCTAGATCCAACTCACAAGCCTTCCCTCCCGAACAAGAGTCTTATCATCTGCCCATCCTTTCTTAAAAGTGACTAGTTGAGTTGAAGATTATGACAGTTAACACTATACATAGCCTAAAGATCTCCTATCTCTTCTCTACTGGCTGTGACTATAAATATCATATAATACTCCCCTGTTGTCATAAACCATTTTGCCTCCTCCTCCAACTGATCACACACACACAAAAAAAGAGTAGGTAAAAGTGGAGAACATCAGGATAACCACTGGAATAGGAAACCCAACAAAAAAGGAACCACCAACAGATAACAGCAGAAGGTGAAGGAGGGAGTAGAATCCACATAAACCTCAATCCAAGACCTATCTGGAAATACAAGTAAATAGTGGAGAAACCTACCCACTACAAACAAGTGAACAAGAGCAAAAGGGAATACTCAAAATCTTGTACACACAGAAGAACTAGCTTCAACACAACTTTCTCTCACCAATACAATAAATTAAAAGAGGTGGTGGATAGAGGGACCATCTGTTATCCAGCTGGTGGGAAGGACCCACAAAAGAAAGCCCCCGAAACAACCAAAACCTAAAGACAAACACAGAGCCAACTTAAAGGACAGCCAAGACCAGCGAGCTCAGGAGAACAAGGAGAAGGCACCACCAAAGCTCAAAGGTATTATACCACAGAACTTCCCGCAATAAACTCAGAGAGTGAGAACAAATCAAATGAAGCTAACAAGAACACTCTCACACACAATGGAGAGACAAAAAAACGATCCCCAAATGAAAGGAATGGAGGAAGCCTCAGAAAGAATATTAAATGAAATAGAGGCAAGTCAAATATCAGATATTGAATTCAAAGCACTGGTTATCAGGAAGTTCAAAGAGCTCACAATGAGCTACCAGAAACTACAGGGAAACTGCCATGACTACAAACTATATCGACATGAAAAAGGAACTAGAAACAATCAACTAGGGCCAATAGAAACTATCAACTATCAAGTGAAGAATACAATTTCTGAACTGAAGAACACAGTAGAAGGAATCAAAAGCAGGATCAATGAAGCAGAAGATTGAATCAGTGAGTTGGAGAACAAAGTAGAAAGCATCTCACAGAAAGAGCAAGAAAAGGAAAAGAGGTTCAGAAAGAATGAAGAAAGATTAAGAGATATGCAAAACAATATGAAATGTAATAATATTCAAACAATAGAGATACCAGAAAAAGAAGAAGAAGAACAAGGGATAGAAACATATTTCAAAAAGTAATGAGTGAAAACTTCCCTAATTTGAAGAGAGAAAGTCACACAAATCCAGGAATCACATGGAGTCCCAATCAAGAGGAACCCAAAGAAGCCCACTTCAAGACACATCATCATTAAAATGGCAAAATTCCAAGATAAAGAGAGAATCTTAAAGGAAGCAAAGGAGGAAAAGGAAGTGCCATACAAGGGAGCCCCAATAAGGTTAGCTGCTGACTTCTCAATGGAAACACTCCAAGCAAAAAGAGAATGGCAAGAAATATTCCAAGTAATGAGAACCAGAGGCCTTCAACAAAGGCTACTTTACCCAGCAAGGCTCTCAATCATAATAGAAGGCCAAATAAAGAACTTCCAAGACAAAAGAAGTCTAAAAGAATATGCCTCCACCAAACCAGCTCTTTAAGAGATGCTGAAAGGAGTGCTTTAAGGAAAGGAAGAAAAAGAGAGAGACAGAGAGGAACACAGATACAAAAATGGCAATGAATGAGTACCTATCAATAATAACCTTAAACATAAATAGATTAAATGCTCCAATCAAAAGACACAGAATAGCTGAATGAATAAGAAAGCATGACCCACACATATGCTGCCAACAAGAGACCCACCTAAGGACAAAGGACCTACACAGACTAAAAGTGAAGGGTTGGAAACAAATTTTCCAAGCAAATGGACAGGAAAAAAAAGCTGGGGTAGCAATACTCATGTCAGACAAAATAGATTTAAAAAAAAAGGGCCATAAAGAGAGACCCAGAAGGTCACTTCATAATACTCAAGAGAAGAATCCACCAAGAAGACATTAAAATCGTAAATATATATATAGGCACCCAACATAGGAGCACCCAAATATATAAAGAAAATCTTAGAGGACTACAAGAAAGACAATAACACAATTATTATAGGAGACTTTAACACCCCACTGTCAAAAATTGACAAATCTTTCAAACAAAATATTAACAAAGATATTGTGACATTGAACAATGCCCTAGATGAAATGGACTTAACTGATATATATATATATATATATATATATATATATATATATATATATATATATCCCTTCATCTCAAAGAAGCTAAATACACATTCTTTTCAAATGCACATGGAACACTTTCAACGATATACCGTATGAGAGGACACAAAACAAGCCTCAACAAATTCGAGAAAATTGAAATCATACCAAGCATTTTTTTTTCATCCACAAGGGACTGAAACTAGAAACCAACCCCAAAGGAAAAAAACCCAAAACAGTCAAAATCATGGAGATTCAATAGCATGCTATAAACAATGAATGGGTCAAAAATGAAATTATGGAAGAAATCAAAAAGTTTCTGGAAACAAGTGTTTCTAGAAACATTTCAAACAAGCAACCTAACCCTACAAGAACTTGGGGAACAACAACAAAGACAGTCCAGAGCAAGTAAAAGGAAGGAAATAACCAAAATCAGAGCAGAATTAAGTGACATAGAGACTAAAACCACAATTCTAAGGATCAATGAATACAGGACCCGGTTCTTTGAAAAGATAAACAAAATCAACAAGCCTCTAAGTAGGCTTATAAAGAAAAGAAGAGAGAAGACCCAAATAAACACAATCAGAAATGAAAGAGGAGAGATTACAACTGACACCACAGAAATAGAAGGGAGTGTAAGAAATTACTATGAAGAACTGTATGCCAAGAAATTTGGCAACCTATGGGAAATGGAAAAATTTCTAGAAAAATATAATCTTCCAAAAATCAATGAAGAGGAAGCAGAAAACCTGGACAAACCAGTAATAGTAGATGAAGTTGAAGCAGTAATCAAAAAACTCCTGTCACACAAAAGCCCTGGACCAGATGGTTTCACAGGAGAATTCTACAAAGAATTTAAGGAAGAGCTAACCCCTGTTCTTCACAGACTATTCCAAAAAAAATCAAAATAATGGAAGACTTCAAAACTCTTTTCATAAAGCCAGCATCATCCTAATTCCAAAACCAGATAAAGACACAACAAAGAAAGAAAAATTCAGGTCAATATTGCTGATGAACATAGACACTAAAATCTTCAACAAAATATTGGCAAATTGCATCCAGCAATACATTAAAAAGATAATACACCATGACCAAGTGGGATTCATCCTGGGGATACAAGGATGGTTCAACATTCACAAATCAGTAAATGTAATACATCACATAAACAAAAGCAAAGACAAAAATGACATGATCATATCAATAAATGTGGGAAAAGCTTTTGATAAGGCACAGCACCCATTTATGATAAAAACACTCAGCAAAGTGGGAATAGAGGGAGCATTCCTCAATATAATAAAGGCCATATCTGAGAGACCTACAGCCAACATCATACTGAAGGGGCAAAAACTGAAATCATTTCCACTAAGATCAGGAACAAGACAAGGTTGTCCATTTTCCCACTTCTTTTTAATATAGTATTGGAATTTTTACCTGTAGTGATCAGACAAGAAAAGGAAATAAAAGGCATCTAAATCAAAAAGCAGAAAACAAAACTGTCAGTTTGCAGATGACATGATAGTGTACATGGAAAATTCTATAGATTCTACCAAAAAACTGCTCGACCTAATAAATGAAATTGTCAAACTAGCAGGATACAAAGTCAATATCCAGAAATCAAAGACATTTTTGTATACTAACAATGAAACAGCAGAAGCAGAAATCAAGAACAAATCCCATTTGATATAGCAAAAAGAAAAATAAAATATCTGGGAATAAAACTAACCAAAGAGGTAAAAGACCTGTATACAAAAATCTATGCAACACTGAAGAACAAAATCAAGGAAGACACAAACAAATGAAAACATATACCATGTTCATGGATTGTAAAAATTAACATCATCAAAATGTCCATACTACTCAAAGCAATTTACAGATTCAATGCAGTACCTACCACAGTACCAATGACATATTTCACAGACATAGAACAAACACTTCAAAAATTTATATGGAACCATTAATGACCCTGAATAACAGCTGCAATTTTGAGAAAGAAAAGCAAAGTAGGAGGGATCACAATATCTGATACCAAACTGTATTACAAGGCCACTGTAATCAAAACAGCCTGGTACTGGCATAAAAATATAGACCAATGGAACAGAACAGAGAGCACAGAAATAAACTCAAGTCTCTACAGGCAATTAATATTTGACAAAGCTGGTGATAATATAAAATGGAGTAAAAATATCCTCTACAACAAATGGTGTTGGGAGAATTGGACAACTACATGCAAAAAAAAAAAATGAAACTAGAGCACCAACTTACACCATATACCAAAATAAATTCAAGGTGCATAAAACACTTAAATATAAGCCGTGACACCATTAAAGTCCTAGAAGAGAACATAGGCAGGAAAATCTAAGATATTTCACACAGCAACATTTTTACTAATGTGTCCCCTAGAGCAAAGTACATAAAGGAAAGAATTGAACAAATGGAATCTGATCAAAATAAAAAGCTTCTGCATGGCTAAAGAAAACAGTATTAAAATAAAAAGAGAACCAACTGTATGGGAAACCATATTTTCCAATGACACCTCAGACAAGGGTTTAATCCCCACAACTCCACTCTAAGGACACAAGCAACCCAATTAAAAAGTGAGCAAAAGACTTGAACAGACACTTCTCTAAGGAGGACACACTGAGGATCCCGAGACACATGAAAAGATGTTCAATATCGCTGGCTATCAGAGAGATACAAACTAAAACCACAATGAGATACCACTTTACACCAATCTGAAAGGACATCATAAACAAAGCAACAAACAAAAATGTTGGAGAGGTTATGGGGAAAGGGAGACCTTAGTTCACTGTTGTTGGGAGTGCAGACTGGTACAACCATTATGGGAAACAGTATGGAATTTTCTCAGAAAACCAAAAATGAACAGCCTTTTGACCCAGCAATTCCACTGCTAGGATTACACCCTAAGATCCGTGAAACACCAATACAAAAGAAACTATGCACCTCAATGTTCATAGCATCACAATTTACAATAGCCAAGAGATGGAAGCAACCTAGGTGCCCATCAGTAAATGAATGGATCCAAAAACTATGGTACATTTACACATTGGAATTCTATGCAGCAGAAAGAAGGAGCTCCTACCCTTTGCAACAGCATGGATGGAACTGGAAAGCATTATGCTGAGTGAAATAAGCTAGGCGGTGAGAGACAAATACCATATAATCTCACCTTTAACAGGAAGCTAAACAACAAAACAAACAAGCAAGCAAAATATAACCAAAGACACTGAAATGGAGAACAGGCTGACAGGGATCAGAGGAGAGAGGGGAGAAAATTTCAGGAAAAAAGGAAAAGGATTTATAGGAACAAGTATAAAGGACACATGGAAAAAATCTAAGGGGAGTGGAAATGGGCGGAGGTGGGGAGCACTGGGGGGATGGTCTGGGATGGGATTAAAAGACAGAAAACTGTACTTGAACAACAATTAAATTTTAAAAAATTTCTTCTGAAGTAGCAATTTAATTTAAAAAAATGCTGTAGGCCAGGAGCGAACAGTTAAAGAATAATCACCATTATCAGTGTCATTTTCATCACAATGATTATCATTTATAATGTAATAAAATATAAAGTTCTTAGAAAATTTTTAACAAAAGTTATGTAAAAAGGTTACAGAAAAACATAAAATTTTATTGATATGTATTAAAGAAGATTCAAATAATTGAAGAAATACATCATTTTCATGGATAACAAGACCTTCAAATTTACATATAGATTTAATGTAATATTAATCAAAATTCTAATACGATTTTTTGAAAGTTGACAAATTAAATCTGAAATTTCATGAAAAAATAAGGGATCCAAAAAGACCTTTATGCAAATGATTTCATTTGTATAGAAATAAATATGTAGTGAAAAAAAAGGAATCAGAATAGTTACTGCTGCCCTGGCTCGTGTAGCTCAGTGGATTGAGCGCAGGCCTGTGAACCAAAGGATCATGGTTCAATTACCAGTCAGGGCACATGCCTGGGTTGCAGGCCAGTTCCCAGCAGGGGACCCATGAAAGGCAACCATACACCGATATTTCTCTTACTCTCTCTTTCCCTTCCCCTCTAAAGATAAATAAATAAAATCTTTAATATAAAAAAAAGAACAGGTTCTGCTTATGGGAGAAATGCAGAACTTGCCTGGGAGGAGTCATAAAAGAACTTCCTGTCATGGTAGTGATGTTCTTCTATAAATTAATATCCATTTGTATTACTACAGATATGTACATATGTCAAAATTCATGAAGTGGTACACATGACATCTGTGTATTTTGCCATATGCATATTTTACCTAAAGAAGCTAACCTAAAAAAATGCTAAGCTTTAGTTAGTCACATGTATGCTGATGTTTTTGTGTTGAAGTGTACTAATATTCTCAACTCACTTTGAAGGCATTAAATAAGACAAACTGATTAATGGATATAGATAGATACAATGGAGACACTTGCAGTAAAGCAAATATTAAAAAATAAGGCTAGGTACATGATCACCAAGTAATCTTATATAACACATATTTGAGTGTAATTGATGTGATCACTTTGAAATGCAATATACTAGTAGAGTCATGTAAAATTGAAACAAAGATGCAGTCCCATTTGTTTTTTTTTTTATTTCATTTCCTTTGCCTGGGGGGGATACTCAATAAAATATTTCTACAAGCAATATCTGAGGTTTTGCTGCCTATATTTTCTGCCATGATTTTTATGGTTTGGGTCTAACATTTAAGTCTTTAATCCATTTGAATTTATTCTTGTGTGTGGTGTAAGAATGTGGTCTAGTTCCTTTTTTTTCTGTATGTATCTGACCAATGATCCCAGAACCATTTATTAAATAAACTATTTCTAGCCCATCATATGTGCTTGCTTCCTTGTCAAATATTAATTAACTACAAGCATGCAGGTTTATTTCTGTGCTCTCTGTTCTGTTCCATTGATCTATGAGTCTGTTATTATGCAAGTACCAGGCTGTTTTGATTACTATGGACTTATAGTATAGTTTGATATTAGGTAGTGTAATTCCTCCAACTTTCTTCTTTTTTCTCAAGATCACTGTTGCTATGCAGGGCCTTTTGTGGTTCCATATAAATTTTTGAAATATTTCTTCTAGTTCTATGATATATTTCATTGGAATCTTGATAGGAATATCACTGAATCTATAGATTGCTTTGGGTAGTATAAAACTTAAAGTTTTTGCACTGCAAAGGAAATCATTAAAAATTATAAATACAACCTACAGAATGGGAGAATATGTTTGCTGATACATCTGATAAGGGATTAATATCCAAAATATTAAAGAACTTATAAAACTCAATACCAAAACAAATAAACAAACAAACCAATTAAAAAACAGACAAAGGGCCTAAATAGACACTTATCCAAAGAGGACATACAGATGGCCAATAGACATATGAAAAGATGCTCAATAACAATAATCATCAGAGAAATGCAAATTAAAACCACAGTGAGATATCTTCTCACACCTGTCATCAATATATCAACAGACTACAAGTGCTGTCAAGGATATGCAGAGAGGGAAACCCTTTGGTATTGTTGGTGGGAATGCAGATTGGTGAAGCTACTGTGGAAAACAGTATGGAGATGCCTCATAAAATTTAAAATGGATCTGCCTTTCAACCCAGTGATCCCACTTCTGGGAATATATCCAAAGGAACCCAAAACACTAATTTGAAAGAACATAAGTACCCTTGCGTTCATTGCAGCGTTATTTACAATCACCAAGATATGGAAGCTGCCCAAGCATCCATCAATAGATGAATGGATAAAACAACTATGGGACATTTACATAATGGAATACTACCTGACTATAAATAAAGAAGAAAATGTACCCTTTAAAACAGTATGGATGGACCTGGAGAACATTATGCTAAGTGAAATAAGCCAGCTGGAAAAAACCAAACACCATACAATTTCACTCATATGTAGAATCTAATGAACAAAGAACTAACAAGGAAGATGGTGACGGACCCACAGATGGAGAGCAGGATGACAGCTAGTGGTGGGGGAAGTGAGAAGGGACAGAGGTATTGATGAAAAAAAGAAAAGGACTCAGGGACATGGACAACAGTGTGGTGATTTCTAGGTGAGGGAGGTATAAGGGGACTAAATGGTAATGAAAAAAATATACAAAAAAGATTAAATAAATAAATAAATAAAATCAAAACAAAGATTCTGAAATTCAACTATTTTTCTAGAGGCATACTGGCATGAATTGCTCAGGAATTACATACAAGATTCAGTATAGTTTGTAATAACAAAACAATTAGAAACAACTCAAATCTCAAAAAAAGACTAAAATAATTTAGCCATTATATTTATAATGGAATATTTTGTTACCATAAAAAAAACATAAAGCATGATTAAATACGTGGATAAATATTGGAAATACATTGATTAAGAATATTGCCAACAGAAACTACATAAGTAAAAGATACAAAATAAGCAATATATTTTAGGGATACTTTTTTGACTATAGTAAAACTATATCTTTGAAAGGAAGAATAATAAATTCAAACTTTAAAATAACAGTCAATCCTGACTATGAGTCAGAAGGATGAGATCCTGCAGAAGCACCTAGTTGATGAAGCAGTTAGTTATACTGCAGTTCTTAAATTGGGTGATGAGTGCAAAGGCATTCATTTTAATATTATGGTTCATATCATGTATATGTATTAAATGCATGCTTGTATACAACAAATATTAGAAAATAAAATATAAATTATACCTACCTATAATAAATTTGTATTTTAATAATTAAAAATGAAAAATCCAAAGAGAGAGATGAAGAAATCAGTATCTGGGAACCAACCTCCTGGGAGGAAACTTCCACATATGTGATGCCATTTTTGCCCTGGCATGCATGTTTAACACACTTAAGAAGAGTGAAATTCTGCCTTCTCAATGTATCCTCACAACAAGTGTGGAGGTGCTATTATTTTCTCTGTTTGGCCTATGAGAAAATTTAGTTTACCAGAGATTAAGTTACCTACGCAAGTTCTTATGACAACTCAGTGGAGACCATAGAACTGGAACTCAGGATTGCCTGAGTCTAGAGCCCAAGATTTATAACATTAATTGTCTCCTACATCTCCAAATTGGATATATTATTAATTTATTATAGAAATATGTTTTAAGGAAGCCCTAACATAAAAAAGTAAAGTGACACAGGGTTTTTTCCAAACAGATGGAAACTGCACATCTAGAAAATTTATCTGTTTAATCAATGATAAAGAATGAATTCATAACACCAATTAATCAAATAAAACAATATGAGCTCTTGCCAAAAGATAATAAAGTTAAGGCTTTTGTGGTTTTAAAATAATATTTGTAGGTTCTCCTCATATACAGCAACCTTTAAAGATTAATCAGTGACCCCAAGAACTGCCACACTTCCTTAAGTTCCAATACAGAATGACAAATTTCATACATAGGTTATAATTCACCTGAAACTTAACAGCAGAATGGGACTACCTTAACAATAAAGTGCAAAAATATATAATAATCACAATCCAAGTACCAATCTTCATGTTTGCCTTTGATATCAGATTTTCTGTAGCTCCAAGGAAATAAAATAGAGGCATTTATCTGCCATGTTCTAGTTGTGATATGTTATTATATCTTTTATGTCTATGAACAAGAATAGGATCTATGTTCAATTTCTATGTAAACCTTGTTTCAAGGAAACACAAATTCTACCTCTTTTATTTTAAATCTCAACCTGCCTTTATATAGATAATCTCTTAGTCATTCTCCAGATTTGCTCTAAAAATACAAAAAATGTGACTGAAGTAATCATTTAGTATTTATTATATTCTGGCCTTCATAACCCACTCATAAACCACATGCTACAAGCAGTGACATAGAATTATCAAACACCTGGATTGTAGATAATCCTCCAATTATTTAGAGTATATAGACAGCAGTGGGTTTACTTGGAAGGAAAATGGAGTACACAACCTTGAAAACAGGTTCAGACAGCTTCGCTTTATTAGAGTCAACTTCTTTATTACTTTTGTAATAAGACAAACCACCTGTTTCCATCTCAGCGTATGACCCAGCGTCACACTTTGTTGACAAAATAAAAGAAGAAAAGAATGGCTTCGGAATCTCTCCAATAGATCTGCCACTGAACCTGTATCTTGTCATGTATTATCAGCTTTCCTTTTTATGACAAAGAATGAAGTATCCCTAATCTCTTCAAAGGACAGTCTTGTCATATAAGCTTAGGCTTCCATCCACTTGTCCCTCTATGTCCATTCTGGAGGACTTTGGTCCTCTATTCACTGCTCTTCCTCCTGTATCATCATTTTTCCCTCTTATTTTATCATTTCTATTATTTTGAACAACCAAACAAATGAAACAAGTCTCTTAATCCTGTATCTGCTCAGTTATTTCATTTTGTTGTTGCTCCTTTAAGTAGAAAAATCTTGAAGAAGTTGTTCATAATTTTGTATCCATGATTCACTGTGTCACCTTCCAGAAACATTTTTTGAACTGCACTACTGAAATCAATCTTATCAATGTGAACAATGGCTTCAGTAATGACACATCTCATGGCCACTTTTGTGCCCACAGTGTTTGACACACTTAAGAATTAATCCCCTCATCCCTGTCATAAACTTCTGGTTTTTGTTTTGTTCCACAAACTACTCCTTCTAAGCCTTCTTTTCTGGCCTCAGCATTTCTAGTTGAAATACAAATATTTATGCAGGGTCCCTTGTTACACTCTATCTATAGTCACTTCCAGAAGATTTCTTCTACTCTCCATTTATTGATGCCCAAATTCCTATATCTAGATCTGATCTATTCCGTGAGCTTCAAACTCCCATATCTGAATATTTACAACACATCTTAATGTTTATATGCAAAAGGCATTACCTTGATTTTTCTCTTGGCCCCCAAAGTAGTCGGACTGATCTATATATATATTATAATGATATTCTCTATTTAGAGTTGTCAAAATCAATGACTTGGCATAACATTTACAGCAAAATTCAAACTTATTATCACAGTTTACAAGGAAGTTCTAGTTCAGCTACTTCTCCAGCATCATTTCTACCATGATCTTCTTACTTCCTTCTGCTCATTTAAATTGTGTATCTTTCAGACTTGACTAAAACCAATATACAAATTTTTAAATTCTCCATATATGATCCTTTCCATAGGTTTAGTTTTCTGTAAAACTGCTAAAATATTTTTCTCTATTTGTACTGCACAACTTTTTAATTCACCTCAAGTTATTTTTTGATTAAATCAATCATATTTATTTTGATTGCTCATAGTATTGTTGAAAAATTTCACCTCTTATTTTCCAAATACTCCATGAAATTTCATAAAGAGGGCTCATACTGCCACTATTCTGGTCACTATTGTTTCAGAACAAAGAAGCAAATGTGCAACTAAGACCATGTAGGAGGGTCATTACAAGGATAACTAGTTATAGCAGCAGTAGCTCTGAAGGTGCTCCAATTTTCCTCACCTTACAGGGACTTTTCTGCTTTTTAAATTTATTTTAAATTTATTTTTAAAATTTGTTTATCATACAGAAGATTGAGAGACCACCTTATAAGAAGTTCAGTTCCTGACTTCCGCCAAGATGGAGGATAGGTGGAGACACTGTGCTTTCTCACACGACCAAGTTTAGAGACAACAAAATATTAGCAACAGAAAACATAGTCAGAACACAGAAAATTGAACTTTTCAGAAGTCCGATAACAACGAATTCTTCAGCCTCACCAGTAAGAGGGGTGAAGCCAGCAGCTAGTGGAGCGGGGTTGCAGAGGAAAATTCGGTCAGTTTGACTCAGGCGCGCAAATACCAGGCATGGGGTTGCAAAGGGTGAACCCAGTGAGTGACCCAGTCAGCAACCCAGTGAGCGACCCTGTGAGCGACCAGCGGACCCAGCGAGGGTGCAGGGCTGTGGGTTGACTGTGGTGGCACATTCCTGTGCAGATAGAACTGCGAGGGAGTGGGCAGTGAGAGGGGACCGAGCAGGCCCCGGAGGCGGGAGGCAGCAGAAAGGGCCACCATTTCCCTGCTCTGACCCCACCCCCACAACATCACAACCCAGCGACTTGAGCTGCCCTACCCTGGTGAACATCTAAGGTTCCGCTCCTCATCCAGCAGCAGGAAGCAAGAGAGAGGAATGCCATTTCCTCTCTCTGACCCTGCCCCCACATACAGTGTCACAACCGAGCAACCCCACCCTGGTGGTCCCACCCCGCCCCTAAGGCTCCACTCCTCATACTTAATGGGTGCAAACAGACCAAAAATGGCTCAAGAAGATCTCAAAGCCCCAGAGCCCATAACTCTAAGCAACGAAGAAATAGCAAAACTTTCAGATGCACAGTTCAAAACACTGCTGATCAGGATGCTCACAGAACTGGTTGATTTTAATAAAAAATTAGAGGAACATATGAAGGCTAAACTAATTGAAATGAAGGGAATTGCACAGGAAACCAATAGTGATGGAAAGGAAACTGAGACTCAAATCAAGGGAGTGAACCAGAAGGAAGGAACAAATGACCAAACAGGAAAATATGAAGAAACAAGAATTCAAAAAAATGAGGAGAGACTTAGGAACCTCCAGGACATCTTTAAATGTTCCAACATCTGAATTATAGGGGTACCAGAAGGGGAAGAGGAACAGCCACGAGTGGAAAACTTCTTTGAACAAATAATAAAGGGGAACTTCCCCAAGCTGGCAAAGGAAATAGACTTCCAGGAAATCCAGGAAGCTCAGAGAGTCCCAAAGAAGGTGGACCCAAGAAGGAACACACCAAGGCACATCATCATTACATTAGACAAGATTAAAATGAAGGAGAGAATCCTACAAGCAGCAAGAGATAAGGGGACAGTCACCTACAAAGGAGTTCCCATCAGACTGTCAGCTGATTTCTCAAAAGAGACCTTACAGGCAAGAAGGGGCTGGAAAGAGGTATTCCAAGTCATGAAATCCAAAGACCTACAACCAAGATTGCTCTATCCAGCAAAACTTTCATTTAGAATGGAAGGACAGATAAAGTGCTTCTCAGATAAGATCAAATTCAAGGAGTTCATCATCACCAAGCCCTTATTACATGAAATGTTAAAGGGCCTTATCTAGGAAAAAGAAGATAAAAAAGATGAACAGTGAAAGGACAGCAAACTCACAGTCATTAACAACCACATTTAAAACAAAAGCAAACTAAAAGGACAGCTAGATCAAGAATGGAAACATAGAAATGAAGATCTCATGGAGGGTTAGCAACAAGGGAGTGGGAAGAGGAGAAGGTACAGAAAATAAGTAGCAGAGATGGTAGGTAGAAAATAGATAGGGGGAGGGCAAGAATATTAGGGGAAATATAGAATCTAAAGAACTTGAGACACATGGTCATAAACTAAAAGAGGGGAATGGTGGGGGTGTGGGGGTGCTGGGTGGAGGGGAATGAAGGGGGGAAATAGAACAACTGTAATGGCATAATCAATCAAATAAAAATTAGAAAAAAAAAGTTCAGTTTCTAATAATGGATGATGCCATTTTTTTTCTTACTCTATCATCAGGCCAAGAAGATACTGGTTATCTTTTCCTTTTCCTCAGGTAAGAAAGTTTAATGACTAATTAATTACAATAAACTTTTTATCTCAGAGTAAAACCTATTATTCTTCTATCTTGTTTTGTTTCTATTTGACTTTATTTGCAACTGCTTTGTTTAAATACATTTTATGGGAAGTTTAACGAAATATCTTTGCAAGTAACTAAGATATATAAAATAAACTGCAGGACAGTATTGAGCTGCCTACCAGCAACTCTCTTAAAATGGACCTTGTGGTTTTAAGGCCTTAGTAGATAAGACATTAAATACAAACCTAAACCGTGAGATCTAGTTTGTAAAAATCATTGTAATATGAGGCTACAGTATTAGAAAATGGTGTTCTAAAAGAGAGAAAAATAATTTCACTGTATTCTGTACTTAATAGATAGCATTATTCAATGGAAGTGTAACGGAAGTGTCCTTGCATGGTGGCTCAGTTGGGTGGAGTGTTGTCCCATACACCCAAAGGTTCCAGGCTTGATTCCCAGTCAAAGAACATACCTAGGTGGTGTGTTTGATCCCTGGTTGGGGCATGCATGGGAGACAACCAACAGATGTTCCTCTTTCATCCTCTCTCTCTCCCCCATCCTCTCTCTCTAAAATCAATAAACATATCCTTGAGTGAGCATTATAAGAATATCAAAGAAATAAGATGGCAGTCACATGTGTCCTTTTAAATTTTCCTCTAGCTACATTAAGAAAGTAAAAGATACAAGCCCTGGCTGGTATAGCTCAGTGGATTGAGCGCAGGCCTGCGAACTGAACAATCGCAGTTCGATTCCCAGTCAGGGCACATGCCTGGGTTGCAAACCAGTTCCCTGCAGGCCAGTTCCCAGCAGGGGACACACGAAAGGCAACCATACATTGATGTTTCTCTCTCTCTCTCTCCTTCCCTTCGCCTCTAAAGATAAATAAATAAAATATTATTTAAAAAAAGAAAGAAAGTAAAAGATACAGATAAAGTTAATTTTGTTATTATTTTAGGTGAGATTACATTATATGAAAATGTTATTTCAACATGTAATTGACGTAGCATTATTAATGTGAAATTTAAATTTTTTCTAAGTGTTTTAAATCCAGCATGTATTTTACACTTACAGTACATCTCAGTTCAGACTGCTCAGATATTCAAGTAGTAGCTGTCTAGTGGTTGTCACAATGGCCAGTCTATTAGACATGTATGCACATGACTACCAATTTAAGTCACAAGTATATTTAAGAGGGTATTATAGAAACCAAAATTGACATCACCATTATGTGGAACACATGAAAAGGTTAAATAATATAAACAGAGGACAAATGCATTTATTTCCTCTGAACTCAATTTTAGTGATTTCATAATATAACATTTTAAGTATTTCTATTCAAATAAACATGATTTTGTACAGTGTTTTACCTCCTGCTGCAGCAACTTTAAAATGCTGCAGGTAAAAAGCTGCTAAAAATTACAAATTGCCACCTAAGCTTCCCTGCCTACATGATGATAATTAGTCCTATTTTTGCAGGACCACAAATTATTGCCAAACAATTAGATACATCTCTAAGAAAACTCATTTCCTTTCTTTCAAAATACATTTTTGGAAAAAGAGAAAGCACAGTAATTTTTATCCATTCAACTTGGGAATCTTCCCTTTTTTTCAGAAGTCAAAAATATGTATGACCTGTAACATTCTAGGCATTTATTGGCGATACAAAAATAATAAGATAATTCTTGCATTGGAGAAACTTGCATTCAAATGAAAAACCTGATGTAACTTTACCTAACATTACCATTCAATAATAAATATTCAATTACATGAGTGAAAACTTCTAACTACTTCAATGAGGTATAATAGACATACAAAAAGCTATACACATATTTAATGTAAACAACTTGATGAGTTTGGAGATATGAATATATCTATGAAGCTATCACCGTAAGCTATGCCATACTGGATTTCTCACCTCAAAACTTTCCTGCTGACCTCTATCTGTGTGTGTGTGTATGTCTGTGATTAGGACATTTAAGATAAGATCTACTCTCTTAGCAAAGTTTCATGTATGCAGTACAGTATTATTGTTAACTGTAGACACTATGTTATACAGATCTCTAGGACTTATGCACCTGGTATAAATGAAACTTTATTTTCTTTGACTAATGCCTCCCTACTCACGATTCTCCTCTGAGACAGCCCCTGGCAATCAGCTTTCTACTCTCTGCTGCTGTGAGTTTGACTATTTTAGATTCCTCTTGTAAATGGTACCATGTAGTATTTGCCTTTTTGTGTCTGGCTTATTTACTTAGTATAATATTCTCCAGGTTCATCCCTGTGTTCACAAATAGCAGGATTTCCTTCCTTTTTAAAGGCTGAATAATATTCTGTTATCTGTATCTATATAGTCACATCTTCTTTATCTATTCATCTGTAAATAAACATTTAGGTTGCTTCCTTATTTTTGCTATTGGGAATTATATTGTGATAAACAGATAAATTCAGATATCTCTTTCACATCATGATTTCAATACCTTTGGATACATATTCAAAGTATGTATTACTAAAATGTATGGCAGTTCTACTTCTAATTTTTTTTGAGGGAACTCCATGCTGTTTTCCATAGTGGCTGCACCAAATTTATTTCCACCATTAATGTATAGTGTTTCCTGTTTTACACATTCTCACCCACATTTAAAAAAAATAATAACCATTCTAGCATGTGTAAGATGATATTCTGGTTTTGATTTCCATTTGTCTGGTGATTAGTGATGTTAAACACGTTTCCATATGCCTGTTGGCCATTAGTATCTCTTCTTTGGAGAAATGCCCATTCAAGTCTTTTATCCATTTCTCAATCAGGTCATTTTGTTTGTTTTTGCTACTGAGTTGCAGGAGTTTCTTATATATTTTGGATAGTAGCTCTTTATAAAATATATGCATGGTTTGCAAACATTTTTTTCCATTCTGTAGAATCCCTTCTCATTGTGTTGATGGTTTCCTTTGCTCTGCCTAATCATTTTAGTTTGATGTAATCTTGTCTATCTTTGCTTTTGTTGCTTGTGTTTTGGTGTCATATCCAAGAAATTTCCAAAGGCAATGTCAAAAAGCCTTTTTCTGATGTTTCCTTTTAGGAGATTTACAGTTTCTGAGCTTATACTTAAGTGTTTAAACAATTTTTAGTTTAATTTTTATAGATGGTATAAAAAGTTCAATTTCATTCTTTTCTATGTGGCTAGCCAGCTTTTCCAGTACCTTTGAAGAAACTACCTTTTACACATTGTGTGGAATACTCACTTTTAAATTTTCTCTAAAACTAAATGATGTGGTGGGAAGTTACACAGATCAGGATAATTAAATGGGGAGGAGAACTCTGTGCACAATAACTGGATCAGCTCAGTGACAGTGACTCACAACCACCTTCCCATACTATTCTTTCATTACTTCTCTTACTGTACTTAGCATAGATTATTTTTTTTAAATTTCCTACCTCTTGTCACATATGTTCATTGAGACCTTATCTCCATAATGCCAGAATACAAACTATTAGGTTGAATTATGCTGTTTCTTTCCCTACTTAAGACAGCAGGGAAAAGAGAGTAATGCTCAACAATATTGTGTCAAATGGCTCTATACTTTATCAACACCCACATAGACCAACAGAGCAAATAATCCTCATCATGGAGGTTGTTACTTTCAAGTGGCATAAAGTGATAAGAAAAAATGGTTCACATAAACATTGCAGGATAGAAGCAGTAATATATGCAAGGCTGGTGGAGATAGAAGTAATTGAATTTAGCTTTCTTTGGTGAATGTTGAACACCCCAATAAAAGAGTATTTCGACAAATTTTATAAGTTACACTCAGAGTATTATTGTAAGCTCTTAAGAAAAAATATTTTAGGTTAATTGCTTTGATAATTTTGAGACAGAACCATTATTTTTAGGCAATATAATAAGGCTTATTTATTTTATCATTTAAAATCAATTTTTAACAAAAGCTATTTTAACTATTGTTGCCATTAACTTTAACAAATCTTTTTCATTTGTATGGGGTTTTAGATTTTGAATGCACTTTCATGTACACTCATCTCACTTGATTTTTCAATAATTCCATGAGTTGATGTCACTGTACTCTAAGTAAAGATATTAGTCCAACTGATTTTCTGACTGCGGGTTAAAGAAAAAGAGACTGATATAAAATTCCACTTCCCATCTTGTATAAATGTAACATTACTTCACCCTTTCCCTTTGTCAACATCCCACTCTGATAAGCATCCTGGAACTGAAAATTTGGTTTGCTATCCCTGCATCTAAATGATCTAAGAACTCTTCCTCATCGACTTCACATTCTGATAATAAACCCAATAAACAAAAAAGAGGGCATTGTTTTCCATACATTTCTCATTCATTTGTATTTCTTCCCCCAACACTAATCCTGATAGCAAATCTCCACTTTGACTCACTCTCCCACCCTACACACATCCTGCCAAGTGTCCGAGATTATGAAATTCCAGACTTTGCACATGCATAATCTATATTAATTTTAACAGATCTATATTCTAACAGTTTTAATATATACATATATATGCAAGAAATAGAAATCATTAGAACTGACTTGTCAGTGAGACTATTTAGTGAAACAAATTTTAGAAATAAAAAGTTCTCTGTGCATCATTAACATGTCATTCAGAGTCATTTCTTGCATGCTTTTCCTCCTCATCTAATATCACTTATACATTTACAGTGTTGTTTTTTGATAACGAGAGTCACCTGGACTTTCAGAACCACTCATTCATCCTTGGATTTATTCTCCAATTAGCTACATTTTAAAATGTCTTTCATCAATATTTAAAAATTTGCTCTACTTTAAGAAGAGAAAAACAGCTAACTTAATTCAACAGATGATTTTACTGCCTCACTAAAAAGGCATGACCTCACTCTATTTTTCTCCAGCCTCATTCTTTATTATCAACTGCCCTGTCTCGTTATCTCTTCTTTAAGATTTTTTCCTATTTCCTTACCAGACTATTCAAATCATCTGTGTATTTGAGTTCACCCATTCCTGATAATGTGTTATTTCAGTTATATATTCTTCCACTGGCCTGTTCCTATTACTTTTTATTACATTATCCCCATCTTCCTAAAAGAGTTAAATCCATTCCATACACACAATAAAAATCATAACACTTGTAGCAATTTTTCCGATTCTATTCTTCTCTTCAAGGAGAAACTTATTGTAAAATATTCCTTGCCCAATTCCTGATAACTCCTCAACAACTTATGATCTAACAGCTTGCCTTTTTTTCTTCTTTCTTTTTTTATTGTTGTTCTATTACAATTGTCCCAATTTTCCTCTATGGTTCTGTGCTGACCCACCCACCCCCTGCTCTCATAGTCAACCCCACCCTGTTGTTCATGTCCATAAGTCATTTATACTTGTTCTTTAGGCCCTTCCAGTTTACTTCTCAACATC
Organism: Artibeus jamaicensis; assembly: GCF_021234435.1. Taxonomy (NCBI): domain Eukaryota; kingdom Metazoa; phylum Chordata; class Mammalia; order Chiroptera; family Phyllostomidae; genus Artibeus; species Artibeus jamaicensis. The sequence goes on from NW_026522030.1 coordinate 61,825,430, forward strand.
ACTTCTCTAAAGTTGCTGCTGGCAAAGATTACTTCCTATTATCAGTTATCTATTTATACACAATAAGCTCCAAAAAAACTAATGACTTGCAATAACCATTAATTGTTGATTACAAGTTTACGTGTCAGTGGCTCTGCTGATTTGAGTCTGGCTGAGTTAACCTGTACAGTGCTTGCTCTTAATCTATGTGAACAGGTGACTTGTTTGGGAAATGGCTGGTTGAGGATAGTGGACCAACTGCTGATCATGACATGAGCTTTTCTACATTTCTAAATCAGTCACCTGCTCAAAGGATTTTAATTTTTCTCTAATAAAATATTAAATTCTCAGTTGGGAATTTAAGGCCCTCCACTGTTTGATCCCAGTCAATGGGTGTTACATGCAATCCTATATGCCTTTTACTTCAGTTATACTGGTCTCTTGATTCCCAAAACAGTTCCTATACACCCCTATTCATATCCTTTTGCTTATGTTTCCTTACTCTTGAATAATCTTCCCACAAGATCCATCTACTTAGTCTTCTACCTGTTTAAGAATTTGTTCAAATAGTACTTGATGTGAATCCTGTCCTTTCTAGACTGCGGATTCAATATTTTCTTTTTGCTCTCCTATCTTACATTATATGTCTACATCTCTACATTGGATGCTAAACACTTTAAGGAAAGAAATTATCTCTTAGGTTGTGTTACCAATGGTCAGAGATTTTGTACATAAGTGTTATTAAAATGATAAATATGTGCTGGTATTGAATGGTTTAAGATATAATTTTCAAGAAAAAACCTACAAGAAGTAATATATATGCAGTGTCTTCCTACTTGTCAAAAACCTAATTTGCATATATATTTTTTTAGTTCATTAAATCAAGAAAATATCAAACTCAATTAATTGAAGATCAAATTTCAATGTGTAGTGTATCATTTTGCTCAGTGGAATCTTGAAAATACATAATAAAATTAAAGCTTATCAGTCAATATCAGTATTAGTAGTCACTGTTTACATTTTAATCAATTTGGGTCCTCACAATAAATAGCACACTGATGGTGGGAAATTTTAAAATAGTTTAATTAAGGGCTATTCACAAAAAGTTGAGTATCAGTTAGCAAAACTAGGAAAGATTGAGCTAGCAGTACTACCATGGAAAACTTCCCATCCCTTGGCTAGAACCTTTACCAGGACTTGGAGATAGAGGACTCTGCAGAGAAAACACAGGAGCTGTGACCTTTGGTAGAAAGATGTTAACAAATCCAGACCTAACACTACTTCCTCTTTCTTCTTTCTCCTAGTATTTCCTAGCGACCAAATTCAACCAGAAAACCAACCTTGCCCTGTAACCAAAAAACCAGGGGAGGTCAGTAATGTGGTAAATAGAAAGTAGGGTGGAAAAGGATGGAGTGTGTGGACCTGGCAATGATTGATATCTGGGAGTCATGTTTCAACATTTTGTTTTTATTTGACTGTCTTTTCAGGTTTCTGATTCTGTTTCAGAAAAATCATATGAATGAGTTTCATTAATAATATGTTGGCTTAGTAAAAAATGTGAAAATTTCAGTTAAAAGGAGTCTTTGGATCCAATTATTTTGCATCTTTGTGAAGAAATTTAGCATCCACTTCAATAATATGAAAAAAATACTGTGGAAGGAGAGTGAATTTAGAAACCTTTTGATTATAGCTTTCTGTTTGAGTACATAATCAACTTCACAGTCAGATATTTTGATGTCTTAAAATTATTAGTAGTACTGATGTGCTTTATTAAAAGCACAAAAGTGTTTTTATTCTTCTCAGAAAATGTTGTGAAGCACATACATTCAGTAATACCACATTTGGGATTTGCAGGATACTCTGGTAGATTTCTTATGATACTTGAAGGATAAAACCTACCTTGAGTTCTCATCTGAAATACATAAAAGGCCAAGCAAGCAAAGAGATATATAGCAAAACATTTTAAGAAATTAATCCTCAACCTCAAGAAGTGGTAGAGGAGACAAAACAAACTTTTAAAAATTGAAATAATTTTAATGATGAATTTCTTTTGACCTAAAAAACAAGAGACATTAAAAAAAAAAGATTATCCTTCAGAAATAATGACTTTCTCATTTTGGTTTATATTAGTTCAGATACAACATCTAATTTGAATCACATAACAAACATTGTGATACATTTTTGGATACATTCAATTACTTAATTTCTAATATAAATAAATTGCATGTTAAAGAAATTAAATAATATTCTTAAGTTTCAAAACTAGTAAGTGACAAATGCTTCAACTGAGCTACCTGACTGCTAGTGTAGTATTCTTTACACACTACCAGAATTTATAAAGCATTTTTGGGTAGGTAAAATTTGCATATCATTTTCCATACTAAGAAAATTTTAGAACATACATCAAAAGAATAAATTTTAAAAGGATGAGATAAAAATAAATGTAAATAGAAGATCTGAGACTTCTTTACCTGCCTTCAGCATACCTGCATGTCCTGCTTTAAAAAATATTGGTCAGTACTACATATGCCAATTTACCCTCTGAACTAAGATAAATTTGCAGTCGTTAATGCTCACCCTATAGAAAATAAAACCCAAAGGTTCTTAGATACTCTATGTCCAAAATTATGAAGAAAAAAACTATGAAGGCATTTTTAAGGCAAAAAAATTATAGGATATGATAATCGTTTACATATAAGGACCATTGGAAAAGACGTCCAGATTTCTAATTTTTTCCCTTCAGTCATTAGGAAAATGCTGATTAAGTTATGAAATATAAAAGAACACCTTAATTTTATATTTTGGTCTTTAGCCTTTTTCTGAACTGAGATGATTTTCTTTCTCGTTTGAGTTATAGTTCTCAATATAAACATAGATATCAACTTTCTGTTTATATTATTTGTATCCATTGTCTTTACCTCAACATTGTTTTTATGAGACACTTATTTTGATGTGTAACTGTTGTGATCATATTATTCCATTTTGACTCACATTAAGAAAATTCCCTAATACAATTCAAAAGAAATTATGCACCTTAATGTTTATAGCAGCACAATTTACAATAGTCAAGTGCTGGAAACAGCCTAAGTGTCCATAAGTAAATGAGTGGATAAAAAAACTGTGGTACATATACACAATGGAATTCTATGCAGCAGAAAGAGAGAAGGAGCTCCTACACTTGGCAACAGCTTGGATGGAACTGGAGAGCATTATGCTCAGTGAAATAAGCCAGGGAGTGAAAGACAAATATCATATGGTCTCATCTGTAAGTGGAACCTAACCAACAAAACAAACAAGCAAATAAAATATAGCCAGAGACACTAAAATAAAGAACAAACTGACAGTAACCAGAGGGCAAGGGGGAAAGGGATGGTGGAAGAAAATGAGGGAAGGGCCACCAAGGACACATGGGCAAAGCCAAAGGTGGGTAGGTTCAAGGGTGGGAGGCAGAGATGGGTGAGGCAGGAAGCATCGTGGGGAGAAAATGGAGACAACTGTACTCAAACAACAATAAAAATAAATAAAAAATTAAACAATTTAGAAAAAGAAAATTCCCTAATTCAAACTGGCTTAAACAATAAGGAAATGTATTTTTTCACATAAATAGAAGTCCAAAGGTAAGACAGACTCCAGGCATGAGAAACAGACTGCAGTGATGGCATCAGGAAATAAGTATTCTTCCAGTTCTCTGCCATTCTTACAATCACAGGATAGCTGCCAGGATATGGTGTTATATGCTTCCTTTCTATGTCCAGCAAGATAGAGGGAGAACCTCCTTCCTGACCGAGGAATATAAACCCTTCTTTCAGTTAGTTTGGGTGAAGTGTGTAAAGAACTGCACTTACATCAGCTAAGTAGATAAAATCTTCCAATATCTACTCTTTCTCCCTAAAATAATTTATCCACATATCCCTAAGTCCCCCAAGTGAAATTTACCAAAATTTAAAGGAACACATAACTCAATTGCTATATAAACTTTTCTACAACACAAACAGCTAAAAACATCTTTTTCATGGCACAAGTATAATCAGAGCCATGAAAAACAATTGGGAATCTACTGAGCCACTACTATCATGTTTAATAGAAAGCCAGAAGAATTTACATTAAAATTAGAAATAAACTATTTGAATAAGTTCTGTCAATATAAATGTACAGCATTGTGACTATAGTTAATATTGTGTTGTATATTTAAAAGTTGCTAATAAATTTTAAAACTCATGACAAGAAAAAATGTATCTGTTGGTGATGAATGTTAACTTATTGTGGTAATCAGTTTGCAATATATACATACATTAAATCATCTACTCGTCCTAAAAGTGATAGACCATGTCAATTATATTGCTACTTCAAAAGTTTTTAAATAATTTTTTGAACTTGGAAGTTATTCAATTTCTTTGTTCATCAGTTTTCTCATTCATAAACAGGAAGGACTAATACTACCTAGGATTGTGATTAGCATATTCTAAATTACGAAGTGCAATGTAGATGTGGTTGGTTCTCTGTGAAAGCTGTTAGGTTGCTGGCAAAAAGTCTGAAGGATGCTGGCTAAAACCCTTTAAAGTCTCTTTCAGCTCTAAAAGTTGTAGCATACTAGTAAATAAGAAACAGAATGAAGAGAAAATGTATCTCTCTCAAGTTATACATACATTTACATATGAAATAGAATGTTTACCAAATATAGGTTTTTAAAACCATATCTTTTATGACAAATGCTGAATTCAAAAACGGTTCATTCTTTATTGAGATTTCCTATATAAAAGGTAATAGCTATGTTTGCTTGCTTATTTCAAGCAATCTTATCTTTTACACTCGATAGTACCAAAGGGAATAAAAAGGTCAAAGTTTTAAAAAACTATAAAGAAATCACATTATGTTTTTGTTATATAGTTTTTAAGATGCTGTACCAAGACTTATAAATTCTTTACAAAATTTAAGGAAATGCCTGCCTCCATTAAGATGGTAGTCCACCAAAATGAGTTCTCCAATTATTTTGAAGTACTAAAATACTACCTCAGCAAAAGACTACAGCTTGACTACATTTCTTAGCCGCCTTTGAAGTTAAGTGGGTCATGTGCTGAAGTTTTGCCAATATAATGTGACCAGGAAAATGTATATCGTTTTCAGATCTGGATAGGCCTCTTTTTTACCTTCCTGGAATGCTGAGACCTGGTTCTGGAAGTGAACCATTTACCATGCAGTAAAACAATGAATGACACGGGGCTGCTTTAGAACATGATTAAATTAATCTGAGACCCTGAATGAACATGTAGAACAGAGCTTCCTGACACCTTGAAGCCCCTGAATTAGAAATTTTACTAGATTTTTAAAAATCATCGTTTGCCCTGGCTGGTGTAGCTCAGTGGATTGAGCACGGTCCTGCGCACCAGACAATCGTGGTTCGATTCCCAGTCAGGGCACATGCCTGGGTTGCAGGCAGGTTCCCTGCCAGCCACTTCCCAGCAGGGGACGCACGAAAGGCAACCATACATTGATGTTTCTCTCCCTCTCTCCTTCCCTTCCCCTCTAAAGATAAATAAATAAAATCTTAAAAAAAAAGTCATCATTGTTTTTAAGTTTTGGGTTTCTTAATTATTAGTAACAAAATCTTCATCAAACTAAAGGCAGATTCATTAAGTGTAAAATACAAAACACATTATATATTTAAAACAATAAAGTCAAAGATAAAGTGAGGAAATCTGGAAAAATGAAAGGCCAAGGGACACATTTATTAGTCCTAAGTATGGGATATAATATAGATTAGTGGTTTCCAACCTTTTTCATCTCATGGCACACATAAACTAATTAAAAATCAATGGCACTTGAAAAAGTGTATTTTGCCAATCTGACTAAATAGGTATCATTTTGATTCATTCACACCACACAACTGTGTTGTGTTGGCTGTTATCATTTTTTAATTTGAGAATCTAAGAGAAAAAAGGTTAATGCCCCCGACTAGTCAGGTATTGCACATTTTAAAAATTCTTGCCGCTCACAAGTTGAAAATTGCTGAGATAGATTGTTCAAGTTTCTGCCTTAGATAACTCAGTTTTTAGAACAGAATGTTAATTATTCAAGTAAGAATCAAGCACCTAACAAACTCACTGCTGTCATTTCTCTAGTGTTGCCTCAAAGTACAAGAGATGTCTGACAGTTTGGCTTTAAAAAAGAACTCCCTTACTAATAAATAATCATGAAATATGCAAAGATGACTCTGATGAGATTCTGAATATGAACTTTATAAGCAAAATCTGCTATGGACAAAACACGATGTAGTTTAATTCTGACCATTCAGAGATGCTTTATAATTTAAAATTTGAATATAATTTTCCTCATAAAGTCAGAGGTGGATATTACCTAAATGTTACTGGGTTTTTTTGTTTATATTTGCATTGTGTAAATATTGTTTATATCAGATAGACAAGATATATATCAGAAAAAAGTTTATAGAATAGAATTTATACTTGCTCTATTAATCACTAAACAGAAATATTAAATTGTGTCATTCATGAAGATTTTGTGACAAATTCTAAGTAAAAATATTTTCCTTGTAATAAAACAGAAAATGGTATTTTGGACTAGAATCAAAGTCATGCTGCTAATAATTACTTAACCAATAGTGATAATTCAGTTCATTAAATAATTTGGTATTAGTTTCATCCTGTCACTATTCATGAATTGGCAAACCTAAATCTAAGACTATTTAAACAACAAAAAATTGTTTTCAAGAAATCTTTAATATTTACAGTGTTCAAATTTAGCAAGGAAAATGTATTCTATAACCTATATAAGTACTCGTTTTATATTGCTTTAATTTATATTTTAATTTAATTAAAACCCAAAAAGTATATTTTTGAGAGTGGTAGCCATGCAAAAAGTTGCTGATGAAAAAATGTCAACTCTCCTCACTGACACATTTTTGTTGCTCATTTATACAACTTATAAGCCCTCTTTTCATTACATAAGAGCAAATTTGAAATTTTGAAAATCAAATGTTATTTTAACAGGTATAATGATCTGCAGGTTTTGTTTATTTTAAACAAGGTCCCAGATTGAACTTGTTTAATAACTTTTCTAAAACCAGTTATTACCCATTTCTTAAACAGGTCTATACTTTAATATATCATTTTTATGTTATTTCATGATATCTCATCAATTATCAATAGGTAACTTCAACAAAGTCGAAATACAGTTAGCCTTAATCCATTTTATGGGGCATTTGGATTAAGATTTTTTAAGTTTTCAGGAATTAAGCTAAAATATAGTCCTTTGTGCATGCCTCATTACTTTACACATTTATATTGCATATGGTTTTAAGACAAAAGGTGTTTAAAAACTATATAAATTAAACATTTTGAATTTTTGTTGACTATTCCCAATTTTATAATTGGCAATATTTTGTATCTTTTATAACATTATTCTCATATTACATAGAGCTTTAGCTTATGTGTTTACTATATTAACAAATAAAGAAGTGGAAAATGTCAACATTTCTATAAAGGACCAAAATACAGAAGGCAAGGGAAGGTGTCAGAAAAATATTAATTTATGACTTTCACATTTTGGGCTGTAATTCTTACTGATAGCGCATTTACTTTGAAGCAGGCATTTATTATACACAGAATCTCACTAAAATTTGTGTAACATTTTTAGGTAGGTTATACTCATTTTAATGATGAGAGATTAACTAATTTATACCCAAAGTTAAGTAGCAGTAGAGCAGATATACTTTTTCCCTTTCCGCAATTCCTACTGACACCTAAAAATATTTAATTTCTTTGATAATTAGGAAATGAACTAAAGGAGATAGAAATACTTTTTATATACCTACCTATTCTCACTGTTTCTTCTCATTTTTCTGTCATAAGGGAAGATTTTAATATTCACAACTACCCATATTTTGCCATGTATAATGCACTTTTTTGCCCAAATTTTTGAGGGAAAAATATGACTGTCCATTATACATAGGTATAATAATCAATTTGTAACAGTACATAACATTTCTTGTACCTCGTATCTGTTCGTGTTATGTAACTGTAAGTTACATAAAATTTCTTGTACCATGTACGTTCAAAAGTAAATGCTAAAAATTCCTTTATAATACAAAAAAAAACAAGTATCTAAATATAAATAAATAAAAACTGAATTAAAAAATTAAAACAAAAGATTTTTTTCCTGAAAGTTTGGGCCAAAAACATGGGTGTACACAGCAAAATACAGTAAATATCAACTACCTGTAAATATAATGCATAGTGTCTTCAACACCCAGGACTATAAAACTCACAAAACTATTTTTTTGGCAACTTGTTTTATATTATATGCTATATATTTAAAACTTGTGGAGTATGCTACAAATAAAAACTCTAACTCATTATCATTTATAAAAACTCTTCTCACGGTTTCTCTGATTTTGGAACCGAAGTGTTCCAGCACTGTAACACTCTCTTACACCCATGATTTTTATCAGGTACAATGGTATCCTCTTCACTACTTGGTAATAAAAAGTGTTATTCATTAACAAATTGCACTGGAGTGATTTTAGAACATTTGGTGTAGAATTAATGACTTTCTGCCACTGAAATCACAGTTGAGACTTAAATCATCTTGTTTTAGGGCTTCTGATATACAAACAATTAATAATTTCCTAAAGTTCTTAAGCAGTCAAAATTAGGAGAAGTAGATATGATACTCTAATACCAAGTCTAAATGTAATAAAATAATGAAGTGTTTACACTATCTTCGGATTATTTAAAATGCTATTACATATGGCGGGAAAAAAAGTTAACTTGCAAAGGGTAACAGGTTAGATATTAAAATATGTAAAATAGTTCTTAAAATCTTAAAGAAACAAATGTAAACATTTAACAAACTTTACTTAATAGTCATGGGGTGTTTTTAGGTCATTTTTAATGCACCAGATTTATTTACCAATTTAAATGATCACTTATATGCAGAATTTAAAAAATTCCTTGGGAGGGGGTAAACAAATCAATATATATTAGATGTATAAGGACTAGAGCCAGAGGCAGACTGAGTTCCTAAGTCATAAATAATACCTTTTGCATAAAAAAGGGTGGTACTTTATAAGAAATCCAAGTAATATCAATTTATAAAAACAATACTTAGAATGTTGGCCACAAAAAATATAATGGCTGGAGGCTTTAGGGGATTGAAGAAGGAACAAAAATACACAACCAACTAAAAACGCGCATTTCGCCCCTCAAAGAACCAAAATAGAGTAAAAAATTATAATAGTTCCTTATGACACCCACAAAAGTTCAGGCATTAAGACTTGTTGCCTGACACAGACTTCTTGCTGTTTTAAAACACGCCTTTCCGTCCTTAGGCCTCTCTCCCTGGACACCAGCAGTCGCAAGACGTAGAAGTTCTGCACTCATCTAGTCTCCGGAGACCTGCAACCTGCTCAGCCTCCCGACAAGAGTCCCCCGCACCAGCTCAGCAGACAGGTTCCCAGGGCCCAGCGCGGCCTGGGGAGGGCGCTAAGTAGGGGAGCCGGAAGTCTAGGGGGAGGGGCTGCACAAGGCCCCGCCCCTCCCAGGTTGCGGCCTCCAGCTACAGCCACGGCTCTGGGGGCTCTGGGGGCTCTGGGTCCAGGGGTCAGACGCCAGGCTCGGGTTCACGCAAAGACAGCTCCTCCGGGTCTCCCCCCGGGCGTGGCCCACGCTGTTCCAGGTGCAGTTGCAGCAGGGCCCGGCGGTACATGGCCTCCAGCTTCTCGAGGCGGGCCCTTAGGGCCCTGGGGCTGCCCGGCTCGCGGTCCGGGCCGCCGCCACTCGTCCTCCAGTTTGTGCCGGCCCCTTCAGAACCTGGGGTCGCTGTCGCCGCCTCCGCGGGCGCCCCGTCACCGCCCTCGCCGGGGAACCGCAAGGCCTGGCGGAAGAGGCTGCGGTTTTCGCGCTTCAGCCGCCGGTTCTCAAGCCGCAGCCGGGCGTTCTCCTCGCGCAGCCGCGCGTTCTGCCGGTCCCGCTCGTCTCGCGTGCGAAGGGCCTCCAAATGGCTCGCCGCAAGGTCGGCGAACCGCTCCTCTAGCTGCTGCCGGGCGCCGCCCGCACGACCGCGCCAGCCCACGCCGCAGCTGCCACCCCCACGAGCCCGGCACGGTCGGCCATGCCCGTTCCTGGCCCCACCGCTGCCTCTGCCCCCGCAGCTCCCGTGCCTGGTCGCGCCACCACGCATGCGCCACATCGGTCTCGTCCCACCTCGCCAGCGTCCCAGCGCCAAGGGACCACGCGCTCAGGCGCGAGCTAGTTCGGGGTCAGCGGTGTGGCCGGGGCAACAGCGGAGAAGGCGACGAGGTGGCGGGCGGCGGCTGCTGGCTTGGGGCCACAGGAGGCCGGGAATTTGCCCGGTCTGAGGCGTGTCTTGTCTCCTGTGGTGGAGCTGCCTCCTGGGCCTGCAATCTCTGGGCCGCAGCCCATACACAATACCCCCGGGGAGCGCTTTGCCGCTCAGCTTCTGGCAGCGCGGGAAAAGCAAGTGTCCTCAGCTAGGTTCTGCCAGGGCACTTCCGTGTAGGCCTGTGCACTCAGGAGCCAGCCAGCCTCTCCCTGCTCCCCGGAACAACCACCAGTGGTTTACCTTTCTCCTTCCAAGGCAATCTCAAAGCAAGTAATAACTTCTGAGACAGAGATGTGGAGCTACTTGAAAAGTTCTGTATTTAGTACAGAAACGTGGCGGTTTAACCCACCTTGAAGCTTTATAAAACATTCAACAGAATGGAGCTGAGCACCTGCCATGGGACCCTAAAGTGGGAACAGGTAGCTCTCAAAAGAACATGGGCAATTCCCATTTTGTGTACAATTGGGAATTCACTTGTAAATTGCAACTCCACAAAACCTTTGAAACTCAAAATGTGCCATTCATACGCTCAAGAAACTTAGAATATTCTGTAAGTTCCATAATGCCTGAGGACATGAGGAATCAACTCATTGAAAGAATCCTTTGTTTTTAAGGATCTCAACCTACAACATAACTTGGTTATTGTAAAGTAAATAAAGGGTAAGATACTGATGGCAGAATCTCTTAGGGGAGAGCGGAGTAGCAAGAATCTATATTTTTAAACAAAGTCCCAGGTAATAGTTTCACCGAAGTCTCCAAACTACTGGAACAACTAAAGGAACAAAGAGCATATGAGAACCCTGGTTCACAGAGCTGCGGTTTCATTGAGTAGTACAAATAAAAAGTAACTAGGGGAAAATGCAAGTTCTTAATTTTTATACATTATTTTGCCGAGTAACATCCTAAACACCCATAACTACAAACGAAATCTCTCAGTTGGCATTATTTCATGAAGTAAAAAGTAAGTATAATTTCAGAATTTCAAACAATAGTTTTAATTACATACTGTATCATTCTTAATTTCCATTAAAAGTACACTGAAAACTTGGGTGCAGATATGCACCAACTACTCTATGGATTGTTGAATCAAAAATATGTTTTTCTCACCCTGAGTGGTTGAGTGCTGTCCTGGGAATCAAAGGGTCATGAGTTCAATGCTGAGTCAAGGGCACTTACCTGCGTTGTAAGCCAGGTCCCTGGTAGGGGGCATGCAAGAGGAAACCACACATTGTTGTTTCTCTCCCACTTTTTCTCCCTCCTGTCCCCTCTGTCTAAGAATAAATAAAATCTTTAAAATATATATGGTTTTCCCATTGTGTGTACAGAGCATGCTCAAGACAATGCTGGTGTATAAGCAAAGATGATTAGTTCTCAACTTCAGATATGATGACTTGTAAGGATTTGTAAGATATGATAGACATGCCATGGAAGCTAGAAAAAAAACACTGCATGAGAAAGATTTAGTCACCCTCTCGTGGGTGTTAGGAATTGGGTAATACTGTGTTTTATTTTTTGTTAGCTACATTCTCCACACCCCAACATGTGTATTCTTTAACAGCTTCCCAGATTAAAGCTCAGTTTCACTTGTAGACTATCTGTTAACTTTTTGTAACCAACCTCTGTAGTGAACCACACTAGATTTCCTAAAGGTCATTTAGGCTGTTTATATGAGAATGCCTCCATGCCCTGCTCTACACACCCAATCCAACCCCAAAGTACTCTCTTTTGCCTTGATAAGTTAATGAAGTAAAGTAAAATATGAAAAGCAGGTAAAACTGATTAAGCAAAAGGAAATCCGGTAAAATTGACGATCTGTTATATCTTAACAGTAATATTATTCGCGAATCCTTCCAATAGAATCCTTCCATTAATGCAGCACTCTGAGTCGGGCACATTGCATATACAACTGTATTTATTTTATTAATAGGAAGGGATAGAAGAGAGGGAAGAGAAGGACAAGGAGTGAGAAAAGAAAAGCCTGGGGTGGGGGTAAGAAGGAAAAAAAATTTCAGCAAAAGCCTATCTGCTGGGAACTGCCCTGCCTGGTTTCAAGAGTTGTAACCACCCTCCCCCCTCCCCCACCCCCACCCCCAGCCCAGGGCTCAGGCTGAGTGAGCAACCTTGGGACTCATAAACCAGCCACTAAGGAGACAAAGCTTACCTCCCAAGTAGGGGCTCCACCTCTGCTCCTTTTACTTCACTATGCCTGGCCCCCAATGCTTGATTGGTTAGCCAATGATGGGTGAGATTCCTCAAGGGAGGAATGACCTAAAACAGGCATAATCATGGGGGCCCCTGGGGAAGGACTTGGGGGCTACTGAAAAAGGGAGTGATGAACCCTTGCCCCTTGGCTTTGACATAGCCTGAGTCCTCATTCTGTCTGCAAGAAGTCTCCTGATCTCTTGGTTGCCTTACTTCCCCTGCCTGATTTAAGCCTGAAACAATGCCTTGAGCCTGAAACAATACCAGTGGTGGGCGCAGCCCTGTGCTAGAAAGGGCGGTTCCCTAGGGCGATCAGGCATAAGAAAGAATGCATAAAATCCTATGAAACCTACTTTGCTAATACCCTCAATTTAAATGATAAGGGTCCAAGCCTGAAATGAGTCTGTTTCCCCTGAATTTTATGGACCTTTAGCTATATAAACCTGTCTCAAAATAGGCCCTCAGAGGGCCTATTGGGTTATCTATTGTTTAATCATTTCTGCCTGACAATGATTGATGAGCTTTATTTCTTTGCAAATTGAACCCAATAAAAGCTTGTCAAGGCACGGGTCAGGGTGCTCTCCCCTTGAGATAGTGGCTGGGCCATCCCTTTTCCTCCATGGGACTTGGTAGTTCATGTGAATTTCTTGTATCTCATCCACAATGTTAGGGATCCCATGAGCTGGTGTCCGCATCACCTATCCAAAACAGTCATGAAGGTTTTCTGTGCATAGCAATGATCATTCATGGTTAATGGAGATTCTACCAACCTTCCTAAATAGGAGGTAGAGACAATGGATGCAATTTCTAAGTTGAAAGTATATTTGGAATAATTGAGCGACTAAAATGATTGATTCCCAAATTATTACTTGTGTTTAAATTTAAATAATAAGCCAAGAATCTATACCTGAAGATGAACACTTACATCATTTCCAAATAAGATAGCAAAAGTTTAGAAAAATACTTCTACACACCATTGTTTGTAAGTATTCTACATATGAAAATATTATGTTGCAAATAATATAACATATATGTAAGTAAAATGAAAAATCTTAAAATGAGAAAAAGTTATGAAATTGATTAAATTTATAAGAAATATACAGTTATAGGTACCCTTAAAAAGAGAATACAGGAAAATATATATCTTGATTTAAAAAATATAAAAGATAAACACACATGCCTTTCTTTAAAGATGGAAGTTTCTAAACAGCAAAATTGCTTGCTAAGTAGAAAAAAGTCTCAAAGGACACAGATTACTTTTTCCTGACATAGTATTTATTGTCCTTTAAGCTATGCTCACTCAAGAAAAAGAGATAAGAATTGTCTAATAACAAATTTGACAGTTTTATAAACAAAAGTTTAAAAAAACCCTCCAGTGGACCATTTTCATTTTGCGTTTAGGAAACTCTAAGGCTGAAGATTATTTTTTGACTAATGTTATAAAGTTTGGAATTAAAGAGCAGAAAGAGTCATTTAGAGTGCTTGATTTTGTTAGTTCCCTAAAGCAACAACTTTTTATTTATTTATTGTTTTATTAAGAGGACTTTTTGTAAGTATTTAGCTTTTCCTCCCTTACATCCTCAATTCCCATTCTCTAATTATACAAGAACTTAAATGTTGTCTTATGTAAGAGAAAAAAAGATGAACAAAAGATTTTAAAAGCATTGTTTGTTACTATAATGCATTAAACCAACAATTTTGTAAATATCGTATTTAAGAAAAGCTGTGTCAAGAAATTGGAATGGCAATGTTTTTGCCTTATGCTTCATGCACCCATTATAATATTTCTTAAAACGAACTTTAAATGACAGCTGTTGAGTTTATTGCCCCATTTTTCCTATTCTCCAAAAAAGTTATATCCACACATTGTAGCTATTATATATTTCTCAGTGCTTACTTGAGCAAGAGGCCCATGATATGTGTATATATATAATATATATATACATATATATAGTTTGTTTCTTATATTCCAAGTTTATTTCTAAGATTCATTTATTGCCATTATCATTTGACTCTAATTTCTTCATTTTGAATCACATTTATTAAGTGAGCCATATTCTTAAGGATTAATGGTACATTCACGTTGGGACAAGTCATTCTATATTAAATATCCCTCTCTCTTACTTCTCTTCTTAAAACATCCTATATATCTCACCAAATAAATTTTGGTCAATGACTTTGATCAAGTTTATTACATAACAATTTTGAACTTCTTAGTGTGGTAATACTTAAGTTTTCCAAAATCTGGATGTTCTGGGTCTTTCCTTGCTTACCTTATATTACTCCTCTGCTGAATTAGTTGCTCTCCTACTAAGACTCTTTGAGCCCTAAAGTTTGGTTGTGAAGTCCCCTCTGTAGATTGAATTGTGCCCATGCCCCAATTCTTTGTTGAAGTCCTAACTGCCAATGTGATGGTATTTGGAGATGAGGTCTTTGGGAGGGAATTAGGGTTAGAGGAGACAAAGCTCATATGATGGACTTAGTGGCCATGTAAAAAATGAACACTAATAGTGTGCTTCCTTTCTCTCTTTCTCTGCCATGTGAGAAAACAGCCAAAAGGTGGCCATCTGCAAGCCACCAGGAGAATCCTCCTTGGGGAAATGGATCAGCCAGCCCCTTGATTTTGGACTTCCCAGCACCTAGAATTGTTAGAAATAGATTTCTATTGTTTATACAGTGCCTTTTCTCTCTCTCTCTCTCTCTCATTCATCTGGAGAAAAAAGTTTCCAATAAGAGTTTATACCCTACCAGTCCATACATCTGTCTTGGGTGTCCTGAACTCAAACTACTTTTTTCCTCTTTTAAACATTGATAAAGTAATGTCTGTCCATGTAATTTGTAGCTGAAGTCCTTCATTCTGTTAACATTTCTTATGCAAATGGGTCTGCAAACAGAACATGAGTTTCTGGAGCAGCTTATATTGTGTGTGTATGTGTCTTTCTGTGCATGTTTTTGTGATACAAATATTTCTTAAATTACTAGGATGTCAAAAGCATTTATTCATTTTCGTATATAATCTTTAAAAATAGATTTGCCAAGTAAAAATGCTAACCATACAATAGCCAAAAGTTTATACAATATATCTAGCATACTGCTCTAATTGAAACTAACCAAGGCAGATTTGTAGAATGCTGGAATTATTCAGAATGAAATAAGAAGGGGCTCAGCACTGCCTTGTTAATGACAAGTCTTGTTAGTGACTTGTCTTATTATATAGTGGGTATTTACATGTAGATTTTAAAATATGTAATGAGTAAAAGGTGTGACTTTTAAAGACATCTGGATTTTATAACCTTCCCACCCAAACATGTATGGTCTTAGACAACGTCAAGGTCAGTTTCCTCATTTCTCATTTTTACAATGGGGAATAGTAAATAGTATTTAGGGTTCTTGTGAGGGTCTCTGAATATCTTGTAGAGTAGAGTTGGCCAACAAGGGTACTCAATAACTCTTGATATTATCATTTTGTAATTGTTTTTACTTTATGCAGTAGACATTTATAGAATGAGTTCTTGTAAATAGTAAGTGCCATTTAAAAACCCCATTTGAGTTATTTGCCTAAAGAACCACTTGAAATGTAATATGAAACCGCTTTCTTTTTCTTGATAGTTCTCATTAAATGTTTGTGTTTTAAAAATCCATATTTTGTAAGCCCTGTGTGCTGAAGAGTTTGGTTAATAACATTCTGAGCTTGGTGTTTGCTAATGTTCTCTCTAATGCCCTAGATGAACATAGTTCATTTTCTGGGTGAGGATTTATTAGGGCTATGAAGAGCATATATTGATGCTTGGTAGCATGAATATCTCTTTACTGGAATAATTACTGGAGAGTTATGAATTGGGCATACTGACTGCATTTATTTAGTCTTTTGATGTGGACGAAAATATTAAAAGCTATCAAACACTAGTATTGCCCTTTGACAGTATCGTTTAATTCTACCTACAGGGAAAATTGGGACATAAACAAAAGCAGCATGACTTATCTGTCTTAATTAGGATACTTTCTACAGTGGGAGAAATATACTCTTTCCTTTAAATATTGTAAAAGTGCTAGCCAGACTAATAAAAGAGGGCAAGAGCATTATAGATTAGTAGGCAGTAACACAGCTGAGAACAAAATGTAGCCACACAGGATACATGGCTAAAGCAAGAGTCCAAAATAGACTGTTTAAGGGGGGAATGTCTGTTGTTTTAAAAATAGTGTTGTTTTATGCTATGTGTTGGTGGACTAGCATTATTCCTTAAAGAGTCTGGACCTGAGCTTGCCACAGATGCCTGTGAGTGTTAGCGAGGTAAAATAAAACACAATCTGATATCCAGTTCCTCTTAGACACTAGTCACATTTCAAGTGAAGTTCCCAGCAGTCAAATGTTGTTGTGGACTACTCTGCCCGGTTTTAGGAATTGTAACTCTACCCCTTGTGTCTAAGGGCCTCTGGAATGTGAGCCACAGGAGGAAAAGCTTGTCTCTGATAGCAAATGCTGCCTCAGTTTCCTCCCTGCCCCCAAAGCATGGTTGGAGGAGTGAGACCCCTCAGAGGAGGGGCAACCTAGGTCAGACACAACCACTTGGGAGGCCTTCATGGAAGGATTCTGTGAGGCAGGCGGGGGGGGGCTGCAACAAAGAGCAATGGACTCTTGCCCCCCAACTTTGACATAGCCCGAGTCCCCATGCCCTCTGGGAGAAGCGCTTCCTGGTTCTAATCCCCTTAAGCCTGAATACCTGTTGGGGAGGGGTGCAGCTCCTTGCCTTGCTATAGCATGTCCCAGGGAAAAATCTGGCATCACAAAGACTTCCTGATAAACCTGTGAAATCTGTTCTGCTAAGAGTGCTTTCATTCATATGAAAGGGCTCAAGTAGGAAACTAAAACTCTCTTCCTGACAGACTCTGACTCAGACTAAACCCTCAGATTTCTTTGAAATGTTATCTGCTGTTTGATCCTTGCTGCCCTGTATTCCTGTGTATTACAACCCAATAAAAGGCCCTGAAGGAGGGGGCTTAACACCTTTTCCCCCCTGAGAAACTGGCCACTGCTCAAATCCTTTTTCCTCTGGGAAAATGGCTACCTCTCCTCCCCAAGCAGATCACATCATGTCTTTGTCAAGTTTACTCTCATCCGTGGCACACAGGGGGACTTGCGAGGAAAGTCACCACCACAGAATGTGACTTAGTGGCCAGCACAACAGAGGGTGTAGGAATAGAGCACTCCCATAATCTCAGAAAGACCTATTGGTCAGCAATGGCCAAGTAATAATGTATTCCACTTCTTACTCTAATTATTATTTTCAACCTTCAAAAAGCCATTTTAAAATTGATGTAAAATAAAATGAAAGTGAAATTTCTGCACAGTTCCAGCATTTTTTGGATGTTTGATTTCATGCCAATGAGACATTTCTTTTATCAGCCTTGAACACAAAGGGCCATCGTACATACGTAAGCTAAAATAGTTCTGTCTCAGCCTGAGTTCTCCAGTTATATACACATCATTGAAGGTAGTAATAGGAGTTTGGGGATAATTTCTAATTAGAACTAAGTTATTCACAAGCTATTTTCAGAAAGGTCGCAAAAAACAAGTAATTTAATTTTTCTCCAACCACTGCCCCTCAAACCCATTCTATGAGCTCTTCCTTCCATTCCTTGGATACTATCTCGAGAAGAACCGTTGATTTGCAATTACTTCTGAGCTTAATGAAATAAGCTGAAAATATTAAAGTTCCATTGCAGTGGAATTCAAAACTCCAAACGCTCTTCCTATTCATGGCTCCTCCTTTCCTCACAGCAGTATCACTGCCCACATTTCAGATCATGCCCATGTAACCAGCCTGCACTGGGCGGGAGGGTAAAACTGATGTGTACTCTCATCCATGCTTCATCTCCTCATCCTCCTTCAGCTGTCATTCGTAACTCCTTCAGAGGCAGGCACAGGGACCAGGTGAAAGTGGGATTAAATGAAATGGAAGAAAAAAATCATATGTAGCCTGTGCTGCCATTTTTTGGCATTGGGTCCTCTGACGGCAGATGCCTGCAAGCTAGCCTTTTCTCTCACAGGGCGCCTTGTGTGTTTTTGGCCATCCCACATTGATTTTTCTGGCACAGGCCATTCCCTTTTCTTTACTTCCAATGATTCTATTCTTAATCTTGCTCTAGTGGGAAACTCCACACAGCTTCTTTCTGCAGGGTTGCCTTACCTCCCACAGTTAATCCTTATGGAAAAGTTTTTTGGAAAAGGATAAAGACAGTTACATTTCTTACTTCTCACTTTAGTCCAAACTCAGGAAGCACAGGTCACTCCCCCTACAGCCTTGTAATTTTTCTGTCATCAAAGTCAGCCTCCGCTAACTTTTAACCTTGAGGTTTATCCAAGCAACAGTGTCCCACAAACATTAAGAGCCACTAAGAGGCTCAAGGCCACTATCGTCACATTCCACCTCATGGAGGCTTATGCTAAGAATATGAGTTTTATCAGTTCAGAGTGTATTCTGCTTTAGGCTGAGATGTCAGTTTCCCTTTTGTGCAGTACTGCCACTATTTTTATGCCGCTCGTTTGAGGTGCTTTAACTTGGAATATGTTAAGAGTAGGGATCTCAACACACGATCCCTGTTATACTCTTCCAAGAAATTCATACCCTCATTCACCTTTTTGATTATGCTGTCTTCCTATATACAGAACACTGAACCAGTTTCCCAGCTTCAAACCTTTGATGACAGTTCTGGATAGGATTTAGCCCCTCACAGACAAGTAGGCACCTAAAATCCATGTCTTTAGTTTTAGCACATTAGCTAAGATGAGAACAAGTTCTACCACATTTCAAACGAATAAAATATTTATCCTAGTGAATAATACACATTCATTCAAATGAGTAATGTTTATTGAAGTTTGAGTATGAATCAGTATTTTAAATAAAAGAAGTTCCTAACTTCATGTATATGAACATGTATTGTCATTATAGTTGCAACTCTAACAATGGCAAACTCTCAGATTATACTGAATTCCTATATCCTTTCTTTATGTTTGCTCTAAATATTTAATTAAATTCAGTTAACTTAAATATGTTATTCTATGCTAGTGATTTCTGAACTTATATCTCGATCCAAATATTCTACTTTGAGTTCCATATTCATATGTCAGTTGTTACTTGTCATGTCTTCTTGACTGTCTCACAGGTGTTCCAAGAAATATTTTCAAAATATTGAAAGCTCTTAGCACACTGCCCTCCTCGACTAACCTATTTATCTTCCAGACTTTCCCATCTCAACAATTATTTATTTTCTTGATCAGGGCAGCTGTCTTCTTTGGTTCTCTCATTTTCCTTATCATTCCTATTCCTGGTACTAGGTCCATAACAAGTCTTACATTTCTTACTCAAAATTCTCTGATTTTTTTTAGCATGTTCCATGACTTCAGACAGTCCAAAGTATTATCATCTATCATTTGGCCCATGTAGCAACTGCTTTGCTGGTCTCAATATTTACCCTCTTAAACTCAAACTTCACATTGTCACCAGTGTGACTTTTTGCAAACATAAATATGGACATGCTATCCCTCTGCTTAAAACCCTTCAGTGGCTTCCCATGATACTTCCGATAAAATACAAAATTCTTACCATGGCCTACAAAGTCTGGCATAATTTTAGTTTCCTGCTTACTTCTTGAAACTCATTTCATTTTTATTGCTTGCTTATCTATTACACTCTAGCTATCCTGGCTTCTTTTAGTGCTTAAAGTTTGTCAAACTGTTTCACACCTTGAACATGCATTTCTATCTAACTGGAACATATGCTTCTCTACTCTGTGTGGCCTTTCTTTCTAAGCCTTTAGATCTCAACTTAAATATTGCTAAATAACAACTATCTTTGCTATCTAATGCTTTATCCTATACATTTACTTCAGAATGTTGAAAAATTGTTGTAACTATATTTTGTTTATTAATTTTCCCATTATTCTGTAAGTTCAACTTTAGCACTACAGTTTGTTTATCTGTTCCTCCAGTCTGAAAATACATAGAAACGAAGACCATATCTGATTCATTTATTCCTGTATACTATCTAGGACATTGCAGGTGCTCAATTAATATTAACTAAATGAATAAATCTAGGGGTAATCAATATTTATTTTTATAGATATTAATGCATTAAAATATTTATTTATTAAAGATGAAGTTATTACTAAATTCATTTTTCTAAGCTTAGCTTTTTCAAATATTAGGGAAATAAGAGGACTAGGGTGTTCAAACATTGATAAACAATGGTTTATTCGTATCTACAGGAAATATTCAGACTTAGAGAGAAATTCACTGAGATAACAATCCACCCATAGGTAGATATTAGATTAAAGTAAAACAAGGCTTGAAAGAAAATACTATAGAGTTAAGTAAACACTTTTTAAAAAATATCTGAGGCCAGGGAACTTATTCTACAGTGTTTTTCTATTCCAAAAGCAACAGCAGTTTTAGGCAAGAAAAAAGAAGTCCAGTTTGTCTACATTTTTAAAATCATATCTTGATTTGGTTCTCCATGATGAAACCTGAGACAGCAGTTAAAGAGGGAGAAACTTTCTTTGACCAAGTAGTAGTTAGTTAGAAAGCAACCAGAATATACTTTAAAACAGAACAAAACACTGGGAACTTAGAAATAGGCAAAAATGTGGAAATGCGTGTAATAGAAGATGTAGTAGAGGAGTTAATTAGGTGTTCCTGAGGATACTGGGCAGATGTAATAACTCAATCATCACTTTAGAGTTAAATGGAAACCATATTGAAAAGTCACCATTGATTATTTACAGACTGAAAGAAGGATGTTTGCATGAGATTGTGAAGAAGCAGAGTAAGAGTGTGTACTCAGAAGAAAATAATAGAGTAGAAAGGAGATATCTGAAAAATATTCATCTGAAATGGAGGCCCCATCTGGGAGAAAGGAAATGAGAGGATGGTGCTACATAATAAAGTTAGGTTTTAACTTTTCTCAGGTACATTTTGCCTATAACATGGATGCTGAGTTCCTAAGATCTAGCCCAGAAGTTTGTACAGTTGGAGTTTAATAAAGCATTGCCAAACAGAGGAATAGATTGCTAAATGATAAAATGGATAACAATGGCTGGGCCAGGGATGGAAATATGTGGCAAGTAGGCCAGAACTCCCTCCCCCTTCAGTATATATGTAGATATCGCTAATCACTTACACTATTCTGCCCCCTAAAATTAGATTTAGATTCAGTCTTTAAAACTTTCTCAACACGATGTTCTACGCTCCCTCTACTAATATGTGAGAGAGATGATTTCAATTTCTCTGACAAGCAATCGAGAAAGCAGAGTAGAGGCTGTTCCTCACCTTTCAAGGGCAGCACTCCATACAACTAGATTATGTGCTTGAGTGTCATTATTTGATATTCTAGTTATAGCCAGGTGAAAAAGATAATATGTTCTTGCTTCTGCTGGGAATTTCAGCTAACTTCGTATAAATCAGTGAATACATTTTCCCAGGTCCATAATCTCATGAACTATCTCATGACCTACATGAGACATTTGATTAAATTTTAGATTCTTTGTTTTTCAATGGATACAATATCACAATATATAAAATACAGAGGCATTAATAGATGTGTTTTATGCAATTAAAATAATTATTCCCATATACCTTTACATTTTTATGGCACATAGAAATAATAGAAACACATTTGTTCAAAGTAATTTGAGTTACTAATAACAAGTACAGGATAAGTTATTGGTCATTTCCTTCCCTTTATTTAATTGCTACTGAGAGATATACCACAATTTGGCAAGCTGAACAGGATAACATTAGTGATGACCCAATGAGTGAGATGAGATGGAAGCATCACAACACTAATCCTACTTCCAAAGCGAGCTCCAAAGCCTTTTGTCTGAAAGGCTAGAAATAATAGTTTCCCGTTATTCCAGGTGTCAACAAAGAGCAAACAAAAAACAAATCTTTTCTAAAATTCTCTTAAACATCTCAGATCAAGACAGTGAAACAAGCAAGCAGAAAAAAAAAAGACACTGAAATAGAGAACAAGGGGATAGTGACCAGAGGGGAGAAGGAAGGGAAGTTAAGGGGAAAAAGGGGGAGGGATTTGGAGGAACAAATAGGAAGGACACAGGGACAAGTACTAAGGGGGGTGGAAATGGGAGGGAGGTGGGGAGCAAGGGGCGGGGGAGGCTGGGATGGGAAAAATAGACAAAAAACTGTACTTGAAAAATAACTAAATAAAATTAATTTTAAAAAAAGACAGTGAGGTGAGCCTATTGTTGCTCAGAGATTTGAGGTTTCAGTGAAGGGTCTAAGAAAAGGAACATTGTGTATTTTAACAGATTGGACTTATTATTTCTTGTTTCTTAGCCACCTCATACACAAGAGGCATCTGCTAGAGAAGAGACAGAGAGTGTCAGAACAGAGTTATATGTCAAAATGTAATTTCAGGGAAAAGACTGTTAATATTTTTAAAAATTAAGTAATTGAATTCCATAGAATGAAGAATAGGGCAGACATTATACATTCTCATGGAGATAAAGGAACCCAATGGGGAACATCCACAAAGTGCAAATGTGCTTCCCATCCCCATCCCAGGGAATGGGCTGTTTTTTTGCTTATTTTTAAATTGAAATCATTTTGTGACAGCTCAGTGATTATCATTTCCAGCTGTTTTTTTCCCATTTTAGTGAACATGGAGTGCTACTGTCTGAGAAATGGAAAAGCATTTTTCATGACCCCCAGCAGGGTTCAAGGCCCTGTGGCAACCTCTCCAAGGTTTCCTGGCCAGGGATGGGGCAGGGCTGGAAGCCGCCCATAGGTATGTTTCCTTGGTCAGGTCAGAAGGCACTGGTCTCTGCCTATGCAGAATCTTACACTATCAGTAAGTATAACTCAACCTCCTTGTTCTTATTATTGCTTTGTGTTTTAGTAGGTTTGATGTTAAAAGGCTGGAAATTCCTGCCCTAGTGTCTTCTTCCCAAAGACACTTTAGCTCCCCTCAGGGATGAGGAACTGGGGTTGAACATTTTCTTTAAAATCTATGTTGCAGAGGTTTAAAGGGCAGCAAAACGACTTACCTGAGATGACAGGAGTTTGAGTAGATAAAGATTAGAGAAATTACAGCCAAATTAAAATACCCTATTCTTATTTCCCACTTATGTGCCTCATCTCATGTCTCCTAGGAGTTGTCCTTGTTTTCCCATTTTTTTAAAAATATAATGAAATGTTTGATAGAATATTTAGAGTCATAATCTTTATTATGCTTTCAGAATGTTCTTTATGTATGACCCAATAGCAAATCATAAAAACCAAATAAATATTTATTAATTTTTAATAAATTCCTGTCTTCTAGTTTCTCCTAGGTAAGAACTCTCAGAAGTTAATATATATTTAAGTAAGTGGAAAATTAGTTATTTTTCCTTTAGCCTGTATTATTTCCTCATTGTTGTTTTCTCATTTATTTCATTGCTCATTTTCAATCCAAACCTATCTCTCGCAAACTGAAACTTCTAGTTGAAGATTTTGTTACTTGTTGCTAAAAACTATAAAAAAATTTACATAAGCTTATGTACACAAAAAGAGAAATATTTTAGAGCAAGTGAAGAGACAATAAACATAAAAACATAGGTATATTTCTGTTTGGCATACAAACAAAATCTAATTGAGTTTTATCACTATGTATTTGAAGAAAATTCTTATATGCATTGGAAGTCTTCAGATCTGCTCCCAGCATAATCAGTATGACCTCTGCTAGAACTTCCGCTGGTTTCAGATGAGATAGTTGTGAAAATTCCAGCAGCTTCTGATAGCATTAATTTATAAAAATGTCACTCTCTGACCTTGGCAAGTTGCAGTTCGTTTTTTCAATAAACATCTAGTTCTTAGAACTTCAAATTCCATGTTGTCAGTGGAAGCCCTCAACTTGCTTTTTTGTCATATGTTCTGGATCTGACATATGGCTGTATGTGTCAGATTCGGGGAAAAGACTTGGCAAGGACTCCAAATCTCTTTGCATCTAAATATATACCTCTAATTCATAAATACTTCCCAAACTCGAAGGGTCCTAGCAAAATTATCTTTTTTAAAAAATTGGTTGTTGAAAGATAATTGGTAAACCCACTTGAAATTCTCAGGTATTTCCTATACCAATGGGGGAAAAACTGATTTTGTGTTGAAAAGAAATTGTGATCTCTGACCTCAAGATGTTTACAGCAAATAGTGAATATTGACATTTCACGTCTACCTATAATATTGGTAGTAAACTTAGCACTGAATATGATTATGAACAGCATTAACTTTCCCTTGTAACATTGCTGTATGCATCTCATTTAGATTCTGGTTCCAAGCACCAATGTTAGTGGGTCTTCCTATTTGGATATTTGGAGGCAGGACATTAACTGAATGGAGTGAGTACTTACAAACCAGAGTGAACAAAGATCACTGAGTTAGTGATCGTATTTCACTGGAGCCTGAGCTATGTTATTTTTCTCATATTTTTCATGCATAGCAGTCACTGGTCTTATTTAATGTCAAACTAACTAATGTAATTTATAATATAGCAGTAAGTAATGCACATTATATTATATGTGACCACAGTGATAAATTCATTTCACATGAAATCACAAAATATATACAAAAACATGTGTATCATATGAGTATAAAACAAATAAAAGTTTCACCAAATAATAGTTAACCTACTATATGTGATGTCTTTTGTGTGTGTGTGTGTGTGTGTGTGTGTGTGTTTTCTATTTAAGTAGGAAAAAAACATTTTTGGGTATGATCCACTAATATATTGCAACCCACAGCTTTAAAAGCACTAATAAATATCTAAAAAGTTACACTATATTATGTTATTAGTGACAAACATAGCTTTTAAATCTTAGACATGTTTTGATAGAAAATGCTATTGTTAAAAATTATATTTCTTTGGCTTTCTGTCATGGTCTCCTTTGACTATAAGAATAGTTGGATGTAAGAATGTTAATTTTAACTGAGTTATTTTCTCTTTTGATTAATTATATCAATGGAAACTTTTAAGGAGATAAAAAAATGAGAATTCAAGATTCTCTTAGGTTATTTTCACAAATGTATGGAAAAGTGGCCAACACTTGAGAATTCCAGAAAATCAGAAAAAAAATGCTATCATCAATTTCAAGGAATCTTGAGCAAACATTTGTATTTGCTGCATTTTTAAAGTGTCGCCTGAAGTTACAAGATTTTAACTATTAATTTAATGTATGCAGAGAATTTCTACTCACACCACATACACAAAAGTGCCAATGGTAAGGAACTTTTATGTGGAAGAGCCTCAAAGTAATTATTTTGTAGAAAAAGAAAATGAGACCCAAGAAATGTTAAGTGATTGGATCAAAAGCTGGTAAGCAGAGAAATGGGCCTGAAGTTCAGATTTCTTCCCCTTTAGTGTGTTTTATTTCCACTATAGCAGCATTTCCCAGTCTTGCCTGACCTTAAGAATTATTTAGGGTGCCTATTAAAAATGAAAATTTCCAAAGCACAGTTCCAGAAGATTGTGGTCAGTTAGCATGGGATGCCATTCAGGAGTTTGCATTTTTTAAGGAGCAGCCCTTCCCTAGCTGGTATAGCTCAGTGGATTGAGCACAGGGCCTGCAAACCAGAGCATTGGGGTTCGACTCCCAGTCAGGGCACATGCCTGGGTTGCAGGCCAGTTCCCAGCAGGGGACACATGAGAGGCAACCATACATTGGTATTTCTTTCCATCTCTCCTTTCCTTCCCCTCTAAAGATAAATAAATAAAATCTTTAAAAAGTAGCCCAGGTGAAGTAGCCCAGGTGATTCTGACACTTAGGCAAGTTTGGGGATCACTGCTTCTGGCTATTTTAATGAGTAGGTTATTTGCTTCTGGTACAATACAGAGTATCTGTTGTTGAATGTAAAAATGACAGTTTTAGTTTAAAGTGCAATATATTTCCCTCTATTCCATATGTATGTGAAGAACACTACAAACTTCAATGATTTAGATAGCTATTTGTTTCACCCACCTAGAAATTAGAAAAGGTGTACTAATCATAGAGATATGAATTTAGCATAATAATAAAATATAATCCACAAATGTTTAAAAGATTTTGGCTCAAAAAGCCCTTGCCTCACAGGCTTGCTTTCAGTAATACCTAACCTGGTCTTAAAGGCTATGAGGACAATCCCTTTAACAGCCTTCTTTTCACGTTCCTTTTGAAACTTTCACAACGTCCCCACTTAAACCACATGTCCCCTTGGTTGCACCGAAAATTTGTAAATATCTAGAGCTGCTATACATCTGAAAACTTAAACTCTGCTCTTCGTATCTATGGCTACAAATCCCCATCTTTCCAGATGCCATCTACTTTTGTCATACATTTTACTCACTGAGAACTCCAATTTCCCACCTCCCATTTTTTTTTCGTTCCCTACCTGTACTTCCCTGCAGTATTCTCTAGCTGCATTGGCCTTCTTTCAGCTCCTTGAACATGCAGAGCCCTCTCCTTTGCTACAGCATTCCTCAATAGCTTTCCTATGGTTTCCTCTTCAAACTCTAGGTCCAAGCTTCAATTTTCACACTGGAGGCATTTTTCATGACTAGCTACCTATAGGAGTTGACACTTCCCCTACTAATTGTCTTCTAGGCATCCTACTGCTGCTCTTCTCAGCTCTTTTTAACAACCTTTATTTATTTTATATACATATTTGCTTACTTGGACTATAATAGGCTATAAAGTCTATGGTCAAAGACCAGGATTACTTATTATTATTATTTTTTGGTACCTAACATGATGTCTGGGTTTCATAGTTAGCCAAGATGTTCACCTGGACATACATATTTCACACTATCCTGTTACTTCTCCTATACTCATCTTAACAAAAGGAACATTTAGAAGGAAATGGGACATTGCAGAAACTACTTGGTAGAACAAACCAACATCTGATCTGCTTCAAGCAATGAGAAATTCAGGGGGAAAAAAAGACAGATGATCAAGAATATCCTGTTCACCAGTTAGGCAAAGCTAACTTTAAAATGTCTCAGGATAGCTAACTCTGTAATTTATTTAAAAATATTATATTTATTTTACTTGCCATTCTATTTGATGTTAAAATCATTTCCACCTATCCCAAACATATTGTACAGTGACTCATAAGACATCTGTGACAAGTGAATGAATATACACAGTGTATTTTTAGAGTAGCAAATATGTGTGTATGCAATTATAGTGCAAGCAAAATTAACCCTGATTAGGAAAAAAGTGAATTATTCAGTCCTAACCACTATTGTGTCACTTTCATCTTTAGAACCAACATTTGCATGGCACAATTTTCAGATCATCTTTAAATGCCAGAATTAATGGGAAATTGTTCCTTATTCTGTATACAACTTTGATAGAGGAGTGTTTCTGCAATGAACACTGAGACTGTTAAGTCCTATTTATGGCTTTAATAGCTTTGCATTAATGAAAAAGTCAGACACCCTTTATAGACCCACCTCAGGGGTTTGTCAAGGAGATGCCCTATTGATGTGACAGAGAGTCAGATTGATTTCTGCCATAGATGAGAAAGTAGTAAAAAGGCTCAAACTGCTTGTGGATAATGAAATGGCTTGCTTTATCACAAATATTCTCTGCACACGTTTCCACTTATTCTTCTACTGGCTGTCCTCTGTTTTTGATATAGCTCAAATATAATGTCTCAATTGTTTGTGTCAACAGAAAGAGGGAATTATAATGATCTCATAACATTCTAGTGAGAGTTGAACATAGCAGTAGCATTCTTGCTTTTTGATTTATGTGTTCAAGGTTATTTCAATAATCAGAAAGTTTGCCTTTCAGATGAGTTGGATTTTCTGGATAAATTAATGAGGATCTTGAAAACTTCATCTGTAAAAATGAAGAAAGATGTGGGAGGCTAAGAACTGTATAACACAGAACTGTGTTTTTTTCATTTTCCCTTTAAAGCATCAGGAATTTCCAGCCTATCAAAATTTGCTGAATATGGCCATGTGTAGGCACTAAAAACCATCTATGTTTCATCTATTTTCAAAATACTTTCTATTTCAGTAGGTTTCCAGGAAATGAAAATACTTACCATAATAGATGAATTTCATCAGAGAGCTGCTTTAACAGTGTCCTAAGTAAATAGAGTAAAAGCATTGCAAAAGTATAGTTTAAAAAGATGTAAGTTTCTTTAAAAAATGTTCTAAATTTTAAAGTCCAGCCTTATTCTGCAAATTGGACAGTATCCAGGTATTTTGTTAAGAGTAAGTCATTGCTACAGAGAAGTCAGAGACAAAACATAGAATCTGGAGTAGAATCACATGATTTAGACCCAGCTAGACTAGGTCTAGTTATAAAAGCAACACCAGGATGGCCAGGGGAGTTTACAGTGAAACTAACACGGGCTGGGAGTCATGACACTACCAAGATGGAACCAACACTGAGAAAAGGCGACTGGGACAAGGCAGAATTGGAGAACCAAAAGTAATGACTCAAATTTAAACGTGAGATCACAAGATAAAGCAGAAGCCAACTCAAGCAAGAAGTAACAGGAAGGAAGGTAGCAATAAGCACCAACCAGAGCATGTACATGAGATGACCTTAAAGACATGTATCATTTTCTGATTCATGAAGCCAGGAAGGAGATAAAATTTTAGGCAGCAAGTCATGTGCCATTCTGTTGGATTCTAATGTAACTAGACATCACAATAAGTAAAATTTGTGATTTTCATCAGTTTGTATGTATGGACACTTATGAATGTTAGATACTCCATATATAGCTTAATAATTAACAAGGAAGTTCTCTATTAACTGACATGAAGTAATTCCAGTACGTATTTTTAAGTGTTAAAAGCAAAGTGCAAAAGAACATATATAACCTTCATAAATAAAACTAAATAAGAAAAAATATATATATATATATTTGCTTTTGTTTGAAAAAAGTAATTCAAGTAATAAAATTCAGAAAAAAAAATGAAGTGGAAGGAATGGGAGGAATGTGAGTGTGTTAGAGGAGAAGAAAGAGAGGAAGAAAATTTCTCTGAGTAAACCTTTATATATATTTCTGCAACTTAGAATCAGCAATATTTCATAAACAGAACCAATAAATAATTCAAACTGGATATACAGGAAGAATCAAAAACAAAATACAAATATAAAAAATGAACCTAACCTTATTACAAATTAATAAGGTGGCCCCCACTGAAAGAGTCAGAGAAAAATAGACTACAGAACATCATAAAAAATATTTTGACAAGATACTGCAAAATTAGAGAAGAAAAGAACAGTATATAATGAGTATACTCCAGTTAGTAATTTGATTTTTACTAATGGGTTAGCAATTCTGAAACTAGTAAATGTAACTTATAGAAATAGATGGTGGGTAATGAGATTCAGGTTTCTCACTATCAGTGAAAGGAGTTAAAGGTAAGCAAAAGAGAAGGCCAGAATGTACCCTGTGATACTGGACTGGAATTGGAAATATCAGTTGTATCTCATAAGTTATAATGTGTATAGATAAAAAAGTAGATGTGAGCTCCTACCTTTCGGAACAACATGGATAGATCTGGAGAGCATTATGCTAAATAACATAAGCCAAGCAGTGACAGACAGATACCATATGATCTCACCTATACGTGGAGCAAAACAAACAAGCAAGCAAAATATAACCAGAAACATTGAAATGAAGAAAAACTGACAGTAACCTGAGGGGAGGCAGGAGGGGGAATAACAGGGAAGGGCTGTCAAGGAACACATGTAAAGGACACAGGGACAAAGCCAAAGGGGTGTAGGATAGCAGGTGGGAGTTGGGGATGGGTAGGGTGAGGGGGAGTGATGGAGGGAATATGAAGACAACTGTATTTGAACAACAAATAAATAAATGAACAAACAAATAAATGAAATAATAAAAAAATAAAACTCATACTTAAAAAAGTGTTGTAGACCGCTCTGCCTAATTTTAGGAATTGTATCTCTACCCCTTGTGGCTAAGGGCCAGAGACGACCTTTGGAATGCCAGCCGCAGGAGACAAAGCCTGTCAGGTAGCAAACGCTGCCTCAGTTCCTCTCCCTGCCCTCAGAGCTTGGTCGGAAGTCAATGACGGGTAAGACCCCTCACAGCGGGGGGCAACCTAAGCCAGACTCGATCACCTGAGAGGCCTTCATGGAAGGACTTGGGGGGCTGTAACAGAGAGCAATAGACTCTCGCCACCCCCCCCCCCAGCTTTGTCAAAGCCCGAGTCCCCATGCCCTGTGGGAGAAGTGTTTCCTGGCTCTAATCCCCTTAAGCCTGAATACCTGATGGGGAGAGGTGCAGCTCCTTGCCTTGCTAGAGCGTGTCCTGGGGGAAAATCTGGCATCACAAAGACTTGCTGATAAACCTGTGAAATCTGCTAAGAGTGCTTTCATTCATATGATAAAGGTCCAAGAGGAAATGAGTATGTCTCCCAAAGTTTCTGCAACTCTCTTCCTGACAAACATTCTCAGCCTGAAACCCTCAGACCTCTTTGTAATGTTATCTACTGTTTGATCCTTGCCGCCCTGTATTCCGTGTATTACAGCCCAATAAAAGGCTACGGAAAAAGGCGCTCAGGGCTTTTTTCTCCTCAGAGAAACCGGCTGCTGCTGGCCTCTTTTTCCCCAGAGAAACTGGCCACAGCCCACTCCTCCATCCCCAAACAGATCTCATCTTGTCTCACCCATATTTATTCACTCATGCGTGTCCGTGGCACCGGGGACCTCGAGAAAGTGGTCGACTCCACAAAAAAGTACATGTAGATGTGTATATATGTGGGTTAATTTCTGTACAAATATTTTTCTAGCTGTATTCACTGAGAAGGCATAACAGCAACGAGAGCAATATATACCTACCAAGATCATAGTTTCTGTAAACAACTTAAAAAAAAACCAAAATGCCGGAAATAAATGGTAGATTCTCGGACTGGGGCATTCCTTGGGAAGTACAGATGAGTTTGAAACATCTAAGAGTGCTGGAAAGCAAGGACAGGTTAAAACAAAGAAAGAATGGGAGTCACAGAAGCCAACATTTTAAAATATATTTTATTGATTATGCCATTACAGTTGTTTCATTTTACCTCCTTCATTCCCCTCCACTCTGCACACCCCTCCCACACATTCCCCCCTTTAGTTTATGTCCATGTGTCACAAGTTCTTTAGATTCCATATTTCCCATACTGTTCCTACCCTCCCCTTGTCTACCTACCATCTATGCTACTTGTTCTCTGTACCTTCTCCCTACTTCTCCTCCTCCCACTCCCCTGTTGCTAACCCTCCCATGTGATCTCCATTTCTATGGTTCCACTCCTAATCTAGCTGTCCTCTTAGGTTGCTTTTATTTTAGGCGTGGTTCTTAATAACTGAGTTTGCTGTCCTCTCACTGTTCATCTTTTTTATCTTCTTTTTCTTAGATAAGCCCCTTTAACGTTTCATATAATAAGGGCTTGGTGATGACGAACTCCTTGAATATGATCTTATCTGAGAAGCACTTTATCTGCCCTTCCATTCTAAATGAAAGCTTTGCTGGATAGAGCAATCTTGGTTGTAGGTCTTTGGATTTCATGACTTGGAATACTTCTTTCCAGCCCCTTCTTGCCTGTAAGGTCTCTTTTGAGAAATCCGCTGACAGTCTGATGGGAACTCCTTTGTAGATGACTGTCCCCTTATCTCTTCTGCTTCTAGGATTCTCTCCTTCATTTTAAGAAGCCAACATTTTAAAGAAGCTCGCAGCAGCCAAAACTGAACTCATTTAAGGAAAAAATTAAACAATGATAAGCAATGGAGGCCATAAAAATACATAAATGTATATTAATAATTGAATGCTTAAGCAAATAAGTAGGGTAAAGGTTACATCTCTTACTTACAGATTTCCAATTAATATAAGAATAATTATTAAATTTTGCAACTTGGGCCCTAGCTGGTGCGGCTCAGTGGATTGAATGTCAGCCTGTGGATCAAGAGGTTGCTGGTTCAATTCCCAGTCGGGACACATGCCTGGGCTGTGGGTCAGATTCCCAGTTGGGGATGTGGGAGAGGCAACAGATTGATGTACCTCTCACACATTGTTGCTTCTCTCCCTCTGTTTCTGCCTCCCCATAAAATAAATAAATGAAATTACTTTAAAATTTTCTTCCACTTGGTAAATATTTTAATAATATGTATTAAAAGAAAGAGTCATCAATTCATGCTAAACTTAGTAGGCAAGGGTTTAATAAGAAAAAAATGTCCCTCCACAAAATATTTACTAATTTCCAAAGGACAATAAAAAATTTTTACAATGAAGAAAACTGGCAAAAATTAAAAACTAATGTCATCAGGAATAAGACATAACAATTACTAAAGGTTTTCCTGAAATCTGAAGCCATTAATCTGAAAACTTCAAGATAGAAACAACACTTCCATTAGAGTAATTTTCTCCCTTCTTATTCTTCAGGTGCAGAATGTATCCACTGGGACTAAATAATGTTAGATTTGCTGGTATTGAAATAGTTTTGGTCTGATGACAAGGAAACTGTCTGGTTTAAAGTTTTCTCAGTTAAGGCTCTAGACTAGAAGCTGTTATTTAGACAGTTTTGACCAAATGACAGCCCCTCTCTATTTAGTAAAAGCACTGCCAGAGAAAATCTGGTCAACTGAATGGACCCTGACTAGCATCTTTTTCCTGTGTCACTCACATCATAGTTTCAAAGGCTAAGTAAGAGTACTTAATGCACAAAGTTGTTGGACATCTTCTAGGATGTTCCAAATACCATAGCCATTAGCTAAACAGATGCTATCTCTCAGGTGTAGCACCTACCTTCATTACACAATTGGCTATAATGAAAAAATGTATTTCTCAAAAATTATCTTGTAGGATACTATCCATTTAAAAATGTCTACACTGTCATTATAAAAACAAAACCAAAGATTTAAGTTTTACCTTTGATATTGATTCTTAATTCAGATATCTAAATTCAAGATGTAATTCCTGAAGATTGTATCTGAATACATTAAAGAAGAAATTAGTTAAGTTTAAGAAATGTCTAGGTAGACTTCTATGTTTAACACGTGAATTTCCAAAGTCTTAATTGTCTGCATATTGCATTATGTGTTTTCAAGAGGAAGGAAATAGTGTGCAGCATTTCACAAACTTACTCAACCACAAAGACCACCACCAACCGTCCTTTGTCCCAGAAGATCTTAAGGACTAGCATTCTCCGGAATCCATTTTATGAAATAGTATTTTAAATAACAACATACTATCACCAAGTGAATTTCAAGTATAATAAATGACAATAGAAAAATTGAGTCTCTTATGCTTACAATTGTAAAAACAAAGTCTTGTGCTTTCGATTGTGCTGAAAAATAAGAGCTTACATTTAGATATCAATAAAGAACCAAACAATAAAAATATTAGAATTTTATATGCCATATGGTTCAGAAGATCATTTTGATGAGGATATCAAAGTGCTAGCGTCAGCAGAGGAGGCTAAGGAGCAGAGACTGGAAGGAGCTTTCATGTGTGAGTAGGTTTTGTGTAGGTGGAGAGTAGCATTGCACAGTGCTCCATGCACCACAGATGTTTATTAAGTGCTTGTTAATTAACCAGCTAGCCTAAACTGTATAGCCCTCAGAGGAAGCATGGCCTGGCTCAACTGGAAAGGAGCCACTTGTAAACTTTTCATCTGGCAGTGATGCAATGGAAGCCTCTTTAAGGGAAAATCACTAGAACCTGTTTGAAGAGACTGTACAAGCACTTTCTCCAGCAACCTGCAGTGAGACTATTCAGGCTGTTATGCTCAGCCTGGCCTTCCTCCTTTTGAGATGAAAACTTGGCTTAAGTGGTAGAGAGTTTAAAGGTGCAGTACATCTTCATCTGCCTCAGGAAGTATATGTTGGTACCTTTCTTCTGAGGTAGAACAACCCATTGAGTCATGATTGTGTCATCACTCCCTAAGCTCACTTTCCAGTCCATCAAAAATCCTGATTAAGCAAGATCACATTGGCAAGGCACTAAGACAGGTATTATAATATGGCAGGTAGGAATACTTATATCAATTTCTCTTGAATGAAGGAAGCCAATATATGCTTTGTTAAAACCTTCATAAGTGTACGATTCATATCTTATCCATCTCTGTATTCCATTGCCATGCATTGAACATAGTGTGGACTCATTAAATGACTTTGCTTTTGTTCAGGTAGAACATGGTTTAAATAATATGTCCAGAAAATAACAAGAACAGTATTACCAGATCATAATCGATTAAATTGTTTGAAATAAATAAACTCTGGGAATTCTGGCAACATGACAGACCAAATAAATATTGATGGGGGCCTCTATGTCTGCAAACATTTAAAAATAAAACTGAAATAATAGAAAACGGTAATATTAAAGACAGTGGTAAACTGAGATGTGAAGTACTTAAAGTGATTTTTATTGTTCAGAAGGAATTTAGCGGTAGGGAAGGACTTTGCTAACTGATGTATGTATATATGGTAAAGCTATAAAGCAGGATTTATACATTCAGTCCTTACCAAATATCAAAGCTATAAGGAAATAAAAATAAATAGTAAAGAATACTGAGTAAGTTCCTTCAAAAAAAGATCAAATGAAAGAAAGTCAAATATAATGAATATTAAATATGAATAATTTTAAAAGAAGGTAAGAGGTGTTAGCATATATCAGTATTTATAATATATAAAAATGAGTTACTTTACATGTTAAAGGCAAAGATTCTAAGATGTATTAGAAAAGAATATCCAGCTTATACTGTTATAACAACAGAGAGTTACAATGTATCTAAATATTGACAAAATTTGAAAGCCAAAGGCCTCTGTTTGATACATGCACATGTGTCAGTGCGCACACATCTATGCACACATTTCAGAGAACTAGTTGTCCAAAGAATCCTAAGGTAGCATTACTATTATATAAAATACACTTCAAGGAACATAATCACTATTGATTTTAAGAGGGTTGTTATTCAATGATAGCATAAAAAACTCACTGCCTTGGCCAGGTTGCTCAGTTTGCTGGTGCATCATCCATACATCAAAAGGTTGCAGGTTCAATTCCCAGTCAGGACACATAACTAGGTTCCAGGTTTGTTCCCTGGTCAGGGCACATATGGGAAGCTACTGATCAACGTTTTACATGCATCCGTGTTTCTCTCTGTCTCGCTCTCTCTCTCCTGTGTCTCTCCCCTCCGTCCCCTTCTTCCCTTTAATCGTATCCTTGGTACAGATTAACAAAAAAAAAAGGAAGGAAGAAAGAAAGAAAGAAACTCGCTAAAAACTTATAACAATCATAAATCTGTATGTATCTGTCAATGAGTCTTTAAACAACACATAGAAAATACTGGCAAAAAGATAAATTGATAAATTCTTAAAGTTAATGAGAAATTTTAACATTTTTGTTTCAAAATGAATACAGATCAACTAGTGATCTATAGATTTATGAAGGATGGGTAATCCAAAGATGATTTCCTTTAGGCTCCTTACGCAGTGCTCATTTTTCCTATTTATTTTTCTTCTTGCTATTCTCATTGGTTGGTTTTGCTTCCTTATATTCTAAATCATTGATTTTAGTCTCAGCTTCAACCACTCTATGGCTGATTCCCCTTAAATTGTTCTTCATTTCAATTATTGTATTTTTTGTTTCTGACTGGATCTTTTTTTTTATGATGTTGAAATTCTCACTAAATTCCTCAAGAATCTTTATAACCAGTCTTTTGAACTTTGCATCTAGTATATTGCTTGTCTCCATTTTGTTTAGTGCTTTTTCTGGAATTTTATTCTGTACTTCAATTTGGGCCATGTTTCCTTGTCTCCTCATGTTGGCAGCCTCTCAGTATTTGTTTTTATATATTAGGCATAGCTGCTATATCTCCTAGTCTTGCTTGAGTGGCCTCAGGTAATAGGTTTACTGTAGGGTCCAGTGGCATAGCCACCCCTATCATCCAAGCTGGATACTCAAGAGGCACCCACACGATGTGGGCTGTATACAATCTCCTGCTGTAGTTGAGCCTTGATTGCTGTTGGCACATCCAAGATCAGGCACTGCTTGTATTCTATACAGATTCACACAGCATAAGCTACAAAGCAATCTGTAGATGGCTGCTACTTGTGCCCAGGTGAGGCTAAGCAGTGACCCAAGGCTGGCTGCTGCTAGTGCCAGGCCTGGGGCAACTTTGCAAGAGGTAAGGGGCTTGCAGAAGCCAGATGCTTCTGTTTGAGAGAATTCAGAGAAATTGAAAGCATGGGCCAAGACAAGCCATTCATATGGAAAAGCCACCTGGAGCAGCTTGGGTAGGCCTATAAACTGGAAGGGGCAGGGCCTCAGGGAATCATCAGGGTGGAGCAAATACTGTGAGCCAGGTTGATGGAGTCTGAGATATGGAACCTACCTGCCAGCTCTGTGGCTCTGTGGAAGCAGGGCTCAGAAAAGGAACAATGACCTCTTCTAGCACTTCTATTTGTTAGAAAGCTACCCACAACAGCTCTTGCCCTGATGCCAAACAATTCAGTTCCTCTTTTTATGTCTTTGATGGTTTTCAATCTGCTGCCAGTTGTGCTGGAGCTCAGAGGGACTGAGTGCTAGTAAGTCTGTGTATGGGCTCTTTAAGAGGAACTTCTTGGGACTCCAGAAGTTTCTCTCTTCCTCAGTCTCTATCCCTGCTGGTTTTCAGAGACAGAAGTTATGGAGACTTATCTTCCTGGTACTAGAACCCTGGGACGAGGGATCTAGTATGGGTTCAAGATCCTTGTTCTTGAGATATCCCTCCCAATTTTTATCTGTCACACATGAGTGTGAGACCAGCCCACTTGGTGTCTCCATCCCTCCTACCAGTCTTGACATGGTTTTTTTCTTCAATTTTGTATTTTTCAGACTTCCATTCAACTCAATTTCTGACACTTCTGAAAAATGGTTGTTCTCTAGTTTAGTTATAATTTTCATGTGACTGTGTGATGAGGAAGGCCATGTTTAACTACACCACCATCTTGACTTCAAGCATACCAACATTTGTATGATGGAGGTGCCTAAAGGAGAAGAGAGAGACAGCAAGAATTTGAAAAACTATGACAAAAAAAACTTCTCTAACTTGGTGAAGAAAATAGATATGCAAGTTCTGGAAGCACAGGCAGTCCCAAATGAGATGAAACCAAAAAGGCCCATACTAAAGCACATCAAATTAAACATATTTAATCTGACTATTAAAATGTCAAAAATTAAATACAAAGAATCTTAAAAGCACCAAGAGAAAAGTAGTTTGTTACCTACAAGGGAGCTGTCAATAAGATTGTCAGCTGGCTTCTCAAAAGAAACTTTGCAGGCTAGAAGGGATTGTCAAGAAATATTCAAAGTGATGAAAAGCAAGGACCTATGACCAAGAATTGAAGGACAGATAAAGAGCTTCTTGGGCAAGAAAAATCTAAAGAAATTCATCTCCACCAAACCAGTGTTATATGAAATGTTAAAGGATCTTCTTCAAGAAGATAAAAATAAAAATATGAACAATAAAATGGCAGTAAATACATATCCATCAACTAAAAAACAAAATAAACAAGCAGAATGGAAACAGAATCATAGATAAAGATAATGTTTTGATGGTTTCCAGATGGGTAGGGAGTCAGGGGGATCAGGGAAAGAAGTGAAGACATTAAGAAGCCCAAATTGGTACTTACAGAATAGTCATGTGAATGAAAAGAACAGTATAGGTAACAGAGTATGAAAGAACATATGTGCATGACCCATGGACGTGGTCAGCAGTGTGGGGATTTCCTGAGCAAGTGGGGTGGGGCCTGGGCAGAAGGGGACAAAGGGGAGAAAACTGGGACAACTGTAATAGCATACACAATAAAATATAATTAAAAATAAATAAGTAAAAAGATTATTTTTTGATCCTTTCAAAATTACATGTATTTATTGAACTGTATAATTTTTATGTACTTAGTAGTATCAATTATAAAATATTATTAAGTACTTACAAATAAGTTATGTTGGATATGCCCTTTTTATAAAGCTTAGGTCCTCAGTTATTAAACAACACTATTGAAATATAAAGGACTTTTCATTAAAAGTTAAAAGTAAGTGCTATAAGTTACTTTCGTCTTTATTTTTCAGATCCTTCTATGAGAACAGAAACCTTCTCTGTCTTGTTCAGCACTGTATTTCATCATGTAGGGTACAAGTAAAATAAATATCACTTACATTAATCAATCAATTAATCAATTAATTAATTAACTGATAAATAAGTAAACCACTTGTATCAGGAAAACCTTTATATTAAAATATATTTTACTTAAATAAAAGTGTACCTGAGATTTTTCAGGAGTCCTTTGGTTGGGTCCCTGACCATTCCTGGCAGATATTTACCCCAAACAAAAATTAGGAGAGCTTTTAAGAATCTATCTCCCTGATTCTTTCCTGAGTGCAGAGTAGGTGCCATTTCAAGAAGAACCAAAGAGAGTCAGGATCTTTAAAAGCTAGAAGGAGAAGCTGTTTATATCACATGGGCCCAGACAGAGAATTCCATGCAGATTTTAATTCTGTCAACCTCTAAAGCATTTATCTAGCCTCCCTCTTGTATTATGTTTTTGTTCAGATCCTGAGCCATCACCTGCAAATCAAGTTCTTGCCTTCTTTGTGTTTAATGCTTTTAACTTAGCCTTCACTAAGATCCTTAAACCTACACACTATATCTATAGCCCCCATGAACCCAATCTTCGCTAGGAAGGAAGGAAGGAAGGAAGGAAGGAAGGAGGGAAGGAGAGAAAGGAACAAAAGGAGGGAGGACACAATCAAGACATCAAAATTGTATTTCTTTGTGTTAAACAGCACATGTCCCAGAAATTTTTACTTAAATCCAAATACCACAAGGAGTCTTAAAGATAAAAAAAATCCCTTTATTTGAAAGAATTACTTTATCATGTAGCTTTTCTTCAAGAAAGAAAAGAACTAACATGGGACTAGATTACTGTACATCCAGCATGTAAGGGACCCTAGAAAGGTCATGAAAAGGGCAATGAAACAGAAATAACAGGACTCCAAAGTCTAACTATGTTTATCTAAAACTCCTTTTTCTGAATTTGTATATGTGCAGAATCTGAATTCACCTGAAACATTTAGAATATTCCAGCATATCTTTTAAGACCCAATTCTATTTTAAACAGTTTACAGACTTAAAAGTAATACTTAATTTTATTTAGAGCAAAGGAAGACAGACATTTAACAGTTCTATCTGTGATAATAATCTGGAAAAAAGAAACAACATTTTGCCATATTTGTATGATTTTATCAAGTCTTACTAGAAGCTTGGAGTACAATAATATCAAAACTTTTTGTCATATATTTCTGTTCCCTGAATATATAAAACTACACTTTACTAATGACAACTAATTCATATTTACTGCACAGAATGTGACTTTTCATAACTGTAAAAAATAATATACTATCATTTAAAACTAAAATGAGAAAATCTTTATACGACCAATAAATATAATAAACATGTTTAAATGTAAATGTAAAACACGAACCTCAGACAATGAGCCTACATGAACACTGTGATATTTAGACATTTGTCAGACAGCCTTTTTCTGTTTTGACAGCCAAATGAATGTTATATATAGAATGACTCTCTGGAAGATAGACTTCCTCGTCTGGTTCCCTTTACTCTGAATAAAACTGTAAGACATTTCAATGCGTGGGAAGCATCTATGGTACAGAGAGTTGGAAAACATTCAGGCATGAAGTACCAAAACAGTCAAATACTTGCAAATCCAATATGCTCATCCATAATGATTCATTCTCTATTTAAAACACATTCTCAAAGCCTAGGACAATCCAACCTATACAGTTAAAAAAAAAAAGCCCTTTGCTTTTGACCTTCTAACAGATGAGCTAAAAAGAAGAAATACAGAATATAAATGTTAATTTTCAGTTCTATGTGGTGCTCTTTCTTCACCAGTACTCAGACATGAGACAAAAATTAATAGCAATTATCATATTTTTACTCCTTTTGTAGTTTCTGTGCTTATTTTTTTAATTCCTGTTTTGTATAAAACCAGAAATGCAACTCTCTGCATTTAAAAAAAAAATCCCAGAATATTGGATTTACTTTGATTTATATTCTCAGCATGGGTTCCATTATCTCCAGCTGGAAATTGTCTTTGAGATTTCTGGATATGAAAAATGTGTGTGAATTTTAAGTTTGTAAAAAGAAAAATAACAATATTGTTAAT
This sequence comes from Artibeus jamaicensis, assembly GCF_021234435.1. Classification (NCBI taxonomy): domain Eukaryota; kingdom Metazoa; phylum Chordata; class Mammalia; order Chiroptera; family Phyllostomidae; genus Artibeus; species Artibeus jamaicensis. Next base: position 61,866,188 of record NW_026522030.1, read on the forward strand.
GATTCATTTATAGAAGACTAGGGCTATAAACAAGTGTATCTTCTCTTGCACTCTATTCATGCCCTGCTTTTGAGGAGAGAGCTTGTTTGAATTATTCCATCCTGAAAGAAGTAAAGCATATATATCTTATAGATTATGTCTAGTGATCCAATTGACAGAATATCTTTGAGTAGTGTCAAAGTATGTATTTACAAGAAAGAAGAAACATAAGAAGATAGGAAACTTGAGGAATACTAACACTCTGGCAGTATTCATTTTGTTAACACCATATCGGAGAACATCCTGATACTCTACACAACTATGAGAGCTCCTATAGAGGGCGTGAAGGAAAAATCATAATGAAACCTGGAACATGTTTTAGTTTAGAATTTTACTCAGTTTGTGAACATAATACACATTGAAAATGTGCATCAGATCTGATAAAGTTAACCCACTAAGAAGTGTGGATAGATGAAAAGACCATAATTTTTATAAGTTTAAATCTTGTCTTTAAAAAAAAGTATGTTCATAATAAGCTTATTTCAAGGCATTTGAAGACATAGAAAATGAAAACATACAGCCCTCAATATTCTAACTGGAATAAGGTCCTTTATGTATAATATTTTATGACCTATACATTTTTAATAATTATAAATGAAAATGAAAAAAATTCTTAAAAGATAGGAAAATGGGGGGGTGGGGATTGAATGTGAGAGGTGGGTAGGGCAGAGCAATGGAGGAAAATGAAGACAACTGTAATTGAACAATAAAAACATAAGAAATAAGAAATTCTGCAAACAAAAATATATGATAATGCAAGTGCTCTCTTAGGTTATGGTATTAAAAAATCATTTGCTTTCCATCTAAGTCATAACTTTACACTGTTTTTACAAGTGCACTTAAATTTTTTTACTTATTTAATTTGTATGCTTCTTTTAAAAATGAAACCAATATAAAACATCCAAAAATATAAAGCAATGTAAATAAATATATAAGAAAAGGACAAATAATAAAATGCCCAGCCCTGGCTGGTGTAGATCAGTGGATTGAGCATGGGCCTGCGAACCAGAGGATCTTGGTTTGATTCCCAGTCAAGGCACATGCCTGGGTTGCAGGCCAGGTCCCAGCAGGGGACTCATGAGAGGCAATCATACATTGAAATTTCTCCCTCTCTCCTTCCCTTCCCCTCTAAAGATAAATAAATAAAATCTTTTTAAAAAGGCCCAAAGACTTAGTATTGTAAATACTTGACAAAAGAGGATATCCAATAATCATATAAAAAGGTGATAGACTTGACTGGTCATAATGAAAATGCCAATGGTGAAATTTTGATGTTACTATATATAAACTCAATAATGTCTAAAATGATAAAAACAAAACATTACCAAGTTTCAGCCAAGATATGTGTAAATTAGTACATTTTTGGAAAAGTGTATGGCAGTATCTTCTAAAGTTGTACAATATTCTGTGACCCAGCAATTGACATTCTAGATGTATAACTATCTGAGTTTTATTCTATACCCCAAAACATAAAATAATATTCATTGCAGTACTAATTGTAATAGGCTGTACTGGAAAATGCCAAAATGCCTATTAATCATATTCATATTACCAATACTATAAAAACAGAACATAATCATTTTTCCACAAGACCTCTTGTGCCTTCTCCATCAGTCTTCCTGACAGAGTTAACCACTATGGTAATATGAGTATTACCTATTGGTAATATGAGCATTGGTAATATGAGTGTATACACATGAAAATTTATCAAGACATACAATTATGATTTGGGAATAAGAAAGTTATCTTCAATAAAAATTACATTGAAAAAGTAATTATTATAAGTGCCCAGAGAAGGAATTATGCCTGACAGGGAATGACTAATGGTTTTAAACTGAAATATGTATTTTAAAAATGTATTAGAGGAGCTAGTATAAAGGACACATAGACAACAGCTAAGGGGGGTGGAAATGGGAGGGAGGTGGGGAGCACAGAGGAGTGGGCTGGGATGGGAGTAAAAGACAGAAAACTGTACTTGAAAAACAATTAAATTTTAAAATGTTCTTAAAAAATAAATAAATGTATAAAAGTAAGATATTTTAGCTCAATCCCATTCTCTTTTGAATTAGACTTCTCTCTAATTGCTTAATGTTGCTGGAGTGGTTGAGGGCATTTTGACGATCCTATATGTTCTGAAGAATATAAACAAAAGTAGATGTGAATATACATTAGGTTTTTTAATATATTTTATTGATTATGCTAGTATAATTGTCCCATATTTTCTCCCCTTTATCTCCCTCCACCTTGTGCCCACCCCCACCAGCATCACCCCTTGCCCTTAGTTCATGTCCATAGGTCCTACACATAGGTTCTTTGGCTTCTCTGTTCCCTACTATTCTTAACCTCCCTCTGTCTATTTTGTACCTACCATTTATGCTTCCTATTCCCTGTACCTTTTCCCCCATTCTTCTCCCTCCATCTCACCACTGATAACCATCCATGTGATCTCCATTTCTGTGATTCTGTTCCTGTTGTTTGCTCAGTTGTTTGCTCAGTTTGTCTTTGTAATTTTTTTAAGATTTAGTTGTTGACAGTTGTGAGTTTGTTGTCATTTTACTGTTCATATTTTTTAAATATTTTATTTATCTATTTTTAGAGAGAGGGGATGGGAAGAAGAAAGAGTGGGAGAGAAACATCAATGTGTGGTTGTCTCTCATGTGTCCCCTACTGGGGACCTGGCCTGCAACCCAGGCATGTGCCCTGACTGGAAATTGAACCAGAGACCCTTTGCTTCACAGGCCCATGCTCAATCCACTGAGCTACATCAGCCAGGGCTACTGTTCATATTTCTTATCACCTTTACCTTAGATAACCCCTTTGAATTTCATGTAATAAGGGCTTATTGATCATGAACTCCTTTCATTTAATTTTATCTGGGAAGCAGATTATCTGTGCTCCCATTCTAAATAATAGCTTTGCTGCATGTAGGTCCTTGTCTTTCATGACTTTGGATACTTCTTTCCAGCCCCTTCTTGCCTATGAGATGTCTTTTGAGAAATCAGCTGATAATCTAATAAGAAGTCCTTGGTAAGTAACTGTCTTCTTTTCTCTTGCTGCTTTTAAGATTCTCTTGTATCTTTGATCTTGGGTAATGTAATGATGTGTCTTAGTGTATGCTTCCTTGGGTCCAACTTCTTTGGGACTCTTTGAGCTTCCTGGACTTCCTGAAAGTTTATTTCCTTTGCCAGATTAGGGAATTTGTCCTTCATTACATTTTTCAAATAAGTTTCAATTTCTTCCTCTTCCTCTTCTCCTTCTAGCACCCCTATGATTCAGATGTTGGAACATTTAGAGTTGCCCTAGAGGTTCCTAAGCCTCTCCTCATTTTTCTGAATTCTTGTTTCTTCATTCTGTTCCAGTTGAATATTTATTTCTTCTTTCTGCTCCAAACTGTTGATTTGAGTCCCAGTTTCTGACCCTTCACTGCCATTTCCCTGTATATTTTTCTTTATTTCACTTTTCATAGCCTTCATTTTTTCCTCTACTTTGTGACTATATTCAACCATTTCTGTGAACATCTTGATTACCAATGTTTTAAACTCTGCATCTAATAAGTTGGTTATCTCTTTGTTGTTTAATTCTATTTTTGTAGCTTTGATCTGTTCTTTCAGTTGGGCCATCATTTTTTGTCTCCGTGGACCTGTTAGGCTGTATGTGGTGAATCCTTAGGTATTTGCCAGGGTGAGGCAACCCATGTAATTGCAGTGTGGTGCTGTATGTGGGGGAGGGGTCTGAGAGGGAACAGTACTGCTTGTTTGGCTTTGGTCTGGCTTTCAGTCACCTCTCTCCATACCTACAAGCAAATTGGGCTCTTCTGATGATGATTCCCGGGTGGGCTTGTGTACATTCTAGGACCCTCTGGATCTCTCCAATGAACTCTCTTGTAAGGTTGAGTTCCACCTTCACTGCCTCAACCCTCACAGGTTGTTTCAGTTGAAGGTTTTGAGGCTTTATTTTCCCTACACTGGGATCCTGGGTTGCTCAGTCTATCTTGCTCCCCAGTTGTTTCTTGGTTTATCTACATGCAAATGTGGGACTGCCTCGTCTGCCAGCCACCTCCTCTCCCACCCTGGCCCTCCTGCTGCTGCCTTGCTGCAAGTCCTCTCCACCATGTTTGCCTGTCTCCACCCCTCCTACGGGTCCGGATGAATGTTGCTGCTTTAACTTCTTGGTTGTCAGACTTCCACAGTTTGACTTTCTGACAGTTTTGCTTATCTTTTTGTTTTTAATTGTTTTGTTGTCCTTCTTTTGGTTGTACAAGGAGGTAGAGTGCATTTATATACCTATGCCTCCATCTTGTCTGGAAAAGGATATACATCCAATTTGTATCAAAGGGATAAACTTATGTATTTATCAGTTACTTCCACATATAACTATATTATTGATTGCTGTCCTTGCATAGAAATGACTTCCAGGAATTATCTGAGGGTCTACTGGCATTGTGAGATGATGCATCAGGACCAGAGGTCCTATGGGGGAAAAAATGGTGTCTACAACCCTCAGCACTGGAAATATGAGGCAGACACAATTTGAATGTACAGACCAAAAACTAGTGTATGAATATGCATTTATAACTTTTGGTTTCTCATGAAAATACTTCTTTCATGAGAAAGAAGTAAAGAAGTATTTCTTTACCAAAAGTACTTCTTTTGATTTCTTATGAAAATAGAAGTTCTCTCTTGTCAAAAATAGTCTCTTCATAGAGAATATGTAATTATAAGAGCAGCATAATTTTTATGGAAAGGATACAAAGTAGAATTTATTACTATTCCTGTGTTTGTTGGAAACAAACTAAAAATACTACACATGTGTGTGATGCCTGTGTTTTCTGTACCTAAGCTATCAATAATAAAAACGGACTGGTCAATCATATTAGATAAAGATTAAATTATCCCTATTATTTTTTTATAAAATGATATTACAAAACTGCTTTCTGAGACCAAAGAAATGCAGCCAAAAAATGTAGGGGAAAATGTTTAACCAATAGAAGCATGGTTATTTGTTTTTGGTTTTTTGTTTTGGATTTTGTGATCATTTGGTATTTGAGCTTTTAAATGTGTAGTGTTGTATTTATTCTCTCATCATCATTACTAATTTTGTACTTATTTTTATATTTGCAGTTTTGAACTCTTTCCTTAAGGAAAATACCCCTATGTTGTTTAATATGCTGACACCACAAAACTCAAATCTGCTTAAGTAGTTTCCACTGTCCTCACTTCTTCATCTCATCAAATTCCCCTTTCTTCTTTTTTCTTCTACTATAGCTTCTCAGGCAACCTCTGCATCTATAACCAAGTTTACCATGTTTACTGAACTAAAGGTTGATTAACCAGTTACTTACTGTAGGCAGATAACAGGAAAATGGAAATAATTATGAAAACAGACTTCACTTATCAGTGTTTATAAGAGGCATATTGAAGCACATGCTGGAAAGGGGATAACCCAGGTAGGGTTACAGACACTTTGACCTCCACTGGGCAGCAAAGCTTTCTGCTCTCAGTCCACAAGGCACCTCTGATAGTGGAGTCTAACCACTGTATACATACTGACCCTCGATCAAAACCCCATTGATTATTTATTGCTAGTTGAGTGGCTGTTAAAATGAGTAAATTCCCAAGTCTCAGTTTTCTCCTGTGTAAACAGGAATGACAGTGAAATTAAATAAGTTTTGGCGGTAAGGAAAATGACTGTCTTCAGTTTTTCTTGAGTTCCAGAGAGAAAAATCATTCTAAATGCTTTGTGTTTTATTTTATTTCTGCATGAAAGAATAGTTGCAAAATGCTAAATTTAATGTCTAGAATATTAAAAACTACTCAAAAGTATAATGTTATTAGGTGGAATGATTTAAAATAATGTACTTAAAATATAGGGTAGAAAAAGTGACTGGGAAATAATTATTCATGATATTTTACAAAATAATTATGTGAATAGTTGATCCTTAATTTGATAGTGTGTAATGTAGTAAATTAAGTAATATTATTATTACTGATGATAATGAATAAATAATACCTGAATTGTCTCAAAGTATAGAAATTTCTAAGGTTTGCCTGTATCGCTTGCCTTTATTTTAAGTCCAGTTTCAAGTAATGCATCACTGAACCATGTTTCCCAACTGTTCCTAATACCATCTGACTGACGACATAGACAAATAAGGAGAAAGTTCCTAACACAGCCACGAATGTTTGTTAACTAAATATAACAAGATGAGTATTATGGAAAGTATGGTGTGTTTTGAATTCCAATTAAAATTAAACAAGGCAACTAAATTTGAAGTTTTTGACTGGTAGTTTGCAAAGTCTTTAAAGATGTGATTTGAAGACTACAAGTGCAATCCCTAGAAGTCTAACGCTCTAAAGTGACTTCAAAGCCAGTGGAGGCAACTTCAGTAACCTGCTGTATATGGAAGCTATTCACAAAGATGGTCCATAGCATCATTTTTATTCCACCTTATGTGAGAGAAACTGTAAAATGCTTCACATTACTCTCCCTGGCAGGTGTTCTGGACTCTGGTAAAACCGCCACTTCCTAGGTTTCTCTAGGAATGATGGCAGCCTGAATTCTGTGTGCACACCCCTTGTTCCCAGGTTATTTTAGAAAAACACAAGATGCTTCTTGTTAAAAAGCTTTTTTTACAGCTTGAGGTAGTTTTTACACCTTCTCCAGCAATATTCATCCTATTTGAAAAGATACAAGCAAAATACAACCATATTATATGTGCTGCTTTGTTTTGTTTACTTATTTAAAATTAGCAAATGCTTTAATAATACTAATAGAGCTAGGATTCTTGTGTTTGTATACTTTCACATATACAAACACAAGAATATCTATATGTTAAGTATTCCACTAGGTGTTTTCATGTATGTTTTGTTTACTTTTGAAAGTTTCATTAAAAAAAATATTTGCCTATATCTAAGCTGAGGAGCACCCGTGGTTTCAATCCACTCTCCTTTTCTCTCCTTCCATGCAGAAGAAAAAATAGTAAAGAAGGACAAATTTGATCACACTTATCCCATGTTATTTCTTTTTTCCTTATAATGATTGTTTAAAGTATGTATCATTATAGGTCAGGACCTTGAAGGACAGCAGTTTAGGATACAAAATAAAAGCAATACTTTTTCTCTAATTGAAGGGGAAATAACACAGGGAAGACATACTCACCAGCTCTCAGTAAAAGGGAAACCTCTGCTTTCCTTCCACTGGCTCACTTACCCATGTTGGGGAGAAAGAGAGGTCCCTAACCCAAAGGAAGATAAAGCACTGTAGGTCTTCCCAGACTGGGCACTGTGTTCAGCTGGGTGGAATGTACACCCTCTCCCCTAAGGCTACTTTGGAGAGAAGGCCACAGGGCCATCCAGTCTGTCCAGGCAGTTGTGGGCTAGGCCATACATACAGAAACAGAGCAGGAATCCTTTCAAACTTTATCCCTAAAATCCAACTACAAACTTACTTTCCAATTGCATTCCATTATAACAAACTTATTTTATCCTGCTTATAGTTAAGTTCTACAGACTTTAATTATTATGATAGACAATCTAGTAACAGAAATAAGTTACAAGTTGGCACTTGCCTGTGGGAATCAAGGAACATCAAGATCCCCTCAAAAGTGTATTATCTTGGGGACTCCTCCCAATGTGAAATAATTTAACTTACTCTAGAATTTGAGATTTCTTTAATTTTGCAGCGATATGCCCCAACTCATTCCAATGCCACCATCTCTTTCTCTATCTTTCTGCCACTTTACTAAGCTCAGTTCCTCATCCCTGCACCCCCAGCTCAGCAACCTCCTCAATAATTCATTCCACAATGCAGCTTCCAGTAGCTCCAGCCTAGAATTTAGCTACATGTCTATTTTTACCTTTTTTAAAACCCAGACACTGACTAAGGTGTTCTGTTGAACAAACTGCCCTCTACTTTGGACTTCACACAGCTTCCTCCCATGGGTGTAACTTATGCCATCCCTTCCTCAACTCTTCAAAAGCTGAAGCGACAACAGACAGTCTGTCTGTGTGTGCATTGCCTGTGATTCACAGAGATGAGTGAGTGGGAATACTATGTGCTGACTTAAATATGTTTAACTCTTAGACTTGCTATTCAATTATATGTTATTTGGGGGAAGCTATCACAGGTGCATGAAGCCCACACCGAATGGCCGACTCCAACCCAGTCACTTCATAGTTCATACAATACTAAGTTGTACACAGTGCTTTCCTAGACATGATCTCATCCTATTCTCAAGATAACCCTATGACTTTGATAGTCAGGATCATGACAGGGGACAGAAAACAAGAGCGAATTTAATGTGAAGATTTAATTATGTGGAAGATTTAAGTATGGGAAAGTGTAAAAAGAGAACTCTTGTTTCTCAAAGGTAACTGCTTTATAAAGCCCTTAAATCTGATGGAACAGAAAGAATAGGTTGCAATTATTACAGTTCAGGAGTTTAGAGGAGGGTTCTCATAGAGCTGAAATTCAGATGCTCCATGCATGCTGACTGCTGGCGCTCGGAAGAGGGACCATATGTGGCAGAAACCCAGACCTCAGAAGTGGGAGCTCCAACCGGTGCTGGGGTCTGGAGCAGACAAAGGCAGCATGAAGCTGGTTCTGCACACGTTGGGAAACTAACCAACAGGACTCAAAGGCAGCTACCCAGGAATTGCTGCCATCAGGGGTCAGAAACCTTTTCCTTTCTTCTTCCTCCGGGCTTGTGGTCTCCCTCTAGTGTTCGCTATTGTCAGAGTCTTCAGGCACCAGCAGGCAAAGCAGGAGTGTCAAGTGCAGATCCCCAGGGAGGGTTTGGAGATAAAGGCCAAGAACTTAATAACTAGAACAAGTAATTTTCTTGGCCTAATTTGGAAAACAAACAGACAAAAAAGAAGGCTTAGAGATGGTAATCTCTAAGGCAAAATCAGGCTTAGAGATGGTAACCAAATGAAATATCTCTCTAAGATCAAGATAGTGAGTGGTACCTTGAATGTAAATGTTATATTCTTTTCTTTACACCACATTTTCTGAGACCTAAATGGTTAAAATAACTCTCCCAGAATCACATACTATTTCAATGGCAAAGACCGAAAATAATCTCTATCTCAAAATATTTAATGCATCACTTTTTATGTATATCACTATAACTCAAACATGTCTCATGTATATGAGGGGAGATCAAGGTAAGAGGAAAAGGAAAGTACAGGTTAAGATGAAGGGGAAGATCTCAAAGGTATAGCTTTCAGCATGAGACAGAAGCACTAGCAAGGAAAACAGCTAAACTGAGAAAATCCAATATCCCATTTACTTATGAATTCATTCATTAAACAAGCAGTGATTGTATGCCTCATTCATTCCAGGCTCTATTTTAGATTATTGTGGCTCATATTTGAATAAAAATCACTTCTTTCATGCAGTTAACAATTTAGTGAGGGAGTGAGGTGGTATTTCATATGAATAGCGTATATACTTTGTTAGAGTATTGAACAATAAAGCAAAAACAAAGATAAGAAATGTTAATGAAGTGGCTGCATTTCCCTATAGGATTGTCTCAAAAGTTTTTATGAAGAAACTGAGGTGGGAGTGAAGGCCTGAAGGAAGCAAGCAACCAATAGATATCTAAGGGAATGTGTTCCAGGACGGAGGAGCAATCTTACAGAAGTCCTGTGGCAGAAGAGGAATAAGGAAGAAGCTGGTGTGGCAACAGCAGCTTGAAGAAGCAGTAGGAAATGGTGACAGAGAAACAAGAGGACCTACCTGCTTGTGTAGGGCCTTGTTTGAAGATCTCCACTGAAATGGGTCGTGTTATTGTTCATTAGTACCTGCTCCCTCTTCTGGAGGACAATTTTACTTTCATCCTCCTTGACATCATGTGTGACGATGTGACTTGCTCTGGTCAGTGAAATATGAGAATACTTGACATCTGTCCCTCCAGAAGGAAGCTTTAAGAACTAGTGCATAGTTCACAAAATTCTTTGTTTCCTTTTTCCAGTAAAACCAGTTCTATCATTCTAGTTCCCAAAGGAGAGTGATATGGAACTGAGCTGTTGGGAATCTGAAATGGACATGTAAGGTAAGAAATCAGTCTTTGTCGTTATAAAAGCCAAATGGTTTCAGTTTGTTACTGCAACTCAGTTTGAACTATTTGGTCTGAGAAATACTCCTCCTCTAGTTACGTATGATTAGTATATAGGCCTATTCCCCTAAATATAGCCTTGTTGGGGTAAAAGGAAAAGGCTACTTTGGACATGGTAGTGTTCTACTGGAGTCATCCTTTTAAGACAAAGCTTCTCAAATTGACATTGATGCTTTCCATCAAAAAGGGAAGTCGTTTTTCTTAAAGGAATCAGATTCCATTTGCTGATCTTTTATTTGTTTTTTGAAAAAAAATTATTTTTTCATCACAGTTGACATTCAATATTATTTTCTATTACTTTCAGGTGCATAGTCTAGTGGTTAGACATTTATATAATTTAAAAAGTGGCCCCTTGTAAGTCTAGTACTCCCTGGAACCATGCATAGTTATTAGAATATAACTGACTATATTCCCTATGCTACACTTTACATCCCCACAACTATTTTGTAACTATCAGTTGTACTTCTTACTCCCTTCACCTTCTTCAGCATTTCCCACAACCCCATCTCATCTGGCAACCATGAGTTTGTTGTCTGCAGTTATCAATCTGTTTGTTTGTTCATTTATTTTTGTTCTTTAGAGTCTATGAATAAGTGAAATCATATGGTATTTGTCTTTCTCTGACTGATTTATTTCATTTAGCATAATACCCTCTACATCCATCCATGTTGTCACTAACAGTAAGAGTTTATTCCTTTTTATGGCCTCCCTACTATTACATTGTACAACAACTTCTTTATCCAATCGTTTATTGGTAGGTAGTTAGGTTGCTTCTATGTACTTCCTACTTAATTTTAATAGAACTTAATATGATATAGTAGCATGTTCTAACAATTGAGAGAATTGAGGAATATGAGAAGGAAGAAGAGGAAAAGAAGAAAGTACATTATCTGTCTTCTTTATGTTGGATTCATCCCTATTCACTTCTCACCTCACAGGCAACCCGGCCATCAGTCTTTGCAATCTGCCCCCTCATCTTTCCAACCTCACTTTTACATATTTATGTACATGCTGGCTACTCTGTTTTCCTGTCACTGCTTTCTGGCAGCAAACACATTAATTCTTTTGATGAAAAAATGGATGATAAGAAAGAGAAAAGTGAGACTATGAAAACTTTTAAAGGATGATTTTATGAGGTAGCAAATAGAGTGATACCAAATAAAAATTAATAATATAACCAAATAAGAGAAATACACTGAAAAAAGTACCATTAGTCTTATATACCTCTATAATATTATGAAGAAATTACATAAGGCTCTTTTTATAGCATTTCTCTTAATTACATAACATATGCCTTAAATAGCCTGTTTTTTTTGTTTTGTTTTTTTTTTTTTGCTGGGTATCTCAGTTGGTTAGAGCATCATCCAGACACTCCAAGGTCATAGGGTCAAACCCCAGTCAGGGCACATACAAGAAGCAAGCAATGAAGGCATAAAATAAAATAAGTGGAATAATACATCTCTTTCTCTCTCTCTAATAATTTTTTTTAATTAGTAACCTGACACATCCGCTTTGGTACCCCCAATAACTAACATAGGAGGTAGGCACAAAAAGTTTTGTTGAGCTAAAATTAAACCAAACCAAAACCTATTGAACCCCCCTTAAGAAAGTAATTATTTGTTTGAAAATTTATTAAAATTTAATTTTGTTTCTGTACCTCTCTATACCCCCTCTCTGTTTCATCTAGCACATGAATTAGCATGGACATGTTAGAGATATGTATAAATCTGCATATTTATTAACATAAAAGTGGGTATATATTATGTGTGGCTATATACATATAAAATAAACATATACAAATTAAGTTATTTTATGTTTTATTTTCTATTATTTTCAATCAAGGCATCAGTTAATGAAAAACACTTTCCCCACCCCCTGCACTGTAGGGAAAAACCTATTGTAAAAGAAAATTGATTGCTTGGATAGACATTTCCATTTTCATATCCTTTGGTGTTACTTTCACTCCCTTAACATGGAAAACCAGTATGCCCCTAAATGGTGTAAACTTTATTTTTATTCACTGAATTTCTGGAAGATGAAAGGTGTTTGAAGGGGAAATTAATTTGTCTAGAATGTTATTATTAATATGTATGGTGAGGCAAAGTAGGCTTACATTTCATATGGAAAATAATACAATAATTAATGTTATAATATAGGAATAAACTCTGTGTTTCATGTACTCACAACTGTAAACCTACTTTGCCCACCATGTATGAGCACAGGAGCTATGTTAAGAAAGACTAGAAAGACTATAGTCTTTCATGTCCAGAAAGACTAGACTAGTGGTAGTGTGACTTTAGCAGAATATACATGCCCTCTAAATGGTAACATAAATTGCATATAGTGTTCATATTGCTGCTTGATACTATTACCTAAAGCAGTATAAATTGTACACTTGATATGGGTTCACTACAGTCTTCAATAAACATGCAGCTCTTTCACATTACTCCTCCTACAGCAAAACTAATTAGGACATTATACTAGTGACAGAATCCTCATGGTATTCTGTAATCTTCTGGGATTCAGTACTATTTTGCCCATTAGCATTTAATTTTACTCAAAAAGGAAATCCCAGATTTGTTATTCTTTGACACTTTATATATAAAACATGAACAGCATTACCTATATGAATGCACATCTTTCCCATAATTTTTACTTCACAGATCTTTATTGAATAGTGAATTTAAGAAATAGTGAAAACCAGTAATTATATCATTTAGTCCCTGAAATAGCTTTGCTAGGTGGAAAGTCATTGGCTTTAAAGATGTGAGAGGTATTTTTACAGCATTCCTGTATTATTAAAATAAATTATTTAATAGTTTACCTTTAATTTTGTACTTGGTTTGGAAAAAAGATAAATTTTAAAAGTATTTTGAATACTACTAAATCCTTAGTATCATCCTTATTGTGTTAAATGTTTCATTGATCTTCAGTGAGTTTTTGTTGTCATTGTTGTTATAACTTTTTATTCTTCAATTTCTCCTAATAAGGGCATGCAATTGCTTCCCCCGCCCTTGTAAAACCTAATTTAAGGCTTTGCTAGCCAGAGTAATATCTAGTGATAGAATTAGGTAGTGAAGATCCATTGTTCCAAGAAAAAAAGTGGCATTTAAGATAGGAACAAAATAGATATAAAATTTAGAGCCATGACATATACAACTGTGCAAGGTAAAGAATATACACAAACGATGAATAGATTATTAAAATGTCTTGGTACACATTCCATTTCAAAATATTTGGAGAAAAAAGTGACAAAGCACTCTTTTATTAACTATTTTGTATCATTTGAAGTAAAAGCTACAGATCTTTGACCAAACTCTGAAAACAAAATTTTACTTACCTTCTCCTTGTTAACAAATATGTTACTCACCAAGTATTACGTTTTTATACTGGTCAACTTGCCCAAATATATATTTTCATCTCTATCTCTTCAAGCTGCCTTAATTTTAGATTATGAATAATGTTACTAGTTCTCAAATTTCACTGTACATATATCAGACAACATGAATTAGTGGGGAAAATGTGGGTTTAGAATCTGGTTTTTAGCTGGAGTATAAATTTCCACTTATTCACTGGGGGATCTTGGGCAGGGCATCTTCTCTGACACATTAGTGAAGTGGGAACACTAATACCCCTCTTGGTGTAAATGAAAGTTTAAAAAATATTTGGTCCTTTGTAAGTACTTAAATATCATTTCCCTTTCTTTTTCCTTCAACTCACAATAATACCTCAGGGACTTTTTCCAGGACTCCTATAGAATTATTTTCTTCTATGTCTGTATATAAGTCTCTGTATTCTCTTTTTATGCTTTAATTTGAAAGCTTCATATGACATGTTGCCATAATCACTTATAACATAACTTTTCCTGAATTCTTGTGACCTGCTTAAGAATTTTTAAAGGAAAAAAAGATAAAATTAAAATCAAGTCTCAATAAGACACTTTTTGTCATTATATATATTTGACTATACTATGGGTAAAACATGCAACCTAAAACATAAAAATTATATGCAATAAAAACCTGATACAATATCTGTAGTTTATAATTTAGCATTGCTTGTTTTATGGAAAATCTCAGGAAATTGTAGATACTTTTAAGCTATTCAATTTTCTTTTAAAAGAAGTAAAAATGATGGAAACAAAATGAAAGAAAGTAAAGAAGAAAAGAAATTGCAAGAGGCCAGCTTGATTTGAAAATCAAGCTACACTGACTAACACAGTTTGAAGTTTTTATTCACCATTTTTATAAAGTACAGCATTTCTTATTAAAAGGTTATAATTCTATAGCATGAGATTTCTAGATGCTTATAATTATTTTTTAATGGTTTACTAAGAACTACAGTTGTTTGATTACAATTGAATTCATGTACCTACAACTTCCTTCCTATTAAAGGTTTTACAGTCTTCTTTAGAGTTGGTACCAAATTAATCTTTATCTTCCAAGCTCTTCTATAATCTCACTGATGTATTTCATATTAATTATATACATCTCTCCTTTAGAACCCTCTCAAAATCAGTTTTTAAACCCAGTAGCCCAGGGACATAAATATAATGGTGTATCATATCCATGTTAGTTTCCTGATCCATCTTGAAATTCTCTTTTAAATAACAGTTTGAGTCTCTACACATAAATTTCCCACTTTTGATCAATGATCATCTTTATCCAGTGGAAATATTGACCTAGTGTTGGGTCACTGAGTTGTGTGTTTATAGACTGACATTAATTTCACTCCATTTTTCTAAGAGTATAAATTTCTTGCTAGTATATAATAACAGTGTGGAAAGAACAACAGATAGAATTCAACATTTTTTTCACATTTTTATTATTGTTCAAGTATAGTTGTCTCCATTTTCCCCACCAACACTCCCCACCCCCAGCCATCCCAACTTCCCATGCTTGGTCCTTACCCCTCTTTGGTTTTGTCCATGTGTCCTTTATACATGTTCCTGAAAACCTTCCCCCCTTTTTGTTGTAGACCGCTCTGCCTGATTTTAGGAATTGTATCTCTACCCCTTGTGGCTAAGGGTGAGAGATGACCTTTGGAATGCCAGCCACAGGAGACAAAACCTGTCTCTGGTAGCAAACACTGCCTCAGTTCCTCTCCCTGCCCCCAAAGCTTGGTTGGAAGTCAATGACGGGTAAGACCCCTCACAGCAGGGGGCAACCTAAGCCAGAGTCGATCACTTGGGAGGCCTTCATGGAAGGATTTGGGGGCTGCAACAAAGAGCAATGGACTCTTGCCTCCTGGCTTTGTCAAAGCCCAAGTCCCCATGTCCTCTTGGAGAAGTGCTTCCTGGCTCTAATCCCCTTAAGCCTGAATACCTGATGGGGAGAGGTGCAGCTCCTTGCCTTGCTAGAGCGTGTCCTGGGGAAGAATCTAGCACCACAAAGACTTGCTAATAAATCTATGAAATCTGCTCTGCTAAGAGTGCTTTCATTCATATGATAAAGGTCCAAGAGGAAATGAGTATGTCTCCCAAAGTTTGTGCAACTCTCTTCCTGACAGACACTCACTCAGACTGAGACCCTCAGACCTCTTTGAAATATTATCTACTGTTTAATCCTTGCCGCCCTGTATTCCTGTGTATTACAACCCAATAAAAGGCTATGGAAGAGGGCACTTGGGGCCTCTTTCTCCCCAGAGAAACTGGCCACAGCCCACTCCTCCATCCCCAAACAGATCCAGCATGTCTCGGCCATATTTACTCATTCACGCGTGTCCGTGGCACCAGGGGGACCTCGAGAAAGAAGTCGCCCCCACACCTTTTGCCCCCATGATCCCCTCCTACCTTCCCTCTGATTACTGTCAGTTTTCTTAATTTCAGTGTCTCTGGTTGTATTTTGCTTGCTTGTTTGTTTTGTTGATTAGGTTCACTTATAGGTGAGATCATATGGTATTTGTCTTTCACCACCTGTCTTATTTCACTTAGCATAATGCTCTCCAGATCCATCCGTGCTTAATTATGGATATAAAGAAGGAGTCCAAAAACTCACATTTATCTAGGGTTATATACTAACCATTATACTTACATTTAAACCCTTCCTTTTGGGTAAGAGTCAAGGGAATACTTCACATGTTTCTTCATGTATGGAAATACTCCACAAAATGCAAAGACCACATGAAATAGTGAATTATCATAATTAGAATACTTAATCAGTAAGTATAGGCAGTTCTCAGTTTGCACAGTAGTGCAAGACTGTAAAAATGAGACAGTAAGCAGAAGAGATTAACATAAATCTTAATAATGAATGGGAAAATTTATGTTTTTCTTGGCTTGAAATCTTGTAATACACACCTGAGGATATTTTTTTCATTGATTCTAGAGAGACAGGAAGTGGAAGAGAGAGAGATAGAGAAGGAGAGACAGAGAGAGATCAATGAATGGTTGCCTCCTGTATCAAGGATCTCACCTTATCCTTGACCAAGGATCGAACCCACAACTTAGGTATGCGACCTTACCAGAAATCAAACCCACAACATTTTAATGTACAGGATGATACTCTAACCAACTGAGCCACACTGTCCGGAGTGTGGCTTGAATATTTTTTAATATTTTATTTATTTATTCTTTGAGAGAGAGAAAAAGTGGAAGAAAGAGGAGAAAAACATCAATGTTAGAGAGAAACGTCAGTCAGTTGCTTCTTGCATACCCCCAGCCAAGAACCTGACCCACAACACAGGTGAATATTACCAAACAGTCAAAGAATCACCATCTATCTTTTTCAAACTATTCTAAAAAGTTCAAGAGAAGGGAAGTCTCCCAAGCTTATTTTATGAGGCCGGAATTAACCTGATATCTAAATATATTACAAAAAAAGAAAATTATAAACCAATGTCCCCAATGAAATAGATGCAAAAATCCTCATTGAAATATTAGCAAACTGAATTTAGCAATACATAAAAAGAATCATATACCATGATCAAGTGGGATTTATTCCTGGTATGCAATGTTGGTTCAATATCTGCAAATCAATTAATGTGATACACCACATGAACAAAATGAAGGCTAAAAATCATATGACCATATCAAAAAATACAAAAAATAATAATTTGCCAGATTGGGGGAAGATGGCGACGGAGTAGAACAGAGCGGATTCTAGCTCCAGTACTCATGGGTGAAAATCCTGGCAGGTCTATAGAGAAGCAGCGCACTAATCCATCAGTTATCCAGCATTTGTGAAATTAAAAGAACAGAGACTGTGTTGGACGATGAAACACCAGAAAGCGGCAGGTCAGTGGGGTCTCAGGACTGGAGTAAAGACAAAGTGGCAGAGGGGGCCAGTGCCCCCGGCCAGGTGGCCCCAGTGCTGCCTCTGCAGCCAGGGTCCAGAGCCATCAGTCTGAGACCAACACCAGAGGTGTCTGCCACAGGAGCCTGGGCACCCAGCGGCCCCAGTGGCCACCAGCGCGGGCCAGCAGCTCCCCTGCCCGCCATATAAGCAAAACTGGACAACACTGGGCAGAGACCTGTCTGCTTGCCTGCTAGCATTATCAGGGAAGGTTACAAAGACACAGGGCCCTGTTCAACTGCAGACTCTGTGATTGCAAGCCTGGGAGAATTGAGCGACGCATTGGCCTCACTGGTCTGGCTGGGGACTAGGCTGGACTGAGAGGCAGGCTGTCTGGAGAGTTTTATTTTTTTTTGAAAGTGGACTGAGGTGTTCTCCTGCCAGGGCAGCTTGGCTTGCTTCCCACCAAGCCTTGCAGCAAGCCAGGGGGAAAGCGGAGGCATTTGGGGCCCCACCACAGGACTGGGAAGCGCCCTGCGGGTTTCTCGGGTCCCAGACGGCCTGGCAGGTGCACACAGGTGCAGAAGCCTCTGAGTCCCAGACACAGGACTGGGAAGCACCTTGCCGGTTTCAATTGGCCGGTGTGCACAGGCACAGAAGCGGTTGAGTCCTGCCACAGGACTGGGAAGGACCCTACCAGAATCTGTGGGACCCAAGCAGCTTGGCGAGTGTGCGAGCGCCCACACCCCAATCTGGTAGCCTGGCTGGTGCGCGCACTTGCGCGAGCATCCCAGCCCACAGAGAGATCCTGCTGCAACCAGAAAAAAGTCTGGACAGTTTGAAACCAAAAGGGAAGGGTTTCTCTGTTGTTGTTATTGGTTTTTTGTTGTTGTTTGTTTGTTTGATTTTTGGTTTTTTCCCCTTTTTTTTAGTAACTTTTTTGTGCTTTTGTTTAGTAATCTTATATGTTTTTAAATTTTATTACTGCTTTATCTTTCTATACTTTGTTCCTCTCCTTTCTTTGTCCCTGTTTTAGTCCTTCTTCCTTTCCTCTTAAACTCATCGCTTTCACCTCCCTTCTCCTGCCTTTTTGTTTGTTTGTTTGTTTGTTGCTCTGTTTTCTATGTGGTCACCGACAAGAGACACAAACAACTAGGAACTGTGAAAGGACCAGAATGGGACCCAAAGAGGGTGCATCTCAACAGTACAGACAGAGAGACAATTTTCACTTTCCTATAGCAGAGAAGCCACCAGGTGTTGCATATTTTTTTCATTATTCCCACTTCTTTTATATTTTAATAGTATCTCTGTATTCCTCCTCTTTCTGTATAGGCTTCTCAGTCTTGAGTAGTTATATTGTATTATTAGACAGGCTCCCCCTGTTCTTTCCTCCACAATGCTTTGCTAATCCTCTATACTCCACGACACTTGTTTTCCTTTAGCACACTACCTAAAGCTCTATACCCCCTACTAAGACAGATCACATAGTTTGTTATACGACTGCTGCTCTAATATTAGTGTAAATAATAGCTGATCTAAACAACAGTAAATACTTCACAACACATCTCCTGGATCTTAGCCCATTGTACAGGTCCCTGAATTCTATCACTGTAGTGGTTAACTCTATTTGCTCACACACTACACCTATTTACTGTTCCAAACACTCACCTTACCTCAAAATATGATCGTCTGAAACCTCACTGCTTTCTAGTTCCAACTAACAAGCCTTCCCTCCCAACAAGAGGCTTATCTTTTGTCCATCCTTTCATAAAAGTGGCAAGTTTGGCTGAAGAATACAGTTAACACTATATATGGCCTAAAGATCACCTATCTAGTCTCTATTGGCTGTGGCCGTAAATATCATAAAAAACACTTCTGCTGTCATAAACCATTTTGCCTCCCCTCCAACTGATTACACATACACGATAAAAGGAGTAGGTAGAAACGGAGAACATCAAGATACCTGAAGGAGTCTGCACCACTGAAATTCACAGGTATTATACCACAGAGGTTAACAACATAGCCCCAGGGAGTCAAACAGATCAATTTTAGAAGCTGAGGCTAACAAGACGAGTCTCACAAACAATGGGAGGATAAAGAAACAATCCCAAAATGAAAGAAAAAGCAGAAACTTCAGAAAGAATGTTAGATGAAATAGAGGCTAATCAACTATCAGATTGTGAATTCAAAGCACTGATTATAACAAAGTTCAAAGAGCTCACAATGAGCTACCAGAAACTACAGGGGAGCTACAATGATCTCACTGCAAACTATATCAACATGAAAAATGAAATAGAAACTATCAGCAAGGGCAAAGAGGAAATGAAGAATACAATTTCCAAATTGAAGAACACAGTAGAAAGTTTCAAAATTAGAATTGATGAGGTGGGGGAACGGATTAGCGAGTTGGAGGACAAAGTAGAAAGCATCTCACAGAAGGAGCAGGAAAATGAAAAGAAACTCGAAAGAATGAAGAGGGATTAAGAGAAATGCAAGACAATATGAAACATAATAATATCCAAATAATAGGAATACCAGAGAAGAAGAAGAACAAGGGATAGAAAACATATTTGAATGAGTAATGAGAGAAAATTTTCCTAATTTGATGAGAGAAAAAGTCACACAAATCCAGGAATCACAGAGAGTCCCAATCAAGAGGAACCCAAGGAGGCCCACTTCAAGACACATCATCATCAAAATGGCAAAATTCCAAGACAAAGAGAGAATCTTAAAGGCAGCAAGGAACAAAAAAGAAGTAACATACAAGGGAGCCCCAGTAAGGCTAGCTACTGACTTCTCAATGGAAACACTCCAAACAAGAAGAGAATGGCAAGAAATATTCCAAGTAATAAGAACCAGAGGCCTACAACCAAGGCTACTTTACCCAGCAGGGCTCTCAATCAAGATAGAGGGCCAAATAAAGAGCTTCCAAGACAAAAGAAGTCTAAAAGAATATTCCTCCACCAAACCAGCTCTACAAGAAATACTAAAAGGACTGCTTTAAGGAAAGGAAGAAAAAGTGAGTGACAGAGGAGAACACAGGTACAAAAATGGCAATGAATGAGTACCTATCTATAATAACCTTAAACATAAATGGATTAAATGCTCCACCCAAAAGACACAGAATAGCTCAATGGATAAGAAAGCATGACCCACACATATGCTGCCTACAAGAGACCCACCTCAGGACAAAAGACCATCAGAGACTAAAAGTGAAAGGCTGGAAACAAATCTTCCAAGCAAACAGACAAGAAAATAAAGCTGGGGTAGCAATTCTCATATTGGACAAAATAGACTTCAAAAAAAGGGCCATAAAGAGAGACGCAGAAGGTCACTTCATAATACTCAAGGGAAGAATCCACCAAGAAGACATTAATGTCATAAATATGTATGCACCAAACATAGGGGCATCCAAATATATCAAGAAAATTTTAAAGAACTTCAAGAAAGATATTGACAGCAACACAATTATAGTAGGGGATTCTAACACCCCACTATAAAAAAAGGACAGATCTTCCAAACAAAATAACAAAGATATTGCAGCATTAAACAACACCCTAGAGGAAATGGACTTAACTGATATATATATATAGAGCCCTTCATTCCAATGAAGCTAAATACACATTCTTTTCAAATGCACATATAACATTTTCAAAAATAGACCACATGATAGAACACAAAACAAGCCTCAACAAATTCAAGAAAATTGAAATCATACCAAGCATTTTCTCTGACCACAAGGGACCGAAACTGGAAACCAACCCCAAAGGAAAAAACCCAAAACACCCAAAATCATGGAGGCTGAACGGTATGCTATTAAACAATGAATGGGTCAAGAATGAAATTAGGGAAGAAATCAAAAGTTTCTGAAAACAAATGAAAACGAACTCACCAAAATCTAAAACTTATGGGACACACTGAAGGCAGTCCTGAGAGAAAGGTTTATAGCAATACAGGCCTGCCTAAAGAAGATAGGAACATTTCAAACAAACAAGCTAACCCTACGCCTGCAAGAACTCGAGGAACAACAACAAAGAGAGCCCAGAGCAAGCAGAAGGAAGGAAATAACCAAGATCAGAGCAGAACTAAATGACATAGAGACTAAAAGCACAATCCTAAGGATCAATGAATCCAGGAGTTGGTTCTTTGAAACGATAAACAAAATAGAAAGCCTTTAAGTAGGCTCATCAAGAAAAGAAGAGAGAGGACTCAAATAAACACAATCAGAAATGAAAGAGGAGAGATTACAAGTGACACCACAGAAATAGAAGGGATTGTAAGAAATTACTATGAAGAACCATATGCCAAGAAATTTGAAAACCTAGGGAAAATGGACACATTTCTAGAAAAATACAATCTTCCAAAACTCAATGAAAAAGAAACAGAAAATCTGAACACACCAATAACAGCAAAAGAAATCAAAGCAGTAATCAAAAAACTCCCATCACACAAAAGCCCTGGACCAGATGGTTTCACAGGAGAATTCTACAAAGCATTTAAGAAAGAGCTAACCCCTATCTCTCACAGACTATTCCAAAAAATCTAGAAGAATGGAAAACTCCCAGATTCTGTTTATGAAGCCAGCATCATCCTAATTCCAAAACCAGATAAAGGCACAACAAAGAAAGAGAACTTCAGGCCAATATTGCTGATGAACATAGATGCTAAAATTCTCAACAAAATATTGGCAAATTGCATCCAACAATATATCAAAAAGATCATACGCCATGACCAAGTGGGATTCATCCCAGGAATGCAAGGATGGTTCAACATTTGCAAATCAGTAAATGTAATACATGACATAAACAAAAGCAAAGACAAAAACCACATGATCATATCAATAGACGTGGAAAAAGCTTTTGATAAGGTATAACACCCATTTATGATAAAAACAGTCAGCAAAGTGGGAATAGAGGGAACATTCCTCAATATAATAAAGGCCATATATGAGAAACCTGCAGCCAATATCATACTCAATGGGCAAAAACTAAAAGCTTTTCCACTAAGATCAGGAACAAGACAAGGATGTCCACTTTCACCACTGCTATTCAATATAGTTCTGGAAGTTTTGGCCGTGGCAATCAGGCAAGAAAAGGAAATAAAAGGCATCCAAATAGGAAAGGAGGAAGCAAAACTGTCATTGTTTGCAGATGACATGATAGTGTACATGGAAAATCCTATAGACTCTACCCAAAAGCTGCTAAAACTTATTAATGAATTTGGCAAAACAGCTGGTTACAAAGTCAATATCCAGAAATCAAAGGCATTTTTGTATACCAACAGTGAATCAGCAGAAGCAGGAATCAAGGAAAAAATCTCATTCGATATAGCAAAAAGAAAAATAAAATATCTGGGAATAAACCTAACTAAGGAGGTAAAAAACCTGTATGCAGAAAACTACACAGCCCTGAAGAAAGAAATCAAGGAAGACACAAACAAATGGAAACATATACCTTGTTCATGGATTGGAAGAATTAACATCATCAAAATGTTCATACTACCCAAAGCAATATACAGATTCAATGCAATACCTATTAAAGTACCAATGGCATATTTCACAGACATAGAACAAACACTTTGAAAATTTATATGGAACCATAAACGATCCCGAATAGCAACTGCTCTTTTGAGAAAGAAGAACAAAGTAGGAGGGATCACAATACCTGATATCAAACTGTATTACAAAGCCACTGTAATCAAAACAGCCTGGTACTGGCATAAAAACAGGCACATAGACCAATGGAACAGAACAGAGAGCCCAGAAATCAACCCAACTCTCTACAGTCAATTAATATTTGACAAAGGGGGCAGTAACATAAAATGGAGTAAAGATAGCCTCTTCAACAAATGGTGTTGGGAGAACTGGACAGCTACGTGCAAAAAAAATGAAACTGGAGCACAAACTTACACCATACACCAAGATAAATTCAAGGTGGATAAAAGACTTAAATATAAGCCGTGACACCATTAAAGTCCTAGAGGAGAACATTGTCAAGAAAATCTCAGATATTCCATGCAGCAACATTTTTACCACTATGTCCGCTAGAGCAAGGAATATAAAGGAAAGAATAAACAAATGGGATCTCATCAAAATAAAAAGCTTCTGCATGGCTAAAGAAAACAGTATTAAATTAAAAAGACAACCAACTGTATGGGAAAACATATTTGCCAATGATACCTCAGACAAAGGTTTAATCTCCAAAATATACAAAGAACTTACACGACTCCACTCTAGGAAGACATCAAACCCAATTAAAAAATGGGAAAAGGACTTGAACAGACACTTCTCCAAGGAGGATATACAGAATATCCAGAGACACATGAAGAGGTACTCAATATCGTTAGCTAACAGAGAGATGCAAATTAAAACCACAATGAGATACCACTTTACACCAGTCAGCATGGCTATCATAAACAAAACAACAAACAACAAATGTTGAAGAGGTTGTGAGGAAAAGGGGTCCTTAGTTCACTGTTGGTGGGATTGCAGACTGGTACAACCATTATGGAAAACAGTATGGAATTTTCTCAGAAAAATAAAAATCGACCTGTCTTTTGACCCAGCAATTCCACTGCTAGGATTATATCCTAATAATCCTAAAACATCAATTTCAAAGAACCTATGCACCACAATGTTCATAGCAGCACAATTTACAATAGCCAAGAGCTGGAAGCCACCTAGGTGCCTGTCAGTAAATGAATGAATCAAAAAATTGTGGTACATATACACAATGGAATTCTATGCAGCAGAGAGAAAGAAGAAGCTACTACCCTTTACAACAACATGGATGGAACTGGAAAGCATTATGCTGAGTGAAATAGGCCAGGTGTTGGAAGAGAAATACCATATGATATCACCTTTAATGGGAAGCTAAACAACAAAACAAACAAGCAAGCAGAATAAAAACAAAGACACTGAAATAGAGAACAAGGGGACAGTGACCAGAGGGGAGAGGGAAGGAAATTTAAGGGGAAAAAGGGGAGGAATTTGGAGGAACATATAGGAAGGACACAGGGACGAGAACTAAGGGGGGTGGAAATGGGGGGGAGGTGGGGATCACGGGGCGGGAGGGCTGGGATGGGAAAAATAGACAAAAAACTGTAAAAAATAATAAAAATAAAATTTTTGATAATCAAAAAAATAATAATAATTTGCCAAAACCCAGCATCACTTTATAGTAAAACCTTTTGGTAGAGACAGAGGAAACATACCTCAACATAATGAAGGCCATATATGACAAACCTACAACTAATATCATAATCAGTGGGGAAAACATAAAAGTGTTTTCCTTAAGATAAGAAAAAATATAAGGATGTCATTTTTAGTCTCTCTTTTTTACTATAGTATTGGAAGTCCTAGCCACAGAAATCAGATGTGAAATGAATATATATATATATATATATATATATATATATATATATATGAATGAAATTTAAATTGGGAAAGAAGTAAAATTGTCAGTAAAATTGTCATTATTTGCAGGTGATGTGGTAATATATATAGAAAACTCTAAAGAGTCCAACAAAAATTATTTGAACTGATAAATGAATTCAACAAAATAGCAGAATATAAAATCAATATTAGGAAATCAGTTGCATTTTGTACCCCAATAACAAACTACCAAAAAGAGAAATTCAAAAAATCTCACTTGCCATCAAAAATAAAATAAGATACCTAGGAATAAATTTTACCAAGAAGATAAAGTACTGTACTAAGAAAATTATGAGACTTTGAAGAAGACACACACAAAAATGAAAGCATACACTATGGTCATGGACAGAGAATGAATTAACATCATTAAAATACTACCCAAATTAATCAATAGATTCAATGTAATTCCTATCCAATAACAACAGCATTATTTACAGAAGTAGAAAATAATTCTAAAGTTTATATGGAACCATGAAAAACCTGAAATAGACGCAGCAGTCTTGAGAAAATGGAATAAATTGGAAGTTACCATACTGCATAAGATCAAACTATACTATAAGGCTATATAGTAATCACAAATGCATGCTACTGGCATACAAACAGACACATAGATCAATGTAACAGAATAGAAAACACAGAAATAAATCCATGCCTTGATCGCCAACTAATATTTGACAAAAGAGGCAAGAAAATAGAATGGGGTAAAAACAATTAATTCAGTAAATGGTGTTGGGAAAACTGAACAGACAAGTAAAAAAAAATAGACCACCTTTTTATATCATATACAAGAATAAACTCAAAATTCATTATAGACCTGAGCGTAATATGCACAACCATAAATAAGCTAGTAGAAAATATAGTAAACCCTCTGGAATTTCTCTTACTATTTTTTCTGACACATCTCTTTTTGTTTTCTGATATAAACAAAAGAAAAATTAAAAATGGGACTAAATCAACTAAAAAGTGTGCACAATTTTAGTTTGCACAGTAAAGAAAGCCATCAATAAAACAAAAGGTAAATCTACCCATTGGAAGACAATATTTGCCAACAATTGATCCAATAAGGGGTTAATATCCAAAATTTATAAAGAACTCATACAACTTAACACCAAAGAAACAATCTAATTAAAAACTGGGCAGAGGACCTGAATAGACACTTCTCAAAAGAGGACATACAGATGGCCAATAGAAGTAAGAAAAGATGCTCAATGTCACTAATAATCAGAGAAAAACAAATTAAAACCATAATGACCAGGCCTGGAAACATGCAACTGAGTGAAAGTGACCTGAGGAGAGGGGGACAGTCATGGAAAGAAGGTGAAGACACCAAACAAAGAACATGTAAGAATGACCCACAAACATGGACAACAGTGTGGGAATTGACTGTGAGAGTGAGGGGTGGGATGGGTGGAGGAAAGCAAACAGGGAAAATTTGAGACAACTGTAATGCAATCACAGTAAAAATGATTAAAATAACACAGTGACATATGACCTCATACCTATCAGAGTAACTGTCACCAATAAATCAACAAACGACAAATATTGGCAGGATGTGGAGGAAAGGGAGCCCTAGTGCACTGTTGGTGGGACTGTTGATTGGTAGAACTACCATGTAAAACAGTATAGTGTATCTTCTAGAAGTTAAAAATAGAATTACTTTATAATGCAGAAATTCTAATTCTTGGTTTTTATCTGAAGAAATTCAAAACACTAATCCAAAAAGATACATACAACCATATGTTTCTTGCAGCATTATTTAAAATTGCCAAGATATGGGTGCAACCCAATTGTCCATTAATAAACAACTGGATAAAGAACAGGTGGCACAAACACACAATGGGATATTACTCAGCAATAAAAAATAAAATCTTAGCATTTGTGACAACATGGATGGATCTAGAGGGTATTGTGCTAATGAAGTAAGTCCAAAAAATCAAATACCATATGAATTCACTTATATTTGAAATCTGAAGTGCAATATAAAATGAACAAATAAAACGGAAACAGACTCTTAAATTCAAACAACAAACCAGTGGTTGCCAGATGGGATGGGGTTGGGGGATTGGGTAAAAAAGGTGAAGGAATTAAGTATAAATCAGTCATTACAAAATAATCACAAGGATGTTATGTACAGTATAGGGAATATATTCAATAATATTATAATAAATATGTATGGTGCCAGCTGAATACTAAACTATGTATAACTTATATAAAGGCCTAACCACTACAGTGCATCTGAAGTGAATATAAAATAATACTGAATATAAACTAATTAAAAAATTTTAAAACTAAGCAAAAAGAAAACATAAAAAAAGTGATCTGATTCATCACTGATCATGATGCACATCTGTTAGGTACTGATTTTTGGATAGAATAGTGAGCAGCAATGAACTTTACATACTCAGAGTTAGTAGACCTTGGTAGAATTCTCTGGAACCTAATCTCTTTCAGATGCAATCCCCTATAAATCCATGGATCTCCATTCTCTTTTTGAGACATTTATCATTAAAAAACATTCATTTAATACTTTTAATGCAACATAAGTGTATTGGACAATGTACAATTCATTATTTTGAATCTTAAAAACAATGCTGAAAGGTAGGCATTCAATAGTATATGTAATTTACAGATAAGGAAATAAAGACCCAGAGCCATCTGGTAACTTGACCACAAATGCGCGTGTAAATCTCTGGTCCCAAATCTGGACTCTCCTCTCTAAGAGAAGTACCACTCCTCCCAGATAGAATAAATCTTTTAAGAAATGCATGGAGGTAAACCAAATAGATTCTTAATGGACAAAGGATAGGATTAAAACCCATATTTATTTATAAATAGCAAAATATAGTTGATATCTATTGTAAAGCACATGGAAGTCTACAAAGCAATTTTCTTTTTCCAGATCCTCTTTGTTGATCAGTGGCATAACTCTGGCATAAAGAATGGTGACACTGCTTTCTCTTCCTCATGCTCCCTCAATTCTACTGAATATAACAAAGAAATGAAAATCTTTCAGAGTTTTATTTACCAGATATACTTCAGAAATGAACTTGCTGGGTTTTACATAAATACAAAGGCTCTCCATTTACAGTACTTATTTGTTTTCTTAGTGTGTTTGTTTTAAGAACATTGCTCATCTTTTTATAATCTATCAACCTATTTATAAAAAAACTAAATTAAAATTGTAATGTATTTTGAAATGTAATATATCCTGAAGGGAAGATCAAAGAATGTAATTCATAATCATGTCATATGACATTACCTTCCAACTTTCTGTGAAATATAAACCTTGCTTTTAATTTTAAAGTGTAGTAGATTGTATCTTTTTAATTAGCACAATGACGTGAAGGTAAGGAGCTGCATTTTAATTTTTTACTAAATGTCTCCAAAACTAATTAAAAGGAGGGAGACTTTTATGTGGATAAGTATTGAAGAGTATAGATATGATAAATGAGAATTTTCTCATTGTATTTTTAAAATGTTGGAGCTATAAAGTTAAGAAGCTAAGAAGATATGGTTTCCCATTTGATGGGGATGATTTTAAGGCAAAATAAAATACAAATATTCATTATTATTTTTTCCCATAATTCTTTTATGTCTTTGTTCTCTGGTAATACACACTTACTCAACTTCTTGCACCACACCTATGAGCTCATCTGCAATTATCTCCATCTTTACTTCTTCCATTCCTGTTTGTCAGGATGTCATTACTCTTGTCTAAAGTTAATCCTTCTGCTTGTGCCTTGAATCTCATCCTCTTCATCCTTGTTCCATCAATCTTCCCTCTACTGTTCTGCATCTTTAAACCTTCTCACTGCTTTTACTTGGTACTCATTACATATACCAGTTCGAGTCTTTGGTATCATATAAATAGTTCTATATGATGTCCATAACTTATTTTCTCTTCTCCTTCTTCAGTCAAGATTATCAAAAGAATTGTCTACATAACAGTAATCTTTTTATTTCATCAAATCACATTCAATTGGAAATTGGATTATGCTCCTATTTCCCCAGTGAAATTGCTCTAGAAAAAATATTGGTGACTTCCAAAATGTTAAACATGACTATATTTTACATTCTGTCCTTTGGGACTTTTGTCTTTGCTTCAGACCCTGGTGATGACCCTTTCCCTGAAAGTCTTTTATGTCTATGGTGCATCTTCCTGGTTTTCTCCTTCCTAAAACATGCACTCCTTCCAACCTCCTTCATATTTTTCCCACCTTGACTTCCACCTGCTGACTTCCACCTGCATTCCACTGTCTTCTGTTCTTACTTTACCAAAAATGATCTTAACCTTACTTATTCTTGTGGCAGACTCCAGCCAGCAGAGTCTGCCTGTTGTGGCTGACGACAGGAATGAATGCACAGGTGACAACAATCCTGTTGAGAAAAAGGGAACAGGCATGGCTACTCTCTTAAGGGGAGAGTGTCTATGGATGCCTAGGCCACTCCCTCAAGAGGAGAGTGCCTTACCCCTTTCTTAGACAGATTTTGGAAATTACCTTGAAGATAGACAATACACATTTGTTGTTTTAGACCAGGGTGATGGAGTTTTAGCAAGAGAAAGCCATAACAATTTGTAAGCATTTTCTAGGCCCGATTTCCATGAGAAAACTCAGTTTGAAGGTCTGGCTCCTGCCCACCACTTCACTTCTGTAGGTTTTCCATACAGAGCTGAGTCACATTTGCCAGACTAAAACAAACCGGTCCCATACAATTCTTTTGTCTAGCAGAGGTATGATTGAATTCCCATGTATACTTTTGACCAGATCTCTCTCATAAGCTCCAAATCATAATCTTAAAATGCTTCTTCCACATCACTGGATATGTCAGTCTTTTTTCAATATTTACTTTAATTATAGTTGAAATACAATATTATATTAGTTTCAGGTATACAATTTAGTGAATCAAAATTTATATATGTTACAAAGCAGGCACTTCCATCTTAATTTCCCTATTCCCTCTTTCTCTTGATCTCCTTATCTCAGTTAATTATACCATTCCCTACCCATTCTCACAAGTTAGTAATGTTAAAGTGTTCTTACCTTACCCCTTTCCCTCATCCAACATATCTACTCAGTTATGGACATCTATTGATTCTACTACATAACTGTATTTGAAATCTGTTTTCTCCTCTCTATTTCCATTTCATTGTCTAAGTGGGTCCTGATCATCTGGGGAGCTGACAGCTGTAACGGCATCAGTTTTTATTTTCTTCCTCTTATGAATCTAATGCACACTGCCATTGAAATGGTTTTTAAAAACACAAACATTTTTCTGTGTAAAACTCACTAATTGCCTTAAATTACATTCAGGATAAATGTTGATTTTTTTCACATGTTTGGCCCAGGTTCTTTATATTCTATGCTTGCCTTCAAATTTCATTTTTCTGCTGTGGAGATAATGCTGCAAGGTAGGTATAAAGTATTACCTCCAACTTAAGATGAGAAAATAAAGGCCCAGAGTTGTGGATAACGTGCCCAGGGTCACGCAATTGGGAGATCCTCCTCCTACTTCCCTGCGATGATACATACATTCTCTGTACCAGCCATGCTTACTTCATAGCTACTCTTCAAAGGTGTGGTGCTCTCACGTATTTCTGTGATTCGAACAAGATTTTTCTCCTTCTGGAACACTCTTACACAGTCACTACACTGTGTTTAAGAGACAGCTCCAGTGTTATCCCTTCTCTGCATCATCCCCTAATGTCCGAATGATGATATAATGCACCTTTCTTGCACTTCTTCTTCCTACTTCAATAACATTTAAACATCCCCTTGTTTTCTATCTTTACCATAATCCTCAGTTTATTGCTCCCCATGCTAAACTGGATCTCCTGAAGAATTGTGTATGCCTTACCTCTGTGACTCTTGCATTACATACAATATCTGGAATTTGATATGGCCTCAGTTATAGTTTTTAAAACATTTAAAGGCAGAGAAAATACTTGATTTTTCTTGTTTGTAAAATGAGAACTTGGGCCAACATGATTACCCAGGTCCATTCTTTGACATTGTGATTACCATTTCTGTGTATTCATGTAAACTTCTGTACACATTCAAGAATTTGCAGCTGCTGTAGGACCTGAAATATGGTACACTTGGGTTAAATTTTATTTCTTTAAGATACATAGGCACTGATTAATGTTGTTGCTGTGGTGAATATATATGTATATACATAAATTAAGTTTATACATGTTCACTGACACAAAGAGGTAAAATATATTCCAAAGTCAATGTCACCTGATTGATATGTACATGAGGCTGTGTGTCTGACAAACAACTAGGTAGTTCAGTCAGTAAATAAAACTATAGATCAGTCTGATAAAAAACAACACTTAAAAAACATTTCGAGTTAGTAAATTTACTAAATGAATTCATTTTGTACTAAATTATTTATTTGACCAAATTAATCAAAATTATCTAAACTCATGAGATCATGTGCATATATTTTACATAGTAGTTAAGAACTTTGAAAGACACAAAAATTATTTATTTTTGAAAGAGAAAACCTAAATATATTTAATCATGCAGATTTCCTTCTAGACTTTAAGATACCCCAGATCTTGAAAGATGCAAGGATCTAGAAAAGAAATCCAGTTTCAAAGTAACTTTATGTACTGGATTTGAGTTCCCTAGTTGTTGTCATGTGTAGCACACTCAAACATAAATTCCCAAAATCAAATTTTATAAATGCTCTGTTTATAGGCTTTTCTTAGTGAGGGTAGCAGATTCTATATTCTGATGGAAAAGTGATGACTGCTGTTTCTAGGTATGAATAGATAGCAACAGAATATTAACTCAAAAGCAGATAAAGTTTGAACACATAATATACAAGATCTGTCCAGAAAAAGTCCAACCATTGTTAATATAATGACAATGGTTTGCCCAACAACAATGTAACCTGGCAGCGAAGGAGAGTGGATTGGAATGCAGTGTGTGAACAATGACGCCTTCAGTATACTAGTCATTTGGGGGCGGTAGATGCCATTGAGGGAACACCTGTACTGTGTCAGCATCACATTCAAACTGACTGAGGAAGTAAAGCAACAAATCTGAATCAAATTTTGTGTTAAGCTTGAACATTCCTCTATGGAAACTAATGGGATGATTCAGAAGGCCACAGCTATGGGCAACTGGTGATTGGCAGCTTCATCACAACAATGCAACTGCTCATGCATGTCTCATGCAGAGTTTTTTGGCAAAACATCAAATCACCCAGGTAACTCAGCCCCCCTGCCACCCAGGTTTGACTCTCTGTGACTTCTGGCTTTTCCCAAAACTACAATCACCTCTGAAAGGGAAGAGATTTCAGACTATCAGTGAGATTTAGGAAAATATGATGGAGCAACTGATGGCGACTGGAAGAACTGTGGTCCCAGTTGGGACTGAGGTCCAAAGGTGCTAAGCCATCATTGTCCTATGTACAATGTTTCTCGTATCTTGTATCTTGTATCTTGTACCTTGTTCAATAAATGTCTCTATTTTTTGTATTACATGGTTGGATACATTCTGGACAAACCTTGTATAATTGGAAAAGTATAAAACTTATTTTTTTATTTATGTGGTCATATTACTAAACATTTACAAAATTTATGAACAATTACATAGCTATATAAATACCACACAACAAAATGAATTTATAATAAGTAAGGAAAATGGGACAAAGAATTAAGTGTAGATATACATTTTTATCTTCAAGGAAGATAAAAATATTCTATGTTCTCTAGGGGCAATAGAAAAAATAAAATTACCTTTGCCAGATTGGGGAAGTTCTCCTTTATTATTTATTCAAGTAAGTTTTCTACTTGTGGCTGTTCCTCTTCCCCTTCTGGTACCCCTATAATTCGGATGTTGGAATGTTTAAAGATGTCCTGAAGGTTCCTAAGCCTCTCCTAATTTTTTTGAATTCTTGTTTCTTCATCCTTTTCTGTTTGGTCATTTTTTTTCCCTCCTTCTGGTCCACTCCTTTGATCTGAGTCCCAATTTCCTTTCCATTACTATTGGTTTCCTGTGTATTTCCCTTCATTTCAATTAGTATTCCAAGTCATGAAATCCAAAGACCTACAACCAAGACTGATATATCCAGCAAAGCTTTCATTTAGAATGGAAGGGCAGATAAAGTGCTTCTCAGATAAGATCAAATTCAAGGAGTTCATCATCACCAAGCCCTTATTACATGAAATGTTAAAGGGACTTACCTAAGAAAAAAAAGATAAAAAAGATGAACAGTGAAAGGACAGCAAACTCACAGTTATTAAGAACCACACCTAAAACAAAAGCAAACTAAGAGGACAGCTAGATCAGGAGCAGAACCATAGAAATGAAGATCACATGGAGGGTTAGCAACAGGGGAGTGGGAGAAGGAGAAGGGGAGGAGAAGGTACAGAAAATAAGTAGCATAGATGGTAGGTAGAAAATAGATAGGGGGAAGGCAAGAATAGTAGGGGAAATATAGAATCTAAAGAACTTGAAGACATGTGGTCATAAACTAAAGGGGGGAGTGTTGGAGGAGGGGGTGTGCAGGGTGGAGGGGAATGAAGGGGGGAATAGAACAATTGTAATTGCTTAATTAATAAAATATATTCAAAAAGAAAATTAGTAATACAAACCATAGCATCTGTAGTATAGAAATAAACCAATTGTTCATAGAAAGAAATCTATTTTTATAAACACTGAATTACATTTATCCCAGGAGTCCTTCTAGAAAGGATACTATACAATAAAAAAAAAGTCATCCTGACAAAACTTGAGAAGGAGATAGGTACAGTCAAATCCCCTGGCCTATTTGAATAATAATTCTAAATGGACTTTATATAATTATTCCTTGAAATGAAGTATTAGTGTGTTCTGATTGATCTATATTCATGTTCTGTGTAGATCAAATCCTTGCCATTTTGTAGAGCAATAGCTCTGAAGAAGCTAAAATGTACTCAATTTCATGTATTGTACTAAAGAAATCTCAATCTATCTTTCTATTACAGATGCTAATTTTTAGGAAAAGTGTTATTGAGGAGCTCTGCAAGGTATTATACCTTGCTCAGAAACTCTGATGTGCATTCAATCAGATTTTTGCAAAGAAAAATAGTCATACTAAATTTTCAAGTCAGCCAAAACTTTGAGAAAGACATAAACTTGTTTACTTCAATTTTTTTTTACATTACAGTAATAGTAAAATCTCTCTGGAAGTTTATCACTTCTGCTTTTATAAGTGGATCATAAGTAGACTTTTGTGTCTAAAAATATCATCTCTAAACTAGGCAAGCAAATTATGGTGAAATAATGTAGAGAACCCACTAAATACAAACAGTATTATCAGCTCTGGCTGGTTGGTTCAATTCATAAAATGTCTGGTGTCACACACCAGAAAGTTGCAGGTTTGATTCCTGGTCAGGGCATATACCTCGGGTGTGGGTTTGAGCCCAGGTCAGGGTGTGTATGGGAGGCAACCAATTGATGTATCTGTATCTGTATCTGTATCTGTATCTGTATCTGTATCTGTATCTGTATCTGTATCTGTATCACTATCTCTATCTCTATCTCTCTCTATCTCTATCTCTCCCCCCACCACCTCTCTCTCCAAAATCAATAAAAACACATCCTTGGGTGAGGATTTAAAAACTAATAATTAAGAAAAGTTAAAGGAAGCTTTTCTCCAACGTCCCCCCAAACAATTTTGTGTGACTTAAAACCCAGAGACTTGGTCTACTTGAAGAGATGATGTCACGGGAAAACAAAACAAGACAAACAAACAAACAGAAAACACTTTCTTTTGAAAAGGACTTTAACTGGCACTGTAAACTAGAAAAAAGATTAAAAGTAAAAATCCAAGGGTTTGTTCAATATATAAGACTATAAGATATCATGTGACTCATGTAACTCTTCATTTTTTGCTAACATTTGGCCTCATTTGCTTTGACAACATCTTAAGAAATCAACCAATCCAAAGGGTTATACTTCTATTGATGTCCTATCCCTACACATTTCTGAGACCAGTCTATAAACAGCATAATAATTTAAAGCAAAGTAAGAAATATATACTCACTTCCTCTTATGAAACACCGTTTTAGAATATCCAGTGTAGTGTGTTACCATGTGGCAGTAAGACAATAGAACTCAGTTTTCTCATATCATTAGTGGCTTTTATATCTACAAATGGAACTTTTCTCAATGATAAGCAGTAAAATCCATATCTATATCTGAAGCATTTATTAAATAACTTTGGAAGCTACATTTGAGAAAAACAAACTCTAAAGGCTATACAGTGGGAATTTGAATGGTTTCATATGGGTTGATAAAAATCTTTCATAAATCTTGTTAGAACAAGATGAAAGAGAGAAAAGAAAGAACAAAGGGGGGAAGAGAAAAAGTAAGGAAAAATACACCTACCTTCTCACTTATAACTTGGATGAAAATGAACACAATGATATGTGGGAACTAAGAAGCGTGGAAGACAAAGTTCTCAGCACTTCCATATTTTGAGGTACATAAAGTTCAATTGAGGTCATCAGCCCTGCTCCCTTAGATTATATTTCAGTAAGTTTGGAGTTCAGTAAGTTTAAAGATTTTAAAGTAGCTCCTCTGATTTTGCTGCAAGCTCTCTGACAACCTGACTTTAAGAGCTACTTTCTTCCTACAAATTTGTTAGGGGGAAAATTCAAATCAAGTCAGAATTCTATTAGTTTTTTTTTTCCATTCTGTTCTTTTCCCCTTTGTATCCTTGCGAATGTTATAGTACAGTTAGATATTAACCAAAAAGGGGTGAACCAATCAGAAGCAAATGTCTCATTATGCCTGATTGAGCTTTACAGTCACCCTGGGGAGTCCCGCCCACTAACAAGGGGAGGGAGAAGATGGCATAGGAGGAAGTCCTTTTGTAACAGGGGACCTGTGCC
Organism: Artibeus jamaicensis; assembly: GCF_021234435.1. NCBI lineage: Eukaryota > Metazoa > Chordata > Mammalia > Chiroptera > Phyllostomidae > Artibeus > Artibeus jamaicensis. Next base: position 61,901,896 of record NW_026522030.1, read on the forward strand.
CCCAAGAATGGGGGAGTGGTTGAGAAGCCCTTAGTATGGCATGGGAGGGCATTGTCCTAGCAATCTGTATGACAAGACATGATTCAGCAGAAAAGCACGTAGTCCTAATGCTTATAGCTAGGGGAGTGATTACCTGCAAGGGGCATAACCTCCCATCTACTTCCACTGCATGGGGTTAATGGAGGCTGTCTTTAAAAGCAAAGTATAGGATAACTCCACATGTTTTGTTTTCCTTTCCACTGACTCTTCAGTCAGATACTCAGGTCCCTGAGCCAGCGGGCCTTGGGGGGACCACATGGTCCAAGAGCTTCCATTAGCCCCTCTCTCAGCACTGCTGGGTGGCAAGCCCCAAGACCCTCCCCAACAGGGGAAGCCACAGGAACTTCCACAGCAGCTGCCCACCTACTGCCTGCATACTCTTCCAGAGCTGGGTCCATCAGTGGAAGTTCCCATCAACACTGCTGCTTTGCCCACTTCATCCTGGTCAGGGTCTCAGACACACTGCAACAACATGCTAGACAGGAATTATAGACGGTGATGCTGGTTCTGGAAGTCACATGGCCAGGCAACGAACCCAACACCCTTCCCCTGCACAGAAGTCACAGTGGCAATGACCACAGCTCCTTAGGTCCTGCCTGGCCAGTCACACAGGTGTACTGGAGTGAAACAGCCAGAGGAAGAGGACATCACACCATGAGTAGGAGACCGATACACAGACTACAAAGGATGCCTGAAGCCAGTGAGCCACTGGAAACCAGCTAAGCCACCTTAGTTTCTTAAATGACAGTACCTTTGGGTAGGAGAAGAGGTTCCTGGGAAACCTTGAACTAAGCTGCCATAGGGTGGCAGGGTGATTTTCTTTGGATGTTTGAGAGAGAATGAGCTTTGAGGCAGAAACCTGTCATTATTTCAAACTGTATATACTTTAAATAAAAGATAACTGTTTTTTTCACTGAACTATGTCTCCAGAGTTTTTGCCTATGGGCATCAAGTGTAGGACCCCACTGGTCATTCCCTGTTACGCTTTCTCTGGGTACATGCACAGTAGAAGCCAAAATAATGAGAATAAAGTGGAGGAGACTAACTTGGAAAGCTCTAGGAAAAAGATTGGATAGGATAAGGACACGTAAGTCTGGGGAAATGCCAGGAAAAACATTAGGTAGCTAGAATGCCTGGTCTCTCCCAAACCCAAGGAAATAAAGGAAAGTTCAACAAAGGCCCCATCTCTATTTAGCAGCCACGTGGGCCAAAGCACAGCATGGATGGTATGTCAGACAGGAACAGAGACTCTGTCAGACTACCAGAGCCTTGGGTGCTAGGGTAATGGCACTGCAGTTCTGGGCCCTGGCCATCCTCGTCCTGGTGGGTGTGGGTACAAGCCTGTAGCTGCAGAAGTTGGACTTTTCCATCAGTGAAATGGAGCTAAACCACCTGGTCATGGATGAGACGTTGGATGTGGTGTACCTGGGAACAGACCAACAACAACCAGCTTCTATTGATGGATCCAGGCAAATGCCTCATCAAGTACAGCAGCCTCATCAAGTGCAGCAGCCTCATCAAGTGCAGCAGCCTCTTCAAGGGCATCTGTGCCCTGTGCTCATTTCTTTCTCTCAGGCTGTACATTTGCTTTCTTTTCTCCTAAACTTTAAGGGTCCCCACAAGACTTACAACCAGGAAAGCTATGGACTTTAAAGATTCTCCTTTTGGCTCTATAACTTTTCTTCCAGAGACTAGGCAGCCCAGTCTAAGCTAACTCCTATTGCTGTGATCTATCCTCTTATATCTTAAATCTTGCCTTTGTTTCAATCTCCCCAGCTGTGATAAATGCACTATAAATATTGCCATTAGTGATTAAATTCTTTCTTCATGACTGTCCCTAAAATTCCTTTTTTGCCATACCACAAGAACACTATGAGAACCTATTTCCAGACTGGGCCAAGGAAGACCCGCCTTGGTCCTGGTCTTTCTCTGGTAATGAAGATGTTTTGATTTTTGTTTTTCTTCTTTTATTAGTGTTCATATATTTAATCAGAAGTAATTGTAGGTGTTTTACCTCCTCTTTTCTTAAAATGCACTCTTTACATATATACTATGTTTGAGTTGACAAAAGCAAGGATCAAAAAGTTTATTATGAAGAGTGGTTACAGGATGATATATGTCTCTGTATATCTCTATACATCTGAGCTCTCTGTGTTTGTATTTTCTCCAGGGAGTATCTGCTCCCTGTGGGATTAACTCTCTTTGTGCATTATAGTAATGGAAGGACTGTTTAAAAAAATTCTTCAGCAGAGTAAGTCACTCCCTGCCTGGAAATCCCATGAAATTTTCTATATAACTTATTAAACATCCTTGAAAACATCAGGTAATGGCCATTACCCATTTGGGGTTCAGGATTGTATCAGTTATATTTATTCCTAGTGCCCTTCATGTTGTGTGAGGGTAAGGAAACTCAGCACTTGTTTTTGTCTACTTGGAGGTATTTTAGTTTGTTTTTATTACTCTCAGAGGAAGTGAAGAGCCAGATGCAGGGTTAAGGAATAGATTACTATATTGACTCTCCTTTAGAAGAAGAGGCAACTTAGTTTTTTTTATGCTCTCTTTGAACTGTTGTGCCACCTGCTAAATATATATATTTTTAGTTCTCTTCAACTTAAGTTAGTAAGTAACAATAGTGGCTTGCAACTATTGCATTATAACATTCAGTAAATAGATTAAATACAAGAGAATGGCCCATCCCCTTATTAAGAGGAGAGAAATGAAGCTCCAGCTATTGAGATACAGAGGTATACCTCATCTTACTGCACTCACTTTGCTGTGCTTCACGGATGCTGTGCTTTTTTAAAAATTGAAGGCAAAATCTTCCATCACTATATGTATACTAGCTCACTTTATGGTGGTGGTCTGGAACCAAACCTATAATACTTCTGACATATGCTTGTAATTTGAAAAGTAAAATGATGGTGAAGGGGTGAGACTTTTGCCACCCTAAAGCTTCCCTTTAGGGATATTGATTTTAAGCTATTTATTAACAAACAGGGCTCAGAAAGAACCTTTGATTCTTTGCCTTTTTCTGCCCAAGAAATTCAGACAGAAAAAGCTGGTTTAGGAAGGAAATCTTAGGATGTTTTCTTTAAACTAATTTGAATTAATTTCATGATAAAGAGCAGGGCTTCTGCCCTGGCTGGTATGGTTCAGTGGATTGAGCACTGGCCCTCAACCCAAAGGGTCACTGGTTCGAATCCCAGTCAGGACACATGCTTGGGTTGTAGGCCAGGTCCCCAACAAGGGGCGCATGAAAGGCAATCACACATTGCTATTTATCTCCCTCTTTCCTTTCCTTCACTCTCTAAAAACAAATATATAAAACCTTTAAAAAAAAGAGCAGGGCTTCCAACATGGGCCTGTTAGCTAGATGCCCCTGGTGTCCCATTGTTTCCGTGTTGCCCAGCAAGAATTTGCTTGACTTGTATGTTCTGTTCTTCTGCAACTACCTGTAAATTGCTCATTCTCATGTATGAAATCTAATACCCTTTTTTCTCTTTGTCCAAAATGTCATATATGTTTCAAGTTGTCTTGCTGTTTGGGGGAATTTTTATGTTTATATGAATTCTTCATGCACATGTATTAAAATTTTTATTTTTCCTCTTAATCTATTTCTGTTAATTGGAATATTAGCCCAGAAAGAAGAATTTAGAAGGTGGGAGGGAAAGTATTAATTTTTGTTCAGCCCCCACAATAACATGTGTGCCTGTGACATATTTCAGCCTCACAAATAAATTCTTAAAAGCATTGAGTCCCCTAGAATCTTTGTTCAGAAAGATCCAAGTATTCCTAGTTATACAGTCTTTTTCAAGATAGCTTGAACCTACTTCTATTAACTAAGAATATTAATGGGAAGAATTAAAAGTAGCTAATATGATGAGCAGAACTATTGCCTGGATTTTATATACATACCATAATCTACATACAGCATGGAGCCGGGAGTCCATTGAAGTTAACATTCCCCCCTCCGCCACAGACTAGGGAATAGGAGCTCTATCTTCCTTAATGATCACTTTTTTTAAATTTTATTTTTTTATTTAGTTATTTTTCAAATACAGTTTTCTGTTTATTTCTGCCATCCCAGGCCACCCCTCCCCCTTTCAAAGAGCAGTTTCAAAGAGAAAGGCATCCCTGAGCTATAAAACTGGCCAGGAGCTTCTTAGAGATTTATGTCTATCAGGGGTAGGGAAAAAATTCACAATTCCAAGTTTTATAAAGTAAACCCTCTAAGAAAAAAAGAGATCAGGATATTGAGTCAGGAAGAAATATGTTTAATTGAACTGAGGGTAATACTAAGCTGGTGACAATTCTCTAAGCTTCTAGTATAGAAGATGAAAAAAATTTTAAATATGGAGGCAATGAGTATTAAAATCCAAGACTGGTACAACCATTATGGAAAACGGTATGGAATTTTCTCAGAAAAATAAAAATCAACCTGCCTTTTGACCCAGCAATTCCACTGCTGGGATTGTATCCTAAGAACCCTAAAACACCAATCCAAAAGAACCTATGCACCCCAATGTTCATAGCAGCACAATTTATAATAGCCAAGAGCTAGAAGCAACCTAGGTGCCCATCAGTAAATGAATGGATCAAAAAATTATGGTACATATAATGGAATTCTATGCAGCAGAAAGAAAGAAGGAGCTCCTACCCTTTGCAACAGCATGAATGGAACTGGAAAGCATTATGCTGAGGAAAATAAGCCAGGTGTTGAAAAACAAATGCCCTATGATCTCACCTTTAACAGAAAGCTAAACAACAAAAACAAGCAAGCAAAATAAAAACAAAGACACTGAAATAGAGAACAGAGGGACAGCCACCAGAGGGGAGAGGGGAGGGAATTCCAGGGGGGAAAGGGGAGGGATTTAGAGGAACTAGTATAAAGGACACATGGACAACAACTAAAGGGGGTGGAAATGGGAGGGAGGTGGGGAGCACGGGGGGGGGGGTGGGCTCGGATGGGAGTAAAAGACAGAAAACTGTACTGGAAAATAATTAAATTTAAAAAAAAAAACCCCAAGAGTTCTTTAAGTAGTCTCTTCAAGAGAACTAATCTCAAGAATTTGATTATTCACATCAATAAGACCCCCTAAAAATTCCAGTAATAGGAATATGGAATTACTTATTTTTTAGGACCAAAGGAAATATTAGCAGTTGACAAGCTAATATTGGGTCATTCTTTGCTCAAAGAAACTTCCAGGCTATGTCCTCAGGCCAGCTGTTGAAAAATGTCTACAGCAAGTTGTTTATACAATAAAAAACAAAATTCTGGAAGGTAACCCTGAGGCACAATAATGTCTGTAGTCATTAGGAAAAAATATATACTTTCTAGATACTGTATTTACTATTGCAGAAAATTGTATGAATCACATTTTAAAAGTATTTCTTTCTAAAAATTGAGGCATAAAATTAATCTAAATGAATTTTTTAAAAATGTACTCCAAACGTTTTTCTTAATTAGGTTTTCATCATATTGTTTTAAAAGAAAAATCATAACTGCGGTATGTATTAGTGCAGGAGATGATGTTTGAATGACTTCCTAGTTCTCTTTTGCATTACCTGCAGTTCTTTGCAAATGTGTTCACTTCCTGTAGGAGGTCTATTTTACAGTGCTTAGAGTTCAGTGAGTCCTCTGAGCAAATCAAACCCTCATTAGAGATTCTGCTCAGATAATTACACAAATTAAGAAGGTCAGGAAAGCTTGGTTGCACTAGAACAGAGAAGAGGGAACTAGTTTTTACACTTGAGTAGAGTATTTTACAATCTTTTGCTGTAGCAATTGCTGTTTCGGAGAGCTGAGTTCTCTGCTCCTGAATTGAGCCTTGGGCATTTTTGAATCTCAGTTAGTGAAATTTCAGTTCTTCCTGTCCAGATTTAAGCTATTTGACCTAGGTTTAATTTTGTGATCTTAAAATACAATGCCTTAAGTTTCTTTAGCAACTTCCTGGAGTCATATTGAAAGTTCACATAAGATTGTCCTTAAGTTCTTGAGTCATTTTTTTCAAGGTCTCTAAAAATCTTACTTTCACTAAGATGATTTGGGATCAAACATGGAATTCTCACTTATTTATTATATATGCTTGGGCAAGTCACATAACCTCTTCAAGCTTCATGTTTCTTAAATGTAAAAAGGATACTAATAATAAGCATTCACAGAGGTGTTGTGGTGGTAAGATAATGTATGTGAAAGTGCCCTGTAAGTTGTAGATACACTTCAAGTATAAAAAATATTGTTGTAATATATTTAGTTATTATAAAGTTGTTTTCTTCAAGGTTACTTATTTTGCCAGTAAGCTTTGATGCAGGATGAGATTTTTCAATCTAAACTTAATTCCTTCAGAGCCTTGCACTGCACCTTTTCAAAGGCTATTCCAATGCCAACCTCTCTATTGGGAAATGGAAATAACTGTAACTGGGGCATAAATATTCTAGGCTCTCGAATTTACTTCCCTCCTATTTACTTGATTTATGTTAAATGTTTGAAGGTATTTCTGTTATTTCATGATTTTTTCACTCTTGAGAACTGCTATTTCATGATTACAAGTACTTTCCTGCTTACCTGTTCCCAACCCTAGATCATTTGTGTGTGTGTGTGCTGTGGCAGTAAACAGTTATTATGAAGACACTGTTTTGAAAGTGTGATGCCTGAGGGGGAAATGGAGAATTAAACGATAACTTGACTGTCACTAAATCTATTATCTTGAAATTCAGCAGACTCTCAACAGACTTTCAACAGACAGATAAGATCTTATAAATAAAATGTGACTTTTAAAATAATGTAAATTTTTAAAAAGATTAATAAGAAACCTAACTTTCTCTTTTTTAAAGTAAAAAAGGAAAGCTCATTTTCTTGTTTGACTTCTGGTTACTTAATTCATTTTTCATTCACCCCATTTTTAAAAAGATTTTATTCATTTATTTATATTTAGAGAGAAGAAAAAGGAGGGAGAAAAAGAGGGAAAGAAGCATCGATTTGTTGCCTTTTCTATGTGCCCCAACCTGACCGAACCTGCAACCCAGACATGTGCCCTGACAAGGAATCGGACTGGTGACCTTTCTCTCTGTGGTATGATCCTCAACCACCTGAGTCACACCAGTTAGGCTTCTTACCCCTTTTGATGTTTAGGTTCTGTCCCTCGAGAATTATGTTATTAGAAGACATTCACATGAAATTGTAGCTTTTTAATCTAGATAGAAGAGATCATTTAATGTCAAATTTCATTTTATAGATAAGCAAGGTGAACACAAAGCCTGGTTTGTCCAGCACAGTCCAGATTTGAACCTGTCATCTAGTGTAATTACAGTTAAATGTTCCATTCACCCTCAAGTGTATCCTGTTTGGATGACAAATTAGTCATTCTCTAGGCACAGGAAATAAAACACAGAAGTCAAAGGACTTGCTCAAATATAAATTATTATTTACATGTGACCCTAGGAACAGAACTCAAACCTGCTGACTCTTTTCCTGGGGTTCTAGTCACTGTACCCTGGGTTCTTGCTTTTCTATCTCTTAGGCTTTGTAATTCATGAAGGATTTTTAAACATAGCTGGAAAGGCCAAATTTAATAAGAAGAGTAGACAAATTCTCCTAACAACAACAGCTACCACCTCCTGACCTAAAAGAAACTAAGATGTTTTCAATTTACCTCCTTCTTCACTATAAAATTTCACTTATGTTTAATAAAAAATAAATAAGTGGGCACCAAGGGCCACATACGGTAATTTCTTTCACCCTAAGGATATCAATCAGTAATCAAACAAACTTCACTGGACTCTCTCAGTTTCCCAGGAATAGGCCAGCTGCAAAGTATTCATTGCCTGCTATTTCACCCCAGGGAGTAGAAGAAGACGGTGCTTGTTAATGGGTAATTATGTGCTGTGATACTGCATGTATGACCTGTACCTTCTAGTCTGAAGGGCTCAAACTTGAGCCCCTGTCAGCGGACTCTTTGGACATGGGGCCCAAGTGTGAATCCAGCCCCATTGTTTCTCTGCTTATTTGCTATGCATCAGATATTGGGCAATCTGTCATGCATCTGCTCTGTTCAGGCTTTGCCTAATGATGTGGGAGGATCACAAAGTCTAATCTGACACAAGGGCTATGTAAATGTCATGCGGGTCCCTGTACATTTGCCTGAGGGATCCTTGATGGGGGCACATTTCAAAAACATAAAGGTTATAACACCCTGTGAAGGATTTATGCCATGCAGTCTACTGGCCATAATTTAGTTTTGTAGCAGACATTCCATTTTAAATTTAGGAATTAATCATTGAGCATAGTTAGCTTTATCGGGTACCACAGAATATATAAGAAAGGATAAGGAATAAAATTTCTGTACTTCATTGATTTTGTTAAATGAAAATAGTAAATTCTTATATATTTTCTCTCTTTGAAATAATTCTGGTAAGAGAGATTTTCCATAGACATTAATCAAAACTTTATTTTGATTTAAATGAGCCAAGAGGCTTATAATCAAATAACATTGTCAGTTAATCGTTAATGTAATCCAACATTGCAAAATTCTGATTCTAAAAATTAAGTACAAAATTCTTATACTAAATACTTAAATAATTTATGGAATAGTCATTCTGATGAGGTCCTACAAAAACACATATACAGAATAATTATTACCCCCCAACCTGTATGTAAAGCCATTTCTGGAATGTAGAAGTTATTTTCACTAAATAAAGCACCTTAAGAAACCTTCACAATGTCATCATCCATTATAATTATTCCCTTATCCTTTAAGCCTACAGTTCTCATCCCTAACACTTGAGAATTACCAAGGCTACTCTTATATAATAACAATGTAACAGGGTGCAGAGCAGGGGTCCCATGAAAATAGTAGAGCATATTCCCCACAGTGCTTGACTGGGGAAAGGGTTAGTGGCATTTACCATACTTTGCATAACTATGGCAAGTTAATAACATGCCTTTCTTGAAAGAAGAGGTCTGTTGCCCAGGACAAAAGGCGTATGTGACTCTGAGAGCATTTGGGGACTCATGACATAGCTGGGAACTTATACATCACCTGTAAGAGAAGCAGGGGGCAGACTTTTGCCCTGACTAAAGGTGACAGCCATAAGGTAAAAATACAGTGGGTGGGGGATGGCAAAAAGGGCACATGATAGGAGGGACCGGATATGAGGTCACATAGGAAGTTCTGGCCCAGCATTTAAAATAAAGGCAGGCTCAGAGAGAAAGCAGAAGTCATGCAGTCTGAAAGGGTGTAGACAGGAGTTGGCTGTGAGGTCTGATATGTAAGGAGGAAGCCATGGGGTTTGTAGCAATAGTATGCCATGAGGTCTGGAATAAAAAGGCGACGACCACCGCAGAGCTTGGTGGGAACCTGCCAAGCCACACACAGATTTGTGGGAGATGATTCAAGCTGAGCTGTGACCAGAAATGCTGAGCTGCAGACTTCTGCTGTTCTGAAAGATGGTATCTCTGATTGGCATATTCTGAAACCAGCCTGGTTTGTCGAAGGAAGGCAGAATTATATGTTTTGGGGTGTTTTTAAAGGGAGTGGGACATATCAGCAGAATTCTACCATTATTCTGAATCTTTATAAACTTTAGATAAACAACCCCTTTCCTTTCTCACCAAACTCGTGTTTTGGGAGTGAGGCTTCTTGGCAGTAGGCAATGGAACCCCACAGCTATTCCAGAACAGCATTAGTGGGGCTCTGTAACGCAGTACCTGAAACCTACCTCCTTTCTTTGGGGGCAGGCAGTTATTTCTGTATTTAGAAGAAAACCTCATCAAAACCATATTTAAAAGTTGCAAGGTCCAAGCCAATTTAAAGGTAAAATGCCCATGGAAAAGTAAGGCAGAAACTAGTCTAAAAGCATGTTTACCACAAGCTTAGAAATATGGTTATTAGATTGAAGTTCTCTCTAGACTTACCACACAAATTATTTAAGGGAAGTTAATCATGAAGTCATCTGGAAGGTTATGAAAGATGCTGGAATACATTTGTAAATAGTATGAAGTTATTGTAGGAACAGTAGTTTGATTTTTGTAAAAAAAAAATGCTATGCTGTCCAATGTCCAAACTCACTTTAAAATGTTACTAACCATCTATCTCCGTTTGTCTAGGATTTCTGAGGAGGTGGGACTGCTGTAACTTAACTTATATATACAGCCTAGCAGAGAGCCAAGCATAAACTAACTTTTATTTAGAATTCATAACTTTGCTTGAATTAATCTGTAAACTCACTTAGATTACCCTAGATTTTATAAAGTTTGTGTAACCATATCCTGTAATTTGCCAGGAGATTAACAGAAAGACTGAGACCTAAACTTCCTTCCGTACCGACACCATCCCTGGCAGTGATGATTGCCAGAGCTATTTTCCAAGATCAAACCCAGAATGGATTGCAGGGTTTAGGGGCATGATCTGGTTAAAACCACCTAAGACTGGCCAAAAAAGCCTGGAGGTCTCTGTGACCTCCTCATGAACTTTTCTCATACACCCTCATTATAGTACTAAAATTTCCTCTCAGGGGTGGAGATTTTCCACCATTTTTGAAAATATATGTATAGCCATATTTTCTAACTGCACCTGTGCAGAAATGTCCCCACCTATACACGCTACGATAAAGTCCCTCTTGATGCTTATGCAAGGTTTCCCTAAATAAAGACAAATTTGATCCTTCATTCAGGGATATGCTGCCTTGGGAGTGATCCTTGGTGTGTCCTTGCTTGCTTGTTTGTAGTAAAGTTTCTTCTTGTAAAGTCATCTTGCAGTTGCTTTTTGGTTGGCGGCTCCTGAGTACTGGACCCGGTTCCTCCAGGAGCACTTTCAGGGTTAAAACTGGAGAACTCTTGGGCAATCTGGGACAAATTAGGCACCTTATTAATTGCTTGCAACTCTAGGAAAATGGAGATATTATGCCATCTTAAAGTACAAATATATTCATAACCTCCAAACAAAGCAATAGCTAAAGGTAAATGATCAGTTTAATTGATAGCTTTGATTTATTTCAAACAAGCCCAGCAAGTTCCTACTATTTCAGGTATATCTTGCCCATATTTTCCCACTCACTTTCTACTATAAAGCAGTTTTTGATTCTGTCACTGTTTTCTGTTTGTTTGTTGTACACATTTCTAAAAACACCGACTTGTTTCTGTGAACAGACTTTGAAATTGATTCCAATATATTTTATTATCTACCCTCATTTATCTTTGTCTGGTTTTATTCAGATGGTTTTTCTTCCATTTCATACTGCTGCTATTTTTTACAAGTTGATTCATTTTCCATTTTATTTATGTTTTCTATTTAGTTTTTCAATAAGGATGTGTCTTTCTTCACTATGAAATATTTCAGACATGTAGAAAAAGATGTAAAAGGACTCATTTACCCACCACCAAGGGGAAATAACAACGTGAAGTCAAACCCCATTACTTCATTTATTTGTTCTCCCCCTTCCAGGGCAAATGACCACACTGATTTTGACATTCTTCTTTCCCAAACAATCTTTACATTTTTACCGCAGATGTATATATCCATGGACAGTAGATTACAGCATTTGATGTACTTTTAGCATTTACATAAAGGAAATCTCAAATATGCATTATAGGGGAAGAAAAAATTTTTCCCTCTGTCCTTCTAGAGACATGACTGAGACTCGTCCCCCTCCTTCTCACCTAGTAATAAGACAGACTAACAGGAGAAAAACAGACCGAAAAAAAGGTATAACATGCACACTTCCTGCATACACGGAAGTGACCAGGAAAACTGAGTAGCTCCCTGAAAGAGCCCTAGTTATTTCCTTAAATACCAATTAGCTAATGAAAAAATAAAGATGCATTGAGGGAGGTTACCAGGAAAGGCACAATAATTAAGAGTATGGTTGTTAAATAGATCTGAGTCCTTGCCTTTTCCTTTGATAAATGTTTCTAGAAATTTATATTCATCCTCCTTTTTTGGTGGGAGGGAGACACCTTACAAATGCAGACACCTTTTATAAATGTAAACTTCTCTTAAAAAAGGGTCACTTCTACTAGGTCTCCAAAGCTTCTCCTATGCTCTCAATTTCTTAAAAATAATCAGCCTCACATAGTCCTATGCCAAAGAGGTGTATTTTGGGTCATAAATTCAGCCTTCCTTTAGTACCATCCTGCAGTGGGAATGTGTCAGTATTGTGCAAGTGAGATTCATCTATACTGAATACATAGAATTCTAGTGTAATCATCTGAGTCTAGTAGTATATTATTTTATGAATACACTATAATTTATCCACTCTTATATCACTGGACATTTAGATTGTTTACCAACTTTTTCACTATAAAAAAAAAGTTTCTCTGCACCATATATCTGCCTAAAGGATCTTTCTAAAATACATACCTAGGAAGAACTGCTTGGTCATGAGGAATGTGCATCAAACACTTTATGAAATATTGTGAAGACTAGTGAATATAGCAATTCATACAGCCTTCAGCATGATATGAGAGCTCCATCACTCCATATTTTCCCTGACATGTTATACTTTGCAGAAGTGGAAACGTTTTCCTTTACTCTTCTAGATTCTTTGGCAGGTCTAATAATTACGTTGATATAAAACAGAATAACAAGACAAAAACAAATTTAATTACATATGTATGGGAGCCTGCAATAAAAATATGTGACTCAAAGGCAGCCATTGCTAGTTAAAGCTTATATAAAACTTCAGGAACTAAGGAAGAGGGTAAAGGGTCAGGCGATACAAAGGGAAGAAAGGTCATTCACAGAAAAGCAGAAGACATATTTGGAAAACAAAGATTGCCCTGTTATGCAGGTAAATTCCTTAGGTAAAAAAGATATCTCTGGTAATAACTTTTTCTGGTATAAGAACCCTTTCTGATGTAAATTTACCCAGTCAAGGGGGGAAATAAAGGTATTTCTAAATCTTCTGGGTTTTAATTACTTTGGCTTAAAATAATCCAAAGAGTGATATTTTACAGTAGCAAACTCTGCTCCCCTTCAACTTCAACTTTCTAGTTTTTGTCATCTAATGTGAGAAAATATAATTTTTCATGGCATTTATTTCCATTTCCCTGAGTATTAGTGAGATTAAGCAACTTTTATTGTATTTTTAACTATTCAGTTTTTTTTCTTATGTAATAAATTTTTATATACACTGTTATAGTTTATTTGTTGGATTGTTCGTCTTTTACTTACTGATTTGTAAGGATTCTTTACATGGTATATAAGATATAAATTCATTGCAAGTTGTAGTGAAATAAGGAAAGTTGGTATTCATTCTGCTTGTCACTACCAGAACCAATAATCAGAGACAGGGATTGAATCTTTATGGGCACTTTATTCAGATGGCCAGTCATCTGAGAAGACAGCAGGTTATATACCCTGAAAACCATCTTATATCTCATCTCAGACTAACCCTTTTTATAAGAAAAAAAAAAGAATAAGTTGGGGGTTCCAAATTCAGGAAATAAGTAAGTAAAGAGTTTGAAATTCGGGGAAAAGATTAATCAGATAAAAGATAGAGTCTGGCAATTTTCTTAGCATCCTCTCATCTTTTGACCATCTGTGACTCCTTATCTGTGTACTGAGTGATTCTTTATCTCTATCCTGGCAAGGATGTCTCTCTCTGGAGCGCATTGGCTCAAATACTGTCTTGATTGCTTGCAGTTCTCCTGGGGCACAAAGGTCAAATTTGCTTGTGGGTCTCCTGGAGTCAGGTTGGGTCCAGTACATATCCCAGTTTCTGGAACAATAGCTTTTTTATATGTATTAATTACTGTTTGTTAACTATAACTTAAAACCAGAAGATTTCCAACTCTCGAGTTCCTCCAGCAATGTGACTGATGTACAAATATGTTCTTTCAGTTTGTGGTTTGTCTTTATATTTTATTGACTATGCTATTACAGTTGTCCCAATTTTCTGCCTTCATCCTTCTCCACCCAGACTCCCACTCCTTCAGGCAATCCCCACCCCATTGTTCATGTTCAAGGGTCACGCATGTATGTTCTTTGACTACTCTACTTCCTATGCTGTACTTTACATCCCCTTGACTGTTCAGTAACTGCTCATTTGTACTTCTTAATTCCTTCACCTTTTTACTCAGTACCCCCCACATCTATCCCACTTCCATTTGGCGACCATCAAAATACTCTCTTTATCCATACTGTTTTCCACAGTGGCTGCACTTCATATACTTCAGAAGGAACCAGCTCTGCTAACACCTTGGTCTTGGACTTCTAGTCCCCAGTACTGTGAGACAATACATTTCTGTTGTTATGCCACTCGACTTGTGATACTTAGTCATGGCAGCCCTAGCAAAATAATGTAGGAGAATTGTTTTTCCCCAAAATGATGAATCCATTGTCCCAGAATCAACTGTTCAAAATTGAATAATCTTTTCTTCTCTTAATTGAATTATCACACTTCTATGAAATAAAACACTTCCATACTCGTGTATTGCTCTGATCTCTCTGAATTAATGATATATTTTTAAAATATATCTGAGTACCCTTACATTAATAATAAGATATTTTATTTACTATAGTTTAATTACTTTGACTTATAATATCAAACATTCTACTTCAAGAGCATTCGGCTACTTTTTCCTCATCATATATCCATACAAACTTGGAAATCTGGTTATTAGTTGACCAAAAATAATATAAAAAATTAAAAATTTGCATTTTAATTTAAGGAGAATTGAAATATTTATAATATCAAGGTTTCTTACACATGCTATTATATATTTCATAATTTTATTTAGATATTTAATATTTTTAATAAAGTTTTCTAATTTTTTCCAAAGAAGTCTAGGGTGTACTTGATTGGTTTATTCAAAAATATGTTACCTCTCTCTTTTTTTTTTAAGAACTGTAGGACTATTTCTTAAAAAATGTTTTTTATAACTGGTGTAGGAATGCAACTGGTCTTTACACATTAAATTTCAATGCAATTATCTTATTGAATTATAATGTTAAAGCCAATAATTTTCTTCTAAGTTATCTTGGTTTCATAGGAAGATAATCCAATACTAAGTAAATAATGAAAAAATTATCATTTATTTAAATTTTCTACACCTTATAGATATAATGCTTTTTTTCTTATTATGCTGTCTAAAACCTTTGGTACAATATTTAATAATGTATATTCTTATCTTCTTTCCAATTTTAAAAGGAATGTCTGTATGATGGTTTTATCAGTTTGCTATAAGTGTTTTTGTTACATTTAATAAAGTAAGGAAGTATTCTCAAGAATCAATTTTTCTACAGTAAGAATCTCAAGAGATATTTAAAAGTATTATGAAAAATATATATTTGAATTTATATTTTACCTAAAATATTTTAGTATTTATACATTGACAGAGTACATGCATGCTATTTTTAAAACATACTTCATGTGTGGTGGATATGCATATTTTTAACTATTAAGTGTCTAGATTAAAAAATGTTCTGATATATCCTAAATTAATATTTATCAAATTGTGACACAAAGTGTACTTCATCAGTGCCACTGAAACTGAGGGTCTTAAAATTTTGGTTTAAGACTATAGCTTTAGAAATCATTTTTTTTATCTCTCAACATTTCTCATAGACATAGCCTTTCTCTTGGACAATTAGTAACTGCCAAATCATCAGAGGACAGCAGCCTGTACCTGACTAATGGTGACAAGGTCTGGACCTCTGGCCGACTAAAGATAACAGCTTGACCTAAGTTATGTTTCAGCTCCTGATTCCTAAGTTGGAATGGCCCCCTGGCTATTTTTTTTATGAAACCTGATAGAGGTATGCCCCAGCAGACCTCAGAGCTGTCCTCAAGACCTGGAGAAATGATTTATTACCCTTACCTCACCTCCCATTAATCACTTTCTAGAACACCATAAGCCCTCAAAATATGGTGTCTTGTGATTTTTCCCTATTAAAACTGTAACCTGAACACCATCAGGAGTCAGCTCTTTTAAAGCACTAGCTTCGCACACCATGTTGGCCAATTCTATGTTTCAAAATTGCACATTTTTTCCAACTGGTAAGTTCATGTGGTTGGACTCAAATATTGGGGTTTGATGACATCATCAAGGACTCTTATTAACAATGCAAATTTTCAGATAATAAACTAACTCTGGAGAGGTAATTATAAACTTGCACTTTTATTAAATCTATAAATCATTATCTTGTGGTATAAAATTTCAGAATTATTGTCCTAAATAATGATGACCAAGAGGAGCCTAAAGATTTACATTTCTTTCTTTAAGTTTAAAACTTCGATTCTTGAAAATGTCTCCTTTTACCATTAAATTTTATAGCATGTTAGTTGCTAAACATAAATGAGATACTTGTAAAACCCACGGAAAGACAAAACATAAAAGTTACATTCTTTTGAACTCAATTTATCTTTTTAGACTGATTAATTTTTTGTGCTTCCTGAAGACAGACGGAAATAATCACTACCTAAGTATTGGGTGGGGTAAGCTGGCTTTGATGTTAAATATCATTTACTTTATATTTTTTGTATTTGACTTATGGTACAACACTTGCTCAAATGCCCTCATACATTTTGTCTAGTCCAACAATACTCTTCCCAACATAGCGTTAAGGAAATTTGTAACAAAACTGAAATACCCTACATTCTCACCACTTAGATCAGTTTGATAATATTTGGCTTAATGTTTAACTGATTATGTATCTACATTTTTTATCAAGACACATTTTTCCACCTAGTCAAAAAGATTTTCAATTTTCTACTCCAGTTTTTTGACTAAATAAAACAAAAGCCTATTCTAGATTTCTCTATTTCAGGCCCCTCTGTTGATCTCCTATTTAGGCTTTACTCTTTCTGTGATTTTTTTCAAGGTCTCCATTGGAATAAAGAATGCGAGAGAAGCAAGTTAATATTTTTTTCCTTATGATTGTAAGGATGGACATTTGCTCAGCTGAAAGTGAAGAAACTGGTAAAATTATTATATTGTAGTTTTTATAGTACATTTATATGAATTAAAACGTATTACATATATTAGGTAACTAGACCCTTCACTGCATGATCAATTTTCTTTCCTAGAAATTAATAGCAATCATCAGGAATGCTCTTGCTTCCCTACATAGAATATGTTTCTGTTGGCAGTGGCAAAAATGGCAGCAGAACATTACCAGCAATTGGATCTCAGTTCAGCAACCTTGGTACTTGAGTTCTGGTTAAGAAAGAATTTAGAACCAAGACTCAAACTATAAGAGAAAGTTTACTTAGAAAGTCAGGGGTAGAAGAAGTGAGCTATAGAAGAAATGAGCTCAGGAAACAAGTTACTGAGGCAAAAGAGGGGCCTTGGAGCTTAGGAAAGGGAGAGGCAAGGAAAACTCACCTGAGAGGAGGGGGTCAGAAAAGGTGCTGGGGTGCTCCATAGAGAAAGCCACATTAGCTCCTCCCTCTTGAGGGTATTTATCTAGAGGAAGTCTTAGGGGAGGATCCAAGTAGAATATTCATCAGTTTTCCAGGTATGTCCTTTCAGGGACATGGTCTCCGCTGATTAGTCAGAGAGTCATTAGTTAATGCAGTTGGTACTGATGTCAACCATGGCATCCCCCTCTAGTTTTGCTTCTTTTCTGGGCCTAGAGCTGAAACAAAACTGAGGCAGATGTACTTAATGAGGGTCAGAACCTTATTGTCCTAGGTGTTTAATGGTTAAGTACTATATTCTAGCCTCCTTGTTCTTCCTCTAAGAGGGGTTAACCTGAATGGCTAGTGACAGGACAGAGGAGGAAATGTTAGGGGAGGATAGGAACTCCATGACCACTGATATACCAGGGGAGGAAAGATCACACGGGGGTGAGGGGTTTCTTTTGCCAGTTTTGCCCCTTATTAGGCACCTGGGGCTTTCCACCCTGGTGACCTTCTGTACCTGGCCCAATGTCTCCACTCTGTTCATTTCTATCTAACTGCCTACTACATTTACAGCCAAATGTAATAGTAAATATGGCCCAAATACATTGTTTAAAATCACATTAATATCAATTTATTTTACAGATTGATTCTTTGTCAAAGAAAAGTTTGGAAAAATTATTCTCCTGTTGTAAATTCTCAACTAGATATCAAGTATTTATTTTCTATCCATTTCTAAAAGAATTCGTACAGAAAGGTTTTCCTCTCTTTGTGCATTTATTTTTGTAATTTACTCTCAGAGCATGCTGAATGAGGCAAAAATAGATTATATTAAACTTTGTGCAGTGTTTGTCATTTTTGCTAAATGAGAAATAGTAATTATTATTTTAAAATACAATAAAAAGTTGTCTCTTAGTTCCTAGCTATTGTGCATAGCAATCTACTGGGTTAATACAAATTTAATTTGTGATAATTACTTCTGTAATACATAAATTATATGGTAAAGTATAATAAGTGATAATAGTACATATTACAAAATGGGCTGACATCTTAACAAAAAAAGTTCTAACACATGGCTATTATACTGGAGGAAAACAGTATTGTAAAGTAACTACACTTGCAATTTGCTTAGAAAATTAATCATAATGTATTAAAGCCTCTGAATAATTTTCCAGAAAATGAACCAAAAAAGTCACATAAATGACCAGCCATAGGTATTTATGTTATTTGGGGGTGGGAGAGGTTATGGTAAAGGAGAAGGCAATTGGAATAAAGCTTTGCATTAGTAAGTGCCTACATGTACGCTAAGGCATCTTAGAACATTTAACCAGCAGAGGTCTAAAATGCAATTACTCTGCACTTATTATTTTGCTAATTTGTTTGCTAATAAAATGTTACTGCCCAAGGACATGGTTGAATTACCTACATAATGATTCTCTTGAAGATTAGCTAGATTAAATGATAGAATCCAATGGCTAAAGAATTACTTCAGAGATTACCTAGTCACTCCTAGGTCTCCCATTAGCAAAATACCTTTAAAACTATTGCTTAAAGATACCTGTTCATAGCTAATCTCCAAGAATTTATATGCATGACCCATGGGCATGAACTAAGAGGGCATTGCCGGAGGGAGTGGGAGTACCAGATGGAGTGGGGCAAAGGAGGAAAAATTGAGACAATTGTAAAAGCATAATCAATTACATACATACATATATATGTCTGTGTGTATTTAAGATATCTGTCCATTCCATGACAAACCTTCTCTTCAAGATCCAAATACCTTCTTCCCCAGTAGCATAATCTTGAATTTGATTAGGGCTGGGAAGACACCTAATTAAATCTTCACCATCTCAGCCACCCTCATAGTTAAGATTGACCATCTGATAGAGTGCTAATAAAAATTAGTAAGAAGTGTCCTAGAAGCTTCCAGGGAAGAACTTTCTTTTCTGGCAGAACAGGCAACGGTCTCTCTTTCTCCCCCTTGTTCTCACTCTTGCTTTCGCTCTCACTCTCTCTCTTTCCCTTTTCTATCTTGAATACCGATATAATGGAAGAAACTACAGCAGTCATCTTTTTGTCTTGAAGCAGCAGTCAAAAGAATTGCAGAGACATTGACCCTTGCTGAAGATAATTGCCATCCACTGCATCACCGAAGTCAGGAATCTGAGCATCATCACTGCAACCCCCTCCTCGTAGAGCATGTTGATTTACAAACTCACATTGTGCGAGGCTCCTGTGTTCTGCATATTTTTTTACATTAGCTCATTTAATCCCCTAACAACCTGGTGAGGAAGCATGGAAGAGTTAAAATATCTCTCTATGGTTATGCAGCTGTTGGGTACCAGAGCCGGGAATTGAACCCAGATAATCTGATAACAGAATTTATACTCCATAAATCCTCACTGTTTTCTCACTCCCCACATCCAATAGCTTACTGTGTCCTGACTGCACTGTCTCAATACCTGTTAGGTCAGCCTGATTTACTGCCTTCCCACTGACACTGTTCTGTCTTCCCCAACCATGACTGAATGGGATTCTACATACAATTCCTTCCATACTACCTTCATACTACAAAGACTATTTTCCTAAAATGCAAATCAACTCCTATTTTTTTACTAAAGCCTTCAATGATTAATCTATAATTAATCAGCCATTTGTAATTTGTAAATAAAAGAAATTCTGTATTAGACCAGCCTACCTGCTAAATACTAGGCCAGAACTCTAAAAACTGACTGCTTTAATAATTAGCCATATACTCTAAAAATAGCTTGACAGTCATTCATTCCTCTCTATAGGACATAACTAATATAAGATGGAATCATCCTGCACAGAACCAAGAAAGAGGACAAGAAGGGCAAGAAGGGCAAGGTCCTGTGCACAGGTTGATTTTATATGACCCATGTGGTATTTTCCAAGAGAATCTGAGGTCTGTAGGTCGAGAAGCAGTGGTTCTGTACTCCTTCATGGTAACAGTTGGCTAGAATTAAGTAGCAGCTTCCCTCTCAACAATTTACCTTAGGCCCTGCAATGTCTTTCTTGTTGAATACTTGGCCTATTTTGCTCATTTATACTATGGGCTAGAATCAGGGAGATTTGAGTTTGGGAGCTTAGATTATTGACTCATATTCCAACCTCATCATTATTACCTTTGCAATCTTAGCAGAAGGTAAGCATTGTCATTTTTATTTAGTGGCAAATGTTTATCAATTTGCTAAATTTGATAGACATTTGGAGGCCATAAAAATTTCTAACATACTTATAAGTTACCATCTAGATAGAGATTCCTGATGTGTCAAGTGTGCAAAAAATAAATTTTGAGTTCAGAGAGATTATTAACAAACTATGCAAATTATAATCCTAATATTACTCAAGTCACACAACCATTATGAAGATGAAACAACAAAATAACATGAAAGCTCTAACTAGCTGGCCTGGCACCTATTAGGAACTAAATTGGATTGAGGTTTCTTACTAACATGACGAATGTAGAAAAAAGTGATTAGAACACCTTTGAGAATCTTCTGGAAGTATGAACCTTCAAGTTAAGGAAGATAAAATGTTTCTCTTTACATACAGATTATTTCATCTAATTTTAGGTTCTCAGTCCATTTACAAGCCACTGAAATAGACCTCACGATGACATTCATGTAGAAAATAGAAAGTAGGGATTCTTATTTTGTATGAATTTATAACTGCTAAGTAGAATTTGATTATTGTAGGAGATACAATTTTGCCACAAGCAAAATTAAGGGTGGATTTGTAGATTGTTTACTGGAGTGTTCTCAAATATATTATGAAAGTTATAAAATAAATTAGTCTGGTTTCCAGGCACAGAGCCCTATTAAGACACGCTCAGCTCTGCAAAAACAATTCTATGATTAATCTCATCAATATTTTTCTCAAAAACCATATTGTTGTCCTCTCACTGTGTTATAAACCCAAAGTTCCTTCCAAATATAACTTTAAAAATTCTTCAATAGCTTAAAGAGTGTGCATGTAAATATAATATGTTGTGAGTACATTATTAATGAATCTCATGTAACAAATTAGATAAGTAATAAACAAAATTGACTTTGTAGTTGTCTTAAGCAGAGTCCTGAAAAAAATACCTGTGGGTTTGCACACTTAACAAGGTGAGGAAATCCATTAACAAGTGGTAAGTACATTCTATTTTGCTCAGGATTTCACTCAGTTCAGTCCTTCTTGCTTGTACATATCTCTTGATTGTACAAATACAATAAAAAAGAAAGTGAACATTTAGATAGAAGGACAAGAGGGAATGGTAAATAACACTTACTGAGTTTCTGTTATATATAGGGCTCTGTGTAAGTTCATTTAATTTTCATCATATCCCTGTGAAGTAGTTATGATTATGCCTATTTAATAAATAAGGAACTTATTTGTCACACAGGTAGTCAGCAACAGTATAACTAGAAACAAACAACCCAGGTGGGATGGGGTAATAATCAGATGTTAGTGATGAAAGTGTCATCGTGCTGTTATTGATTGGTTTTAAAAGGTGTCAGTTATCCGTATAGGGGCAGGGATTTAGAATTCTTGGCAGTCAAGTTATATAATTATGTGGCCACTGATTGTAAGCTGAGATGAAGTCATAAAAGTAAATGGAGAAGACCAATCACAGAAGTACAAATATCTGAACAATTCACCACAGCATATTTTTAATATGCAAATGTGGCAGCTCCATATTATTCTCTAGGAGCCAAGTACAAGACAATCAATCCATGTGTATGCAACTCTAATCACAATATTTCAATGACAGAAAAAATTCTGTGATGCCTAATTCCTAGAATTTGAAAAACATATTGCATCATAAAACTGCCTTTGAAATCTCAAAAAGAAAAATATTCATTGAAAGTTAAATCAGATAAGTGGTCGGTTTTATGCTCAGTTGAATGATACCAGTTGCTTTGTCAGTTTGCGAAATTTTAATATATTGTCTAACTTCAGTCCGCATATTTTTGGACCCATGTTTTTCCCTCTTCTGTTTCTATTTTCCTCTGCCACTTCGTCCTTTGCTTTTTTGTGTGTCTGATTATCATAAAATGAACATACCACTGAGCTTTGCTATTTCTTAAAAGTGCAAATGTGGAAAATAAAGTCTTTGTTGGATGTCAGACTCAGGCTGCTTTCTGCCATTTATAAAATACTAGGCTGATTTTCACATGAAGCGAGGGAAATGAGGGAGTTAGACTGCACAATGAAATGCCCTAGCAGGCTATTCCTGCATGGAAGGCCGCTGACAAATTTTATGGCCTCAGATCCAGAAATAAACACCATTCAGTGACTGTATAGTCAGGCCATTAAGGGCAATGATTTGTATTTCCTCAAGAGATCCTTTAAACTACAGAGCCTGGCGTTTCAGGCTGGTTGGCAGAAGTTCTGTTTTGCTTTGTTTTACTTTGTTTTGTTTTAATCCTCTAGTTCATTGGCCAATAAAGCATGTGTAGGCCACAATAGTTCCCAGCAGGAATAAAAAAAAAGGGGTGAGACCTTCGGGCATCACAGAATTTCTGGGAGACACCATGTATGTAAAGTGCCTTGAGCATCAATCTGTTAGTAAGTTTTGTTGCATCATTTTCTCCATAAGTGAGGCTGCTGACTTTGCTTCTTTACTCTGTGCTCTGGAACTCTGGGCCAAAATAATATATGTAGTTATCTCTAATAGTGCTTCAGAGGGTTCTTTAATGTAAAACTTTATAAAGATTCTAAAAATGATATAATGATGATGATTCAATCACCATTCTGAAGTAAGGATTATAGATATTTTACCAAGGATTTTCCTTAAGCAAGCAAATACACTTATAAGAAAACATGTTTATAAAAAATATAATCAGTGGGATAGCCTCCACCTAAAAATTGGTAAACACCTGTCTCCAGTTAAATATGGGCTCCCTTTTATAGCATTTTCTAACCCATTTTCATCTTCCTGTGGGTGCCCTCTATTGTTTACATAATTCCTTAGCATGTGGATATTTTCTTATGGGTTCAGGCCTTATTGTTGTATTTGCTCATTAGACTGCTTGAAATTCACTTTAAAATGTTCTTAATACATTTACATAGAAATATTTATCCTTCCATTTTTTTTCCTGAAAAGTGCTGGATACTTGTTTTGCATATTACCTAAGGGGTGGTTTCATTTTCTGTGTGTGTGCTTTTCTGAGTACTCTGTATGCTGCTCTTTGAATCTTAGAGTCATGTAATGGACTGTGGGGGACTCAAGAAAATTGAAAACTTTCTGATGGAAAGAAAGCATTTTTCATGGGGGCCCATGCAGAAGATGAGTTTGTCACATCGGACAGAAATATATGCCATAAAATGCCAGCATCCCTCTCCCTCCTTGCCTCCTCCATCACACAACACTAAGGCTCAGGAGCAGGGTACTTCCAGTTTAAACTGGTCACATTTACCTTCAGCCCAAGTTTGCAGATATAGTTGAGGCATGGCACCTCAACTATAGTAGACATTGAATGAGAATGCTATTTTAAATGTGAAGGTATTTACAAAGGTATAATTTAATATGCAGTCAATTCTTTGATTGAACAGCTATTATATATCAGACACTGTGCTAGGCTTTAGGAGTGTGTGTGTATGCAAGGGAAGAGAGAAGGAGAGTATAATGTCAAATGTCAAAGTACAGACACATAGCATAAGTGGTTTTATAAGCTGAAACAATACTCTCGTTGGATACTCAACATAACATATTTCTTAGAGCAAAAAAAGTCTATAAAAATAAATAACTAAGACACAAGATAGAAAAGCTGTTTTGTGTCGAGAAGGATATATTATTAAAACTGAAGATATTGAATAAATGAGTATGCTCAAATTTCAACCTACTATTAGCTCTTAAAAGAAAATATTGAGTAAAGAGAAACAAAGAAAATGAAAAAGTACAAGAACTACAGTCCCCCCAAATTTGCATATACTCAAGGCTGTAAGACACCTATATGTTTGGTGTGACAATTTGATAATAGAAATGCAAAACTCTAATTTAGGTAGCATGAAATAGCAAAAGTAATTAATCAGCATTTCTACCTTTACTTGGGTATTCCAATTTTAACAACTTTTATTGGCATATACAGTAATAACAACTATGTGTTATGAAACAGAAATGTATATGCAAATAAAACAGGGCCTTTAAATGAGTGCTGAGTTTTTTTTTCTTGATAGAATCAGTATCCTTCAGTGGCCACTATGACAATTTTTCCTGATGTTCAATCATAATGAAGTTTTCCTTTTCATGGGCACTGCACACAGTGCAGCCTACCTCTCAGTGAGCTTTTGCTCTCTGTATCTCACTTTGCGTGGTACAACATCAAGGTTCTCCCCTACAAGCTCCTTACTTGCTCCTTGTCTCATCTTGTGGCAATTACTAAAATCCCTGCAAATGTTTCTATCTATCACACAATTCTTCGGTTTTTCTGCCTTCCTTCATCGCCCCCACCCTGTTTTATTCAGTGGTTTCTGAGTCCATCATTGCTTTAGGAGGCCATGCTCCAGAGCTGATACTTAAATTGGCTTTGGAAATCTCAGCTGGTGCATTTGGGATTTTAAAAACTGCACTTGCCTGCCCTGTGTAGCACTTAAATAGCAACTCGTGTGAGCAAATCATACATAGTTTATCTAAAAGCCCGTCAGCTCCCTTGCAGCAATAACCAAGCAGAGGCTGCCAAATTGTTGCATGCCTCTGTTGTTTGCTACAAATCATACCATCAAATACAGCATCACACACACCAAGCATCACCCCAAAAGCAATTTATGCTGATGAACCCCAGCTATTAACATAAGCAGCACTGGCTCTGGCTGCTGTGCTGGAAACTAGATTCGGTTAAGAAGAAGAGCATAATGGAGGTAGCTGAAGAACTCAAACCTCTAACATTTTCACAGTACAATCACATTTGTCCTTTTCAGTAGCCTATAACAATGAATAAAATAGAGATACTAGGAATGGAAATATCCCCAGGAATTACAATTCTCTCTAAAGGCTAAACAAAGCAATAGCATTGATAAAAGTGAGTTTCCGGACTCCTTGAGATTATAATATTGAAAGTGGGATGATTTTACCAAAATAACAACTCAAGAAATAAAATCCCATAACAACTGTACAGGTGGCTGTTACTAAGCAAGTGAAAAAAGCAGAATTTTAGGCTCCCCCTACCCCCATTCTTCACATGAAAGATGAAAGTCAGACTGCATATTGTCTCTCTTGGATATAATAGGGAAGGATGACCCAAACACGGCAACAGTTGATCAGAGAGCTTCATAGGTGTCAATCATTCTACATATGTTTGACAATCAGATATCTCAATGAATACAGCCAGAAGTGATATAGGAGTAAGAGAAAACATGTGAAAATATGTTCAGTAGGTAAAGTGGTATCAGGGTCTAAGGTCATCATGCTCTGGAATCAATATCAATCAATTCTGAAACAAATGAGAAGATTATCATGTATGTATAACTTAATAGTCAACATGCCATATTTTGTATAATTGAGTTCCTGATGTCAGAGCAGAAGCCCATGCCTATGTCCTTTTATAACACATATCAGAATCTAAGTCGTGAAAGAAAACTTACTATTGGAAGCAAGAATGAGGCATGACAGCGGGGCCATAGAAACAAATTATGTGTCAGAGGGAACGGTCACAAGGGATTTACACAGACATAGTTCTCAGGAAGCTGAATAGAGTTATATAGCTGAAGCACTCTTAAACAAAAAAAATCCTTCATTCAGATACACTGAAAAATTGATAACCAAGGAGTATTTAATATCTCACACTTAAATATACTATTAAGTGCTCCAACATACGGAAAATTTGAGCTTCCTAAATTGTATCTTAAGAAAGAAAATGACATATCTCCAAGCCTGGTCTTTTCACTAGCTGTGCTGAAGAAAAATCAGTAAGATTTAAATCATAAGTTTCTTTCTTTATTCTTGAAGTAGTAACAGTAATTCAGGATAGATCCTAATGTTGATGTGCAGAATTATAAAACTTTGTTGAGTTTGTCAGCAACTTGAGCCAAGACGATAGTTCGGTTCACATGGGTTTTCTTTTAAACATATCAAACTTTCAATGGCTTGTCTCTCATTTGCTTTTTTTCTTTCTTTCTTTTCATTTCTTTTTTCCTTCACTCCCTCTCTCCCCCCTCCCTTCCTCCTTTCCTTTCTCCCTCCTATTTCTTTCTCCCTCCCTCCTTTTTTTCCTTCTTTTCACCCTTCTCTTTCAACACACAACCCATGACGAATTATTTTCACAAAGTTCTCCATGAAAATCCTTGGTAGAATGTAAAATGTTTCAAGGAACATGTAAACATCCATCCAACACATTTCTATTGTGCCCTCATTTGTATTCGATTCCAGGATGTACAGAAGGCCAGGCTGCCATCCTGATGGGCCCAGCAGAAAGAGCAAGGAGTCAAAAAGGATTATTCTCCAGCCTTAAAATCTAATAAAATTAGTCTTACTAGGCTTTAGACTTCTTTGAGACCTGTGACCATTTTCTCAGTTCTGATTGCATCTTTTAAGATGGGAATGTCAATGCTATTCTTGTTCTGCCACTAATACTTTGGAAGCACATAAAATGTCTTGTTGTATTTTGTATTGTCTTTGTCAATGTTGGTAATCGCCACAAGATGAGACAAGGGGTAATGAGAAATTTTGCCTCATCATGAGACATACCTCAAGTCTTATCCATGTCTCAATTAGATAATATTTAGATGAGGTTCTGGACTTAGGACTGATGCTGGATTGAGTTAAGAACTTTGGGGCTATTAGGAAAAGAGTGAATTTGTTTTGCATATGAAGAAAAACATAAATTTGGGGTTCAGAAGGCAAGGTATTATGGCCTAAATTGCAGCCCCCAATTTTTATGTTGAAGTCTTACTCCCCAAAGTGCCTATACATAGGGATAGAGATGTTAAAGAGGTAGTAAGATTAATAAGAAGAAGATGAGACCCCAAGGTGTGCTGCACACACACAGAGAAAAGGCCATGTGAGGACAAAGTAAAAAGGCAGCCTTCTGCAAGCCAAGGAGAGAGGTCTCAGAAGAAACCAAACCTGCCAAAATTTTGGCCTTAAAGTGTGAGAAAATAAATGTATGCTCTTTCTGTGGTATTTTTTATGTCATTTCCTAGCAGACTAATACATTCTGAAAGGCAGAGAGAAGATGGTATTAGGACTGGTAGAAATCTTGGGGTCCCAGAAACAGCATGGTGAAATTGGTGAGTTGAAAATGACAATAAGAATAAATCAAGTCTCAACAAAAGCTTATTGCCTCTAGAAAGTCTAGTGTTCTGTGCTGTTTCTAAAAATTAAAAGCCTTTAGACAGTAACTGCTTTTATACAGCCAAATGACACAGAAACACCTGTGGTTCATCCCCTACTCCTACAAAGTCTGAGTGGGAAAACAGACTTCTACCTCCACCATATGGTAACAAGGCTAAGGAGATGAGATTAATTCTGAGCAGTAACAAGGCATCTCTCCCCACCTCCCTTTGCTGTTGGGCTGATGTCAAAGGAAGTCAAGTGGAAAGTTAGGACACTTAACACCACTAGTAAGGCCACCCCCGATGGTGTCAGTGGATGTTTTACGGAAAAGAGTAAAAGGTCTTCCTACCTTTTCCAGCCAAGAAATCTCAGCAAAGATCTAGTAAGGAGCCAGAACTCTTATCACTACCCAGCAGTAGTAAGGAGCCCTTCTCCTCATCAGCTGTCAACATTGGTCATGTGTGTAACATGGATTTCTGCCTCTATCTGACACGAGGCAGTGTTTTCCTTCTCTCTACCAAGTCAGTTCAGGGGAAGTCAAGGAAAACTGAAGGTTTAAATAACATCCAAAGTCTAATAACATAATACTTATAAATAATAATTATAAAATACCATTCATAATAATGTCTTAAGAATTATTTCATAAGCTTTATGAGGATTTTAATAATAAAAATTGCTCATCATTGGAAATTGTCAATATAAGTGAAAAAAGACTACAAATAAATACCAACCCCAAGAAAATGAATGTTAGAACTATCTGATAGATACTTTAAAGCCATGAAAATAATATAAAGATCAATTATAAAAACAGCTCAAAATTAAAATAAAATAAAATGTTTCTTCAAAGAAAGAGAAAGTTTAAAAAATGAAAATTTTGCAGTTGAAAATACAACTAAAAAAGCAAACTCAATGGAAGGGCCCAATGATTATATGGAGGGCACATAAGAAATAATCATTGAATTTGAAAAGAGAACAGTAGAAATTACCCAATTAGAATAGCAGAGTAAAAATTGACTGGAAAAAAATAAACAGACTTGCCAGGAAGTGAAAAACTATAACAAAATCATGTAGTCAGAGTTCTGGAAGGAGAAGAGAAAGGACAGACCTAAAAATTTACTTGGAAAACAATGGCTGAAAACTCCAAATTTGGCAAGAGACATAGACTTGCATATTCAAGAAGCCAAATTAACTCCAGACAAAAAAACAGAGAGAAATCTACACAAACAAATATCATAGTCAAATTTCTAAAAATTAAAGACAAAAATTATTAAAAGCAGCAAGAGTAATGATACTTTACCACGGGAGAAAACACTTTGAACAACATGTTTCTGGTCAGAAATCATGGAGATCGCAAGAAACTGTTGTATATTTTTCAAGTGCTGAAAGAAAATAATTGCCTATCTGTATTACCATGTGCAATGAAAATATCCTTCAAAAATGAAGAATTTAAGATGTGCTATAACTAAATAAATAAGTAAATTTTTCTCTAGCCAAGCTATTTTAACAGAACAGCTAAAGGAAGTTCTCTAAACAGAAAGGAAATGATAAAGAATTCTTAGAGTATTTGCAAGAAAGACAGAACAAGAAAAGAATAAATACAAAACATTTTACTTCTCCTTGGTTTTTCTAAATGATGTGGTTCTAAATGTATTAAATAAATATACAGGGTGGGCAAAAATAGGTCATATGACTTAACACCAGGAAGACAAACAATACAAGTTTTAAAATGGGCAAAGGACCTGAAGAAACACTTCTCCAAGGAGGACATACAGATGGCCCATAGACATACGAGAAAATGTTCAACATCACTACTATCAGAAAAATGTCAATTAAAAACACAATGAGATGCCACTTCACACCAATAAGAATGGCCATTATAAACAAACCAACAAACAACAAGTGTTGGAGAGGTTGTGGAGAAAAGGGAATTTTAGTGAATTGTTGGTGGGAATGCAGACTGGTACAGCCACTGTGGAGAACAGTATGGAATTTCCTCAGAAAACTAAAAATGGATCTGCTTTTTGACCAATCAGTACCACTCCTGGAATTACATCCCAAGAACCCTGAAACATGAATTTGAAAGAACCTATGCACCCCAATGTTCATAGCAGCACAATTCACAATAGTCAAGTGCTGAAAGTAACCTAACTGCTCATCAGTAAATGAGTAGATCAAGAAATTATGCAGAAAGAAAACAGAGCTCCTACCCTTCATGACAACAAGGATGGAACTGGAGGCCATTATGCTAAGTGAAATAAGCCAGGCAGTGAAAGGCAGATACTATATGATCTCACCTATAAGTAGAGCCTTATCAAGAAAACAAACAAGCAATCAAAGTACAGCCAGAGACATGGAAATAAAGAATAATCTGACAGTAACTAGAGAGGAGGAGGAGAGAAATAATGGGGGTGGGGGGGATCAAGGAACATGTACCAAGAACACATGGACAAAGCCAAAAGAGTAGGTTTGAAGGTAGGAGGTGGGGATGGGTGAGGTGAAAATGGAGACAGTTGTACTCAAACAATGACAAAAAATAATAATTTTTTTAAAAAATTAAAAAGAATATTTTTATCTACCCTATTAACCAGGAATTGCATCTCTAAGAATTTATCACAAAGAAATGAAAACTTATATTCATTAAAAAACCTATACATGAATACTTATAACAGCTCTATATCTTATAGCCAAAAAGTATAAACAACCCAGTTACCATTCTATAGATGAACGGTTAGACAAATCATAGTCTATTCATATTAGGAAATACTACTCAGCAATAAAAATTAATTGTCACTTTTTTGAGGATTTGGTTTATAGCATGTATTCAGTTAATAACATTTATTGCCTAGTAACTTTGTTGTATTGTTTGGATGGGACATATTGGTTGGAGGATAGAGTTCACGGTGGCATGCTTGTGAACCTAGGGTGGTATAGGAAGGTTATAAGGAGTTTGAGCTAATATACTACCTTGTAAAGAATGGTAGAAAAAGAGGACAACTACAGACGAGTGTGTGTTGACCCCCTTGTGGGGAACCACGGACCAGCTGTACAGTCACAATGTCACTTATGTCATGGAGCTGAATGTGACATCTGTCAAAGCCAACACTGAACCTCAGTGTGTTATAAAAACAGACACAGGAGATAATTGAAGTTGCATTGATAGAGTACAATTCAGAAGCTGATGGAACCTAGAAAAGCTGTACCTTCTGTCCCCTTTCTTCATGTTTATAAGAAAAAAGGAAATGAATATAAATACAGAGCTAGGAGTTTTTTTTTTACTTAGACTGAACTAATCAAATCAAATTTGATAAAGAAATTCATGGATTGGGCAGATTTGCTTAAAAGCATACAAATTAAGGCTTCTAACAAAGACAGATAAAAATTGACATTTTAGTTTTCAAAAGTTCCATTTTTGCTAGCCTAAGTTTTATGAACTGTCATAATAATAAAATGTCCCTTTGGCCATTAAAATGATACTGGTCATTGGTTTTCTGTTAGATGCTAAATATATTCAAGATAGATAAAAGATTTCACTATAAGTCATGACACCATAAAGTCCTAGAGGAGAACATAGGCAAGAAAATTTCAGATATTCCACACAGCAATATTTTCACTGATATGTCCCCTAGAGCAAGGGACATAAAGGAAAGAATAAACAAATGGAACTTCATCAAACTAAAAAGCTTCTATACAGCTAAAAAAATCAGCAAAATGAAAAGGGAGCCAATCATATGGGAAAATAGATTTTCCAATGGTAACTCAGACAAAGGTTTGATCTCCAGAATATATAAAGAACTAACATGACTCCACACCAGGAAGAAAAACAGTCCAAAAAAAAATGGGCAAAGGACCTGAACAGTTACTTCTCTAAGGAGGACATACAGAGGACCTAGAGATATATGAAAGGATCCTCAGCATCACTAGCCATCAGTCAGGTGCAAATTAAAACTATAATGAAATACCACCTCACACCAGTCAGAAGAGCTATCATAAACAAACCAACAAACAACAAGTGCTGGCGAGGTTGAGAATCCTGAAACACCAATTCGAAAGAACCTATGAACCCCAATGTTCATAGCAGCACAACTTACAATAGCCAAGTGCTGGAAACAGCCTAAATGCCTATCGGTAAACAAGTAAATAAAAAACTGTGCTACATTTACCCAATGGACTACTACACAGCATAAGAAGGAACTCCTACCATTCACAATAGCATGGATGGAACTGGAGGGCATTATGCTAAGTGAATAAGTCAAACAGTGAAAGATAAAATACCATGTGATCTCACCTACAAGTGGAACCTAATCAACAAAACAAATAAGTGAGCAAAACAGAACCATACACGTGGGAATAAAGAACAAATGGACAGTAACCAGAGGGGTGGGGGAAGGGGGATAATTGAGGAAAGAAAAGGGAAAGGGTCATCAAGGAACATGTATAAAGACAATAGGGTGGGAATGAATGTGGGAAGTGGGGGTGGGTGGGGCAAGAGAGAGTGGTGGAGAAAAAATGGGGACAGCTGTAATTGAACGACAATGAAAAAAAAGTAAGTAAAATTGGGTAATGATACTGTCCTTAAAAAGCAAAATCAAAAAACACAAAAGATAAAACTAAATAAAAGAATAAGAATTATAACTGTTCAAACTCTTAATGAAATTATTTTTGAAGAATAAAAAATAAAAATAACAAGGAACTAATTTTAAGTACTCCCTCCATCTACAGGTTCATTGTGTGGTGATAAGAGTCACAAATGTAGTGGAACCTAAATATCACTCACCGGTGAATAGAAACCACAGTCAGTGATTGGTTCCCCAAGGACCCTCTGAATAGCTCTTTTTCATGCCGAAGGTCCATATTAACTGAACGTAGACAGATATATTGGGTATTAATTTCTATATCTACCTTTCTGATTTTAATCCTCAGTGTATGCCTATTTTCAATCATAAATTCATTTATGTTCTTACAAAAAGTCAGCTGGGACTTCTTGCAGAATTGCTTTCATTGGGAGTATAGTGGATGTGATAATATACTGTATGTGTTTTATTGTTATTTTTTGGTGAATTCATATTGCATCATTGGATTAGTTTAATATATATTTGAAATATTAGCTTTTTCATTATATCATACTTTTTCCTGGTATTTATCTTGTGCAATACTTCTCTCTTTATTAATATGTTCAAATATATGTCTACAAAAACGTTGGGCATATTTTCTTATGTTTCATGCAGGCATGGTTTTTCTGTGATGAGATGTGCTCTGCTGAATACATTTCCAGTCAATGTATGAATAAGTTCACTGATAACCGACTAGTAGCAATGCTTGCTTATAAGAACTGTATGCATTTTGAAGCATGCAGTGTTTGTTTTTAAGAAAAATAGACTTGTGCTGCTATGAACATTGGAGTGCATAGGTTCTTTTGGATTGGTGTTTCAAGATTTTTAGGATATACTCCGCTAGCAGTGGAATTGCTGGGTCAAAAAGCATATTCATTTTTAGTTTTCTTAGATAATTCCATACTGTTTTCCATAATGGTTGTACCAGTCTGCAATACCACTAACAGTGAACTAGGGTCCCCTTTTCCCCACAACCTCTCCAACATTTGTTTGTTGCTTTGTTTATGATGGCCATTCTGACTGGTGTAAAGTGGTATCTCATTGTGGTTTTAATTTGCATCTCTCTGATAGCTAGCAACATTGAGCATCTTTTCATGTGTCTCTGGATCCTCTGTATGTCCTCCTTGGAGAAGTGTCTATTCAAGTCCTTTGCCCATTTTTTATTTGGGTTGCTTGTCTTATTAGAGTGGAGTTGCATAAGTTCTTTGTATATTTTGGAGAATAGCCAAGAGTTGGGAGCAACCTAGGTGCCCATCGGTAAATGAATAGATGTAAAAACTATGGTACATTTACACAATGGAATTCTACGAGGCAGAAAGAAAGAAGGAGCTATTACCCTTTACAACAGCATGGATGGAACTGAAAAGCATCAGGCTGAGTGAAATAATCTAGGCAGCAAAAGACAAATACCATATGATCTCACCTTTAACAGGAACCTAAAGAACAAAACAAACAAGCAGAACATAATCAAAGACACTGAAATAAAGAACAGGCTGACAGGGACCAGAAAGGAGAGGGGAGGAAATTTCAGGGGAAAAGGGGAAGGATTCACAGGAACAAGCATAAAGGACACGTGGACAAAAAGTAACTGGGGTGGAAATGGGAGGGAGGTGGGGAGCACTGGGGGGGGTGGGCCGGGATGGGAGTAAAAGACAGAAAACTGTACTTGAACAATAATTAAATACAAAAATATCAGTAAAAACAAAACAAAACAAACAAAAAAACACAAACACAGATATTTCTGATACTCCCAGAGTTTATAGGAGTTGAGAGTATTATCGACCTTACTAATAAAATAATAATAAATTCAATAAATATTTACTTAGAAACAACAAAAAAAGAAAAATAAACTTGGACTATCTACATCACCTAATTTTAAGTATATGTCACCTATTTTACACTTAATATGGTCATGTAAGTTTTTATAAGAAACATCACTCTTTCATACTATCAGTTTTAAAAGGTATTTGATCTTTTATAGGTGTTTTATTTAATAATGAATGTATGTTGTTTAAAAATTAAACAGTACTGAAAAGCATATAATAAAATGAAGCCATCTTTATTCCACCCTTAAATCTGCTCTCTAAAGGTCATAATTTTAAGAGATTTGTCTATTTAAGTATTCAATTATCTAATCCTAAGTAAAATATTTATACTCTGAATGACTTACAAATTTTATATATTATGAGTTGATCTTAATTAATTATAAGCATAATTTACCTGTCTATCTTTTTCTTTCCAATATAGTTACAGGAGAGTGTAGGGGAAGAAGAAACTGTCTTCTACCTTCAAGGTTCTTTTGGCTGCTCTAATGATCAAACAGGCATGAGACAGATTAACAGCAGAAAATAACCTAATTTAATATATATGTATGCATGGGAACCCCACCTACATGAAACATTAAAGACCCCCCACACATATGAGGTTTAAAAACAGAAAAGGAAGGTGTGGTATATGTGACATCCTAAGCTAAGGATGAGGTAAGATACCACCACCACAGGGGCTTCAAAGGGTCCTCACAGGATAATAAGAAGAGAGATGCTTAGTAATTAGAAATGTGTCCTGCTCTACAGTTAGTGGGGGAAAAAGGTTATCTCTGATAATCTCTTAGTATGGAAATAGTCCCTAATTCAAATTCTTCTAGATAGTTACGGGGAAGGGACGGAATTTTCTCTTGAGCTTGAAGGGTCTTGGCTGATGCCCTTGAGGCACATCTTGGGATGACTCATTCTAAACTCCCACAGGAGTTTTGATTTCATAAAATATCAGTGCTCATTATCATATTTTTGAAAAATATATATATACACATATCCCTATAAAGTCAAATAGCCATATAATGTGTAGATTCCTTTTAATATTATATTTCTGGTAGGTTTTTTTTTGCTAGGTTTCAATAAATGCCTCCCTATTTTGTTCCCAACTACTTTATCAGTAATACCTTCAAAATAATCTCCAATAATAATAACTATATCAATGCTGTATATTTTTATGGAAACCTTCCTGAAACCCTCTATCCATTTGTTCCAATTCAACCTGGTGATTCTCTGGGTCTTATTCAACTGGCACATGTGTTTTTATTTACCACACTCCCACTTTAGAGCTATCATTTATTGAACCACACGTATTGGCTTAAACCCTCATTTTGCAGGACATTCTTCATTAATTTTCAAAGGAAAAGTCCTTTTTCTGAGTGCCAGTAGGTCTGAGAATTATATATTTGCCTCACACTTGAATGATATTTTGTGTGGATAAAATTCTAGACTAGATTTTTCCCTTAATACTTTGAGGGCATTTCACCATGGTTTTCCAGCTTTGAATATTTTCACTGTGAAGTCTAACTCCATCCTTTTTCCCAACCTGTAAGTGACCTGTGGCAATGGTGGTCATGTTTTGCTTTAATCTAAAATTTTTATATGAACATCTCTTAATTTATGATGCTCTGAAATGTTGTTGTGTGACTCTACTTTTATTTAGTGTCCTGGGCATTGGAAAGGCATTTTCAATATAGTATTTCATGTAATTCAATTATCAACATTTTCTTATACTACCTTTCTCCTTCATTTACTCAATTTCCCTTGCAGAGCATTTTCAGTGTATTTGTTTCAGAAAATAAATACAAATAATGAAGCCACATGTTAGCTCTTAAAGCTGTTCAGATAAGAGGGGGCATATACCCCTTCTGTTTATATTTCAATAGCCAAACAAGTCACATAAACAAGGTTTATCTCAATGGGATGAAATAAATTATCCTCCAAAGCAATGTATCTCATGAGGAAGGCTAGTGAATATTTTGGCAATAATAATCTACTATACTTGGTGTCTGTTCATATTTAAGAGTGACTGTTAACACATTCATGGTTGCTGATAGGTGAAATTCATTGTCTAGTAAATTGACTGGGGAGGTGAGGGAACATATTTAACAAGGTGGCCCCCACAAGTTAACATCTAGTAGTATTTTGCCTGTGGTAACTCAGTTTCTTCAGAAAAAAAGTCAATAGACTTCTGGTTGGGAGAATTTTGCCTGGCTGTAGCTTGTTATAAGAGCAAAGGGGGCTATCAATGTATGCATTCAATAAAACCTCCATTTACAGTCACATACTTTGTCTCTGTTTCCCAGCACACCTTAGCTGTGACTGTCAGTTCTGTTCAATTGTTTCTCCAGAATGTAAACCTTTGTCCTCCTGCTTAGGGGCATTCATCTGGCTAGGAGGGATTATGGAGTGATCATACATAGACTTGCAAATAATTCCCCTTGTACTCAATCTCACTAACCCAGGAGTGGAGAGGCCCAAGCCTTGAAACTTTTAAGTCTTTTGCCATGCAATCACTTGCTTCATTTTCAGTATTCTCCTATCCATGCATCTGAGATTTTAGGCCTTCCATTTGGCTGAATCAATTATCCCTCAACCATTTGCTTTGCAATTCATATGCTACTGTCTCCTTTCTCATAATCTTTTTCCTTGTGGGTTCATACCATTTTATAAATATTGTTTAGTATCATTTTAGTAGACATTTGGCTACTAGCAAAGATAAGCACATGTGACCAGAAGTCAAAGTGTAAATGCTTAAAAGTGTAAGGGGATAAATAACATTGAAGAATTGGAGATATTCTGGAAGAAAGGTAATAAAGCACTAACATAGTGTTCAAATACACCCCAAGACTTAAATTAAACTTGAAATGATGACAAAGAACAGGAAAAAAAGGATGACTATAAATTGGGAGAGCAAAATTCCTTAATGTAATGAAATAGACATAACTGATGAGAAAAAAACAAGCTATAATTAATATGGAAGATGAGATATGTGATTAAATAAATAAAATAATATCTTAATAATAATCTTAATTAGCTCTTATAAGTTTGTTTTATGTACAAGATAAAACTACTTTAAAATTTTTTAATATGGTTTAGACCTAAGGGTGGAAAACATGTTTCGTTCATTTTTTAAAATTTCTATTTCCTAGCAGAGTGCCTGAAACATAATTCAATTGCACTTGCTCGAAGAACTTAACGCTTTCTTGATTTAATATAATTGAAGGTCATAATACCAATTTGGTCATTTTAATTCAGAAAATTTGTGAAACAGGAATCTAGCATCTGCAGAGTTATTTAGGCAGTTTATTAAAACAAAACACAGGCTATATTTGAGAAAGAACTTCATGCCCAGGGAAATATGATACCATTTGCATAAACCTTTCATTTACCAAACATTTTATCTTGTTTTTGAAATTGTTCAGAACTATGCTTTGTTTAGTAATTACAGCTAGGATTTGAGATAGGATTACTTATCTTACATAAAGTACATATGAACATTTTATCAAAAGCCTATCAGCTCTGTGGGGGGAGGGCTTGGCAAAGGGACAATGGCCTCTGCTCTCCTTGATGCCAGACACTTCAGTTTCTCCCCGTATACCACTGGTGTCTTTCAAGCTACTACCCTGGTGCTGGAGCCCAGAGGGAGTGAGTCTGAGTAGGTGAGTCTATGTGTGGGTTCTTCAAGAGGAACTGGTTGGGGCTCCAGAAGTTCTCTCACTGACTCTATCCCCACTGGTTTTTACAGCCATAAATTGTAGGGACTTATCTTTCTGGTACTAGAATCCTGGGTTGGGGGCCATGGTGTGGGTCTGGGACTCCTCACTCCTGAGATATCCCTACAGAATTTTCATCCATGTGGGTGTGAGACCAGCCTGTTCTGCATCTGGCCCCCTCCTACCAGTGTGGTTGGATGTGGTTTCTTTAATTCCATAGTTTTCAGACTTCCATTCAACTCAATTTCATAGTTGTCATACTTCTATTCAGTTCAATTTCTGACATTCCTGAGTGATGGTTGTTTTATATTTTAGCTGTAATTTTGATGTGGTTGTGTGAAGAGGTGAGCCACGCCTGACTATGCTGCCATCTTGACCAGAAGTCCAGGATTGTAAATCTCAAGTTCATAAATTAATTATGTAACATGACCATTCCTGTGCTTATTGGAAGATGACATTTTATTTTTATTAAATTTGCATTCTATGCAACAGAAAGAAAGAAGGAGCTCCTACCCTTTGCAATTGCATGAATGGAACTTGAAAGCATTATGCTAAGTGAAATAATCCAGGTGTTGAAAGACAAATACTGTATGATCTCACCTTTAACAGGAATCTAATCAACAAAACAAACAAGCAAGCAAAATATAACCAAAGACACTGAAATACAGAACAGACTGACAGTGACCAGAGGGGAAAGGGGAGGGGATTTCAGGGGAATGAGAAAAGGGTCCTTTATTTCAGGGGAATAAAGGACACATGGACAATAACAAGGTGGGGTAGAGACAGGAGGGAGGTGGGGAGGGCTGGGGGCTGGGCTGGGGGTAAAGGGCAAATAACTGTACTTGAACAACAATTAGAATACAAAATATATACTCTGTTGATGATTAATTGAATTCATGGTGCCAAATTTTCAAATTTGCTCATATTGGATTTCTTTATCATATAAACTATCAGGGATTCCCAGTGTACTACTAGGTGTAACTGTGCTTCCTTTTGGCCAAGTGAGGCTTAATGTGCTGCATTATTGTAGCTTCTTGCCCTTGTCCATGAAAACATGGCCATGAAAACATACCTAGTCTAGCCTGTTACAGAATAAGTGACACCTGGAACAGAGCCTAATTGCCCCAAATTATATAGTAGATGCCATGCTAGATCAGCCAAAAGCCAACCGATCTTCAGATATGGATAAAAACCCAGCCTAAATCAGAAAACCTGTCTAAACGACCCACAACTAAACACAGGTACATGTGAGTCCATGTTGGATCACCTGGGCCAAATCCCAATCAGCTGAAGGTTGTAGACTCATGGGGTAAATAAATGATTGTTCTTATATGCCCCCAAGATTTTGGGTTGTTTGTTGTAGAGCATTATATGCTAATAGATAACCGATGCACATGTAAAAACTTTAATTAAAAGAAGGAAAAGACACAACCAAAATTAAATGAGAGGATATAATAAAAAATGAAGATATGTAAAATTTAAAGAGAAGACCACATATAGATATATAGAAATAGTATATAATTTATTTATGAAAATGGTAGTTCTAAATTTAGCAAATAAGAGTAACTTTTTAAAAGCACAAAATATATCAAAACCTAGAAAATTATAGAATATTTGAATGCTGATTTAAATTCATAAAAATAACTACAACAAAATCCTTAGTAAATATAGTTAAAATAATTTCTCAAAATTATAAGGAATGATGTAGTAATTACTTTTTAAAGTCTATTATAACAGGCAAAATGAAATGTTCATATAATCTTTATATTATAAGGAACTATGTCATTATTTCAAAAGATACTAACATGCATTTAATAAAATGCATTTTTATTTTAAAAAGCCTTTATAAAAAAGATGACAAAAGATGTATATAAATATCCATGTAAATGTGAATATTCCTCAGTAAAATGAAGGATATTGATTTTAAGCCAGGAGCTGTCATTACACTTGTCTTTCCCACTAAAATGAGGATGAGATGAAGATCTATGACAGGAGAGTTCTGAGCGGCCTCCAGGTTTCTTGCTCACTGTTGTGAACACATTCTGTAAAATCTTCTCCAACTGAATATATGTAGAACCTGTGATACAATGGAGTGTCATTCTCCACATTAGATTATTAATCACTTGACCTTGCATTAATAATAAGGGGGATTATCCTGCTGGGCCTTATCAGTAGGATTTCTGACCTGCAGAAACTGTAAGTTAATGGATATCTGCTGTTTAAGGCAACTATTTTGTTGTAATTTGTTACACAGAAATAGATTGCATAATATTATCATTGGGAAGTAACAAAAAATCAAAACAGTATAAGTATCTAAGAATAATTCTGTAATAATCAAGTAAAAAATAGTTGAATTAATATGAGCTTATTTATATGTATAAAAATAATGTTAGAAAAAGGACCCAATTCTTGACAGCAATAAAATGATTTTTAAAACCAAAAATAAGTAAAGTTAAAAACATACTGTATCTGTATTTTTAGAAGTTCATTTATATATATTTTTTATTTTTATTTTTATTTTGAGAAAACAGACACATTTATTAGTCAGGTAATTTACAAATGGCCAAAACTTATATTCAAATGTGCTTGACATCTACAACCCTCAGTCTTCATTTGATTGGGAAAACTTCATTGAAGTTTGTTAAGTTAAAGTCAATCTTTCCATGCTCTTGGTGCTTTCTATATTTCCACCTTTACTAGTTCTGTTAAAGACTATGTCTTCATATGGTTTATTCTTTCATTATATTTGCTTCCCCCAGTAAAGAACATATGAATATCTCTTTTGTTGCTCAATGTTTCTCTCCAGGACATCTGCAAAGTTTAGTTCTTAAAAAGTGTGTGATAAATGTTTATAAATGACAAGATAAAATAGTATATAGAGATTAATTATCCCTAAATTAACCTGTAAGTGCAAATAAGTATTGATGAATAACACAGGTAACCTTCAAGAGACACTTCAAGTGACAAAATAGTCAAAAAATAAATTATTCAAAAATATGTGCACACACATGTGTTTCTATGTTCATCATATTATCAAGTTAATTTCCAAATTAGCTCACATTATCTAATTAGTGACTACATACAGGCTGTGTGGTGAAGAAAAAATTGTGATAGAATTTGATCAACCTCTAAATAGAGATAAGAAAATACAGTATTATTTTCATTCAAATCTAGGTGAGAATATCAAATGAGAGCTAATAAGGTTTTTCCCTACATATTTAGAAAAAAAGTATGTCTAGGACACTTTATTAAGAAAAAAAGTTTTTTGGAGGACTGAGAGATCAGTGGCATGACTCATATCTGTGAAGGAAACTGTGTAGAGAGTAGAGCTAATAAATGGGGAAAATTCTTACATAACATGGAAAAAAGACAAGAAACAATGTATAAGTAAGATATTTCCTCATAAAAATAGAGAACAAAAATGGCTATGGCAAAATAGAGGAGAGAAAAAGGGAGTAAAAACAAAAATAACAACTAAAGTAATATAGGAGATGAATAGGTCAATCATGGGAAGGTGGAGTAAAGAAATCTCAAAATATGAAAAAGGGAAAATATTCATAATATGAAGAACATAAATTTTTCATAAGAGTGATAAAAAGAGAGAAAAGAGGTGAATGAGAAGGATAAACATAATGACAATAGAGAAGTGAAAATCAAGAGACAAAGTATTTAGATGGCTTAAGAAAGTGGAATGGATAGTTAGAAGAAATTGAGAGTGTAGGGATTTGAGAGAAATACACACAGGGAACAGAGGGTGAGAGAGGGAAAAAGACTGAGAGTGAGCAGGCCCACAGGAAACAAGTAGATTTAGAGAAAAAAATGAAATGAGAAGAAAACTGAAAGTGGATGAATACAAAAGACAGTTGGGAAAATATAAACATATATGAGATTGATATTTCCAAGCAATTATTTTGGAAACAAATTAATGTTATCATTCCTTTCCTACTGGAGTTAATAGGTGTTTATGTAGTTAAAATACACAAGAATATAACCCCTTGAAATGATCATCACACTTTTATAATTACTTTTACATATGAATTATATTAGTGCTTGTTAATTCTTACAATATTTAGTCATTTATTCAACATGTAGAATAGACCAATAAATGTTCGTGCGTGTGTAACACTGTCTCTCTTCACCTCCTTTCTAGCTCTGGTAGGAGAAAGGGGAACTCATTGTAGAGCCCACCTCACACTGTGAAGAACAGTTGATTAATGAAGAGGTGTGTTTTGAATTTTAAAGTTCTTCATGATTGCTAAACAGTAACAATCACAGGGAGCAACAGCACACCTGCACCAATCCTGCCTAAAGATTAAAAATGAGAAGTGTATTGCCTTTTCCTCCTTTGTTTTTCTGTGGAAGAGAAAAAACATTTAAAAGTTGGTAGGTACTTCAGCACCTGGTGCTAAGCCCAAGTTCCATAAATGTTCCCTACATGTGCTTTAAAATCAACATTAGCTCCAGCTGGCTGCCTGGGAGATTTCTAGAATTTTTTTTTTAAATCAGTGAAAGGTAAATTCCATTTGGAGGAATGCTTGTAGGTGTTTTTCAAGATAATTTTATGTCCCCCTCTCTGGTTTCTATGGGTAGGTTACACATGCTCTTTGCTGTATAGCAACCTGCACTTTTAAATAAAAATAAAATTCTGAATATTGTTTCAGTATGCACAGAAGTTGATAATCACTGAGCTCCTGGCTTTGTTTTTCTTATGCAATCTATTTCCCGATCCATTTTCACTGACTTTTTAATTTGGTCTTCAGTAATATGCAGCAATATCATCAAAAAATACATATAGCACAATGACTAAATTACTAGGTTGAAATTTCATTTTCTTTGGCATTTTAAGATACTAGAAGTAAACTGATAGTAAATGCTTTGGGGACGATAGAACTCCTTTATCAGTGTACAACTCCCCACTCAGTGTTAAACTATTTCTTGAAGTGATTATTGAGAAGAATAATTATGAGAATATTATTGAGAAGAGAAACATTAAATGTTCAACTAAGCTAAGAGCTGTAGCATATATTTTAAATTAGTATGTTTGGTATCATCACCCTTAATTCAGTCCTATTACAAATATACTATGTAGTGGCTCATTTCTCAAATAAATAGGGACCCAAACAGTGGAATGAGCTGACATTAACTGAATAGCTATTTTATGGATTTTTTTTCTGTTTAAATGAGCTCCTAAAGGTAAATGTAGAAGACTCTTTGGATGAACTGGCATGATTCAGAAATCTGTATTAACACATGTTGGAGGAAAATTCTTGCTTTAAAAAAATTCCATCTAGGTGCAGAATCAAGGTGAAATATCAGCGGCAGAAAGGCAGTAGGGCATGAGGATGACATACATCCAAGGACAGGTCTTTGAAGCCTTAGGTTCCACTTCAAGGCAGCTCTCCCTTTTTATTCCTTTCCTGCTGCCACATGAAAGTGGCAACAGTCTCTGCAGCCAATTTCAGTCTTCCAATTTCGTGCTCAGGACTTCACATGCTTCTTTAAAATGTGTGATCTTTTCCCATCATCTCTAAGATCTCCTAGATGTCTGACCTTTTCACTGCTGTGATCTCCCGGTATTCTTCTACAGAAAATTGCTGTTGACTTGTAACCCACTCTTCCTTTTCTTTCCCCCTTCCCTTGGAAAAATCGCATCATATGGTTGAGAGTCATTAAATATTAATAAAATATGTGTATGTATATATGCATAGCAAAATATTAAAGAAAACATAAAGAATAAAGCTACTATATACGGTGCCATCCAAACTATGGTAAAATTCCCTCCACTGCCTCTTATATAAATTTATATATTTTTAAGTATGTGGGAAGATAATACTATCTGGCTTTTTCACCTGAATCAATATGATTTACTTTGTCTACACATATTTAGCCAATCCAAAGTTAAACACACACACAAATTACATATGTATATACATGTTCATGTATATATAGAGAGAGATATACATATACAGTATAGGGCAAAAGTAGATTTATCGCTGTGAGTATATAAAACAGCTTATTCTTATTTATTAATTATTGTATTACGTTCCATATGAACAGCTGTTAACCTACTTCTGTCTGTGTGTGTGTGTGTGTGTGTGTGTGTACCAGCTAATCCTCAGTTGGGCATAAAGATATGGTGTAATGGTTTTTAAAGGATAAGCAGTTTTCTCATTAGGAACTACCTTAGGTTTCATCCAATTACATATTTCTTCAGAGGAATTAGTGGATCTCTGCATGCAAGAGAAATCCACTAAAAAAAAGGTGATGAATGATATTTCTTTCCCATTGGAGTAAGTGCCTTTGCTTTCAAGTGACAGAACTGAGAAGAGGGGGAAACAACCTGGGGTGTCATATTCAGGAACTGAAGCACA
Organism: Artibeus jamaicensis; assembly: GCF_021234435.1. Lineage (NCBI taxonomy): Eukaryota > Metazoa > Chordata > Mammalia > Chiroptera > Phyllostomidae > Artibeus > Artibeus jamaicensis. The sequence goes on from NW_026522030.1 coordinate 61,946,065, forward strand.
TTCACTGTGACATTTAATGACAGCAATGTGCCTTGGTACCATATTATTTGGTATGTCATTCTTAGATCTTATGTTGCCATAACAACAGAATATATATGTGTGTGTGTGTTTAGTAGAAAGACAATCAATTTTTCCCCAGTCAATTTTTTTCCTTTGATCTAAAGAACTTGCTTCATTTCTCTGAAGTTGTTCACAATAGGGCATGATAGGAGCACAGGTAATAATTACAGAAACTTCAATAGAAAAAAAAAAACATGTTTTAAATGAAAGCTTTAAGACCATTGCCTTACATTCCAGGACTGTTAAAGATGATTGAAGTGGTCCCTGCCTGTGTCTATCATAATGCCCTTTTCCCCTTATCAGAGAGCAGCCAAAGATACAAAGGTTATGCCTTTCTTGATTAATCTATGTGACAGGGGCAAATTGCCTGGGTATTTTTTCTTGTTTCTACTTTTTTCTATAGAGTGCCAGAGGCAGGAAACTACTATGCTTCACTGGTGAGTCATATGAAAACTTAATAGAAGGTCTCTAATGCCCACTGGCCTTACAGTTCCTGATTGATGTAGTCCCAAACTTAAGTAGGCTACCTTCATTGAGCCAAGTCTGTCAGAGGCATAGGAGGGAGTGTGAGGGAAAGATCCCTCATTCTCTGTCAGTCAGTGAGGAAGGTAGGTCTGCCATATTTTGCTCTTAGTATTTTATCTATATTTATAAAGACAACATTTTGTTATCACTGTTATCTGTGGAATAACTATATTTGTCTGTGGGTTTTATTATCCTGCTGGTTTAAAATTATAGTTAATACAGTCAGATGTTCCTGTGAAATCCTCAGCTTCATAGACTGTAAAGTGTATTTAATAACACATACATCATGGTTCTTTTGTGAGGATTATAAATAGTTCAAGCAAGTATTTAAAAGAGTACCTAAAAAATTGAGTATAATCAATGCTGATTACCATAATTACATACAGATTTGTGCAAGACTCTGAAAGAGGCTCTTGGGGCTACTGCTGAGCTGTTGACAGGGCCTTTATCCCATGAAAGTCATTGTTTCTTATTTCAAAACACCACAAAAAACTTCAAGTTTACATTTGTAAACTCTCTTGCTGACCACGGCCTAAATCAACACAATAGATAGTGCCTTATCTATCTCATAATAGATAGCTATATCTAGCTATAGAGAGGCACTATACTAGGTGTGTAATACTTTGCAGGATTTAAAATGCCGATATTAGGTTTGGAATATAAAATAATTTTGTATATACTTTACCACTTGAAAGAAATTTCGCATATACTTTCTGGGTCAATTATGTACACATACAATATTTGCTGTGAATGACTTATCACAGTGGCTCTTGAATCTAGCCATGCATGAGAATTACCATGAATAGCATTAAAAGTATAGGTTCACCTGGCTGGTGTAGCTCAGTGGATTGAGCACAGGCCTGTGAAGCAAAGAGTCGCTGGTACAATTCCCAGTGAGGGCACATGCCTGGGCTGCAAGCCAGGTCCCCAGTGGGAGCCACGTGAGAGGCAACCCCACATTGATGTTTCTCTCCCACTCTTTCTCCTTTTCTTCCTCTCTCCCTAAAAATAAATAAATAAAATATTATATATATAGGTTTACATGTACCTCAATACAGTAATTCTATAGAAAAATGTAGAACCCTAAAACCTGCATTTTGATAACATTAAGATTGTTCTGAAACACAATCAGATTTGGGAATTAGAGTTCTACAGTAGCTCCAATATTTAAACTTAATATAACCTTGAAGTGAAAACGTGTATCATATTCTACTTTATTTTTCTTTCTTTCCATACATTCACATACATGTCTCTCAGAAAGAGACAATGTACTATCCCAAATTATAACATACAGGAAGTAGAGTATTTGCTTTTATTCAAATTGGAAGATATGCTTGAAAAGTTGTTGATCTAAGAGAGGACAATTCTGTGATGCTTTGCCAACTTATTACTACCTCATCCATGTAAAAATTATTGAATTTAATTTTTCCAAAATTTTCTCTTCCTTGGACCTTAATTATTGAAGAATCTTAAATAGTGTGCTATATTCAAATTTACCAAGCAAAAAGCTAGGTATATAGTTCATCAATGGAGCCTATTTTTGCATTTCCATTTATGGGATTGGGCATCATTGTAATGTTAAGTGACTAATGAGAGATAAAGTGTAAAAATATTATGGAGCCTTAAATCATTTAAAGTCTAGTCAATATTATTGCATCTTTCAGAGAAAAATTAAAATCCATGATGAAAATGAGAAATACAGCCTAATCTAAACTAACTATGGTTTTCAAACATATTGTCAATCAACTCATCAGCCCTCCCTGAAAACTATGAGTCTCAGGTGATTGACCCAACTTTATAGTATTCAGCATAACTCCTCAGATATAGTTGACAGGACTGCAAAATATGTGGAATTCTTTCACATGCATGTAATGTGGCTTTGGGTATTAAATTTAGTTAGCTGATTTCATTTCCCCTAAAATCATCCCTTCTTAAATATGAGCTCCAATTAACTCTGATTTTTTTCCTTTGGTTATGATTAACTGGCCAAATCCAACCTAAGCAGGTAGAGGCACCAACTAATACCAGTGCTACAAAAGGACTCAAAAAAGCATTCACATTTCTAGAAGATGTGATAGATAATATTCTGTTCAATTTTTGTTATAGGAGATGGTTCACAAAGCTTCTTGGAAAGAAGTTGCTTCTCTGCTTACAAGAGGAGAACTCTGTAACAATCTTTTAAAATCGAACTTCCCAAGACAAGTGTATATGTTTTATTCACTCTAACCTTTTTCAGCATGTATCCAGCAGGCTCTCTATTCTTCTATGAATTGATTCAGTTGAATATCTAGTTTTCCAAATTTTATTAATTATACTCTTAAAAGAAAATACCATAAAATCCATGTAAGAACAATATAGCATAGTGATTCTCCATTTTATCATAGTAACTATGAGACTAAGAAAAAGAAAATGAATAAAAATAACGCAAAATTGGCTGTTAGAATGACATATTTTACTCTGTCGATCTGGAGTGATTTAGGATCAGTTTCTTTATTACTCTAAGGCTCTATTCACTCATACAGAACTGTGAGTAAAGATACTGTCCTCTGCTTTACAATATTATTGTGAGTTTCTGCAAAGATGCTTTTTTTAAAATTTAAATATATTTTATTGATTATGCCATTACAGTTGTTCTATTTCCCCCTTCATTCCCCTCCACCTTGCACACCCCCTCCCCACCATTCCCCCTTTAGTTTATGACCACATGTCTCAAGTTCTTTAGATTCTATATCTCCCCTACTATTCTTGCCCTCCCCCCATCTGTTCTCTACCTACCATCTATGCTACTTATTTTCTGTACCTTCTCCCCCCTTCTTCTCCTCCCACTCCCCTGTTGCTAACCCTCCATGTGATCTTCATTTCTATGGTTCTGCTCCTGATCTAGCTGTCCTCTTAGTTTGCTTTTGTTTTAAGTGTGGTTCTTAATAACTGTGAGTTTGCTGTCCTTTCACTGTTCATCTTTTTTATCTTCTTTTTCTTAGGTAAGCCCCTTTAACATTTCATATAATAAGGGCTTGGTGATGATGAACTTGAATTTGATCTTATCTGAGAAGCACTTTATCTGTCCTTCCATTCTAAATGAAAGCTTTGCTGGATATATCAATCTTGGATGTAGGTCTTTGGATTTCATGACTTGGAATACTTCTTCCCAGCCCCTTCTTGCCTATAAGATCTCTTTTGAGAAATCCGGTGACAGTCTGAAAGGAACTCCTTTGTAGGTGACTGTCTGCTTATCTCTTGCTGCTTCTAGAATTCTGTTCTTCATTTTAATCTTGGCTAATATAATGATGATGTGCCTTGGTGTGTTCCTTCTTGAGTCCAACTTCTTTGGGACTCTCTGAGCTTTCTAGATTTCCTGGAAGTCTATTTCCTTTGCCTGATTGGGGAAATTCTGCTTTATTATTTGTTCAAATAAGTTTTCCACTGGTGGCTGTTCCTCTTCCCCTTCTGGTACCCTTATAATTCGGATGTTGGAACATTTAAAGATGTCCTGGAAGTTCCTAAGTTTCTCCTCCTTTTTTTGAATTCTTGTTTCTTCATCCTTTTCTGCTTGGTCTTTTTTTTCCTCTTTCTGGTCCACTCCTTTGATTTGAGTCCCAGTTTCCTTTCCATTACTATTAGTTTCTTGTGCATTTCCATTCATTTCAATTAGTTTAGCCTTCATATGTTCCTCTAATTTGTGACTAAAATTAACCAGTTCTGTGAGCATCCTGATCAGCAGTGTTTTGAACTGTGCATCTTAAAGTTTGGCTATTTCTTCATCACTTAGATTTATCGGCTCTGGGGCTCTGAGTTGTTCTTGAGCCATGTTTTGATCTGTTTGTGCCTGTCATGTATGAGGAATGGAGCCTTAGGTTTTAACCAGGGCGGGGCCACCCAGGCCTCTGGTTTGTGCCGCTGTATGCGGGGGCCACCTAGGTCGCTGGTTTGTGACACTGCATGAGGGGGCGGGGTCAGAGAGGGACAATAGCGGTCTCCCTGCTGCTTCCCGCAACTGGGGCCTGCACGGTGGGTCTGTCTCACCACTCACTCCTTCACCGGTTATCTGCATACGAATGTGTGACCGTGGTCACCCCTCAGTAAGTCCACTGCCTTGCACCCTCAGTGGGTCTGCCCGTTGCCACTTCACATGTGGGATCCGCCCTCAGCTGCCCTCATGCCTGGGTTGGTCCGGTGGATCTTTCCTGCCCGATCCCGCTCTGCTGCTGGCTCTGCCCCTCTTACCGGTTTGGCTGAAGGGTTCATTGTTGTCAGACTTTCATATAGTTCAATTTTCTGTGGTTTGGCTGCGTTTTTGTTGCTAAAAGTTTGTTGTTTTTAAACTTGGTTGTGCGAGAAGGTACAGTGCTTCCACCTATGCCTCCATCTTGGCGGAAGTCCTACAAAGATGCCTTATACAAAGAAAAAATATGGTATTAAAATGACTGTGACATATCATATAAGAAAAATTATGGTGCTAAAACAACTAACATCCAGTTTAACATTATAGAGTGGGAGAGTGGATAGGCTTTTGTATGCATCAAATTTGGGTCACAACTTTGTACCAAGATGAGATATGTCTGTGGTAAAATATGGTTAATAATGTCTAAAAGTTAGGACTGCTATAAAGATTAACAAGATATAGTTTATCTCTAGAGTGCCTCCCTCTCCTGACCTCCACATCATAACACTCATGCTCTTTTCCAAAACCATCCAGCTCTGGCTGGCAATCTGGGCAGTCTCATGTTCGCATGTGGATAAGCTGAGGGTTCCAGTGTGGGAAACTAAAGCCTCAAAAACCACTGGCTATAAAAATTTCGTGGGGGTTGCTGGCAGTGGGAGAAACTCCCAGTTTCACAGGAGAGTTTTCTGGAGAGACCCACAATGTCCTAGAATGTACACAAGCCCACCCACCTGGGAATCAGCACCAGAAGGGCCCAATTTGCTTGTGGGTAGCAGGGAAAGTGACTGAAAGGGGTGAGAACTGAGCAAATGGTATTACTCCTTCTCTGACCCCTCCCCCACATACAGTGCCACAGCACAGCTATGTGGGTTGCCCCACTCTGGCAAACGCCTAAGGCTGTACCCTTTACAATGTAACAGGTAACAAAGAAATATGGCCCAAATGAAAGAAGACATCAAAACTGCATAAAAAGAACTAAGTGATGAGGTGATAGACAACCTATCAGAGGCAGAATTCAAAACACTGGTAATCAGGATGCTCACAGAAATTATTGTGTATGGACACAAAATAGAGGAAAAAGTGAAGGCTATGAAAAGTGGAACAAAGAAAAATATACAGGGAACCAACAGTGAAGGGAAGGAAACTGGGACTCAAATCAATGTTTTGGTGCAAAAGGAAGAATTAAACATTCAATCATAACAGAATAAAGAAATAAGAATTCAAAAAAATGAGGAGGGGCTTAGGATTCTCCAGGACAACTTTAAACATTCCAACATCAGAATCATATGGATACCAGATGGAGAAAAGGAAGAGCAAGAAATTGAAAACTTATTTGGAAAAAAAATGGAGAACTTCCTCAATTTGGCAACGTAGATAAAGTTCCAAGAAGTCCAGGAAACTCAGAGTCCCAAAGAATTTGGACTCAAGGAAGCACACACCAAGGCACATCATAATGACATTACCCAAGAGTAGAGATAAGGAGAGAATCTTAAAGTAGCAAGAGAAAAGGAGACAGTTACCTACAAAGGCGTTCCCATTGGACTATCCACTGATTTCTCAATAGAAAACCCTGTAGGCAAGAAGGGGCTAGAAAGAAATATTCAAAGCCATGAAAGGCAAGGACCTACAGCCAAGATTACTCTATCCAGCAAAAACTATCATTTAGAATGGAAGAGCAGATAAGGTGCTTCCCAGATAAGGTAAAATTAGGGTAGTTCATCATTAACAGCCCTTATAATATGAAATGTTAAAGGGACTTACCTAAGAAAAAGAAGATCAAAATTATAAACAGTGAAATAACAACAAACTCACAACTATCCACAACTGCACTTTAAAAAAAAAGTTAAAACAAACAAACTAAGCAAACAGAAAAGGAACAGAATCACAGAAACTGAGATCACATGGAGGGTTATCAGTGGGAGGGGGAGAGAGGAGAATGGAGGAAAAGCTCCAGGGAAGCATAATTTGTAGGTACAAAAAAGACAGGAGGAGGTTAATTAAGTACAGGAAATAGAGAAGCCAAAGAACTTATATGTAGGACCCATAGACATGAACTAAAGAGGAGATGCTCGTGGGAGGGAGTTTGCAGAGTGGAGGGGGATAAAATGAAGGGGGAAAATGGGACAACCGTAATGGCATAACCAATAAAATATACTTAAAAGTAAAAGTAAAAATAAAAATAAATAAATCCATTCAGCTCAAGCTTTTGGAAATTTTGCAACAGTGTGACAAAAACAAACAGCAGGAAAAACACCCCTTCTCTGGCTTTTCATAGGAGCTAAATAGCTCCATTATGAATGGTTTTCACCAGGATTAATCAGCTTTATAATCTCAGTGCCTGACAAATATCAGATAATTAGTACTTAATAATTTTGTGAAATTAAAGTATGTAGTTCAATAATGGAATTCAGTTAACTCAAAATATATTAAATTTTTATCCTAACTATATTAGAATAAAATATACCCAGAGATCCCTCTTCCGGGTACCTATTCAAAAATATGAAAACATTTATTTGCAAAGTCATATGTACCCATATGTTCACTGCAGCATTATTCACAGTGGCCAAGACATGAAAACAACTAAGGTGTCTTTGGATAGATGATTGGATAAATAAATGTGGTACATATATACAATGGAATACTATTCAGCCATTAGAAATCACTAAATACTGCCATTTGTGACAACATGAGTAGACCATGAGAATATTATGCTAAGCAAAATACGTCAGCCAGAAAAAGCTAACTACTGTATAATTTCACTGTATGGGATATAAACAAGCTTACAGACACAGACAACAGTATGGTGATTACCAGAGGGAAGGGGAGCGGTAGAGTAAAGAGGACCAAATATATGGTGATAGGCACACAATGCAATTGACTCTGGGTGGTGGGCACACAATGCAGTATACAGATCATATATCATAGAAATGCACACTTGAAACTTGTATAATTTTATTAACCAATATCACTCCAATAAATTTAGTTAAAACTTTATTCTAATTCTCACTTATAATATTAAAATTCATCACTTTTCCTGTCATTTAGAAATAATAAAAATACCCTCTGTAATTGTGATATTATTACACTGAGTGTTGTAAGGAGAGATACTTTATTCAGTGAAAGTGTTTTTCTGTAATAAACTGAAATTACAATAATATACCACTTGAAAAAAATCCTGTATCTTGAAAATTATAACACCATTTTTCTATATCCATATCCTTATGAAGATAGTGTTAGTGCTATTTAAGTTCCAAACCTTTTCTAAGTCTTACCCAAGTGCTTAACATATCTCTCTATATATAGTAGTCACGGAATCCACTGTGTGTTTATATACAATGGAATTATAGCTTGAATGAACCATACGAAATAAACTTTAACATTTTCAAGAAATTTATAGCTGTATGATAGCTAGAAAGATTAAAAAAGGAAAGTTTCTCACTCTGCCAGCCTTTACTTTTCATTCTCCAAAATTGGAAAAAACAGGGTCATGAAATGATCTCAGTCCACAGATACAAGTAGTGTTTGGAACTTCCGTGCAGTACCTTCCCCAGCAGTCTTTCACTCTCTCACTGCATCTCTGAATGTATATACCATCTTCTACCTTCACCATTTTCTTGCTCCTCTTTTTTAATTTTCCTCAAAAGCATGTAGAGGCAGATATCAGGGTTAAAGGAAGTAATGATCAGAACTGGTAACTGAAATGGGAAGCTCTGCCTATGATACTAAGGAATGCTATATTCCCCCAGATAAACATTAACAGAACAAGTGATGGTGAGCATCAACAGATCCTGTGATGGATGAGCCTTTTGAGGACAATGGAGAAAGAATTTGTATGTTTCCTGAGAAACCTTCCAAATGGTAGGCCTGAAAGTTAGTTTTTCCTGCTTAAAATACAGAGATTCCTCAAGAGGAAGATAATACTTCCTTTTATCACAGAGAGTAAAAGTTTTCAACAGTGAAAGTTATTCTGGAATTGGAAAACAAAACAAATGCAAGGATTTTTTTTCTTCTTTTTTATATAATATAGTTAGTAGAGGTACCCAAAGCTATCCAGTTGGGAAAAAAACCACTTGCAACACAATATAGTATCTATAGTACATCTGAGGACTGCCCCTCCCAACCAGGGATAATAACTCAGAAATTTTAAAAAAAAAAGTCAACAGGGGCCAGTCTATGAAAAAAACTGGAAGAAATCAAAGAGAATATAGAAGTGACTCCAATTCATGCCCAATTCTTCTCTCATTTTTTTTAACCAGAGTTGATACTCATCTCTAAGCAGGAAAATTACTGATCAGTATTTATATTTGAATATAGTAAGTAGGCGCTTGTGTACATGTGATCAAATGTGCATCAACAATAGAAATAATAGGAATAATGTTTCAACAACTTCACTGAAACAATTTTCCAACAACAATTAAGTACAAATCAATAATTAGAAAAAACAAATTACAGTTATGTAGAACAAGCAAAAAGAAAGTTGAGTAAATAAATCCCAACACAAATATGTACTATATTATTTCATTTATTAAGTTCTAAACCAAGCAAAAGTACAGTGATGCAATGACAGAAATAAATACAATGATTAATTAGCATTGGGGATAATTATCAGTTATCAATAGGGTTATCAATAGGATAAAATAGGCTATATGGAGGGGAGACTTCTGCATGCTGGTAATATTGCTTATTGAACTAGATGCTGGTTATAAGGATTTAATTTCATTCAGCTATATATGTTCATTTTGTTGTTATATATGGCATTCTTCCTTTAAAAGACTTGAAAACAAACGCACCTGCCAGGAATATACTATGTTAAAAAAATACATGACATGATAATTTTCTTGTCAACAACTCTCACATTTGACATCCCAATCAGCATACCCTACACTTCAGTGATTAATTTGCCATCTCCAAGTATCCTTATACTTCACACTTGATGCTTGGGCTCATTTATTCTCTCAGCCTGGATCACTTACCTTCACCTTCCCTGTCGGAAACCCTATTCAATCTACAAAGCCTATTGTGAGTGACAAAATGATTTCTCTACACTTCAGAGCTCCTAGTCTGAACATCTTTGACCTCTGAAGGAATTTTTTTTGTTTTATTTGTATTTTGCTGCCTATTACAACTTGTATGCTTATTCTTACTTTCCTTTTGAACTTTAAGCTTCTTGAGTCAGAGGGTGTGCTTTAGCCATCTTCATTTCCTCCCTAAAGTGTTTGGCATAGTGCCTGGCCTATAGCAGGTGTGATATTTTTAATATTTGTAGATTTTGATTGTTCATTATAGCCATTTTAAACTATGATATCTTTATGTTCCAAACCACCTTCTAAGTCACCTTTGCACCCCCTTAGAAGATAATGATTTTTTCATCTATAGTGAAGGAAAATATTACTTTTGGCACATTACAATATAACTAATAAGAACAAATTTTGATTGTTTAATATTTTAATCTGCCAGTGTCTATCTAAAAACAAAAGAAAAAGTGTTCCTTCAGGAAGAAGGGAGCCATGCCCCGGTCTATTGTCTGTTCGCAGGCCTGTTCTCAATCCACTGAGCTACACCAGCCAGGGCAAAAGTGTTCCTTTCTTATGGGATTGGATGTTCCGGGGAGATGAAATTGATCTTTGATATTTTATCAATTTTCTCCTGATTTGTATTTTTCTATTTTAAAGCTGAAAAAAATAGTATTAGGAGCTAGTTATAAGATGAGAAGGTGAAATCACGTATGTATTTTCTGTGTTACTACGCAAAATTTTGAAAGTTTTAATGTATTTCCAAATCAGAAGATGCAGTATCTGAAGTGGCTAATGAAGTAACTAACATACACTATTCACTTCAGGTCAGCACAGATAGAGACTAGTCATGTCTCTCAGTTGAGAGAATTACCATTTTTATTTTTTATTTCAGGGGAGTGGTCATTCACTCTGAGTTTGCCTTCTGTACCTCTGCAGTCACTTAAGTTATGTAGACAGTTTTTAACATAACCTTCCCACCTGCCACTTGTTCTGTGCATTATGCTGCTTGAGAGAACATTGAACCAGCTGTAAACACAGGTCCTGAGGAGAAGCTTCCAGATTGCAGCAGTTTAAATTCTGATTGCTTCCCTCCTGGCTATAAGGGTGATTTTCCTCAACATTGAAATATCATTACTCCTGATACAAGCTTTGCTTAATGCTTGTGACCCTGTTGCCCAGGGCTTCAAGAAATTAGGGTCCTTTAAATAATCTAAGAAAAAGAAAAGTTCATCCAAGAGACAGCACAGTCTCCAACTTGTTTTCTCTCATAGCTTGAAGCTGCACTGATTAGATATGCTTTTCTGTGGTTACAGATCTTCATCTGCCATGTGAATTAAAGGGAAAAAAAGTCATTTCTTCATTTTACCCCCACAGATTTCTTACAGACTTGTTCTCGCTCTTCAAATATGCATTAAGGAGAGCTCCATGAAAAACAGCATGTTTAAGAGTAAGCCTTAATAATTTTATAAAACAATACTGATTGCCTTGCAAATGAGCTTTTAAATGTAACATAAAAAAATCTAAGTAGAGAGAAAAAAGGGGGGGTCAGGGTACCAGGATTTCATTTCAGCAGCACATAAATATTTTTCATTAAACATTAAAAACAACATCTGTTACTCTTTAACAGTATGAAGATTTCACTTTACTAAGTTGGGATTGTTATTGAATTTTAAAGTATTTACAATTTAAGCATGTCTCTAGTGGCTAATCATGACTAAGCCTTTAATTTTATTAATTTCCTCAATTGTATTAATTTTATTAATGATCTCTCAGGAAGAGTGACAAAGTAGTGTATCACTTTTTGAATTGTGATAAATGTATATTCTTGAAATGTTTACTCAATGGCTTTTGTCAGTGTTTCTCTTTCCTACAATTTCCCCCTTTTCTCCAAGAAAAAGGTATTTGAAGACTAAAGAACAATTTATTAGTAAAAGGAAAAAATACCCCTCCTCCTTTATTACTATACTCCAATTCCCCAACTGATGGTAGTCATTGTATTTCTTGTGATGACTCTATTCAGAGGCCAAGATTGGGTTTTCTAAATTATTTAGCAAATGTGGATCGAGTGAGTGTGTTACAGTAGGCAGCTAGTTAGATACCAATGAAAGAGAAGGCAGACAGACATCTAATTAAACCAGATTAACTAGGAAGATAAAACATCTCATGGGAGAGCCACATCCTTCACTAAACAGATGCTAATCCCAGAGCAGGCAGAAAAGACTCATTTTCCAATCTCTTCCAGGATCCAGCAGCCTGGTTCGATGGCAGGAAACAGCAAGGGGGAAACAATTCCTCAACTGAGGCATGGGCAGTAGAAGCAGAACTTTAAGGCATGCACAATAAATGCCAAAATGGTGACCTTAAAGGGGAGGAGTCTAGTCTAGGAAAATCTGGGAAAAGAATCTGATAGGATAAGGGCATGGGATTTGTAAAAGCCTGGAAATAAATTGGGTAGGGAAGGGGCTCTTCATAATTCCTCCAAGAATTAAGAAATAGATTGGAGAGTTTGAAAGAAAGCCTACTCTCTCCCAAGTCAATGGTAATATAATCAAAGCTTAACAAAGGCTTAACATTTGTTACAACTCTCTTTCTTTAGCAACCACTTAGTCCCCGTGCAATGTCAGTTGTGGCCAGTGCCATCCAGCCTTGGTGGCAAATGTGCAGATGGGGAAATGAGACACAGGGAAGTTTTGCATCTTTGGGTCCTGGCTCTCTTGGGCCTGACAGGGTGAGCACAGGCCTCCAGCCCCAGAGGCTGGACTTCAGCAGCAAGATGGAACAGAGCTATGTGGTCTGGTCACGGAAGAGACATCAGGCAGCTAGCAGCAGTCCTTTTACTTGCTCTAATAAAATTTGCCACTACACCTATCCTGCAATACCATGGAAGAATACTATTTCCTCCGGCAACGAGTAGAGCTGAGAATTAGTTTTGCTGCAATAGACCGATTGCATGGTTGAGATTATGAGAATTCAGAGACTGCTGGAGCCACAGTGTTTGGCTCAGCCTTCACAGTGGGTTCAGCTTCTTGCTGTCCAATGGAGCTATATCCTTGACTCCAACATGACTTGCTGGTGCTGTTGACAATGTCCAAACCACTGGAAATTGTATTTCCTATCTTCAACCAATTAATAAGGTCTGTCCAGAATATGAACAGACCACATAATATGAAAAATAGAGACATTCATTGAAGAAGATACAAGATATAAGAAACATTGTTCAGAGAACAATGATGCCTCAGTCCCCTTCAAAGTGGGCACCTTGGGACCTCACACATTTCTCTCGATAGCCATCAGCTGTCCTGTCGTATTTTCCTGAATTTTATCAGCAGTCTGAAATCTTCCCTTTCAAAGGTGGTTTTGGTTTGGGGAAAAGCAGAAGTTGCAGGGCCCAAAATCTTGGCTGTAGTGGGGCTGAGTCGCCTAGGTGATTTGATGTTTCACAAAACAACTCTGCATAAGAGGTGATGCATGAGCAGGCACCTTGTCATGATGAAGCTGCTAATTACCAGTTGCCCATAGCTTCAGTCTTCTGAATCATTGGAATTGTTTCCAGGGAAGAATGTTCAAGCTTAATGCAAAAATTGATGCAGATTCATTGGTATACTCACTCACTCATTTTGAATGGAACAGCTGCACAGTACATTTGCTCACTCTGTGGCATCTACCACCCTCACTGATTAGTACAGTGAAGTTGTCATTGTTAACACATTGCATTCCAGTCCACTCTCCTTGTCTGCCAGATTACATTGATATGGTAAACCATTATCCTTATAGTAACAATGTCTGGACTTTTTCCAGACAGACTTCATATAATCCCCAAGTTTTCATATGCAAATTTGTAACTACTTTCTCCCACCGTCATCTATCCTACCCCCATTTCCACGCAACCAGTGATCTGTTTTCTGTCACTACAGACGAGTATTGTATTTTCTTGAGTTTTATATAAATTAAATCATGATATACATTTTTTGGTATTTGGTTTCTTTCACATAGCATAATTATTTTGAGATTAACCCATGTTATAGTGTGTTAATATTTCTTTAATTTTTATTCTGCGAAGTGTTTTATTCTATGGGTATAATAGGATTTTTTGTTCATTTACCCATTCACTTTTGAGAATTTTTATTTTTTACAGTTTATGACTATTACCAATAAAATTCCATGTGGCTTCACTCATGTGTAGAATCTCAAAAAGTAAAACTAATGAACAACAACAAAATAAATAAAAATAAAAACACACTCATAGAAGCAGAGACCAAAGGTGTGGTTGCCAGAGGGAAAAGGGATGGAGGATGTGTGAAAATGGTGAAGAGGAATATAGTCAATATTACTGTGATTAGTTTGCATGGTGACAGATGATTACTAGAATTAGTAGGGTCACACATTATAAAGTATAAAAATGTTGAATATCTGAAACTAATATAACTATTATAAGAATGTATAACAATTATAATTAAATTTTAAGAAAAGCTCTAGAAACATATCTAATTGTGTTATAAAATACACTTGCAATTATTTTGAATAATATTTAGAAATGGAAGGGCTGGGTCATATGACATGTAATTTTAATTATCGGAGGGGGGAAGAAACTTCCTCCCCCCCATCCATAGCTACACCAGCCAGGGCTATGTTTATCTTTTAAGGAAATTAAAATACTGGTTTCAAATTGCTTGTATCATTTAACATTCCTACCAGCATTATTTGATCATTTCACTTCCTCTACATCCTTGAAATTAAATTGTTGGCCTGAGTTCTCTTCAGAAGGTTCTGAGACAAAACCTTTTAGAATCATTTGTTTTGCTGGCAGAATTTAGTTCTTTGTTGTTTTGGGGCTGAGTTCTCATTTACTTGCTGTGTTCAGCTCCTAGAGGCTACCTGTATTCCATGCCACATGGCCTCTTACATATTCAAGCCAGCAGTAATATGTTGAATCTTTCCTGTGCTTCAAATCCCTAACTTTTTCTTTTACTGGAGAAAGCAGCCTTTCAAAGACCTCACATGAGTAGGTTAGGACCCCCTAAATAATCACCCCATTTTAAGGTTAATTACATAACCTTATTAAGAGAGTAAAATCTACCACATCCATTGCCCCGAGGGTTATTCAGGATGAGTACACCAGAGATTAGAAAATCTTGAAAGCTATGTTAGAATTCTGTCTACCACATTATTCAAATATGTTTTCTACCTTCATTCATTTGGGAAATCACATTGCATGTATATTGGGCCTGTGAAATTGTCATACAGCTTATTCATGTTCTGTTTATTTTTTTAGTTCCTTTTTTCTGCATTTCATTTTCAATTATTTTTACTGTTATGTCTTTAAGTTAACTATTCTTTCTATTTACCATGTGTAATGGTCTCTTAACTCCACCCAGTGTGTTTCTTATACATTGTAGTTTCATTTGCAGAATTTTGATTGGGTTTTAAAATATCTTCCACATCTCTACTTATTTTTTGAATATATAAATACAATAATAAATTTAACCTTGTCTACTAATTCTAACACCTATAACAATTCTGAGTCAGTTCTGAACAATCGTTTTTATCATTATGTTTTGTGTTTTCCTTCTACTTTGTAAGTTTAGAACTTTTTGATTGGATGCTAAACATTGTAAATATTACTTAATCAGGCCTGGATATTTTTATACTTCTATAAATATTCTTGAGCATTATTTTTCTGGAACACATTTAAATTACTAATGAGATATATGATCATTTTAGGCCCCACTCTTAAGATTTTATCAGATCGGTAACCAGTCTAAACCCAGATGGGTGACAGAAATCAAGAGTTCAATTTTGGATATATTAAGTTTAGAATGCTTATTAGAAATTCAAATGGAGACATAGAATTAGTTGCACATATACATTTGGGTTTCAGGGAAGAGAGTAGTGATAGGAATGTAAATTATTTTTCTTAATATGCAACCAAGAAATTTCACACAAACACACAACTTCGTGTCATTCCACAGAGGGAGTCCAGTCAGTAGACCTAACAGGAAGAGGGTATTCTTTGCCCTTTTTATTTCTTTATATTGTCATAGTTCAATGATTCTCAGAGTGTGGTATTTTAGCAGAATTAACATCACCTGAGAGTTTGTTCATATGGTAGATTTATAGCCCTGCCTCAAGCTCCAGGAGTGGGGTCAACCATCTTTTTTAACAAGCCCTACAGGTAAACCTGGTCAATTTGGGAACCAGTGGCCTTATCAGTGGGCTGGAGAGCACTAGAAAGATCACTATTTTTAACTTAGCTGCCAAGGCTGAAAGAATCAGCACAAGTTTCTAGATGGAGAATAGAGAAAGGACATTTGTGAAAGGCACTGGATATAATGGAATTCAAACCAGTTCTGTTTATGAGGTTGGGAAGGTTTATATGATTTTTACCACTCTAAAGAGCTACTCTGAGCACCACTGAGTACTACTTCCTACTCAGGAAATTCAGGTGAAAATCTCTTTTCTCTTATAAATTTTGTCTAAGGTAGATAGAAAAGCCAAAACACTTGCCCTGGCTGGTGTAGCTCAATGTGTTGAGTGTGGGCCTGTGAACCAAACAACCACAGTGCAATTCCCAGTCAGGGCACATGCCTGGGTTGCAGGCCAGTTCCTAGCAGGGGGCACACAACAGGCAACCATACATTGATATTTCTCTACCTCTCTCCTTCTCTTCCCCTCTAAAGATAAATAAATAAAATCTTAAAAAAAAGAAAAAGCCAAAACACCATGTTCTAAAGTCTCAAATTTTAGAAATGTTTTACAATGTTGAAATGCATAAATTGGAATAATATATATTCAATTACTAGTTCTACAGTCATCATATGAGACTAGGGACAAATCAGAAATTCAATAATCTAAATATCTTTACTGTTTTAACATTTCCTACAAGAGTTTAGGACAGTGCCTGATACCTGGTAAGTATTGAATACACATAGCAAATATAATTTGTATTATTTTAAAAAGCACTTATCCATTATCCTTTTTGGTGCACTCTGAAGTGTGTCACAGGGGCCCCGTGATTCATGCCTGGTACTCTAAGTGATCTCTTCCTCTCGGGTGTATGCATTTGCATACCATAAAAAGTAGAGAAAGATTAATCACATTCTTTATAGCCCTAATAACGAGTTATTTTGGAATAAATATGACCTTCCTGTAAAGCTATTATTAAACACTATACTTTCTTCCTCCTAAAAGGTTAAAGATAGATGTTACCTGTCTAGGTTCCCCTTAGATGGGATGGATCAGATACTCACACAGAGAGAGGAATGTTCAGACAAGGCCTGGTTATGTTAAATTGGCTGTCAGGTACAGGGATACAAATTCAGCACTGGAAGTGGAATATGAGTCCAGATGGCTGAGGGCAAATAAAGATGGGAAATGAATGGAAGATGAAGAGTAAAGCAGGACCAAGAGGAGACAGCCAGGATTAGGTAAACTGACATAAACCTACCTCCTACCTGCCCAGAACTCCTTCTTGATGATTGCATTTCACTAAATGCTTTGCTTAGGTGCACACGTTCTTCAACTTCTGTTTAATTCTGCTTTCAAGCAATTTCTAAACAAGAATTCCATATTTCATTGTGGATTAGTACTCCTGAAATGGACTAAACATTCCTGCCCTTACTTTCCTATTTCTGTCAAAAGCATAATTATTCTGTTTCCATCTGGGCTCCAAATTTTAGAATTATAGTTAGCAATTCTCTTTCCATTAACCACACCTCCCATAACCACGTGATTAAAACTTTTCTTTCCAGGAAATGTATCACACTCAAGAGTATAATGTGATAAACTGAAGAGTGTATAAAACTTAAGTATGCAATGTGTTATTCAGGCACAAAGGTCAGACCCTCCCATGGCCTAGAGAGTTGAGAGGTTACCAAATACTGTTAAAACTGTTCATGTCAAAATGGTCTTCTCATAAAGTGTGGTACAGAAATCTGGGGTTTAAGTTTATTTTCCAAACCTTTAAGCAGATTCAAGCCTCTGTTGTGGAGAAATGCTTGGCCTGAATATCCTTGTGGGCTGTATCTGTGATGAAGGATGAAGATCCTCTGTCTGGACAAAAAGGAAAGCCGGCTTCCTCAACAGTGACAACAGAATGACATATGCAACTTCTTATTCAGCTTATTTCTGAAGCACATGAATCCCTTTCTGATCAACAGTTCAGCACGCAGGCCCTAATTTCAGAATAGATCTGTGAATTGGCTATGATCCAGCATTTTCCAGAGGCTGCCTGGAACATAAAACAGGAAGAATAGCCTAATGGATATGTTAATCTTTTATTTCCTGAGTTCGATAAACTCTATCCTGACACTGAGAGAATCAGAAATAATGTAACAGTGTAATATTGTTTCAATTGTCCTCAAAAATACCTCTGCTCATGAAAATACCAATTATCCACTGAAAGACCAATGATATAGCAGATACCGTGCTGGGTTATTTGGAATGTCAGAGGAAAACAAAGAGGCACAACCCAATTGAAATTAAATGTGTGACTGCAACTTTTAGGGTTAATAGCAAAAATTTCAATGTATTGAATATTAATATATCTTTTACAATCACTGCTGAGGAAAAGTACAATATCCTTTATTCTTATTTTATCCCACATTCTTATTCGATAAATATTTGTTGGTTGCCTACCATGTACAGTAGAAATCTGGTAAGAAACCAGTCATACCTGGTTCTTACTTGAAGGAAGGATGCACTTAAGTAATCTCAGAAACATGGCATTTAAAGATGTAGCCATATTAGAACCTTAAAACCATTAAAACAAATATGAAATGATCAGGTTCAGGTAATGATACCTGAGGGAGGAATGGAAGGTACTCTTATTACGGTCATATATACTTGTCTCAGTTTTCTCCTCTTGATATTTCTCATATAAATTCTCAGACGTTCATATTGATCCTTTATGTTTTCATTGAGGGGAAGGTTATTTCTCAAAATAAAACTATTTATTTTAAAAAGTCAGATAATGAGAAATCCTTTACTAACCCTATTTTTTTACAAAGTTACCACGAAATTCAGGGTGCATACCACACAATTATCTCATCAGGTCACATCTATTTCGCTTCTTCTTTTCTATTAACTATAGTTATTCTTCTGGGCACACAAAATATTCCCACAGTCATCACATACTTTTTAAGAGCAAGCACTATCTCATACATATTTTTGTGTGTTTTCGCTGTGAAAAATTCTGTTAGGACCATTATCAATTTTCCATTTTCTCTTTGACAACAGGGCCATCACTTTTTATCTTTATTGAAGTATAAATTGATCTAAAATATTATATATGTTTAAGACATACAACATGTTAACTTGATAGACATATATATAGCAAAATGAGTTCTACCATAGAGTTAGTTAGTATCTCCTTCAAATCACACAATCACCATTGCTCTTTTGTGGTGACAGTATTAAAAATATACTCTCACCCTGGCTGGTGTACCTCAGTGGATTGAGTGTGGGCCTGCGAACCAGACGATCACGGTTCGATTCCCAGTCAGGGCACATGCCTGGGTTGCAGGCCAGTTCCCAAAAGGGGGCACACAAGAGGCAACCATATATTGATATTTCTCTCCCTCTCTCCTCTCTCCTTCCTTTCCCTTCTAAAAGATAAATAAAAAATTTAAAAAATCTACTCTCTTAGCAACTTTCAAGTGTATAAAGCAGTATCATTAACTATGATCACTAGGCTGTATACTTAATCCCCAGATTTTTTTCATCTTATGACTGGAAGTTTGTACTCTTTAACCAATACTTCTACATTTCCCTACCTCCACCCACAGCTCTCCCTGCAGTCCCAGGTAAACACCACTCTACAGTCTGTTTCTATGAGTTTAGCTTTTTTTGGATTCCACATGCAAGTGATGTACAGTATTTGTATTTCTCTCTCTGACTTATTTTACCTAGCATATGTTCTCCAGTTTAATTCATGTTATAGGAAATGGCAGGGCTACCTTCTTTTTCAGGAATGAATTGTATATAATATTCTATTTGTGTGTGTATGTGTATATATACACATACACATACATGTTCTTTGTCTATTGACACACAGATGTTTCCATAGCCTGGCTACTTGTGAATAATGCTTCAAGGAACATCAGAGTGCAAATATCTCTTTAAAATCATATGATTATTTCCTTTGGATATATACCCAGAAATGTAATTGCTGGATCCTATGATAGCTCCATCTTTAATTTTTAAGGAATCTCCATACTGTTTTTTTCCATAGTAGATATACCAGTTTACATTTCCACCAGGAGCATACAAGTGTTCCATTTTCTGCACATCATCACCAGTGTTTATCTCTTGTCTTTTAGTAATAACCATTCTAATAGATATGAGGCAATGTATATCACTGTGGTTCTGACTTGCATTTCCTTGATGATTAGTGATATTGAGCACATTTGCATGTACTTATTGGCCATTTGTATGTTTTCTTTGGATAAACGTCTATTCTGTTCTTCTCCCTATTTCTAAATTGGACTATTTATGTTTTTTCTATTGAGTTGATTCAATTATTTAAATATTCTGGATATTAACCCCTTGATGAGACATGGCCTAGAAATATTCTCTTCCATTCCATTAGTGGCCTTTTCATTTTGTGAATGGTTTCTTTTGCTGTTCAGAAGCATTGTAGTCTCACTTGTTTATCTCTGCTTTTCTGGCCTTTGCTTTTTTTTTTTTTTGTCAAATCCAGAAAATTATTCCCAAGATTAATGTTAAGGAGATTATGCCCTATATTTTCTTATAGGTGTTATGGTTCAGTTCAAGTCTTTAATCCACTCTGACTTCATTTGTTTGTACAATGTAAAATAAGGTTTCAGTTTCAGTTTTTTGCATGTGGCAGTCCATTTTTCCAACACCATTTATTGAAGATACTATCTTTACACCATTGTACATTCCTGGCCCTTTTGTCATCAATTAATTGACCATACATATATCCATAGGCTTATTTCTGTGCTCTCTATTCTGTTCCATTGATCTAAGTATCTCTTTTTATGTTGTATGTTTTATGATTATTATAGCTTTATAATACAGTTTGAAATTCATTGTGGTTTTAATTTGCATTCCCCCAATGATTAGTGATATTGAGTACCTTTTCATGTACTTGTTGGGCATTTATATGGATACTTTGGGAAAATGGCTATTCAGTTCCTCTATCCATTTTTAATTAGACTGTTTAGTTTTATTTGCTACCAGCTCAGGACAGTTTATCATGTACATCCTGTTCTCATTCTCTACCTTCAAGCCTCCATTTCACCTGGGTTTAGGCATGTGATCTAATCACAGCCAATAAAACTTAGAGAAAATCTAATGGAAGAGTTTCTAAGAAATTTTGTCTCTCTTAAAGAAAATCTCACAAAATTGCTTGGCACTGCCCTTGTCTGTACCTTCCTTTATCAAGGAGCTGGGTCGAAGATATGGCAAACATTTTTGTAGCCATTAGGTATTATATGAAATATACTTCAATGCACTTCAGCATCAGTGTGTTGAAGAAAAGTTAAAAATTCTGTGTGCCATGGTATTGCTCAGACACTGAAACACTAATGATAGCTACGTCTGCTTTTCTTATTATGTGAGAAAGCCTCCTATATGTTTAGGCTACTATAAGTTGAGATTTATGTTTATGGCTGCTGACTATATTCTTAAGTCATCTACTTCCCAGGTTTTTATTAGTAGTACTCAACAAATAATTTTTCAAATTGTTCCTTCATAAAGATGTCATCTATATCACCTATTACCCTTTCACTTGAGTGACCTAATTTAAGTGATCACTAATTTTTGCCCTAGTCAGTCAGTAGACCTTTAATAACTGTTTGCCAAATGAAAATGAATTACATTTTCATAAAATCCACTTATGTTTTCTTGCTACATCAATTCTATTCTCCTTTCAATAATCTTGAGGTCAATGGATTTGTTTTTCTGGACCATAATTTTATCATGACTTTCTTCTGCTCATAAATACTGAAATGGCTCCCCAGTGTCTTTGGAATAAAAAAATCCAAATTTCTTATTCTGTTATTTGAAGTCATTCAAAAATCTAGCCTTAGAATTCCTTTTCAATCTAATTTCACATTATTGATTATAACCCAAATAAATAAAACTGCCGTAAGTTTTTCCTTATATCTCAAACCAATTTTGAGGCGATGCTCTTCTACTAGAACCTACTGACTTTATTTCTGACTATCCATTGCCTGATTTTGTTTTTCAGTTTCAGCTCAGATTTCATCTCCTGAAAGCCTTTCTTCAGTCTGCAATTCCATTCACTTCCACAAATGTGGAATCAATCTTCTATTCTGAACTATAACACAGTTATATATTTGTAATTTTCTAACAGTGTATATACAGTGATCCCTCACCTATCATGGGAGTTAAGTTCTAGAGACCCCTGTGATAGGTGAAAATCTGCAAAGTAGTGGTGTTATATTTATTTTATTGTTTATATATATTATAAGGCTTTATAAACCCTTCCCACACTCCTATAAACATTTCCCACTCTCTTATTAACCTTTCTCACCCTCTTATAAACACTTCATATGCTCTTAAACACTTTATACACTCTTAAACCTACGTAATTTTAACAACATATAAAGTTCTATATGGGTACTCACCAGTGAAGTATACTACAACTTGAATGATGAAGGTCATGAATTATGTAGCTGTGCAGTATTGATGGTGATAAAGGTGATGATGAGATGAATGTACTGCCCAGCTAAGAAGAGCATCACAGCTCTTCTGAAGGCACCACTTCACCAGGGGCTTCATCGGGTGGTGCCATATCTTTGCCCTGGGCCGTAACTTTTATTTCTACTAAAGGTGTAGGCATAACTGTTATCTATATCCAAGTGATGAACATAACATAGTTATGGAGGGTTGCTGGTGCTGCTTTTTATCCACAAAGGCAGCTTCTCCATGCAGAGAAATGCTCTTGAGGCCAAAGCATCTGTGAAATTTGTCAAACTAGCCCTTGCTGGCACTGAATGGGGTTGGTCTGGTGGGAGAAGCACTTGATGGTCCTGCTTCTGCATTATCATCCCGGTCTTCATCCTTGTCACCATCGTAAACATCTATGCTTTCTGCAAAACTATCATAAAGTTTCTTGGCCTTCGTCCAGATGGTATTGTTATCCAGCGAGATAGTCTCCTTCCTGCAGTCATTTATCCACAGGGCCAGTGCAGACTCCATCCTCACAATGGCCTTATTGCAGGAAGTGATCACCCTCTTCACAGTCTTGTTAAAAGTCATTGTTGCCGTAGACCTAATATTCTTCTCATTTTTCTTTATGTAGTAAACAGTAGATTCATTGATCCCATAATGGCGACCTACAGCTGTGTAGCTTTTGCCTTCCTTTAACATGTGGAGAAGTTCCACCTTTTTTTTGATGGTAAGCATATTCCTCTGGTGCTTGGGTTCACTGCCAGAAGCCTTAGAAGGTGCATAACGTTTGGGTGGCACTGCAGAGCTTGAAATAGATTCAAACTTTTAGGAAATTTTCACAAAAACACAACACTGCAGAGCAACACTATGTGCAGCAATCAGACATCGATGTGAAGTAGACAAAGAGAGATACCAGTGCTGTGGTTGGTCGCCTTCCATTCCATCCACCAACAGTATGCCGTGTACAATCTCAAGTTGGCAAACTTGCACAAGCGGCAGCGGTGTACTGCATTTCCATTGTGTACAGTACGGTATCCATCCACTGATGAAATACATACTCTATTTTATTTTGATTTAATATTTCTTTAATATGTTTGAATTAACATTTTTTATATTTTTATATTGCCTTAAATTTTTTAGGCAAAAATAATTAAAATCATGAATATTATAAGTACCTATATACTGCAAAATCCCACAATATAACAAAAACTCTGTGACACAGAATTAGATATATATATATATATATATATATTTAAAAATCTATGATACAGTGAAGTCACAATAAGTGAACTTCCATATAGGGAGGGATGACTGTAATCTGGTAAAAATTATAATTACCAATGTACATGTCATTGCTAATTTATCTTATTTGTAGAGTAATATCTATGTTTGCACAAATTTTACTGGTGTTATATACACAGAAATTAGGATATATATATATATATATACAGAAAAATATAAAAATCACAAGTATAGTTGTTGATGAATTTTTAAAACCATAAGCACTTTGATATAACTGCCACTTAAATGAAGGTAGAGGGCATGATCAACATCTAGCATCCTTACTCATACTTGGAAGTGACCACCTCATGTCACAAGTGACAATTACTCTAATTTTCATTACCATATATTAGTTTTAACTGTTTTTGAACTATATATAAATGTATTCATTATGTAATATCTTGTGACTAGCTTCTTTTGCTTAGCATATATTTATTACCTCTATCCATATTATTTATTATCAGTTTATTCTCTCCTTCATGAATATAATATTACTTTTGGGTGAATGTACACAATTTTTATACGTAATACTACTATTGATAATCATTTGTCTTCTAATTGTTTGCTTTTATGGGTAACATTGCTATAAACATTCTTGTATATTTGTTTAGGACTTTTAAAATACATTTCTATTGAGTATATATCTAAGTGTGGAACTTCTGAGAAATAGATAGATATTTTATCTATATATACAATCTCCATATACTCAGATTTACAAAGTGAGACCAGGTATTTTACTCCACCTGCATTGTAGAAGACTATGTATATGCAGGTCTGTTTTTGAACTTTCAGTCTGTGATAAGGTTTCTTTGCATTTCCTTGTATCAAATACCTCACTGTCTCAATCACTATGGCTTTATGATAGATCTGAATGTCTGGTAGGGTAATTCTTCCATTTTTTTCTTTATCTAAATTTTTTATGTAATAGAATTACATTGAACCTATTGCAGATTACTTTGGGAAAAAATGGTATCTTTAAAATTCCAAGTCTTCTAATCTGTAAAAATAGTATATCCCTTCATTTATTAAGGTCTGTGTAATTTTTGGGGAGAGAATTGTTTGGTAGTTTTCTATGTGGAGGCCTTGAGATTTTTTTTACATGTATTCCTAGATGTTTGATTTTACTTTAATTTTCCTGATTTATTAGACTGGTAGTCCCCTCCAAATGATATTGAAGCAATTATAGAAGAAATTCTTGTTCTCCCCTTCTAATCTATGTCACTCACCATTTCACCATCAAGCTGATATTTTGAGGTACAATACAGTTTCTGTGGATAAAATAATGGTTTGATATTTATATGACAAAATGATCATCATAATAAGTCTACTAATTTTGCTGGATGAATTTTATAGCTATGCTTTATTTAATTTTAAAATTACTATTCTGGTTGATAAGTCTTTAACATGAGGAATAATTCATTTTCTGATCACGAAGGAGTATAGGGATTGCATTCCCCCAGTAAACAACTTAAAAACTGATCAAATATATAAAACAACTGTTTTTAGACATTCAGCGGAGTAGTGTGAGGCTGTGATTCCTGACAAAAGGGGAACAAAGTGATTGATATGAGGTTCCAGCTTTCTTTCTGAAGGTATTTCCAGAGTGTAATGCAGGAGGGGAGATTCAAGGAGAACATTAAATACTCACTGAAGTGAAGAGCCAGGTAATCAGAGCTTGAATGGGCTCAAAGCAGCAAGAATCTGTGAGCTGCAACACCAGGGAAAAATGCCATGCAAAGAGCTCTGGAAATCTGAAGAACAGTACCCAGTAGTCTGTTGTTGATGCTAAGCTCTGAATCAGAGTGTAACCAGATTATTTGTGTGTATGTTTTTGTATTAGTCTGAAAGCTGCTATAACAAAACATCACAGATAGGATGGCTTCAACAGAAAATGTCCTGGAGGCTGGAAAGTATAAGATCAAGGTGACCACTTTTTGGATTACTGGTAGTTGAGCATCTTTTCATCGTGTCCTCACCTGGCTTAGACAGAGCTCTTTAGTGCTGCTTCCTATAAGGACACTAATTCTATGGTTTAGGACTCCACCCTTAGAACCTCAATTAACCTTAATTAGCTCCTTATAGGATCTATCTTCAAATACTGTCACACTGGGGCCATAACTTCAACCTATGATGCTGGAGAAGACAATTTAATCCATAAAAGTTTCTATAGTCTGTTCCTTGCCTGCTCTTTCTTGTGTCCTGGTGTGTCTGCTAATTTTTTACTGAATATCAGAAATTATATATAAAAATTTGTAATCTTTGGGCCACATTCTCTTTCTCCCTAGATGATTCTCTTGTCTTCTGGGAGATAGCCTGAGTGGAAGGCATGTCACCTTACTCCAATTACTTACAATCACAGTTGATTTATAGCCCTTGTTAGGCTCAGATGCCTCTATTTTGCCCTCATTCCTAAGATACAACTCTTCAGGGCTTTCAGTAAAGGGTCTGGAGTGTTTTATGGGGCCCTCCTCCTTGACAGAACCTGAATTTGAATGACTTTTCTCAAGCTACCTGTGCATGCTGAAATCTCTACCCTTCTTTGCAGCTATTTTATATTTCCACTTCTTAGCCTCTTACCATGTCCATCTTAAGGATACAGTGTGTGCCTCAAAGGCACAAAATGTCCAGAGCATAGCATTTGTGCTTCCTGAGTTCCCTGTCCCCAAGTCTTATTTGGCTATCCCAAACAAAAATTATTCGCTAGCCGCATACAATTGCCAAAACCTTGTCAATTTATCTTCCTTGGTTCTGGTCTTCAGCCTTACTTCTTAGATTCTCGCCATCCCTGAACCAAACTGGCAGGTACCCTGAGGGGAGAAGTGTCCTCTCTTCCCCTTTCTGGGGATCCCCTCTTTCTCATTTGCTACAGCAGCAATCCTACCTTTCCAATCAGATCTTCAAAAACTACGCCCAGACTTTCTAATTGTTTTGAGAGAAATATTGGTTTGCCATGAGCTGCTCTATTAAAAATAATTTACAATGGAAAGTTTTCTGATATAAATGCTCTAAGAAAAGGGAGGTCAGGGGCCTAGAGTCAAGAAGAATCCTATTTATAGCTTAGTTAAACTGAGGGAAACCCTAAGGTTGACTCAGTCAAAAGCTAGCTCAAAACCTGGGTGATATCATACAGAAGCTATTCAAGACTCTCTTTTTTTTCCCTCAGTCAATACTGGAAATAACAAAAATAACATTTCTATGGTAGTTATACTTCCATACCTACTTTATGGAAGAAGAAAAACTTACTTAGATAAGGTAAATATTTTGACCCTGGGCTCATAACTAGGAAGTGACAGATGTCTGTCTTTGAGATTTAAAAGCTTATTTTCTTAACCATTGTGTCATAGAGATGAAGTATATCATGATGTAATTTTCCTTCTTTAAACCCTTTATGTTTGTCATTGTGTTGCCTTTGTTCAAATCACTGTGTTGAGAAAGCCAAATAAATTTGGCATACATTTCATTAATTTTGTACATGTTAATAGCAACCCTCAGCCCCAAACATTACCACAGTTCAATGACATAGACTATGAAAAGAAAATCTACATTCTTAGTATATACTATATAGTTCCAAATGACAGTAGGTGAATTGGCATTTTTCTAACCGGTGCCTCGGGGCCATATTTAAGGCAGCTCCTTCTTATCATATCAACAAGAACAGCAACTCCATCTTTTGATAGATAAAAATGTTAGCCCCTGTGCTAAGAAATTTGCATCTTTTCTCACTTAGCTTAACAACAGTTTTATGAGGTAGTCATTTTCTCCATTTGAAATAATAGAAAACAGAGTTTTAGATAGGCTAAGTAACTTGCACAATGAGGTTTACTTTAATAATATTCATACATTATTAATATTTGAATCTGCAATTTAATATTAGCTGAGTCCAGTGTTTATACTTAATGGCCCATATAGCAGCTTCTTCCTCACTCCCCTCCTTCTCTCCTCTCTTTCCTTTCTGCCTTCCTTTCTTCTTTTTTACCTTCCTTCCATGCCTTTTATCCTTCCTTGACATCCTTCCTATCAACAATATCACAAACTTGAATAAATACGTATTTTGGATAATACACTTTCAGATTTTATCAACTGGCATAATGTAAAATAGTTGACCCTTAAATGGAAAGCTTTCTTGTAAAAAAATTATAGTAATTTTTTAAAAATGTGACCTTTTTTAATTGGGAAGAAAGAAAAATATTTCTATCACAAGAATACATGCATATTTGATTATAATTGAAATATAACAGCTTTTATAGTGTTTCATTGATGTGTGGTGAAAGATATCAATCAAAAGAATTCTTCAAATTGTACTTTTACGTCTTCCAAAAAAGCTTAGAAATCCATATTTCAGTGTTTTTCAATGCTGACGAGAAGACTACTTAAGCAGTTTATAAAAAGAAAAATTACAAATATTTAAGCCTACTCCACACCCATTTCAAAATTGTCAGGTATTGTGTTTTTAAAAATGTCCACAACTGATTCTCTTATGCAGCCTGGCATTAAGGATCTCTGCCAAATTTTTCTTTTTTATTAACATTTTAACATGTTCACTAGTTTAGCTTGAGAACCATGAAAAGGTTCTCTGGCTATTCACGAGATATTTTCAGTTCTCCCTTTTGAGTATCTGATTGGACTGTACTTCTCAGTTTCCTTGTAGTTAGGAGGAGCCATGAACCTATGAAACTGTACTTCTGGGTCAAAACATTTAACTGCCATTTAGTCTAATATTTAGTTAGACTTTTGCTACTAAAATAAAAAAAATGGGTGCACCAGTAGCATGAGCATCACCTGGGCTCTTCCTAGAAATGCACATGCTTAAACCCTGCCCAGATGTACTGAACTGAAACTGGCATTTTTTTTCAAGATCCTCAGTGGAACCGATGGAATTTAAGGTTTGAAAGGCACTTCTTTAGAATTATGGTGGTTCCTGACACTGAGACCAGCGACATTTCAGGTGCTGGTTGGAATAACCATGTTTGAAATGGTGGCGTATTCATCAGCCTCCAACTCTGAGTGACTCCAATGGGCAGAAAGGATAGGCATGTAGCATGAGCTTAAACATTTTGTGTGTTTTTAAGGTGTTTGTGTGGCTGGATTCTTAAGCATAACATAGTCTGTACTGACTGGATAGCTCAGGTGTATTTCCTTTCTTTTCTCTTTGAACTCAAATTTAAATTTACAGTGTCAAATTAAAATCAAAACACCTATGCATATTTTCAATTAAAATAGGTTTTTAGCCCTGAAATCAAAGATTCGTACTGAAAGGAAAGTAAATCCAAGACCAGTCAGACACAGGACAGGGGACAGGCACTGCACCAGCCACACTAGAGGGACACCAGGTAGATTTGGGATTCATCTGATATTTGACAAAATAGCTCTGAGTTGAGCTTCTAGTGAGAGGAGAATGGATGCCACTGTTTCAATACTTGAAACTCCTGGTATTAAAACCAAAGCCAAATTCATGGGTGAGAAGCGGGAAGAGGAAGATTATCACAACTTGCCATATGGGCAGCTCTGTTTACTAAGCAAGGAAAAAACAGGTGGGCGAAAAAGCAGCAGGAAATAGAGAAGAGAAATAGAAATAGTAACAAAGGTTTCAGCCTTAACACAGCTTGCTCTTTTATTTCAAATCTAGAAAATAGCTCTGGGCACGCTTGCCTTGATGAACTGGAAAAGTTCCACACATTAAGGCCAGCAACCCTGACATAAGGCCATATCGAGAATGAATACATCTTTTCGATGAAGGGCTAATCTTGCACAAACACATTGCAGGGCATTTTTAGGTTCTCTAATGACTCCAGACTCTCTCTTGCACCATTTTGTTAATGGAGAGGATATTTGTGTTAAACGTTGTGCAGATTAAACTGGTGGATTATTTTCCCTGCACTTTAAAATCATTTCGCCCTGTGGCCAGACTATTCTTGACTGAGAGATATAAAATGTAACTGAATTTTACTTTTCTTCATTAGTGGTGGCTTGAGAAAACTTAAAGGGGCTATTCAACACTTTTATTTTAAATATGCCTATATATTATTTCTTTCCAGGACACCATAGGATACCAGTGACTTCAGAAAAGAGAAATGTAATTACTATTGATTAGATGCTAAGTTCACTTAAGTTCTTATTTATTTAAAAAAATATCTTTGGCCCTGGCTGGTGTGTCTCATGAGATTGGTTTAAGCATCATCCCATAAACCAAAAGGTCTCTGGTTTGATTCCTGCTCAGGGCACATACTTAGGTTTTGGGTTTGGTCCTCAGCCAGGGCACACATTTGAGAGGCAACCAATCAATGCTTCTGCATCTCTCTTCCTCCTTTCTTCAATCTCTAAAATCAATAAACATGTTCTCAAGTGAGGATAAAAAATACAATTTTTAAAAAATTTATAAAATATATGCTCATGCTCACTATGTGCCAGACACTGTAGTAAGAGCTTGATACAATGGGAAATGAGATACACAAAGCCATGTCCTTACGCAGCTTACATTCTAGTATAAAATGGTGTCCTTTGTATAAATGTAAGCCATATACTTCCTTCAGGAATGCTGGTGAATAAATGCCTTCATATTCTGGTGACTGTCATGAACTCACCCTGCTTGGCAACACATCATTTTATGGTACACTGATTCCCACCTTACTTGATATTTTAGGGGTTGTTAGTTGTTGTTTTTTAAGCATTTGTTCATTTATGCAATCTTTTGGCCAAACATTTATTTAGCATTTCCTATCATAGAACTTAGCCTTCTGACAGTGGTGCTTTCCCAACAGATCTCTGCTTTTATTTATTTGTAATCTTTCCAGAGATGCAATAAAACAGTACAGTAAGGAGGCATTTGCAATCAGTTGCAGCTTATGCTGAAAACCTGTGTCATGTCCACAAAGGATGCCAACTATTGGCAGGAACCAGAAGGCAGCCTTGGGACAAAATCAAGCAGTCTACTCCCCAGAGTGCTTAAAATCAAGTTCTAGGCTGGCAGGAGGTATTAGTGTATTGATTGAGGAATTAAGAAAACAGGTCATATCTGTGTAAGTTGTGCATTGGAGGGAGATTAAGAAAATGGTTAGGTATTGGAGTACAGTAAAGGAAGTTGGACAAGTCCCTATTGGAAGTTTTCATTGCAAAGATTAAGTGTTTGTGTATCAGATGATTCCTGTGTACAGTTTTATTCACTCACTAAACCTGGATGTGTCCTTAAGCCCATAAAAACTGGGTTATGTTGGCTCTTGCAATAATATGGATGCATATGATTTTGGTGCCAAAGAAATCACCAGTAT
The DNA here is from genome assembly GCF_021234435.1 of Artibeus jamaicensis. Lineage (NCBI taxonomy): Eukaryota > Metazoa > Chordata > Mammalia > Chiroptera > Phyllostomidae > Artibeus > Artibeus jamaicensis. The sequence goes on from NW_026522030.1 coordinate 61,977,030, forward strand.
TTTCATGATAACACTGTTGTTCCATCAAAATGTTTTTAAAAGAAGTAAAGGAGAAGATATTTGGGGAAGTGTTTTCCAATCCACAAAGTGCTTTATCTATGAGAAGACATAAACTCTCTATTGTTATTATTACTTTATTTTAAATATAATCTAAACACTGAAACAGTACGGCTTACATAGCCCAAGGGCAGTGTTCCCCCAGAAAAGTGCATTCTGATGTTGTCAGTGCATAATTCAGATTCATCTTCTCTGATACTCTTGCCTTGCTGAACTAACATAGGGCAGTGTGTCTTCTTCCATGATTGTAGGTAAAACTGCACACAGGGGTTATAAATTGTTGGAGAAAATAGGAGGCTGAAGATAGAGTGCTTGTCATGTTGTCACAATATGAGGATGCTGGGAAGTAAAGTGCCATTCTTGTGCTATCTTCAGAGGGAGAAAACTAATTTTCCTTTCAACAAATGTCAAAAGAAAAACTTTTAGGCTGTCACATATCGCCCATATTTCCAGAACTGGGTCCAACTTGGCAACTGCAAGGCTTTGTGAACAGAGCCATCCAGAGGATAGGGTTTAAAGGAGAACAAGTAGGACTTTACCAGGAACAGAATAGTTAGACCAGAATGCAGAACCAGAGGACAAGAAAACAAATACACTAACAAATTATCCATGGAGAAGTATTAGGTCAAGTTTCCCCATCAACACTGTACTAACTAGATATACACAGGGCTATCTCTCTGTCTTTGTGACTGTGAGCTCCTACACACACATACTCTGTCTTAGGTTGGATTTCTTTACAAGCAGACCCCACAACTCAGATCGAGTAACAGAAGTCTGTGAGGTGGTATCAGGAATTACCAGTAGGGGAGTAGGAAGAGAAGAAAGCCTGATCCAAACACTGGAACTCCGTGACTGGGCCACTGCTAGCAGAAGTACAGACCTCACCTCAGTGTAATCCCAAATGAGGGGCAAAGAAACTGTGACATGTATCCATCAACTTCCATTCATCTTGGTTGGAGGCTGTTCCCAATGATGTAATGCTGAGGCCCTTTCATCTTTCTTACTTCTGGGCTAAAGACAACCATGCTATCAGGCAATTCCTCGGGAAGTGTTTGAGGGTTTGCAGCAAGAAGCAGTCACTGTCTGTGGGATGAGGAGTGCTGAGGTACATGTTCAAGGTACTGACAGCATCTGCTATACACACCATTGTCCTCAGGGTCTATGATGTTTACTTACAATTTTTCTTACTTGAATCTGATCCTTAGTGTTCATTCCCACCAAATACCACCTGTAGAGGGACACTTCTAGCTCTTGTATAGGATAAGAAGGAGTTCCCTCCCTATTGCCATCTTCCAAGTATCTAGAGTAGCATGGCCCTACAGAAATATAAGGTGAGACACAAATTCAAGCCACATATGTAACTTTTCCAGTGAAAATTTTTAAGTAAATTAAAACATGAAACTAATATTAATACTAGTTTTATTTAACTCAAAGCATCTAAATTTATTTCAATGTGTAATCAACATAGTACTACTAAGGAGGTATTTTACAGTCTCTCAGGCAAAGTCTTTGAAATAAATGTACATTTTATACTTACAGGACATTTCATTTAAGACTACTGAATTTCTAGAACTCACACAGCCACATGTAGCTGGTAGCTACCATACTGGGTAATACAGTTCTAGAGCCTCTCCACGTTCCATCTGAAATTAGGAGTGCTTAGGAGTGTCCTAACACATTGTAAGTTAGATGAATTAATCTTTGGGGGCACAAACAGACTGCACTTCCACAGGTTGTTAAATTAGAGATGTTTTAGCAATGTCTACAATCATTTGTGATCAATTTTTATGTAAATATATAATAATACCAAAGACCTGATATGCCTGCTCCCTCAACCCCACCTCTTAAAAAAATAAGATGTTTTGCTATGTAAGTATTTACATGTTACTCCAAAAATAAAGGTTGAGGAAACCCTTCTACTGTCTGTAATTAAGTTTTTACACTCTAGGAAAGAGGGGACAGAATATAGTGGCCTCTCCATAATCCACTTCTGGTATTTATGCTTTTAGGTGGTCCTGTCCCACATTGTGTCACAGTTGGTCTGTGTGACCAACAGAATAAAACATGTGACAACATTACTTCTGAGACCTGTTGCTATCTCTCTCATTGCTCACTCTGGTGGAAGCCAGCTGCCATGGTAAGAGGACAGCTGAATGGAGAGGCCTGAGGGATGAGGAACTAACTCCCATCAACAGCCTCCTGAGTGAACTCAGAAGTGGACCTTCCAGCTTTAGTCAAGTCTAAGAGACTGCAAGTCCAATTGACAGATTGACTGCAACCTAAGGAGAGACCCTGAGGCAGAACTGCCCCACTTAGGAACTACCAGGTTCTTGACCCTCAGAAACATGTGAGATAATCAATGCCAGCTCTTTGCCAGCTTAAAGTCTTGGGTAATTTATTATATAGCAATAAATAAATACTATAACATCTATGAAGATAGTTTCAATAATAGATAAATGGAGTATATTTACACATGTATAGACAGATTTGTGTTTGTTATGGTCAGACCGACAGGGACAAGTGTGAGCCTGAAGAAGGAAGATAAAACCAGGCTATGGTAGGAAGAAAGTGCAGAACACATTAGGAAAGGGAAAATAACAGTTCAGAATTCCTCAAACTGAGCAAGGACACCAAAAAACTCATCCTCATTGTTTGCTAGCCTACTGTAAAACCACAGGACCAGCATTGATTTACTAAAGGGTGCTACTCGGTCTAGAGATCATCCAAGCATTGCCCAGGTCATCAACGAAGAGGAGGAAAAAAAGAAAAAGGGAAAAAATCTTCCTCATAGAATTCAGGACTAGTTTAAATTCTGAGATTACATATCAGACACAACTGAAAATATAGTTATGCTCCTAACCTGGAATTTCACCCATTATTAAAGAAGGTTTTGGTTCTCCTTGAGGCCAACATTCCAGAAATGTTAACTACATTTCTAAGCAAATGGAATGCTTTATGAGAGCTTCATTAATCTTATTAAATAACATGTCTTTGCCATTCATTGATTCAACATACAAATCATCCATCCCCATAAGAAACTGCAATGGATCTAAAGTTACTCAAAACTCAGCCTTGCACTGCTTGTGGTTGTCAAGGTAACAAACATATTACAATTCACAGCAACTAGACCTCTGCAGACTATTTTGAAGCCACCATAGGTATTAGCCAGTCTTCCAACTCCCACTTCATGTAACAGTTTCCAGAGGCATTCTCAGGAGAGCTAATCAAGACATTAACTTTACCCACAGACAACTTGCTAACCCTTTAGCAAGTTAGCAGAAATAAATAGGATTTTCTTCGTGCCCCTTCAACCTTAGGTGCAAAGTCCTTCAGCACCAAGTTGAAGCCCCCTCTGCTGTCAGTGCTTGTTACAGCAGCTGTATTCAGGGCAATGATTAAAGGAGAGACATCAGGACTATGGACTCTTCTTCTTTATATTAAGCACAGTAATAATTATAGCTGGTATCATTTCTTAAATGCTTGCAATGGACTCAGGCACTTTTAAACATTACCTCATATTTCGAACATTATCCTATACAGAATGGATATTATCACACTCATTTTAAAGTTAAAGAACTTGATGCTCATTTGTGATTGAATTTTTACCAAGAATACCCAACTAGGAAGTGACAGAACTGGATAGGAACTGAATAGGAACTGAATACTGAATATGCATCCAAAAGAAGGATGCATATACACTGTGATTTTTCTCACTATCACCTTACTGCTTCCTGCAATTGAGTTGTACCTGCTTCCCCTTTTAGACCACACACATTTACTGTGAGACATTTCTCCCCATGGCTGCAAGGATGACACTGAAAGATATTTTAAAACTGGTATCACATGGGAATTGAGCAGTCAACATAGATGCCCAATACTTAGTGAAGGGAAGGGTCCTGGAGGCCCCTGGAATGCCGGAGTTAGACCCTTTATTAGCTGTGTGCTTGCAACTGAGGGGTTCCTGGAGGATCCATGAAGAGGGAATTAGGATGCTCAGGAACTCAGGAGAGCTTCTATTTGCCAACTGTTACATAAGACTTTTTAATATTTTAACAGGAGGTGTGGTTACACTGATGCAGACCAGCTGAGGATTAGCTTGGATTGGTTGAAAAAATTAAGAACGCTGATCTTATGTACAACTGTTTTGCTGTAGAATTTCCACCAGAAAAAAAATTTACAAGAGTTTGTGTATTGTGTAAGAATACATATTTAGTCACATAACGACTGGTAATAGCAGTACTAAGAACATGAAACAGCTGAAAAGATGGTTAGGGGTTTTAGCTATATAACCCCCAAATCCTCAGACTGAAAAACTCTGCATTGAAAACTAGAACACTTACAAATGATCTAATCTTCTTTGCTGGTTTCTTATTTACATTTTGAGAGCTAATATGCATAAAACATTCACAGAAGGAAATTTAGAAAATGAACAGGATTTAGTCTTTTAAAATGAGTTTCATATATTGGGAATAAATATATTAGTGTACTGTTAACACCAGTTCAACAAATGTCTGTCACTTTTATCATGATAATCTCTGATGAGCAAATAGCAGCATGATGTTTCATTTGAGATAGTTGACAATGTAGGGGAAGAGGGAAAAGAGGGGGAGAATATTCCAGAGGACTGCAGAAATATACACTGAGGAAAGCTTCTGAAGCTAACCCAAAACTTTCAGTATCTTTTCAGTACAATAGTATCTGATGTACTATTAGGAATGTCCTTAAAAAATACCTGATTATATAACTATGAAATATAAACAAAAACTAAAAATTAGGTTAAATTCACTTTAAAATATTTTTGAATAAAATAAAAAATCCCCATTTGTACCTTTAAGATTCCCATGGAAGTAGGGGTTGGATGGGACAGGGAAGAACAATGAGGGGGGGAAATGGGGACAACTGTAACTGAACAACAATAAAAAAATAAAGTAAAATAAAACCGCATTTAATGCCCAACAACGAATGTTTCTGTTACTATAGGACCTGCTAGTAAATGAAAATTTCAGGCTGAGCACGGGAATGAAAAGAAGCATGAGTCCCTGCAGGCCCGCTGTCTTCATTTAATACAAAACCACCTGTGGAGACACCACAGTCAACAATGTATTAAGCCTTTTAAAATGATTTTTAAATTTTTGACTAAGTCATTATTAATTTCATCTTTGAATTATTTTTTTATGTAGAGTGAACCTAGCATAGTCGCTCTGCTATTCCTGCCATCATATCCAAAGAATATTGCCTTGCCATGATTTTACCATGGAAAATCATATTGGACACCACTGACCTAGGCCTAATACTTGGTGGAAGATCATCAAAATCAGTGGCTGATGGCAGTGACAGACTGAACTATTATTTGCCTCTTTACAGTTTCTTTTCCTGGCAACTTTGCCTTTTCTCCCACAAAAACACAAACTTTACTCCCTTTACTTTGAGCTCAGCTTCAGGCTTGCTTTGGTCAAATGAATGTGGGCATAAATGACGTGTGCTGGTTTTCAACCCAGGCTTTAAAAGGCCTTGTCTGTCTCCAGTTCACCTCTCTGTCACTTGTTACTGCCACAGAAGAAGCTTCTGCTGGGTCCTGCATCTGAGTTCTCCCTGCGTTTGGGCCCCAGACTGAGCCTGCTGGGAGCCAAGCTACTGGAGCAGGCCTAGGCGGCACCACAGCCCGGAGCTGTGCAGCCGAATCCAACTGAGATCAGCTGCCCCAGCACTCTTAGCTGTGACAGCAATTAATGCTTACTGATAAAAATCTGGAAGAATTTGTAGTTGATTGTTATATAACAAACTGCTGTCAACAGTTGACTGGTAAAAGTGGCCTTTTAATGAGTTAATTAGAAGTGGTGTGGTTGGTCCTCTAAATGACCTTCATTTTCTCCCTGATATAATTGTGCCAGTGTTGATCTCTGTTCAAATCGTAAAAACTAAGAACATCTTAAGTTGCAGGAATAGCATCAGCAAAGGTAACCTATGGTTCAGTATGTGAAAGAAAATTAAAGTGATTAAAAAAGAAACAATCTAGATTTAAAACTAAGTTAACCAAGTGTGTAACAGCATATTTAACTGAGTTGTATTGTCATTTCATTATTTTTTTATCTTTTAAGTAATAAAAATACTGTCACAATATGTTAAAAAGAAATGTCCAGATTTAAACAGAGCCAGAAGAATCCAGTAATTAAAGAAGGCTTCTTAGCTTTAATATTCACATTCTTGTTTGATCTAATCAAAATAAAAATTCATTTTCTTGGGAGAGTCCATTAGCAGGGAGCAAAGTAGAAGTCTCTCTACATATTAAGCACATGCAGTTTACTACAAATAATGTAATGATGTATATAATTCATACACAAGCCTGCTTGTGAGAACCATGCAAATTTGTTTCTCCTGCTCTCACGTTACATTTTGGGTTACACAGACTGTAGTTTATATATTGCACACAAGTGTAGACGTGGTGTCTCTTTTCTGAGTGAGAAAGAAAATAATACAACCTGCCAAAAACTGCTCTGTATCTTAGTGAAAGTTTCTAAAGAAGAAAAATAACAGAGCTCTCAAGTTTCTTTACTGTAAAAGGAGGTTAATTCAGCTCCAGACAGAGGTCAATGCATTGATCGGTGCAGCTTCAGACAAGAAGGCAGGTCTTTTCATAGTGTTTGCAATGCGTCTCAAAATTATCAAAATGTGGTGAGTTTTACTTTGGTTTTATTGTTCAATAAGCACAAATTTCTATTTAAAAAATCTTCTGCAAAACAGTAATTGTTACTAAATTATTCCATGTGTAGCTCTGTCAGATACACTTTTAATTGCACCAAAGAACACTTCTTTTTATAAATATCATATAAAATGCTTTCATTTTGTAGATACCATATAAAATGAAGGACTATTAATACAATCAGTTGGAATTAAAATTAAAAAGAAATAGAAGAATATAAGGGAAATGCAAGGTTAATTTTCTCCTCTATTTCCACTTTCCCTGAAAGACTTTAGTGAATGTTGGAGTACCACTGTTCTTTTCTCCCCATATAGTGAACCAAGAAACAAAATAAACCCATATCATTATTTCACATTATTGATCAATATTCCTGAGTCAAATACCAATGACTTTTTGGGGTTTTTTTTTTGTTTAAAAAAAGATTATTTGTTTCACCCAGCCCTTGATGTCTCTGCTTTCCCTAGCCACTCACTCATTCATTTATTCATTCAACAAGTATTTATTGAACACCTACTGTTTTCTAGGCACTCACTGTGAAGCAGTTTACAGAGCAGGCATGGTCTTAGACCTTGTGGAGTTTACAGTCTGATAGAGGAGAAGACACATGCTAATTAAGCACATAGATATGGACATCAATCATTTCAAATAGTAATTAGTACAGTGAGGGCAAAGAAACTGGGTGCTCTGAAAGAGAATAAAGAAACTTAATTTAGGTTGGGATGTCAATCAAGGAAGAATTGACATTCAAGCTGAGACTTGAAAAATGCAGAAGGACTGGCCTTAGAATGGAGTGTTGTTCAGCAGTGGAGAAGGATCTGCAAAGGCTCTGAAAAGAGATCGGTGTTAGCTCTTTGAAACTTTGGAGAGACTTCCTTTGTACCTTAATTTCATTCTTAGGTCATGGTACTTTGTATTTTTACTTTCTCTTAATGTGTGTGTTCTCTTTTTAAAGCTACTCGAAGGCCGAGTACTAGTTTAGAGCCATTTTTACTATGATGCACCCATCATAAACTATTGTTCATTCCAGGGTCACAAACTTAAATGCCCCCAGGGTTTAAATTGGAGGGAAGTTGATGAGGAATAATTATTTAATTCTTAACCCAAAGCAGGGGATTTTTGCTTTCTCACTGAATCAGTCAAGCTTCAGGAGAGAAAACAGAAGTCATTCTATCTATCCTAAGTATTAGAGAAACTGCTTTGAATCTCACACCTGTCTTCTGCCCCAAATATCTGTCCCCTATGCCTTCTGACACCTTTACACTTCTGTCCTCTAGGTCTCACTGGTGCCTCTTATTAACAGACCAGAATCTAAGATAATATAGGAAGTGGATTCTAGGAAATACAGTTTCCACCATCTCTTCTGCAATGCACTTTTGCAACTCAGCATCCATATTTACCCTTTTAGCCATGATAAACTTCCAAATAGCAATACAACAATACCCTTCTTCTTTCTGGCATGATGCAACTATTCCTTGATCATCTGAAGATTTTTCCCACCTCAAAGGTTGAGATGTAAATTCCATTCTGTTCCTGAATTTATCTTTCATTAATATTTCTTTTCTAGCCCATCAGGATCTTCCTACGTTATGCTCTAACTTAATGATTAAATTTATGGCATTAACCACTCTTATCATCATTAAAAACAGTTTATAATCAATAGTATGGGGAGGAATAATGGTGAAACATAAAAATATATGCACAAAAAAAACAGGAAAGGTAGGAATGGATACTACTACAATCTCCATTTCTGTAAGTAGTCATATCTCTTCTCCTATACCTATCATAGCATCCAAGGTCTGCTTTGTAATAATAGTGCATGTCTTAAGATGGCACACAGCATAAAATTAATAATACATTCCACTTCTTTTTCAGTTAATCCCATGCTTGTCTATTTTGTGGATGGTTAATCAAGGCAGTTTTCTCTTTTCATGAAAAACTTCCATAATTTAGACTGTCTCTTCAAAGCTGAGATTGATTTGAAAATTGTTACTAAAATTTAAAAACAAATAGCTTTGCTTTTATTTTAAATTTATATTTTCTTCACCAAGATGGAGGCATAGGTGGAGACACTGTACCTTCTTACACAACCAAGTTTAGAGACAACAAAATTTTAGCAACAGAAAACACAGCCAAAACACAGAAAATTGAACTTTTTGGAAGTCTGATAACAACAAATTCTTCAGCAGGACCAGTAAGAGGGGTGAAGCCAGCAGCTGGCAGAGTGGGGTTGCACAGAAAACTCAGTCAGATGGACTCAGGTGCATGGAACCCAGGTGTGGGGTTGCAATATACAGACCCAGTGTGCGACAGGAGGACCCAGCGATGGTGCAGGGCGGCAGGCTGAACACAGTCACACATTTGCTCGCAGACAGACCTTCAAAGGAGTGAGCAGTGAGACGGACCAAGCAGGCCCCAGCAGCAGGAAGCAGCAGAGGGGGCCACTATTACCCCACTCTGACCCCGCCCCCACATACAGCATCACAACCCAGTGACTTGGGTGGCCCTTCCCTGGTGAACAACTAAGGCTCAGCTCCTCATACTTTATGGGTACGAACAGACCAAAAATGGCTCAAGAAGATCTCAAAGCCCCAGAGCCCATAACTCTAAGCAATGAAGAAATAGCAAAACTTTCAGATGCACAGTTCAAAACACTGATCAGGATGCTCAAAGAACTGGTTGATTTTAGTCACAAATTAGAGGAACACATGAAGGTGAAACTAATTGAAATAAAGGGAATTGCACAGGAAACCAATAGTGATGGAAAGGAAACTGGGGCTCAAATCAAGGGAGTGGACTGGAAGGGAGAAAAAAATTATGAAACAGAAAAATATGAAGAAACAAGAATTCAAAAAATGAGGAGAGACTTAGGAACTTCCAGGACATCTTTAAACATTCCAACATCTGAATTATAGGGGTACCAGAAGGGGAAGAGGAGCAGGCACAAATGGAAAGCTTATTTGAACAAATAATAAAGGAGAATTTCCCCAATCTGGCAAAGGAAATAGACCTCCAGGAAATCCAGGAAGCTCAGAGAGTTCCAAAGAAGTTGGACCCAAGAAGAAACACACCAAGGCACATCATCATTATATTAGCCAAAATTCAAGTGAAGGAGAGAATCCTACAAGCAGCAAGAGATAAGGGGACAGTCACCTACAAAGGAGTTCCTATCAGACTGTCAGCTGATTTCTCAAAAGAGACCTTACAGGCAAGAAGGGGATGGAAAGAAGTATTCCAAGTCATGAAATCCAAAGACCTACAATGAAGATTGCTCTATCCAGCAAAGCTTTCATTTAGAATGGAAGGGCAGATAAAGTGCTTCTCAGATAACATCAAATTCAAGGAGTTCATCATCACCAAGCTCTTATTATATGAAATGTTAAAGGGACTTATCTAAGAAAAAGAAGATAAAAAACATTAACAGTGAAAGAACAGCAAATTTACAGTTATTAACAACCACACCTAAAACAAAAGCAAACTAGAAGGGCAGCTAGATCAGGAGTGGAAACATAGAAATGAAGATCACATGGAGGGGTAGCAACAGGGGAGTGGGAGGAGGAGAAGGAGGGAGAAGGTACAGAAAATAAGTAGCATAGATGGTAGGTAGAAAATAGATAGGGCGAGGGCAAGAATATTAGGGGAAATATAGAATCTAAAGAACTTGAGGCACGTGGTCATAAACTACAGGGGGGAATGGTGGAGGTGGGGGTACAGAATGGAGCAGAATGAAGGGGGGAATAGAACCACTGTAATGGCGTAATCAATAAAATCAAATAAAATTTAAACAAACAAACAAACAAACAAAAATTATATTTTCTACTAAAGGATTGTGTACAATTATAGTGAGAGTTGATACTTACTGAGTTTTTGAAGGAAAAATGGGTATTGTGCAGATAGCAATAGGTACAGATGGTGACATGACATAAGGAAGTATGGCATGAGATTGCAGATTAGGAGCAAGGAAAAGAATGTTTTCTTGGGCACAGACACAAATATATGCCCTTATTTTCCCCCCTATTCCCTACCACATACCACATTCTCAAGCTGAAGTTGAAATTAATTCTTCCTAATAGAATGCACCCCGAGAATGCTGAAACTGAAATAGAACCAATAATTGAAACACAAATTTTTGATCATGCCTGGTAACATCTTCAAGTTAGTCTCTTAGAAGAAGGGGAGAAATTAGGTAGAGGACAACAGTTTGAGTTGAAACAGCTTGGATTTAAACGTTTCTGATTTCAAAGGAGAAGATTAATAATATAAAGTCAGAAGGCCAAGACAACAGCTAGATGGGCTGAGGGGTCAGTTCTCTAAAATGTAACTACGTGCAGAGGCAACGTGGTTAGAAAGCACTGATCCTTTTCAGGAAACGGCTAAGTTTATAAGAAGAGGTACTGAAGGAGAACAAGGTACCAAGACCTTAATACCAAACAAAAAAGGAAACCAGAATTTAGGGTTCAGCGATGAAAAGCAAATATCTGTAAAGAAATTTATTCACTTATGCTCTCATTCAACAAACAATGATTAAGCATAATTTATTGTGTTCCAAGAACTGCCAAGTCCCTTTGCAAAGTGAATATAGAAGGAAACCTGATCTGCGGGCCAGGTGGATTGCCCTATTTTCCTATGTCTATGAAAAGCTCTGTATCCAAAGTGATGAGTTAAGAAAAATTTAAACCCAGTAGAATGTGGAGCTACCATTACTAAAACTGCAAAATACAAAAGGAAATATGAATATTCTTTGAGACCCCATTTTGAGATAAGCACAACATCTATAAAGCTGGAACAGCAGTTGGCTTACAGTAGGGAGACAAGATACGTGAATTCAGCGCCGTTCCATTCCATCCCCCAATGTCATGTATCAACAATATTTGCATTCCCTAAATCAGGAATCATCTGCTCTGCAGAGAAAAGCGTGGCGATGACCCCTTACAACCTGTTGGTAAGACTCCATTTCTCTGAGTTCTGTCTCAGTAGGCAGCTTAATTTTGATGCCACTCTAGCTTTAAAACTATCTCTAAATTCTTCTTTTAAATAAATTTTATTGTAACTTAATTTCTAATTTGATGAGGTAAGTAAATTAAATGTATTCTTTCAGAGTATAAACTACTTGAAAAGAGAATGGTATAACTTATGAAAAATACACACACATACATATGGCGGCCATAAATCATTAAACAGATGATTACTTGAGCTCTGTCAAAACTCTAAAGACCCTGAAAAGGCCTGGCTGGTGTAGCTCAGTGGATTGAGCACAGGCCTGCGAAGCAAAGGGTCGCAGATTCAATTCCCAGTCAGGGCACATGTCTGGGTTGCAGGCCAGGTCCTTAGTAAGGGGTGCACAAGAGGCAACTACACATTAATGTTTCTCATCCTCTTTCTCCTTCCCTTTCCCTCTCTCTAAAAATAAAATAAACAAAACCTTTAAAAAAGAATCCAAAAAGTTAAAGAATTGTCTCAAACATCTAGTATCTGTACTGGAGGAGCTTGGTTTAAACTGTATGTATGACTGACAAATAGAAAATTTAAAAAATGATAACAGTAATAACAAGGAATTTTCTATAAATAGCTAATGTTATTATTTCCTCCACTGGTGTTATTAAATTATTAGCTTATTTACTTTAAAGGAGTTTTATACAGGTGCCAATTTTAAATGGCATTGAAAAATTTCAAAATTACTAGGCATTTAATAAGGTTATGAGTTGCATTACATATTAAATTTATTTTAAGCAGCATTCACATTATTTGGTAATTTAACCTTACCCAAAGTGCAAATCTGTGGCAATTTAGCTACTATCATTAATTCTTTATGAATTAGTTGTGACTATCTACTTTGCTCAGGAAAGCTCTTATACATCTAATTAGTGCTAATAGCAATGCCTTTAAAATCTTCAAATTGAAACAAAAAATATGACAGTAGTTATTCTTATCAGGAAAATGTGCAGACTCTAAGGCATAGTATTAAAAGAGATAATATAGCAGTCAGCTAAAAGATGGCAAGGAGTCTATTCATTTTTATGTGTGATTATTTTTTAAATTTTGTTTACCTGTGCAAATCAGCATCTTCTAAATCACCATAAGCTTCTAAAGAGAATGATAAATTTAATATTTTTAACCCTGAATAAAAATAAAGGAATAATAAGAGTGACAGAAGGAGGAAAAGGAGGAAAGATGAAAGAAATAGAGAGGCAGCACCAAAAATAATAACAATAAACAGCAAATAATCTGTTCTTGGGCCCTTAGAAGAGGTTGGTTCATTGATTTATTAATGTTTTCAGGAAATAATTCAGGTGGTACCTATTGTGTTTTAGTTATTATAGTATTTAGTTAGTATCCTTGGAATACTTCGGTATAAAGACACTACTCTTTTCCCCAAGAAGTTCGCAGCAAAGTGGGGGAGCAGATTCAGATATGGTGTGGTAATTGCTCAGATTGCTGTATATAAGAGTGCAGTGGCACGTGGGGGCAGTACATGTGTGTCTGCCGAGGGAATTAGAAGCTTTGTGGAGCACAGGACATGTGAGCTGTCTCTTGCAGGAGAAGTAGAATTTTGTCAAATCAATAGGGGCAAAAGGTGTTGGCAACAGAGGGACAGGCATATGCAAAAGTATAGATACAGCATGCTGGATTAAAGAAATGGCAAGAGGTTTGCTATTAAATTAGGTAATATATTTAGAGTCTTTAGAAAATGGATAGGTTCTGGAGAAGCACTCCACAAATATTAGATCAAACCATATGAAACTGCTATTTTTATAGATCAAAAAACTCAAATATTGGCAATTTTATATGGTTCAATTTAATGTGACTGCAGGCTCAATTTACACAATGGTCAATTTCCAGTTATTGCCACTTGCAAGGCAGACTATTTGTTCCCTGAAAGCATAGTGCTTCTAACCCATGGTATTTAAAATTGAGTTCCAGTGAAATAAAATTCAGACAACAATCAAGTGGGAAGAAATATCAATAGTTCTATAAGTGGTATAGTAGGTCCAAAGTAGTTTGCCCTGGACTCAATGAGAGGCCCAATTATATGGCAACAGGAAGAAATATATATGTGGAGTCGTCTGGGCTTGAAAATGATTATAAGGGAATACTCCATATCATAGACTGTAGGGTGAAGCTGGGTCTTGTTCACAGGCAATAGAGCAGGAGCAGGGAGGGTCTGAGCAGCTACTCACCAAGGCTATAACGTTAGATGTCTGGGGGGTTGGTGGATGCCTTCCCAGCTGCTTAAGAAAAAAGGAGAAAATCAGTGTTAGGTAGAACCACATAAATTTGCCAATATTTGACCTCTTTGGTATAAAAATATCAATTTCATGTGGTTTAATAGAATATTTGCTAAGTGCTTCTCTAGAAACTATCGGTTTACTAAAGACTCTAAATATATTACCAAATTTAATTTAAAATGTGCAAGAACCCCTCCGGATAAATCTCTAATCCATATAGAGGAAATCAAAAATTGAAGTGCTGGGGTGACACCCTCAGGACAGAAAGGTGATAAATAAATAAATAGCAATGTCTCTGACTCCAAAGCTGAACATTTTTTTCAGCGTATTTATTAATAAATACATTGAACAGCACAACAGACAGCAACCACTCTGAAACCAGACAGCACATGGGACAGGCTTGCATCAGGAAAGCTTGAACCTGAATGCATGCCCAAGGCCACAAGATTTGCTTCTTCATTACCCTCTCTGATTCTGCACTCTACCATCTCCCTCTATTTACTCCTGCCTCCTTGTCATCCTCTATTGTATTCATCCTTCTTTACTCCTTCTCTACCTTCATCTTTTTCTGCACTTATGAAGAAACATAAAATTTAAAGCAGTACAAGTAAGACTACGTAACAGTTAGCTACCTTTTTTAGAATCACATTTAAGACATGGAAAAACATTCAGGCTTTATCGAGGGGAAAATAAAAATTCACAATGAAGTAAGACTGGTTGATCAAACTCTCTGTCATTTATCTATCTGGTTAGTGATTTTGCCAGGGGAAGATGTCGGGAATGTCATCTCTGAGAAGAAAAAATGCTTCTGCTAATCAGATCATTTTCCTTAATTTTTTTACTGTTATTTGTGTTAGTAAGAACATAGAAACATAACACTGTTATTTTCAAGTCATCTAATGTTATACCCCTGTTTGCAAAGCAACATCTCCTCAGAAATATAGTTGGTTATAAAGGAGTCATTTTGAAAAACTTTTTTATATATTTTAGAGGACTATGCTTATTGGAATTCCTTAGAGGACTATACTCCTTTACTAAATAAGAATATTTTAAAGATAGTTTAATTATTTATCTCAAAAGCAAAAACACCAATAAAAATCAATAATTATTTTATTAGTTTTCTAAAAGAATCCCTTCAGCTTTCAGGAAAAAAAATACACTATTTTCTCTTTCCTGTCCCATCCTTCCCCCACCAGCCAAAATAATTTTTCTTTATATCATTCATGTGGATCCTCATTCCTCTCTGAAAGGAAGAGGCTAGATATGGTTTGTAAATCCAGTTAGCACAATGATTTCTTGAGTAGGACCATCAGCCCTGCCCTTTCAGGTGTCACTATCTTTTTTTAACAAGCTATCGATTTCCCCAAGGAAGTGGAGATATAGATCAAATGCATCTAAGAAAATGAAGAAAGCAGAAGAAAACAAACTGCAAAAAAGCAGGCCTTGGACAGTATTAAAATGGAAAGGAAGATAAAATTCTTAGAATAATAGACCTGTGAGGGACCTTGAGAGGTCACAGCATCCTAGGATATCCGGTAGGTAGACAAATTTTCTATAGTAGCCACCCCTACAATTTGTCTTGATTCATATGTTGTTGCTGTAATGTCCTATTTTATCCTTGACCTTAGCATGAAAAATATTTATTCATCTTGACCCATCAATGATTAATAATATAATTTCATGAATTTGGTGGGTTTTAGTCACCAAGGAGAAAATCTTCCCTTCGTATGTTTAATGATGAAAAGATAGAATGTGGCAGAGTCTGATTAACCCGTTCCAATGTCAACCCTTGAGGAAGTTTCCCTTGGTAGGTTTATACTCAGCAGATCATCTCGTATTAGGTTGATGAATCAGGCTGCTAAGTTTTACCATGATCCCTTCTTTCATTGCAGAAAACTCTCATTCTTCATCAATAGCACAGGGAGCATGAGTATACAAATCCTGTGATCTCTAGGCCTGTGTCCTATTCACACATTATCTCTGGGCTAATCCCGAAATCTTGCTGCAATTCACTCTTACTGAATGTAATAGCTATGCAAAGCCCACGGTATGAGCTGACATTCTTCACTAGAGAAAAACTTTTCTGAAGTAAAAAGAAATTTGATCATACTTATGAGTCATTACCCTTTCATAAGTATTTCACAATAAGCATTATAATAAAGATTTCTGCTAACTTTAAGATACTTTATAAGGCAAATCTCTGTAAAATAACAGAGTTTTAAATTCATATTCTCAGATTTTCTGAAATTTGACATTATTTGTTATATGTTAATGCTATAGTTATAAGGTTATAATTCCATTGAGATCAATATGATCCATAAGAGTAGATCATACAGTCATTTATTTTCTATCTATAAAATCTATACTCTTCCTCATTTTGAAAAAAAAAAAACATTATGACAACTTACCAGCTAATGTGATTATCTCATTTAGGCAAACACAGCATAACAGAAAATAGCTTTGAAAATTTTCTAAAAAATCCTTGTAATCTTTGCATTTTAGCCTTTGTATATAATTTGAAAGAGTTATCTTTGCTAGTATGTCATAGCATCTGGAAAATTTCATCATGCAGTGGTTAGATCACCAAGAATTACAACATAACACATATTAACCACCTTTAAAAGTCCACAAACTATACTACAAAGGATAATTCAAGTGAAATGCATAAATGTAGCTGTATTTCTGTGTTTGAGGTTTTAAATACCTTATAAATAACAAGTAATGATTACTTAAATCCTTCAACAGCAATATGACCTTAAAATGGTACCCTTGTCATGCACTATCCTTCATGCAATTCTCATCATCTAATTAAAATGGTTTCCATTCATATCAATCACATAACTTGATAATTAATTTATTGCATCAGAAAAGAGTTCTTATCGCATTAGATGTATAACTCATAAGGTAGTAGAAGAATTGATGTGAAAAAGTGTCCAAGCATATTTATTTCATTTAACTTTGTCTTCAAAGACTTTGGAATTCTGATAAGGTTTGTTTTAAATATTTTCACCATGTAAGGCTGCCAAGAGTGTATCCCCAGGCCCTTTACTGAATTGCATACATGCTCTCTAGAACAGAATAAAGCTAAGTTTTTGTAGTGAGGTCCTGTGAGATCTCTCCTACAACAGGGATCATTTAAGATACAAAACTACTCTTCCTGACAGCATGGGTAAAACTGGAGAGCAATATGCTAAGTGAAATAAGCCAGGATGTGAAAGACAAATACTATACAATCTCACCTGTAAGTGAAACCTAATCAACAACACAAATAAGCAAGCAAAATGTAACCAGAGACATTGAAATTAAGAACAAACTAACAGTAACCAGAGGGGAGGTGGGAGGAGATAATGGGGAGGGAAAAGGGGGAGGGTTTTCAGGAACATGTATAAAGGACACATTGACAAAACCAAAGTGGGGTAGGATCAAGGGTGGGGAGTTGGGATGGCTGGAGTGGGGGAGAGGAGTGTGGGAGGAATGGAGACAATTGTACTTAAACAACAATAAAAAAATTTAATCTCTATTTTTATGTCCAGAGGATTATATAGTTTAAGTGACATTCTCAAGGGAGCCAAGTCTCATGGATTGTGAGTGTATTTGCTATAAGTAATTCTTTAACCATGGACATTCTGCTGGGGACATCCTGCAACTAAGAGTGTTTTCTCATAACAAATGGTATCCATTTACTTACATAGAAGTCCAGTTGAAGAGCTGAGACCCAATCAGCTGCTTCTTTTTCTTCTGAGTGTATCTCTGTGGTAAAGAAAATGAATAGATATCAGGGTAACTGTCTTCCTCCCACAGGGTATTAAATAAGGGACAGTTATTTTCTTTATTTTTTTCCTGATTTTCCTGTCTTTTCTACTACAGAAAATGTTATTCAAAAGTTGCCAGACATTTGTATGCCAAAAAGTTCTGTCTGCAAGTCACTATGGAGTAGATTTCCTTTGTTTTTGTGATAATTGTGAGTACTTTTTTTCTAATTATGAAGCTAAAATTTAAGTAGGTACCAATATTCTGAGTAAAAAATTAGGAAAGAATTTTTTGTTTAAGTTTTCTTTTAGGGTATTGGGATAAGTTAGTTAAGGTGCACTAATTATCTAGAAGAAGAAAGTGGTCCGTGTTTTCTCTTATAGTAAGAATATCTCCGGTGAAGTGGGATAATATCATATCTAAGGGAAGCTTGTATCTTCAAGAGGGTAGACCTCCTGAGAACAATGAGGACATACATTTTCTTTCAATATATTGCAGAAATGAGGCTTTTCTTTTGATAGAAGTATACTACCATGAGGGGAGTGCTCCAGGGATAATAACCATACATGAAAGTGAAAGAAATAATGCATTTATGGGATCCCACTCTAATGGACAGAAGAGACAACAGTAGCTACAATAACACTAAGGAACAGGTCTTTTGCTTCTCCTCTGAATGTTGAACTGCATTGTTGTTTGTGCCCTGATAATTTCTGCAGGAAAAACATCACAGCATCAAATTGTGTGAATATAAAATGTGAAGCAGTGGCAGAAGCTGCAGAATCTGTCTTCAAAAGGCATTAGCAAATGACTGTCTTTTGCACACATGAGGTTCCAAAGAGCTCTATATCAGAGTGACAAGAGAATCACTGCACTCGGAAGGTGCATCTGAGTCCTGGAACAAGCCAAATGGAGCAACAGATTTGTCTTTGTGAATTATCAGGCTGTGGAGAACCAGCAATGGTGGTTGAGAGGACAAGAGCTACAACAGCATTAGGTGGACAGGCAAGGCTTATAGCTGCCTCGAGGTTCAATAGCAGCACCCCATCTTGGTAGGTTGTAATCAGCTCTCGGATGGTGGTGATTGAATCTTTCAGTCTTCAGTGTACAGGCTTGAGTCTGGACAAGCATTCATCCAGGTGAATTTGAAGTGGAAAAAAAAGGAAGGAAGGAAGGAAGGAAGGAAGGAAGGAAGGAAGGAAGGAAGGAAGGAAGGAAGGGAGGGAGGGAGGGAGGGAGGGAGGGAGGGAGGGAGGGAGGGAGGAAGGAAGGAAGGAAGGAAGGAAGGAAGGAAGGAAGGAAGGAAGGAAGGAAAGAAGGAGAGAGAGGCATTCACTTTGAGTTAATGATGAAAGGAGGAATTCTGAGAAAGATAATTTTTTGCCTGTACTGGCAAAAGTGTGAATAAGAAAAACCTGATCTTATCTTTCTATTCGGACAGGACCATTGCGGAGAGTTGGGCAGGTTTTGCAGATGTGAATGGTCCCTGTCATATTGTGCAGTGTGTCAGCCTAGTTCCAGATTAGTGAAACTCATAATACTGGTTACAATCTAGATTGCAGAAAAAAAAAACACTGTGCATTCTATAGTCACATAAATTGGGATTAATATATTTTGATTCAGCCAAATTTACTATTTGCCTGTCCAAATCTCTGCCTTGGCATAAGTTAACTAAGAAAAGATGAAGTCCTGACTTCCAGCGAGATGACTTTTCATGTTCAGATAGTGAAGAGGCTCAGTGAATTGTGTAATATAGCTGCACTTGTTCTCTTGTTACAAAGGGAAGTTTCCAAGCACTATTCAGGCTGCTCAGATATTCTTGTTCTTGCACTGTGCTTAGTGCTTGTCAGTCTAGACAGCAAGGTAGCTATGGATATACCATGATTTTACCAACTAAACCACATTTATATCTGTATTTATATTAGCTATCAGTCTTTCATGTGCATTTTAAATATTATATTTGTTTGGTATATATAACATTATAACAAAATTTCCACTATACCAATTAATGAAAGGAAAATACTCTGATTCTACAATATTTTCAACATTCCTACCCCAGCTTGTGGTTGGTCATTGGAAGGGGATACACAAATGAGCACATCGACTTTCACTGCATGAATTGCTTGCAATTATTTTCATGTCTTCTTCTTCCCCTCCTCTCCAGATATGCAAAATTCCTCATCAATAATCTCACTATTAGTAAATATTAATCTATGTTAAATAATATTAAAATGGATTGTGATAGGCCTGGCTGGTGTAGCTCAGTGGATTGAGCCCAGGCCTTGGAACCAAAGGATCGCTGGTTTGATTCTTAGTAAGGGCACAAGCCTGGGTTATGGGCCAGGTTCCCAGTAGGGGGCATGTGAGAAGCAAACACATGTTGATATTTCTCTCCCTCTCTTTCTCCTTCCCATCCCCTCTCTCTAAAATAAATAGATTAATTAAATATTTAAAGAACAGAATGTGATAAAACATACAGATTAGCAGAAACATGTTAAAATTCTTCTCCATTCTCTCTAAGGAAATAATTACCTTAAGACTAAAATATTTAAAATCCCAGCCATCTGTTCTTAGACTTTATTTTACTACCTTTTGTTAACTTTGGTTAATAGCTAAGTAGTTATGCAATAACACACCTTACCAGTGTCCCATATTTTGCTGTGGGCCCTCTGATCTGTGAAACAGAAATAATCTGAGGCATTAAGAAGAGAAATTCTTAGCTCTAGCCCCCGAAATCTCAGCTGGCTGGAAAATGTCTAGAAGTGGTGGTTATTGTGGATACCACAAACACTCCAGAACAGAAGATCATCAAAAGCTTCTAATTCCTATTTTTATGAGTTTGTTTTTGGCAATGTTTATAAACTAAATTCTCATAAACTTCCCAGTACGAAACTCCTAGATTTGTTAGGTAAAATATAACAAGTATCCTTTTTCAATTCACTAGAAAGTAAGGATAGTCTCCAAAAGCCAAAGTTCAAAAGAGAAATAGAAATCAAAGTGGCAGGCTGATGCTACACCTTGGATGTCCTGGGGAGCTTGTCAATCTCAGTAACCAAGAAATTTAGGTTTAGTGACTGTACCCAGAATGGCAGAGATGACCTTCAGCCTGTGTAAGATGATGTGTGAGAACAGAGCTTACCTTAAAGGGCAGAAACAGAGTGGTGCTTTGCCTTCATTCCAAGGTGGACTAGAAAATGTCATGAGGAAAGGGAGCAGTTGACAAGAAATCTTGTCTATCTCCGCCAACCATCTGCTTAGAAAATTAAAGTCTACCCCAAGAATTTAATATTTGAAATCTTTCTTGATGCAGAATTTGTTTAAATATTTCCGGAAACCTGAACATTATCACAGGGTAGTCCTTGGTTAGCAGTATCTTGGAGGCAACTGGCAGCCCTTGGAGGACACACATAAATATTATTTCTGGAAGGTATATTCTCAATTAAGGAGTTGCTGGGTTCCTATAGATAAATTTTTAGCACATATGAGTTTATAATATTAAAAAAAAACATGAAGAAACAGGTCACTCCAAGTAAGGTCAGCAGAAAACAAAGAGCACAACTAGATCTCACAGAAATCCAGACAAAATAATCTTCAGCTATATTATAAACACCACATATATTTAAAATATTGAGTAACTATAAATTATCAAAACTAGCTACAAATATAAAATATTTAAAATAAAAACCAGTCTGATATGGGAAAAGTTAAATAGATATTCTAGGAATAAAAATAGAAAACAATAAAATTAAAGTCAACAGCACATTTTAGAGAGAATTAAGAGATAAATACTGAATTGTAACATACCATAGATAGAAGAAATTCAAAAACTATCTCAGAAGGACAAAAAGATTACAAATATGAAAGCAACATGAAGGTAGAATAAGAAGGCCTAACATATCTAATTTGGGTGAAATAAGAACTGAAGGCACATGGAGAGAAAAGATAGTAGATAAGTTTCCATTACTGATAAAACAGATGAATCCCTAGACTCAGTTACCACAGCAAATTATCAGTGGCATATGTAGACATATTAAGTGGAAACTGCAGAACATCAAAAACAAAGAAATTTTTAAAGTCACAAAAGACAGATTACCTGGAAAACTCTACCTCAACACAATGAAAAGAGCTGTTTCTATAATTTGTCTAAATCTAGATCAAGATCTACTTTTCTGAGGTGAACTTTAGAAAGTCACAGTTTTCCTCCCAGGAAGAGGTCCCTGATACATGAGTAATACAATTTTCTTGGTTAGTATAAATTAGAGTTTTGAATTTTTATGCACTCTCTTGTGATCTTCCAATGCCCTAGCATTTCACTTGATCTTCTATGGTTAAGTGGTAACATGCCCTACATGTTAGAATCCATGCTTGACTCCCTCTTATGCACCAAAACTGTTCTGTCTATAATTGCCTTTTATGTAGATGCCAGTGAGAGTAGATCATCTGGAGTCATCTGACTGCTATGCTGCAGGTTTAAAAGCAGTTATCTGTGTACCAGAAAATCTCCATCACCTCTGTTCTCCTCATTTCTCTGTCAGAAGCTCGAGACAAAATTCTTGCCACCAATAATCCACACCAAGAAGTGGTCTTATAAAAATGTGTTTTATCTGTAATATTTTTGTGAATGCATTTCAAAGGTTAAAGTGAATGTAGGTTTAGATTAGATAATTAGTATAAAACATTTCATATAAAACAAGAAAATAATACCTGCTTTACAGTGCAGAGCCCCCTTGATTGAAAAGTCCACTGCTCTCAAGATAAGTGTCAACCTCCTTAATCCTGAGTAAGATATTTTAGTGCTTTTCTCTCTGCTGCCCCTTCTACCTAAAGGTAATGTCAACCTCTCCTCCCACCCTACACCCGGTCAAGCTGAAATATTTTCTTTTCCAGAAAAAGAAAATTTATCTCAGCACATATAGTTACATTTTCCTAAAATATATTTCTTCTATTACTTTTTAATCTACCTACTTTCTATTTGTACTAGTAGGTATGGATGAAGGTTGTTTTTCTTCTCCAATTCCCAGCTATTTCATCAGTGCTCTGATAAGTAGTCCATTCAACATAGTACTGAAAGTTCTACCCACATCAATCATCCAAGAAGAAAAGAATGAAAGGCATCCAAATTGGTAAGGAAGAAGTAAATATATCATTATTTGCATAAATATGATACTTATGCACAGAAATGTAACAATTCAATCAAAATACTACTAGAAATTATGAATGAATTCAGTAAAGTAGTAGGATACAAAATAAATATCCAGAAAACAGTTGTATTTTTATAAACCAACAATGAACTATCAGAAAGGGAAACTAAGAAAACAATCCCTTTCACACTGCTTCAAAAAAATACTTAGGGCTCTGGGTGGGGCTGCTCAATGGATTGAGTGCCAGCCTGTGAACCACAGGGTTGCTGGTTGGATTCCCAGTTAGGGCACATGCCTGGATTGCAGGCCAGGCTGTGGTGGAGGCAAAGGGCGTGAGAGGCAACCACACATTGATGTTTCTCTCTCTCCCTTTCTCCCTCCCTGCCTCTCTAAAAATAAATAAATAAATAAATATTTTTTTAAGTTTTAAAAATACCTGGAAATAAATTTAACTAAAGATGTAAAAGACCTGCACTCAGAAAACCATACGATGCTAAAGAAAGAAATTGAAGAAGATACAAATAAGTGGAAGCATATACCATATTCATGAATAGGAAAATTAACACTATTGAAATGTCCATACTACCTAAAGCGATCTATAGATTTAATGCAATTCTAATCAAAATACCAAAGACATGTTTCACAGAACTAGAACAATTATTCCAAAAATTTATATGGAGCCACAAAATATTCTGAATAGCCACAGCAATCTTGAGAAAGAACAACAAAATCAGAGGCATCATGTTACCTGATATCAAACTATACTACAAGGCCACAGTAATCAAAAAAACATGGCATTGGCATAGAAATAGACTTATAGATCAATAAAACAAAATAGAGAGCCCAGAAATAACCCATGTCTTTATGGTAAATTAGTACTTGACAAAGGAGGCAAGAATTTGAATGTGTTAAAGACAGCCCATTCAATAAATGGTGCTGGAAAAATTGGACAGGTACATGCCAAAAAATGATAATGGGCTACCTTTTTACACCATATAAAAGAATAAAACCAAAGCGGATTGAAGACTTAAGTATAACACTCAAAACAATAAAATTCATAGAAGAAAATATAGGCAAAAAATATTTGACATTTCTCTTAATAATATTTTTTATGTATCTTCTTGGACAAGGAAAATAAAAGAAAAAATAAACAAATTGGACTAAGTCAAACTAAGATATTGCACAGCAAAAGAAACCATCAATAAAGCAAAAAAGACAACCTACTGAATGGAAGAAGATATTCACTGATATACATCTGACAAGGCGTTAATATTCAAACTTTATAAAGTACTCCTACTACTCAACACCAAATAAACAAACAATACTTTTTAGGACTGAGCAAAGGGTCTGAATAGAGACTTCTGCAAAGAGGACATACAGATGGCTAATAAACATATGAAAATAGTCAACACCATTTATCATCAGAGGAATGCAAATTAAAATTACAAAGAAATATCACCTCACACCCACCAGAATGGTTATCATCAATAAATCAATAACATCAAGTGTTGGTGAGAATGTGGAGAAAAGAGAACCCTCATGAACTGTTGGTGGGATGCAGACTGGTGCAGCCACCATGGAAAACACTACGGAGGGTCCTTAAAAAATTAAAAATGAAACTGTCTTACGACTCAGGATTTTTATTTCTGGGTATATATTTACAGAAACTCAAGCACTAATTCAAAAGAATATATAAATTTATGTTCTTTGTAGAGTTAGTTATAATAGTCAAGATATGAAGCAACCCAAGTGCTCAACAATAGACAAGTGAATAAAAAATTGTTACATACATACAATGCAGTATTATTGGGAACTATGATGTATAATGAAATTTTATCATTTGTGACAGCATGGACAGACCTGTAGAAAAGTGAAATAAGTCAGAGAAAGACAAATACCATATGATTTCACTTATGTTTATAATCTAAAGAGCAAAAGAAATTAACAAACAAAATTGAAATAGATTTCTGGACACAGAGAGTGGACTTGTGGTTGCCAGATGAGAAAAGAATTGGAGGACTGAGTGAGCAAGGTAAAGGGATTAAGAAGTACTAATTTGTAATTACAAAATAGTGACAGGATTGTAAAGAACAGAATAGAAATTATAGTTAATAATATTATGATAACTATGTATGGTGCCAAGTTGGTACTGGGAATATCGAGGGGACCACTTTGTAAAATATATGATCGCTTAAACACTGCTGTACACTTGAAACAAGTGTAAAATACAGTAACATTGAAAGTAAACTTTAATTGAAAAAATAGCAGATTATTCCACTTGACATAGATCAGTTTTACAAACTCCTTGTTGCATGGCTGAAGCCCTGTCATTTATGAGACTCTGAAGAGAACTTGGGCTGTTTAATTTCTTGTGAATATTTGTTGTTTATTTCCTTTCCTTTGCTGTAAGATGAACTCTTACTAAGAGGTAAAAGGCAAATTCTCAGGAAAAGTTAAAACGAAAACTTTTTGTGGTTTTTAAATTTATTTATTTTAATCAAAGACTAACAAAAAAGCAAAGGAGCTGAAATATTAAATGAAAATGATGCCTTTTTATTTGTTTTTTCTTTTGCTTTTTTGAGGGCCACATTAAAAGCAAAGATTATAAAGGCTCTGTGGGTAGACTGCCTCCAGAACTTTAAGGCTTTGAGGAAGGCCCTTGCTCCACAGTAGAGAATCACCATGGAATTCCAATCTTATAATTACTTTGAGGATGACACAGACTGTCACCCATGCCTGTGGACCCAGAAGAGTTTTTCTGGAACCTCAGAAAGGATTAGGAAGCTCTTTAAGCCCAATAATTGCTCCACACAGTGGACTATACCCTCATTATCCTCTGAAGCTTATTGAAGTTACATGTGCAATAGGAGCTGGTTGCAGGATGAATCAAGCAAAATCATCCTTGGAGATATCATACATATGTATTAACTAAGACTTTAAAAAGACTTTGATAATAGCATACCACCAGGTTGAATTGTACAATAGATTAATTCATGCATAGAAAGAATTGAATCTTTTTTATCATCACTCATAAGACAAGATTAAAAATAGAGCAAAGGAAGCAATCTCAGAAGTTAATTACTGTCTTCACTAAAATATGTTACTTTCTTCATTTAATACACATTTGTTATATGATAACGCAATATTTTAAAAGATTGTATGCAAGGTGTTATATGCAAAAACAAAAGCTATAACTATATTTAGTAAGCACAAATATTCATAAAAGATCAAAGCAATGCAACTAAACAAAAGCCTTGCATCTAAATTACAAAGAAAAAGAATGCAAACAACAAGTTTAGGTGCAAATAATAGAAAAAGAAAATAAGTTTGAGTTCTTAACAAGAGACATTGCATTTTCTTCATATGTGTTCTAATTTTAGCATAGCACATGGTAGATGTTCAGTCAATACTGATTGGACTGAATTGTTTGTTGAACAAATCAGGAATCACCAAAAGAAGGTAGGCAACCCCAGAAGACACAATAAGTCTTTTATATGAAGAGATTAAAAATTACAGGACATGGACTAAATCATGCCAACCCCAGAACAGAGCCATGCATATTTTTGCTTTCATACTTCCCTGTAGCCCATAAAGTCTAATGTATTTCCTATTTGATCTTTTACTCTCTGACCCTTTGCAGTAAAATACTTACTATCTGGTTCTTTATAGGGTCAGCTTGTGTCTTATATATTAACTTATATTATGAAACAGAGAGAATATCCATAGGCTTCCATCAATAAACCTTCCCAGCATCATCAATTTCAACCTGGCTTATATTTAAAACTCATGTGCCCTTAGGAGATGAGAATAGTATTGGGATAGTGTTGCCAAACATGAATGGGAAAAAGCGAGAAGTGTACAATATTCGCATTTAAAAACTATGGACTCTTAAGCTATCTTCATATTTTGTGAGTCCTTTTTTGTGCAGCTGCTCTACCTGGGTATGTCTTTTTACTTTGTCTTCCAGCTCACTAATTTGGTCCTCTGCTTCATCAAGCCTGCTTGTAATTCCTTCATGACAGCATGGATGGAACTGGAGAACACTATGCTAAGTGAAATAAGCCACATGGTGAGACACAAATACCAAATGATCTCACCTGTAAGTGGAACCTAATCAACAAAACAAATAAGCAAGCAAAATATAACCAGAGACATTGAAATTAAGACCTGACAATGACCAGAGTGGAGGTAGGAGGGGATAATGGGGAGAGAAAAGGGGGAGGGTTTTCAGGAACATGTATAAAGGACACATGGACAAAGCCAAAGGGGTAGGTTTGAAGGTAGGAGGTGGAGATAGGTGGGGTGGGAGGCATGGTGGGGGCAAACTGGAGACAATTATATTTGAACAACAATAAAAAACACACTATAAAAATAAATTTTAAAAATAAAAACTCTGGACTCACACAGTTCTGAGATGGAATCCTGGGCTCCAAGATCTATGAGCAGTGAGATTTGGGGCAAGTTACTTCTATGTACCCATTTCTCTTCCAGAAAATAGGGGTAGAAATGTTCATTTCTAGTTATAGAGATTAATTGAAATAACACATTTAGAGTGTCTGGTTGGTAATGTGTTCAGTAAATATCTTCTATTTTCTCATAAGACCAGCCAATTCATTAAACTTCACTTTTGGGTTCACCCCAGTGGTACTAAGGAAGTTAGGAAGTGGATAACTTTTCCAAATTGTTCATCTAAAAGTAAAGATGGTTTTTTTACATTTTGGCACCTGATCTTCTACAATCCTCAATATGCAACAACATAAACCACATAAGAAAATTAAACTGGAGCGCATGTGCTTTGTTACAAAAATCCTTGGACTCTGAGGCTGGAAACTAGTCTGGTTCCAATGCTAAGATATCAAATATCAAACAAAGTGGAGTGGGAGACTTTGTCTATAAAAACATAAAAATCTCTGAAATTAAAATGGCATGGTATTGCAATAAGAATAGGCAAATGATTAAATGGAAAAGAAGCAAGTCCAGAAAAATGTGTTTATGTGTGTGTGACAATTCAGATTAATAAGGAATTATCTGAACATTCAATAAATGAATTGCTGACACTAACCATTTGGAGGAAAAAATAAAGTTATGTCCCAAATACATTATGCACATAAAACTAAATCCATATGGATTAAAAGTTATTATTTTAATAATAAAAATGAGAAAGACACATTAAAAAAATAGAATGTATCTTTATATGAGAATATGGAAGACCTTCATAAATAAATACCATCCTCTGGGCCAAGAAAATAAAAAAAGATAAATTTGTTGGTATAATAATTGAAGACATTTTTATGATTACAAAAATTTCAAGTAAAATTAAAGGATAAGATATATAATGAAAAAATTTACTGTAATATGGTTGAAAAACAAAGGTGTGATATCAAGAATATATGTAAAAACTTCTGCATAAGTAAATAAAACAAAAACAGGTACAGATATGAGCAAATAATTTATAAATGAAAAACTACAAATGACCATTACAGAAGAAAGTGTTCAAAATAAGAAAAATTTTTAGTCACGTTTTTCCATTCATTAGCATGTTAAAAAATTTTAAGTTTGAAAATATTCAGTGTGTGCCAGGACTTAGGGAAAATGGATATGTTCATTGAAATAACACTAATAGACAATTAAAAGTAATTACTTTGTGTCAAGTGATGTCATAAGACTATATATATTCTTAACAATTTTATACAAGAACACTCTTTTTTACCCCATTTTGTAAATGATATCATCAAGTTACAGAAGGTTTTAAATAACTTTCCAAGACCACTTAACTACCAAATAGCCTTTTCCCATTGTATGGAAGAGCAGTTGACCATATGCATGAGTTTATTTATGGGCTCTCTATTATTCTGTTCACTTGGTCTGTTTGGCTGTCTTTATGCCAGTTTCACACTATTTTAATTATTTTAGTTATATCCTATATTTTGAAATCAGGAAGTATAATGTTTCCAGCTTCATTCTTTTTTCTCAAGATCACTTTGAATATTCTAGGTGTTCTGTGGTTCCATATACATTTTTTAAAAATTTCCCAATGGTAAAATACCATTGAGATTCTGAAAATATACCATTTTGAGGTGTGTTGACTGTAGTTTACTTCAGGTAGTATATGTATACAATTGAATATTTTGGAGGTTGGGAAAGAGGAAATAATCTTTAATGTCTTTTTTTTTTTGCAAATGCACCAGAAAATCATGAAATGCTGCCAGTGTCAGATACAGCCCTAGGCCACAGTCCTCACACTCTTTTGCAGATGGTCCTGTCAGGGCAGAACATGTCATCTCCACTTTAGTGTTTACTATGACTTCTGTTTTACCTTCCAAATAAAGAAACATGCCATGTTTTCTCCACTAAGACTTCCATTGTTCAATTACCACCACTGAATGTACCTCTTTTCCAAGCTCTGGTTGCCTTTTTTGACTGTGGTCATCACCATGTCACCCAACAGCGGCAGGAAGTCTGTTCAGTTGCCCCTTGTTCCTCTTTACAAGATTGGTATACAGATTTTTGGTGCCTGTGTTGTCAACACAGTTGATTATAGTTTCTACTGGAAGAAGACCCAGGAAAATCCAGAATTTTGCACTAGAAAGCCCACCTTTTCCTTGCTTGGACATCTTGAATGTCAGAAAGAAACCCAACTGAATATTGATCAATCTTAAAAATAAAGAACTCAAACCATTTGCAGCAACTTAGGTGGTCCTGAAAGACATTATGCTAAGAGATATAATTCATTTAAGTATTTAAGGAGAATAAATACAGCTTAATTTCTCTTATGTGAAGCATCTAAAAGACTTAGAGAAGCAGTTCAACAAATTGATGGTTGCCAGGGGACAGGAGAGAAGGATACAGAGAGTTTCTGTTCCATTAGTAGACAGTTACAGTTACAAAAGATGTATAAGTCCTAGAATGTCAATAGTGAACAGTAAGTTCTTGTACATTAAAATCTGTTAAGAAATTAGAACTAATGTTGTGGTCTTACCACAAAACAAATGAACAAACAAACAAACAAATAAAACCAAAGGGACACAAACAAACTTTAGGACGTGATAGATAGGTTTATTACTTTGATTATGGAAATGGGAATACTGGTGTATGCATATGTCCAAACTCAACAGTTTGCATACCTTAAATATAAACACCTTTTGCAAGTTAATTGTACCTCAATGCAGCTGATTTAAAAAGCAGATGTGTGTATCCATAAATAGGAGTATAAAGAAATCATTAGAAAATGACACATGAAATTAAGTAGAGTGTGATTATGGAAAATCACAGGAACTGACACGTTTTTCATCATATGCTTGTTTGTGTATTAACTTTTACAAAGAAAATATATTAATAAGTAAACTATGATCCTTACAAAATTTGTTTAAAGACATTCACACTACCTGCCATTCCATGGAAATCTTTCTTTAGAAATGAGTCATTGATTCAGTGGAGTACCTTTTCCATATACAGATATGCCAGTTATAAAATTAAAAAATTGTAAGATCACATATATTCACAAAGGCCTAATTTTGGAGTTTGAGATTAAATTTAGGGAGAAAATACTAGCTTTCTATTTCAGATACCTCATATAACACATTAAGCAAAGTAATTCTTGCAAAGTACTTGAAGATTGAAATAACATTTCTCAAAGTGTGTTTCCCTATTTAAATTAAACTCCAACATCATTTTTCCTGAGCAGGCCAAAATAATGCCAGTATTTTCTTTATGAATTTGGTTAGCTCTCATTTGATTTTGATAACCGATGGCAAGAAGTGTGATAACCCCTTTTGTTTATACTGTGAGTTTTATTTCATAACCTGCCTGCTAAAACAGAAAGAAATGTTAATCACTTCTCCATTCAAGCCCAAAATAGAATAACTAAACTTCAGGAAACAATCGTTACCTCTAAACAAGTTTATTCTGTCAGATCTTTTATCCCAAGACACATACCTCAACATTGCACCTTGCTGAGCTCATGGACCAAAGCAAGCTGCACTCATCATCCTTGATCTGCTTCTGATCTTGTGTTCTGACACACATATATCATTTCCTTTAATGATGAAAACAGGAAAAACTTGCTCTCAATTCATCTCCCATTGACTCTCCAAAGTGAATTTATTTTTAAAAAACTTTTATTGTTGTTCAATTACAGTTGTCCCCATTTTCTTCCATTACTATCCCCCTAAACCTGTCCACTCCCAAATTCAATCCTCCCCACTGCTGTCCGTGTCCATGTGTTCTTTAAACATATTCCTTGACTTGATCCTTCTCCTTCTTTTCCCTGTTAATGCCCCCTGCCCCCCTGGTCACTGTCATTTTGTCTTTATTTCCATGTCTCTAGTTCTATTTTGCTTGCTTGTTTGTTTTGTTGATTAGGTTCCGATTATAGGTGAGATCATATGGTATTTGACTTTTACTGGCTGGCTTATTTCACTTAGCATAATACTCTCCAGTCCGACCATGCTGTTGCAAAAGGTAGAAATTCCTTCTTTCTTTCTTCTGTGTAGTATTCCATTGTGTAAATGTACTGTAGTTTTTGATCCACTCATTTACGGATGGGTACTCAGGCTGTTCTCGGTACTTGGCTATTGTAAATAATGCTCGTATGAACATTGGGGTACATTTGGTTGGTATAACTATCTTGCATAGAAAACTGTTCTGCTCAAGCCTGTCTTTAAAGTCTCTCAAAACAACTCCTCAGCCCAGGTAAAGAAATAACTTGAAGCCAGTGCTATCTGAGCAAGGATCTCTTATTTAAAAATTTTTATTAAATTTATAGGGTTGACATTTATTAATAAAATTATATAGGTTTCAACTGTACAATCCTATAATACATCATCAGTATATTGTATTGTATGTTAACAACCCAAAGTCAGATCTCCTTCTATCACCATATATTTGACTCCCTTTACCCTCTTTTACTTTACTTCATCCCCCTTTCCCTACAGTAACCCCATACTTTTGTCTGTGTCTATGAGTATGGATCTTGAGAATATCATACTAAGTAAAATAAGTCAGACAGAAGGTCAAGAACCATAAGATTTCACTCATTTGTGTGATACAAAACTGAAAGCAATGAGCAAACAAGACAGATAAAAACTCATAAGCACTGAGCCAGCATCTTGACTCTTTCAGTGAACATTCACAACAAAACTGAGTATGAAGTCAATTAAACATATGTATGTTTCCAAAGCTTTGAGAAAAGAGCATACCATTAGGAAATTAGAAGATGAGTACTGGAATCAGTCTGCCTGGGATTGAATCCTGGTTTCCTCATTCTCTGCCTGTTTGACTTTAGGTAAATACCTATATGTTCTGTTTTCTCAACTGTAAAGTTAAGATTAAAAAATAGGTCCTATTTCACAAGCATATTGTAAAGATTAAACAAGATAATATATATGTAAAGCATTTAAAAAAGTGTCTGATACTCAATGACTCTCAAGAATGGTATCTTTCTATTAGCATTTCACTCCTACATGCAAAGGTTTATAAAACAAGACTACTGTGGGTCAAACTGTATTCCTTTCAATTTGGTATGTTGAATGTCTAACCTTCGGTATCTCAGAATGTAATGATATTGGGATACAGGTCTTTAAAGAGGCAGTTGAAGTTAAATAAGGTCCTAAGGGTAAGGCCCTAATAAGACTGGTATCCTTATAAGAAGGAGAGAATAGTCCATGTGAGGTCACAGCAGAAAGGCAGCTGTCCACAACACAGGGAATGAGGCCCCGTACAGAAAGCAAACCTGCTGACACTGTGATGTTGGACTCCAAGCCTCTAGAACTGTGAGAAAATAAATTTTTGTTGTTTTACCCAGTTGGTCTATGGTATTTTACTATGGCAGCCTTAGCAAACTAAAAGGCTACATTTGCTAATTGATTTCTACCATTTTTGAAGCTATATACTTTGCAAAAATATAGTAATCCCCTTGATGTCCTTACAATCTAATGGGAAAAGGGGGAAAAAAGAAAAAAGGGTATATGGACTGGTGGAGTAGAAAAGGGGACAAATAACTTTAGGTATTTTAGCCTTTAAAAAAAACTAAGAGAAACCTATGGCCATCACTAAATGAGTCATGGAAAAATATCTAATTTAATATCTTGTATTTGTTTTTATTTCACTAATTATATTTTACAATTTAAAGACCACAATTACCATTACCTAAATATTTATACTTGACCACATTTACTTTCCATCCCTTGTATCACTTCTTAGAGCTGTTTCTCTAAATATTTGCAGATTTTAGAGATTTTCTAATGCAATTACTTTTCCACTAAAACTGCTGAAGCCTTATGTGCCTAAGGTAGTTTTTATTGCACACTTATATTTAAGTGAATGTCACTGAAATGTTGCTGCTGCTCTCTGCTGTGAAGGGGTAGGCAACAATATCCCCAAAGCCTTAAGGGGAAAAGAAAGGAGCAGGACTTTAATTATTTTCCTTCAACCTGTTCCCACTATTGCCCAGTGACCTTCCTTCCAGGCAGCACTGGCTACCTCTCCCCAGCACACACCAACTTAAGCTGGTCTTCAGTCACTCCCACAGTTTTATGTTTTGGAGTTGGTTCCTAAGAGCCATGCTTTACTCTCTCACTTCTAGCATTTTTCCAGGTTGATTCCCATGGGGGAAGTGGTAATAGCCAGAAACACTTGCTAGTTTACTCTCTTGGCAAAAATGAAAATGTGTGTATTCTAATTCTACAGTTAACATAACTACAGAAACCTGAATATGCATTTGTTCATACTTCACATACATTTTCATCTAAGTAGACCCTACTGTGTGTATGGCTGTTTACATATGTTATGTAAATGGTATACTAAAGACAGTATAAATGTGCCAGTATCTCATTCTTTCAATATAAACATTTTCATTAATCAGAGAGCACTTTTAGGCTTTTTGCCCCAAAAGCAAGAAAATTAAAATCCAAAATAATAGTAAACAATCGCATCTAAATAGATTGTACAAATTCACAGAGAAATCAATAACAGCATTCATAAGCACAACTCTCCCTCCCTGTAAAAATGACAAGAAAGTGACTATTTGCATATTGCAAGCAAATGAAGAGATATGAAATTGTAATGACTAAAAACAGGATAAGATAAACAAAAAATCCACAGGGTCTTTAAATCAGAAAGTGAACATGTAAGCCTATGCAAACATCAGCAATTTAAAGATATTCTAGAGGTCATTCTTCATCAAAATGGTAGATTTAACTTAATCAAAAAATGGGGACTGTGTATGGAGTATATGACTGTAAAAGGTATCACGACAATTAATTTCTTTAACAGGTTTTATAGCTCAATCAAACAAACAAACTACAAAATATCAATCTTCAAACTTTTTAATATTCCAAAGTTGTTTGACTTATAGATAAACTCCTGTTTATCACATTGGAGGTCAATTATTTTTTTGATTAATTTATTTTCTATTTGTTACTCTTATTAGAACCTTTATTTGGTAAAATGAACCATCCCCCATCTTTTTAAAACTATGTCTCAAACATAAGGTTGTTTTGCTTTGTGCTCCAGCCATTGTAACATTCCATCCTGAGTGTAGAACACTAAGACTATCCACATCCTTCTTCACTCACAAAGAGAGATTAAACAGTATAAAACAGGGAAACTTCATCTGTTCCTTATAGCCACAAGGAGAAAAAAGTGAATAGAATTACAAGCGCTAGATAATTTATCCTTACATTAATGAGACAGATTTAAAAAAATATCCTACAAAAATAAGGGACAGTAGTTTCTAGAGTTGCCATAACAGATTATCAGAAAATGGGTCTGTTAACCAAAGTTTGTTCTTTCACAGTTCTCGTGGTCTGAGTCCTAAAATCAAGCTATTGGAAGAGCCTCAGTAGTCATTAGCTCAGGGCCTACCCTAATCCAGTATGGCTTCACTTAAAGTAACTGCATCTACAAAGAGCTCATTTGCAAATAAGGTAACAAATACCATGGGTGATGATTTAAACTTTTTTGGCTTAACAGACATTTATTATCTCATATAACATTAAGTCCATAAGTAGGGCCAACTTCAGAGCTGCTTGACTTAGTAGCTACCAACAAGGAGCTAGATTGTGTATAAATCTGTGATTTATCATTCATACATTGTTTTACCTTCAGACTAGTTTTCTTCCTGGTCATAGCTCATGATCAGGAAGAAACATGTGAAGGGGTAGGAAAATGGGAAATACTTGTCCCTTGCATTCACGTTACACAAAACGGAGAAGGATGAACTGAGGAATGAATGGAGAGGGAAGGTAACAGAGTTAATTCCCTCAAATATGGAATGTAATTTTTTCATCTAATTGATTGGGACACATTGTGATCAATAAGAGCCACCAGAAAAATACCATGCACTAATCTGAATAATCAAAATTTATATCCAAAGTTAGTAGTGAAGTCAACATCCTTCTGAGTCACAAGGGCTACATAGGAGAAGGATTGATTGTTGGCCAGAATTTAAATTTTTTTAGCAAGAAGAATAAAAGGACTGACAAAGCTCCTGAAAAAAAAACAACTACATTTTATGTCATTTCTCTATCCCTGTGATGTCATTTTTTTGGTAATATTTTTTACAGAACATATATTTTTCAGGGGATACAATTAAGCCCACTAGACTCTGAAATAAGCTTACTTTACTAACCATGGAACTAAACTAGAATCACATGACTTACTTTTCCTGAGAGCAGCTGCATTGTCCCATCACTTCTACCATCAAGCCACACAAGTCCAACATTTTATAACCTTAACTTAACAGTTCCAATGTATCTCATCTTACTTTTGTTATTTAATTCAAATCTTCATGAATTTTTTTGAGACAAGACAGTATCTCTCAATTAGTGTTTCTCCATTCTCTTTTCCAAGTCTAAACTGTTCTCCAAGTGTAGACAGATTAATTTGCCTAAAATGTAACATGGATTACATAATTCTGCTTCTTAACACATTCCAATAGATCCCAAGCTACCCGCAAGCTAAAGTTTAAAGTCCTTAGCAAAGCATTTGAGGTCTTCCATCACTTATTTCTCCCTTGCTTACATCTTCAGCTTTACCCTAAACCTACATTCTATTCTTGTGTCATAATGAGTATCTTGCCATTCCAAAACTATGCTAATTTAATACATATTGACTTTCCTTTTGCCTGGGGATTTTCTTTTTGTTTTAATAATAATTTTCCTTTCTTCCCCTTTG
Organism: Artibeus jamaicensis; assembly: GCF_021234435.1. Lineage (NCBI taxonomy): Eukaryota > Metazoa > Chordata > Mammalia > Chiroptera > Phyllostomidae > Artibeus > Artibeus jamaicensis. The sequence goes on from NW_026522030.1 coordinate 62,013,071, forward strand.
TGCCAAGTCCCTACCTTTCTTTGACTAATCTGGAAAAGGAAAAATACTTGAACAGTTTTAGCTCCCTGCTAAGTAAAACACATTACCCACTGGACCAGTGCTTCTCACCTTCAGTAGGTCTGATGAAATAGGTCTGGGGTTTTTAGCAGCAGATTACAATGTCCAGGTGATAAGTGGCTTATAAGTAGTGAGGACATAGGGAAGGGATCCACATCTTTAGGCAATAATGACAGTTTTCCCTGCTTTGGCATTTGACTACTTCTTCTGCATTGACTGTTGCTGAGATCCCCAGCTCCTGCTAAGTTACATTCTGAATTACTTTCCCTTGTCTGTCTTTAAATTGCTACAGAAAATTACTGTCTTATTTTCAAGTCTAAACTGCAATAGGAATGACAGAGAAAATTGGCTACATTCAAACTATGAAGAATCAGTGAGAGTTCTAGAATTTCTACATAGTAGGAACTTAAGAGGGGTCATCTGTTTTGAGGAAGTGGGTCATTGGAGGACAGTGTTGAAGATTATTTTCCATAGACCTCTACAGTAATACTAAAAAGTATTACTGGAAATACATAGACTTCTACACTAATACTAGAAAAAAACATCAATTTTCCATATCAAATAACAAGGAAGGAATTGGTCAAGATCAGGGAAAGCCATCACCTTATTCTAAGACTAAATTTGATTCCACCATTGTAAAATAGGAGGTTTAATGTAAGAATATGTATATATTCTTATATAAAGACTATTTTCAAATAGTCTTTAAGATAGCCTTCCTCATTTAAAAAATTCTACCTGAAAAATTTCTCGTACCAATAAAGAGCTACTTACTTTTTTAATATGGGTCTTGAAAGACAGGTAAGAGCTGAAGTTGCCGAAATTAGCAGCCAGTATATAGATTCATTCTCTCTCTCTCCTTCTCACTCTCACACTCTCACTCTGTGTGTGTGTGTACAATAGTTAACATCAGGAAAATAACTGTTGTATAAAAAATAAGGGTAATTAGCCCTGGCTGGCGTAGCTCAGTGGATTGAGCGCGGGCCTGTGAACCAGAGTATCGAGGTCCGATTCCCAGTCAGGGCACATGCCTGGGTTGCAGGCCAGTTCCCAGCAGGGGACTCATGAGAGGCAACCACACACTGATGTTTCTCTCCCACTCTTTCTCCTTCCCTTCCCCTCTCTCGAAAAATAAATAAAAAAATACGGGTAATCATAATATAGCTGATTGTGTAGCTCTTCTGTAAATAAAATTTCCCTAGTTAACACTGAATATTGATTTAGACAAAAATGGTGATACATTTGTTTTGATAAGAATAGGGAAAGGAAAAGTGTTTAATTGTGCGTAGGTACAATAAAAGATCTAAATTCTAAACCTCTGAAATAGAAAATCAACAAATGATGGTTAAAATTCAAAAAAAGAAATAACACAATTATAATGTTATTTAGTATTATAGGTATAAATAACATGGGGAAATAAAAAGTTGAAAGTAGATTCTTCTGAAAATAGGATAGTGGTAATTTTTTATTATAAGTTTTGTACTATTACTTGATTTAAAAAATGTGTCTATATGTATAGTTCTCTCATTAAATAAAAATTACATTTAAAAATAACTACACATAACTTATTTTAGGACTCTCTTCAAGATGTTGGAAAAAATGAAATCTATGATATTTGTTCGTATTGACTACTTTGTGGCACGTTGGTTTTGCATAATGATTTTTGTGGTGGCAATCTGCTCTTTAACTTCAGACAACCATAGATGTCAAACAGTTGCATTCATTTGGTTGATCAGGACTAGATTTCAGAAAAGCATATCCCAGGAATAGAGATGTTTTGTTCTTTCCTAGAGAAAAAAAATTAATTTTATATCACAAGAAACTCTCCCTGAATATTTTCCTAAGGGGATATTAATGCTAAGCTTTATTGTTCAAAAATGTGATTTCCAAATCTATAATTCTTTCCTGAATCTAGTGATTGTTTCAATAAGAATACAAGACATGCTCTTATATTCTGTGAAAGTTGAAGGTTTAATTGGCAACAACAGGAGGTGTTATACTTTGGTCCATCGGTCTCATTAAAATAATCAATAGGAGGAACAGGCATATGGGAAGGTGACGAAAAGGACAATTAACATGTGTTGTGGACCACTCTGCCTGGTTCTAGGAATTGTAACTCTACCCCCTGTGGCTTAAGGATGGATGAGTGAGCGACTACCTCTGGAATGCAAGCCGCAGGAGACAAAGCTTGTCTCTGGTAGCAAACCTGCCTCAGTTTCCTCCTCCTGCCCCCAAAGCTTGGTCAGAAGTCAATAACGGGTAAGAACCCTCACAGCAGGGGGCAACCTAAGCCAGACTCGATCACTTGGGAGGCCATCATGGAAGGATTCGGGGCAGGGGGGGAGCTGCAACGAAGAGGGAGCAATGGACTCTGGCCCCCTGGCTTTGACAAAGCCTGAGTCCCCATGCCCTCTGGGAGAAGTGCTTCCTGGTTCTAATCTCCTTAAGCCTGAATACCTATTGGGGAGGGGTGCAGCTCCTTGCCTTGCTAGAGCATGTCCTGGGGAACAATCTGGCATCACAAAGACTTCCTGATAAACCTGTGAAATCTGCTCTGATAAGAGTGCTTTCATTCATATGGTAAGGGTTCCAGCAGGAAACTCTAAAACTCTGTTCCTGACAGACTCTGACTCAGACTAAACCCTCAGATTTCTTTGAAATATTATCTACTGTTTGATCCTTGCTGCCCTGTATTCCTGAGTATCACAACCCAATAAAAGTCTTTGGAGAAAGGGGCTCAACACCTTTTTCCCCTGAGAAACTGGCCACTGCTCACAGCCTCTTTCCTCTGGGAAAATGGCCACCTCTCCTCCCCAGGCAGATCGCATCATATCTCAGTCATGTTTACTCTCATCTGTGGCACACAGGGGACTTGTGAGGAAAGTCACCCCCACAAACATGCACTTAGATAGATGATGGTAGATGATAGGTAGATAGTTGAGAGACAAAAAGAAAAAGAGAAAGAAACTTTTCGAACCTCACATAATCTCTAGGGTACATCAGTGTTAAGTCTTGCCCAAAGTTACTTACTGGATATTAAAGTACCTGAGATTCAAATCCAAATCTGTCTTTCTTTAGAGTATATTTTCTCCAGTTTGCCAAACACCAAGAGAAGGCAACTGGAAATCCTTCCCAGATCCAGGGTTCTACATTTGTTCCCTGTTTCTACTATTACTAAATATAGCAGAGCTCTTTGTAGATTTGTTATTCATAGGAGTTAGACTCCAACATTTATTTTCCCTAAATAATTCCTCTGTATCTCTGAATTTTTAAGGTGCCTAAAGTAGATATCTAACCCCCTTTCTGGATTCATCCTCAAGCATCTGTTTCACCGTCTTTATTATGTGGCTAGCTTGCAGCTTTCTTTCAAAACAGAACATAATTAAAGTTGTATGAGAAGGCAGCCTTAGAACGATAAGGTATGGAGAGGCACAGAAGGGGTGAAGATCTTTTTCCCAACATCATAAGGATGCTTTGAAAATCCTTGACTATTAACTAAAGAGTGAGATTAGACTCATGTCAAGCTTCAAAGCTGCTTTCTGACCGCCTATTTGAAAAGGCTTTTCTCTGGAAATAAAATAGTTTCCTTTTGCTTCACAGCATAATGAGTAATATATTTCTGCTCATTTACACTTTTTTCCCTTTAGGATGCAATTCTTCCAGTTTATATGATAGGATGAGTTCTTCTCCTGACCTTTCTTGTCAATAACTTTTCAAGGCAATAAACAAAAATGCATGTAAACACTTTTCAATTTGTGTTGAGCAGTCAATAAATAGAAAATGCTAATCATACTAATTTCTCACTGGCAAAGTGATGCATAAATAATATATTAACATGCAAGTGCCAACAGGGTTAAGCTGCTCAAACATTGTCATTGATTTCTCCCCACACCATGCTCTCTTCTTCTCATTCAACTGATCCTGTGCAGACTTTCTTTTCCATTATAGTGTAAAACTTTGCTCCCTTGAGTATCACTGTGAAGCTCTGCTCTTAAAACATTAATTAAAGGGAAGTGAAATATTTGACTAATCAGCACAGGAGTCTGTAGGGCTCTAATGTTGAATGACAAATGTCAATATCTGCTTTAGGTTTGTTGGATCAACCAGCCAATGTGGAGAAACTGATCCATCATCTTGTCACCAATTCCCATATGATCTCAAAAGCCTGCCAATTAAAAGAAAAGTTGTAATCACAATACATCACTCAGCAGTGATTGCAGGAACATGATAAATAGGGACTCTTTCCTCCTTCTCTGTTGAGTATTTAATGTCTTTCTGGAAAATTTATTTCATTTTTCATGTTGATGCAGTAATCAGGTCCAAAATGAAAAAGAGGTCACCTTAAGATATATATATATATAGTTCTTTTTCTTGAAGCATAAATTAACATTTTGTTGAATAGGTATAATTTTTTGTCAACTTTTGAAAAGTGACAAAAATGGTTAAGAATATAACTTGTAGTACAGAGATCTGGCCCACTTAACAGTTTTTTTTCTGCAAATAAAAAATTGGAATTTTCTTTGGTGAATATTTACTAAAATTGGAAGGTGATTCAGCATACAAATCCCTTAATAGCTCTCATACCTTAATGGAGAGAAGGTATGTTACATAAAACATTCCAGCCATATGTTCTGCCTTATTCCTACCCATACCCTATCTCCATCTATTCTAACCTAGAGGCAATTCCCTGAGTGTGTCAGACAGGTCTGTGGGCGTGCTTTTTTCTTTATCTGAAAGCCTCTTCTGACCTTTGGTCCACATAGCTACACTGAAAGCTCTTCCAGATTTAAATCAAATACCGTATTTCTTGGAAACATCCTGCTATTCACTTAAATGCTAAGTTAAAGACCATGTCCTGGGTTTCTTCTCTGATTCTCTATGGCATTTGGTACATGCCTTTATTCAAATCCAAATGCTTTTATTGCAGTGGGAGATTTATCTGTTTCCCATTTAAAGTGGTGAACTCCTTGAAGACAGAGGCCATCTCACATTTACCTTTTACCCCATTTACCAGCCTAATGACTGGTATCCAGTAGATGCTCATATCTGTTAATAAATTGAACTGCTTCTACAACTTATATGTTTAAATCTCTCAGCAGTTACTCATTATCTTTAGAATCAAGCCTAGCTCTTTAGCATGACTTATGAAGTCCTAGGCAAACTGGCCCCTGACCTTATCTCTAATTTCTGTTAAGCCAACACTCCCTCCTTCACTTTGACTTACTCTCAAAATACTTCTTTCATGTCTTCTTATGTGAAAGGTTTCTCCTTGCCTAAGAGCTTTTGTGTTTGGTATTGCCTATGCTTGAAATACTTTTTATTATTCTTCATCTGGCCTCCTTTTCTCTTTAATTTAATTAATTAATTAATTTATTTTTAGAGGGGTGGAAAGGAGGGAGAAAGAGATGTAGAGAAACATCCATGTGTGAGAGAAACATTGATCAGTTGCCTTTGGTATATTCCCCAACTGTGACTGAATCTATAATCCAGGCATGTGATCTGACTGGGAATTTAACTGGTGAGTTTACACTTTGCCAAACAATGACCAACCAACTGAGTCACACCGGTCTAGGCTGACTGGCTCCCTTATCTCTTAATCTTCATCTTAAAGCCAGTTCTCTGACATCCCCCTATACTTTTCAAAATCAAATGATGTCCTCGATTGTACAACCCCACGACATCCTTCATGACTAGCATCACACATACATCACTAGTGTGCAAATGCAGCCCTTTCTAGATCATAAGATCTATGAGGGGGGGTCATGTTTCTTGTATTTATAGTTACATATGTAACATCTGAGAGGAGACAGTAAGTATTTGTAGTCTGTTTTGGAATAAATAAATCTTAAATATATAAACAAAATTTGAGCGCACAAACCAGAGTAAAGGCTGTAAACCTGCCATAGCACTATTTGAAAAATTAAGCTTTTGTAGCATGATTTATGAAACATGCTTCTAAAAAAGCTGTATTCTTTACTTTGCATTCCTTTTACAGTGAGTCAATCAACAAGCTTAAAATAAGAGTGGCTTAACTTTTAAAATCCAGGTGCCTCAGGTTTTATAACACAGACAATTGGCCTGGCAAGGATCCAGAAACCTGAGGCTATCATCATATTTGACTGAAAATGTGTATAATTGTTTCTTCTTAGTGCCCTCAACCCCAATAATTGCTTACACCTGTAATTTCTTTGGCAGGTGTTAGTGCCACAGTCCTTTCTTTTCCAGCCAGGTGAGGAGTAAATAGTCACTTTCTGAGACAAAAATACTGGCATTTGCAGACCAAAGGCTACATAAGATTCCACATTTCACAGCCTATATCTCAGTCCTAACACCTACTCTGTCTCAAAGTAGAAGACAAAATCAAGGAGAAGGAAGTGAAAACCAGTGGCATCTGCTAAAATGTCTAAAAATATTGAGAGGGCAAATTGTGCTGTATCATGCGTAATATATTTACCCACCAATTGTCTGTTGAGGCCGCACACTGACTTTGCTATTGGCTTCCCCAATTACTGTTTAGAGCCCTTGTGTGGTAAGCAAGTGTACTAGGTTCACAAAGGAATCACAGTGGGCTGGAGTCTATTGCAATCACGTAAAACACCAGTGATATGTTGGCTTAAAAATAATGCATCCCCAGTGACGTAGCCTGCTAACATCAGTGGAATTTAGGAATTTATCTGTCTTATGTCTGAACAAGAATCTAACCATGGGATTAAAATTCAACAGACAGGAACCTAGGTGGAGCACTGCACCCTAGTTATTGTTTTTGATCTTTTATCTTATTCATACAGATGAACAAGACATTAAACCTCCTCTAGTCATTTTCAAACACTGCAAAGTAAAATCAAGGAGGATTACTTTAAAAGTGAAATATCATTAAAATATTCACAGACCAAACAGAAAAAATAAGCACATAGAAGTCCAGGAAAATTTAAAAATTCACATTTGAACTGCAGAGTTGGCACCTAGATAAAGAGGATATTAGCTTTAGACTGAGTTAGTGTATCTAAATGTGTCTTTAATACTTCTTTTAAAACTTCATATATATGATCTAAACATCTAAGAATTTAACAATAAAATATTTCTTTAAAAAAATTATTTTATTGTTGTTCAATTACAGTTGCCAGCATTTTCCCCACACCACTGCCCTGACCACAGCCAAACTCACCTCCTTCCCTTGCTTCCACAATCCCCTTGGTTTAGTCCATGAGTCCTTTATAGTAGTTCCTGAAAAGCCTTTCCCCAATTATCACTTGCCCCTCCCCTCTGGTTACTGTCAGATTGTTCTTAATTTCAACATCTCTGGTTGCAAAACATATTTTGTTTGCTTTTTTCTCTTGTTGATTATGTTCCAGTTAAAGGTGAAATCATACAGTATTTGTCCCTCACCACCTGGCTTATTTCACTTAGCGTAATGCTCTCCAGTTCCATCTATGCTGTTCCAAAGGGTAGAAGCTCCTTCTTTATCTCTGCTGCAAAGTAGTCAATTGTGAAAATGTACCATAGATTTTTGATCCACTCATTTATGGATGGGCACTTATGTTGCTTCCAGCACTTAGCTATTGTAAATTGTGCTGCTATGAAGATTGGAGTGCATAGCTCCTTTTGAATTGGTGTTTCAGGGTTCCTAGGGTAAATTCCCAGCACTAGAATTGCTGGATCAAAGGCAGTTCCATTTTTAGTTTTTTGAGGTAATTCCATACTGTTTTCCACAGTGGCTGAACCAGTCTGCAATCCCACCAACAGTGCACTAGGGTTCCTTTTTCTCCATAGCCTCTCCAGTACTTGTTTGTTGATTTCTTTATGATAACCACTCTGACTGGTGTGAAATGGTATCTCATTGTGGTTTTAACTTGCATTTCTCTGATGGCTGGTGATGCTGAGCATCTTTTCATATGTCTCTGGGTTCTCTGTATGTCCTCCTTGGAGAAGTGTCTGTTCAAGTCTTTCGTCCATTTTTTTAACTGGGTTTTTTGTCATCCTGGAGTAGATTCATGTGAGTTCTATATATTTCGGAGATCAGACCCTTGTCTGAGGTATCATTGGCAAATATGTTTTCCCAAATATTTGGTTCTTTTTTCATTTTAACATTGTTTTCTTTAGACATGCAGAAGTTGTTTTTTTTTTTTTTAATTTAACAAGGTCCCATTTGTTTCCTTTATGTCCCTTGCTTTAGGAGACATATCAGTGAAGATTTTGACGCATGGAATGTCTGAGATTTTCTTGCCAATGTTTTCCTCTATGACTTTCATGGTGTCACAACTTATATTTAAGTCTTTTATCCACCTTGAGTTTATTTTTGTGTATGGTGCAAGTTGGTGGTTCAGTTTCATTTTCTTGCATGTATTATTCCAGATCTCTCAATACCTTTTGTTGAAGAGGCTATTTTACTCCATTTTATGCTTCTTCCTTTTTGTCAAACATTAATTGACCACAGACACTTGGGTTTATTTCTGGGCTCTCTGTTGTATTCCATTGGTCTATGTGTCTGTTCTTATGCCAGTACCAGGCTGTTTTGATTACAGTTGTCTTATAATACAGTTTGATATCAGGTATTGTGATCCCTCCTACTTTGTTCTTCTTTACCAAAATCACTGTCACTATTTTGGGTTGTTTATGGTTCCATATAAATTTCTGAAATATTTGTTTCATATCTGTGAAATACGTCATTGGTATTTTAATAGGGATTGCACTGAATCTGTAAATTGCTTTGGGTAATATAGGCATGTTGATGATGTTAATTCTTCCAATCCATGAGTGTGGTACATGCTTTCACTTGTTTGTGTCTTCCTTAATTTTTTTCTTCAGTGTTGTCTGAGTACAGGTCTTTTACCTCCTTGGTCAGTTTATTCCTAGGTACTTTATTTTTCTTCTTGCTATAACAAATGGGATTTTTTTCCTGATTTCTGTTTCTGATGTTTCATTGTTGGTATAGAAAAAATGCCTTTAATTTCTGAATATTGACTTTGTATCCTGCTGTTTTGCCAAATTGACTTATTAGGTCAATCAGTTTTTTGGTGGAGAATATAGGATTTTCCATGTACACTATCATGTCTTCTGCAAACAATGACAGTTTTATTCCCTCCTTTACAATTTAGATGCCTTTTCTTTGTTTGTTTTTTTTTTTGTCTGATTGCTGTGTCTAGGACTTCAAATACCATGTTGAATAGGAGTGGTGAAAATGGGCATCCTTGTCTTGTCCCTTATCTTAGTGGGGAAGATCTAAGTCTTTGTCCATTGAGTATGATGTTGGCTGTAGGCCTTTCATATGTGGCCTTTATTATGTTGAGGAACGCTCCCTCCATTCTCACCTTGCTGAGTGTTTTTTATCAGAAATGGGTGCTATACTGCGTAGAATGCTTTTTCTGCATCTATTGATATAATCATGTGATTTTTGTCTTTCATTTTGTTTATGTAATGTATTATGATTATTCATTTGTAAATATTGTACCATTCTTGCATCCCTGGGGTGAATCCCACTTCATCATGGTGTATAATCTTTTTAAGTATTGCTGGATGTGACTTTCTAATATTTTGTTGAGGCTTTTAGCGTCTATGTTCATCAGCAATATTGGCCTGAAGTTCTCTTTCTTTTTTACATCTATATCAGTTTTGGGATCAGGATGATGCTGGCTTCATAAAAACAATTTGGGAGTCTCCCATCTTCTTGAATTTTTTTAATATTCTGTGAAAGATATGAGTTAGCTCTTCCTTAAATGATTTGTAAAATTCTCCTGTGAAACCATCTTGTCCAGGGCTTTTGTGTGTCAGAAACTTTTTGATTAGTGCTTCTATTTCATCAGCTGTTATTGGTCTGTTCGGGCTTTCTGCTACTTGTTCATTCAGTTTTAGAAAGTTATATTTTTCTAGAAATTTGTTCATTTCACCTAGGTTTTTAAATTTTTTGTCATACAGTTCTTCATAGTAATTTCTTACAATCCCATCTATTTCTGTGGTATCAGTTGTAATCTCTCCTCTTTCATTTCTGATTGTGTTTATTTGGGTCCTCTATTTTTTTCTTGATGAGCCTGCTTAAAGGCTCATTGATTTTATTTATCTTTTCAAAGAACCAGCTCCTGGATTCATTGATCCTTAAGATTGTGGTTTTAGTCTCTATCTCATTTAATTCTGCTCTGATCTTGGTTATTTATTTCCTTCTACTTGCTCTGGGCTGTCTTTGTTGTTGTTCCTTGAGTTCTTGTATGCATAGGGCTAGGTTGTTTGTTTGAAATGTTTCTATCTTTTCTAGATAGGCCTGTATCACTATGAACTTCCCTCTCATGGCTGCCTTCACTGGGTGTCATAAGTTTTGGATTGTTGTGAGTTCATTTTCATTTGTTTCCAGAGACTTTTTGATTTCCTCCTTAATCTCATTGTTGACCCATTCATTGTTTAATAACATGCTATTCAATCTCCATGAGTTTTAGTGGTTTTTTTTTAGTTTATTCCTTGAGATTGGTTTCCAGTTTCAGTCCCTTGTGGTCAAAGAAAATGCTTGATATGATTTCAATTTTCCTGAATTTGTTGAGTCTTGTTTTGTGTCCTTACATGTGGTCTATCTTTGAAAATGTTCCATGTGATTTGAAAAGAATGCATATTTTGCTTCTTTCAAATGAAAAGCTTTATATATACATCAGTTAACTTCATTTGATCTAGGGCATTGTCCAATGCCACAATATCTTTGTTGATGTTTTGTTTGGAAGATCTGTTCTTTTTGACAGTGGGGTGTTAAAATCCCCTGCTATAAATTTGTTGCTGTCAATATCTTTCTTGACGTCCTCCAAGATTTTATTTATGTATTTGCATGTATACATTACAATTACATTGTAATGTAAATGTATATACAATTATATACAATGTAAATATTGTGCATATATATTACAGTTATTATGTCTTCTTGGTGGATTCTTCCCTTGAGTATTATGAACTGACTTTTTGGGTCTCTTTTTGTGGTTCTTTTTTTTTTTTTGAAGTCTATTTTGCCTGATATGAGTATTACTACCCTGGCCTTTTTTCATGTTCATTTCCTTGGAATATTTTTTTCTAGCCTTTCACTTTAAGTCTGTGTAGGTCTTTTTTCCTGAGGTTCATCTCTTGTAGGCAGCATATGTGTGGGTCATGCTTTCTTACCCATTAAGCTATTCTATGTCTTTCGATTGGGGCACTTAAGCCATTTACATTTAAGGTTATTATTGATAGATACTTATTCATTGCCAATTTTTCATACCTGTGTTCCTCTTTCTCTCTCTCTCATTGTTTTTCCTCTTGTTCTTAAAGCAAACCCTTTAGCATTTCTTGCAGAGCTGGTTTGGAGGAGGTATATTCTTTGAAGCTTCTTTTGTCTGGAAAGCTCCTTATTTGGCCTTTCTTTTTAATTAAGATTCTTGCCGAATAAAATAGTCTCAGTTGCAGCTCCCTGGTTTTCATTACTTGGAATTTTCTTGACATTCCCTTCTGGCTTGGAGCATTTCCATTGAGAAGTCAGCTGCTAGTCTTATCGGGGCTCCCTTGTATGTTACTTTCCGTTTCTCACTTGCTGCCTTTAAGATTCTCTCCCTGTCTTGGAATTTTAATTATGATGTGTCTTGAAGTGGGCCTCTTTGCATTCCTCTTGATTGGAACTTTCTCTGTTTCCTGGATTTGTGTGGTGTTTTCTCTCATCAAATTTGGGAAGCTTTTCAAACAGGTTTTCTATCTCTCACTCTTCTTCTTTTTCTGGTATCCCAATTATGTGGATATTATTATGTTTCATATTGTCCTGCATTTCCCTTGACTTCATTCTTTTTGAGTCTCTTTTCCTTTTCTTGCTTTTTCTGGGTGATTTTTTTCTGCCTCGTCCTCCAGCTCACTGATCCAATTCTCTGCTTTATCTAGCCTGATTTTGATTCCTTCTACTGTGTTCTTCAGTTCAGAAATTGTATTCTTCATTTCCTCTTGGCCCTAGTTGATAGTTTCTATTTCCTTTTTCATGTCAATATAGTTTGCAGTGAGTTCATTGTAGTTTCCCTGTAGTTTTTGGTAATTCTCTGTTAGCTCACTGAGCTTCCGATAAGCATTGTTTTGAACTCAATATCTGATAGTTGACAAAGGATAGTTGCATCTATTTCATTTCATTTAGCATTTTTTTTCTGAGGGTTCCTCCTTTCCTTTCTTTTGGGGATTGTTTTTTATCTTCCCATGGTTTATGAGACTCTTCCGATTAGCCTCTGCTTCTTAAATTTATCTATTCTGACTCCCTGGGTTAATGGTGTTAACATCTATGGTAGAAGACCTGTGAGATTTAGTGGTGAGTCTCTTTGGTCTAGTGAGCTCACTGGTCTTGGGCTGTTGTTTATGTTGGCTCTCTGTGTTTGTCTTTGGATTTTGATTGTTGTTGGGTCTTTCTTTGGTGGGTCCTTCGCTTCAGCTAGTTAGCTGAGGGTCGCTCCATCCACCATGTCTTGTATTCTGTCATGCAGGTGTAGACAGGTTGTATTGAAGCTGGTTCTTCTGTCTGTATGAGATAGTGAGGCTTCTCTCTCACTATTGTTCAGTTGCTTGTTCTTGGTAATTTCTCCACCATTTAGTTGTACTTCCAGATCTGTCCTGGGTGGAGGTTAGTGTGGTTTCCACTCCCTCCTTCACCTTCTTCCATTATCTGTTGGTGGTTCCTTTGTTGGTGGGTCTCCTCTTCCAGCAGTTGTCCTGATGTTCACGGCTCCCACATACTCTTTTTTTTGTGATGAGTTGGAGGGGGAAGGCAAAATAGTTTAAGACAATGGGAGTGTATTTTATGGTATTTAAAATATCAACCCACAGAGAAGCAATTGGAGATCCTTTATGTATGTACAGTATTAACTGTGATATTTTACCCAACTAGCCACTTTTTAGAAAGGGTGGAAAAAAAGACTATTGTTAGATGGGGGGAAGGATTGTGAGTTGGATCTAGAAAGCAGTGAGCTTGTCCAAGGTCAGATTATGAGGTAAAGTGAGAGTAGAGGATAGAAAATATGTGCAGTATGCAAGAGAATAGATTTAACCACAATAGTAGTAAAGTTCCAGAAGCAGTGAAGTGAACTCAGATCTGTGAGAGGTGCTGTGGAGTATTTACAATTGTATGGAAAAGCAATTATTTACAATAATGATGAAGAAACAATCATATGACAGAATCTATGTGATCTGAATAACAAGAATAGGAAGTATGGGACCTAGAGTAGTGTTCTATGAGAACACAAATGAAGTGGAAGGCAGAAAATTAAAAATACACTATGAAAGAGAGAACAAGGGAAACCAGTCAAACAATGAAATTTAACAAACCAGGAGAAGACTAAACAAGAAGAAGAGAAATACAAAAATACTAATAACGTAAAAGATGTAAAAATAATTTAAAAAAATAATAATATAAATATACAATAACTTGGAAGTTCTCTGGAGTAGCAAAGTGAAATTTGTCTCACTGTCTCAGTTTTTGTGATGACTCCTCTTTGAGTCTAACTCTGGTCCTTTCACAGCTCCAGGGTATTTTTTTTGTCTCACTTGTGGGAAGTTAAAAAAAAAAAAAGAAGAAGAAGAAAGAAGGAAAGAAAGAAAGAAGGAATTAAAAATAATTTTAAAAAAACTTTTAAAGCCTTCTACTGGCTTTAAACTGGCCAAGCCAGTTCTGCTGGTCTTCCTGGCTTCAGTAGGCTGAGAGGGGACTGGTTTTGCTTTTGTGTCTTCCTGAGCTGCACTCTTCCAAGCTTTCCAGCCTTCAACCCAGTTCCTCAGCTGCCAGGCTCCCAGTACCCTTCTGCACTGCTCAGCCTATGCATTCAGTCCACCAGTTGTGCTGTCTTTGAGGTGCACCAATTATGGGCAAGTCGAACACCATCTTCTCACTCTTTGCTGTCCTAGATGTTAGGGATTCTCAGAGGCTCTTCAGGGTAGTTCAGAGCCCCCATGAGTTAAGTCTTTCTGGGGACTGCTGACTCCCTGAGCCCTGCTGCTTTCCTCTGCAGGGGAATCTCTGCCTTCCTCTTAGAGAGGCAGTCTGCCCTGCAGGGCAGGGGCACAGCCATGGCTGCCTTGGAAGATCTGGGGACACTTCTCCTCTGCTGTTGTGCCCCCGGGCAGTACAGTTGGATGCGCTTGAGGTATCTCTGGGTGGTGGGCTCAGGAGCGCTCTGTCCTGGGGCTGTGGGCATGAGCAATAGGCCTCTACTGCTGGGTCACAATGGGCAGGCACTGGGCCTTGGGGTCAGGCGTGTGCCCTCCCAGGGCTGCATGTGGGTCTGCATCCCAGAAGCAGAGTGTGCACCCACATGAAGCTGCTGCCAATCCCACCCCTGGCCCTCAGCTGCTAGGGTGGGATTGGTAGCAGCTGGGTTGTAGGTTCAAGTGTGCACCGTCCCTCAGGGCTGCAGGTATGAGCACTTGGCCTCTGCTACTGTAGTGGTAGCCACAGCAGGGTGGGGGACAGCTGGGTCGGTGGTGCACTACTGGGGTTGTGGACAGGGTTAGGCACCCTCCACTGCTGCGGCCAGGGTTAGGGATGCAGTTGCGTCCTGGCAGCAGAGAGGGCCCACAGCTGAGGCTGCAAGGCTGCAGGAGCATAGCTGGGGTATACGGGGGTGGCTGCTGTGGAAGAATTCCCTAAACAGCCTCGGAGTGCCTCTTTTTTCCCTTTTTCTTTTTGAAAATTTTCTCTTATTGAAGCCTGCTGCTCCAAACAAGTGCCTGGCCTCTCACACAGCTCAACTCTCCAACCAGACTGGGGACTGACCAGGTCATGGTCCATCACAGCCTAACTCTTCACAGGTGATGTCCACAGTCTCAGTGGGTACACACCGCCCCTGTGAGTTTGCCAGTTTGTCCTTATTCCCCCCAGTGACTTCAAGCATCGGTATCCCCCCTAATGCTGCTCAAACCTTGTTTGGCAGGGGATGGAGCCATTGACCTGGTTCTCTCCCAAGAACCCTGCAGCAGACCCGGCGGGTACCGGGCCTAGAGCTGCAGCTGCCCTGGTCCCTGCACTGGTCCCAGAGACCTTACTGTCCTAAAGCACTGTCTTTACCATCTGAGTTTTCAATGTCCTCTATAGTTTTGGCCTCCAATCTTTCTATGTGCTGCAATACCATTGGCTGTTCACTTTGTTTCTCAGAAGATCTGCCAGGTGTTCCACTGGTGCACAGGAGGAAGTGGAATCTTCTCCCACTTACTCATGGCTATCTTCCTTCTCCCCAAAACCTCCATAATGTTTTTCCATAACTCTAATTTCATGAACTGTATTTGTAGGTATTTTTTTAAGATTTTATTTTTAACCAGAGGGGAAGGAAGGGAGAAAAAGAGGGAAAGAAATACCAGTGTGTGCTCACGTGCTCCCTACTGAGGACCTGGCCTGCAACCCAGGAATGTACCCTGGCTGGGAATTGAACCAGTAACCCTTTGATTTGCAGGCCAGCACTCCACTGAGCCACACTAGCCAAGGCTATAATTGTAGGTTTTACTTAAAGTATGAAACTCTGTCTTTAAAAAAAAATTATATGTTGTTGCATAGAAGGAATCTTTACATAAAGCTGATGATATAACAAAATAGTCTCTACTACTTTCTTTAAAATACAAAGACATAAAAATGGTGGTTTTAAGAGAATATTAACGCATTTTAAGTATATTTATGACACTCTTCTTTTCCTTTGCTCAACTATAATCTACTTATGTTGTTGTATAGCTACCTTTATCCTTCTGTGTTTGGGATAGAGTTTATCTGATTCACAAAATCCTCGAACATTTTTCTAGTTCACTTTTTTGATCTCTACAAAATTTATACCATTCATCTATGACTAACACTATAGGCTACCAACATTACTACTCAACTTACAGTCAAATCATCAATCTATTGTTAGTGGTTAGACTCCAGTCAAGGGGCTCCACTCACCCTTGGCACTTGCCTCACTCGCAAGAGATAAATTCAGGCAAGAGACAACAACTGTAGAGGAAATGGGACAGTAAGTTTATTATTGCACTTGAGCACAAAATTGCAAGCAGGCACCCAGCTAGTCCAAGTGCTCTAACTATTGGGATTTTCAGGCTTTTATGCCTGTAGCCAGCTTCTAGTTTCCCCCTCCTCCTCTCCTCTCCTCTCCTCTCCTCTCCTCTCCTCTCCTCTCCTCTCCTCTCCTCTCCTCTCCTCTCCTCTCCTCTCCTCTCCTCTCCTCTCCTCTCCTCTCCTCTCCTCTCCTCTCCTCTCCTCTCCTCTCCTCTCCTCTCCTCTCCAGACCTTGGAGTTAATACACAGTTTCAAAGGCTTTCTTTCCCAGATAGTGGAAATGAACATACATAATTGCAAGGGCTCCCTTTCTTCTGTGCTTTCTTGGTTTTTCTTGTGACTCTCCAAACACCTGGCAATCTTATATGACCAGGCTCAGGACTAGTGAATTAGTGAGTGAGGCATGTCTCTCTCCCCTTCTCTGCCTTCGTTTGCTAACATTATTACTTGCTTGGTTGGTAGCATAAAGTCAAAACACCAAATTCATCAATCTATTTATTCTTACATTTTAGGGGATTATTTTAATATTGCCTTAATGACACAGAAATAAGACAGTCTGTGTGGCATTCTCATTCATCCTTCAGCCCTCTACAAAATTCTTGCTAATTAGAAGAGAAGAACTACTAATATCCATCATGTCTTTATGCTTTAATCTTTTGGCTTAAAATAGTCAAATAAACTGGGACAAGAACAGGCATTAATGATGTTATATTACATGGCTTGTCTCAAATTTCCACTTTGTGAAGTGATAGGCAAAGTCAGACAGTGAACTCGTGCTAGGCTCTCTTTAAGATCTGAGAATAGTGTCAATTCTGGTTAATTCTGCATTAGAAATGGGGAAACTCATTTCAGGTTGCTACATTTACCGATTTTCCAGAAAAGGAAAAAAATCAACAAATTTTCCTTTTTTGCCCTTAGGGGGCAGAATTTAAGCAGTAGCAGTCAATCCTAGAAAGGTTACATTATCCTTACATTTCTTCATAATTACATACCCAAAAAATTAATGTATCATACTTTCTATATTGAGTAAGAAAATAAAAAATTAGTCTCAATCATCCTGGGGACTAATCTATCTAGGAACACTGGACCAGGCTTTCTCGGAGCCCAAGCTATTTATTGCTTACAGACTGGTCCCTACCTCTGCAAAGCTGCATATACCACCATTGGGCACAATACTATTGTTTAGTATCAAGTAGAGCTGTGTCATAATGAAGTGAAAGAATTGATAAAATTTTCCTGAAATAGCCTGGAAATTTACATCTTAGAAGATTATGGATCTTATTTATTGCATTATTTTTGCATGTGATTGCTTTTATCAGCTAGTCGCTAACTTTTTGCAATTCTTTCTTTTTAAAAACGTTTTTAAATTTTTCAAGTTCAGTTTACATTCATTATTATTTTTTTAGGTGTACAGCATAGTGTTTAGGCAATTATATACTTTACAAAGTTGTCTCCCCCCCACCGCTGTATTTTCAGTACCTACCTGCCACCATACACTATCAAAATATTACTATGTCCTATATGTTATACTTTAAGCCCCCCATGACTATTTTTAACTACTAAACTGTACTTTGCAATCCCTTCACCTTTTTCACTCAGTTCTTCCATTCCCTTCCCCTCTAGCAACCATCTGTCAGTTCTCTGTATCTACAAGCCTGTTTCTGTTTTGTTTGTTTATTTATAATGTTTCTTGGATTCCAAATATAAATGAAATTATATGACATTTGTCACTTTCTCTGGCTGAATTATCTCACTTAACACAATGCACTCTAGGTCCATCCACACTACCACAAATGGTAAGATTTTTGTCCCTTTTTATGGTCCAGTAATATTCCACTGTACATATGTACTGCCACTTTTTTATCAACTTATCTATTGATCGGTACTTCAGTTGCTTTCATAGCTTGGCTATTGTAAACAATGCTGCAGAGAATATAACTGTGCATATATTCTTTCAAATTAGTGTTTTGTGTTTCTTCATAGTGGAATCACTGGGTCATAAGGCAGATCCATTTTCAACTTTTTCAGGAACCTCCACACTGTTTTCCAGGGAGTCTGAACCAATCTGCATTCCCACCAACATTGCAGGAGGGTTCCCTTTTCTCCACCAAAACTCGTGGTTTGTTGATTTTCTGATGATAGCCATTCTGATGGGTGTGAGGTGATATTTCATTGTGGTTTCATGTTGTGGACCACTCTGCCTGGTTTTAGGAATTGTAACTCTCTACCCCCTGTGGCTAAGGATGAGTCAGTGACCTCTGGAATTTGAGCCACAGGAGACAAGGCTTGTCTCTCGCAGCAAATGCTGCCTCAGTTTCCTCCCGGCCCAAAGCATGGTCAGAAGTCCTTGATGGGTAAGACCCCTCAGTGGAGGGGCAACCTAAGCAAGACACGATCACTTGGTAGGCCTTCATGGAAGGACTTGGGGCGCTGCAACAAAGAGCAATGGACTCTGGCCCCCTGGCTTTGACAAAGCCCGAGTCCCCATGTTCTCTGGGAGGAGTGCTTCCTGGCTCTAATCTCCTTAAGCCTGAATACCTGTTGGGGAGGGGTGCAGCTCCTTGCCTTGCTAGAGCATGTCCTGGGGAACAATCTGGCATCACAAAGACTTCCTGATAAACCTGTGAAATCTGCTCTGCTAAGAGTGCTTTCATTCATATGTTAAGGGTTCCAGCAGGAAACTCTAAAACTCTATTCCTGACAGACTCTGACTCAGACTAAACCCTCAGATTTCTTTGAAATGTTATCTACTGTTTGATCCTTGCTGCCCTGTATTCCTGAGTATCACAACCCAATAAAAGTCTTTGGAGAAAGGGGCTCAACACCTTTTTCCCCTGAGAAACTGGCCACTGCTCACAGCCTCTTTCCTCTGGGAAAATGGCCACCTCTCCTTCCCAAGCAGATCACATCATATCTCAGTCATGTTTATTCTCATCTGTGGCACTCGGGGGGACTTGCAAGGAAAGTGCCCCCCCCCCAGTTTTAATTTGCATTTCTATGCTGATTAGTGATGTTGGTCATATGTCTTTTCATATGTCTATGGGCCCTCTGTATATCCTCTTTAAAGAAATAATCTAGGCCCTGGCTGGTATAGCTCAGTGGATTGAGCACGGGCCTGCGAACCAGAATATCACGGTTCAATTCCTAGTCAGGTCACATGCCTGGGTTGCAGACCAGTTCCTGACTGGGGACACACGAGGGGCAGCCATACATTGATGTTTCTCTCCCTCTCTCCTTCCCTTCCCCTCTAAAGATAAATGAATAAAATATTGAAAAAAAGAAATAATCTAAAAGTTTCTATGGAATCACAAAAGACCCCAAATAGCCATTTCTTTAGGGAGAAAAACAAAGTTGAATGAATCATGCTATCTGCTGTCAAACTACACTACAAGGCCATACTAATAAAAACAGAATAATACTGGCATAAAAATAGACATTCAGACCAATGGAATAGAATAGATAAACCAGAAATAAACCCATAACTATGTGGTCAATTAATATTCAGCAAAGGAGGCAAGAAGATACAATAAAATAAAGACAATCTATTTAATAAATGATGTTGGGAGAATTGGGCAGATACATGCAAGACCACATTCTTATACCATATACAAAAATAAACTCAAAATGGATTAAAGATTCAAAACCATAAAAATCCTAGAAGAAAACATAGGTAATAAAATCTCAGACATCTCTCTTAGTAATATATTTTCTTTTTTTAATTTTATTCTAATTGTTCAAGTACAGTTTTCTGCTTTTTACTCCCATCTCAGCCCACCCCCCCTTTTGTCCATATGTCCTTTATACTTGTTACTGCAATTAGTAATATATTTTATGATACATTTCCTTAGACAAGGAAGCGAAAAAAATTGATAAATGGGATTACACTATGCTAAAAAGGTGTTGCACAGCAAAGTAAACCATCAACAAAATGAAAAGACGACTCACTGAATGGGAGAACATATTTGCCAATTACACATCTGATAAATAGTTAATATCCAAAATTTATTAATAACTCATATAACTCAATAGTGAAAAGCAAACAATTCAATTAAAATGGGCAAATTATTTCACAGGAAGTAAACCACACTGGGAAATTTTAGTAATTTTATTATTAATTAATAAAACTAGTAATTTTATTAAAAGAATGGCTGGAAGATAGTGTCCAGTTCATTAGAATTTATTCCTCCTCTTCAAATTGCTCCTGCATTTTCAGTAGTTTGACTAAAATGTGGCAGTTACTTTACCAGGCACTGTACTTCACACTGAGTTGACTTCTTCTGAAATACTGCTTTGCTGTATTACTTCTACTTTTTCAAAGTAACCCTAAGAAATGGTATTCCATTTGTCAGAGGCAAAGGAAAAAACACATGAGTGCAGTGCTTGCAATTTGCCAGACCCTGAGCTGCCATCTCCTTTTGTTTTTATATCACAACCCCTTCAAATTCTTCCATCTTAACAAGATGAATCTGATGTTTTGTCCAAATCAAAGGAGAAAGCGATACAATAAATAATATAATTAAGATTAAAAAATATCCAAATTGTCTAAAATCTTGTTGTTTGTTTTAGGAGTAGAGAGAGATCTGGTGAAAGACTAGCGACTGTTGTATTTTAAAATTGTCAACGAGCCAAAGTAAATCTGCTGTATTCTTCAAGGTATCTTTGGTCTGTCAATTTCTGTCTATTTTCAGGATGGTGAGAATTAAAATATTCTGGTTATAAACTGCTAAAAAAAACCATTTCAGTAATGACAATGGAATTTCAGCTACAAATGTATACATTGACCAGGTTAGGACACTGTTACAAAGGCTACAACATTGACTAGAACATTTGGAGGCATTTTAATTCTATTTCTCAGGAACTCACCCCAGTCATTTATTTAATCCAATAAGATAAGGCTGCATTTCGGAAACTCTGAAGTTAGACACGAATCTTTATACCAACTTTCAAACAATGGGCAGCATTTAATTAAGTAATATATTTATTGTGTCTTACAGATACCATTATGTTTTCTTGCATTAGGATCTATGTTGAATTGCTTATGTTGGATTTTTAAGAGAAAGAGGGAGCATTTTTAATAGCTCTATTTTCTTCTGTGTAGACATGTGGTTGGTAGGCTATGATATTATTAGCACAGACAGTAGATACTTAAGAGTTCTTTGTCATGGAAGCTGATAAGGTGCAGAGTCTCAGAAATGACACCTAATGATCTTGTTGTCCTCTGCTTAAAAGTGATAATGCTAATACCACACTAAAATTTGTAGTCCTATATACTCTGTTAATTTCCGATTGGAGATAACATTTCTATTGAAAATGTTGTTTATTTTACATGGATTCAAAATAGACTCAATGAATGCTGAAAGCTTTTAGAATTTTCAGTGTTATTCTTTATTATCAGATGTGACTCATTCTGAAAGGAAATTTGAGCATGTAAAACCATCGTATTTGATTGTTTTTAAGTGTTTAAATAAAATCACTATGCTCTTTATAGTATTCTGAGCTTAAGCTACTGCAAAAAGAGTAGAAGTGCTTGTCAGCTGAGGAGAATTATGAATGGTTTACCAGTTACAGAAGTATTAAATAAAGTAGTAAGAAGGATCATATCTCTTTCTTAATTAAAAACAATATCACAAAACTGGAGTTGCATTATAGAGTAGGCAGTGAATTTGGAGCATCCACAGTGAGCTTGCTATAAAAAAAAAAAGATCAATGTTTTACAGTGAAAGACAATAGGATTTGAATACTGGCTTTGACACATACTGAGTCACATATGTCAAACAATGTTGTTGGTTTATCAGTTTCTGTATTGAAAAATAGAGGTAATTAGACTTAACTCAAAGTTGTTATGTACATTTAGCTCATAATAAATACTCAATAAATATTAGTGTTTTCCCCTCCCATCCAAGGCTTTTAAAACCTCCCCCACCCACCACACAAAACACACACATACATGAAATAAAGTACATAATAAACCATCTCCAAATTCATACATTAAAACTGTTGGTTTCTTCCTTAGAGCTTGATACCTGATGGGTGGCTTGACTAGATATAAAATACTTGTCTCACACTGTCTTTCCTTGATGAGCAAAAAATGTTGTTCTGCTGTTGTTTTGCTTTGTGCGTTGCTATCAAGAAATCCGATGACAAGATTTTCTTTATAATAAATACACTTAGTATTTTTGACCAACAGTCCTGAAGCTTTTATTATCTTTGAAGTCTATTTGCTTAACTGGGATATGTATTGGAGGTATTGCTCCTATGTCAGTTTTCCTTTGTGTATGATATTTTGTGAATTTCAATATAAGAATTCCACTCTTTGTTCTAGAAAGTTTCCTTGGATTTTGTTTTATATTCATTCCACCATGAATCTCTGTAATGTCTATAAGACCTTGAATTAACACTCTTATTTTATTCTCTTTCTACATTCCCAAGCTTTCAAATGGTGCCTGTTCCTGTCAAATTCTTGTTAGGAAATACATACTGAAATATTTATGAGCAAAGTATTAATAAGGCTGCAATATAGTTCCATGTTTCAGAAAACATAAAATTAACATATAAATGATAAATAGGTAGACATATGAATATACAAAGAATCAGATCAAGTAAATATAGCAAATTATGACAATGGTAATTTTTGTGAAGGGTATGTGGATATTCACTGTACTATTTGTTCAAATTTCTAATACACTTCAATTTTTTTTCAAAATAAGAAGCTGGGCTTAAAATAATCCTCATTTAGAAAATTACCCAACTACAATAGTTTATGAATGGCTGATCTAAAATTTCATGCAGAAAGAATTTTATGAATGCTTTTATCAAATTTTTTATTTATGAAGGGAAAAAAATATAGCATAGGGAGTTTTTGTAATTTTCCCAATGTTATCAAGCTTGTCAATTTCAAAGTTAAGAATCAAACCTTCCTTTTCTAAATTCAACTTTAGTGGGGTTTTTTTTTTTCACATGCTTAAACTAAGGTCAGCAAAATTTTTCTGTAAAGGGTTTGATAGTAAGTGATTTAGACCTTCCTGCCCACATATAAATGTGTCACACATTCCTTTTTGTTTTTCTTTTAAACACTTTAGAAATCTAAAACCATTCTTAGCTCTAATGCCATTGTCAGAACATACTATAGGGCAAATACAACCTGGGGAGTGTAGTTTAGGGTTCCCTGCCCTATTCTATTGACTGTTTTTATTTTTTTTATTTTTTATTTTATTTTATTTTTTTTTTAATTTTATTTAGTTACTTTTCAAGTACATTTTTTTCTCTTCCCCCCCCCCCCCCGGTCTCCCCCCCTCCCTCCCATTCCCCCCCCCCCAGTCCTCATCTCTGTGTCTTTCATACTTGTTCCTCAAAATCCCTCCCCCCTTTTTCCCCCTTAAGTTCCCTTCCCTCTTTTTTTTTTTTTAATTTTATTTAGTTACTTTTCAAGTACATTTTTTTTCTCTTCTATTGACTGTTTTTAAATCTAATGAATCCACTTTCACTGTAAAGATCAAGTAAACAAAAATATAAACAAACTATACATTATGTTGACTACTTGTGCTCCAAGTTACTTGTGGCCTAGTTAGGGTTGCCATAATTAGCAATTAAAAACACAGGCAAGATAAAATCCCATTCCGGTCAAGATGGTATGAACCCATTTATCATTTTTTCTTGAAACAACTATAAATCCTGCAGTGAGTGCAAGATACAACTATGAAAAGTGGTAAAAATCAGCTAAATTGGTCTTGACCCCAAGACTGGAAAACCAACACATAACAGAATGTCCTAAGTTCCTCTCCCCAAACCCCACACAAGAAGGTGACCCTGGCCCAATGTTTCCTAGCTTCCAACCTGGCAACAGAAGGCAATTCAGTTCTCTGGATGGAACAGGAGATCAGAAATCAGCCTCCCTGACACCAGTTGTAAAGAAGATGAACCTGCAGCACCACCAATGTTAAAACATTGGGAGCCTGAGATGTGTTATTTTCTCCAAGGGATACTGAGGCTGGCAGGCAGAGGTAGCAAGGAAAATCCAGCCCCAGCAATCACCTGGCCCTGGAATCTACATGTCCTTGCAGGACTGAGACTCCCCGCTACCAGAGTGGAAATCCTGTGCCCCTTCCTGGGGAAACGACTGTCATCTCCTCAAGGAGCAATAATGGGCTCTATCCTAGCAGAAACCCCAGTGACATAAAAGTAGATTAAAATAATAATAATGCAAGTTCTAAAAATTTAACTTTTACTGGAACCACATAAGAGTAGGCCAGAAAACGCTTGTTAAAACTAAACAGTGTAAAAAAACAGAACAGCCTCAATAAATGATTAAATACATCTCAGAGACTCCAAACAAAATAGCAAAAGTCAAAAATAAAATAAAAAAATAACAGACAACACAATGAGCAAAAAGAATCATAATTTGTATTAAAAAATCATCTGATACCAACACTGAGATGGATCAGGTATTCTAATTATCTGACATGGATTTTAGATCAGTTTTCCTAGAAATGTTTTAACAAATAAATTACAACTTCTGATACAGATGGAAAAACTTGAAAGTTATTAGTAAAAATATGTAGTTATAAAAAAGAACCAAATGCTTATTATAGAACTAAAATATATAATAAAGAAATAAAAAATTGCCTGATGTATTTAACAGTAGAGTAGAGATTTTAAAAAAGGATAGATGGATGAACTTGAGAACAAATAAATAGAATTCACATAATCTAAATAGACTGAAAAAATTAACTAGAAAAACTAAACAGAAAATTGGACATATGTATGACAGTAACAAAAGATCCAACATTCATATCATAAGAATCACAAAAGGAAAACAGAAAAAAAGTGGACTTAATATATTCAAATAATTAATAATGGAAAACTTCCCAAATGTGACGAAAGACACAAGTCTACAGATTCAAAAACAGGGTCAAATTTCAAAGAAGATTAAGCTGAAAGAAATCTATACCAAGACACATCATAATTAAACTTCTAAAAAATAAAGACAAGAAAAGAAATGCTGAAATCAAGCTAAAAGAAATAGTCCTTTATCTATAAGGAACTAACCAAATAGCAGCAGATTTTTAAAACTATGAAGACCATAGGAAATTTTATGATATTTTTTTAAATGCTAAAAATACTGTCAAAATGAATTTTATACATGGCAAAAAATAACTTAGAAATTAGGGAAAATTAAGTCATCTCTGGACAAAGGAAAACTGACATAATTGGTTGTTGCATTTATCTATGCCTTAAGATTGGCTAAAAGAACATCTACAAACAGAGAGGAAATAATAAAAGAATTTTGGAACATCAGGAAGAAATAAGTAACAGAAAGAGCAGAAATATAGTTATATATCTCCTCATGAATTTTTATCAGGGATATTTGATGATTAAAACAAATTTTAATACCATATGACACTAAAACAACGATATTTAAAAATGAGGGAAATAGCCCGGGCTGGTGTATCTCAGTGGATTGAGCATGGGTCTGCAAACCAAAGGGTCACAGCTTAGATTACCAACCCAGGGCATATGCCTGGGTTGCAGGCCAGGTCCCCAGTAGGGGGTGTGCAAGAGATAACCACACATTGATGTTTCTCTTCCTCTCTTTCTCCCTCCCTTCCCCTCTGTCTAAAAATAAATAAATAAAATATTTAAAAATATGTGAGGGAAATAAAAGACCCTAAATGAAATGAGTTTACCACATTCATTCAAAAGTTGTAAAATGTTGATACTAATAGACTAACTATATGAATCTTACTAGATGCTTATGCTAGATTTATAGAGTCAATTGGTAGTTATATAATATATGTATGTATGCGTGTGCTTGTATTTACATTTTAATTGCCATAGCCACCATAACAAAAGCTATACAAAGAGCTATACTTAAAAATATTATGTATAAATCAAGATGAAATCTAAAAAATTTTCAGGTAACCCACAAGAAGGCAAGGATAGAGGAAAATAATCAGAACCAAAAGAAACAAAAGAAACAAATAATAGCATGGTAAAGTGTTATCATATTAGTAATTACCTTAAATGTGAATAGTTAAATATATCACATAAGATGCAGAGATTGGTAAAGTGGGTAAGAACCCTGTTTATAAGAAATTCACTTCAAATTCACTTCAAATTCAATTACACAGATAATTTTCAAGTAAAAGGAAACAAAAAATATGCATTGCAAAAAAAAGTAGGAGTGGTTATATTAATAGCTGATAAAATAATCTTCATAGCAATAAAAATTACTAGAGACAAAAAGGAACATTACAATATGATAAAAGGATTAGTCCACTGAAGGGTATGCAATCTTTTGGCATCTCTGGGCCACACTGGGAGAAGAAGAGTTGTCTTGGGCCACACATTAAATACACAAACACTAACAAAAACTGATGAACAAGAAGAAATTTTAAGTAAATTTATGATTTTCTGTTGGGCCACATTTATAGCCATCCTAACCCACATGTGGCCTGCAGGCCACTGGTTGGACAACCTTGCATAGGAATTCTTAATATATTGCACTAAAATACAGAGCCTTGAATATATATAAAGGAAAAAACTAATAGAGCTCAAAGGATACATACAAAAACGACAATTTTATTGGGGTCTTCATTGCCCCTCTCAATTACTGATATAATTATTTCATAGAAAATGAGCAAGGAGATATACAAAACCTAAACAGTGAAATCAACCAATAAACTATAATTGGCATATATAGAACACTCTACCCAATGACAAAATATACATTTTTCTTTCAATTACCTATAGAACATTCACCAAGATTACCTTTTCTGGGGTCATAAAACATACCTGAACAAATAAAAAGAATTAGAATCATAGAGTGTGTCCTCTGAACACAATGGAATCAGACAAGAAATCAGTAGCAGAAAGTTAACCAGAAAATCTCTAAACAGTTGGAAACTAAATAGCACTCTTTTGAATTCTGAAGAATTCATTGTCAAAAAAGGAAGTCTTAATAGAAATAAAAATACAATGAACTGAATGAAAATAAAAATACAATCTATCAAAATATGTAGGATCCATGGAAAATAGTGATAAGGGAAAATGTATAGTATTAAAGCTTACACTAGAAATTAAGAAAGTTCTCAAAGCAATAATCAAGAAATATAAAAAGAAGTGAAAAATAAACCTGAATCAATCAAAAGGAAGTAGATAATAAAGAGCAGACCGAAAAGTAAATGAAATAATGAAACAAAAAACAACAGAGAAAACAAATGAAACAATTTGTTTCATTTTTGTCATCAAAGATGAACAATTGTTCATCAAAGATTGTTCATCAAAGATGAACAATTTTGTCATCTCTCTTCAAAAAAATCAATAAAATTAAAACATTCTAGCAAGACTTACAAAAATAAAGACACAAATCACAAACATCATAAATATAATGAAGATAACACTACAGACATTGCTGTCAATAAAAATATAATAAAAATCATGTACATGGTTTTGTAATCATACATTTAATAATGTGGAAGAAATGGGCTAAATTCTCTAAATCCACAAACTACCACAACTCAACCAGATTAAATATGTAATCTGAATGTCTCTTTAACCATTAACAAATTAATTCATAATTTAAAAACTCATCAAAAAGAAATATCTAGATGTAAATAGTTGCACAGGAGAATTTTACCAAAATTTTAAAGGAAATTAACACCAAATGTTACATAATTACAGAAAATAAATGAGGAGGGAATAATTCCCAACTCATTTTACATGGCCATTATTACTCTGATTTTGATATAAATATCAGACAAATCCAGTATAACAAGGTAAATTACAGAGCAATATATTTCATGTTCATACATGCAAAAATTCTTACTAATATACTAATACACTGAATTCAACCAAGTGCAAAAACAATTGCATACTATGAACCAGGCATGGCAAAGGTGGTTGGAGATTCAAAGATCCATGTAATCTACTACATAAAATATCTAATGAAGGGGGGTGGACTGGAAGCCGGGAGAAGGAGCTACTACCCTTTGCAACAACATGGATGGATCTGGAAAGCATTATGCTGAGTGAAATAGGCCAGGCATTGAAGGACAAATACCATATGATCTCACCTTTGACAGGAAGCTAAAGAATAAAACAAACAAGCAAACAGAATAAAAACAAAGACACTGAAATAGAGAACAAGTGGGCAGCGACCAGAGGGGAGAGGGAAGGGAATTTAAGGGGAAAAAGGGGGAGGGATTTTGAGGAACAAGTATGAAAGACACAGGGATGAGGACTGGGCAGGGGCGAGGGGGGGAATGGGAGGGAGGGGGGAGACGGGGCGGGGGGTGGTGGGATGGGAAAAATAGATTTAAAAAATGTACTTGAAAAATAACTAAATAAAATTTAATAAAAAATAAAAACAAAACAAAAAATACCTAATGAAGAAATAATCATATCAGTTATCACAGGAAAAATCAGTTGTCAATATCTAACATCTATTCATTATAAGAACTTACAGAAAACTAAGACTGTAGAGAAATTACTCAACTTGATAAAAAGCCTTTACAAAAAAAATATTGCTACATAATTTTTAATAGTAAAAAACTGACTTATTTAGTGTTAATGTCAGCAATAAGTCTAGGTGTTCATTCTCAATACCCTTATTCAATATGATACTGGAAGTTCTAGCCACTGCTATAAAAAGAAGAAATTACAGGCATTCAAATTAGAAAAAAATAAATAAAATTATTTATAGATGATATTCTAAATAGAAAATACCAATGAGTCCACAACCAAAACTAAAACATCTAGAAACAATAGGTGGTGTTGGCAAGTGCAAATGATGTGACATTAAACATAGACAGCAATTAAATGGTTATTAAAGCGCAACAGAAGGGACCTTTGTAATGATACAAGTGTTCTAACCTTGACTGTGGTGCAAAATATGGATATGAAAAACTGTATAATACTAAACACATGTGCACATGCATGTGCACACACAAACATACAAATGAATGCACACCACACTTGGGAACTCTGAATAACATTAGTGGGTTGCGTCAGTGAGATACTGTACTATAGCTTTACAAAATGTTCCTTTTGGGAAAAATTGTGTAAAGTGCGTATGGGATCTCTCTGAATCATTTTTTATAATGTTCAATTATCAAAATATAAATTTCAATGAAAAAATAAATGATTCTGAGTTAAATTTAAATTTCAAATATCCAATACAGTTTTTTTAGTATCAAATGGGTCATATTTACACACCAAGAATATTTATTTTTTATTTGACCCATGTGACATCTTTTGTAAATGTGTAGATTGTATGATAGCACAGGACACTGAGTTTAGGGAATCTACCACTTTTACAGCAATCAGTAAGCAAGATTGCACTTTATCTCCAAAGGAGACATTGTGCAATCACACCTCTGAGAAATTGCCCAAGTGAAGACAAGTCAGGGCCTATCGTTCTAGGCACGAAAAGAACGTGGAGAGATGCTCAGGGCCAGTGGAAGAGTGTCTCTCCTAACCGTCAGGAATATGTACAAGACTTGCTGACACAGGCAACAGTTTGGTGATTACCAATGGGAAAGGGAGTAAGGGAAGGTAGAAGAGGGTAAAGTGATAAATGGTGATGGAAGGAAACTTTACTTTGGGTGGTAAGCGCACAATACAATATACAGATGATTTATTATAGAATTGGAAGATTGAAATCTATATAAATGTGTTAACCAACGTCACCCCAATAAATTTGATAAAAATGTAAAAAGATTTTCTGACAGATTGCATTTGGGGAATGAGAAGAGAATCAGAACACAGCATAGACTTCTAGTTTGAGGACCTAGGTGAGTGGTGATGCCATGTACTGAGACAGGGAATGAGGGGATGTCATTTGGGAATAAAAGCAGGTAAACAATGTTTTTTTTTTTTTTTGCCATGTTAATTTTGAGAGTTCTAGTACACAGTAGCCCTGTAAGTCCAAATGCCAAGTAAAGTAATTTGAAATATTTTGTATGTGGCTTAACTTGACAACATTTTTTAAAGCCAGAAAAGATCTTACCCAATTGCTTGTAAATCAAGGGTCATACCTACAAAAGAAAGAATCTCTTACTACCATGGACATTCCACTAAAAAGCATCCATGCAAAATTAAAGGTTCGGTTACTATGGCCATTAAAATAACCTATAAACTGTGCACCTAAGTTTCTCTTTTTTAGTATCAGTTTTTGCCATTCTCTGTATCTGGCTTTATTTCAAAGCATTTGTGGCTATTTTTGTGGTGGGAAAAAATTAAAATGTCTTTTTTTAAAATTTAATTAATTAATTACTTTATTATTTGAATTGTCGTTCAAGCACAGTTTTCTGTCTTTTACTCACATTGCAGCCTGCTCACCCACCCTTTTCCCCTCCCTCCCATTTCTACCCCCCTAGTTTTTGTCTGTGTGTCTTTTATACTTGTCCCTGTAAACCCTTCTCCATTCCCCCTGAAATTCCCTCAACTCTCCCTTATGGACACTGTCAGCCTGTTCTCTAATTCAGTGTCTTTGGTTATATTTTTTGCTTGTTTGATTGTTTTGTTGTTTAGGTTCCTGTTAAAGGTGAGTGAGATCATATGGTATTTGTCTTTCACTGCCTGGTTTATTTCATTCAGCATAATGCTTTCCAGTTCCATCCATGCTGTTCCAAAGGGTGGGTGTATTGTTGGATGTGGTTTGCCAATATTTTGTTCAGGATTTCAGCATCTGTGTTCATCAGCGATATTGAACTGAAGTTTTCCTTCTTTGTTGTAACTTTTTCTGCTTTGGAGATTAGGATGATGTTGGCTTCATAAAGAGAGTTTGGGAGTCTTCCACCATATTGAATTTTTTTGAATAGTCTGTGAAGGATAGGGGTTAGCTCTTCCTTAAATTTTTCATAGAATTCTGCTGTAAAATCAGGACTTGTCCTGGTCCAGGGCTTTTGTGTGTTGGGAGTTTTTTTATTACTGCTACAATTTAATCTGCTGTTATTGGTTGTTCAGGCTTTCTGCTTCTTCTTCACTGAGTTTTGGAAGATTATATTTTTCTAGAATTGTGTCCATTTCACCTCAGTTTTCAAATCTCCTGGCATACAGTTCTTCATAGTAATTTGTTACAATGCTTTGTATTTATGTGTCTCTCCTCTTTCATTTCGGATTGTGTTTATTTGGGTCCTCTCTCTTCTTTTCTTAATGAGCTTTCTTAAAGGCTTGTTGATTTTGTTTATCTTTTCAAAGAACCATCTCCTCGATTCGTTGATCCTTAGAATTGTGCTTTACATCTCTATGTCATTTAATTCTGCTCTGATCTTGGTTATTTCCTTCCTTCTACTTGCTCCGGGCTGTCTTTGTTGTTGTTCTTTGAGTTCTTATAGGCATAGGGTTAGGCTGTTTGTTTGAAGTGTTTCTATCTTTTTAAGGTAGGCCTCTATCACTATGAACTTCCCTCTCAGGACTTCCTTCACTGTGTGCCATAAGTTTTGAGTTGTTGTGAGTACATTTTCATTTGTGTTCAGAAACTTTTTGATTTCTTCTTTAATTTCATTATTGACCCATTCACTGTTCAATAACATGCTATGCAATCTCCCTAATATTGTTTTTGTTTTTTTTTTTTCCCATTGGGATTGGTTTCTAGTTATAGTCTCTTGTGGTCAGAGAAAACGCTTGGTATGATTTCAATTTTCTTGAATTTGTTGAGGCTTGTTTTATATTCTATCATGTGATATATCTTTGAAAATGTTCCATGTGCATTTGAAAAGAGTGTGTATTTAGCTTTTTGGGGATGAAGGGCTCTATTATATATATCAGTTAAGCCTATTTCGTCTAGGGCATTATTCAATGCCACAGTATCTTTGTTGATACTTTGTTTGGAAGATCTTTCTATTTTTGACAGTGGGGTGTTAAAATCCCCTACTATAATTGTGTTGCTGTCAATATCTTTCTCGAAGTCTTCTAAGATTTTTTTAATATATTTAGGTGCTCCAACTTTGGGTGCATATATATTTATAATGTTTATGTCTTCTTGGTGTAATATGAAGTGACCTTCTGGGTCTCTCTTTATGCCCCTTTTGTTGAAGTCTATTTTGTCTGATATGAGTATTGCTACCCTGGCTTTTTTCTCCTCTCTGTTGGCTTGGAAATTTTATTTCCAGCCCTTTACTTTCAATCTGTGTAAGTCTTTTGTCCTGAGGTTGGTCTCTTGTAGGCAGCATATGTGTGGGTCATGCTTTCTTATCCATTCAGTTATTCTATGTCTTTTGATTCGATCATTTAATACATTTACACTTAAGGTTATTATTGATAGGTCCTTATTCATTGTCATTTTCATACCTATGTTCCTTTCTCTCTCTCTCTCCCTCTCTCTTTTCCTTCCTTTCCTTAAAGCAGTCCCTTTAGCATCTCTTGCAGAGCTGGTTTGGTGGAGATGTATTCTTTTAGACTTCTTTTATCTGGAAAGCTCCTTATTTGGTCTTCTATCTTGATTAAGAGCCTTGCTGGGTAAAGTAGCCTTGGTTGTAGTCCTTTGGTTCTCATTACTTGGAATATTTCTTGCCATTCTCTTCTGGCTTGGGCATTTCCATTGAGAACTCAGTTGCTAACCTTATTGGAGCTCCCTTGTATGTTACTTTTTTTTCTCCCTTGTTGCCTTTAAGATTCTCTCTTTGTCTTGGAATTTTGCCATTTTAATGATGATGTGTCTTGAAGTGGTCCTCTTTGGGTTTCTCTTGATTGAGAATCTCTGTGTTTCTTGGATTTATGTGACTTTTTCTCTCATCAAATTTGGGAAGTTTTCCATCATTATTTTTTCAAACAGGTTTTCTATCCCTTGCTCTTCTTCTTCTGGTATCCCTATTATTCAGATATTATTATGTTTCATATTATCTTGTATTTCTCTTAATCCCTCTTCATTCTTTCTGAGCCTCTTTTTCTTTTCTTGCTCTTTTTGGGTGTTTTTTTCTACTTTGTCCTCCAGCTCACTGATCCAATCTACTGCTTTATATAGCCTGTTTTTGATTCCTTCTACTGTGTTCTTCAGTTCAGAAATTGTATTCTTCATTTCTTCTTGTCCCTAGTTGATAGTTTCTATTTCCTTTTTCCTGTTCACATAGTTTGCAGTGAGTTTATTGTAGTTTCCCTGTAGTTTCTGTAATTTGCTGTAAGCTCATGCAGTTTCCTGATAACATTGCTTTGAACTGATAGTTAAGTTGTCCCTATTTCATTTAGCATTTTTCCTGAGGTTTTCTCTTTTCCTTTCATTTGGGGATTGTTTCTTTGTCTTCCCATTGTTTGCTAGATTTCTTGTTAGCCTCAGCTTCTTAAGTTGATTTGTTGTGACTCCCTGGGTTTATGGTGTAAACTCCTGTGGTAGAATATCTATGAGATTCAATGGTACACTCTCCTTCAGGTATCCTGGTGTTCACCACTTCCACCTACTCTTTTTTGTGATCATTTGGAGGGGTAAAGCAAAATGGTTTAAGACAGCAAGAAAATAGTCTATGCTATTTATAGTAGCAGCCCATAAAGGAGAGATAGGAGATCCTTTGGCTATGCATAGTGTTAACTGTGATGTTCCACCCAACTAGCCACTTTTTAGAATGGATGGAAATAAGATAAGACTCTTGCTGGAGAGGAAGGCTTGTGAGTTGGATCTTGAAAGCAGTGAGGTTGTGGGAGTTCAGATTCTGAGGTAAGGTGAGAGTAAAGGATAGTAAATAGGTGTAGTGTGTGAGAGAATAGAGTTAACCACTACAGTAACAGAGTTCAGGAAACTGTGAAGTAGGCTAAGATCCAGGAGCGGTGATGCGAGGTATTTATAATTGTATGGAATAGCTATTTTTTATAATAATATTAGATCAATAACCATATGACAGCATCTATGAAATCTAGATACCAAGAATAGGGAGTATTGGACCTTCAGTAGTGAGCTAATAGAATACAGATGAAGTAAAGGACAGTAAATTTGCAATACATTATAAATAAGAGAACAGGGGAAACCTGTCAAATGATACAATATAACCAGCCAAGCAAAGAAGACTAAAAAGAAAGAAGAGGAATACAAAAATATTATTCAAATAAACAATGTAAGAATAATGAAAAATAATAATACAAATATGCAATATCTTGCAGGTTCTCTGTAATAGCAAAGTGAAATTTGTCTCTCTGTCTCAGCTGTTGGGATGCCCCCTCTTTGAGTCCAACTCTGGTCTTTTCACAGTTCCAGGGTTTTTTGTCTCAATTGTGGGTACTTCAGAAAAAAAAAAAAAAAAGAAAAAGTTAAAGAAAGCAGACTAAGGAAGGTAGAAGAGATAAAATTGGAAAGAAATGAAGAAGGAATAAAATGAAGAAGAAATAAGGGAAAAAAGCAAAAGAAATTGAGAGATAAAAATAATAAAAATTAGACAATTAAAAACACTTTAAATAAATCAAACAAACAAACAAAAAACAAAAACACAAGAAAACAATACAAAAAATACCCTCTTGCTGGTTTCAAACCGGCCAAACCATTTTTTCTGTTCTTGCTGGCTGCAGCAGGCTGAGGGGCAGGTTTATAGATGTAGGGTTTGGGTCTCCTGAGGCGCCCACACTCTCTCTGGGTCCACAGGTGTGGTGCCCAGGTGTTCCACAAAGCTCTATCTTTCTGGGTGGTGAGCGCATGCACTGGCCAGGCCACCTCTGGTCACCCGGACTCAGCCCACACTCTTTCCAGGGCCATGCATGGGTGCTCACAGCCCCCATGTGTTTGCCCCTCAGTCCTTACTTCCCTCTCTGTGACTTCAAGCAATGAGGTCTCTCCCCGTGCTCTAGAATGTCTTAACTGTTCAGTACACTTTTAAGGCTTTTTGTGTAATGAGGAGACGAATGTAATTATTGCAAAAATATTATGAGACCACATCTCTTGCTGTGTTTGTAAATTCTTTGACCTGTTTGTGAGAATGCAGCATCTTTTAATGATTTTATGTTTGTCATTAAATAGGGTGTTATTATTCACTCAGAAAATGTAAAACAAACACACAGGTCTGTATTCAAACACACAGCTATGCTTTTAGCAACCATTGAACTAAATGTAGAAAGTTTAAGAGATGAAATATTGAAATGAAAACGCAATCCAAAAGAGTAATTTGGTCAGCTCTACAAGGAATTACCTGATATGAATCACAAAGTTTTATCAAACAAACTGCTCATGACAGTGATAATATTAATAACAAGCCTCCTAGTACAAATGATTAATTATAAGTTAGGTAGAGCCATACATTTCTCAAATAAATCCCATATACTCATTGACTAATTTGATAGAAAGAAAGGAAAACCAATATCTTCAATAGTTTTATGCACACTTGCCTTTTCCTCTCTTCAGATATCTAGAGTGTGCTCAAAGGAGGCTTAGAGTAAATTATTTCTCCTTTTTATTCAGGAAAATATGTCTGGCCTTTATTATAATGAAAACTTGTTGATATTATATTTTTTCTTTTTTCTAAACTTTATCTTTATGGCAGTTTTACAAATTATAGGTTGAATGAGGAATTTTCACAATTGCACTGCTATTGACATTATATGACTTAATTTGATACAAATGAACATATAATTTTCAAAACCCTACATTTTTGACAATCAGTTTGGCTGAAATCAACTTTTGTTCCACCCTCTTTTTTCTTGCTAAATTGGGATTTCTATAATTATTAACTGAACTACTCCACTGGCAATTATCACACCTATATAATTAAACAGAGTATTTGGCTGATAAGATGCCAGATCTTAATATGACCCAAAAAATAACCTCAACTTCCAAATGATTATCAGGAGGAGCTGAGTTCATCCTCATGAGCTTTTCTTAGAGTGTGTCTCTCAATCACTTTGTTTCCAAAGTAGAACCTTAAAAGAAGCAAGAATAAAAATGAAGCTTTCCTGGCCATCTGATCTGGAATTAAGCCAGAAAAGACTGGTCTCCCTCAAAGGGACTAGTCATATCAAATTGAGTATTACTCACTATGTTAATGGAGGACCTTTGTTAACTCAGTGGCACAAATGAGAAGATGCTCTGAATATTTAAAGGCATAATTTATTTACTAGAGAAAAATATCCTTAAAGAATTTTAGTACCAGGAAAACAACAAAAAGAAAAAGTAGTTAATACCAGTCAAAGTTTGTATTTAGTTAATTTACTTGCAATTTATAGCAATCTGTTTTGCAAATGAACTGGAGGAAGCATTTAGCCAATCTCCAGCCACTGCCATTAGAATATAATTGTCCAGCAGGACTGTCTCACTGTTCTCAGGTTAACTGCACAAGCAGAACTTAGTGCCTGGAAAAGAGAAATTGCTCACTGTTGGAGGAATTAATATTTCTTTAGCCTTTATGGAAGCCCTGTAAAAGCCTCCATGCCAATCTTTTCTCTGTCCCACTCAATAAAGGGAAGACTAGAACTGTTCATCAAGCACAAAGTCCCCATTGCATTTAACACCATCATTTTTGTTTGCAGAATAGGTTGTTAAAAACATTTTTCAAAAAAAGCCGTTCTTAAGATAGATCAAGCAATTTGATTTTGTCCTGAGCAGTTCAGAGCCACTCACTAATTGGTTTATTAGAGTATTATAAATAATTTAGATTGAAGTTAAATATTTTGATACATCAATAATCTTCTTGAAATTAACACAGCAGGAAGGTGAAATAAAATAATTTATAAAAACCTTTGAAAAATAATTCTCTAGTCCTCCAAACATTGACAGACAGATGTTTACAATACATCTGGAGAGGCCAATGTGTACTGGGTATAAGCATGGTTCCAGAATCAGGCTGATACCAGCTCCAATCTCACCTACGCCATTTGCTGGAAAGTTTGTCTTCCTAAAACATCAGTTTCCACTTACGAAACTGAAATAGCACTAAAAGAATATAGTACGTATGTGCATTCTATCATGAAAAAATGTCCATGACATACTGCCAAATAATAAAGGCATATCTCAGAACATATAACAGTCCTTTGTAAAATGATGCCTATGCATTTTTTAAAAGAGCCAGAAAATATATACACCAAAGTGTTCATTCTAATTACTTCTGGGAAATCAAAGAGCAGAAATGGAGGAAGAGGCCCTTTCACATTTTTTTTGTAAGTTGCAAAGTACTAGAAAATAAGATTCGTTTTACAGCATTGTTTTGAGGAGTAACTGAAATAATGTGATAGGCTTTAAACTGCACATCAGTTGAACACAAATGTTAAATATTATAAATTTCAAATTTGTTGATTTATATTTCTGTTTCATTGTCATTCTATACTTATAAAATTAATCATGATATATCATGAATGAATAAACATTAATTATTAACCATAATGTATGCAATTAACCCACTATAAAGCTGCAATATATCCTACATTGGCAGAATTTAAGATTGTATCAATAGGAAACAAAATGATAGATTAATAAAGAATGCATAATATAGAATAAATCAGGGATATTTACCTGTTATAACACCACCACCTCCCTCGGTCATATTTGTATCCACTTGAGCATATTGGATAAGCTCTGATAGGTCAAATTTCTCTTACACGTATAAAGAACACAAAACCACAGAAAGGTAATATTAACAGAGAGAAAAAGTTGTGCAAAAAAATACCTTTTGTTGAAGTTTAAGAAAGACAAATCTGTATCTATAAAGGACATTTCATATAAGCCATCTAATTGCAAGGTAAACACTGTTGCTTAGCAGGTATCATCAACTTTTTTATACCATTGCTTTGTTGCTTCAGAAAGGCACTCAATAGTACCCATGGGGCCTGAATGAGTTAATTTGCTTTCCTGTGCCTTTTTAAGTACTGGGAAATATTTCAAGGCGTTGGAGGTTTCTGGTACAGAAGGCCATTTTTTATTTCTTTGCCTTTACCCTTGCCTTTTATTTCTTTTGTTAATAGTAGTATATAAGAAAATGTGGCTTTGCTCCTAAGGAAAGTATCTTTTGGTACATGGCTTGCTGAAAACATTTTTGTATCCCAAACTATTATTTTGTACAGCTTATCAGAAATGCTGACGCTCGCCCTTCCCTGGGTCTCATTTGAATTGTCAGTGCTGTTGTAATTTTAATGCACACACATTGGGACGTGTGTAGCTAATACAAATGTATGTCTCTGGCATAAATAATATTCATCGTCGAGTTTTTTTCTATGATGGTTTTATGACCAACGACCCTTCCACTAGGCAGATAATCACAAATTGTGATTTTCAATGAATCATTGGGCAATAAAGAAGTATGCGCTGTGCAAACTGAACCCTCTTTCATGTGACATGAACAGCTTCAACATAAATTATCCGTAATGGTTTCATTTGTCATGAACTGCAGCCAAAATACCCTAATGGTAAAGTTACCTCCTGCATCTTAAACTCCCCTTCAAAATTTTTTTATTGTTTTTGAGTTAAAGCTTTGTCTTCAAAAGCTATTCTGCTCTAGCAATAGTTACTAGTTCTACTGACATTGAATAGTTAGAGAGGATTAGCAATGCCAAGATTCTCATCCATGCCTTATTTGGCAGCTTGTAACCATATATGAAGGGAATATGAAGACAAAATGAATATATAAACTATAAAAGCTTAGTAAGTGATAGTCTTTTACATAGATTAATTCATTTAATGCTCACATCTTTAGAAGATAGTTTTTATTACTAACCCCATTTCACAATTTCACAGATATGGAGCCTAGGCTTAGAGAGGTAAGGTAGCCACACAGCCAGTAAGTGATGGAGTCAGCAGAAACCCCAGACTCCTGAGTTCCAGGCTGTTAGCCCAAGTATTTGTCAATTCTATACACAGTCCTTTGTATTATTTTGCACAAGGTATTTTGGGTGCTGTGGAAGAGATGGACAAACAAGGCACAGCTCTGCCCTCAACTTGCTCAAAATACAACAGAAGAAACAGACATATACATACAAGTAATAAGGGGTAAAACATGACAGTTTCTAAAAATGAGGGGTAGAAAATGTGAACTGAGAGTAAGAAAAGTTTCATGCTAAAGAGTTTGAATTGAAAATGGCACAAGCAACTGCAATAACTTCGTGCGGAGATAGATTACATTCTGAGCACCAAGAAGCTCTCCCGCACCATGTGCACACGCACATCTGAACTCAAATGAGGACCCTCTTGGAAGAAAAAAATTAATGCACAGTCCCTGAAGGAAACTTCAGTCAGCAAGGTCTGGCTGGTGACCAACAAGGAAGCCCAGCTGCCCGGCCCACAGCAATCCACATCCCTCAGCAATTCACTCTCTGTGAGCAAACGCTCTACACCATCTGTGAATTTAGAAAAAAAGAGACAAAAACCGCATCAGCTCAGCCAAAAGCAAGAGCTTCCAAAAATGAAAGTACAACCAGTTTGTGCAAAAGGACATTTCATCAAAGATCCAGCTTTTTAGTTCTAGGCTGACCTGCAGGTCAGCTCAGTTTAAACAAACAAACATTTGTTGAACCACTTCATGTGCCAGGGATAATAAGAGCTGCTGAAAATAAAGAGATAATAAGGAAAGTTTCTTGCCTTTCAGGAGCCCATACTCTAGCAGAAGAGACAGATGTGTACACAAAGTGTACTCAGTGTGCTCTGCAAAAGCACAATTTGGTCCAACTAGAGAGATCTAGTGGGCTCGCCCAAAGCAGGGCTTCTCAAATGTAATAGTGTCTATAGATCACCTAGGAACTGTCATAAGCAGATTTTTGCCCTGTTCATCCAGTGTGGGGCCTTGGATTCTGCATTTCTAACAAGTTGACTTGTGAAGTTAAAGCCGCTGGTCTAAGGACCACATACTGAACATCAAGGTTAGAGGAGATCACCATGCTTGAGTGTGTTGTGATTAGTGAGACAAAGAAGCCAGGAAAGGGCACTTTACTGAGGAAGATTTGAGAAAAGCAAGCTTGTGTGAGCCAGCCAGTGACCAATGACAAAGCTGAAAGAAGTCCCCTCTTTTCGGGGCAAGAAAAGCATGAGGCTGGTGTCTAAAGAGATTAGCAGGAGCCAGCTCTTGGTGGAAACTTGCCTTTTATCCTATAGGTAGGTCAATGATTCATAAACCATCAGTACTTAAAGTCACCTTAAGAGCTTGCTTATAATCCAGATCCCTGGACTCTGCCTCCACTAGACTTCGATTCTAAAGCTGTTGGGATAGTAATCTGAATTTTTTTACAACATCCCTCCCTAGCAGATTACTAAGCAGTTGATTAACAGACCACACTTGGAGGGAAAAATGGCACAGATGGTGGGCAGGGCTGAGAGTTTTAGCCAGAAAAATGAGATTTGCTTTTTGTAAAGTCATTGTAGAGCTAGTGATTTAAATTAGAGAAGTCTGGAAATATTACTACTTAGGAGCTTGTTAAAATAATGCAATCAAGTGATGAGAGAAGTCAGAAATAGAGCATTCAGAGGAGAGGACAAATTTGAGAAACACTTGGAAATGTCAGGACTTTCTAGCTGATTAAATGCAAGGTGTGAGGGAGGTAGAATAACCTATGTGAATCCCAGCATTTTGCCCTACATTGGTGAAACCACCAACTGAAATAAAAAATAAAAATAAAAAAAAAAAAACAAGTTAACCACTGGTTTAGGTGAAAATGATGATAAATTTCAGTTTGGGTAGCTGGCTTTTAGATTTCAGAGGTTCAACCCAAAGTGAATGGGCACCAGATGGTTTGTTATCTAAGACAGGAGTTCAGGAGAGAAATAGGGGCTGGAGGTCTCACGCAGAGATAGAAATACAAAACCTCTATAGTTATCTGCCTCTTTCATTTCTCAAAATTCAAGGCCAATGCCTAAAA
This sequence comes from Artibeus jamaicensis, assembly GCF_021234435.1. Lineage (NCBI taxonomy): Eukaryota > Metazoa > Chordata > Mammalia > Chiroptera > Phyllostomidae > Artibeus > Artibeus jamaicensis. The sequence goes on from NW_026522030.1 coordinate 62,053,869, forward strand.
TGATATGGGTAGATTTTAATGTTCTTAGCTTTATACTTTAATCTCTTTGGAAACAATTTCATGATTTTCAGCCACAAATAGCCTACAGGAAATTAAAATAAGAGTTTTAATAAACACCATCAAAGGGAGGCCTCTGGGTGTCCATGGACAAGAGAAGTGCTCTATCACACAAAGGAATCACCATTTGAGGCATCCTTTTGGTTTTTTATATAATAACCTACAGATATGTTTTATTGATCTTAGAAACAGAGGAATGGGGAGGGGAAGAAAGAGAGAGAGAAAGAGAGGTTAATGTGAGAGAGAAACATCAGTTAGTTGCCTCCCATATGTACCCCGACCAGGGATGGGGAACCTTCAGCCTAGGTATGTGCCCTGACCAGGAATCAAACTGCCAGACTTTTGTTTCACAGGATGATACTCTTGCCAGCTGAGCCAACCGGTCTGAGGCACCATCTTTTTTCCACCAAGGTCAGGCAGTTGTGAATGGGGGCATACCCCAAGCCAGTATGTAACTCACACTAAAAATAATATAATTACAAAATAGAAAGATGGGAGAGATGTTAAGGTATGTAACCCATGATCGTCTGAGAAATAAATCACCATAAGCTCTGTGTCAGCACGCTCACTTATTTAATTAAGAACATGTAAAGTAACTAATTCAAACATCACCCACTGCCATCAATCAATTATGGCTTTTGGTTGAGCAGATAATATGATCAATAATGAGTTCATTCCTCTTCCAAAAGTGATTCCTCAATTCTGTTAAACATTAGTAGAAAGCATAGTTTGTACTTACTACAAATATAAGTTTTGGCATGCTTAAAATACTTTTACTTTAAAATATTGAGGGTATAGTTATTACATGGATATAGGTAGCTATAGAATATCCCACTTTGATGAAAAGAGGAAAAAATTAAAGTAAGAGGAGGTTGATTCTCAATTGCCTTCTTTAGGTTTTGCCACATACAAACCTGAAGCAGAGGGGTGCATCAGTACCAGATTTAGGCTCTCTGTGCAATGCTGGGTGAGCATTTGCACAAACTGAGATATACTCACATAGTGGAAGAACATGCTGATGTTGAAAATGATGTTGATAAACTTGGGAAATACACAGGACAGACATTGTTTTCCATTTTAAAAAATACAAAATTGTATAAGAGAAATATATGTATTGTACTAAAAAAACAAAATTTGGACAGAATATTGAAATGATATCAAAGATGATTTCTTGGGGATAAGATTATAAGATTTTGGGCTACTTTTTCACTGTTTGTTCCAGTTTGCAACTAACTTTCTGAAATGATAAAAATTTAATTTTATGATCATAAAATGTAGGCGATCACACACAAAGCAACCAAGTCCTTTTTGTTTGTATTTATTTCCTCTGTGCTTCTGTTCTCAGCCTGTTCTCTGAATTTGACATTGGAAGGTCCAGTGGGTGATCAGCAGAGAAGGGGGCTCACCAAATAACCAGACATAGGGCTGGGTCAGCACTAGAAGCAGAAAGGCCCAGGACACCTAGGTTGTTGTCTCCTTCCTCTTTATTAAGCCCTTCAAAGAACTCCCCATAACCTTCATATACTAACTGCTGAGGGGTATCAGGTCTCTTTGATATCTCACACCATCTTTTTTGTTATTATATTTGTGGGATAAAAATCAATACCACACAGAACATCTCTGTTTAAACTGTTTTTCATAAAATGTGGTATATCATGTTATATTTCTATTGAAGAAAAAGCCCGTTTATATTTAGGATATAACATCTGTTAGAAGAGCTATTATCAAAAAGATAGGAGGTAACAAGTGCTGGCAAGGGTATAGAGAAAAAGGAACTTTTTCACACTGTTGTGAGAATGCAAATTGATATAGCCACTATTTTAAAAATTGTGGAAGTTTCTAAAAAAAGAAAAGGAAGACTGGAACTACCATATGATCCAGCAATGCCACTTCTGGATGTATAGCTTAAGGAAATTAAATTCTGTCTCTAAGAAGGATCTGTACAGCCACATTCACTGCAGCATTATTTACAATAGCAAGAATATGGAAACAATCCAAGTGTCCATACACAGATGAATAAAGAAAAAGTGGTATATACAATGGGATATTATCAAGCCATAAATAAGAAGGAAATCAACATGGATGAATCTTTAGGGCATTAAGTGCAATAAGTCAGACAAAAAACTGGGAGCAGGGCATGGGGGGAAGGGCAGGGGAGAGCAATGGGGGGAAAATTGAGACAACTATAATTGAACAATCATATAAGCAAACAAGGTAACAGGTTTTATTTTTTAAAAGAAATCAGATTATATATGATCCCACTACATGTGGAATCTTAAAAAACAAACTTACAGAAACAGAGAACAGATTGGTGTTTACCATAGGTATAGGGCAGGGGCAAATGAATTAAAGTAGTCAGAATGTAAAAACTTCCAATTATAAAACAAATAAGTTCTGGGGATGTAATGTACAGTATGATGGCTATAGTTAACAGTCCTATAGAATATACTTGAAAGTTGTTAAGAGCATAAATCTTAAAGTTCTTACCACACAAAAAAAGATAGGTAACTATGGGAGGTGATGGATCTGTGTGTGTTAACTTACATGACTGTGGCAACCATTTCATAATATATAAACAGATCACATAATTTATCACATTGTATACCTTAAACTTACACAATATTGTGTCAATTATATCTCAATAAAAATGAAAAAAGATATAACATCTAAACCCTTTTCAGGTATTGATATGTTAAACCTTTCCATTGCCAACAGAAATAATTGTTTTCTTTACACCAGGATGTACCACTTCCAAAAAAATTTCAAATTAAATATTCACGATCATGTTCTTAAAGTATATTTCCATCGTACAAAATAATATTCCACTTAGGAACTTATGAAACAGTGATCCTTAAAAGAATTTCAGAACCAATCTGTTCTATCTTCAAGAATGATTCTATTTGGTATAGTTTTTGACAATTTGATTTGCATACTATATTCATGAAGCTTAATTGCATTAGCATAATTGTAGTTCTGGGCTTTAAAATATGTAATATGATTCTGCCCCATTTAGTTTTTCAGGGACTTTGTGTAGCATTTTAAACACTTTCAATGACAAAAACAAACAAACAAAAAATAAGAAGATAATTTTTTCCAATAATCTGATTAAATGGTAACATCACACAGAAAATCAGAGTTAATAATCCTTGTCCCAGACCACCTTTTCCAGCAGGCAACCCAAATGCTACTTCAACAGTTCCCAATAGGCCAGTGAAGCAAGTTAGAATTTCCTGCTGTTTTCTCCTCTTCTCTACCTTCATCAAGTAATATAGCTTTATGCCTGAATATTAGAGCATCTGTTTTATGTAGAGAGAAACCAAAAGGTGAAAGGAAGTTCAAGAAGAGAAAACAGAGCAAAACAAAAAGAAAATTATAGAAATAGGAAAGAATAGGAAAGGCCAAAATGTGAGATTCATGAATACCTCTGCATGATAGAAATTGAGATAATAATATAGTAACAAATAGGCCTATATTTGTTCTATCTACCATGGTTTTTATGCATATAAATATTTAATTTGCAAGGATCTAGGCTAATCCTTCCTACTTAAAACATTTTCAAAACTGTGGTTTCAGAAATTGTTTCTTAAAATGTATGACTAATAAAGAGATACAGGCTTATATGTGCTAGAAATTTAGTAAATTTTAGAGCTGCTTCAAATTCAGAAATCAACCCATCCAACTCTTTCTATGAAATGTGAGCACACTGAGGTTTGAGTAGGCTCTTACAAACACCCCAGCAAAGGGCAGAGGGCAGAGGGCAGAGGGCAGACAGGCTCACAGATGCTGATTCTGTTTTAGAAGAATTTTGCCAGAGGTTTCACATTGTTAGCAGTAGAGCCACAGAGATTTGGTTGATACAGCTCAAACTATCATTGTTAAACTCAAATAAAAAGTTCCCTGAAATGACTATTTTCCAGGATCCTTTTCATTGCAACATAACAGCAGCCCTGGGCCAGAGTCTGATCCTGGAGTTACAACACTCATATCATTTTCCATGGCTCTATGAGAGAAACATGGGTGATTTATATAGTAATAATGACTAATAACAGTTAATATATTCTGACTCTTCTACATCAGCATATTTTTAAGCACCTACACATACCATATTATTTAATCCTCACAATAATCCTAAGTAGTAGGTGTTCTTATTATCTCCCATTGACAAATAAGGTAACTGAGACACAGAAAGTTTGTGTTATTTTCTCAGTCACTCCACTATATAGAAATTTGATTTGATTTTCACAACTATAATAACTCTCTGATATTATTATTTTCATTGTACAGATGGGTAAATAGAGAATCAAAGGAATCAAAGAGCTACTCTAAGATGGCTGAAACCATTGGTGTTAAAACCAGCTTTTGAACTAAGCTCTGATTCACTCATTCTGTATGGTCTTTATGTGTGCTCCCTGTGGAAGTCCTCCTTGAAAGGTATTACTTCCACAGGCCATTTCTGTATTGACACTGGTGAAAGGTACTGTACGTGGGAGGCCAGATCCAGCCATTGGTATGGGGAATGGGCCTCATCAGAATGTTGACGAAATGGTACACTGAGGTGTATATTTTGGAAAAGGTAGGTGATAGTACTCAGAATTGGTATTATGAATAAGGATGGAATGGAAACCAGGGCTCGAGGTAACAAAAGATTTCTTAACTTAAGTCAGGTTTGTTCCTGGGAATTGGAGAATGACAGTGTGAAGGAAAAGGCATGAGGTGGGGAATCTTGTGGACTTAATACCAATTATGTTAGAAACAGGTGCTGCTACCTCTCAAATGGAGACAAATGCGGACTGGTTAATAAGAGTGTATAGAGGCACTTTGAGAGAAAAAAATGAGTTATACCTTCAGGATACAAATGCTATAACAATAAAGATGATCAAGAGCATATCCAAAATGAGTTCTTACTATGTGTTCTTACTATAAAACATTAGGACAACTAGTTAGTATATTCAACCTCTGAGGAATGAGCTATAACTATCTCCAACTTGCAGATAAGATAAGCAAATTATGGAAAGGTTCAAGGGCTATTTTAATGACACAAAAATTTTAGGTAGCGTAAGTGAGAAAGAAATTTAATTTAAAGCAAGCAGGTGATAAGAACCCCAAGGTGGACCTACAGCATTTTCCCGAGAAACTTGTTTTAAACTTACAAATTAATCTCCTAACCTCTTTCACTGAAATCCTGCACCACAGCCCAGTTCTTGACTCCTTAGCACCATATTCTGTTTCTTTTAATGAATAATAACAATAGCTAACATAAATTAGGTTTTTATGCTGTGGGCAGGATTATTCCAAGTATTTACATATTGGGGCAGAACCCATAATGTGTGTCAAAAATTCCTTTTCTCTCCTCATTTTGGAGTTTCTTCTAGTAGCAGGAGATGCCTGAAGTGCCATGTACCACTTCTCAGCTGTGACAGAGAAAAGGCCATGCCAGTCCTGCTGCCCTTCTATTCCCTCGTGCAGCCAAGCAGAGGCCTGTGGTCCAGGTGGCCAACCTCCAGGATCCAAGGAGTCTGGACTGCCAAGCAGCTGCGCAGACATCAGCTGCCTCAGAGGCCCACCGAACCCATCAATGACTGTGTAAATGAGAAATAAACCTTCATTGCATTAAGCCAAAAATTTTAGGTTCATTTTCAATGTACTCTAACATCTCCTGAATGGTAACATTCACAACTCGCTTAACCCTCCTAATATTCTATGACTGTCAGAGGAGAAAAGGGATATGTATACACTTTCCAATGTGACAAATTACAGCTAAAATGCAATTCCAATGATCCAACCCTATTAAAGCTAAAAATGAAATTCTGCCTTGTTCCACCTTCTGAAAAGAGTATCTAACATAGCATACTTGAAAAATGATTATGGTAAAAATAGTATACCAAGGCTGGTTTTATAATTAGAAAGATTCCAACTTTAGCTTGCTGCAAGTAACAAAAACAAAACGTGTTGCTCAACCGAAAAAAAAATGAATAAAAATGATTTCAATTTTTAGGAAAATATTTCACAGATTAAAATAATCAGGTAAAAGTTAGTAGGAAGTTACTAATAATATATAATGATCTCTAGGGGAGATAAATTTGTTTTTTGTTCTTGAGAGAAGGATTTTTATGATGATTTACTAAGCAATAGAAAAAATGTATCAAGAGAGAGAAAAGTATAAAGGTTGAGAGAGAGATTAGTTGCCTTTTGCCGCACAGTCCATAATGAGGATGATTAGAAGAGACTATAATTGATTACTAAAACCTCTCAGCCTGTCCATAAGAGGAATTATGGAGAATTAATCTTCAGAGTTATAATAAAATAGATGATGATAAATATTACATGTAACTATCAATGTGGAACAGAACAATAGATGAGAAATAGGAAGTTAAATAATGACTTCTTGCTTTTTTGTGATAAGTTGGTAAAGGCACTACACATAGTTCTCAGAAATGCATCAACAGAAAAATAATATTAATTATTGCTAATGTTATAGGGTGATTTCTCTATACTAAGCACTGTTTGAGATATTTCCCATTGAATAACTTTAATTTTCACAATTAACATGGTATTCACATCTTGGGTTTCAAAAGAAGATAACTGAGACAGAGAAACTTTAACAACTTGTCTAAAGTCACAGATATAAAAAGTAGTAGAGGCAAGATTTAAGCCCAGAATCCAGCTCCAAAGGCTGTGCTATTAACCACCATGCTCACTACCTCTCTTCCAAGTCACCGAATACGGACAGGTAGTAATGATGCCTTTGTCCTCTGATCATGGAAAGAGCATGAGGCATAAATTCAGAAGAGCTGAGTTTCCTTTCCATCCACTCTTACCACTTACCAAGATCGAGACCCAGATGGGGTGTGTTCTTTGTAAGCTAGGATATCCATGATCCATGATCCACAGCATAGGGTTGTCATGATCAAACAAGCAGAGGGAAGATGTGGGAAGTGCTTTGTAAACTGCAAATTGTTTTGTACATATAAGAAATTAAGTTCAGAACACAGCACAGATAAGCACTGAGAGCATTTCATGTAATTTCCTGGGAGTATTAGTCAGCTCATTTTGCCATTACAAAGTACCATAGGTTGGGAAACTTAAATAATAGATTCTTTTTTTTCTTCAGAGCTCTGTAAGCTGGAAGTTTGAGACCGGAGTACAGCATGGTCAGATTCCAGTGACAGTGGTCTTCCCAGCCTTCTCCACCATGTCCTATCAAGGCATAAAGGGACAGAGGAAGAATAAGCCCTCTGAAGGCTCCTTTGATAAAGGCATGAATCCTCTAATGAGGGCCTACCCTTAGGACCTCATCTAAACCTCTCCTAAAGGCCCTATCTCCAAATACATCACATTGGGGATGAGGGCTTAAACATATGAATTTAGCTAAGACAAAATTCAGTCCCTAGTACTCAGTGAAAAAACAAAGTATTTCTTTGTGTGTTATTTCGGGTAGGGAATCTGGAAAATATGTTAAATATAGGAAGAAAGGAAAACCTTCTGAAAACAGCACTAAATGTTTGGTAAATCCATTATATCACAGAGGAAAAAAAGGATCAGATATGCATATATGTTTAAAATGATTGTAAAATCCTTTGAAAAAGAGGGTAGAACTCCTCATTGGAGAAATGCTTAAAAAACAAGCTATATTGTATGAGGCACTTTACAGTAGCGGGTGAAAACAGGATGTCAAGATCTAAGCTTTGATCTAGACTTCACCATTCTGTGTAACCTTGGCCAAGTCACTTAATTTTTCTAGGTGTAGCATGCCTATTGCTAGAGTTCCCTGCCTAGCAACTTACAACCAACCATAGGTCTTAGTTATGTTCCACAAAGCTGTACATTCTCCATTGCTAGAGATAGTCTTTGTCTTGAATCTCTGCTAATTCGAGCTCTTATGCTGAATTTTTAACATTCATATGACCAATTTTGGAGTCAATCTGCACATGGAAGTCTTGTAAGAATACTTAAACATACCCAAAAGTGACTTCTTGGTACCCAGTGTAACTCCACTTACTCTCATGAAAATTTTCAGCAGTATGATTTTTCCAACTGGCTACACAAAAACTGAGTCATTCTTGACTGCCCTCTTCTCTCACACTCCATATTGTAGCAGCTTTGCCTTCAGAATTCAACCATTCTAACTATTTTCACCACATCTTTTCTCATAACATCACCTACATAGATTATTGCTAAACATTCTACTTATGGTCCCTTTTGTTCCCACACTTGCCTGCCCACAATATGCTTCCTATGCCATAGAAATATTTCAAATGCCCATGTCAATGCAAGTGGGCCAATTTATTATAACTTTTTCATTTCTGTACCTGCATATATATTAACAAATTAAACAACTGAGTTAAAACCTATTTGTGACTTTTTCTAAGAAACATTATTGAATAATTTTGAAATCTATGACTATAAGCAGGAATTAAAGTGATGAACCAAAAAGGAGAAACAAAAATAATGTACACATACTCACAAAAATACTATGAGACAAAAAGTAAGAGACTGTGCCAATTACGTTCCCAAGGATGTTGGAGAATTAAAAAGATGAAGTTGAGGCCCTGGCTGGGAAGCTCGTTTCATCAGAGCATCATGTTGATATATCAAGGTTGCCAATCCCTAGTCAGGGCAGATAAAAGATTCAGCCAATGGTATAAGTAAGTGGAACAACAAAGTGATCTCCCTTTCTCTCAAATCAATAAATGAATTTTTAAAAAAGATACTGAATTTGGGATTCTTCGTGTAAAAGATTTATTTACTAAAAGACTAGAAATAAAATCTACATATCCAAGTCCATATTACTGATGTAAAAGTCATGTGTAAAGAGTGTGTAGACTCCTGTTTGGGTCAGAGGCTTTGACATGATATACTGAGGGAAGAAAGAGACTGCATCTCTGAGCTCAGGTTGGCACTTCTCAGCCAAACCTTCTGAATTCTCACTACAGCTCCAGGACCAGCAGGGGCAGATTCAGACTCCTAAAGGCAGTTCCCAATTGACAAACCAGTGATGCTCCAGCAGTTCATTTGAAAATTGACTGTGTGGAAAACACAGCATTTTTTTCTCATAAAAAAAAAAGAAAAAACAGTGTTATTAATGGTGTTGGGGTGGGTCCCATGGCCAACACATAAAGGCTCATTTAGCCATAACAAAGCTGAAACTCAGCACATTTGCTGCAGAAAAATAATTCTCTTGCAACTAATAATGAAACAAAACAGAAAAACCTATAAACTTGAATAAAAAAATAGTGGTTTATTTCTCTTGAGTGCTGCTGCTTATAAAGGAACAGTTTTAATTAAAAGAGGATGTGAGTCTAGATGGAAGTGTTGATGGAGAGTCTAGAGGGGACTGTGGAGAACTCATGAAGCTGTCTTTGGTTATTCTTATTTCACTTTAAAACATAAGGTTGTTTTTTTAAATATATATCTGTATCTACTTGTAGCATTGTTTTTGTGTATGTCATAATGTACATATTTTTTAATTCTAAAAATAAGAAAGGTAAAGGAAATAGGAAGTAAGAATATGCTAATAACATAGCCTGAAGAAAGTAAAAAAAATGTAAAAAAGATAACTAGAAGGATGGATTTGTGTATGTGCAAGAAATAGTAACATAGATTAGCTGAGAAGAAAAGGGCAGCTAGTTAGGGCTTCCAGCCAAGATGGAGGCATGAGTAGATACACTGTGCTTCCTCTCACAACCAAAAGAAAGACAACAACAAATTTAAAAAAAAATCAGGACTGCCAGAAAATCAAACTGTATGGCAGTCCAACAACCAAGGAATTGAAGAAGAAACATGCATCCAGACTGGTAGGAGAAGTGGAGACAGGCAGCCAGGGTGGAGAGGACTCACAGCAAGGCAGCAGCTGAAGGACCTCAGTGGGCAGCAGCTGGTGGAGTGAACAAGGCAATGGCTGGAAGAGTGGGTGTTCCCACATTTGCATGTGGATAAACTGGGAGGAACTAATAGGGAGCTAGAGAGACTGAGCAACCCAGGGTTCCAGCACAGAGAAATAAAGCCTCAAAACCTTTGACTGAAAAACCCTGTGGGTGTTGTGGCAGTGGAAGAAACTCCCTGCCTCATAGAGTTCGCTGGAGAGACCCAGAGGGTCCTAGAATGTACACAAATCCATGCACCTGGGAATCAGCACCAGAAGGGCCCAATTTGCTTTTGGGTAGTGGCAGAAGCGACTGAAAGCCAGCAGAGATCTGACCAACAAGGAATGAGCTGACTATTCCCTCCTGGACCTCTCCCCCACAACAGCTCCACAGTGCAGCAATGTGGGTTGGCCTGGCCTGGTGAATATCCAAAACTCCACCACTTACTACATAACAAGCACAGCAAGACAAAAAAAAAATGACCAAAATGAAAGCACAGATCGAAGCTCCAGAAAAAATACAACTAAGTGTTCAAAAGATACCAACCTATCAGATGCATAGTCCGAAACACTGGTAATCAGGATGCTCACAGAATTGGTTACATGGTCACAAATTAGAGGGGAAAAATGAAGGCTATGGAAAGTGAAATAAAGGAAAATGCACAGGGAACCAACAGTGAGAGGAAAGAAACCAGGACTCAAATTAACAGAAGGAAGAAAGAAACATTCAACTATAATAGAATGAAGAAACAAAAATTAAAAAAAAAAAATGAGGAGAGGCTTAGGAACCTCCACGACATCTTTAAACATTCCAAGATCTGAATCATAGGGGTGCTGGAAGAAGAACAAGAGCAAGAAATTGAAAACTTATTTGAACAAAGAATGAAGGAGTACTTCCCCAATCTGGTGAAGGAAATAGATTTTCCAGGACATCTAGGTAGCTCAGAGGGTCCCCAAGGAGTTGGACCCAAGGAAGCACATACCAAAGCACAGTATAAGTAAATTATTCAAGGTTAAAGATGGGGAGAGAATCTTAAAAGCAGGAAGAGAAAAGGAGACAGTTACCTACAAGGGAGTGCCCATAAGACTATCAGCTCATTTCTCAAAAGAAACCTTACAGGCAAGAAGGGGAGGAAAAGAAGTATTTGAAGTCATGAAAGGCAAGGACCTACCTCTAAGATGACTCTATTCAGCAAAGCTTTCATTTAGAATGGAAGGGCAGATAAAGTGCCTCCCAGATGAGGTCAAATTCAAGGAGTTCATCATCACCAAGCCCTTATTATATGAAATGTTAAAGGGGCTTATCTAAGAAAAAGAAGATGATCAAAATATGAACAGTAAAATGACAACAAATTCACAGTTATTATCAACCAAGCCTAAAAAAAAACCTAAGCAAACAACTAGAACAAGAACAGAATCACAGAAATGGAGATCACATGGAGGGTTATCAGGGGGTGGGAGGGGGATAATGGGAAAAAAGCTACAGAGAATAAGTAGCATAAATGGCAGTAGAAAATGGGGGGGAGGGGTTAACAATAATATAGGAAATGTAGAAGCCAAAGAACTTGTATGTAGATCCATAGACATGAACTAAAGGTGGGAAATGAGGGTGGGAGGGGTTGTGCAGGGTGGAGAGGAATAAAGGGGGGAAAATGGGGCAACTGTAATATCATAATCAATAAAATATATATTATTTTAAAAGTTATATAATAGATGTTTAGATATTCATTAAATAAAAGACTGAATATAAGAAAGTTACTGGCAAAACTAGTATTAGAACCCTGGGCTCCTGGTTTCTTACTAATTATTCATACATTCATTAATACATTTATTTACAAACACATTATATGCCAGGTATTTTTCTATGCTTTCAGAATCTATTTAAGGAGACAGACATTTAAAAAACACTTGCAGCACATGTTAGTGAGTATAGTGAGATAAGAATAAGGAACCAGGAGGATATGAAGTTGAAAGAGTCATGTCTATCTGGAGGAGTCAAGAAAGGCTTAATGAAGAGACTGTGCTTGGGTCCTAAAGGACAAGTAATAACCAGTTTATCAGGCAAAGAATGAAAGAGTACAGAATGAGAAGCAGAGGAAAATGCACGGGCACTGGAGATATCTCATACCCAAATGTAGATGATATTGAGGGACTAGAAACAATAGAAGTTAACAAGAGAAGCAAACAAAAGACATGCTTATTGATGGCCTCCCTTTGGGGGGGCCACCATCATCTCCCATGTTCTGAATTGTGGCTGGTACATAAAATAGCAAGTGCTACTTTCTCGGAAGCATTGGAAAATATCTCTTTTTAGCTAACTGTCTTTGTAACTGACCCTTGGCTAACCCTTTACCTAACTGATGAGAGGGAAAGAGTCTAGGATCCACTGGCCCATGTTGCCTTTGAAGGCAGGATTAATGTGTTCAGTTATCCAACCCAGCTCTTTTTCAACCTATCTACTCTGAATAACCATGTTCTGTTTTTTAATCTCCAAGTAATAGGTGGAGGCCTAGAGGTTGGAAACAGTGTTTCTCTGCTCAGTAACAGGATGATTCTGGGATGAAAAGAAATAAAAAGGTAATTCTGATCAATGATCTAAGTTATTTCCTCCAATACAGATTTTCTAAGGGGGGATGAAAAGGAGATTATATGTGGTACCTGAGTTTTATCTGTTTCTTAGTTGATAGAGAACCTACTGGAATAGTGTGGCTGGTTCTAACAAGGTCCTCAACAGCTTTACTGATCATATCAAGCAAATCTGGACATTTACCTTCCACAGGCAAGGAGCATTGGATGTGGAGTTTTATAGAAGAAACTGTCTAACAATTTATAATAAAAATTTTTGATAGGCAACAGTTATTAACACATCTAACTCTTTCTAGAAAAAATTACATAAACTTTAAAAGAACTACAAAGAATCGCCTTAACTTCATATTGATCACCAGAGAGCAAATGGAGCTATAAAAAAAGGTAAAAATTATATTTTGAATTTACCTACAGTAAAAATGTTTCAAAGCACACTTGGGAAGTTGGGATACTGTATTATGAGCACAATTTTGCTAGAAGGAACACAATTGGACAAGTCAATTTCTCTGAAGGGACTCTGAAATCCTTTTACTATAGTGTACATGAGGGTTCTTTGTAAAATGACTTGACATATAAAGATAACCTAGTTATCATTTTGTCCTGTCAAAAAAGAGAAAATGAGAATCTACCACAGAGTGTCTTGATTTTAGGCAAAGGGTATTGTATGGCCTATTAATAGTATTAATATTACTGACAGAATACACATTCGAAAAGACACATTTTTTATGAAAGAGATTTACAAAACTATTTAAATTTTTGTTATTGTTCAAGTACAGTTGTCTCCATTTCCCCACCACCACTCCCCCCCACGCCACCCATCCCTGCCTCTCATCCTCAGTCCCACCCTCCTTTGGCTTTGTCTATGGGTCCTTTATACATGTTCTGTGAAGACTCTTCTCCTTCTTTCTCCCATTATCCCCCTTCCACCTCCCCTCGGGTTACTATCAGTTGGTTCTTTATTTTAATTTCTCTGGTTATATTTTGCTTACTTGTTTGTTTTGTTGATTAATTTTCACTTATAGGTGAGCTCATATGCTTTACAAATCTTATAGTCAGCTAGAAAAAAAATGATGTAAGTGTGTATTTTAAAGACCATAACTGAAAAATAAAATATGCTATACTCCTTTAGAGAAGTGAAAGGATTATGCTGTTTAATCTTCTGTGAGTTCAATATGTGTAGTTCAATCCGGAGGAACTCCTGTGGGGATATAATTAATGATATTTTGTGGCTCCAATTAAAATGAGATTCTTAATCTGTCTAATGTGTTGACCTACCTTTACAGAGAAGAAAAATTATACTACAGACACACCAAGCAATTAAACTTACATTAATGCTACCAAGAAGTGTGAGTAACTTTTTCTTATTGGAAAATACTCCATAAGGTCAGTACATCTGACAAATTTTCCATCCTAAAACAGAATAAACAATTTCTTGACATTATGAATATATCCATTATGCCTATTTTAGCAGTGCCAACATACAAATATCACCCTTAGGCTGTGAGCTATCACTGTGCCTCAAATTTCATGTCCCTTCTTAGAAACTAGACATTCATCATAAACTACAATAAAGAAGTTCCAATTATTGTCCCCACTTAATTCAGGCCTGATTTAAAAAGAAGAAAAGTTTAAGAAGGGAGTAAGAGCTTCCGTTTATAAAAATAGTAATCCACTTTTTATTAGTACAAATTACATATTGTATATACCCAATCTAGGTTTATGAACAAATGTTTTATAAGTGAAAAAGCCAGTAACAAAGGGACAAATATTGTATGATAGCACTTATGTGAGCTATGTAGAATACCTAAATTTATAGAGACAGAAAATAGAATATTGGTTTCCATCAATGGGGGGAAGGGTGGCATGGGGACTTGGATGCTGGGTACAGAGTTTCAGTTTCAGAAGAAGGAGTTGTGGAGGTGCATAGTGGCAATGGATGCACAATAGTGTAAATGCACTTACTACCACTGAACTGTACACATGAACACAGTTAAAATGGTCAATTTTATATAATGTATATTCTATCACATTTTTTAAAAATACTGTCTTACTATATCCCTCATTTGGAGGATGAATTTCTTCCTAAAGCTATCTGATCATTTTTCAAAGGCTCTATCCCACCCCAGCCACCAAAACTAGAATACAGTAACCTCAATAGAGGCTGTTTTTGCTTAAACCCTGATCCAAACTAATAATCTTATTTTTTCTCAGTTTTTCAAAATTTTAATTTTATTTTCTCAAAAATAATTGAGTGTCCACTATTTGCTGAGTGTTGGTTTAGCTTCCTTATGCAGTAATGATCCAAAAAGTTGTCTTTTTCTTTTAACTTTTCTCATAATGCTCACATTCTTTTTCTCTAACAACATGTTTCTTTCTCTAGCAACAGAAATTTCTTTCACTCAGTTTTGGCCCTACTGGTCCTGCAATGAATGAATGAACCATTTACAAAGGCAACTTCCTGTGAAACAAGCTGAGACTTTGAAACAAAGTTCCTGCCAGTTTTAGGAAATCTTGAGATTGTTTGACATGAGTTTTATCATGCACCTCTCCTGGGATCAGTGAGAACAGGGGACCCAGGACCAAAAAAAAAAAAAATACAAAGGAAGAAATTCTTAAAAGTTCAAAATGACTAAAAAGCTACAGTGGGATAGTATACGTTGTCTGTCCAGAAAAATTTTAGCCATTGTTAATATAAGAGAACACTTTGCCTGACTGACATCAGTGTAACCCGGCAGCAAAGGAGATTGGACTGGAATGTGCATGAGTGAACAATGACAACTTCACTGTACTAGTCAGTGTGAGTGGTAGATGCCATTGAATGAGCCTATGTATGGTGTGGCTGTCACATTCACAATGACTGAGTGCATAGAGCAATGAATCTGCGTCAGAGTTTTCGTTAAGCCTGAACATTTCTCCATGGAAGCTATTTAGATGATTCAGAAGGCCGCAGCTATGAGCAGCTTCATCACAACAAAGCCCTGCCCATGCCACAGGTCTCATGCAAAATTTTTTATTGAAACACCAAATCACCCAGGTGACTCAGCCCTTCGACAGCCCACATTTGTCACCCTGTGACTTCTAGCTTTTCCCAAAACTAATATTACCTTTTGCAAGGGAAGAGATTTCAGATCATAAGATTCAGGAAAATATAATGGGGCAGCTGATGGTGACTGGGAGGTCTTAAAGTGCCTACTGTGAAAGGGACGGAGGCAACATTGTCCTATGCACAATGCTTCTTATATCTCATATCTTCAATAAATATCTTTATTTTTTATATTACATGGCTGGACACCTTCTAGATAGACCTCATGTGATTTGAGATTGAACATCCATTTTTTTTATTCTGCCAAATATAGAAGAGGTGAGAAATATCATGTTTTTTAAAGTAAAATTCAAAATTAATATTAAATCAGATATTAAGTTATATTAAATACATATTCATACTGAAATTAGATATTGATATTGAGTTGACATTAAGTAGAAACTCTAGGGAAACAGCATGTGAAGGAAACTTCTGAACTTTAAAATATCTTTTTCTCCAGATCTACTCCACCATATAGAATTCATGGCCTTGAGTATTTTTTTCAGGGCTGTGCCAGGATAAACTGGGGCCCATTGTTAACCTTTTGGTGCACTCTATCATGAATAAATGTCCACTTTCCTTGTACTTACTAACATCTTCCAACAGAAGAGTTAGCTTTAAAAATATATATTTCATGTATATTAATATTTCATGTATAGAATACACAATATATACATTTTTATATATGTGTACTAAATATATACAGTGTATATATGACTAATATATAACTAACATGACTTCATACATTTTACCATATGCTAATTGGTATTTCCAATTTGTTTTTCTATGAATTGTCTATTCACATGTTTTGCTCATTTTCTGGTCCTAATCTCCCTTTTCAGACTTATTTATTACTTTTTCCTATCATAAAGCCTATGGTTACCCAAAGAGATTTATCTCTAAATATTTAATTTCAAGGGCTATAACATTTCTGTTCTTGTGTTTATACTGTTAATCTTCCATTGACTTTCCCTTCTCTCCCTTCCACATTTACCTAAGTCATCTCAATATTAAAGGTCCACACATCCTCCCAAACATTCCAATGCTCACAAGCTCTTCATAAATGTCTTATCTCCCTTAGAGAATTGGGTATTTCATACTTTTTTTGCAGTAAATGAACTTTTGAAACAAATTTTCTTCTCTATATGGTGAAAATTTTTCACTGTTTTTTTTTTTAGCAGAATGAAGCATCAAAATTTAGACTAAAGATATAATCTAAGGGACTGAGCCAAAGTAGGGTCCCTAGGACTTGGTGAATCATTCACTTGGTGTGTTGTATTGTTGCCTCAGTGTTGGTAGCATGAGAATGAGAATTCTCACAAGAATACCAAGTAGATCAAATACTTCTCAGACACCTGCTATTCAAGTGAGTCATACTGAATGGGCAACATGAGGGTACTTGAGAATGAAGTGAAGCCATTGGTATTCTTAAATAGCTACGGTGCCCTCTTGTTAATATGGAATGCATTACAGGGAACCCATGCAGATTAAAATATTGATATGTTATCCAAGGTTCTTCACTTTCTCCAAAAAAGCAACTTCAGAGTTAAAAAGCTACACAGAAACATACTCATATATTCATAGTACTGTTTTTAAATTAGCTTACCTGTAAAGTACCAGGGGAAATGTGGTAGGCAGTTAGACAGACATGAGCAGAGTAGGACAATGGGCCAGGTGTGAAAGGTCACCAGGATGGAAAGACCCAGGGGCCTAGCAATGGCAAAACTGAAAGAACAAGGACCTTGCCGACAGGGTAACTTTGCTTCCCCTAGCATATCACTGGTCATACATTTAAAACCCCTCACCTTTCATAGCCCTGGTCATGTGGCTGGGAACCTCCCCTGACTATTATTCCTCTGTGATGTTCCTAGTCATGTGGGTTAGACCCCCATTAGGAGGGGAATGAACAAAAGGGTCAGAGAATAGCCTTTAAGCCAGGGGTGTCAAAATTCATTTTCGCCAGAGGCCACATCAGCCTCTCAGTTGCCTTCAAAGGGCTGAATGTAATTTTAGGACAGTATAAATGTAACTACTCCTTAATTAAGGGCAAGGAGCTTGGTGCTGCTGCCAGTAGAAACTAGGTGCTGAGCCAGACAAAACAAGGTGGAGGGCTAGATTCAGCTTTCAGACCTTGTGGTTGCCACTTGTACCTTAAGCTTTAAGCCCCCAGGATAATGAGGTTCTGACCTTAATTAAATACTTCAAGGCTTCAGTAGTGTTTTGGCTCCAGACCCAGAAGAGCAGCAAAATCAGAACAGCAATGCCATGGCTGATGTCTGGACCAGTTGCATTGACTAATGATCCCCTGCTCTGACCCCAACCCATCAGTAGAGACCACCACCCTGAAAGGACACACCTAGAAAGCTAATCAATATTCTATTGGGATCCTCCCCTGAGACTTCCAGATAAATATCTCCAAGATGGAAGGACTCAGCCACAGCTCCCGTACTGAGCACACCAGTGTCTTTCCGCACCCTCTTCCCCCAGGTGAGTTTTCCTTGACTCCCTCTTTCCTAAGATCCAAGGGCCCTTCTTTTGCCTCCGTGACTTGTTTCTTGAACCCCTTTCCTCTAAAGCTCATTTCTTCTGCCTCTGTGACTCTCTAAATAAATTTTCTGTTGGTTGCAGTATTGGCTCTCAATTCATTCTTAGCCAGAACTCAAGTACTGAGGTTGGTGAACCAAGGTCCAATCTGACTCATCCTGGCACAATTTTCACTGACTCCAACATATGGTGCTGTGACTCAGATTGTGACTCAGGTGGTCTTCTCTTGGCATGGTGCTGCAAGAGTCCGGAGAAGCCTACCCGGGACCACCTTGCACACCTGGACCTGTGCTAGGTACCAGCAGGGGCCCACAATGCCCCACTGGTTCATCCTTTTGCATCAAGTGGACTTGGGTGAGTTTTCCTTGAAATTCTGGATCTCCCTGTTTTAAGGTAAGAGGCAGTTCCTGTGAGCTATATTTTTTTGAAATCCTCAAGGTAGAGCTAAAAGGTAAGGGTTGAGCTAACCTAGGCTGAAGATAAAGTTTGGAGTAACTAACTGCGGGAGAAAAGAAAATGGGTGACTGTTATTGGGTTTCTTTGTTTCTTTTTTTTTTAACTTTGGCTTCTCAATTGGAACTGGTTTCTGAGTATTGGGACAAATCCTTTGGCTGGGTAAATGAGAGCCTGAACTCATTAGGCTCTAAAGATAAAGGACACTTTCTCCCTCCAGCTTGAATCTCAGGGGTTCTTGATGGGGGACTCAAGAGTTGAAAAATTTTGGTTTAGGGTAAAATAGTTAATAAGCCTAGTAGGTAATACATATGTTAAAGCTATTGTTTCAGGAACTGCACATAAGGCCCACCACTCCCTGGAGAGATAGCCAGCCTTCTCCTGGGACACAACTGAAGACCATCACCTGGGGAACAAGTGGAGCCATCCGAGGCCACTGTGTTCCAGGGAGAGATAGATGACCACCCCACCCAGGGGAATGGCTGACTGCTCAGGGCAAGAATGCTACAGTTTTATTTAATTCCAAAGCCCTTTACCAAACCTTGTACAATCCCTGTTATAAAAAGCCTGGCTTGAAAGAAAATGTAAGATATGAATTAGGGTATGAATTTACCATCTTCTCAGATTACCAGCCATCTGAATAAAGTGCCCATGAAGATTCAATCCCTGTCTCTGCTTATTGGGTTCAGTATGTGACAGGCAGCCCCAATGCTGGTTTTTTCTTTTCATTATTAGGCAACTAAGAATCTCTGTGAAGGTGACAGAGGAATCTTTCACAACATGCTCAAGCCCTCTAGGAAATTTCAATTCTAATTAACTGTAATTAATTGACTTGTACGGGGACATATGAATAAAGGTTGGTTACCTAGTGCTTCAAACCCTCACAGTTGCATTAGATAGATGGGGAGAGAAACTGAGAGGTATAAGATGGTTTGAGATGACTTAAGAGGTGAGAGCCCCTTGGAGCTCAACCTACAAATAGCACCCTGAACACCACTGCACAACATCCCTAGAAATTTGTTCAGACTCTACAGATCCCAAAACAAAACTAAAACATGAGAAATCTGCCTCCAAAGCCAGAAACTCTAGGACCCCAACCCCCATTAATATTCCTGCCTATTAAAACTAATAGAAAGACTACTTACAAGGACTTATAGAAATGGGAAGATTTAACTAGAAGGGATATCAACTGAAGATGGCCAAAATGTAGCTCTTTTGATGCCTAAATCTTCTTTTTACATGCAAAATTAGAAAAACCTTGGCTCTAATCTTAAACTGACTGAATGGGAAGCTTATTTTGGCTGGAAGTTAGAAGCCGTGAGGTGGAGCACAGGTAAATCACACTCAGGAAATCAGAAAAGCCAGTTTCAGGCAGAAGGAAACTGATTGTAAACATTTCTCGGACTAGAATAGAATTAAAGAATCTACCTAAAGATTTTCCCAACTTTCTCTAAGACCTCGATGGGTTCACAAAGAAATTTGATTTAACTGTTGGAACCTGTGATCCTGACCATCCTAACCCAATCCAATTAATATACCTACTAATTTCTGGGAGCAAAACAACAGGATTTCTAAATGGGATCTGCTGAGAAACTCCTACAGAAAAGTCTGTTATTGTTGTGGAGAGCCAGGTCATTTTTAGAAGTGTTACAGAATACTACAATGACATTTAGAAAGAGAAAAACAAGCAGGCATAGGGTTGCTCCAAGGATCGTGAAAGGGCATTTCCACCTTCTCCTTACTAATAATGGTTTAGGGGCTATTGAGATCATCATAAAAGGGGAAGCTACTAAGGCCTTTGTAGATACTGAGGCTACTTTATCTATCCTGCACCACACCCAACTGAGTTGTCTCCTCCCTTGGAATAAAGCTTTTGCTCAAATGACAGGGATATCTAGTCTGTTTTTAAATCAGAACCTGTTCTCTTTCAAGTAGGCAATGTTACAGGACAATGCCACCTGATAGGATGAGATTTTCTTGAAATCAGTGATGCCCACATGTCCCCCTTTCCAGAATGATAAAATATATTTAAAACTAAATGAATCAGATACTAAACCAATTGGGAAAATATGGTAATATTTTTAAAGGCACCTCCACAAACAGAAACTAATCTTCAGACTGACTGAACATAGCTGTCTTTTCTTTGTTATTAACTTCAATGAGAATCTCAGAGATGGCTCAGGGATGACTTTCCCTTCCCTTCTGGGAGTAGCATCTCTCTATCCTAAGCTTCCAAAAGGACCAGGGCTCTTGGAAACATGAAAAGCATGGAAACAGGTCACTTACCTTACTACTAAAGACCAGAGTTGTACAATGAGTTTTCCATCTGAGGTGATGGAGACATTAGGTACCCTTTGTATGAACAAACACTATGCAGGGGCCCTATGATAAGGTTAACTAATTACAGAAGTCAGCAGGCAGAGATATCTCATTTGTGCAGAGTAAAGCCCACCTGTCTGAGTGCAGTGAGTACAGCTAAGCAGAGCTCAGCTGTGACTGAATGCAGGTCACTTTGAAAACCAATACTTGAGGGACAGGCGCTAATGTAAAGGAAAGTGGTTTATTCAGATGCCAGCCATCTATCTGGAGGATGGAGGACTCTTGTCTTAGAGCCCATCTTAACATCTCAGTGCAGGCATAGATTTTTATAAAAAGGGTTGGGGAAACAGGACAAAGAGATCAAGGGAGGAGGTTGAAAAGTGCTCTATGTGGAGACGAGCACAGTCCATTCTGATAAGGCAAGTAACGGTCCAGCGAGCATCATCCTGGTTTAGTCATCCTGGCTTCACTTCATCCTGGCTGCACATCACCCCAGTTCCATGGTTGAAGGTCAGCAAATCTCTCAGAATTGGGATGCTTGAATAATCAGAGTCTGTATCTTTGAAGTCGTTCCTAGGATTCCTATATAAACACGCCGCCTATCTACAAGCTATGTATTAATCAGAGTGAGCATTTACAGAAACAATGTCCACAGAACGATGGGGTAGCTTACAATTCCTCACTGTTACAATTTTCCACTGTCACTCACCATCACTATGATTGTTGGTAAGTCTGCCCTCAGAGAACATGGTAACCCTCTATACCTCAGCTGGCACCCAGACAGTGAGGTATCCCTCTGGAGTGGAGTCCACCTACCTGAGTGGAATAAGTCCATCCTCCCCATAACTGGCCATCAGGGGGATCACCTGAGGGTAAGTCTACCCTTAGGACATGGGGTATGCACTCCACACCCTGGGTAGTTCATGGGTGATAGAGTATCTGCCCCACTGTGGCTCGCAGATCACAGGACAGCCCAAAACAGCCCAGAGGACAGTAGAAGTCTTCCATATCTCAGCTCAGAAACTTGTCTGCTTCTCCATAAATGGGGAACCAGTCCCCAGTGACTCAAGATACCCCTTTGTGGTACATACTCACCCACTGGGAGAAATTTGACCCTGAATCTCTTTCAAAAAAAAAAAAAGAGACTGATCTTTTGCAACATGGTCTGGCCCCAATATAAAGTAGGCAATTGAAAGGTCTGGCCAGTTAATGGCACTGATGATTTCAATACTGTGTTGTAGCTAAATATGTTTTGCCATTCCCAGGGGAAGTAGATGTAGGTTCCATACATCCAAGCCTCTATCCCCTTCAGGGAAGACCCTAAGCTATATATTACCTATAAACTACATCTCTCTCTAATTGCTAGAGAGCACAAAGGAAAAATATACCTAAATGAAAACAAATTCTAAAAATGGTGAATGAATTTGTCAGCCCAACATCTGAGTAGCAACTCAACCCTTGAGTTATTTTTTTTAAAGCCGTCCTTGTTCTATAAATGAAGTTTTTAAAGGGCCAGAGGTATGGCTCCTAAAACCATTCAAAGCCCACCAAATCCTTTTCCTTCCCCAAACCTCTCTTATTCTGCTCAAAAGGCTTATAGATAGTAGGCTTTTTGAACAAGCATCCTTCTAGGGGGAACTTATATTTCTTTCCCTATACCTTTGAGATGAAAATACCTGGTCTTCTGCAAGACCCCTCGTCTGGGCCACCTTTTAAAACACAGGTTTCTAGGAGGTATTCCTGATGGGAGAGGGAGAAAAACTTAGTCATCTAAGTAGATCAAGTTAATCCATTCTAGCTGTTAAACACGGATTGCTAGACAAGTCTTACGTTCACCTACTTTTGGCTTTTTATTATAGAAAGCTAAAAAATAGATTTAGAGGTATTAATAAATATCTTCTATTTATTTTATTAGAAGTACATGTCTTGAAAATGTGAGTGTGTTTACCATTGGAGGTTGGGTTAAAAGAAGATATAAGGTGTGGAAATACTTTTTGAAGGAAAAGGAAGGAAATGAGTTGTTCTAAAATTGGCTATTTCTGAATGAATTTGGAGGAGGTAACCTAAGGGGGACTAGGAAAGTTGTAAAAGGCTTGTGAAAAGAAACCTTGAGAAAAATTAAAAATTCTACAAATATTTCATTGGGATCCTCCCCGAGACCTCCAAGTAAACACCCTGAGGACAGAGGAGCCAGTGCGGCTCTCTTCATGCAGCAGGCCTGAAACTTCCCCACCCGGTCCCCCAGGGATATTTACTCTCTCTACATAATTACATAAAATACATAATTATAACTCATTCATATTAACTCCAGATATATGATCTAACAAAAATAATCCTGTGAAATCTGATAAGACTAACTAAACGAAGACAAATGCTCTCTTCAGGTTTCAGACAGTGTCTATAGGGATAGCTGATTGTGAAAGCTTCCAGTGAAGTTTGACAACTGCTTCACCTTTGATACTCAGATTGTACAACTGTTTTTTGTTTGTTTTGATTGAAAGTGGCCTATTCAAACTGGCTGGACAGCTCAGTTGAAACAGTCAAAATTTTTTAGCATAACTTTGTTATGTGTAAAAAAGCCTTAGAGAAGAAAATTGCACATTGATTTCTGCATTTCTCTCTATAGTTCCTCAAACTTTCTATGGATAGAAGCCATTCAAGAGGAAATTCCAAAATACAGACTCATGGGCCCCACACAAAATCTACTAAGTCAGACTCTCCAGAGTAGTCTAAAACTTCACATTTAAAAATAACCTGCCCAAGAGGCTATGATTTACAGCTGGGTATTGGAGTCACAGGAAAAACCCTTAACCCTGTTACTATTATAAATGTATTCCTTAAATATCCAAATAAAATATTAAAGAAATAAAAACGTGCTAAACTAAGATATCCATTGCACTAAAATTTATATTTAAAAGTAAATTTCCATACTTATTTTGCCTTCTTACCAATCAGCATGAATTTACATGGAAATTTCCAGTTCTCCACTTCATTTTGCTGCCCAAAGCTCAGAGTAAAAACCTATGTTCTGATTCTACTGGGATATGTATGCTCCAGGGAGCTAGGAGACTTGCCAGACAATAAGATTGAACAGAAATAGGTGAAAGATCTTGACTAGTCATTGAGTAAATTGTTATATCTGTTTTTCCTGGATTTTCTCATTAAGATTTCAGAAAAGCATGGAGAATACACAATTCTTAATTGTTTCAGGAAAAATAAGGATCTTTATAAACTCAAACTTTTATTTTTTAATTAGAAGTTTTTTTAAATTTTAACTTAAATTTTAATTATATTAATTTTGCTATTAAATTTTAAGTTTACTGATTTTGCTATTGCAGTTGTCCCAATTTTTCCCACTTTGGCCCCTCCTCCAGGTACCCCCCTTCCCTCCAACAATGCCCCCCTTAGTTCATGTCCATAGGTCATGCATGTAAATTCTTTGGCTTCTCCATTTCCTATGCTATTCTTAAATTCCCCCTCTCTATTTTGTTCCTATAAATTATGCTTCTTAATTCCTGCACCATTTCCCAATTCTCCTCCTTCCTCTTCCCAGTTGATAACCCTCCAAATGATCTTCATATTTATGATTCTGTTCCTGTTCTGGTTGTTTGCTTAGTATGTATTTTTTTTTTTAGATTCAGTTGTTGATGGTTGTGAATTTGTTGCATTTTTAATGTTCATGGCTTTGATATTCTTCTTTTTCTTAAATAAGTCCCTTTAACATTTCCTATAATAATGGCCTTTTCTACATAGGCCATGCTACTGAGACAGGGAGTAAGTCAGCTCTACCTAATATACAGAAACAAACACAGGGAGGCTGTAAAATCAAGGAGACAAAAAAATACAGCCCAAATTAAGGAACAGAACAAAAGTCCAGAAAAAGAACTAAACAAAATAGAGATAGCTAACTTATCAGATGCAGAGTTTAAAACAAGGGTTATCAGGATGCACAGAGAACTTCTTGAGTACAGGAAAAAAAAAAGGGGAAGAAATGGAGGTTACACTATGTGAAATAAAGAATAATCTATAGAAAACCAACAGAGAAGGGAAGGAATCCAGTATTCAAATAACCAAATTGTAACATAAGGAAAAAATAAACATTAAAACAGAACAAAAAGAAGAAACAAGAAATCAGGAAAACAAGGATAGGCTTAGGCTTCTGGTACATATCCAAACAGACCAACATCCAAATCATATGGATACCAGAGGGAGAAGAGAAAAAGCAAGAAATTGAAAACTGATTTTAAAAAACTAATGAAAGAAAACTTCCCTAATTTGGTGAAAGAAATAGACATACAAGTTTAGGAAGCACAGAGAATCCCCAACAAGTTGGACCCAAAGAGGAACACATCAAGACACATCATTAAGGTGCCAAAGGTTAAAGAGAGAATCTTAAAAGCACAAGAGAAAAGGAGACAGTTACCTACAAAGGAGTTCCCATTGTACTATCAGTGGATTTCTCAAAAGAAACTTTGTAGGCAAGAAGGGACTGGCAAGAAGTATTCAAAGTAATAAAAATCAGGGACCTATAACCAAGATTACTCTATCCAGGAAAGCTATCATTTAGAATGGAAGGGCAGATAAAGTGCTTCCCAGATAAGGTAAAGTTAAAGGAATTCATCACTACCGAGAATCAAATTTTCTTGAGCTGGAAGGAATATAGGAGGAATTTAGTTCAACAGCTATAAAACTGACCAGCCTTATACCTAGAGAATGGATCCTGAAGCCAGACTATGCTTTGTACACCCTATACATTGAATGACTCAACAGAGATTCTGAGAGGTAGCTCAGAATAGAGCAGGGTAAAATTGACATCAAATTTTAGACAAAACCTGAAGTTCTAGTTCATAATGCCTACTCAATTACTTAAGCCAGCAATTTTCAACCTTTTTGATCTCATTGCACACATGAACTAATTACTAAAATTCTGTGGCACACCAAAAAAGTTTATATTTTATACAGACCTGACCAAAAATAGGTATAATTTTGATTCATGTACACTGAGTGGCTATTGTTGTGTTGGCCACTGTCTTTTTTTTTTTAATTTGACAATCTAAGGGGAAAGAGGTCAATGCCCCTGACTAACTAGTCAGGCATTGCATGTTTTTAAAATTCTTGCAGTGCACCAGTGTGCCATGGCACGTGGATTGAAAATAGCTGACTTAAACCAAGTGTCTTCAGTGACTTTCTTCTTTATATACAACTTCCTCACATGGCTTTGCCGATTGCCTTTTCTCTGTTAGGGTTGCTATTAACGCTCATTCTAACATGCTATTTTCTTAATTTCAATGTTAGTAACTTTAATAAAAGCTTTACAACTATAAAGGGAAAATGAGAAGAAATTATCAAAAAAGGAAAAATGCCAAAGGGAAAAAAGCAAACCATAATTTTAAAAAGTAATAGACATTAGTAAATGGTGAAAATAAATTATGTCAATCTATACAATACTTATGAAAGAACTGATTTTCTATTCAAAGACAGAGAGGATCAGGTGAATAGGTGAAATGTAAAAGAAAATTCAGTCATATCTTATTTAAAAGTACACATTTAGAAGAACTGAGAAATAGAAAGTTTGAAAGTAAGAAGATAGAAAAATGAAAATGAAGAAATGTAAGAGCAAAAAAATTAAAACTGACAATATTTTAATAAAAACAGTAAAATTTTTGATTAAAATACCAAATGGGATAAAAGGATTATAAGGAAAAAGCATAAATTATAAGAAAAGTATATAAGTCATGCATCCATATGCACCAAGTGATGTATCTAACAATACTAATTAAAACTATTAGATATACATGGGAAATTTGGTAAAAATTTAAGTTAAGGTGTGATGTTATTAATGTGCCTCTTTACTATTTGGACAGACTTGTAGAACAAGTAAATGACATAGAAATTTAATATTGTCAGTATACTTTATATCAGATATCCATCTTGGATAGAAATATAAATTTTTATTATATTTATGGAGTGTTTACAGTAATTGACCACATACTTGGTCACAAAGAACACTTTAATACATTTTAAAAAATGTGATTTTATAGGTAACAGTCTCTGATCATATCCCTATTGAAATAGAAATGTAAAATAACAAATGATCAAATTTAAGTGAATATTTAAAAATTAAAAGTAAAACCTTAGATGACTCAAAAAACATAAGTTTAAGAGTCAAATTATTACTTAGAAATGAAGGCAATGGGAAATACTTCTTACCACACACCTATAGGTCCCAACGAAAGCCCTATGTGAAGCTTTACCTCATCCACGAAGGAAGAAAATAAAAAAACAGAAGGGAGCAGTATCAACTGTGACAGCTGGTGATAGAAGTCCCAGCTGTCATTCCTCCACAGAAACAGTGATTTAGCAAAAACATATGTACTGCAATAGCCTTACTAGATTTTCACACTATAGTTAAGAAGTTGCAGTAGCCTAGGTGAACACCAAGCTGAGAAGAACCACACTGAAACAGGTAAGAAGAGCAATTTTACTTTATCTGCATCTGTTCCCCTGCCCCAAACTGGCACAGCTCAATACCTGGAAAGAATGCCCAAGCTTGTGGCTCCTTCTTTGGGGACACACAAAAGAGTGAAGAATGTCAACGATCCAGCTTTTATGAGGGTTGCCAAAGAGCTGGGTTCTTTCCCAGCTCTCTTGAAGTTCTGAGCTCTGACAGAACTGGCATAATTTGGACGCTTAGGATCACTGAAAACAAAGGAGAGTGCGATGGTGGGTGGGGTAGGATGGTTTGCTGTCAGCATGATCTGCAGAAGGTGCACAACTGGAGGCTCCCCACTCTGGAGACAGGAAGAGAAGGGGAAGGTGCATCCAGTGTCCCAGCTTTTGGGTGAGTTTGCCAAGAAACTATCCTCTGTCTCCTCTGACTTTTGGGGTTGACAGAGAGCTGGAATACTTTGGATGCCTGGTGCCGAGAAAGGGGAGGAGCAGCTTTTTGCTGTGGAACCAAAGAACTTGCAGTGCTGTGGACACCAGAGGGAACAAAAGATTATGAGCTCCTGAAAAGGAAACCAGCAGGACTCTCTACTTGGGAAACCCCATGCACAGGCCCTGAGAAGTCACATCACATCCCCCAAAAAGTTTTGGAGGACCCCAGAACCTCCAGTCAGGCTGACTGGTGTGGGTCATCTCATGTATGAAGCCAGCCTGTAATGATTACAAAAGTTGGCTGTTTTTTAAAATACATGAATCCCAAACCAAAGTTATGAGACACATGCAGAAATAGGACACATGGCTCAATCTAAGGACAAAATAATTTCCAGAAACTGACCCTAAAGAAACGAAAGTATACAATTTATCCGACAAAGAAGTAACCATCATGAAGATGCCCTACAAAATCAAAATAGTGATGCATAAATTTAAAAAATATCAATAGAGGTACAGAAAATATTTTTTAAAAAAACAGATAATGCCAATGCATAATACTAAATGCAGCAAAACTATCCTTCAAAATGAAGGGGAAATAAAAACTTTCCAAGATAATAAAGCTGAGGAAGTTCATCCCCAGTAGACTTACCTTATCACAAATGCTAAAGGCAGCGCTTCAGTTGAAATAAAAGGATGGCCAAACCACAATGTGAAAGTATATAAGAGTATCAAGTTCACTAGTAAAGGTAAATATATAAACACATAAACAATATTGTAATACTCTTAACAATGATAAATAAATCACATTTTAAGAGACTTTTAAAAAAGATCTAGGTTGACAGCAAAGCTGAGCAGAAGATGTAGAGATTTCTCATATACCCTATGCCCTCACACACACAGTCTCCCCCATTATCAAAACCCATTACCACACTGGTATATTTGTTATAGTTGGTGAATCTGCACTGATGCATCAATTTCACCCAGAGCCCATAGTTTACATTTACGTTTGCCATTGGTATTGTACGTTCTGTGGATTTAGGCAAGTTTCTAAAGACATTTATCTCCATTGTTATAGTATCAGAGGATTTTACTGGCCTAAGATTCCCTGTGCCTACTTATTCATCTCTCCTTCCCCCAACCCCTATAAATCATTGATCTTTTTACTCTTCATAGTTTTTCCTTTTTCATAATATTATATAGTTGGAATCATGCAATATGTAGTCTTTTCAGATTGGCTTTTTTCACTTACTAATATGCATTTAAGATCTCTCCATGTCTTTCCGTGGTTTAACAGCACATGTCTTTTTAGCTCTAAGTAATATAAAAGATATACTGTATGGATGTACCAGAGTTCATTTATCCATTTACTTACCAAAGGACATCTTGGTTGCTTCCAGTTTTTAGCAACTATGGACAAAGCTCTATAAACATCCACTTGTCAAGTTTTGTATAGACATAAGTTTTGAACTCCTTTGAGTAAATACTAAAATGTGTGACTGCTGTATCATATGGTAAGAATATATTTAGTTTTGTAAGGGTTGAAATCATGATCTTGAAGAGATATTTACACTCTCATGTTTATTGCAGCATTATTTAATAATATCCAAGATGTAGAAACAACATAAATATTCACTGATGGATGAATAGATACAGACAATATGGTATATGCCCATAATAAAATATTATTTGGCCATAAAAAAAAGAGGGAAATCCTATAATGTGGGACAATATGCATAAACCCAGAGGACATTATACTAAGTGAAATAAGCCAGTCACAAATGGACAAATATGTATGATTTCATTTATATGAGGCAGTCAGATTCATAAAACCAAAAGGTAGAATAGTGGTTGCGGGTGGTGGGAGGGAGAGGAAATGGAGAGTTACTGCTTCAAGGGCGGCGTTTCAGTCACGCAAGATACAGAGGTGCCAGAGATCTGCTGTACAACACTGGGTTTGTAGTTAACGATCATGTTCTGCACACTGAAAATTTTGTTTACACAGCATAGCTCCTCTGATGTGATTTTTACCACAACCAAAAAACACCTCTACCCTGAAACAATGAGTAACTAGCACACTTAGAAACATCTTTTCTACTTGTGGGACTAAAGAGTGGATTATGTGCAGTGTACTGTGTTAAACATGTTTGCTCATTAAAATAATACTGTTCAGATTCATAATCACAGGTAGCAGACATAGAAACATTTTTTAAAAAGTTAAAAGAACTAAGTATTTGTCATAAGAAACAAGAAAATAAGAAATGAACAATGATGTGCAACAAAGGCTATCAGAAGTAGCACTGGATGCGCACTGGTCCAGGCAAGTGTGTTTCATTTTGCAGGCCTGGAGGGTCCAGCCAAGGGATCTCAGCAAGGCAGTGACAAAAGGAAAGGGGTGTTTTCACAGGATTAGTCTGAAAATAGTGCATGGAAATAACAAAAAGGGAAAGAAACGTGGGGTAGGTCACAAGTGAACAGATTTTGGCACCAGTCTAATTAATAAATGTGTTAATGGACCCGAGCAAGGCAGGTAAGAAAATTAAGAGAAATAGACATGAGATGTTTTCAAAGGGACATCAACAAGCTCAATGGCAAAATGGATGCAGAGAATGAGAAGACAGGTAAAGAATAGGATGATTCTGAAATGTCAAGCATGGCAATGTTTAAAACAGTGAAAGCATGGCAAGTCCACTGAAAGAAATGTAGACGACTAGATCTGATTTATTTCAACAAAAATGATGGCTATATTCAACAGCCTTGCTAAAGGTTTACAGGACAGATTTTAGCACTGATTCGCATTCCATTCCCTGAAAAAACAACTTCAAGTCTAATCTAAGTACATTGTATGTTGTTTAAATGGAGTGTCAAGATATTTCTATATTCCCCCTATCAACTATGTCCCTCCAAGACACATGCACTGAAATTAGAGGGCCACCTCTATGCTGATTTCAAATGATGATAGAAGACAAAGTAGAAATGCTCAGTAAAATGTGTAAGGTGCAGAAATGAGACTTGAACAGCTGGAGGGTTAGTAAATGCTTTAGCTGTAGATACACATTTGCTGCAATATGTATGACCTCAGGCCAGGTTGTTTCCATTCCTTGACCTCAGTTCTTTTATCTATCCAGTGTCCAAACTCCTGTTGTACTAGAGAGCCTCTAATTACATGAAGCTTGGCATAATTTCACACATAGAGCAGCTGATATCCAATAAATACTTTGGGGTGTTTATATAAAAGCTCTTTTAGTATCCACACAATGAGTCCCCTGAGGGGCGAGACTATCTTAAAAATGATTGCTACCTTTTACAATTTTACCAACTTTTATGATGACAATACTCATCCCGCAGTCAAGTAGCAGGTATTATACTTGGTACTTTACTTGAAGTGTTCAATCCTTAGAGCATTACAGCAAAGTGATTATGAATTACTCTCATTTTATGAATGGAGAAATTGAGGTCAGGTTAAATAATCTTGCCAGAAACCATTCAACTGGCAAGGAACACAATCCAAATATTTGTATCTATTGACCATATGCCTATGCGTGTTATCATCTCACTAAATTGTGACTTATTTACTTACAATATTCAAATGTTACATAAGAAACAGAACTAAACATGACACATTGCTGTCGGTTGAAACAATGAGTCCAAAAACCAAAGCATTTCCCACTTAATTATTCCTAATACTTAAAGTACTATCTCTTTATATTTTAGCCACTTATAATATAAATCATTTTAAAACACACCAACATTTTTACAATTTCTTCAACAGATGACATAATTCAAAATATAACCATTTCTTCGTTAATGTGCAATATTTTTATTGCATTTTTCCCGTTACCATTTAATCCCCTTGCACCCCCACCCCACTGTAATCACCGCACTGCTGTCCAGGTCCATGAGTCCTTTTTCCCTTTGCTTCATCCCTCCACCCCCTAACCTTCCCCTCAACTTAGCTGCCTTCCTGCTTTCTGTCTATGACTTTGTCTCTATGTTACCTGTTAGTTCAGTTTGTTCATTAAATTCCAAGTTATGAGTGAAATCACATGGCATGTGTCTTTCTCTGACTGGCTTATTATTAAATTGCTTTAGTATTTTGCTTTATATATCCTTCTATAATGCTTTATATTTTCTGGTTTTTATCAAGGAAACCAAACACTCCCTATGTTGACAGCTGTCAATTTTATCTCTCTTACTAGTATTCCATTGCCTCTAATCTTCTGCTTTTTTTTTCTTCAGAATTGTGAGAACCTGATGAGTGCTTTAAGATAATTTTAATCTCCCATGAAATAAGCCATTTGGACTTCACTGCACATTATTGTTACTCAGAGGACCTTTTAATTTGTGTCTGAGCTCACAGTTCAACATCTCAGACAAGTTTAAAATTCAAGCAACTTGTATCACAAGGGGAAAAGGGCTTACATGGTTCAAGGGCTGAGGCTTTGGGAGTGTATTAACAAGCCGTCCAGATATAGTATCCAAGAAATTGTAATGAACTGGGGATTTATTCTTTAGCTGAATGAATATGCAGCAGGGTCTGATTTAATATTAGTACGCGCACCGTGAGTCTCTAGGATATACATTTGAAGAGATAAATGGGGTCACTCATTTTTGGAAAATATGATAAACAGCAGGGATGGGAAAAGGAAGAGATGTGTAGTTTGAAAAAGTATATCTAGTATAGCTAAACTCATTAAAGAAAAAAATAAAGTCCAGAAAATAAAGATCATTAGAATTATTTTGACTCATATGAATCCAAGAAAATAAGAAAGTATTCTGAGAAGCTTAGATCCACACATTTGAGAAATTCAAATCTGAGTAATGATGATATGCCTTGCATTTTTTAAGAGACCATCCACTTTGCCTCAGAACACTAGCTAATGATTGAAGCTAAAGAGAAAGCATCTCATACACTACTGAAAAGAGAAGAACATGAGGAACAGGCAAACAGTAAAGGTCTTATTCAACGTGGCTGGGTTTGATGGTTTGGAGCAAGGAAACAGGAAGATAAATAGGAAATCAGGGTGGAAGCCCTGCTGTGTTGATTGGGTGGCTCATTAAGGTAACAAAACAGCAGTAATTGGGTTGAGGCTCTGATGAGTAGAGTGGATAGCAAACCTAAAACCACAAAACAGATTACAGTCTTCTCTCCCACTGGGGAGAGATGGTGCTGACTGAAACTGGATTCAACAATGAGGTGGGGATAAATCTCCAAATATTTAAAATTTTTTCTTTTATATATTTTCAAATTAACTTTATTGGGGTGACATTGGTTAATATATACATTTTCAAGTGAACAATTCTATGATACATGATCTGTATATTGCATTGTGTGTCTCACATCCAAAGTCAAATCTTCTTTCTTCACAATATATTTGACCTCCCTTTACCCATTATTATCCCCCCACCCCTCCTCCCTCTGGTAACCACCATACTGTTGCCTATGTCTACGATTTTTGTTGTTTGTTATCTTGTTTGTCCATTTGTTGCTTTCAGTTTTATATTTCACATATTAGTGAAATCATGTGGTTCTTGACTTTCTTTATCTGATATATTTTACTTAGCATATTCTCAAGATCTATTCATGTCACAAATGGCAGTGTTCCATATTTTTTTTACAGCTGAGTAGCATTCCAGTACATATATGTACCACCTCTTTTTATCCAATGATCTATTGAGGGACACTTGGTTGTTTCCATGTGTTGGTCACTGTGAATAATGTTGCAATGAACATAGGGGTACATATGTCTTTGCAAATAAATATTTTCAAATTTTTCACGTAGATACCCAGGGAAAGGGTTGCTGGGTTCTATAGTAAACTTCCTCTTAATTTTTTGAGGAACTTCATGTTGTTTCCCATGGTAGCTGTCCAAGTTTACATTCCCACCCCCAAAAAATTTAATTAAAAATGGGCAGAGGACATGAACAGACACATCTCCTAAGAAAACATACAAGTGGCCAATAGATAAATGAAAAGATGTTCAACTGCACTACTTATTAGGGAAATACGAATTGAAACTATAATGAGACACCACCTCACACTTGTTGGAATGGCTATTGTCAATAAGACAAGTAATAACAAGTGCTAGAGAGGTTGTGGAGACAAATCTCAAAATTGACCTCTGCCTCAGTACAGGAAATTGCATGTGCTAGTGATGTCAGAATGATCCCTTGAAATCAGATCACATCAATTCCTTTAGTTCTTAAAATGCTTGGGCTTCTCCACATTGCTTTCAGAGTGAAGTTTATACTCCTGGAAAGACTTCCCAAACCTCGTTCATATCTGTATCTCTAGCCTTATCATTTACCACATTTTATATCACATTCTACATTGATACATTCCAAATGTGTCCTTTAATCTAGCCTTATGTACTTGCCTCCCGGCTTGCAGGAATGCTATTCCCTCAGCCTGGAGAATGCTTAGCATTTCTTTGCCCTTGGATAATTCAGTTTAAGTAATATATTTTCCCTTAATTTCCACACACTGGAAGTTTTCAATGCTATGTGTTCTTATAACATTCTGCACTCCCGCTAGCAGAGTTCCTGCACAGTGCATTGCTATTATTTTTCTATATTATTGGGTGGACTATAAACTGCAAGTTATCAAGCAGCAACTTTATCTCTATGGCCAGCAATTTAATCATTTTCACTTTCTGCCTTAGCACAGGGCCTGGCACACAGTAAGTTCTTAATAAACATTTTTATTTAATTAAAAACAACACTAGGATGGATATATGGATGAGTAGATGGCAGAGTGGATTGATGGATAAATAAACAATGCAGATTCATTTGGGGGGTCATTAGAGTTGCAAGAAAAGTAAACTCCAGTTGTTACTGCTTTAAAAACTTTGGATTTTTTCTCAACTTCAATTACTATTCTAGAAAATGGATGATAATTTCCTCTTTATGTTTCCTCATTGTGTATGGCATGTAGCAATTTTTGAATACCAAGAACAATGTATTTACACAATAGAACAATTTTAATATCAACAAGAACTATATCCTATTTTTGTTGTTCAAAAATGATGTCACATTTCAATATAATTGCTTAACATTTTCAGGGAGCTATTTATAGTCAATGGGGCAACTTAAAGTAAATGTATTTGCAATGGCTGCTGCTGTGTTATAACCGAACAGGATTTAAAAATGCATCATAAATCCTTTGTAAAGTATTTCTACATTGCACTAATGTAGTCTATATATAGCATGTTTCCAAATATGTTCATTCTTCAGAACTGTTCTTAAAATTAAAATACCTTAAAATAAAACTGTTGTCAAATCTTGAGGAGTCTAGATAAGAGTTTCTAAAGTTTTTTAAACCACCTCCATCTGGCCCCACTGAACAGTCTGTGGCTGCTATTAAAGGATTCCATATAGAGACTTAGATAAAAATCTCACTTTGTGCCTAGGGCATGCTAGTGCTTACCCCAAAAGCCACAGGAAGGTAACCTTCTATATTCATAGAGGAAGATTATGACTGCCAAGACCACTTTGGTGTTAGTGCTTACAGTAACATAAAACGTTGAATTTCAGTACTTCGGGATTCAGGACATACAGTTAGTTCTAAGGGGCATTCTTCCCCAAGCAGCCTCCTTTTTTCCTTGTTATCTCTGCTTCTAAAGATTCACAGCAAACTGAAAGAGTTATTTCAGTTAAGCACAGTATTCTCAGGCCAAGACATAAAGTAAAATAATATTTATATAACATTTATTGATGAACTATGGTGGCAGGTCTATGTTACATGCTTTATAGTTAATTAGGAACTATTAGCTTATTTCAAGAGATGGGGAAACCCAGACACAGAAAATGTAAGGAACTTGTCTAGGTCACAATACTAAAAAAGTGTAGAGTACAGACTCAAAATGAGGTTTAAAGATACAGCATGATAGAGTAACAGATAATGAGCCTACCATCTAAATACTGGCAAACATAAAGTGTATAAAATGTGAATATCAACTGTTTTCAGTCGTTGGACCACAGGCCATGCAGGGCTATTATCCTTGAGACACAAAAAGCACACGGTGAGCTCTACATTTACACTGGCTTTAGGGCCCTTTCTAAACAACAAGGCAGAGAAATAGAGAACAAACAGAACAATTTCACTAAGAAAAGAAAAACAAGATCAGAATATGAAAATGTTGAGGTAGCTTAAAGAGACGTGTCAAGGTATCCAAAAGGAAAGAGCTGAGAGATAAGGGAAACAAATAAACCGGCACAGGCATTACCTTGAGTCTTTGGCCAAATACTATGCTATGCATGCTGGAAATAAGACTCCAGGAGGCTTAGCAGAAAACAGTTACTGAAAGCTGAAATAAGATTTTGGAGCAGGTATAGTGCTGGGGGAATATTAGAATTAGAATCACCTGGAAGTGCTGAAAAACACAGGCATTTAGTTAAGATCTGAGAAAGTCACAGTGTAAGAGTTGGTCTATAGTAGCCCTTGAGTAAACATTTCATCAGACGTGCCCCAAGAAATTCTAAAACCCTCCACAAAGCATGGGTATAACCACCAAAAGGTAACTGCTCTCCAGAAAAGTATTCACTATCCTTTAGAGGAAGACAAGATGTGTAACAATGTAGCATCTATAATGTCCAGTATAAAATTTTAAAATGTGCTCTGGCTGGTGTAGCTCGGTGGATTGAACATGGGCTTTTGAATAGGTCACCATTTCGATTCTGAGTCAGGACACACGCCTGGGTTGCAGGCCAGGTCCCAAGTCGGGCGCACGTGAGAGGCAACCACACATTGATGTTTCTTTCTCTCTCTCCTTCCCTTCTTCTCTGTCTAAATAAATAAATAAATAAATAAAATCTTTAAAAAAATTAAATGTTGCATAAAAGCAGGAAAATATGACTCATAACTAGGAGAAAAAATAGTCCCTAGGAATCAAGAAA
The DNA here is from genome assembly GCF_021234435.1 of Artibeus jamaicensis. Lineage (NCBI taxonomy): Eukaryota > Metazoa > Chordata > Mammalia > Chiroptera > Phyllostomidae > Artibeus > Artibeus jamaicensis. Next base: position 62,090,543 of record NW_026522030.1, read on the forward strand.
GCAAGAGATAACACAGATGTTGAACTTAAATTACAAGGACTATAACAGTTCTATTATGAATATATTCAAGACTCTAAAATAATTGATGAATATTATCAATTTCAACAGAAAAAAATTACTAAGAAACTGAATGGAATTCTAAATATAAAAAACACATACCTGATAGTCATTGAATGGGCTTACCGGCAGATGAAAGGAAAGCAATGAACTGCAATACAGTTAGTGAGAATTAAATTTAAACATACAGATTTTAAAAAGTGACTAAATACGAGCAACAACAACAACAACAAAAATCCAGAACAGAGTCACCTTGCACTTTGTGATGAAAGCAAGTAGTTTAACATACTTGTAAGTGGAACCCCAAGAAGTAAAGGAAAAAGATTGGGCCAGAAAAAAGAGAGAAATGATTACTATTTACTTCAAATTTAATAAAAAGATACCAACCCACAAATTCAAGAAAATTAGCAAATGTAAAGCAGGATATAAGAAAATAAAACCATGTCTAGGATGATTTTAGTCAAATTGCTGAAAACCAAAGCCAAAGCTAAGGAGAAAATTTTAAAATCAATCAAATAAAAGAAGACACTTCACACATAAGGAAAAAAAAACAGAAACGTAATCACTGACTTCTTATCAGAAACAATGTAAATTAAAATACAAGAGTATAGCCAAGTGCTAGAAGCAACCCAAGTGTCCATTAGTAGATGAATGGATTAAAAAAATGTAGTACATTTACACAATGGAATACTACACAGCAGAAAGAAAGAAAAGCTCCTGCCCTTTGTGACAGCAGGGATGGAACTGGAGAGCATTATGCTAAGTGAAATAAGCCAGGCAGTGAAAGACAAATACCATATGATCCCAACTATAAGTAGAACCTAGTCAACAAAACAAATAAATGAGCAAAATATAACTGGAGACATGGAAATAAAGAACCAGCTGACAGTGATGGGGGGCGGAGGATGAAGGGAGATAACAGGGGAAGAAGGGGAAGGGGAAAGCCAAGGAGCATGGATAGAGGACTCAGGGGCACATTCAGTGGAAGGGGATTGACTATGGGAGTGGGGAGATGGGATAGGGGTGAGCAATGGGATAAAATACAGTACAACTGCAACTGAGCAACAATAAAGAACTAAATAAATAAAATAAAATACAACAAAATAAAAATATTACAGTACTGAAAGAAATGTCACCTGAATTCTATATCCTACAAAAATATCCTCCCAGAATAAAGGCAAATAAAACCTTTCAGATAAACAGAAACTGTTTATTTTCAGGCAAACAGCTGACAGAATTAATCAGAAGTAGACCTGAATCATAAGAAATGTCAAAGGAAATGTTTCAGCCTGAAGGCAAATGATACCAGATGAAAACTTATAACTACGCAAAAGAACAGCAAAACTGTAAACATATGAGTAATTTAAAAAAACTGCTTCATTTCTCCTTACTTAATATCTTTAAAATAACTAATTAGATGCTCATGCCTCACTCCTGCCTGCCTGTGTCTCCAACAGGACCTATGCATGGAGGCTAATGTTGGCCTAACCCCAAAGGGAGAGCTTCCAAAGTAAAGACAAAATGAGTTTGAGGGCAACAGCTAACAGACTGAGGAAGAACATAAAAACAGACCCTTGGGGCAGGCCACAAAGTAATTGAGGTTGCTTCCTCTCACTAGGTGCAGTGGCTTATAGGATCAAAAACCGGAGGCCCAGAGCTGTCTTGATTAAAAGTACCTATAAGTATTGATGTTATTGTATTACATTGTTAGTAGCAATTGTTTAGTTGTTCAATACTTTAACAGTAGATTTGCAGAAATAACTATACAGGGGAAGGAATGATATATATTTGAAACCATCCTTATCTAAGTCAGCATAAAGGGTAAGAGATTGATGTGTATAACTGTGTTCAAAAAGTGACTGTGGGCATTGCATGCACCAGCCTCCCCTTCCACTATCTAATGTCACACTGTTGGCTCAAATGTGCCCATGGAAAGCATGTGTGACATGACTGAGTCACTAAGAGAAGAAGCACAGGCCTGCAAAGACCTTAGAGTTGACCAGGAAACTTTGCCTGAATGTCGTGATGACCTCTGTTTATGATCGTGAGAAACAGCAGCTATCCTTGTGGGCTGCCATTGCTCACACATTTTACTTGCTGTAGCGTCCTACTTCAGAACATGGGAGAGATTATTTGCCCATTTTGGGAAAACCCATTTTTCTCTGAGACTACAAGGGGATGGTGGCAGGTGTGCCTTCCAGATTCTTCTCACACACCTAAATGGTAAACAATCCTAGTAGTATCATTTTGGATTGCAAAGGTAGAGATGTGCAAGTGTGCTGGAAATTAGGAGTTCAAAATACTTCATGATTTTCCTAGGAAGATCAACAGTTTCCCAGCAAAATTCGAGTTAGAGTCACTTGGGCCTCTAAAATAAAAAGGCTCAGCACATTGATATTGATGGTCTCTGAATAAGCAAAGCTGTTTTTGTACAATGGTTGTGTGGACCCATGAAGCTGGAACATAGAATTAAGGTAAAGTAAACCCCACATATTCAGCTTGACTACAAAAGTTGCTTGTTATGACCAAAATGCTGTCTTGCATTTGTGTTATAGCAACTCCAATGGAGTTTCCAGATGTTGGGTTGCTTTAAGCAATTACCATTTCTTGCTCTAAATCTCAACTGAAAGTGAAGCACAGAATCCATTTTGGGTCTTGCCTAAGTTACTTCTTGATAACACATTAAACGTTAAAGTGGATGAATGCTAGTGTTTTATTTAGATGTAGCTTTGTACCAAATATTTCTCTAAACTGGGCAATGAAAGTTAGCCTAGGAATTTGAAGTCTATCACTTACTATTGTGTGAAATTCGGCAAGTTACTTAGTATCTATTTAGTCTAGTTCATGCATGATATGTGGAAAATAAGATCTGCGTCACACAGTAAGACCAGGTTTACCTCACCACCATCCAAACTCCAGTCTCCCATAAGGGAGAGGAAAACAGTTAATCCTTCTCTGTATGATATGGAAATATTCGCTTTGTCCTCAGAGAGAGGAAGTAAGTTCATCAAAGCTCAAGACTTCACATTGTTTCAAGTTACAAAATTGAAAAAAGAAATGAGGGGATATAGCATTTCTAGCCCATGACATAAAATAGTCAATGTTCTCTGCTTTGATTCTTCTGAGAAAAGTATTGACTGCACTAGCATATTTTTCCTTGTAGGTTTTATCTAGAAAAAAAATGTTTTTACTGTATTCTAATATTTTGAAGAGACTACTTCCAAATATAACTCATCTTATGGCATACTCCCTATAAATCTAATTGCACTCTCAATGATGAGAGGAAAAAAATAATTTTCTGGAATAGGAATAAACTTCAATGTCACCTGAGGGCACACTTTTTTTTAATATTCAAGGATTCTACAAACATCTGTATTTTTAATTTTGTTCTTTCTATTCTTTGAGCTGTCTAAAAAGAGCAATCACAAAGATACTTTGAGGACAAGAAAATTATAGGTTTAAAGCACATACAGCTGAATTTACTATTAAAACTGATGAATTATATGTAGCTTCCACATATTCTTCCAACTTTTTTTACTTTAATGGCAATTTTCTTGTTGTTAATTATCTAGGTCTGTTTTCTCCCTTCAGATGAATTCATCCAGGTATTGATGACTAATAATGCAAATAGGCAACTGGAGATGGAGAACTTATTCATGTCCCTAGTATCTATTATTTAAATATTCACACTGAAGTTATTATGTTTTATATGCCATGCCACTCAAAACTGTCAAACTTGTTGGTATATTTAGACCCAGATTTGAAAAGATGCTAGAGTAAAGCAATAATACTAACATAGAAAATGTACCCTTTGCCCAAATATCATATGAGACAATGTTTAGTGTTAACAAAACACTAATTTTCTTGCCCCATGTGGGTAGCACAGTTTGTTAGAGCATTGTCCTGATACACCAAGGTTGTGGGTTTGATACCTAGTCAGGGCACATACAAGAAACAACCAAGGAACACATAAATAAGTGGAAAAACAAGGGGATGGTTCTCTTTCCCACTTTTCCTCTTTCTCTCTCTCTCTACCCTTATCCCTCTCTGTCTTTAGAGTCAATCAATATTTTTTCTTAATTTATTAAATGTCTATTCTTTTTATTTCTGGAGAGATTGAGAAAAGAATTAGGTCTTATTTCCCCTAAAATTTTACACTTTTTATATGTCTTAATGACAAAAAAAAAACAGTGTTAGAAAAAAAAAAAAACCCTTAAGTTTAAATTTTAGAATCACCAGCTATAGAACCATGGAAAAAGATTATCTCTTTTTGCCTCAGTTTCCCCATCTTTAAGATGGAGAAAATAATTTTTATCAACTTGACATAGCTGAGATTCAGTAGGTGATTGTGAATAAAATACTTAGTACTTTGCCTGACCTAGAGTAGGCACTTTTAGAGGTTGGCTTTTATTGTCATTACCAAGCTCATACATCTGACTGAATAGTACTGAATGTATGCTGAATGTGACAGCATGTGGGTTCCTCTGTGTCTGCATAGTCATGGCCTTTGAGTGAGTGCGCAGTTACAACCTGGTGTCTGGATACATGAGCAAGATGGGGCGAAAGAAGTAATCATTGCATAACAGGTCTGTCCACAACCAGGACAGACAACCATGGAGACAACCTGCTCAGAGTGTTTAGATGAACTGTAAATACAGGCATGACCTTTTGATTGAAATAAAGCATCCTCACATTATTTTTAAGAAAATAGTATTATTCCTTTTTTTTAATTTGACCAGCAAATTTTTTAAAAAGCAGATCATTTTCCTAAATATATAACTCAAACAGAAAAACATTTCAGAAAAGCTGAAATATTTGGGGGTATCGCAGGCAGGGATAGGTTTTAAGGAAAGCTTTATCAGTCTAGTCATAAAATTGTAAACAAAATTGAGGTTTATAATTTTCAAGAGATTGATTTTAAAATTTTCTTAATAAAAGGGAGGCAACTTAGGTTAGCTAACATACTGGTTTGTAGTTTACACAAGCAATGTAATTTTTAAGTAACACCAAAGGAATAAAAAATGAGCTTTGTGCATTCTTTTATGAGTACCATGTGCTATTTATGTCACTACTTCCTGAAAGCTGATACATAACTTTCATACCAAGTCTTCCATGATGCCTCCTAGAAAGATATGACATGATTAAAAATTAAGCCCTATCACTTTCCTTTTTTCAGATTTCAGAGATGAAACTGACTAAACCCACTATACGCTCTAGCATGCATGATTTGCTTTTAAACTGTCACTTTAATTATCCTTGAATTGTGAGCTTGCCTCCAGGCAAATTACACAGAGATTTTTTCATACTACATTTTATACAGTATTATTATGGACACCACAAAAATATTAATAATAAAACAATGAACATAAATAAAGCTTAAAAATACATGAATCATATTTATTTAAGGCTTGGTAAAGTTTTAAAAATAGAGCTCAGCATATTTATTTGGAGACTACATACTTGAAATGTGGAGGCAAGTGGTTTTTCCAGTTCTTCCCTAAATCTTTGTCTTGGGAAGAGGGGTGAGGCTATTGCTAGAGACTTGAAGAATACTATGAATTTGAAGAAAAAGTAAACAGAGTCACTTTAAAATGAAGCCAGAGCTGCCATGTCAGAGGAACTGCTTTGCATGACTTAGGCTTTTGGAATGTTTACACTGAGCAAAATGCCCCAGCCTGGTGGCTCAGTTGGTTGGAGTGTCATCCTGTACACCAAAAGGTTGCAGGTTCAGTTCCTGGGCAGGGTGTTTATGGGAGGCAACTAATTAATGTTTCTCCCTCGCCCTTTCTTTCTCCTCCCTTGTCACCTTTTATAGTCAATTAATATTCAACAGAGAAAGTAGGGCTAAAGGGAGTTTATTCAATAAATGGCATTGGAAAAATTGGACAGATATGTGCAAAAATGAAACTAGACAATCTTCTACATCACACACAGAATAAATTCAAGATGGACCAAAGACTTAAATGTTAGACCCAAAACCATAAAAATCCTAGAAGAAAACATAAGCAGCAAAATCTTGGACATTGCTCATAGCAATTTGTTATTGGATATATCTCCCCAGGCAAGGGAAATGAAAGAAAAAATAAACAAATGGGACTACATCAAACTAAAACGTTTTTGCTCAGGAAAGGAAATCATCAACAAATTAAAAAGACAACACCCATAATGGGATAACATATTTATCAACATGTTTGATAAGGGGTCACTTTCCAAAATTTATAAAGTACTTACAAAACTCAACACCAAAAAAATAATAATAAATAGGTAAAAAACCTAAATGGACATTTCTTCAAACAGAACATACAGATGTCCAATAGGCATGTGAAAAAATGCTCCGTGTCACTAATCATCAGAGAAGTGCAAATTAAAACCACAATGAGATACCATCTCATACATCAGAATGGCCATCATAAACAAATCATCAAACAACAAGGGCTGGTGAGGATGTAGTGAAAAGGGAACACCTTTGCACTGTTGATGGGAGTGCAGACCAGTGCAGTCACTATGGAAATCAATATGGGGATACACCAAAAAATTAAAAATGGATCTACCTTTTGACCCAGCAATCCCACCTCTTGGAATGTATCTGAAGGAACCCAAAACACTAATTCAAAAGAACATGAGCACCACTATGTTCATTTCAGAATTATTTACAGTCAAGGACATAAGGAAGCAGCCCAAACACCCATCAATAGAAGAGTGAATAAAATAACTATGGCACATTTACCCAATGAAATACTACTCAGCCATAAAGAAAAAGAAGAAAAATCTAGCCTTTGCAATGGTATGGCTAGACCTGGAGAATATTACACTAACTGAAATAAGCCGGTCAAAGACAGATACTGTGTAATTTCACTTTCATGTGGAATCTAATGAACACACTGAGCTAACAAGAAAAATGGGGGTTGACCCATAGATGGAGAGCAGGATGACAGCTACTTTTGGGGGCGGGTGTGAGGGGGTGGAGTGACTGAGCAAAACGGAGAAAGGATTCATGGACATGGACAGCAGTGTGGTGATTGCATTGGGGGTGGGGGTATAAGGGGACTAAATGGTACTGGAAAAGACACAGTAAAGATACAAAAATATAATCAATAAACAGATCCTCAGAGAAAAGAAAAAAGGTCAAAAACAACCTGTGGCTTGGGCCTAAGGCAGCATTGCGTCCCAAAGAACTGTTTGCAAGGATAATAAGAAAGTAGATGTGACTACCAGACTGATGGCTACCAGGCTGAAAAAGTAAAAACATTGTTTAGTTAACTTCACTGAGTTTTGTTTTTTGCACCAATAGACTGCCCTCCTTCTACTGACGTAACTGTTCCACTTCTCTTTCTTGTAATACCCCCTACCTTTGTCTCCTAATCAGAATATTATTTGGGCTTTTGTCTGGGCAAAAGCATCAAAATTAGCTTCAATTTCAAAGTGTTACAATTTTTACATTCTGCCCCAATTAGCACTCCTATCACAACTAGTATTTATTGGATCTTTAATATGGACCACAGCGGAATGAATGTCTTTAAAATAATGTTTGTATTTAATTTTGATAGAAATGACCCAAAAAAGCAGTTTCACACTTTATGGTTTGGAGAGACTGGGTCATTCAGTTTCCTGGTTTAGGACCTGGTATTTGAACCCACCGTGTCTCTTTACCTTTAAAGCCTATGGCTTTTAGCATACCACGTAGTAAAGATTATAATAATCTCTTCTTCTTCTGGGTAAAGAAAGTAAAGAAGCAAATAATCATGAAGAGGTTTTTGTTTTTGTTTTTAAGGTGATCAATATGTACAAGCCACTGTCACATCTCCTCTGGGTCTTTTTCATGATACTGCTTCGATGAAAGTAATGCATATGAAAGTGCTGGAAACTGGAACTGGCCGGTAACTTCAGAACATACCTTCCAGTTCTCATACTTTTATCTTTCTAATCCAGCCCTTCAGCCTGATATTCTTAAAGCCACCCAAACCCCAAATTAGCTCTTCTTCCTGGCTTCTGCCTAGAGAAATCCTCTGAAGTAGTCTTCTCTCTCCTCATATTGTATAGATCTCTCTCTCTGTCTCTCTCTCAGTACATTGCAACTTCTCTTTAATTGTCAAAATTTAAAATTCTGAGTCCAAATAATAGTAAGTTTTTTTTATTACTAGGTAAAGGCCATATTTTAAGTAGAAGTTGGTCTGTCTAAATCAGTGCATAAGAGAACAGGCAGCATGTCCTTTGGGCACATAGAAAGGATAATTCTAGCACACTGTCATGGACATTGTAGGCTGGGCCCTGAGTAACTAGTTGTCTCCTTCCTTTCTCATCTTTCCATGCTATAGAAGCTGGAACATCTAAAAACAAATGAGTAACAGAAACAAAACATTTTCTCAGGGCTCCCAGATTCAAGGGCCTCGCTAGACTCAACCTCAGGATCCCCTGTATTTGCCTAGCCAATATATTAAGATACAGGAGATATAGAATGCAAGGTTGCATGTGAAGTTTTATGAGTCTATCCTGGGGATAACATTTATCACTTACCCCCAAATAATACTGATGGGAAACCAACCGCTGGAACCAACCTAACATCAGGAAGTCTGGGTGTAGAGTCTGTCTTCGTGCCCAGGTAAAGGAAATAAGATTGCTAACCCCATATCTAACCTCTGCCACAACTGGTCTCATGGCAATTCATTTTCTGTGAATGAACCAGTAAACTAGTTTCAAACTACACAGGGATGAATATAAGTTTTGTCATATGGAGAATCAAAAACAAGATGCTACAGAGAACAAAATCCAAAATCTTGGTCTTCTGATGCCATCATTCATGCTCTTATGGAATTGATTAAATTTTAAATAGTAATTTTTATGAAGATAAAATTATCTTAAAAAATTGTGCCATTCTGTTTTCAAGAAAATACAGAGCAAAAGAAAGGTTATCAAAGTATCTCTTTGACAACCTGATGAAAATTAAATCTGGCATAGAAAAATAAAGGATGATTTTACCTTCATGATGAGTGAAAAGTGACCTATCTTTTACTATATAAAATCTCTCTTCTCTCTCTCTCTCTCTCACACACACACACACACAAATAAATGAGAATAGGTTCCCAAAACATAATAGCAACAATCATAAGTTCAGCACTTTCTGTAAGTTCAGTGCTAAATCCTGTGTCAAGTTCTCTATTTATGATCAATCTCCTCACAACTCTGCAAAGTATTATTTTTATCCTCTTTTTATGCAAAAGGATAAAGTCTAAAAGCCAAAGTAACATAATAAGTTGTCTAAAATTAGTCGAATGTACAAAAGCACATGTCACACAGAAAATAGACTCAAGCCTGTCTCCAAGCAACAATTATATTTATATTTAATTTATCAACTACATGGGATATAAATGAGGTTTATATTTATGAACATAAATATAAATTCTGAAATTTATATTCATCAGTAAGCTGATAAAGTTGGTCATTTCCAGATTTTAAACTGAATTTATTATAAACCGAGCCAAAGAGAATATTAATTAAAATAGTTGGGATTTACTGGGCTCCTTAGTATGTGCCAGAGACAATGTTTGATGATGTATATGAATTATAAATGATGACTGATGGAGTTTTGGAGAACTGTGTGGGGTCCCAAGTTGCCTACTTTGAAGGGAACTGATGTATCAATGTCCCATGTACAATGTTTCTTGTATCTTCTTCAGTAAATGTTTCTATTTTTCATATTACGTGGCTTGATACCTTCTGGATAGACCTGTGTGATAATGTTGTATAATAAATACAACCAAAACTCATAGACTTAACAACAACAAGCATTTGAGTCTGACAAGCATTTGAGTTGATAGCCAGTAAGAATGGGTGAGCTGTAGTTTATGTTCTAGGCTCAAGGCAGAATATTTGGCTTAGGTCTATTCTCAATGACTTTCATTCTGCTTGGACCAAATGCTACCTGGACCATGTTTTTTCTTCAGCTAAATATCAGGAATGCAGAGAGTAATCAGTAAAGCATGATGTCCTTTAATGTCTTTGCCCAGAATGGACACACTGTCATTACACCTACCTTCCATTGTCCACACCCACCATCAGTGGGGATCAAAGTAAAGGCACAAGGCATTGGGCACAAGATCAGGGAGGTCATTGTATGATTGCAAAAAATAATAATAATTCAGGCTACTGGATAAAGTAATCCCAATAACAACCCTCTTAGGAAGATCCTTAGGAAAAATGAGTAACTTAAGGTTACAAGGTAGTACCAGTATCATTTTTAAACTCAGGTTTGTCTAACTCCAGCCTAAGCTCTAAACTACTATATTGTTAAATTGACAGTTGTTGAATCAATGATATGTACCAGTTCATATTTAACTTCAAGTCACAGGCCAGTAAATATTATAATACTATATCATGTATTATACCTACTTCATACTTAGTCTAAGGTCTGGTTTATTTGACCATTCAGTTGTGTCAAAAAACAGAAGTCTGTCAAATGTTTGTAGTTATAGCCCTTTAATATCATTCATTTCAACTGAATGAAACTTTTAGTGTCTCCATATACAGAAAGGTAGTTGATAATAGTTACTTTGATGAAATACTTTGTTGGCATTTTTATAACTCATTTCCTTTTATAAAATGCTGTAGTGATTCTACAGATTTTATAGACTTTTCATAGATTACGAAACTTTAGAACTTTCTTAAAGCCATCTTACCTTCTCTGAGATGAGATTTTTCTTATAAAAATAAATGTAAATATCTTTTTCCTAAGACAATTAATAAAAATTTTGTAGATATTTTTGTTTCTCAGATTAGAGAAAACTTCAAAGGCCTTTAAAAGCCAGCATGTGAAATAGTAGAATCACATCCAGCAATTAGAATTATCACGTATCACCTTTATCAGGACTTTGAACTTTCTTCAAAGGAAAGAGGTTCTTAGTAGGCTTTTACTTCTTTTAAAAAACTAGTTCTATTTGATAAGTTTCTATTCAAGTTCAAATATTCTATAGAATTACACCAAAAGATCTATAAAAGAATATTTTGCCATCTCTATGAAAGAATTATTATTTAGGATAAAAAGTATTATTACATTTATTCTAATAATTATAATTAGAATAATTATTATTTAATCCCAGAAATGCTATGCTTTCAAATCACTGAAATTTACATTTGAGAGGAAATAAAGTATCTCATATTCAACAGCATACAATCTGGTAGGACTTAATCTAGTATGACTTAAAAGGGGAAAAGGTGGCAAAACCTGACCGGAATAGAAACAAGAACTTGTGTATCCAAACCAGGACACTAGAGAGGAGAGTGGTAATAAAATTCAAGAAGAGACCCAGGTGAGACCCAAACTGAAAAAATGAAGATTATATTTGAGACAGGAGAAATGAAACTTCATATGATCTTCTAGACCCAGGATTTGGGAAATCCTACTTTCTTTATATTTTGGAGAGAATAAGGATAAATGACAAATATATCTGCATTTATATATTAGAATGTAGGAATGACATTTTCAGGTAGTTGGTAAATCACAGGATTTGTCCAGTAAAGCAAAATGCTTAGGCTTAAGAGTAACAATTTCAGATATACTAATTTCCAACTTCAACATGAATTAATCTTTCTTTTTCTAAGTATAATTTTTTAGAATTTTCTATTGTTCACTTACAGTTGTCCCCCATTTTTCCCTCATTGCTCTGCCCTGTCCTGTCCAGCCCCCCCCACATTACATTCTCCTCACCCCACCCCACTGTCCTTGTCCATGGGTCCCTTATACCTATTTCTTGACCCTTCTTCCCTTTTTTCCCTCCCTCTGTTACCCTCCATCCTCTCCCCTATGGTCACTCTCAGTTTGTTCTTTGTCTCCATGTCTCCGACTCTATTTTTTGCGCCTGTTTGTTTTATTGATTAGGTTCCACTTATACATGAGATCATATGGTATTTGTCTTCCACTGCCTGGTTTATTTTACTAATAAATGATTTACTGAGATAATAGGAGTCATGGCTTTAAAATATCACAAATTTAGGACCTAAAGGTAAAGAGGAAATCTGGCCACTAATTGAACTTAAAACAAAGATTTACTGAAGGCAGAGATTATATTTTTCTTAATATAATGATGATATACTTTATAACATAAATGCTAGCTTTCAAGATGTTCTGTTGATATACTTTAAAAAGTACTAGCACTCAAAGTTTATGTTCAGATACATAGATGCATACATACTTGCATGAACACACACACACCTAATTCATTATTATATGTGTATACACATACGCACACATATATTCCTGTATTAATATTAAGATCACATTTAAAAACATATCCCAAAGTAGAAATTCAGAAACAACATAAATAGGAACTTATTTTCTAATATTTTCTGCTCAGACTTTAGTGGGAATTCTTTTACATGATGTAAAATATATATGTTCTACTTTAGAGGTCAGATAGAATCAAATTGAACTTTTATGACATACCATATCTAATATTTAGTGGAGCTACGCATGATCAAAATAAATTTGTTCTGTTTCCAGCATGTGTCTACTTGTTTAATACACTGAGGTCACATAGTAGTGTACGGAGATAGACCAAAGTAAAGCTGCTTATTTTAATTGACCATGCATTTAATAAATGATGCCATGAATTCTCATTTGTGACACTTAAAACATGGTATTTAATTTCCTTTGTTAAAGAATTATGCTTTTATTTTATTTGAAATATGATGTAGATCATATTAAAGACTAAGCCATACATGAAAGTAAAACAAGGAAATTAAAACTAAATCTATAAATTGCACCACCCAGAACAAAAACAAAAATATTCTTCATGTCTGATAATGTGTTTCTGAGCGTTAATGGAGATGGAAAGACGACGGTACCATAGGTCATCTGTGGGTGGGGGTGGCTGGGAAAGAACTCAAACTCTTGGATGCAGGCAAGAAGATCAGAGTGGGTTTGGGTACATTAATCAAATCAACTAAAAACTAGTCTTCTTTTTATTATCCTTTGTGCCAGCAATTAATTCTAAACAATATCAGTGATATAATACTGTTCCCATCAGAACAGACCACTCTCAATGTCATTCACCTTGGTACATTAATGAAATAGATGTGATAGATGAAATTAATGTGATAAATGTAATCATAAAATAGAATTTTATAATGAAATTAACTTATTTGAACAGAATAAAAGTAAATTTACATGTAATTGAGGAAAGAGCTGATAATAGGGGAAATATAGATTCATTACATCAGATATTTTCATGTAAAGTATAATTTAACATTAAGAAATATTATATTAATGCTAAAATATAAAGATCATTATATTAATCACAGGTGAAACTTTAGACCACCACTATTGATTCTCTGTTCTAAAAGATTAGGGAATTCCTTCTAAACCCTGTCTTCCTCTATATTATTATTTCTACACCGTCAAGATTTATTATAATTATAGTCCATTCTGTAACTATAAATTTAGCTTTTCTCTTTGTTCCATGTTTAAATGAATCCATGACTATTTCCAGTATAAATAGAATTATTTAATCCTCCAATCCTTCAATTTTTCCTTGCTTTGGCTGGATTTCATCATCTTGTTCCCATTGTCTTCACTCTAAAATGAGATCTTGGGCATTTTATTTTTTACCTTCGCATGTTTGCAAATCTTTATCTGTTACACACATTAATGTACATAATTTTCAAGTGTAGTTTTCATATATTCTGTTTTGTATTTCAGGCTCAATAATTTCATCAGGCTATTCATTATACATAAGAAACCCACTTAATTTTTGGACTCAAATTTTTATTTCAATATGTCAATCTTTATTATGTTATTGCAAATATCAACACTATTTTTAACCAATCTTTTTACTTATTCCCTTCTCTTCTTTAGAAATACCAGTTAGTACCTATATCTACTTTACGCCTTTATTTCATATCTTCTTTCTTAAGCGATTTTGAGGGTACATTCAGTCTTTCCCACTTTCTTTCATGAGATCTCCTCTAGCTGCTTACTATATCCCTGTGTTTTCGGTCATGTGGGTCTTTCTCATTGTTCTAACATGACTTTCATATACATCTAATTTAAATTTACTCTTTCATTTCTTTCTATAATCTGTATTTTGAACACCACATATGTTCCATGTGTTGTGGGGTGTGTTACTCTAAATGGTAATCTCCCTCTCTTTTCAAGCTTTGAGGTGGCGCTGTGGCTATGGCTCAGGACACAGGGATGAATTTTCTCTTTGCTGCCTTTCTTCATTCAACTTTATTTCTTCAGTTTTACTTGGCTAGAAGATGAGAAACAGCATGTCGGCATAGTTTTCCCTTCATTTTCACCTGGTTGGCATTGTGCTGTATAGATTTGGGTCTCTACAGGGACAGTCTCTGTGTTCTTTATGGTCCACCTAATCAGAGCATTACTTATTATGCTCTTCAACATTTTACACTTACAATTCACCCCCTTTTTTTTACTACTTTTCTTTTAGGAAAAAGTCCTACCTCATTTTTTATTTCTATTCAGCGGTGTTTGTTTTAATATTTTTATTTGAGTTATGGCTATTTATTTATCCCTGCCTGTAGGAGACTGTTCTGCGTGGCATGGGCCCTGCTCCCACTAGGAAATGCACGGAACCCATGCCCATGGATAGGTTTTCCCGTGGGGAATCAGACCTGCATTGTTGTTGCCGAACAAGAGGTCTGAGGGAGCGGGCAATACAATACTTGGCCCACCTAGGGATGCCAAAAACTGCTACACAACAGGGGCCCCTCCCAAGGACAGAATACTAATATCTACTGGGCTCTTCTGTCCGCTGCCAATTTGGAAAGACATCTCTCAATGCCAGAGATTTGTGAAAAGGAAACAAAATGTTTATTTAATGCTATTCAGGCCTAACGCCACCACTAAAATAGCAAAGTCCTTTAGGGTATACACCTATACCCACACAGCGCTCCCTTCTCCCACTCGTAAATCAGGAAAAGAGCACATGTCTGTGTTTCAGGCCGCTGGCACCGTCAGCTGTGTCACCATGCAGGCAGGATCTCTCTCTAGTTAATCCAAAGTACTGTGGTACCCTCTCATGGTCGACTGGCAAGAGTCCTTTGTACCCAGTTCCAGTCAAAGTCTCTCCTGCTTTCCAGGCCATGCAGACAAAGAGAGCATCCCAAAGCCGCGTGGGCCTCTTCTACCAAAGCTGCAGGGGTCCGCACTCCACCAAAAGCATGTGGCTGTCTTCTTCACCTGGCTGCAGGGATCTCCATTCTGGCAAAGCTGCATGGTTTTCCCTTTCACCTGGGCAGTTAGCCCCTCATGTCCTGGAGCCAGTCTTTTCCAAGGTCTCACACAGGCCTTCTCACTCAGGGGCACAGCCCCTAGTTACATCCTGAGTCCAAGTCCACTCCCTTCTCCCTGGCTCAAAACTTGGCCACAGCTATTTAACATATCTATAACACCAGTTAAAGGTTATAGATATGTTAAATAATCATTCTAGAGGTTAGCTGCAAAACTGTTGCTATGCAAAATAGCTCTCAATGGCCCTGGCTCTATTCATCCCTTCCCCCTGGGGGGGGGGGGTGAGGACATCCTATATGTCTCTCCAATATTCCTATACACTTTGAATTCTGGACACCATTCCAAATCTTTTTTTGGGGCCCCCCTGGCTGCACCCTGTATCATTGTTACCTAGGCCGCTTTGAGACTTACTTTTGCTAAAAGTCCCTCACCCTGATTTGTGGCAAACATTTACTGCAAAATAACTTCCTAAAATCCATGCTAAACCTCCCAAGGATGAGTGTAACTGGATCAACCACTTTTCTCTTTTCATTTGCAAATATCCTTCTTCTGTGATGTGATTAGCAGCATTGGCTCCTTTGTTTTCTATAAAAAGTAACCACCTAAAGCGAACCTGTGCATCAGGGAAATGCCAAGAAACCAAATAAAAGGAGGTCACAGTAAGGGCATCGGCTTTTTGCTCCACTTGAGAGAAGAAACTGTGCCCGCCCTTTTCCTGCACTGGGCTCAGTAGTCCCTGTGAATGTCTCTTCCCCATCCACAATGTCACGGACCCCAGGAGCCAAGGTCTGCATCACCTGTCGAACTCTGTTCTCCTTTAGGTGTATATGTTTGTGTGAGTTAGAATGTGGGCCTATGTGTGGGAGAGAGATCAAAGCAAAATTGTTTTAATCAATCATTGTGAATGTTTAATTGACTAATATAGATTAAAAGTATTCAATACATATGACATCTTTAAAAATAATAATAAAGTATACCTTTCTGACATAAAATAACTTTTTAAAATTATATATTAATGACCTAGCATTACAATCTCATATCAGTAGATGTGACATCTAATGTCATGTCAGTGCCACATCTAACAGAGTGTTAGAGTCTGAAAGATTAAATTGCACTCGCCAATTTTAATACATGTGCCATATGTATACTTTTTAATTTTCTAGTACGTATGAAAAGTGAAAAGTAACAAATGATCTTTATATATTGTTTAATCTTTTACACTTAAAACATTATAAATATGTAATCACTTTAAAAGTATTAATAACATATTTTAATATTCAAACTATAGTGTGTATTTTACACTTATAAAACACTTAAATGTTGACTAGCCACATTTCAAATACTCAAAAATTCACATGCAACTTATTACTGAATTGGATCCTGTAGGTTTAGCATATAACACTGTTGGGGGCTGGGATAAGCCTGAAACAGGCTGATACAATCAGACCTGAGAGATACGCCTTGAATGGCAGGATGTTGCAGTCAGGAGCCATAAAAACCTCCCCTCCTGGACATGCAGGTAGCACACCAATCAGTGCCTTGGTCATGCGCCCACCATGCGCCCCCCGCCCAATCGCAGGCTAGAGCACGCTTTGAAGCCACCTATCCACTGCACTTCCTCCACTGCCCTCCTCTATATAACTCCCTCCATTTTGAAATAAAATTTGCAGCTTGATCAGAATCCTTTGTCTTGCTGCCATTCTTCGCACCTCCTGTCCCATCCCCCTTCATCCGTTACAGGTATATCAGCGGACCCCGTTGACTGCCTCGCGGGCCGGGGCATAACACAGTAGACATTTTAAAATTGTAGCTAATGTTATCACCATTATAATTAATGATATACATCAGTATTCATGAGTAAATTGAAATTTCTACTCCATCTTACAGGGTTAGACAAAGAGTCTTGAATTGGAATATTGCAGGTGTTAGGTTACCGTTCTTTAAAGTATTCCCTTTTCATCTATAAAGGAGAGCAGTACAGGGAAGTTTCAAGAGTTCTATGAAATAGCATAGGTAAAATTTTCTATCATAGTTTCTGATATTAAATATAAAATAAATCAGAATATCAATTATGTCACCCTTAAAATTTTTGGTTCCATTAAAAGAAATATTTTTAGTGTTCACACATTTTGTTTATAGTGAAACAAATATTAAGGTAAAATTTAATGCTCAATATATTAAAATTATACCTTTAGTTCTTACCTCCCCTTTTGCCTCTTTGCTTCCTCAGCCAACATAGTCCCTGGACACTCTTCTTTTCACCACCACATTAGTAAGAGAGGGACAAGAAAAAATCAGAAGTGGGATAAGCAAGATTGGATCACTCAATAGTGCTATAATGGGTTATTGTAATTTGACAGGTCATCTGCATTTGCTAGTTGGTGCTTATCCACTGACGTTAGACTCCTACCTTCCCATGGAAACTAGGAGCCAGGGACCCTGTATTTCTTTTTTTAAGTATATTTTGATGATTATATTTGAAAAGGGTAGCTCCCAGTACCTTGAGAAAGACATCCCTGAGCTTTAGAATATTTACATCTTAAGGGGGAGAGGAAGGATTTACAACTGCAAGTTTTCTAAAGAAAAATGTCTATGAAGAGGGATGTCAGAGGCTACACTCAGAAAGAAGCCTTTCTAAGGTTTAGTCAAGCTGAAGGGAATGTTAAAGCCACCTTGGCTAGTGTACCACAGATATGTTGGAGGACAGACATTGACCCCTGCAGATGGGGTAGGAAGGTGGAAGTTAGATACATCTTCAGAGTCAAGAATGTCTGGCACGACTACTTACAAATGAGAGAAAAGATAGAGCTATAAAAAAAAGATGTTTTCTGTAACAGAGACAGAATGAGAGAATAGAGAAAAAGAGAAAGAGAGAAAACCATACTGGTCAGAGAAAGTAGAGGCAGACTTGGCTGGCAACCAACATGGAGATAGAATATAGATTAACCGAAAATCTTAGCAGTGCTGACAAACTCCAACGACCAGGACCAAGTAGCCAAATTAATCAGTGTACCTAGCCAGCCGTAATACACTGGGATGCATGGGGGTTTAGGAGCTGTGGTAAATTTGAGGGTGTTTGTCCAAACTTGATACAAATTCAGAGTCTCAGGTCCCACTCAGAGCCATTAAATTATAAACTGTATTTTCACAGATCTCAGAAGGATTCTGGACACACCTAACCATACCTCCACAAAAAATAATGCTTTTGTTACCATTTGATTGCACTGGTTTTGATCATTTACAATTTCTTACCTACACAGCAGCACCTCAAAGAGAGAGATTTTTTCTACATTTCTAAATATTAGCTTTGACAACAGATTTTCTAGTGAAGGTAAGTGCTGCCCTATGTGCGACCTATGTAAAATTATTCTTGTATGTTCACCCTCATGCCACTCAGGATTAATCACCAGTATTTACTTATGAAGGTGAGAATTCAGATATAACCATGAATCATTTTCTGGAATACATTTTGGTATTCATGAGGAAAACACTAACACATAACCATTCTATATTCTTTAACACAAAGGGAGGAAACAGCAATGGAAATTATATTAATGCAATTTTATGGCTGAAAATTTTAAAACAGCATCCTGAAGTGTAAAGTTATGGTCCTCATAGGAATCATAACTGGGCTGTAAGGCAAATATATATTAAGACATAAATATAAGAGTCTATACAGCAATAGAAAGTACTACAACCAGATGTGCCAAGAAATTAAATTATAATTGACATGGGAACCATAGGTGTGGAATTTCATACTGCTTAGAATTTAAATTTTTCTGAAATACTGAAGCAATATGAAGACATTCAGGGTAGGTATGATACAAATATGAGGCGGTCATATCAGCAACAAAAGTTAATAATATTTTTTATTTTACCATCTATACAATTTAATTAAAGAATCAATCAATTACAAACTTATTTCAATAAAGGTGTTTGCAAGTTTTATACAGTGCATAAAAAAATCAATCACTACAACTGTGCATGGAATGATAAGGAGTCTACATTCAGATGGCACATAAACTTATTAGTTTTAGCTCATTAACTTGGAATTTATGATAATGTGATTGAGAACTCACAGGCCTGTAAGCTGTTGGCAGTGGAAGAAGTCTTAGAAAACATCAAGGCTGGGGGTTTGTCAACAATAGTGTGTGTGTGTGTGTGTGTGTGTGTGTGTGTGTCTGTGTGCGAGCATTGATCAAGAGAGCCTTATGGTTCCTCTCAACTTTACTAAATTTTAGACAGCTTTTTTTCTGACCTCCCCTTTCTTAGAGTTTTCCTTTTAGAAAACTAGTGATTGTAAATTTCCTGTTCCTTAGAGATACAAATCTTCTATGACTTGAAGATGTGTTACCTAAAGAACTGGAAGCCATTCTTTTGAAATATAATCAGAGAGACAAAATGTCTCTCTCACAGTCTCCATGGAAGGGTAGAAGCCTGATATTAATAAACTGTACTAAGCACCAATTAATAAACATATATAGCCTAATCACATTGATAACCCCCTGATAATGGCTAATTTCCCCTAGTTTCCCACCAGCTTGCCCAGTGCTTAAAAACTCTCCTGTGTTTTTCCTGGGAAGTTAAATTTGATCTCTCTCTATTGCAAGAGCCTGGACCTCTGCTGATAGTCATGAATAAAGTCTTCCTTGCCTATTTAATTTTGTTTTGAACAAATTTTCTTGGACTTAGTGTAGAGGGCCTCCCTCTACATTAAGTGTGTGTGTAAAGGGTCTTCCAGAGAACCTTAATGTCAAATTTGCCCAATCCACACTTCCTTCAAAGCAGTTCTGTCTTTGATTTTTTCCCCTAAAATTGTACTTAAACAAAAGTCACCATGGTTTTAAAAACATTTAGAAGCACTTACTGTAGGGCAATTATTTCGTTATTCTGGTGAGATCACAGAAGTCTCCTGTGATCTCACCAGAACAAGGAGGGGAGGATTTGCAAGAAAGCTCAAGATCCCCCAGCAGCTTTAGAGCCCTGAGATGTTGACCCAGTGTTCTGTGGATGTTACCTTTGCATCATCAAAGGGGACTCTGGGAACTAGGCAATGTTAAGAGAAACATGCAGGGATAGTTAACTTACTTTAAAGGACAATCTTCAAGTTTCTTAGAAACACTCATTTGCATGCAACCGATTCATATGCAAATTAGGGATGATCTTCATTCAGGGCCTTTGTCTGGGAACATTTATTAGTCATTGCTTGTGTTACTTTATTTACTTGACTGCATATTTTCCTAAATGCTGCCTAATCATGGAGAGGATTATAAATCTAACCTTGAAAAATGTACAACAAAGACATAAATAGAAGCCAGGAGCACCAGTACAAATAGTGACTTTATCCAATTTATTTACATTAACATAAATAATTCCTTAGGTTTTTTAGTCAGAAGGTGACTGGGGAGATAATCACAGTTATGAATTTGGCTGAGATCCTAAGCCTAGCAGACTCTCACTTCCTCATTTGTAAAATGATAGGTAATAATTCCTAACTCTGTACTGCTTTTACGAAGATGAGGAAAACATATTTCAAGTGCTTTGACAGGACTGTCTAAGCCCCAAGTGCTGTTAATATCAAGATGTTGGTATTTTATCCAACAACAAAATAAGTACCTTCATCATCATTATCACTCTTTATCTTCTTCAGCTTCTCTGATAGATCTCTAAGAAAATTTGCCTAAGTGCTAATGGTTATCTATTTTGACACTGTTCCCAGTTATGTACTGTGGAAACCTACAACTTAAACCTTCTAGTTCCTAGAAACTTTGGTTCCTAGTTCAGTGTCAAATTTAATTAAATCAAAAAATCCAATTATCACAGATATTTTTTCAGGTATTAATAGTATTAATTTATGTACTATTAATAAATGTACTAGTACTAGTAAGTGGTAATGGCCATTAATTAGCTTGTGTCATTCTATCATATTGATAGTACCTATACTTTTTTATCCTTTTTGATGTCTATTTATAAGACTCTATTATGATATTTTATGAGGATAAAAAAATAATAGCAATAACAAAAAAGCTATAGCATCAGTGTCAGTAAGAGACTGATGTGTCAAATAAAATAATGCTGCCACTGCACACTCATGGGAAAAGTCTTCCTAAACCAATTCTTCAGTGTCTTCAGAAGTCGAGTCAAATTAATGAATTAGATAAGAGAGACAAAAGTCAGTTTAGGGTAATGTTTTTGCCAAAATTTGACCTGGACAGTTTATTAAAATAGAATGACCTGGATAACCTTCATATTAATTTTCTTTACACATCTGCTTTCTTTAGGAGGGGGAGGGGGACTACAAATTAAATCAGGCAGATGTGCTATCATATCGATGGAGACAAGTTCAATACCAAGAATTTACCTACTTACACAAATGAAATCAGAGTTCGTATATCCATCTGAAATATTCTAATGTACTTTCAGAAATACAAAATGTTTCAGGTAAATTCAATTTTACTCCAGTCAAACTTGGTACAATTGTCCAGAGGCTGCTAATCATTAAGTGTAGTTTTCATCAAATCAGTTACATAGAATTCATAGACTGAAGAAGAGGGTTACCAGATAAACTAGTTTTCCCAGGTAAGACTGAATTTTAGATAAACACTGAATAATGTTTAGTATGTTTCAAACATTGCACTTACATAAAACACATACTCGTACACACACAAAGTTATGTCCAGAAGGTATCCAGCCATGTACTATCAAACAGAGAAACATTTACTGGAAAAGATACAAGAAACATTTTACATAGGACAATGATACCTCAGTCCCCTTCACAGTAGGCACCTTGGGACCTCGCACAGTTCTAATCCCCGTTAGCCGCCCTACCATATTTCCCTAATCTCATCAATAGTATGAAATCTCTTCCTTTTCAAATGTGATTTTAGTTTTGGAAAAGCCAGAAGCTGCAGGGTGCCAAATGTGGGTTGTAGGGGGACTGAGTCACCTGGGTGAACTGATGTTTCACAAAATAACTCTGCACAAGATATGATTCATGAGTACTCACATTGTTGTGATGAAGCTGTCAATCACCATTTGCCCATAGCTGTGGACTTCTGAAGCATCCGAATAGTTTCAGTGGAGAAATGTTTCAGCTTAATGCAAAATGTGATGTGGATTTGTTGCTCTACTCACTCAGTCATTTTGAATGTGATGGCCACACAGTACACATGCTCACTCGGTGGTATCTACTGCCCCCACTGACTAACGCAGTAAAGTTGTCATTGTCCATCCATGTGCATTCCAGTCCACTCTCTTTGGCTGCCAGGTTACATTAATGTTCTGCACTTTGTTCTCATCATATTGACAATGGCTGGGCTTTTTCTGGACTATTTTATATACATTAGCAGAAGTAAGTCTGCAATTGTGAGTACATGAAACAGTTTATTATTTTATTATTATTTATTATTATATCATTTATTATTAACCTACTTTTACATGCATGTTTCTGACAATAAACTAACCAATAACAGCTTCTAGATATTATTTAACCCAATGGGGTTAAATAATAATTTTCAATTTGGGTGTTCATATTTTTTTTCAATCAAGTCATTCAAAAGCAGTTGTTTGAAGGCTATATACACAGAGGGGGAAAATGACATGGGAATAAAAAAAGAAAAACACACTGCATCCTAATACTTTGTTGTATCTATTCAATAGACAACAAATGGGTTTAATATTTTTGATATTTTAATTCACATAAAAAGTACTTTTTTTAGTTGTTTTGGTACATATAAATTCAGCCTAGCTTAGAAACTTTTATTGCCTAGGATACTCAAAAATAAAAATATATATTCCTATTAAAGTGATATGTTTTTTATCACTTTAAATGTACAGATGTAGTTTATGATGCCCTTTAAAAATATAAACTAAGGAGCTTCAATTTCATAAAATTATTAATTTTTGTTATTTGCTCAAGAATGTTATGTTCTGACAAAGTAAAAATTGATTACTGAAACCTCCCTGTTATATAACTACCCATAAGAGTTTGGTATGTTATTTATATTGTTTATAAAAATTAGGAGTGAGTTATTCTAAATTTTTAGATTAAATTAGGATGCTAAAGAAAATACTTTATACTTTTTATTGAACTTTTCTAATTGTTTTATATAAATACAGCATATTCTGTGCCATCAATAAGCAAGACATAATCTATGTTTCAAACTAATGCAGCTAACATTTAAAGTTTCTTAATTAGAATATGTGAATAAGGTACCAATTAAGAAGGTAAAACATTATTCTTTATTTCTTCCCGGATCTTGAGTATTCCATTTAAGAAATTTTTTGTCTGCCTGAAAAATACTCTTTAGTATAAATGTGTTAGTGACAAAGTCTTTGAATATGGATTTATGTAAGAATATATTTCAACTTTCTTCCTAAAGTGTATTTTAACTGAATACAAAATTTATGCTTGGGATTGATTTTCTTTCAACACAGTGAAGCTCCACGCTCACTGATCGATGTTTACTGTTTCTTTTAAAAAGTCAGCTGCTGATCTAAGTCTTGTTTGTTTAAAAGCACCTCTTTCATTGGCTGTTTGCAGCACATTTGACATTCTGTATTTTTTAATGTGATGCCTCAAATGCGATTTATTCATCATCATCATCATTACCCTAAGGATTTACTGGAAAGATATTTTTTATCAGTTCTGGGAAATTCTTTTTTTAAAATATTTTATTTATTTATCTTTAGACGGGAAGGGAGAGAGAGAGGGAGAGAAATATCAATGTATGGTTGCCTCTCTTGTGTCTCCTGCCAGGAACTGGCCTGCAACCCAGGCATGTGCCCTGACTGGGAATTGAACTGTGATCTTTTGGTTTGCAGGCCCGCACTCAATCCCCTGAGCTACCCCAACCAGGGCCTGGGAAATTCTGATTTACAATCCTTTCTAATATTATTTCTCTCCTGTTCTTTCTTTCCTCTCCATTTAGGACTCCAACTAACTCTTTTAGATCTCCCCTTTGTGCTCTAGGCGCCTACACCTTCTGTCTTTCTCAGCTCTCCATGCTTCATTCTAGATTTTTTTCTGTCATATTTTCTCGTTAATTAATTCTCTCTTCTTCTGCCAAACCCAAGTCACTGAATTCTGTATTTTATTTATTGTATTTTTCACATTTTGAAGTTCCATTTCGTTTTATTTCAAACTTGCTCAGTCACATTTAATATTTTAGTCTCTGCCATAAGTTCAAGCTTGTCATTTATCTGCTTCGATATGGTAAATATAGTTACCTTACAGTCTGTGTTCAATAATTACAGTGTCTGGATTTGTGGTAGATCTCTTCATTTTGTGTTATTTCTGCTGGTTCTCCCTCATGAGGTATTGCCTACTCATGTTCTAGTTATCTTTATTATATGCTGGATATTGTGTTTGAAAATTATTTATAGAAATAATTTGAGAACAAAGATGCTATTATAATCCTTCAGAAGTGACGTTCTATTGGTTTAGAAAGAACCTAATGTACAATCATTCCCAGACTGTATTAATCCAACTCCAGGATTCAAACTTTTCTGACAATGAGAAACTTCCAAGCTGGTCTGAAGTTTGTTTAGCCCTACTTTATGCCTGTTTTATTCTTGCTACTGGAGTCCAACCAATATGAAGAGGTAATTTACCATGCTACTACCCTCAAAACCTCCATTGTCTCAGGTCCCTTAACCTCAAGAGGCCAGATTTTCAGCTGACTTCATTCTCCTGCCACTATAGCCAAAATGATTCCTAAAACAGGATATGTCTCTAGAATGATATCCTCCTGGGCCTTAATGTGGTGATTATTACTATCATTATTATAATTTTATTTAGTATTGCTTTTATTATTTTATTTACATTTTAATTGTTATGTTCTAGTTCATTAAAACTAAATTCACCTGGAAGTTTTGTCCAAATTTTTAATTTGATGGTATCAGAAGCAATATGAAGTCCTAGAATATTAAAAGCTATATTTTAAAATAGAGTTTATCTATAGAAGAAATGTATTTCATGATATTGGAAAAGAATGCTTTCGTTCATCACAAATATCGGCAGCTCCCACTGGCAATGTCATATAAATTAATAATATTAAAATAATTATGTATATCTTAATCACACAGTAGGAAATAAAGTTGGTAAAATATCTAAAAAGAAAATAAAGGTACTTATTTAAATCAACTTGTCATTGTGCCACAGCTTCAATACTGGTTTTATGAATACATCCTATTTCTAATTCTATTTCTCAACAACTTCATTTGTGAAATAAGCAATTTGGACAACCTACTCCCCCCAAACCATTTCAGTTCGAAGGTTTTATAATGATATATTTTAAGTTTACACTTTCTTTTAATTTTTTGATAATTACTTGAGTAAAAATTAAAAATACATATGTATGCACTTACCCGCACAAGAATAAAGGGAAAATTGTTTTTCCTTCACTAAAAAAAATTAGTTGTAAAGTGAAAAACTGCAGAAATAACTGCATAAGATAAAAAACTTACTTCTAAAATAGGTCAAATTCAATCCACACTCTTAAAGTAATGGAAACTATTTTTAGCACATACTTACGAAAAATATTCATTACAAGTCAAATCTCATTTCTGTTCTCTAAGGAGCAGTAATAGAATTAGTGAATATTTCCATAATATTTTTATGTTCATGTCAGTGAGATAACATCTTATACTCAAAAAATTCTAATTGATTTGACCATAAAATAAGGCTCTTTTTCAAAGAAAGGCAAAAATAGAAGATAAGAAAGATGGCAAATTAACTCTCAGATGTATACTGCATACAGATGTCATGGGGCTATAAAAATACTGAATGCAAAATAACAAAACTAGCAATAAGATGATGATATTAACCAAAGAGCTACAATAACCACACAAGGTCACAGTCATATCTTTATGAAGCTGTTTTGAAAATGAAAGCTGGACTTAGTCTGTTTCAGAGAAAAAAACATCAGATGTGTTTATATGAGTTTATTTGCAATAGAAATATCAGGAGCAGTTGTCAATAGCACCACTAAAGCAAATAACTCCTAGAAATTTTGTTAGTTAAGTCCTGAAAATATTCCTGGCTTGTGTTAGATAGGACAAAGGTTTCAAGGTCTGGGCAGTTCTAAATATTATTTTGTGCTAAATATTCAAGTGGAGCATAGTAGTTTGCAGATGCAGCTTTAAAAAGAATGAACTGATAGGAACTCAACCAGATGAAATTAGCCAACTGCAAAGAAATAAAAATGTAATTGACCAAATAGTGTATATAAGCAATGGCTAAGCCTCCCTTCAGGGAGGTAGAGTTGTGGATATGAATCCCTTCTCCTTTACTTGCTGTGAGTAAACAAAAGTACTTTGTGACAACCTCATCTGGATTTTAATTGAGCAACCCAAACAGGGACCTCTTGAGTTCAGTAATGGTAGTCTCTCTCTCTCTCTCTCTCTCTCTTTCCCTGTCTCTTCCATCTATCTATCTATCTATCTATCTATCTATCTATCTATCTATCTATCATCTATCTATCTATCTATCTATCTATATGACTTATCTATTTTTCTTTAATTTTAACATTGAATTTGATTATTGAAAAATATTTAGTCTCATTTTTACATTTCTTAATCTCATTTTTTTCATTTATATAATGTTGACTATAACATCTATCTGATAGTATTACAATGCACAGTAAGTGCTGTAAGATTCATTCAGGACTTGGGTAGATACATAGTAATGTGGGCTGTTACTACTTTGTCCTTGCTAAGGATTTAAAACATTGTAAATCCTCCTCATCACGGTAATCTGCCAGGTGTTTGAAAAGAAAAGTATATAGGTAGGAAAGCCATGAATGTCCTTGAGCCACATGTTCAGATCCGTATTTTAAAAATAATCAAGCAAAATATCTCTATTTAGCAACTTGCATATTTGACTACTCCTTGTCTCTACTCTGATTGCTTTCCCTTTTTTCTGCCTGGCCCGCAGTGTTATCTCCTTAATCATCCACCTGTTAAAATGACCATCATCTTAAAGTTGTCACCTAATTGCAGTTTCAAATGTTGTCACCAAGTGGATAAACCGCAAAATGGCATTTCCCATTCTGCCCTGTGACTCCAGACCTTGCTTTATTACAGAGGGCATCTCTGTTTAGACAGTCTCCTCCTGTCACTTTAGAAAAGAGTGCCCAGAATAAACTACTCTTTCTCTCCCTCGCAAATAAATTCTTATTCCCAAATATCCTGGTTATTCTGCCAAAGGAACCTCAAAGATCCAGTGAGCCTTTCTAGACATCTTTTACTTCATCTCTTCCTTTCATTTTCCTTCAATTGTTAAGTCCCATATCCCTGCACTTCTTCCTGGATGTGATCCTGAAAAGTCTATAGAACTGAACCTTTATTTGACCCTAATTATAATCAATCCAGTCCAGGATTTAAGGTCTCTGGGTTACTACAAAAGCCAAGAAGATTACAACTCAAAACAGAGGGCAGACAAATACTTTCTTTAAAAATTTATTGCAAATTGTAAAGGTGAGGAAATAGAAAGGGGTAGAAAAAGATCATTTTGTTTACTTACGTGGAGGGCAGGATAAATGGAAAAGAGAAGACAGTGGGGAGGTAAGGACGTGGTGAGCATACGGACTTGCGTGGGGAATCAAAGGTATTCAGAGTCAAACTCAGCAAAGTGCCGCAGTGAGGAAAGGATGAGCTTCTTAAGTCAGTTGTGTGTTGGAGTCTGTTGCTGGTGACTTTTTAAGTTTAGATAACAAATGTAAGATAAAAACACTCAAATGTTAAGCTCCCCTTCCCTATCTTTAACATGCTGTTTTCTATTCCATCACATCCTGCTGATTTAAAACATTGCTTTTTGTCAGATTTCATTTTCGCTTTTACATATAGAATGATTTCAGATATATCTGAGTTCCTTCACTGAATTTCCAGGCCTTATATTACCCAACATTCTACTTTTTATCTTTTTTTTCCTAGTCTTCTTGACAGACGGGCTTTGCACCAGTTAAGTTGCCTCATTACCCTTGAACTACACCTAGCTCCTTCTAACCCTGAAGTATCTGTGTTTTTTTTCTGGTGCTAGAACCTCTACTCCAGATCAATAATACATCTACAAACTTTCTTCAAGGTGTGGCAAGAATTCCACTTTCTCCATGGAACTATATATGCCATTTCCCTTCTCTACACCATTTCTCCTTCTCTAACTTCTCTATCCTACTTAGGAACAAAGGCTGAATGGATAACATGATGATTGTTAAAAGTAGAAAATATATCTGAACATTTTGTTCTACATAGAACCAAACAGCCATTTTGACTTATTGTTTCCCTTAGTTTGGAGATATTTGTTCTAAACTAACTAAGCAACTGGGAAATGGAATTCCAATGGTCACAGTAATATCTTGCCTTTGGTTTATCCAATTCTGAGAACATCTCCAAAGCATTTTTTATATTTTTCAAATGTATTTTGGTTTATACAAACCAAATATATTTTCCAGCACAATCTGTAATGGCACAGTTCCTTGTGTACCATGTCAGTGGCATATTCTTGCTGCATTTGCACCGATAAAAATAGTAATGTCAGACACACTGTCAAATTTGATGCCTGGAGCATCTTTTTTGATAAAGACAGCTGTGTATTCTAAATTGAGGTTTCCTAAGTGCTCAGTACTCCCACCTCTTTCAAGAAATCTGCCTATTGATAGGCTTTATATTTTTGTGTTTTGCATCTGTATTTGGATGCTGAGAAGACAAATAATGCACCAACTCCATGGTGTGGAGAGAGGGGAAGAAAAACACCTGTTAAGTGAAGAATCCTTTTGCTCCATGAGTAGAGAAAGTATTGCTTGTAGAAATGGGTTCTTTCATGGAGTCACGAGGAAAGCATTGTGGTGGTCCACCTATGGGGCAATAAGATATAGTGGTAAGATTTGTTGTCAAAGCAAAATCAAAGGACTGTCTCAGGTTCAGCTCTGTCTCTCTATGGAAAAAGTCCAGCCTCGTCTTCATCAGGCCCAGAACACAGGCCAGTGTTCGAAAACTCTGTGCTACCAGTCTAGTCCATGTCTGTTCCCATCCAGCTAGCTTAGTCTATTCCTGGTTGCACTTTTGCTGGCACTGTGCCTGGGCCCAGGCTTGGAAACAAGATGGTCTGCTTTGGGCCCCAGGAGGCTGCCAGGGCCACATGGCTACTATGGAAATGGCACATGTGAATGAACAGGGCAAGGGTGTGTTACCAAATGAGAGAGAACCTTTGTTAAGCTGATTATATTATCTCAAGTTTAGGAAGGAATAGGTGCTCTTTCAAATTAACCAATCCACTTTCCAAACTTCAGGGGCTTGCATTGGGTCCTTCCCCAACCAATCTATTTTGTAGATCTTCTAGGGTTGTTTTTCATATCCAATCTGATCCCTTTCCCAGGCTAGACAGAAAGGCCTTTATGGTGGCAACCTTGGCTGCTACTGTACATGCTTCATAGTAGAAAGACCTCCTGCTCTGTCATCTTGGCATCTACTGGGCTTGCACCCAGCAGAGGAATTTCTTCTTCTGTTTTTATTTCTTCACTCCTGAGGCTGAGCAAGTGGACTGGTTCTACCTTGGGGAGAATGGGAAGCTGGTCCTTTCTCCTGAAACAGGGAAGGGAGGGGTGCTCTTGGCAGGGCAATGCTAAAATCCCCTGGGGTGTCTGAAGCTGTAGCTTCCTAGTGAAAACTGACTTATGCTCCCTAGTTGATTATGTTTAATCATGTCCAGTTTCCTTTCCTCTCTTCCTTTATTAATTTCTCACTACCTACACGAACAAAGGTACTTTGCTCTTACTGACAAGGCCCTTTGAAAATCTGGGGAAGGAGTGGATCTCTTCAGGAGACCATTTTTTGTGTTGCATTTAGAAGACTTTTTTCCCCTGCAAATAAAAGAATTGTGTGAATTCCACTTCCAAGGCTTCATAATTTGAAGGCATCATACTTTCTTTCCTTTCCTCTCTCTACTGGGGTCAAAAAACTTGTTTTGTAAAGGAGTAAATATTTTAGGCTTTGTTGACCACATATTTTCTCTCACAATTTATCAGCTTTGTCATTGTAGGAAAAGCAGGCATAGACAACTTGTGAATGAATGGGCATGCCTGCATTCCAATAAAACATTGAAAATCACATAAAATAAACTGAGAGCATTATGCTAAGTGAAATAAGCCAGGCAGTGAGAAGACAAATACCATATGATGTCACCTATAAGTGGAACCTAATCAACAAAACAAACAAGCAAATAAAATATAACCAGAGATACTGAAATTAAGAACAAACAGACAGTAACCAGAGGTGAGTGGGGAGAGGGATAATGTGGGAAAATAAGGAAAGGTCCATTTAGGAACATGTATAAAGAACACATGGACAAAGCCAAAGGGGGTGTGTTTGAGGGTAGGAGGCAGTGATGGGTGGGGTGGAGGGTCAAGGTGGGGTGAAAATGGAGACAACTATACTTGAACAACACCAAAAAAATCACATATAATGTTCACATATCACAAAATCTTATTCTTTTTATTTTTTATAATCATTTAAAAATATAAAAACATTTTTTAATTCACAGACTCCTGGTTTACAAATATGCCTTCTCTGATTATTTCATGTTAAAATAAGAAATAGATTTCCTATGTAAAGCAGACTATTGTCTCCAAACACAGATATCTGAGCCTAAGACTTATCTATTGTCTTAAAATGATAACTCTAAATGAGAGCCACAGCTGTATATACTTTTTCAAAGACTAGAAGAAGAGAAAATGAAAGCAGCTCATTTTCCTTCTTGAAGTAAAATTCAATTGTATTCTGACTTGTCTAGACACCTTGGGTTAAACAGACAAGGTAGTCACCAGCAATAATGGTACTTATAATTTCTGTACTTTCAGGAATCTCTGATTTTTGTGCTACTTAAACAAAAGTATAAAATTTAGTACATTTAAAAAAATATTAGTGTGGCTGACTGCTAAGCCCCAGTGGCAACAGCTGGAGCTGCATCTGATGCAATCTAGCACCTTGTTGAATTCCATTCTTAAGACTTCCATTGTTAATCAAGGAATTAGGTCTTGGGGGCTTTAAACTAGGATTTGGTTATTAACATATACCCTGCAACATTGCTCTTAATTTGTAAACTGTCCAACAGTGTCACTAATCAGGACTTGACTCACTCACCAAAGTCCTGAAGGGGATGCTAATTAGGAGGATGTGTTGTGGTACCTAGCTAGTGAGTCTAAGCAACTGTCTTCAGATATCAGGCAACCACTGAAAGGTTATTTTATTTTCCACATTTTGTTTTCACCTTCTACTTTTGGTAGAATGACTCTTTTCTTTCTTTTTCTTTTACTTTCCTTTTTTTGTGTGTTTATTTTGTTTCATTATGTGTCAGTAAAGAGTGATAGAATCAAGTTATCTCCTTGTGGAATTAGCTTAAAGTGGGTAAAATCAAAGCCTGAATCCCCAAAATACGTAATTGTATAAACAGGTTAGCCTGGGCAGATTAACACAGCAGTGGCTGGATGTGTTGACCACATTGCCCTCAGTAATCTATTCAGCCTACTGTTTTGCTTCAGAGTAATTTACCAAACATTGCACTGTAGCAGACATTGTCATTATTTTTAAACTGGAGTTTATATATACCAAGGTAAGAAATCTTGAGTTTTTCAGTGGATATAGAAAATACAGAGCAAATAGTTGACTCCTTAGAGCATTAATTTTATGAAAAGCTTAGTAAAACTTACTATTTAAATGAGTATAAATACATTATGGGGTAGAATTCTATTTCTCATAGATTTTGATAATTAAATGAAACAAAAAAAGGTGCTTGTCTTCTAAAAGGCCAATCCATATATCTCTTTATTAGACAAAGTAAATGACATGACTGTCCAGTGCTATGAGGATTTGTTGGTAGGAAAGGTTAGGAAGCACTGTGATAAACCCTTCACTCCACGATGGACAGGGTGCTGAAATGTGTCCTCTATGATACAGTCACCACAAAGGGAAAAAGGGGAGATTAAAACCCATCCTCTGCTTCTACTGTTATTAAAATATATCAAATGTTAATATATTTAAGTAGACTCATCCACCACAAAGTGTACATTATTATTTTTATCTCATACTATTGTTTAGAAGCCACAACACCTAGGAGTCTGTAGACTTAAATTCTCCTTCCAAGTCTAAGCTGTTATATGACATAGTCACTTCTCTATTCTCCTTCAGCCTTGGGAAAGGGGCCCTTACCTTCCCTGTATATATCACAAGGTTTTAACAAAAAAAAAGAAATAATATAAGAGCAAATTAAAAAGCAGAGAGCAATAATTAACAATATTTTAGGCCAAAAGAAAAAATATTATTCTTAGATATATGAAGTCAAATAAAAGTGAAGCCAAAGAGAGATGAGCATAATGTTCTCTGTCCCTCACTCTCAACTGCTGTTTCTTCTTTACGGTAATGGGGGAAGTTGAGTTAATCATTTGTTATTTTTTAATTAGGAGCATAGCTGTGAAATGCTGTATTTTGTTAAGGTGAAAAGTTTTTTCAATTACTGAAATTATTTGGAAAGGCAAAATTGTACTGGGTTTTACCCTCTTAAAGATTTTTGTCTTTCTCCTACTTTTTCTTTCTTTTCTGTTTTTGCTGTTTTGTTTTGTCTTGTTTAACAACAGTGCAGAATGACAGATGTGAGGAGAAGAGAAAGAGAACCAGGAAAATATAACAGTCATAACTGGCATCCTCAATTTATTTCCAGTTGATTTTACATCTGGTCCAACTGTGTTGTTTGTTAATATTCTGTTGGCAACAAACATGAGCCTTATGTCTCTCTTGCTTTTATTAACATTTTCACATCTAGACAAGAGAATTTGATGCAAAACTGTAGTAATGAATTGAGTGATCTTTGCATTACATTCACAAAGTTGGCATCTTTTCACCTCCATATTCAAGAGGTCACCCTATCTAGTCAATTCTGGATATTTGTAAATAGCTCTAGACTCTCTCATATCTAGTTCAAGGGAACATCATCAAACTCTCCCTGATTACAGCACTAGCCTCCTAACTTCTTTCTGACTTAAGTGGACATTTCAAACTACCCCTTTTACTTAAGATTTGCTTAAGATTTTGAAATTAATACCTGATTATGTTCTTAGCTGTGCCTTCAGTCATGCCAGTTGCCTGTAAAATTAATCCCCATATATTAGCAAGGCATGTAAGACTTTTGATATTGATTATAATCTACTTTGTATCTCTAAGGTCTAATCTCTTATTATTGACCCATATACTTCAGCAATTTTTAAGTTCTCATCATTCCACAAACATTTCAGATCCTGTCATAACACTGGTCCTACACACACACCTTTCACTCTGCCTCAATTCCCCTGTGTGTCCTCCATCCTTCTGGACCTATCTCAACACCATCTCCTCTGTGAAGTCTTCATTGACAGTCCTGGCAGTACAACAACAAACTAAACCGCCCTGATGATACAGTGAATTAATTTTCCCCTAGGAACAGCTCACAGCTCAGATTGGTTTTTGTAATAACACATTTAGCAAGAGGGAAAAATAAATAGCACAAACAGCACTTTGGAAACCAACACAGATATAACTTCTCCAATTAGTATTTTAATATTCGATTGGCTTGTCTTTTCAATCATCTAATTATATTTAGATGGGTAATTGCTGATAATCCTTTTTTTCTTTCTGTACACAGGCGTTTAATCTAAGAATATCAAGGTTCTGTTAGCACATCAATTAAGTTTTTCTACATGACTATAAGGTACTGACAGTGCTATGTAAATATAGATTT
This sequence comes from Artibeus jamaicensis, assembly GCF_021234435.1. Classification (NCBI taxonomy): domain Eukaryota; kingdom Metazoa; phylum Chordata; class Mammalia; order Chiroptera; family Phyllostomidae; genus Artibeus; species Artibeus jamaicensis. Next base: position 62,124,607 of record NW_026522030.1, read on the forward strand.
GAAGGGGGGAAATGAGCACTTGTGATTTATATAATGCTACACAGAAACTCCACCACCACAGAAAGGGGGGAAAAGGAATTTCAGATGATCCAAAGCGCCATAATGAGGAAAATCCACTCATTAAACTTGTGTCCAACCTAGCTCTTTGTGGAAATTCCTACAAACATTATTTTCCAGTGTTAGTAAATATTGTAGCCACTTTCCCAAGTATTTTATAAAAATAAAGTTGAGAATAAGTAATATAAGGGCTGCTAACAGAAGTGAGATTTTCTGCACCCTGGCTGCAATCTCTTAAGATGCAAGACCTTTGGTCCTTACTGCATTGTTTTTGTGCATCTCCCACAATTGTAGCAGCCATCTCAGTATGTATTCCATTAATCCTATGATAATTATTTAATAGAATTTTGCCATGTTTACTTAATTACCTCGTTCAATACCCCGTGGGGATTTTGTGAACATGGGATATCTTTGAAACAAAAAATAAATTAATGTTTCAAAATAGTATGCCAAAACTGATGATTCAGAATTTTAAAAAAGGTTTGAAAATAACTTATGCCATTAAATTTCTGCCTGTAGATTTGTTTTCATTCCTATTACATGGATGAAGGAGTTGTAGTCCTTCTTTTTTTCACTTTTTCTAGGGTCTAATCTGAAGCCATCACCTCTTGCTCTTCCAGAAATAACATTTACATATATTATAAAAATGTTCAGTATTTGGGGTGATATTGATATCAGCCCCAAGATGTTATAGCTTTCTAAAGGGAAAGGGGGAAAATGTCTTTTTCTTTTTTTCTGTAATGTCAACTTGATATTTCTTACCAGATTACTTTTGTTTTTTATCAATGCTTCTTTTTCTAGTGGTTTTATAAATCCCATCTCTTCTTGAGAAACATTCCTGGACTCCCGCCATTTAACATCTATCAACTCTATGTCTATCCATCTATCTGTCTATCTATCTATCTATCATCTATCTTTTTTCTTTGTATTTTAGTCATTGGTATAGTGACATATTGCTCCAAATAAATTTAAAACCTCTTGAGTGAAGGGATCTTGAAATATTGATTCTCACATTTCCAAAAGTGTTTTTGCACAAAGCCTTTACAGAGTAAGTACTCAAAGTTATATTTGTCTAATGAAAACAAAATGAATGAATGAATGAATAAATGATGTAACAAAACACATCAGTGAACACAGTGAATAAGAATGGCGCACAAATTTTTGTTTATAAATAAAAATTAACTGATAATATTGGAGGACTTTCATATTCTTATTGTAATTTTGACCAGCCTTAAGTCACCATATGCAAACTTTATAAATATGCAGAGCAAGTTTTTACTGGGGTGGGACAAATCTGCTCAGCCGCAGTCAGAGTGACTTTCTCTGAAAAAGTGTGGATCAGTCTTCCCTGCCCCTCTCCTCTGAGCTTCGCAGTCATAGAAAACAGCCAAGGCCCGATGATCACAGGCAAGCTACTGCTGCTCCTGTGCTTTCTGGACTCAAATTGTGTTTATTACCTGTCAGCTTCAATGCACTAAATGACACTCTAGTGAATCAGAAGAGTTAATGATCCTCCAAAAGTGAACAACTCACTCCCGTCTGATTTTAGGATCAGCCCCATTGTGTTTTATTTGGAAGTTTTGGTCCTCTCTCCTTTCCTCTCTACTAAGTGAAAACATTGGAGTAACTAGATCCAATTTAAACCATTTTACTATCATTCTAAAATAATATTTAAACAATTTCTAAATATTTTTTCCTTTGCTCTATACACAAATTCTCCTATTTAAGACATATATACTCAGTTAAAAAACATCTAGAATACCAAAATCCAAACATAGTGAGACACTGATAACTTCAAGAATTGAACTATAGAGTTTTCTTAAATGTTAAAATGCTTCTCCACATTCGAAAATAAGAAACACATATCTTACATAGTAATAATAAGGCAACAGAGAATATTTTTAAAAATATCCCTGTTATCAAAATACATTAGAATCAGTTGGGAAGAAAGAAAGTGACTGAGTGAGTGGTGAATTATGAGGTATCAAAGAAATGTAGATATGAGTGAGATGAAATCTTTAGAAAATGCTTTTTAAACATACATACAAGCATTTAAAGCCCACAGTTAGAACTCTCTATGCATTGGTCAGACCAACCATTTTAAAGATAAATAGCGTAGAAAAATGAACCAGATATAACTGAGTGTGAGTAAAGTCTATTACACAATGTGATTACACTGGTGTGTATAATCACAGGTGCGTATAAAAGCTCTATTACACAGGTGTGATTACACACCTGTGATTCTGAATAGATAACAGATTAATTCATTCACTTATTCATTCATTCATCAACCCATCTATCTTTCCTTTTACCTATCATCCACCCATTTGTCTATATATTTACACATAATTTAAATTTAGTGCCTACTCTGTACTGATTTCTGATTAAACATATGAATAAACAAATGAACTATAGCATTAATTTATTATATTAATAATTTTAGTCTCATTGCTTGCTTTTTAAAGTAAGGTATAATTCATATAACACAAAACTCAACATTTTAATCATCTTAAAGTCTGCAGGACAGTGGCTTTTAGTATATTCTCAGTGTTGTGGAACCATCACCACTATCTCATTTCAGAATGTTTTCATCATCCCTGAAAGACGCCTTGTACTCATTAAGCTTTAACACCCCTTTTCCCGCAGTCCCTGAGAAACACTAATTCACTTTTTGTTTCTAAGAATCTCTCTATTCTGGACATTTCATTTAAACAGAATCCTATATGTGTCCTTTTATGTCTGGTTTCTTTCACTCAGCATAATGTTTTCAAGGTCTATCCATGTGATCATATAATGTGAATCAATATTTCATGCCTTTCTCAGGCTCAATAGAATTACATTGTGCGGATATATACCACATTTTGTTTACATATTCTTCCGTTTCAATGGCTGAAAAGACAATTACCAATAAGAAGAGATTCCAACCAGCTGAAACCAAGTATACAACGTGGAGGAGTGTGAAGTAGTCAGGTGCATCCTGAGAACTCTACATAACTGTATATAGAGGAGGGGGTTGAGCATGAGATGCCAGTGAGTGCCAAGAGATGAGCTTTCAAAGATATCCTGGCATGACACCATAGATAATATCTTATAGATCAGTGGATGGATTTTAATTACATACTTGTTTGTACCCAAATCATACTTAATGAGACAAAATCATAAATAAAAAATACAAAAGCTAGAAGACCTCAAGATCCAGCTAACTCATGATTATTAATTAACCAACATTCATAGAAAGTTTTGAAAACCACTGCTGTTCACCTGAAAATGTACAATGACCTGCAAATATTTGGAATCATAAAAATTAATTTAATTCATGCTGATTATAGAGAAAGTCAGTTTAATAGTGTAGGAATGATTCCAGCTTTTAGAAATAGAGTGGGGAATGCATACACTGATACATTCTTGCTTTCCTATAATCATTCTCCATGTATCTGCCAGAATCACATCTTTAAAAAGTCAATAAGATAACCAGATTCTTTTCTTGAAATTCTTCCAATTTCACCTAAATTAAGATCCAGATTCCTTTCTCTGCCCCACAAGTCTGACTTCCCCTACTGCCTCTCCATGACTACAACAGGTCGAGTAGTCATGTATTGAATCTTAAGTATGAGTTTAGCCCAGAATCTATACAATATCTTTTCAGAGTATACATATTGTTGCCAATGTATACATATTGTTGCCAATGTTGTATACACAACTCTACCTGTTGTATCCATGATGGCTTTCTTCTTTGTTTGAACGTAAAGCTTGATTGGATCTTCTTGCTATTTTCTCCATCTGCCTGAAATGCTTTGCCTTTAGCTTTTCATGTATCAGACTCTTCATTATCTGGATTTCAACTGAAATCCCTCCCATTCGTTAGAGGCCTCTTCTGTCTACAAGATCTAAAGGAGCTCACTCCTGTCATACTTCTTTACTTTTATCTTCTTCCTTGCATCTAGAATAATCTGTAGCATTGTATATATTTGTTATTTTATATGTTTATATTCTATCTCAACTCCATCCTCTATTTTCCCTATAAGGTAAACACCATTAGGGGACCTCGTCTGCTTTGTTTACATCTCTATTTCCAGTTCTCAGAAAAAATCAACAAATGTATTCCCTCATTATATATTTGTTGAATAAGTAAATTTAATAAGAAGTACACAAAATGTAGCTCTATTTATAAAAATCAGAGGAAATATTAGTGGGCATATGTCCAAGAGTCCAGGATAAGCCTCATGTAGCCAGCGAGACTCTAGCTGATCATCCTTCACCTGAAAGGACAGCGTCTGTGTTTTTGGTGTGTGGCTTGTCACTTCCGCCATTTCTTTCCTTTTTGCCCTTTCTAATTTCTTCTTTCTAACACGTACGCCCTTATCCCTTGTTTTTGAGCAAAGCGATTTTATGAGAAAGCATTCCTAAAGTAGCACAAAACAGAGAGGAGGATGTTCAACACAATGCAGCTTGGGTGAACACGTTATAGACAGCAAGCTGTCATCATAACCATGTGAGTTACGCCAATTTGAATAATGAATATGAAAAAGCATCTTACAACATTAATAAAATCTTTACTCGGAGTCACTTGCATTATTGGCAACAATATGTATACTCTGAAAGGATATTGTATAGATTCTGGGCTAAACTCACACTTAAGATTCACATTTCACCAATAGAATATGATTGAAAAGTCACTTTGCACTTTCAACAAACCATCCAGAAAACTGCCTTAAAGAACTTTTGATGACTTAAAGAAAATGGATGAACTAAAAAGCACTCTGACTTCAGGGTAGAAGAAAATTAAATTGGTTTCCACTAGGTCGACCACAATCAAGAAATTCAAACTTAACTCCAAAAGCAAGAGAGATACTTAGACTAGTAATATGGTTTCAGGGAGAGGAAGATAAATTTAGCCAAAGTTTTTGAACTCTCTAGTGAGAAGCGAGGTCATAGATAGGAAGACCAAGAAGAAATCTGCAATAATCCATACAGGCAATGATTAAACCCAGGATGAGAGCAGGAATCATTGATTGTCTAAAGGGGGAGTAGGTGGAGGGAGTTAATTTCCCTTGCTTCTTCCTTACTTCACACAAATAAATCATTGCTTTCACCTATAAATCTGAAGAAAATACATCATGAAATAAGCAGAACTATTGGTGTTAAAAAATTGAGGTATAAAAAGTTAAATGCTGCTAGAACTGAATTTGTAAAGATAGCTATATAAACTTAAATTATTAATTACTAGGACCAACTCTGATTCTCATATTGCCAAATCCTGCTGAGATTTGAAACCAACATGTTTTTGTCTTGAAGGGTGTTTGAAAGAAACTGGTTAACCTAAAAGGCCTTGAGATATTAGAGGAATTACAGAAGAGAGACTCTGTAAATCAATACAATTTCCTCAACAAACACTGTATCAAAAAGGAGGACATTGAATCCAACATTGTCAGCAATGAAGATAAAATCATTTATATCCAAGGAAGTGTCAACAACCTCAGACCAAATGGTTGGCAGCACAGAGGAAATTGAAAGAGGATCTCATCATATTGCACCTGCACAGTCTTTGATGCAGTAGGAGACCCATTTGCAAAGACATACTATTGGTTTGAAGAATGACCACCCCCTCCAAATTCTGCTTTTAACACTAAGTAGAAAGCACCCTGTGCTTTCTTTTCAGAACAATAAGGATGCTTCACATCTTTAATTAGTGATCTCAACTAGTTAAAGGATTAAAATCACTCTCACTTTACAGATAGGAGAGAAGAATGCTGAAAATGATGTTTTTAATACAATTTAAATGTTCACTAATTATGATCTGAAGAGTCTAAAATTGTTCCAGAATTGAAGACAATGTACAAAGAAAAAATCAGTGCTAAAATATAGCACTGAAATATTTGAAGCAATTAGCCATCTACCACAAATCCTGTATTCTCTCTCTCCTCAGTTTCCTTGTCTTAATGCCAGAAAGCAATACCCTCTGATCTGGTGAATACTTCCATCCAAGTAGTCAGTTATTATGTGCCTCTTATGACTGTTACCACATCCAGCTCACATGAAGCCAACAGAGAAAAACAAAAGTGTAAAGCCTTTCCTCTTCACAAATATTTCTCCATTCTCAGGGGAAGTCAAATGGAATGTCCTGAGGAAATGCTGGGAATTCAATATTTGAATTAAAATGGGGAGGAAACTGAAAGTTTAGATTAAAAAGAATGAAGGACTAATTCATCAATTACCAAGTACTTATTGATCATTAGCCATGACAACATACCCAGCAGTAAAGCATCACAAAGAATATAGAAGTGTGTTAATCATGATTAATACCTTCTATAAATGAGCACTCTAGTACCCGGAAAATAAAATTACCTCTAAAACCACCAGAGAACCTTATTTAAATAAAACGTCTTTAAGGACTCTTTAAATCACACACACACACACACACACACACACACACACACACACACACACACACACACCTTCTTTGTTTTTTACTAGTATCCAACTGAGGGACATACCTGAGAAATAGTCATTTGGTTCAGTAATGTACTTTAGCACCAGCCCCATCACCATATCTTGCCAGCAGTTTTTGACACAAAGCTTTGTTAGGAAGTATAATTAATGGGATGTAAACTCAATGGTCTGTTTATTAACCTATTAATTTCCTCACTGAATACCCAATACCAAGGGTGTCAAACTCATTTTCACCAGGGGTCACATCACATCAGCCTCGCAGTTGCCTTCGAAGGGCTTAATGTAATTTTAGGACTGTATAAATGTAACTACTCCTTAACTAGGGGCAGGGAGCTCAGTGCTACCGCCAGGTAAAAACAAGGTACTAGGCCAGATAAAACAAGGTGGAGGGCTGGATTTGGCCCTTGGGCCTTGTGTTTGCCACCTGTGCTCTATAACTTCTTTGCACAATAGCTGATATTCAAATGCTTTCCACTGAGTTTCCCCTAAGTCATAAAACTTCTAGATGTTCAGGCTTCTACCCTTGAAAGTTAGTGTGCTCTAATATTAGCTCTTCTGGCATCTGTAGTTGTCTCAGGAAAGGCTGGCTTGTCAAAAAACCTTCATACTTTACTTTGACTCATGGGTAGTAAACAACAGCAGTTCACCAAAGAGGAATTTCATGTCCAATTTCTACTAGACAAATTTTTTCTCTACTAAAATATCTCCTAACCATTGTTTTATTGCAGAAACAGTCACTTTTGCTACCAGAGGAAACTTTCTTCCTTTTTATATATAAACGGTAATGCAAGTAAACAAGAATTAGGATCTGTTAATGGTTAACCCAAACCCATAGCTCTCTCCCTTCCTATGGCTCTTCCACATTATCTTGGTTCTGTCACTGACTTTAGACTCTTAACTATTTAAGGTCATGATTGTTGAGCATTCATTTAGTTTCTCCAGAGAACATGAGCAAAACTAAGGAACATTCAAAATAATCCCCAGCCATGGTTAGAAAGCTTTTGGTGGTATTCTTACAATTCCAAGTTTCAAAGCAACAAAAGCAATCACATATTTGTACAATAGTTCACTTGAAAGAAAGAGACACAGGCCCTGGCTGGCATAGCTCAGTGGATTGAGCGCGGGCCTGCAAACCAGAGTATCGCGGTTCGATTCCCAGTCAGGGCACATGCCTGGGTTGCAGGCCAGTTCCCAGCAGGGGACAAAAAAGAGGCAACCATACATTAATATTTCTCTCCCACTCTTTCTCCTTCCCTTCCCCTCTATCGAAAAATAAATAAATAAAATATTTTTAAAAAAAGAAAGAGACACAAACCAGAATGTAAAACAAATTAGTTTCTCAGTTTTAATCACTATATAAATACAATAGTATTCCAGGTATTTCAGGATTTTACTCTAGATGTTTACTTTTTTTTTTAAGTTTTGAGCTACTAGATCTTTGTTAGTAATAGACACTACAAATCAGTTCCTCAAATGAAAATGTAAGACCCCCAGGGAAGATAATGTTAATGATAAAGGAGCAGTCCATGATATTCTGAAGATATTTTAGGCCATTAACCTTTTACAAGACTAATGCTATGGTGGGCAAATACTAACCCTGCATTATAGTCAGGGAAATCAAGCCATGATTACTAAGTGTGTTGCCCAAGGCCAATTATGAGCCATGAGAAGAGCAGAGCTTCAACTTAAGGCTGACACTTCTACTTAAATAAGCTCTAAACAGTTCTTCAGGAGACTGAGATAACTGTTCATATTTTATAATCTTAGAACTTCAACAAGTGAAGAAAAAGCAAGGAATATTGAACATGCCCACATAAAAACATGCTGTGACATTTTGGCAATATTGTATTAGACTTACTATAAATTGACCAGCCTTGATATTGATCCATATGTCTTCTATATATCATAAGAAATATCATACTCTGTCAGGTGAATGATATACCAGCCTCACTACTTATCTCTGATAAATGCAAAAGGGTATTATTTTATGGAAGACAATGGCAACTCTTTCCCATGATGCTTATATAAAAACATTTAGAATTGGCTCTATTCATACTGTTGATATATGTCACATTGGAATACAGAGTTTCATGTTCTTTTTAACAGCCTCTGTAATGTTTCTTGTACAAATTAGAAAAAAGCTAATGCATATTAAATGCTGCTACATTTTAGGTGCTAGTGGAGGCTCAGTACTTGTGACCTTATTCAAGTTTTACAAAAATTCTATAATGTAGCTAGTAACCTCATTTCACTGATGCAGAATCTTTCATCAAAAAATGTTTGAACATCATACCAAGGGTCATATATGTAAGTGATGGAGTTAAAATTTTCAATCAAATTCCTCATTTTAAAGTGCCAGGACTATTGCATCACATTTGGGTTTTGGGATATGTAACATTATCACCCACTGACTTCATTGGTCCTTGACAGAAATTATTAATATCCAGGCATGCTTCTCTTGCTGAACTAAGCCATGGCCCAGCGAATACTTCCATAAGTCCCTAATAATCTAACAGACTGGATAGGATAAAAGCCATCACTTCTCCACTGATCTATACTTGCTAGATAATATACACATGCATGGAGCTTGCCTTTGAACTTCAAAAGACATTCACAGGGCCCTCCATCTGCGTAGAATTACAGAATATTCAAGCATCATAGATGCACATCTCTGGAATTCAAAGACTTGAGCACAGCCCCATATCTAGGGAGGTGGTGCATTCCTATCACTTGACAGTCTGGGGTGCAGTGGGGGGCAAATTCTTCTCTCAAAAGTATATCTCCAAGTGCTGATACCGAGGGAATCTTCCCTCTTCTGGCTGCTTCCACTCCAACCTAAATTTTAATCTGTAATTGAAATCCTTCTTCCCTCATTTATTAGCCCCCCACCCCAGATTGTTCTAACCCACATAGGTATCTCTTACCTCTCAATCATTTTTGGCACAGAAAGTTCATATTCTTTTCTCTTTTAATCCCTTATACACTGTCATATATAGTTACTTTATTTTTTTTGTTACTATTTCTTCCCAAGTGTCTGGGTTGCAAACAGCAATGACTGACTGCCTTGGTGGTGGTGAGAGTCTGTGGCCTGTGTGTGTAATTCAGGTACCCAAAGCCATACAAAATAGACATTTAATTTAAATAAAAGCATAGTCTTACAGTGCAAATAAAATTTCAAGACAAAGACTCTAAACTCCTCCCTAAACAAATATTTCCAACCAGAAGGCTGCCTCCTCTGTGTTTTCTGAAGCCACCACTAGTGGAAACTGCTTTCTCTAGCTCTGCATCTCATACTCTACAGCCTGATAGTTTTATCTTCATCGCAATTCGGAATTACCCAAAATATTTAGTTAAGCAAAATCTAATTCCCTCTCTCCATTTCTGGCAAAGCAATGTGTATTTTTAAATACATGATTTATGACCAACACCAACTTTCTCAATTAAGAAAACAACAGATCTGAGCTACCCAAGAAGCTTTCAAGCTTGAGTCCATGGTTTGATGATGTTAAATAATAATATATAATACTAAAAACAGCCCTGGCTAGGGTGGTTCACTGGATTGAGTGTTGGTCTGTTAATCAAAGAGTCATTGGTTCCATTCCCAGTCAAGGCACGTGCCTGGGTTATGAGCCAGGGCCCCAGTAGAAGGCACAGGAGAGGCAACCACACACTGATGTTTCTCTCCCTCTTTCTCCATCCCTCCCCCCTCTCTAAAAGTAAAGAAATAAAATATATTTTAAAATCCTATTAATTAAAAAATACTAAAAACACTACACTCTATTTTCCTTCTCCCTTATTGCCTCATCCTGGTTCTCATTCTGAAGTTACAGTAGCTAAGTTAGACTCATAATAATATTGGGCCTTTTAGTGATGTGCTAGTTTAACATGAAGAGCTACTTGGTGTTCTAGGCCACCTTTCTTGCTGTCTGCCTTGTCCTTTCATTCTGAGAACCTTTAAGGATGTTAGCACTTAACAGCTAAGCTGTCCCATGTGATTAAAAGTATGTAAAGACTTTCTATCTTGTCCCTCATATATATTTTAGATACCAATTCTAGTTAAATTGATCTGATTGTGTTGTTCATTTACTTTTCTTGTACCTTTAATTTTGATGATGGCAGAGGCCATTTTCTTGGAGATGTTTTTGTACTTATATCCACTTGTTTCTAAGACACTGTGAAACCTATTTTTAGATTGCATTTTATCATTCTTCCGTATGAATCTCTGTGCCAGACATCTGAGCAGTTAGACAGTTTAAGAGCTTCTTTTCTTGGTTGATATTTGCTTTGACATCAATAGGAACTCACATGTGTAAATGAAAACTCGTCTATAAAAAGAATCTTCTTTAGGACCCTTCTGGGTCAGCCAGATTAAGTCTGAAAAAAGGGTTTATATTACTGAAAAAAATTCAACCATTTACTACTGTTTGTTACTCTAAGCAGCTTCATATAATAATGCATTAACAACGTCTAACAACAATTTGTACCACCATGAAAACATATCTTTTAATTGTAGATCTTCATATAATTTCTTCTATAATTAAAAAATACATCATTACACAAGCTCTACCAAACAATAATGTGGAGTGGAGTGGGAAAATATGTTATCTTTATCATTTTAAAATAAATTAACTGAGGCTAATTTATAGATTAGATCCTTTGATCAAGGCAGTAAAGAGCAGAAACAGGTTTAAAATTTAAAATGTTCTGAGTACAAACCATATACAGGATGGATAACACTGAAATTATTTTTCAAAGACCACAAAACAAACTGATTTTTAAAGTCTATTCAATTAAACCAATATTTCATGTTTATATGAAGTGATTAATGTGAAGTGATTCATTTGTTTATTCAATTTTTTATTTATGCCTACATGGTGGTCTTTATTCAACAGAAATTCATTCATTGCATAATGTATGCCGGGAACTCTGTTACACAGAGAGGCAGGTGTATAGATACATAAGACAGGGTTTGCGGATTATGTGGCAATTCAGTATGGTGCCTAAAATGCTAGCTCCTATGCTGGAAACTTTTTGTGAAATCTGCAGGCAAACTAGTCATTGGTCTAAATCTATATCTATGTTTTAGCACTTAAAAAATAATAAATAATAAATTCTAAAATCTAAATAATCACTTTTGTCTTTTTTGGATATATATTTTTGAACTCTTCTTGTGTTATGATGACACAGAACACTTGATGTGTTACAAAACTCATATGAAAATAGAAGATGTAGAGATATAAAACTTTTATAAGTTAGAGCGTATGTTTTTCGAGTTTCCAAAGAGCAGAATATTATATAAATATAGAAGGTCAATGACAGACAGGATATGCACACAGAGGGCCCACAGTTATAAACACTGAGCTGCTCCTTGAAGCTCCAAATCTTTATAAAAAGATGATGACTTAAAAATGATGACTTTATATGCTAAAGGAAATATTAAAAGATATTCATGTATATTCCATATATTTTAATTGAAACTAATAACAAATGTAACAAACATCCAAAATGCTTTCTTTCACACCTAAAATTTCTTCTTTCACTGGAATATGTTACATTTTGGCTATTTAAGGTGGTCAACTATTGGGAAAACTCATTTGCTCAGAATGATTTATAAATCAAGTGCTCTTGTTAGACAAGATGTGCCTGTAACTATTTTTGTTTCAAAGATTAAACAGGTACAAAGATGTTTTCTCAAAAGACTAACTTATGAAGTACATGTTTCATGTCTTTATATAAGAAACAGACCATTCAATAAGATCACTAAGGACCAAAGCCAAGCATTTGAGAAAATTACGTTAGAAATGTCTGTACAACACCAAATAGGTCAAGACATCCACACTAATAAATTTAATTTAAAAAGAAACAAAAAAAAACTTCAAATTTAGTCAAAATGGACAATGTTGTTCCTCCACCCACTAAAACATTTGTTTCCTGAAATCAAAATAGTTTCTGGTTCCTTAGTTCTCTTGTGAACAAATGATAAAAATGTTACATGTTTTGTGATAGAAGAATGTAACAGAGTAGAACTGAGGAAAATGGAATGGGAGGTTAATTTATGTGACAGGGAAAGATAAAAATGCCTTGTAAAATAAGCTGAATCTTGAAAAAGGAGTCAGTATCATCAGGTACGAACAGATACAAGAAAGAGAAACTTTACTGAAAGGTCTTTCTTTCTTTATTTTTATTTTATTGTTGTTCAGTTACAGTTGTCCTATCTCTCACCCCTGTCCCGCCCACATGCCTCTTGCCCTGCTTCCACAGTCAATCCACACCCTGTTGTCCATGTCCATGGGTCCTTTATACATGTTCTATGACTAGACCCTTCTACTTCTTTCTAAATTAGCCCCCTTCCCCCTACCCTCTGGTCACTGTCAGTTAGTTTGTTCTATATTTCCATGTCTCTGGTTCTATTTTGCTCATTTATTTGTTTTGTTTGTTAGGTTCCATTAATAAGTGAGGTCACATGGTATTTGTCTTTCTCATCCTGGCTTATTTCACTTACCATAATACTCTCTAGTTCCATCCAGGCTATAGCAAAGGCTAAGAGTTCCTTCCTTTTTCTGCTGCATAGTATTCCATTTTGTAAATGTGCCACAGTTTTTTGATCCACTCATTTACTTATGGGCACTTAGGCTGTTTCCAGCACTTGGCTATTGTAAATAATGCTGCTATGAACATTGGGGTGCAGAGACTCTTCTGAATTGGTGTTTCAGGATTCCTAGGATATAATCCCAGCAATGGGATCATTGGGTCAAAAGGCAGTTTAATTATTTAGTTTTTTGAGGAAATTCCATACTGTTTTCCACTGTGGCTGTACCAGTCTGCATTCCCACCTACAGTGCATCAGGGTTTTCTTTTCCCCACATCCTTGCCAGCACTTATTTGTTGATTTGTTAATGATGGCCATTCTGACCAGTGTCTTTAATGAGTGCTTAATGAAGGTTCCAAAGAAACTTTGGAATGAATAAATGAGTGATTGTGCAAATGTATTAGGAAATTGTGTCAGTAAAGTCAAGGACACAGAAAACACTCTGCAATATTAAAGGAGTCAATCAATCCAATATGATTGGAGCAGAAATTGTACTGTAGGACATGGTGAAGGGTAAAGTTTGTGATTTAGACAGGGTTAAATGACAGAGCATATCTTCTAAGTTAGAATTAATTCTAAAAGCAATGGGATTAATTTAAGCCTTGATAGAAGAGTATCAAGTCATATTTTTTGAGATCACAATGTCAGTCAGCAATGTGTAAGGAAAAACAAATGAAATGAATTTGAAATACCATTTGAGCTACCAAATTGATAAAGCTCTTTACAAGTGTAAATATCTAATATTAAAACAACTATCTGGAGTGAGGAGAGTAGTGAAATTTTGGGAAAACTCCCATGCAAATGGGAAAAAGATTGTCTGAAGCTCTGAAGTCATACAAACTGACTTTGGTATAAGAGTAGAGGAGGTAAAGTAGCGACTTGATACGAGAGTTGAAAAAGTAAAAACAGAAAGTAGAGCAGGCCAATTTATTGATGCTGTCAAAGCAAAAATTGCACTAGACAAAGTTAGATATTCAAGGAAGACTTTGTTCGAGGCTATTGCAATTAAGGAGGGAGACCAGAACTCAATCTGAGACAATTTTCTGTGGCAATGTGTGTTAGTGTTAGGGTGAGGATTAAGCCATGTGTGTTTCCTAATTGCACCCAAAGAAAAAGTATAATTCCTCACTTTCATGACAGGAAGTAGATTTACATCTTGGAGCAAAGCACCCACTGAAGTTAGTATTTCCCCTCCCACAGACTGGGAGATGAGGGCACTATCTTTTTTGAGGATTATATATCAAAGGGATGGCTCCCAGGCCCTTAGAGAAAGACATTTCTATGTAGTAAAATAAGGAAGGGGTATTTTAAAAGATTCGCATATTGAAGGGACAGAGAAAATATTTATTGTTGAAAATTTGTCTGATGTAAATACTTTAAGAGAAAAAGGAAGGTCAGGAACCTATAATCAGGAGCTATTTAATTTTAGACAAGCCAGAGGGAATGTTAAGGTCCTCTTGATCCATGGGAAGAAAATAACTAAATGTTACACATTAAGTCAAACTTAAATGGTAGGAACAAGGGACATCATCAGAGAGGTGGTGGATTGAAAACATCAGGAAGCTGGGCTCTTTATGAAGTCTAAGAACAGAAAGTAGGGAGTGAAAGACAGAGGTGAATGTACAGGGATATAAGTAAATATTGATATATTTCCATACTGCAATATAATATTTTTGGATGAGAATACTTAGGCATCACCATGAATATGGGTTCCTGATATGATGGGTAGGTGAACATATTCGGACCAAAGAAGAAAATCTGAGACTGGGTTGATATGTTATAAGAGTTAATAACAGACATTTGGCGTATTGGTTGTGCTAAATGTATTGCATGTAATTAGCTCTAATCCCCACAGTCTGGGAAATGCTGCCAGATAACTTCTTTGATTTGAACATACTTTTGCAATGCTTCATTTAAAGGTACTGCTTGAAACCTGGTATAAATTAAATGTCCCATATCATCATGATTTTGGAGTATATGTGACTATGTTAACATGTTTTTGGGGGTGTGTTTGAGTTTTGCTTTTTACTATTTTTGTTTCTATTCTTTTTTTAAAATATTTTATTTATTTATTTTTTGAGAAAGGGGAAGGGAAGGAGAAAGAGTGGGAGAGAAATATCAGTGTATGGTTGCCTCCTATTTGTCCCCTGCTGGGAACTGGTCTGCAACCCAGGCATGTGCCCTGACTGGGAATCGAACCACGATACTCTGGTTCGCAGGCCCATGCTCAATCCACTGAGCTACACCAGCCAGGGCTGTTTCTATTCTTATAGACAATTAAGGCTACTAACTTCTTCCAGGTACCTTTCTCTTCTAATTGGATGTTTTAAACTAAGACATAAAATACTCAGGCTTGTTGAATTTTAAAGAGACTGGATATGATACTACTCAGCCAAAGGGCAGAAAACTGTACTTGAACAACAATTAAAATACTTTAAAAAAGAACTATGAAATACTGCCATTTACAACAACATGGACAGACCTTGACAATATCATGGTAAGCAACATAAGTTAGACAGAAAAAGCTAAGAACCATATGATTACCCTCATATGTAGGATATAAAACTGACACTCATAGACACAGACAACAGTATGGTGGTTACCAGGGGGAAGAGGTTGAGGGGCAGTAAAGGGTAAAGGGGGTCAAATATATGGTGACAGAAGATGGTTTGACTTGGGGTGGTGTATATAAGATATAATATACAGATCACATATCATAGAAATGTACTCTTGAGACCTATATGAACCTTATTGACCACCTCAATAAATTTAATTTTATAAAAGAAAAGGAATGCAGGAAAAAGTATATATCATTACTGGAAAGTTAAATGGGAGTGGGAGAGGTAACAGAGTTACTTTTTACTGTAAATACTTTTGTATTATTGGCATTATTACAGTAAATCTATAGTTTATTTTAAATTTATAATGCCTATTAAGCTCTGGTTGGTGTGGCTCAGTGGATTGAATGCCAGCCTGCGAACCAAAGCGTTACCGGTTTGAATCCCAGTCAGGGCACCTGCCAGGTCCCCAGTAGGGGGCATGTGAGAGGTAACTGAACATTGATGTTTTCCTTTCTTTCTCTCTACCTCACCTCCTTAAGAAAATAAATAAATAAAATCTTTTTAAAACAACTTATTAAAATTATATGTAGATTAATGGCTTTAAGTGAATGCCTGAGGGACTTTCCATCAGAAGAGAAATTAGTGTTGGTGTATGAGCTTTGTGGCTCCTCTGATTGTCAGAGGTCATCTTGGTGTCCCTTCCAGTTTATCAGTACCTCTATGTATGTGAGGTCACCGCATTTTTAAGTTTCAGATACAGAGGGCACTATTATATGCATACATTTTCTAATTTCAGAAAAAAACATTCTGAGATCCAATAGTTTCAAATATTTAGCAGTGAAGTGGTTAAAACATAGCAGCTGATTCCAGTATTTTAGTGCTATTTGCACTTGAAAAATGCTTTCTCTTGTCATCACTAGGGAGTACTTTGCTGTTCTCATGTTATGCAGAACAAAATCTCAGTCAGAAGAGGGAAAAACATCAATTATTAATTAGACATAAATTATTCCTAATCTACATACAAAGCCTAATCCCCAGTTCACAGAAATGCAAATTGTGTTTCAAAAACAATATGTTAACAAGACATTTGTCTGCAAAAGACAGGAGCCCAAGTTTAACATAAAATATAGAACAAATACTTCAAGCTCATTTCAAGGAATATGCTGATGGGAAGTTACCCAGAGCTGCAAGAAAATGAAAAACCATGCAAACAAAACATCCACTAGGTGAAGCTGCTTTTTGGTATATAAAAAATAACTGGTACATCCATTGTAGGTATTTTTTAATTCTTCAAGAAAGTTAATAATTAACTGAAAAAATTTACTAATATACTTTTATTACAGTAAATAGTGAAAACAGTAAAGAAACAAAGAAAGTAATTATGGCTTTAAGAGGCTGTTCTTTTTTTACCGTAGTACGAACACTCAAAACAGGACCCTAATCAATCACAAAAGCAACTGTAGGCTGAAATATAATAAGCAACTCTCCTCTGATAAAAACAGGCTTTTAGACTGAAGGTAATGTATAAAGTCATCAGGCCCAAATTATGCAACATGTGCATCATCTCTTGTTCCAGTGAACATTAGCAGGCTTTGTGGTGGAAGCGGTATGTGCTTTTCAGGATTTAAGCATTCTTCCATGTGTCCGGCTTCATAGAGCTTCCATGTACCAGGCCTTAAAGTAACTGATTCAGAAAAGGTTCTACCACAACCCTTTCCTAAGATGATGAGCAATCTGAATGATGTTTTCATTCAGTAATATTTTGCATCTGATATAATTTCAAAAACATTTCAAATTTCAGGTCTCAAAATTTGCACAGTTAGTTAGAACGTATTATCGTTGTGCTAGTAATACAGAGAAGAGCAACTTCCTCTGTGTTCTACCCCTCATTTAATCAATGCCTTTCAGGATACGTGTACAGAGCAATGCATTATTTTCTGAAGTATTTTCTCTAAAAACTGATCCTTATGGGATTCTTCCTGAAAAAAAAAAAAAGAAAAAGACTCTATGGTCAATACATTTGGCCAACTATGCATTTCTAAGGATGAGAGATGGTCCATGTGCTTCATTTCTCTTATCCCTCCTTGTTCCCCCAAAGATGAAGATGTATTATTTTCATTGACTGTAGTACAGAGCACTATTTTTTTGCTGGGTGGAGTTAATGACGCTTTAAAGCATGCACCTGTGACTTTTTCTTCTTTAATGCCATATATATATATATATATATATATATATATATATATATATATATTTATATATATAATTTAGAAAGAGGGGAAGGGAGAGGGAGGAGAAGAGGGACAGTGGAGAGATGGGGGGAGGAGGAGGTTGTTCCATTTATTTATGCCTTAATTGGTTGGTTCTTGTATATGCCCTGACCAGGGATCAAACCCATAACCTTGGCCTACCAGGTCAACACTCCAACCAACTGAGCTACTTGGCCAAGGACTTTTTTTCTCCTTTTCTTTTTTTTATATATTCCCTTCATGGAATGTGGTAGAAATTATGTTAGTGTTTACTGAGAGCAGGTCCATCATACTCTCTCACCTACATCCTATTTTAATTTAAAAAGATGAGAAACTGAATTCCAGCCTGGCCATACTGGTCCACAAATATATAGTATAGTATTGGTAAGTTTGGACTAACAAAGAGAATCATATATTTTACCAACATACTTAAGAGAATGCAACACTTGCATATTAATATTAAGATGGTACTTTGAGTTCCTATTTATTACTGTTATTGTTTATTCTGCATAGTTTCACCTGGGGACCTCACTAAATGTGATTACTACTAGGCAAGTTAGGACACTCTTAGGTCTCCTTGCCATAAATCTTCCTAATGCTTTCAAAACCCACCATTACTTCTAATACTTATATACTGTTTACTATTCAGAGATTCCCAAATTATGTGCATATGTTAAACTCCCTGAGAAAATTTTTTTTAAATATAGCTCTTTAACTATGTACGCAGTGTTCTGAAATTAATTTAAACATGAGATTTAAAAAAATTATCTCCTATATTGTTATAAATATCTCATGAAAGGGTGTCATAGAGACATTATCTGGGAATTTCTGCTCTGGAATGATGTTGTGAATGTAAACTATTGTCCATGTAATCTAAGAAAAAAGTATCTAGCCCTGGCTGGTGTAGCTCAGTGGATTGAGTCCGGATCTACAAACCAAAAAATCGGGGTTCGACTCCCAGTTAGGGCACATGCCTGGGTTGCAGGCCAGTTCCCAACAGGGGACGCATGAAAGGCAACCGTGCATTGATATTTCTCTCCCTCTCTCCTTCCCTTCCCCTCTAAAAATAAATAAATAAAATCTTAAAAAGAAAAAAGTATCAGTTTGACCCGAACTGTCCACAAAACTGCCCAGTTCTCCACTTCACTCCACATGTACAGATTTTTCTTAAACTGATGATACCAGGAACAAAAACATGTATTATTGAGTTAAAATATTGCTCAAATACTTAATTTTATTAATTACTTATTTCACTTCTAATCTTTATATATGTGTGTTCTAGGATTCTTCCTCAAGATTAATTAGATTTTAAGAAAATCAAAACGCAAGATTTTACAATTACTTATATACCTCTTATTTGTTGCTAAATAACTAATCTTAAGCCACAGACAAAAATCTATAGGAAAGTTATAACCTAAATGGCTAGACATAAGTTCACCCATAGGACACTTACACAAATTCCAAAGGGAATTCATTTCATGGAGCATTATTATGTCACAATACTGTTTGTCCCATTACTCCCAAGTCTCTCCAAAAGTCAAAATAAGCTCTCTTTCTATGAATTACCTGAAATTAGTCAAAAGGAATAATATGTGAATACCAGAATTGGTTATTTCATACAAAATTTCAGATTCTTTGTGCTGCCCCAAATCTAGACTTGGGTGGCATTTCTGTCACTAACTCTCTCTAAGAAGAGTATACATATCACAGTCATGGTATATCATTAAAATCCTAATGCCATTTTAGATACATTAAAAAGTGACATAGAATTGAATATAGCATTTGGCTGGAGTATTTTTCTGAGATTGTGGAAGTAATGTATTAAGAGTTAGTTAATTTTTAAAATATCCAATTGGCCTTTTATTCACAGAGGAACCAATTAGATATTTTTAATGTAAAGAAAAAATTGCTTCAATAACATTCATTAGCAAAATTGAATAGTAATTAAGGGATAATATCATGTCTACCAGGCCATTGCATGCACAAAGCCAAACAGACTCCTTCTCTGATTAACAGCCTCTACTGTCTTTTTGTGTTGAAGGTGAGATGAGTGAAAGCTCCTTAATATAAAGTTGACCTAAGACGTTTGTCTAAAATGTGTCCCTAATTCTGATGTACACATGTGAAAACTCATGAACTCAGAAATCCAGGCAAGACCACTTCATTCCCTAATTGGACTCAAGTTTTCCCAATCCTATAAAGAAGATGACAAAAAAACTTTCTAGGACTTTGTGGTTGTGAGTTGTTTGGAACAGTAGAAGTTTCTTCTCTCAGAAACCAGAATTCTAAGTGGGTTCCCTTGAGTTGTATCAAGAACCGCCAAGTTCAGGTACTTCCAACAGAGACCAGGTTTAAAATATGAGAACAAAAGCATAGAAGAGACTCTAGACTTTATTTGAATCAGAGTTACTAATGGTTCTATGGGACTGTTAATGGACATTTATAATTTCACTCCAAATTAGATTAGAGACATATTCTTTTTCTTTTCCTTTGGTGAAAAACAAATTCTCTTTTTCACCTTATTTTTAATTTTAATGTATTTTTACATTACTTTTTAGTCCCTTTAAACTCCCTTCTCCCCAGTAATCACCACACTGTTGTCCATGTCATGAGTCTTTTTTCCTTTTGCTCCCTCCCTCCTCCCACTAATCTCTACCCCCACTAGCTGATCCCCACACATCTTTTCAAAGACAAATAGTCCCTTGTACCAAACAACTTTCATAAATATAATCTGTCATCCAAGAGTGAACATTAAATTGTTGCAAAGCTGAATGGCTAGAATAAATCAAAATTAATTGACGGATCATTTACTCACATGCAAAATAAATATAAGCAAACACTTCATGTAGGAATAACAAACAAACCTAAGTCTAGGCTTTCTCTGGTCTCGTATCATATACTAAGCTTTACGTTCCTGGGTATGTGAGGCACATTGACTACGTTTTAGATAGAAGGCCATATATTTCAAAAGTTTTCTGAGAAAAACTTTTATTGTTTTTCATGGCACTTTTTCAGAAGATGAAAACCCTCTATGTTACATAGACTGTCTTCCTCTGGTCCCTGTGACCTATCTGACAAATCAGACCTTCATTCCAGGAGGCTGGCTCCTGTCCTGTCCTGCGCATGAGCATTACTCACTCTTGCCTCTATTCCTTTGCTCTAGACTCAGTTTCTAGCCACTTTTCTCGGGCTTCCCACTAAGCATTCCTAGTCTTCCCCATTCCTATTTATTTTCAAAGACCTATTATACTGATTTTCTCAGATGCTATATGCTCAGCTGAACCCCAAAATAACTTTTCATGCATGTCTCAAAAGATTGTCAACTGTGAAAAGAGACATTTTACACCTTTCTAAACACCCAGCACAGCTTTGCATGTAGTAGATACTAAATAAGTTTATATACTATGTATATATTTTGTTGATTCCAGGACTTGTTTATATTCTAAAGACAGATGTTTTTAAAAATTCATTTTTGATCAAAATTTTCTTTACCATACTAGAATCCCCATATTAAACTTCTGTGCCCTGCTTTTTACCGACAATGTTTGAATTTCCCCAGGCACATGATAAGTTTCTAAGCCTGTAAATGCATATCTAAACCAAGTGGAATCCCAGTGTCACTGGACAGCACAGCCAGACTCTTTCCTCCTCTGCTCTGTCCAATTCCCTCAGTGCACCTGCCAGCACAGCGATGAATGCAGAAGGGGAAGGAATGCAATACTGCACATGATTGATTGGGTGGCAAAGGGAGAAACCTACAGAAAAGCCCAAGCTGGGAACTTATTTTGTATCATTTCATGTTGCTGCTCAGTTGAATGCTGCTGTGATTCATTTTCAACACTTTGAAATCTCTTGGTGTTTGTAACATGCTCTGAACCAGATATAAATTGATTGCTGAGCCTTACTACCTCTTTTTATTCAATTGAATCTTTTTTTTACTAACATGTGGCGACATACTTAATATTACTTATACATAGCTTTTATTTCTTCTCAGGGAAGAAAAAAAGATAGTTTTACCACAAGAAGATTACATAGGACAACACTGTGCAGTTTCTGTACAATAATCACTTTTTCTTATGTATAGAGAGAGCATACCTCACTGGAAATGTGAGATAACTAGACACGTTTTAGGGACTGAATTATCCCAGCATGCTTTTAAAGGATATATAGATACTAAAACATATAATGTAGTTTAGAAGTGCAAGTTTTGGTCACACCAGGTGATGAGCTATGAAACAGAATGGAGCTGACCATGACTTCAGCAAATGTGCCTTGATATGCAAATACACACACACACAGGGGTGGGCAAAAGTAGGTTTACAGTTGTTTGTATAGAAAAAGACATGTAAGACATTACAATAGTTTTATTAACTCAAAAGATCTCATGATGGCACAATGCATTTAACTAAACATCATAAGCGCTCAAATTATCAGCATTCATTATTTATGTGTTTGATTGAAGTCTACTTGCTATACTCAAGCACACTCTGACACAGAATCTTTACCTACATTGCCCACCCCTGTATGTATATTTTAGAAGCATTTTTTGTTGAAGAAGAGACTAGGGCAATCAACAACAAAAGTGAGCAAAAAATTTTCATTCAAGCATAATGGATTGTTATCATAGTCCACAAATGGTAAGATGACACATGAACTTCTGTTTCCTAACTAAAGGATCAAATATTTAGTGGTTCTGACTAATTGTGCCATGTGAAATAAATTAGTTCTTTGCTCCATGTATGTTCCAAACACACAAGTCTTAATAAGCAGTTGAGGATTCAAAACCCCACTTGGTAAAATCAGGCCTCTTTGACATTTTTGCTTTCCAGAACTTTAAAAGACAGCTTGCAATCTTGTCTAAGTGTTTCCTCTAGGTAGCAGGCCATTAATGCAGGAACAGATTGCTTATTCCACTGGTAGCTGGTGGAAACCAAGCAATTTGTAAAAGGATTTCTCTGTAGATTAGCTTTTTTCAAGCATGAATTCTGTAAATGAAGAAATAGGACAATAGTGCTTCCAATGCCTTGGAACAAGCATTCTGTTATCCCAACTTCAGCCATTAAATAGTTTTTATTCCAATATGACATTAAATTCTTTCCCTTCAACTGCTAGATGTATCTTGGCTTAATTCAATGCATTATGAACCTAATATTAAGTTACAACTTTTTTAGCAAAGAAAATACTGTTTCAAATCTCCACACAAGTTCTCATAGAAGCTAAAAATGATCCAATCATAATTTTAGACAAATGCAAAGTATCCTTTGCATTTTGGAAGCAAAATGAGGGAGTGTCTTTGATATTTGCTATTTACAAGAACCAAGTTTCTGTAAGGGCTGATTCTGTGGATGGCAAAACCCCTTCAAGTCTGCATACACTTTGAAATAAGAAAAGAATAAGAGTCTAGAGTATTCATTCTAATTTGAATCTTGTTTATGCCCCTTCCTACATATATATTCTGGATAACGCATTTAAACTCTCAGAACCCTAGTTATCTAATGTATAAAATAAGAAAGCTAGTATCTATTTTGTTAGACTTAAATGAGATCATGTGTGACTTACATAACATAATTTATAATAAATAGAAGTCAATAAATGTAGTATTACTAGTTTAAGAACAAAGATCCTGAATTTTTCAAACCTACAGGGTCACTCTCTCCTTTAAACATTTACAACCACATTATGTTTGCTCTGGGTGGACGTCCCAGTGCCCATTTTTCTACTGGAGTTTATAGGGTTGGGGAAGGGGCTGGTTTATGATCTGCTGAAATCTCTCACTCTGTATTGTGCTGAATGTTTGATTTTTATCTTCTTTCATAGCCTCTGTCAATTTCTGAGAATTTTCCCCTCTACACCATTTTACACCAGACATCAAAAAATCTCTTTCTCTATTGTTTCTCCTAAATCATCATCTACCAGCAACACAAGGTTGTCCTCTGTAGTGTCTCCACTGAATACTTGTGAATATTGAAAAGCAAATAGAGCATGAATAAAATCATAACTTAAAATGAATGGCAGACATAATTGCTCCTAAAAAATCACTGTAGTAGGGAATTTCTTATTTGCTATGTTGGTGGGGCTCTCTCCATTTCTCTAGACATTTCCTTCTTCCTCCTTTCTACAAGTCTTACAAATCTATTTCTTCTCAAATTGCCATGACACAATTCTAAGATTCCTGTAATTCTGTGCAAAAAGGCATTTCTTGTGATTCATCCACATGGACTTTTCAAATGCATGTACTCCTCTGCGTTTCCCAGTCTCTTTCCAGTGAGACTGCGGCCACATGCCTGCTTTTGGTCAACAGGTTGTGAGCTGAAGTGATGAGTTTCACTTGAGGGACAAAGGATTTAAGCACCAGTGTGCCTATTCTATCTTTATCTCCCCTGCTAAGCTGATCTTGAGAACATGTGTTCCAGATATAGATTACAAATTACAGAAAAGGAACCCAACATGTATTAGAACTTTGTGGAAACAAGAAATAAACAATATATTAAAAAGCCATGTACATTTAGTTTTTTAGTTGACCTTTCTCTCACTAATCTCTTTCTGAGATGAGCCCTTGAGAAAAGATCCCATGGTCAACTCAAGGAATACCATTTCACTGATGTCTTGAAAAACAAACTCATTGAGAAAAATTGCCTTATAGCAGTGAATTCAAACTGTTCAAACCTCAACCATCTTTTAAGATACCTTTATGATTATGAATAAAAGATTATTAATAAAGGTTACTCTCATCAGCTCATTAAGTTTCAGAAAAAAACATCCTTTTGGAATTAAAGAACTTGTATTTTGTATACTTCTGAATATGTTATCTAGATAATAAAGTAAAGTAAGAGAAAGAAAGAGCAACTAATACTTTTGTGATATTGATAGTGGCAAACTCTAGGTTGTGCTTTTAGGTTGTGTTTGAAACAGCTTAACAATTTTACATAAAAGGTATACTTCTGTGGTGATACTATTTTGTCCTTAAAAAAAACTTTCAGGGGCTTCCAGGCAAGATGGAGGCATAAGTAGACACACTGTGCCTCTGTGTGTAACAAAAATAAGAACCACAACAAATTTGAAAACAACCAAAACAAACAGAAAATCAAACAATATGGAAGTCTGACAACCAAGGAGTTAAAGAAGAAACATTCATCCAGATCAGTAAGAGGGGTGAAGAAGGGTAGCCGGGGTGGAGAGGACTTGCAGCTGGAGGACCTGGGTAGGCAGGGTGGCAGCTGGTATACTGGGCGGTCCCACATTTGCATGCAGATAAACCAGGAGGAACAACTAGGCAGCAAGACAGACCACACAACCCAGGGTTCCAGTGTGGGGAAATAAAGCCTCAAAACCTCTGACTGAAAACAGCTCTGGGGGTAGAGGCAGTAGTGGGAGAAACTTCCAGCCTCACAAGAGAGTTTATTGGAGAGACTTACAGGGTTCTAGAATGTACACAAGACCACCCACTTGGGTATCAGCACCAGAAGGGTCCAATATGATTGTGGATAGTAGGCAAAGTGACTGAATGCTGGCAGAGAGCTGAGCAAGCAGCACCCCTCTCAGAGCCCTCTCCCACATACAACATCACAACACAGTGACATGGGTTGCCCAGCCCTGGTAAACACTTAAGGCTCTGCCCCTTACTACATAACAGGCACGGCAAGACAAAAAAAAAATCGCCCAAATGAAAAACAGATGGAAGCTCCAGAAAAAATACAACTAAGAGATGAAACAATAGTCAACCTATCAAATGCACAGTTCAAAATACCAGTAATCAGGATACTCGCAGAATTGGTTGAATATGGTTGCAAATTAGAGGAAAAAATGAAAGCTATGCTAAGTGAATTATGGATTATGTACAGGGAACCAGCAGTGACAGGAAGGAAACTGGACTCAAATTAATAGTTTGGAGCAAAAGGAAGAAAGAAACATTCAACTAGAAAAAAATGAAGACACAAAATTTTTTAAAAATGAGGAGAGGCTTAGGAGACTCCAGGACAAATTTAAACATCCCAACATCTGAATCATAAGGTGCCAGAAGGAGAAGAGAAAGAGCAAGAAACTGAAAACTTATTTGAACAAATAATGAAGGAGAACTTCCCCCATCTGGCAATGTTAATAGGCTTTCAGGAAGTCCAAGAAGCTTAGAGAGTCCCCAAGAAGGTGAATCCAAAAAGCAACACACCAAGGCACATCATAATTACATTAGCCAAGATTAAAGATAAGGAGAGAGTCTTAAAAGCAGCAAGAGAAAAGGAGTCAGTTACATACAAAGAAGGGCCCATAAGACTTTCAGCTGGTTTCTCAAAAGAACCCTTGCAGGCAAGAGGGGGCTGGAAAGAAGAATGCAAAGTCATGAAAGGCAAGGACCTACATCCAAGAATACCCTATCCAGCAAAGCTATCACTTAAAGTGGAAGGACAGAGAAAGTGCTTCCCAGAGAAGGTCAAGTTCAAGGAGTTCATCATCACCATGCCCTTATTATATGAAATGTTAAAGGGACTTATATAAGAAAAAGAAGATAAAAATATGAACAGTAAAATGACAACAAACTCACAGCTATTAACAACCAAACCTTAAAAAACAAAACAAACTAAGCAAACAATTGGAACAGGAAGTGAATCACAGAAATGGAGATTACACAGAGGGTTATCAGTGGTGGAGTGGGAGGGGGAGAGGGGGGAAAATGTAGAGAGAATAAGTAGCATAAATGGTAGGTATCAAATAGACAGGGGGAGGTTAAAAATAGTATAGGAAATGTAGAAGCCAAAGAACTTATATGTATGACCCACAGTCATGAAGTAAAGGAGTGGAATGCAGGTGGGAGGGGGTGCAGGGCATTGGGGAATAAAGGGGGGAAATGGGACAACTGTAATAGCATAATCAATAAAATATATTTTTTAAAAAACTTTCATCTAAGACAGACTTATGAAGATATATCTGGATAAAGAAAATGGGAATTTAAAAGTAGGGCTGAAACTAACTTTAACAAATAAATGCCCTTTAACAAATAAATGCACTTTAATTACTTCCAGGTACCTAAAAGAGGACCAAACATTATTTCTTACAGGTAGTGATGCTACCATTTGCAATGTGAAAAAAAGCAAGTAATTTTCTCTTGAAGCTTTCCCCCTTAGAATAATAACTGGAAGGGCTTACACACATAATGGCAAACAAAAATGTTTTTGTTTTTGTTTCATTATTTTGTTTAAAATATCTGTCTATGTCTCAGACCAAAAGAAAAATTGGAATGTAAATACAAATAGGATTTTCATGAAAAATTAATTTTATATGGCTTTTATCCATGACAAAATGCAAGTTAATACTGCACTTGTAGCAGGAGACCTGCTTTGACAAGCCCAGACAAGCCAGAAGGACACGGTCCCTTTGCTGAGCCACTAAGATAAGGAGGGGTGAGCAACTAAATAACTGAGAAGTAGGAACAAAAGAACATCGTATGACCCTATCAGCAGCCCTGCTTTCTCAGCAGCCCTGCTTTCTTGCTTCTGTAAACCTGCTTCTGCCACATACGTAGGCTTAGTAAAATCGCTTCTGCATTCGACACTATAAAAACAAGCTCCTGCCCAAGCTCGGGACCCATAATTTGGAGACTGCCTCCTCTGGGTCTGCATGCATAAATGAAGTTCCACTCCATACACCCGAAAGTGGCTGAGTTGTTTTCTGCAACACACTGACATACCATTTCTCTCCTGTCAGAATAAAAAAATTCGAAACATGGCAATATAATTTTGTGTGGAGTTATTAAAACACCAAAATTCTCATATCTTGCTGATGATAATTAATAATGGCACAGTCTTATGGAAAGAGATTTGGAAATACCTATTGAAAAAATATAAAGAAGTTTATACAAGATTATTCTATGCAGTGTTTATTTGAAATGGCACAAAAGTTGGAAACACCCAAAATGTTCAAATAGAGGACTATCCCAATACAGTATGCCCATTTTTAATGAAATAAAATATGGCATGTTCTCATAGCACAATAACACAGAGTTTGAAAAGGAAGTGAGCAGTATCTTTATATGTAATTATGAAATAATCACCATGAGTATTAAGTAAACAAAGCAAAGTTTCTATATCACAAACTACCATTTATCTATGAGAAGGGAAAGGACATATTCATGTGTATGCATTTGCTTGTGTTAAAAATAATGAAAGATAAGATTTTTTTTGCCCTGACCAGGTATCTTGGTTAGAGCATCATCCAGACACGCCAAGTTTGTGGGTTCAATCTCCAGTCAGGGCATGTACAAAAATCAACCAATGAATGAACAAATAACTGGAACAATAAAGGGAACAAATAAATGGAAAGATGTTTTCCTCTTTCTCTCTCCCTCCATTTCTCTAAAAGCAATCAATAAATATTTTTCAAATTTTAAATGGTTACCTGAGATGGGGAAAAGAAAATGTGGTGAAGAGTGGGGAAACAATCTGAATAGACATTTCTCTAAAGAAGATACACAAATGGCCAATAAGCACATGAAGAAGCATTTATCATCCTTAGCCGCTGATGAAATACAAACCAAAACTACAGTGGGATGTCACTTCAGAACCCGGAGGATGGCTATAATTAAAAATACAGATAATAACAAATGTTGGAAAAGATGTAGAAATATCGGAGCACTAAGTTTTTGCTGGTGGGAATGTAAAATGCTTCAATCACTTTGGAAAACTGCCAGGCCCTCAAAAAGTTTAAATAAACATAGAGTTACCATATGATGCCCCCAATTTTACTCTGAGACATATATATCCAAAAGGAATAAAAACAGACATCTCTGTGTGTGTATATATACTACATATGTATACAATATTGCCTGTATATAATATATGTATAGGTTGTATATATACACACACATACATGCGTACATACATTTGCACAGCCCTGGCTGGGTGGTTAGTTGGTTGGAGCATTGTCCCATGCACCAAAAGGTTATGGGTTCGATCCCTGGACAGGGCACATGTCTGGGTCTCTGGTCAGGGCATGTCCAGGAGATAATCAATGTTTCTCCCTGTCTGTCTCTCTGTCTCTCTCTGTCTCTCTGTCTCCTTCTCTCCCTCTCAAAAAATTAATAAACATATCTTCAGGTGAGGATTAAAAGGTTATTTAAATATGTTGATAGCATTATTCAAAATAGTGAAAGAACTAGAAATAAAAATGTACCTCAATTGCAAAAATGGAAAAATAAAATGTGTAATCACCATGGAGTGAATATTATTCAGCCACAAAAATAAATGAAGTAATAAACTATACTATAACTTTTTGAACCTTTAAAACATTGTGCTAAGTGAAAGAAGCCACATATCATATGATTCCATTTATATAAAATGTCCAGAATCGACAAATCTATTGAAATACAAAGTATGCTAGTGGTTAACTAGGGCTAAACAGTTGGAGGGAAATGGGTCAGACTACTGATAGTGGAGGTACAAGGGGTAGAAGCTAGACTGATTCTTTCAATGTACCATAGTTCATAGATTTCACATGGGAGTCAGGCAACATTTATATATTTACAAAACAAAATAACCTTTTGAAAGTAAACCCTAAGTTAAAATAAAATGAAACATAAAAGGCTTTATTATATACTCATTTCTGAGAACTACTCCAAGTTATTTAAAGAACAGCACTTTGTGATTACAGTTAATAACACTGCTGTATTTTTGAAAGTTGCTAAGTGAGATCTTAAAAATGTTTATTATTCTCACACTGTTGCATGTGGATTGTGATAGAAAACAACTGAAAAGTACATTGTTATTGAAAACTGAAATTCTGGATGTAATAGAAAGGAGGTACCAATGTAAGATAGGTAAATAAATTAAAATCTTTCTCCCGAATTTGAAATAAATTAGTATGCATTCATGATCTATCTTGCTTTTAAAAACTTCTAGCTCTTGTTTGGTGGAAAGACCTCCAGCGACTTCCCACTCTGCTGTTCACACCTTTGTATACTCCCCTCCCCTTGAGTGTATGTGGGATCTGTGTTGTTTCTGATTCGTAGAAAGCAGCAAAAGCTATTTGATGTTACTGCCTGGATTAGAGTAAGTTATATGGGAAATGCGATGAGGTTATCTACCAGACTCAATCTTAACAGACTGAGGGATCCTTCGTGCTGGCTTGATGAAAGAAGTAATCGTGACAAGGAACTGTGACCCTCTCTAGAGCATGAAGGCAGCTTCCAGAAAAAAAGCTGGGGCCTTAAGTAATAGAACTTCAAAAATTTTTCCAATATGAATGGGCTCTTCCCCAGCTGAGCCTCCACATGACAACACAGCCTGGCTATCACTTTCTTTGCAGCTTTGTAAAACCCTGAGCAAAGGACCAAGCCAAGTCTAGGCCACAACCCTGACCTGCAAAAATATATGTTTTAAACAGCAAAGTATATGATAATTTATTATTCAAAAATGGAAAACTAATATACTTCACTATTTTAAAAAAACTTAAAAACAATGACCAAATCAGTAGTAATGAGCACCTGAACGTTCAACCTGTAGACTCTTAATTTTATGCTAAATAAAGTAGAGTTTCTTAGAGAAATAACATTATATATGTGGGACCAGCAATGTATGACCATAGGCAGGTATTCAGCAGAGATCTGAGAAGATTCACACCTTAGGTTTAGGTCTACATAAAAGAAAATGTAAATGTGATGAGAAGAGGAAACAGAATGTATCAAACACAACCTAACAGGCCTGGCCAGGTAGCTCCATTATTTAGAGCACTGTCCCCAATGCCAAGGTTGCAGGTCCCATCCCTAGTCTGGACACATATAAGAATCAATCAATGAATGCATAAATCGGTGGAACAACAAATCAATGTTTCTTTCATTCTTGATCTCTCCCTTCCTCTCTCTCTAAAAATCAGTAAATTAAAAAATTAAAAAACTAACCTAACAGAATTAAGAGAGATATTTACAAATTCTAAATTAAAAAAATCCAAAGTACATGCTTAACGAAAGATTACACACTACAAAAGAAAGAAATCAGTGAACATAAAACATACAATATAATTTATACACATGAAGCAGAGGAAAATAAGAAACAGAAAAAAAATTAAGAGACTTGGTTATATTTGAACTAGCCAGCATCAAATGGTCCAATACAAATATATTTGGAATCCAATAAACAGAGACAGAATCAAATTTTTAAGTAATAACTGACAAAATTTTTCCAAATTTAAAGAAAATAATAAACCCACAGATGTGAGTTTAAGAAGATAAACACAAAGGGACATAAAGGAAAGAATAAACAAATAGGACTTCATCAAAATGAAAAGCTTCTTCACGGTTAAAGAAAACATCAGTAAAATGAAAAGAGAACCAACCATCTGGGAAAATATATTTGCCAATGATATCTCTACACAAGGGTTTGATCTCCAAAATATATAAAGAATACACACAACTCCACTCCAGAAAAGTAAACAATCCAATTAAAAAATGGGCAAAAGACTTGAACAGGCACTTTTCCCAGGAGGACATACGGAGGGGCCCAGAGACATATGAAAAGATGCTCAGCATCAATAAACATCTTCTTCAAAAATAGAAACAAAACAGACTTTTTGGGAAAAACAGAAACTCACAGAATTCATCAACAAAACAGCAATATTACAACAAGTTGTAATGGAAGTTCATGAAAAATAAAATAAAAACACAAGACTGACAATTGTATCCAGGCAAAGGAATTAAAAGTAATAGAAATTGTATATATAAAATGCGTATTGTTTAAGCTGCTAAGGTTGTGATAAGCATTATGAACACATAGAAAACTAATGCATCTCACTATTTGAAAAAAAATCTGGCCAGCAACACAGCTGTAATGAGCAGCCCAGCACTCAGACTGCAGCCTCTTAAATTCTCACTAAAACAAACTAGTGTTCCTTAGAAAAGTTACTGACTATACCTAGGACTGGTAAAGAGAGTTGACAGCTTAAAGAAAAAGTATTAACAATATATCATTTTGTGGGTTATAATTTATGTAATAATAAATGTATGACAACAGAAGTTCAAAAGAGAAAAGTGGAGAAATCGAAGTAGAGAGTTGTAAGGGCCTTTATATGTGTAACCATAATTTGAAAGTGCATGGTTATAACTAAAAGGTGCATATATCCTGCAGTAATAATTAAAAAGAATAAAATAAAGAGATAAGTGGAATTATTAAAAATAATATGAAAAGCTAAAATAAAGAAAATAGACTCAAAGATTAAATGGGGACAATAGAATACACAAAAGAGAGTGGTAGATTTAGTTGACCATATCAATAATTACATTTAATGTAAATGTTCTAAGCATCTCAATTAAGAAGCAAACTGTATATAAACAAGAACCCAAGTATACATTCTCTTCAAGACAACCACTATAATCTCAAGGCAGTTTCCTGAAAATCATAAAATACAAAAAGATACATCATGCAAACAATACAGGTAAAAAAGTTGGAAGAGTTATATAAACATGAAGCAAAATGCATATTAGAAAAAGATAAAAAAATAAATATATCAAGCAATCAAGAGGATGTAGCAATTTTAAATATGTGTACACATAATAAAAGAACTTCAAAATACATGAAACAATGGTTGACATAAACAAAAACAAATTCACAAACATAATGGGACATTTTATTTTACTCTCATTAATTGATAGAACAGCTAGAAAGAAAACCTGTGACAATGTACAGTAACATCGTAAGCGACTTAACCCAGCTGACATTTATTAGAGCACAACACTGGACACAGCAGAATCAATAAACTTTTTAAGCACTCATGGAACATTCACCAATATATACTATATACTTAATCAGTCACAATTAAGTTAGAATTACTGAAATCACAGGAAGTATATTCTCTGTCCAAAGTAGATTAGATTAGAAATAAGTTACAAAAATATATATGGCAAATACCCAAATATTTGCAAGTTAAACAACAAATTTCTATGGGTTAAAGAAATATATCAAAGGGTAATGAGAAATATTTTTTACACAATAAAAATAAAAAGCAGCATACTAAAGTTTATGGGATTCAATTAAAGTAGTGCTTAAAGGGAAAGTTAGAGCTTTAAATTCTTATATTAGGAAAAAAATTAAAATTAGATATTGAAGTTTATCATAAGAAGGTAGAAATATAAAGGAAAAGCTACAACAGGAGTCAGAAAATATTAAACGTAAAAGATAAAAACAAGTAACACAGAAAACAATGATTTATCACTACAGACAGCACATTAATGATTTCCTGAAGCTGAGGGATGAGCTGAGGAAAAACAGAAAGAACAATAGAAAACTTTGGGAATGAAGAAATTATTCTACGGCTTGATTTTGGTAGTGATCACATAAGTGTACAGAGTTGTCAAAAATCATTTAACTGTATATGTAAAATAAGGGATTTTTATTTTAGGTAAACTCTTCCTTAATAAGGTTGATTTAAAGAATAGTAGATATTTTAGGAAATCAAACAATGATAATATTTGAATATTCAGGATTCATCATGATTTATGTAAGATAAGAGAGTGATTACTTAAAAAATAAAAAAATCCTTGTCCTGTAGAAATACACACTCACGTATTTGATGATGAAGTAATAGAACCTCTGGGACTTGAGTCATATGACTGTTAGTAGTGCGGAACTTTCTGAGGTACAGATAAAATATAATTTGCCACGAGTTGATCATTGTTTAAGGTAAGTTATGGGTACATAAGGTTTATTAATATTATTTTGTTGATTTTTTAATTTGTTTCCACAATAAAATGTTTTAAAACATGTATCTTTAATGCATGTTAAATCTGGTATATTAAACAAAACTGAGGCATTTTAGTATAAGTCTTTATCAAATAGTTGATGTCTCATTTTCACTGTATTTCTCCAAGTAACTTGTTCAAACATCACATTGACAATTGGGGTGCCTTGTCTCTGTCCTTATTAATAATTATCTGTCATCCCAGTCATTTGATTTTTTTATTTTCCTGAATATCTTTTCATAGAGTCACAGTCTCATAGGGGTTAAGGGTCAGTCATATTTTAGGATAATTTTTGGCTCAGCAATTTTCTAGATATATGAACCTTTACAAGGACACGTGACATTTCGGAGTCTTAGATTCTATAAAAAGGGCCAATACTAGCTGTTTCACATTTTTATAAGGAATAAATGAGATAAATTGGCATAGTATTTTAAAATGTTTTAGCTAATGTAATTATTTTATGACACCTTGCAAGATTACTTCAAATTATCAAAATCCATAAAACAGATTCAATGTACATTTTGCCTCCAAGTCTAGACTGTTGTCATAATTTAACCTCTTTTTATTAAACTTTGTTTTACCATCAATAACAATGACATAACAAGGTTTGCACCCCACTTCCAACCATTCCCAAGTTAACATCAACATTGGCAAAATATCAATTATGGGCTCTGAGGTACATCAAAGTTTATGCATATTTGGTATAACCCATTTCCCCTCCAATCTGACCTAAAATAATTGCACTATTTTCCCAGCCATTTCAAAACATTTGGTTTTGCTCCCATACCATTCTTGGACTAGACAAGCACAAAGTCAGACCAATGACAATTGGAACTCTGTGACTATACCATTGAAAGTCAATTGAGTTTCAATTTCCTTCAATGGAGAAAGCCAGGAGGAACCAATTATTGTTGCTTTAACATTGTGCAATTTTACCTCAGGCACCAATTAGGATCCAAATGAAAACATTTCAATTCCTGCTTATTACCTTCTTCCTGATATAACACTACTTTTCCCTGGCTCCTGAAAACAGTGCTATATCAAGGGAAACCTCTATTAAATACATTTTACCATCTTGGCCAAATTAACAACTATTAAAAGAAAAAAAAAGATATACAGGGACCAATATTCCACATACACTGCTATTTGCTGCTTATTTTGCCAGCCATATTATGTGGTGTTGCTCTTCTTTCCACTAGTGTGTCACGACTTCATTGAGAATGAAGTCTGTATAATCCACTTTCTGTTTGGTACATCAATTCCCTCTCTGGAAGAAATCTCATCTCCATGCTGAGTAGTTCGCATCTGCCACAGCCACAGGATTTCTGGGAGGCGATTGGCACAGCTCACACATTTCCACTGTGAAACTGGGCTTTGAGAGGGAGTAAAATTGCTGTTCCCTCAGCAGTCATTCAGGGCCACAAACTGTGACAGCCCGAGCCACCTAACAAGCTGTGAAAATCTCAGCCACCTGAGGAGCTGAGAAGGACAAAGATGGTGGTGCTAGCTGAGATAAGGGGAGCAGGCAGGAGTCTCCAAGGAGCTGCAAATATCCTTGGCCCTCATGTCAACCAAGAACCCACATGCTTTGAAGTGAATAACAAAGTCAGCAGGGACTGAAAAACACAGAAGTGAAAATAAACTCGACCCTGTTAGAGAAATGACTCTACATAGGTAGGATATCAGCCATCCCAAAGTCATTATGCTGTGGATCTGTTGTACCCAAAGAACACAGATTATATAAGGAAAATAAGGAGAAACTTAAGCATCAAACATATCCAAGGACTAATAATGAGTCAATTTCCAAGCCAGACTTGATTCTGCAGCTCAGCATGTGAAGAACCTTTAAAAAACCCCAAAACCCTAGGGTAACCCAGACTGCAAGGAAATGTGCTATGCTTTTTGCAGTCCGCTCTCCTGTTAGAGCAGTAACCAGGAGTTTTTATGGGTCATTACTCCTCCTTATGTTCTGCAAAATAGACTCCTTTGTGCCCAGGACACATTAAGCATGCTGCCTTTCCCCACTAAGCCCTCTGTACACTTTTGTTTCTCTCGTCCCAGTTGGGAGTGAGATTGTCACACAGATACAACTTCATCGCTGCATCACTTTTCATGCTAGTGGGGTGCTCATCCAAGTTTTCAAGAATTTAAAGGACAATATAAATTACCCTAACAAAGCTGTTTCAGACCACTGGAGAAGCTTTGAAAATTAGGTTCAGGTTCCTGTTTTCAACTTATCTTGAGGTCATGTTAAGTCTTGGAAGCTGGTTTTTAGCTAAATATGAGAGGAAGCAAAGAATACTTTCGAACTTTGTTCAGTGGATTGGACCTGCTCAAGAGACCAAGGACACTGCTTTGACTAATTTTCCCAAATACTTCTTGAGAATTTTTTCTATTCTTTTTGTCATCTACAACAGATACTGGTTTTTAAAGTCATCAAGAAGTTGGAATCTTGTAAAAATGTTTTTGGAAATTTAGAAAGGCTTTGAACAAAGAGCACAAAGATATGGAAAATTTGTCCTTGGGATTATTTCCCTTAAGGTATGAAAGAGGCTATCAAAATTAAGAATTGTATTTGAATACAGACTAGATTCTCATTAAAGGATATATTTTTACAAAGAGTAAAGCCATGACCCTTATGCAAATATAAAATAAGCATATGTCAAAAATGTCAACTCCAATTAATAAAGGAGCCAGTAACATGTTACAACCAGTTCAAAGGAGGATCCAAAGGACCACACATGCATAGGCAATCAGGAATGCTAAGTGAATTTACAAATAAATGATAAAAACCTAGACAAGTACGCCCCTTCAATACAATTAATTTACATTGTTATGGTCAAGAATCATCTGTGTTGGTATTAATTTTCCTGAACATACAGAGTTACAAAACAAAAGACAGAGCTAACTTAGAAAGATGTCCCAGAAAATGCCTACTTTTCTACAAAAGACACTCAGTGTCTTCTTGGTCCTGTAATTTTTTACAATGTTTCTTATTAAACATAATGTGAAAAGGGGCAAAGGAAATCCATACTCAGTTACATCATTTTTTAGAACTGCTACTTAAGAAAACCCAGATGGCTGCCTTGCATACGGCTATATTTAATATTAAATTCTCCTGTTGTTTATTTTACACAAATTCTAAAGTATCAACCTTTAGAGAAGTTATACATAACATGGTACATTAATTTCCTAGATGGCCACAACAAATTATTACACAAAGGTTGTTAGAAACAACAAAGAATTTAGTCTCTCCCAGTTATGGAGACTAGAAATCTGAAATAAGGTATCAACAGAGGCAATTCCCCTGGGGGGCCATGTGGGAGCATCTTTTCCAGGCCTGTCTCCTTGACTTTTGTTCTTTGTCTTGTAGTTGCATCACTTCCATTTCTACTTCCTTTGTCACATGGCATTTTCCCTCTGTGTGCCTCTGGCCAAAGTTCTGTATATTTTTTGGTAAAAATACCAATCATAATGGACTCAGATCCTACTCTTATATAGTATGATTTCATTTTAATTTGACTGTGTTTGCAAAGGCTCTTATTTCCAAATTAGGTCATATTCAGAGGTTCTGGATAAACATGAATTTGGGGGAACATTATTCAACCCACTATACAAGGAGATACCAAACATAGGGGATGGGAAGGGAAGGGTGTCTCTTATCAAGTGGTTTCTAGGGAATGGTGAAACATAGACCATTTTTAAAGGCAACAGGTTTAAACCAGAGCACTGCAATTACAGAGCAATTCTTGTTTATAACCGGGTATGGACCATTTCCAAAAAGCAAACCAAGCAAGCAAATGTGGTAACAGACTTCTGGGTCAATGTTCCAAAGGCAGCAGTCTACTCATACTCTTTGGGACACAGGAGAACCAGCTTCTAATTCTAGCTTTGTAACTAATGAGCTGTGTAAACTGGGCATATCCTCCACCTAATTGAGCCTTACTCTTCTCTTTTGTGAAATGAAGGAAATAGACTAGATTATTTTGAAGTCCCTTTTGACCTCTAATGGGCTATGATTTATGATCTCCTTATTATAAACGCAAAATGTTCAACTCAGTTATCAGGATATTAACTAGATTGTATTTTAAACTTGTTCAAACCTATTTACATCTCTCATGCTTTCTAAGGTTAGAACAGAATAGTTGGCTTCCTTTTGTTGTAGGATACAAAGGTTGAAATCTCTTGCTCCCCTTTTTTTCTAAGTCAGAAATGGGCCCTCTAATTTTACATTTCTTCTATACAACCCAGTGCTGTGGGCCGCAACTGCAAGGACTTCACTGTGCACAGCCTCCCAAGGCTGGGACATTTTTATTGCAGGCTTTCCTCTGGATTACAGCCACAGAGACTCCACTATGAACACTGTGCTTGTGGCTGTGCAGGGGCCACCCACCACTGCTTGGATCACAGAGGACACTGGAGCATGCTGGAAAAATAAGTGTTCTTAAAAAAGAAAAGGACCTCTGGCCAAGATGGAGGCATAGGTAGACATACTGTGCCTCCTCGCACAACCAAAAGAAAGACAACAACAAATTTAAAAACAAAAAATAATCAGAAACTGACAGAAAATCAAACTGCAGGGAAGTCGGACAACTAAGGAGTTGAAGAAGAAACATTCATACAGACTGTTAAAAGGGGCAGACACAGGCAGGCTGGAGGAGAGAACTCCCAGCAAGGCAGCGGCTGGAGGACAAGGGCAGGCAGTGGCTGCTGGCAGAGCAGTTCAGGTGGCAGCTTGTGGAAGGGGCAGTTCCACAATCAAATGCAGATAAACCAGGAAGAACAACTGTAGAGTGAGACAGACCCCGCAACCCAGGGTTCCAGCATGGAAAAATAAAACCTCAAAGCCTCTGACTGAAAACACCTCTGGGGGTTAAGGCATCAGGAAGAACTTCCAGCCTCATAGGAGAGTTCATTGCAGAGACCCACAGGGTCTTTGAACATACACAAACCCGCCCTAATGGGAATAGCACCAGAAAGGCTCATTTTGATTGAGGGTAGTAGGGGAGGGAAGTAACTGAAAACTGGCATAGAGAAGAGCAAGTGACATTGTTTCCTCTTAGACCCCTGCCCCATATACAGCATCACAACACAGCAAGATGGTTGCCCTGCCCAGGTGAACACCTAAGGCTCAGCCCCTTCCTACAAAACAGGTGCAACAAGACAAAAAGTGGCCCAAATGAAAAACAGATTGAAGCTCCAGAAAAAATACAACTAAGAGATGAAGAGATAACCAACCTATCAGATGTACATTTCAAAACACTGGTAATCAGGATGCTCACAGAATTGGTTGAATATGGTCGCAATAGAGAAAAAAATGAAGGCTATGTGAAGTGAATTACGGAATATGTACAGGGAACCAACAGTGACAGGAAGGAAATAAGGACTCAAATCAATGGCTCAGAGCAAAAGAAAAAAAAGAAACATTCAACCGGAACAGAATGAAGACACAAAATTTTTTTTTTAATGAGGAGAGGCTTGGGAAACTCCAGGACAACTTTAAACATCCCAACATCCTAATCATAGGGGTGCCAGAAGGAGAGGAGGAAGAGCAAGAAATTGAAAACCTATTTGAACAAATAATGAAGGAGAACTTCCCCCATCTGGCAAAAAGAATAGACTTCTGGGAAGTCCAAGAAGCTTAGAGAGTCTCCAAGAAGTTGAACCCAAGAAGCAACACACCAAGGCACATCATAATTACATTAGCCAAGATTAAAGATAAGGAGAGAATCCTAAAAGCAGCAAGAGAAAAGGAGTCAGTTACATACAAAGGAGGGCCCATAAGACTTTTATCTGATTCCTCAAAAGAGCCCTTGCAGACTAGAAGGGACTGGAAAG
This sequence comes from Artibeus jamaicensis, assembly GCF_021234435.1. Taxonomy (NCBI): domain Eukaryota; kingdom Metazoa; phylum Chordata; class Mammalia; order Chiroptera; family Phyllostomidae; genus Artibeus; species Artibeus jamaicensis. The sequence goes on from NW_026522030.1 coordinate 62,164,063, forward strand.
AAGTATTCAAAGTCAGGAAAGGCAAGGACTTACATCCAAGAGTACTCTATCCAGCAAAGCTATCATTTAGAATGGGAGGGCAGATAAAATACCTCCCAGAGAAGGTCAAGTTAAAGGAGTTTATCATCACCAAGCCCTTATTATATGAAATGTTAAAGGGACTTGTCTAAGAAAAAGAAGATTAAAAATGTGACAGCAAAATAACAATGAGCTCACAGTTATTAACAAACAAACCTTAAAAAAAAACTAACCAAACAACTAGAACAGAAATGGAACCACAGAAATACAGGTTGCCTGGAGGATTATTAGTGATTGAGTGGGAGAGGGAGAGAAAGGGAAATGGTACAGAGAATAAGTAGCATAAATGGTAGGTATCAAATAGACAGGGGGAGGTTAAGAATAGTATAGGAAATGTAGACGCCAAAGAACTAATATGTATAACCCATGGACATGAAGTAAAAGTGGGGAATATGGATGCAAGGGGGTATGCAGAGAAGAGGGGAATAAAGGAGGAAAATGGGACAACTGTAATAGCATAATCAATAAAATATAATTTTAAAAAACCATACTGCACAAAGCAGTTTATAAATTCAACACAATCCCTATTAAAGTACCAATGGCATATTTCACAGATACAACACTACAAAAATTTATATGGAGCCATAAATGATCCCAAATAACTGCACTAATTTTGAGAAAGAAGAACAAAGTAAGAGATCACAACACCTGATATCAAATTATATTACAAACTACATTAATCAGAACTGTCTGATACTGGCATAAGAACTGATAGATAGATCAGTGGAAGAGAATAGAGAGACCAGAAATAAACCCAAGTCTCTAAGGTCAACTAATATTTGACAAAGGGGCAGAAGGATAAAATAAAGTAACAACAGCCTCTTTTACAAATAGTGTTGGAAGATCAGGACAGCTACATGCAAAAAATATATATAACTCTGCCACCAACTTACACAAAACAAGGGAAGAAAAGAAGGAATTTTATTATTTATGAAGGTACTCAACCTGCCCAGAAAACAAAGACTATCAAACAATCTAATAGAAATCAGTTTATCAAAATAGCTGAATGTATGATTCATATACAAAAATAAATATTACTTATTTGTTTTTTAGTAGTTTATTTCTATAGAATTTTACCATTACCATTTATCCCACTTAAACCCTCTTCCACCTCCACCTACCTTCCTCCCCACTGGCAATTAACACACTGTTGTCCGTGTCCATGAGTCTTTTTTTTTTTCCTCGATCCCTCCACCTTTCAACAACCCTCTTAAAGCTGTCAGCCTACTCTCTATCTATGAATATACATTTTTTTCTTATTTATGAATTTAGAAGTGAGGATAAGATAGGATCACTCCAGGCTCTTCCCATAGACTCAGAAACATAAGTTGAAAAGTTACTAAGTGTATGTATATGCTAAGACAGTCAACACAGAGAAAAATGATATAAGGAGAGTTAAAGATTTTAAAAATTATTTTACTGTTGTTTACTTACAGTTGTTTGTATTTTCTCCCCACAACCCCCCCATCCCAACCAAAACTCCCTCTTTCCCTTGCTTCCACCCTCCTTCTTGGTTTTGTCTATGTGTCCTTTATAGTAGTTCCTGAAAATTCTTCTCCCCACTGTCTCCTCAACCCCCCCTCTGGCTATCATTTGATTGTTCGTCATTTCAATTTCTCTGGTTATATTTTGTTTGCTTTTTTCTTTGGTTAATTATGTTCCAGTTAAAGGTGAGATCATATGTTATTACCCCCTCACCACCTGGCTTATTTCACTTAGCATAATGCTCTCCAGTTTCATACATGCTGTCCAAAAGGGTAGGAGCTCCTTCTTTCTCTCTGCTGCATAAAATTCCATTGTGTAAATGTAGCATAGTTTTTGATCCACTCATTTACTGAGGAGCACCTAGGTTGCTTCTTGCATTTGTCTATTGTGCTGCTAAGAACATTGGGCTGCATAGGTTCTTTTGGATTGGTGTTTCAAGATTCTTAGGGTATAACCCCAGCAGTGGAATTGCTGGGTCAAAAGACAGTTCCATTTTTAGTTTTCTGAGGAAATTCCATACAGTTTTCCACAGTAGCTGTACCAGTCTTCATTCCCACCAAGAGTGTACTAGGGTTCCCCTTTCTCCATATCCTCTCCAATACTTGTTTGTTGATTTGTTTATGATGGTCAGTGTGAGATGGTCAGAATGGCCACCTCAGAATCTTAGAATAGTGGTCAGAATGTCATTGTGGTTTTAATTTGCATCTCTCTGATGACCAATGATGCTGAGCATCTTTTTATATGTTTCTGGGTTCTGTGTATGTCCTCCTTGGAGAGGTATCTGTTTAAGTCTTTTTCCCATTTAAAAATTTTTTTTTGTCATCCCGGAGTGGAGTCATGTGAGTTCTTTATATATTTTAGAGATCAAACCCTCTTCTGAGGTATCATTGGCAAATATGTTTTCCCAAATATTTGGTTCTCTTTTCATTTTAATGCTGTTTTCTTTAGCCATGTGGAAGCCTTTTAATTTGATGAGGTCCCACTTGTTTATTGTTTTCTTTATGTCCCTTGCTTTAGGGGACATATCAGTGAAGATGTTGCTGCATGGAATGTCTGAGATTTTCCTGCCGATGTTTTTCTGAGGGACTTTTATGGTGTCAAAATTTATACTTAAGTCTTTTATCCAGCTCAAATTTATTTTCTGTATGGTATAAGTTGGTGATTGGGTTTCATTTTTTTCCATGTAGATTTCCAGATATCTCAACACCATTTGTTGAAGAGGCTAATTTTACTCCATTTTATGTTGTTGCCTCCTTTGTCAAATATTAATTGACTGTAGAGATTTGGGTTTATCTCTGGGCTCTCTGTTCTGTCATCGGTCTATGTATATGTCTGTTTTTACCCAAGTAACAGGCTGTTTTAATTACAGTGGCCTTGTACCACAGTGTGATATCAGGTGTTGCCATCCCTCCTGCTTTGGTCTTCTATCTCAAAATGGCTGCATCTATTTGGGTTTCCTATGGTTCCATACAAATTTCTGAAATGTTTGTTTTATATCTGTGAAATATGTCATTGGTACTTTATTAGGGATTGCATTGAATCTATAAGTAGTTTTGGATAGTATGGCCATTTTGATTATGTTAATTCTTCCAATCCATGAGCATGGCACATGCTTCCATTTGTTTGTGTCTTCCTTAATTTTTTTCCTCAGTGTTATACAGTTTTCTGAGTATAGATCTTTTACCTCCTTGGTTAAGTTTATTCCTAGGTATTTTATTTTTCTTGTTGCTATATCAAATGGGATTTTGTCTCCTGATTTCTGTTTCTGATATCTCATTGTTGGTGTACAAAAATGCCTTTGATATCTGAGTACTGACTTTGTATCCTGTTGTATCCAAATTCAGTTATTAGGTCGAGTAGTATTTTGGTGGAGTCTATAGGATTTTCTATGTACACTATCATGTCATCTGCAAACAATGACAGTTTTGTTTTCTCCTTTCCAATTTGCATACCCTTTATTTCTTTTCTTTTCTGATTGCTGTGGTTAGGGCTTCCAGTACTATGTTAAATAGGAGTGGTGAAAGCAGGCATCCTTGTCTTGTTCCTGATCTTACTGAGAAAGCTCTAACTTTTTTTCCATTGAATATGATGTTGGCTGTAGATCTCTCATATATGACTTTTATTTTGTTGAGGAACACTCCCTCTATTCCCACTTTGCTGAGTGTTTTTATCATAAATGGGCACTGTACCTTATCAAATGCTTTTTACGCATCTACTGATATGATCATATGATTTTTCACTTTTGTTTATGTGGTATATTATGATTAGTGATTTGTAAATATTGATTACCACTTGATCATGGTGTATGATCTTTTTAACATATTGCTGGATATGGTTTGCCAATATTTTGTTGAGGATTTTAGCATCTATGTTCATCAGCAATATTGGCCTGAAGTTTTCTTTCTTTGTTACGCCTTTATCTGGTTTTGGGATTAGGATGACGTTGGCTTCAAAAAGAGTTTGGGAGTCTCCCATCTTCTTGAAATTTTTGAAATAATCTGTGAAGAATGGGGATTAGATCTCCCTTAAATGCTTTGTAAAATTCCTTTGTGAAACCATATGGGCCAGGGCTTTTGTGTATCAGAAGCTTTTTGATTACTGCTTCAATTTCATCAGCTGTTACTGGTCTGTTCAGGCTTTCTGCATCGTCTTCATTCAGTTTTGGAAGATTACGTTTTTCTAGAAATTTGTCCAGCTCACCCAGGTTTTCAAATTTCTTGGCATATAGTTTTTCATAGTAATTTCTTACAATCTTTTGTATGTCTCTTCTCTTTGATTTCTGATTGTGTTTATTTGGGTCTTTTTTTTTTTTTTTTTTTTGATGAGCCTGCTTAAAGGCTTGTCAATTTTGTTTATCTTTTCAAAGAACCAGCTCCTGGATTCACTGGCCCTTAGAATTCTGTTTTTAGTCTCTATGTCATTTAATTCTGCTCTGATCTTGGATATTTCCTTCCTTCTCCTTCCTCTGGGCTGTCTTTGTTGTTGTTCTTTGAGTTCTTGTAGATGTAGGGTTAGATTGTTTGTTTGAAATGCTTCTATATTTTTTAGGTAGGCCTATATTGATATGAACTTCCCTCTCAGGACTGCCTTTGCTGTGTCCCATAAGTTTTGGATTATTGTGAGTTTATTTTTATTAGTTTCCAGAGATGTTTTGATTTCTTCTCTAATCTCATTCTTGACCCATTCATTGTTTAATAGCATGCTATTCATTCTCCATGAGTTTGAGTGTTTTGGGGTTTTTCCTTGAGGTTGGTTTCTAGTTTCAGTCTCATCTGGTCAGAGAAAGTGCCAGATATGATTTCAATTTTCTTGAATTTTTGAGGCTTGTTTTTGTCCTACATATGGTCTGTCTTTGAAAATGTTGTATGTGCATTTGAAGAGAATGCATATTTAGCTTCTTTGGGATTAAAGGCTCTGTATATATTACTTAAGTCCATTTCATCTAGGGCTTTGCTCAATGCCACAATATTTTGGAAGATCTGTCCATTTTGACAGTGGGGTGTTAAAATTCCTACTATAATTGTGTTGCTGTCAATATCTTTCTTGAAATCCTCCAGGATTTTCTTTATGTATTTGGGTACTCCTATGTTGGGTGCATATACATGTACAATGTTTATGTCTTCTTAATGCATTCTTCCCTTGAGTATTATGAAGTGACCTTCTGGGTCTCTCTTTATGGCTCTTTTTTTGAAGTCTATTTTGTCTGATATGACTATTCCTATCCCAGCTTTTTCTTCCTGTCCATTTGCTTGGAATATTTGTTTCTATCAATTCACTTTCAGTCTGTGTAGGTCTTTTGTTCTTAAGTGGGCTTCTTATAGGCAGCATATGTGTGGGTCATGTTTTCAAACCCATTCAGCTTTTTTGTGTCTTTTGATTGGGGCATTTAATCCATTTACATTTAAGGTTATTATTGATAGATACTTATTCATTGCCATTTTTTCATCCTTTTGTTTATTTCTCTCTGACTGCTTTTCTTCCTGTTCTTAAAGCCAACCCTTTAGCATGTCTTGCAGAGCTGGTCTGCAGAAGGTATATTTTTTGAGGCTTCTTTTGTCTGGGAAGCTGTTTATTTGGCATTCCATTTTAATTGAGAGCCTTGCTGGATAAAGTAGTCTTGGTTGCAGGCCTCTGGTTCTCATTACTTGGAATATTTCTTGCCATTCTCTTCTGACTTGGAGCATTTCCATTGAGAAGTCACCTGCTAACCTTATTGAGGCTCCCTTGTATGTTACTTTCTGTTCCTCCCTCGCTGCCTTTAAGAGTGTCTCTTTGTCTTGGAATTTTGCCATTTTAATTATGATGTGTCTTAAACTGGGACTCTTTGGGCTCCTCTTGATTGGGACTCTCTATTCCCTGGATTTGTGTGACTTTTTCTCTCATCAAATTCAGTAAGTTTTCCATCATTACTTTTTCAAACAGGTTTTCTATCCCTTGCTCTTCTAATTCTCTTTCTGGTATCCTTATTATATGGATATTATTATGTTCAATGTTTCCTGGATTTCCCTTAACCCCTCTTCATTCTTTCTGAGCCTTTTTTTCTTTTCTTGCTGTTTCTGGGTGTTTTTTCCTACTTTGTCCTCCAACTCACTGATTCAATCTTCTGCTTCAACTATCCTGATTTGATACCTTCTGCTGTGTTATTCAGTTCAGAAATTGTATTCTTCTTTTTCTCTTGGCCCTTGTTGATAGTTTCTATTTCCCTTTTTATGTTGATATAGTTTGCAGTGAGTTCATTGTAGTTTCCCTGTAGTTTTTGGTAATTCTCTGTGAGTTCATTGAACTTCCTTACAACCATTGCTTTGAACTCAATATCTGATAGTTGACTTGCCTCTATTTCATTTAGCATTCTTTCTGAGGCTTCCTCCTTTCTTTTCATTTGCAGATTGTTTGTTTGTCTTCTCATTGTTTATGAGACTCTTCTTGTTAGACTTTGCTTCTTAAATTGATCTGTCCTGACTCCCTAGGTTTATGGTATGAACTTCTATGGTAGAAGACCTATGAGATTCAGTGGTGCATTCTCCTGTATCTCCTGAGCTCCCTGGTCTTGGGCTGTCATTTATGTTTGCTCAGTGTATGTCTTTGGGTTTTGATTGCTTTTGGGTCTTTCTTTGGTGGGTCCTTCCCTTTAGCTGGTTAACTGAGGGTCACTCTGCCCACCACATCTTGTATTCTATTGTGGGGGTCTGGTAAGTTTGTGCTGAAACTGGTTCTTCCATGTGTATAAGGTTTTGAGGATCCTCTCTTGTTCTTGTTCAGTTGTTTGTTCTGAGTAATTTCTCCACCATTTAGTTGTATTTTCTGATAAGTTCTGGGTTGAGTTACAGTGCTTCCACTCCCTTCTTCACTTTCTTCTGTTGTTATCTGCTGGTTGTTCTTTTCTTGGTGGGTTTCCTCTTTTTCCAGGTATCCTGGTGTTCAGAGCTTCCACCTAGTTTTTTTGTGATCAGTTGAAGGAGGAAGGCAAAATGGTTTAAGACAGTGAGAGTGTATTCTACAGTATTTGAAGTACCAAACTATAGAGAAGAGATAAGAGATCCTTTGAATATGTGTAGTGTTAACCATGATATTTTGCCCAACTAGCCACTTTTTTAAAAGGGTGGAAAGAAGATAATACTCTTGTTGGGTGTGGGGGAAGGATTGTGAGTTGGATACAGAAAGCAGTGGGCTTGTGGGGTGTGTGAGAGTGAAGGATCAAAAATAGTTGTAGTGTGTGAGAGAATTGAGTTAATCACAATAGTAATAAAGTTCAGGAAACAGTCAAGTGAGCTAAGGTCTGGACGGGGAGCTCTGCAGTATTTAGAACTGTATGGAACATCAGTTACTTACAATAGTAATGGAGCAACAATCATATGACAGGATCTATGTGATGTGGGTAACAAGAATAGGAAGTACACAGTCTAGAGTAATGTGCTATTGGAACAAAAGTGAAGTGATAGAGGGGAAATTAAAAATACACTACAAAAGAGAGAAGAAGGGAAACCAGTCACACAATCCAATTTAACAAGCCAAGCGAGGAAGAGTAAACAAAAAGACGAGAAATACAAAAATGCTAATAAAATAAAAGATGTAGGAATAATGAAAATAATACAAATGTACAATAACTTGCAACTTCTCTGGAGTAGCAAATCAAAATTTGTCTCTCTGTCTCAGCTCTTGGGATAACCCCTCTTTGTGTCCACTTTAGTCTTTTTACAGCTCCAGGTTTTATTTTCTCACTTGTGGGAATTTAAAAAGAAGGAGGAGGAAGAAGAGATATAAAGAGAAAGAAAGAAAGAAGGGAAGAAGGAATACAAAAAAAGAAGGAAAGAAAGGAAGAAGTTGTTTTAAAAATTACATTAAAAAACCTCTTCTTTTTGTCTTTGAACCAGCCCCACCAGTTCTGCTGGTCTTCCTGGCTGTAGCAGGCTGAGGGGGAATTGGTTTTGCTTTCTCCCTTTCTAAGCCTCATTTGTCCAGTCTTCAGCCCAGTTCCTCAGTTAGCTGCCTGGCCCCCAGTGCCCTTATGCACCCAGCCTTGGCCTTCAGTCCACCAGATGTGCTGTCCTTGAGATGCACCAGTTAGGGGATATTCACACACCACCTTCTTGTTCTTTGCTGTCCTAGATGTTAGGGACTCTCAACGCCCCTTCAGGCTAGTTCAGCCCTTTTCCTCCACTGAGTTAAGTCTTTCTGGAGATTGCTGACTCCCTGAGCCCTGCAGTTCTTTTCTGTGGGGGAGTCTCTGCCTTCCTCTTAGAGAGCCAGTTGGCCCTGAAGGGCAGGAGTGCCACCATGACTGCCACTGGGGATGCAGGTATTCACCTCCTCTGCTGATTTCCCTAGGGTACAGGGGTTGGTTGTGCAGTGCCTCTGGGCTCCAGGGTCAGGTGCACTCCATCCCCCAGGCTGTGGGCATGAGCAATAGGCCTCTGCTGCTGGGGAAGAACAGGCAGTTGCCAGTTCCACAGGTTTGGGTGTACGCTCTCCCTGGGGCTTGGATGTGGGCACAGTGCCTTCTGCACCACTATGGGAGCACCAGGTGGCTGGGCAGGGCTTGGAGCACAGAGGCCGGAGCAGCTGCTGCAGGAGAACTCTCCAAAGAGCCACTGAGTGCTTCTTTTTTAATGTTTTATTTTTGAAAAATTTCTTCTATTCTAGCCTGCCACTCTAAACAAGTGCCTGGCCTCTCACACAGCCCAATTCTCCAACCAGACCCGGGACTATCTGGGTCAGGGTCCATCACAGCCCAAGTCTTTCCAGTCAGTGTCTACAGTCTCAGCAAGTACACATTGCCCCTGTGTGTTTGCCACTTCATCCTTATTCCCCCTTGCAACTTCAAGCATCCAGGTTTCTTCTGATGCTGCTCAAACCTTGTTTAGTAGGGGAGGAAGCTGTTGACTCAGGTCTCTCCTAAGAACCCTGTGGCAGACCTGGTAGGCTCTGGGCCTGGGACTGCAGCCTCCCTGGTTCCTGTGCTATACCCAGGGACCTTATTGTCCTGAAGCACTCTCCTTACCATCTGATTTTTTCAATGTCCTCTACAATTTTTGGTCTCCATTCTTTATATATGCTGGGATACTGCTGGCTGTTTGCTCTGTTTCTCAGAAGATTAGCTAGGTATTTCACTCATGTGAAGGGGGAAGTAGACTCTGCTCCCACCTATCTTGTCACCATCTTCCCACTAGATATTTTTTTAAAAACATAGATACAGAGTATTACCTGAGATCCATCCTAATGGCTACTACTCATGAGGCCTAGATGCATTTCCATATTTCTATCCAGGACTCTCTTTCCTAAGTGGTTTTACTAATTAAATAAACTTGGCTGAGAAACTATTGATTTAATATATTGCTAATTAAGAAATTTTCCCAATTGTGATATAGTAAATTAATTGTGAATATTCTTTCTCAAAAGAATCAAATATACATATATGAATTTAATTCCACAACATGTAAAAATTGATTTATCAAAGAGGTTAATAAGTTTAATGATCATTTTTTAAACTTTTAAAAAGATTTTATTTATTTATATTTAGGGAGGGAAACGGAAGGAAAAAGAGAGAGAGAAACATCAATGTGTGAGAGAAACATTAATTGGTTGCCTCTCATGTGCCCCAAATCAGGGACCTGGACCAAAACCCAAGCATGTGCCTTGACTGGGAATCAAACCAGAGACCTTGATATTTGCAGGACCACACCCAACCCACTGAGCTACAGCAGTCATGGCTTAATGATCATTTTAACTATACAACCAAAAGTGACTATACTACCTGAGCCATTACCTAACAAAAATTATTTAACATTAATGCAAACATATTTGAGATAATTCCTGCTGCAGGTAACATCAGTTTTTTGAAGGATTATTAATATCTTTTGTTGAAACCTTTGGATGCCTGAATTATAATATGCAAACTATACTTTGGAATTCCCATTCCATAATCTCTGAAATAGAAATGTCCTGAGGTCATTTGTCCTAAGATCCAGGAAAGGATAATTTCCACCAATGGTCATAGAAAGATTTCCAAGAGCAGTGGCAGGTACTGCACAAGTAAAGTACAAGAAAGCCTGCTTCACCATGCATCCCTAGGAGCAAACCAAAGGATCTATGAACATATCCTCCCATGACATCTTAGAAGAAAGAGAAACAAAAAATAAATGAATAAATACACAAATAGGACTACATCAAACTAGTGCAAGGAAATCATCAACAAAATAAAAGGACAACACACAAAAAGGGAGAACATACCAATATAACTGATAAGGGATAAATATCCAAAATTTATAAAGAATTTATCAATATGAACACCAAAAGAACAAATAACCCAACTAAAAGATGTGCTAAAGACCTGGAGAGACACTTCTCCAAAGAGTACACACAGATGGCCAATAGACATATGAAAAGATGTTCAATGTCACTAATCATTAGAGAGATGCAAATGAAAACCACAGTGAGATATCACTTCACACCTGTCAGAATGGCCATCATAAACAAAGCAACAGACAAGTGCTGGCCAGGTTGTGGCGAAAAGGGAACCCTGCATTCCACTGTTGGTGGGAGTGCAGATTGGTGCAGCCACTGTGGAAAGCAATATGGAGATACATCAAAAAATTAAAAATGGATCTGCCTTTTGACCCAGTGATTCCACTTCTGGGAATATATCCAAAGGAACTCAAAACTTTAATTTGAAAGAAAATAAGCATCCCTATGTTCATTGCAACATTATTTACAATCGCCAAGATATGGAAGCAGCCCAAGTATCCATCAGTAGAGGAGTAGATAAAACAACTATGGGACAGTTACACAAAGGAATACTATTCAGCTAAAAAATAGAAAATTTAATCCTTTGCAACAGTATTGATGGACCTGGAGAACATTATGCAAAACAAGCCAGAGAACAGACAAATATCATATGATTTCACTTTAATGTGGAATTTAATGAACAAACTGAACTAACAAGCAAAACAGAGACAGACTTAGAGAACAGGATGACAGCTAAGGAACGAGGGGCTGGGTGAGGGGTGGAGGGATTGAACAAAAAGAAAAAGGATTCATGGACATGGACAACAGTGTGGTGATTGCAGTGGGGATGGGGAGGGAGGTATAAGGGGACTAAATAGTAATGGAATAAAAATACAATAAAAATAAATTGTTTAAAAAAGTAACCAGAGACTCCAAAATGTATCAGGTAGTCAAATGGTGGAGTCAGTCTAAGGCAGTTTAGTAAGAATTCTGCTCGTGGCAGTGCATTAAGGAAACCATTTTATGTAAAGTATGTTGAGAGCTGCCATGAAGCTCAGGCCTGTGTCTAGTTCTACTCTTCCACAGATGAAACTTTAGCAGGACTCTATGCTTCCACCCATGTTTCCTCAACCTCTACACAAAGTCAGGGACATGGGGAAGAGCTAAATGCTTGCCTCGGTTTCTCGTATAGTAACTTTCCATAAGTTTTTCTTGGAATAATCAATCAGACAAGATAAATATTTCTGAACCTGTGTCATTTTCTCTTTCCACAGAGCCAGTCTCAAGCTCAAAAAATCCCTAGGGTAACATTTTTGGCACTGTACCTAAAAACAATATCTCTGTGGATAGTATCCTGTAACTGTAAAATGTTAAGCACATACAAATAGTGTTATTATCCTAAATTGCAAGAGTTGAGTGTGTTGCAGACAAAAATTCAGAGGACCTTGCCTAAAATTAACTATTAGTTAAATATCACTAATAAATACAATAAATACACTAAGGCTTTAAGTTTGAATTTCCACAAATATGCATTATATGTCTATTATACATTTATGTAACAATGAACAATAAAAGTTAACATCTACTTAGCACACACTACATGCCAGGTATGGTGTTAGATACTTTACAGACAACTCTTTTAGCCAAACACAAAATAAACTCCGCTAAAATTTTAAGCAGCAAAATGATATAACTAAACAAACTATATAGTTTTCAAAAGGAGACAGTGGCTATATAATAGAGCTAAATTGTTTTACACCCACATTTCCTGTATGTGTGTTTTGTTTTTCTATTTATAATGCTTATAAATTCATGGCATCTTCTACAACTCTCCTAGTTACATCAGTAATTTCACACAATGGTGGGCTGCAAGAACCTTTAAAATACGCAATAATTAACCATTTAGTCAGAGGCACTAACCTCTGTTCTTTTAGATTGTCAAATAAAATAAAAGGACAAAAGCCATCACAACAATAGCCATCAGGTGTGTATAATCAAAATTATACCTATTTTTGTCAGATTTCCAAAAAAACTGGGGTGCCCCAGAATTTTAGTGATTTGTTTACGTGTGCCATGAGATAAAAAGGGGTGAAAATCACCAAGGACAAAACCACTCCCATTTTGGACTGCACAACATTTAAAGCAATATGGCCAAAACAGAATTATATGTTCTTCCTAAAATTTCCTCAAACATTTAAAGTAATACAAAAACAAAGCTACTCCTTTAAAATTCACTTGTCCCCAAAACTCCTAAGAGCCTTCCTCTTCTCTGTACTAATGAACCTCTTTTATCTCCCCTGCCTCCCTGCTGTGGCCTTCTCTCTTTCCTGGGCCAGCTTGTTTAGTCGACCCTCTTTGCCACGAAAACCCCTCTGGGCTTGAAGTTCTTTTTTCTGCTGATTCCTTTTCAGAGAGCATTCGCCTTCCTTGCTTTTATGATTGCCCTTTGCTGGAGAGAAAATAAGGTAGGGGAAATGGGGCAATAGGAAAGAGGACTCACAACAATAAAGTTTATATTGCAGTAGGTTTGGGGGAAAAATTTTGGCAATACCAGTAAAAAGTGACCTCTGACTTAAGCTGAATACAGTTATAGTGGAGCAATTTTATTATTTTTAATAGCTGTCTCAACAGCATTTTATTCTTTCCGGAAGCATGACTTCCTGAAGGTAGAAACCATAGAGCACGGGTCAGGATATTCAACCACACAGCTGGACCTGGGAGACAGTATGCCAAGTGATATAAATCAGGCACGGAAGAACCAGTTACCTAAAATAGTCAGACTTAGAATCAGAAAATGGAATGGTGGTTCCCAGGGAGTTGCAGTGTGCAGTTGTTGTCCCAGAGGCATAAAGGAATAGTTACAGAAAATGAGTAAGTGCTGGAGATCTGCTGCACAGCATAGAGACTACTATTAACAAAACGGCACATGAACTTTCAACTTTGTTAAGAGGGTAGACCTCCTGTTGTGTTCTTAGTACAAAAACAACAAACAAGGGGCACTAGGAAACTTTTGAAGTTGATGAATATTTATTACCTCTATGGTGGTGATATTATCACACCTATGCATATGTCAAACTCATGAAACTCTATACATTAAATATGGGCTTTTTGTGGTATGTCAATTAATTACACATCAATAAAGCAGAAAAAATTAAGTTAATAATATTAAAAGCAAATATATATTACCTAAAAACCAGAGTATCAGAAAATCACACACATAATTTTAACCACTACATTTCTGAAAACATGGGCTCTGAGGTCAGAGTGTACCTGGTTATTTTTAGCTCATTTCATGGAAGGGCATTGCAGTATTCTCATCCCTAAACTGTAGTAATAATCATAATAATTCCTACTGTATGAGAATTGTGTAATTCTCATACACAAATGGGGAAACAATATTGATAATTCCAAGTAATAACTTTATAATGATGATTTAATGATAATTTTTAACTGTTTTGCATTATTGCATGCCCAATAGTGAGGTACTTTACATGTGATATTTCATTTGATTTGTACAATCACCTGTGAGTTAAGAATAGTACGCATTAATTCCTTGTCAGAATACTTCACCTCTAATGTCTCAGTAAAGAGTAAACTAAAATAATAATTATTACTTTAAATGTTATTGTTACAAATAGTAAATGTTATAATACAGTTTATGCTTCCTGGGATTATTTTTATCACAGGTAGAGATTATAGAGAATGAATGCTGATGTATTTTAGGAGTATATTTCATATGCATTATTTTCACTCAGGAAGACCAACGGTGATAGGGGATAGGATCAAGAAGGAGAGAGGAGGCACAGGGCCTGAATCTGCTGAGCTGAGAAATGAAGGGGTAGGTCTGCGACTTGCACAACTACTGATTTATAACCACACATATTTAGTAAGGGTGATGTTCAGGTTCAATATTTTCATCTGCCCCAGCACAACCATTCCTGTTGAGTGATCACCTCATTCTCCAAGGTTTTCTCAGGATATCGGATGGGAGAGGCCACACACCAGTTCTTCTAACTCATGCATCATTGCCTAGGAAGCCCTACGAAGACAAAATCAGATGTGTCTTCAGTGCCAGCTGTTGAGTGATTTCAGCGACTCCTCTGCACTTCCCCTAGATGAAGAAAAAACCCATCTGTTTCCTGGTACTTGAAATTACTTTGAAAAGGTGGGGATGAGGCAGCCTGGGGTCTAAAATTAGACAGAAGAGATGAAAAAAGAAAACACGTGTCTGGAAGGTAAAAATACCAGATAAAAATGCAATCAATCAGGTGTAAGTGAATGGTACTAGTCATTTTTTCTGTTTTGATAGAGGAGTTGGGAGTGAGGGGAGCAGGAGGACACTAGTAGGTAACTTAGAGCAACCAAGGGGAGGAGGAGCCCTGAAGGACTGACCACATTCAGGGAGCTGGATCTGCGCACTTCCAATGAAACCAGCATCTGCAGAGATGCCTTCTCAGAGCCTTCTCAGCCTGTGTAGGAAAGCAAGCAGAGCAGCCTTAAGAAAGATACTTGGTGGTATTTTTTTCATTGTTTTATTTTTAAGTATAATTACCTTCTCTGAAAAAATATTAATTGAATTATAGCTGTAGCTTTCATTATTGCTATAACTTTAAACTTGAACGAGTGAACACGTATTTATTTTGGGACTCAGAGTTGGAGAATAACCAACAGTTTAATATCAAGTACACTTTAGTAAGCTAGGTTACAACCTACCAAGAAACAAGTTTTCTCCTCCATACAATAAATATTTAAGAAACAAAAAAATCAAGAACTGGGAAAGGAGATGAGTCAGAAGAGATATTTTGGAATACTTTAACACAGCAGAAGGTATTAATTTAGGAAGGGAAGAAAGCTAAGAGTTACTTCGTTTGTTTTTGATTTTGTTTTTGATTTTGTTTTTGTTTTTGTTTTTGTTTTTGTTTCAGTACCAGGAAGGCAAGAACCAAGTGTTCCAAGATAATTTATCAAAGCTCCCTTTAGGTAAAACACATTCATATTGATACAGTTTCAAAGTAGCTCATGAACAGCCTACATACTTAAGCTATTTTATGCTCACATGGTGTGGGGTCAGATGTTTGCCATAGGCCATGTGACTGTACTGGAACAGGATCACTACTCAGAACATTTGGCAAAAATATTGACATTTTTATTTGCACCATCATGGCAGGGAATATAATACATTCTCCCGAGAGGTTGCAGAATTGAGAATTGGGAAGCAAGGTGAAGAACGAAACATAAGAGTCAACACTAATGAATTGGTGTGTTAGCAAGGAGCAAGTATTTGTAATTAAACACAGAAGAAAGAGGAAGAAAAGAGGAAGTCATAGTGAACATAGTGAACAGAGTTGTTGGGCTTTCATAGAGCAGGTCATTTTGGAGAATGATTCTCACCACGAACACAGCCTAATTGGAGCTGGGAAGGAAAATACTCCCGTTTTCCCCTTTGAAGTTGGTCTAAATGGGAAAATAATTGAAAGGCTATCTGTAAGCAGAGAGTCTCAATGGAGAAAGAGACATAGAAATCAGTCCTGCAAGGCATCACGTGATAGCTTGCCTCTGGCCTCTCCCACATTAAGGGTTTGTAGTCCTTAGAATGAACATCAAGGAAGGTATTGAATTGAGAGCAGCTTGTATTACTGACCACAGGAGAAGCATGAAAATCCACTTTGGTTTATTTTAAAATCTACATCATTGTGTAAATAATGCTGCGAATTCAAATTCTTACTGTAGAGTGTAAATATTGATACATCTCAGGCTGCATTGTTCTTTAACTGGCAGAGCTAATGAACAATAAGCATAACACATCTGGACGCAAACACATAAGGCAACCTCGCTTTCACTTTTCCCTAGATGTATTGGTTTATCACGTAACTTAAAGGTGACATTCTCTAAATGACCTCTCTGGATAGCATACCAGAATTCAGAATAATATTCACAATAAAAGAGCAGTGTAGAGACTTGGTAGGAGGGGTGGGGGACCCTTTCAAATTATACTTCTGTGAAGTTTGTCAGCTCAGAATTGAGCACCAAGCCCTTCTGCAATAAATGACGAATGGGCGTCAGGTGATCTCAGCCTTGAGCTGGGGGACACACTGACGGGAAAGAGTAGAGGAGATGTCCTTTTGCATAGTTAGTCTATGGACTGGGATGTAACTGCTGAACCTGCTGCATGGAGTATATTGGTAAGTCTGAAAACACAAAGAAAACAACTTCCTCTGGCGCATGTAATGCTCCCTCATGAAGAAAGCCTCTGAACTCAGGAACAATTTAAACATCTCAGGCTAGGGTGGCGGTTCCAGCATGCAGCTTGTCAAGTTAATTTATGGCTGTGTGTAATTGTGTTGTTGCTTTTCCTCCAGTGAGATGAAACGGCCAAGCCAGGAGAGATGGGTATCTCCCTATTTCTAATATAGATAAAGATCTTATTTTTCATGTGAAGTGAGAAAGAATGTGTGGGTGGTGGGTAATAGATTAGGCTTTTGTAGGGTTGCAAAGTTTGAAAATAAAAGTAAAAAAGAATGTAGAAGTGTTTCACAAAATCAGTAGCCTAATTATGCAAACTTTTAAGAATTAACTCTTGAATTTACCCAAAATGGAAAGCATTAGTTCTGTTAAATTATCTGAGTTTGGGATATTTGCCACAACTACAAATTAAGAGGTTTTCATTTAAATACAAGCCATGCAGAAGCTTTATTTTTGTTTTTATTGCATTATAATAACCTCTAAGTCCCAAATAATCTCCATGATTAATCATAGCAGTCATTTATACAATATTAGATTGACTTTAAATTAAGTCTTATTTCAGGGCTAGTAGGGGAGGAAATTCTTTTGGTTAAATAAACTGTATTGGAGTAGAATATGAGTTGTAATATTGAAAGGACCAGCTGGTTACCCCAAGCTCCCAGAATGAGCTTTTCTTCAGAGGCTTTATAGCTATAAAAGGAGCAGCCATGTCTAGGGCACTACGGGGCAAACCATGACATATGAAGTTTAAGCCAAAGAGTCTTGGTATATATATAAACAAAAGTCCTTCTCTGCATTGGGAAAGCTGAGACCTGGCAAAGCTCACTGACTATTTTTTTTTCTTGAATCACATATCACATGAAGGTACTCAACATTTGAAACACTAAGATTCAAGTGATGCTATGGTCCAAGAATTGCCTAGTGTTTCTCCATCTCCAGCCATGTCCATCCTGATGGGAGATGTATACCTGCCCTTTCTGATCAAGAAGAGCGACTTGTAGAAAAGGGCCAGCTATTCTTCTTTGTCCACAGGCCCTAAGATAAATTTTTAAAATAATCTCTCCTTTAAAAATTTTAGTTTAGTGAACAGTAAATTTGGTTTGCTGAGTCAGGTAGAAAGGCAGGATAAGGCATTTTTAAACCAAGGAGTAAACATGAGTCTCTTTCCCTTGAGCTGTGGAGTGGTACCTTGAAAATGCTAAGACACATTGTCTTGAGTTCAACAGAGAGCATCAATCATTGTGATTCCTGTAGCCCCCTAGGATGCTAAAGTTAGTATGTAAGGCATAGTTCTTCAACTTGAACTAGACCATGGCAAAGGCAGCAACCAGACCCCCCAACCCTGCAACATTGTTTATCAGTCTAAGAAAATCTTCCAGACCACTAAGACCTTCAGTATATCTTATTTCCTATTACACAGGGATCCTTTATATTATTCTGCTAATCATTTGGGAGCCATCTAGACAGTGACAAATTCATTATGCAAGGATTAAAAAGATTATTTTCTTATCTAGAAGATGCCAAGTACACACATATTTCTTTTTTAGCATTTTCCTCTCACATGGGTGAGAGGAGAATAGCAAATACAACTTCCCCACTAGTATTGCAGTATAAATCTCTAAAACCACAGCAATATTTTTGTAACACTTAAACATATTGCTTAAGAGGACATCCCAAATTTCCATGATTTAAATATATTTTAGAAAGCTTGAGTAAATTAAGTTAAAAACCAAGATAATTATTTTGACTGAATTCTTTTTTTATATACTTTATTTATTTGACTTTAGAGAGGAAAGGAAGGAGAGAAGGAAAGAAATATCAATGTATGGTTGCCTCTCATGAGTCCCCTGCTGAGAACTGGCCTGCAACCTGGGCATGTGCCCTGACTGGGAATCAAACCAGGATCATGTGGTTCGCAGGCCCGCGCTCAATCCACTGAGCTACACCAGCCAGGGCTTGACTGAATTCTTAAAGGTATCTAAGCAGGACATAATGTTTGGACTTTCTATCTATAAAAATGAATTCTAAGCACTAGCCACTAAGCTAGCTATTCATTCATTTATTCATTTAAAATTGTATTAAAGTTTTATTTTACAGCATTGTGCTAAGTAAAGTACATATCCTTGAATAATTTGCAATTCAATTAGTATGAAATTTGATTTGGTGGGTTAAAAACTCGAATACTTAAAAGGCAAGAAAATAAATGATTAAAGTATAAACATAATCTCACCTTTAACAGGAAGCTAAACAACAAAACAAACAAGCAAGCAGAAAAAACACAAAGACACTCAAATAGAGAACAAGGGGACAGTGACCAGAGGGGAGAGGGAAGGGAAGTTAAGGGGAAAAAGGGGGAGGGATTTGGAGGAACAAATAGGAAGGACACAGGGACGAGAACTAAGGGGGGTGGAAATGGGAGGGAGGTGGGGAGCAAGGGGCAGGGGAGGCTGGGATGAGAGAAATAGACAAAAAAACTGTACTTGAAAAATAACTAAATAAAATTTAAAAAAAACATTGTGAAAACAAAGTTGTACAAAGCAGGAGTGAGGGATGGAGAGAGTCAGGAAATAACTCCAAATAAATGGGGTGACTGGAGCAAAAGCAGAAGGAGCATGCCAGATTATGGTGGAAGGTGAGGTGGGAAACACAGGGGAGGACCATTCATGCTGGATCTATGACATGATAAGAAATTTGTACTTCATCAGATGTGTCAAATAAAACTGTGATAATTGTTTTTAAAAAAAGAAATTTGTACTTAATCTTATAGGTAATGATAAATGTTTGAGGAAATATATATAAAGGAAAGAACTGTGTTTTATATAATTAGCACTGGACTTCAGCAATAGTGTTCTAGCTTCAGGATAATGGAGATTTGGAGGTAGATATGAATGGAAGTTCAGAGCAAATTAAGGAAACTATTGCCACAATCCAAATGAGAAATGATCAAACTTGATTAAGGCAGTTCAAATGCTGTCTAAAAGTTAACACAATGAACATTGTTGAGATTGAGACTTTAGGACTTGACGATTAATTAAATACAATGGGAAGGAAAAAAAAGGAAGGAAAATGAGATGACTGACATTTCAAACATGAGAGACTAGTGCAATAATGGTACCATTCACTTAAATAAGGTAAACCCTAAGACATTTTATTTTTTTTAATTAATTTTATTTAGTTATTTTTCAAGTACAGTTTTTTTGTCTATTTCTCCCATCCCAGCCTCCCCTGCCCCTTGCTCCCCACCTCCCTCCTATTCCCACCCCCCTTAGTTCTCATTCCCGTGTCCTTCCTATTTGTTCCTCCAAATGCCTCCCCCTTTTTCCCCTTAACTTCCCTTCCCTCTCCCCTCTGGTCACTGTCCTCTTGTTCTCTATTTCAGTGTCTTTGTTTTTTTTTTCCTGCTTGCTTGTTTGTTTTGTTGTTTAGCTTCCTGTTAAAGGTGAGATCATATGGTATTTGTCCTTCAACACCTGGCCTATTTCACTCAGCATAATGCTTTCCAGTTCCATCCATGTTGTTGCAAAGGGTAGTAGCTCCTTCTTTCTCTCTGCTGCATAGAATTCCATGGTGTATATGTACCACAATTTTTTGATCCATTCATTTACTGATGGGCACCTAGGTTGCTTCCAACTCTTGGCTACTGTAAATTGTGCTGCTGTGAACATTGTGGTGCATAGATTCTTTGAAATTGATGTTTTAGGATTCTTAGGATATAATCCTAGCAGTGGAATTGCTGGGTCAAAAGGCAGGTCGATTTGTATTTTTCTGAGAAAATTCTATACTGTTTTCCATAATGGTTGTAGCAGTCTGTAATCCCACCAACAGTGAACTAAGGACCCCTTTTCCCCACACCCTCTCCAACATTTGTTGTTTGTTGCTTTGTTTATGATAGCCATCCTGACCCGTGTAAAGTGGTATCTCATTGTGGTTTTAATTTGCATCTCTCTGATAGCTAACGATATTGAGCATCTCTTCACGTGACTCTGGATGTTCTGTATGTCCTCCTTGGAGAAGTGTCTGTTCAAGTCCTTTTCCCATTTTTTAATTGGGTTGGGTGTCTTCTTAGAGTGGAGTCGTGTAAGTTCTTTGTATATTTTGGAGATTAAACCTTTGTCTGAGGTATCATTGGCAAATATGTTTTCCCATACAGTTGGTTGTCTTGCTAATTAACATCATCAAAATGTCCATACTACCCAAAGCAATATACACATTCAATGCAATACCTATTAAAGTACCAATGGCATATTTCACAGACATAGAACAAACACTTCAAAAATTTATATGGAACCATAAACAACCCAGAATAGCAGCTGCACTTTTGAGAAAGAGGAACAAAGTAAGAGGGATAACAATACCTGATATCAAACTGTATTACAAGGCCACTGTAATCAAAACAGCCTGGTACTGGCATAAAAACAGGCACATAGACCAATGGAACAGAACAGAGAGCCCAGAAATCAACCCAACTCTCTACAGTCAATTAATATTTGACAAAGGGGGCAGTAACATAAAATGGAGTAAAGATAGCCTCCTCAACAAATGGCGTTGGGAGAACTGGACAGCTATGTGCAAAAAAAATGAAACTGGAGCACAAACTTACACCATACACCAAAATAAATTCAAGGTGGATAAAAGACTTAAATATAAGCCGTGACACCATTAAAGTCCTAGAGGAGAACATCGGCAAGAAAATCTCAGATATTTCACGCAGCAACTTTTTTACTGATATGTCCCCTAGAGCAAGGGATATAAAGGAAAGAATAAACAAATGGGATCTCATCAAAATAAAAAGCTTCTGCATGGCTAAAGAAAACAGTATTAAATTACCCTAAGACATTTTAATAGAGAACAGTGGTGATGGTCTGTAAAATGGTCAGATAGGTGGGACCAACTGATTCAGATTATATAATAGAGATTTTTGCATTTTTAAGGTGGTTTACATTTTTATAAAATATTTCCTTTTTCTCCAAGCAATAAAGCCATATTACTACTCCAGATGTTAAAAAAATACAAAAGAATTCTGTTCTGAATTTCTACATCCAAATTATTACATTTTCAATAATGTCAATTTATATGTTTTTATAATACAAACTATGGTCTTAGGAAAGTTGAATAGGCGAGAGTTTCAGAAAATACCTATTAACATATTGATGAACATGTTATGTCATTTTACAGAAAAGCATATATTAAAAAATTTAATACTTTTATCTCTATTAAGCTTTTATTCCTGTTAACTAACAATTTTTGTTTAGCTATCTCTGTTGAGAAGCAAAGAATTTTGAATTGGATGTGAATTAACATGTTAGGCACCAACTATATGTTAGTATTTTTCACTGCTTCCACTGTTTCTATGTGTTTTTTAAAAAAGAGTAACTTTCCCAAGATCTCAGGCATGTTACTAGCAGAAAAACTATGCAAACCCAGGTTGGCCCAACTCCAAAAACAAATATGATGATGTTAGTCATGGGTATATTTTTGGTTGCACTATATATAGGATCTGCACAGGGGTAATGCCCTTTTTCTCACTGAATTCCAGTTCTCTCCACTGTAAAAGGACAACTGATGCCCAAACAAATCACTTATGAAGTTAAAATAATAATATCTGTGAAAAATCTTTATAAAGTGCTATGAAAACATCTATATCATAAAATATATGTTTAAGGTGGGGCAAAATTAGTTACAGTTGTTTGCATGGAAAATATTACCATAATTAATAAAGTCATATAAGAATAAACTCTGTTTATGTTCTCTGTTTGTGTGTTTTATGTTCTCACAACTGTAAATTACTTTCACCCCACCTTTATGTATGTGTGCGTGTTTTTGTACACATATATGTATACACACACATATATAAACTTTATTCCTTAATTTCACCTTTTGGTAGTAATGATAGAATAAAAATATGAAGTGCTTGCCTAGACATGTCACATTCTGGTCTTAAACCTAAACATGTCTCGGTTTAAGATGGAGGGCATCACTTTACCAAAAAATGTAACATAAACCACAAACACAAGCCATATACGTCATTTTGGAATTTCTACTAGGCACAATAAAGTAAAGTAAAAGAAGTGTTTAATTTAAAAACTGTACTGTTTCAAAATAATATAATTTTAAAATATGACTTAATCAATCAAATATATGCTTGTATGTAGCCATTATAAAATTTAGTGATCAGACATTTTCCAGTATTTTTCCATGCTATTGCTCAAAATCATGGGTCTATTTTACACCTCTAGTGCATCTCAGTTCAGACTAGCCACACTTCAACTGCTGGGTGGCCACTTGTGGCTAGTGGCGGCCATATTGAATAGTGCAGCTCTATAATACAGGCAGTGGCCTATGAAGTACTCTATTACAAGTACTCTGCTTAAAATGAATGCTCTTCACAGGTAAATAAGATCATTTGGGTACCTCTTATGGAGTTTGCACAGGACAAAAGAAGTGGGGCATAGGCAGAACAGTTAGGGGATCAAAATTATGAATAAGCAGAAGCCATAGAGTAGACAGACTAATACAGAGAAGTAGTCAGTAGTAACAACTCTAGCACCAACTATAGGCAGAAATCTATACAAAGAGAAGCTGAATTATGGTAACAGCGAGCTAATCAAAATGTCAATTGGCCAGTAAAGCTGCAATGTAATCTAAAGTATCATTTCAGTTATCTACAAGTGCTGGTAGTGTAGTGTCACCTACAAATACATTTCCTATCCTTCTTTTATCACTATGTTTTCTTCCAGTAAACTTCCCTCCCCTTATGTGTGCATTATGTCAAACAGAAAAGCCTTTAAATTTGTTTATAGAGTATGCCTTCTCTGACTCTAACAACAAAAAAATTCAGCTAGTGTGGTAACTTCCTTGTTCATTCTAAGATAACAAGAAGTTCTATGATTCTTTTAGGTTGCAAAGTTATCCACACTTTTGTAACTGAAATGACTCAGTCTCAGTTTTGACTAGTAATCAAAACTCCAAATTTCTTCTTTCTTTCTTTTATAGATAGAAAGTCTGCAGGCAAGGAAATGAGTTTTATTGTCTACCAACCCCAACCATTTGAATCACTTACTCCCCACTTCCCTAACCATGGTTTGTATTTGCTGTGTATATCTCGAGTAGAAGCAAAGTAAAGAAATGGGAAGAAGGGCAGGGCATTTTTTCTCTGGATGCTTATGATAATCAAGCATTGTCATCTCTGAAATTGTCAAGTACTTAAGACTGACTCTTCCTCTCTTATCAGATTTTGTGGGTTCTTCAGAGATACCCATCTGTCCCATCAGAGTTGAGGGGCTTTCCTTAGCTGAGGGTTTGCCTTGGCATGGGTAAATAAATCCTGCTGACATCCTGCTATTCTAGTTTCTTTCTACAGAGATCTGTTCAACACACCATGATTACTGGTATTAACCTGAGTTAACTAAGTATATCTACTCTATATTGTAAAAGACTGCTAATGAAACTAGAATGTTGAAAGTACCTTAACTGAAGGTTAAATGGCATTACTAAAGTTTGCCTCTACTCTTTTAGCCATCTTCTTTTGGTTCACTAACTTCTTACTGATTCTCTAATTATGCATGGTAATATAGTAAAATATAGAATTAAACATGAATTCTATATTAGAATTCTACAAAGAAATAGAACCAGTAAAGATTAGATAGATAGATATAGATATAGATGATGATATAGATATAGATGATATAGACAGATCTAGATATAGATATAGATACAGATATAATCTTTACTGGTTTGCGCCATTAAGGAGGCTCAAAGGTCCCATGATCTGCTATCTGCAAGATGGAGATTCAGGAAGGCCAGTAGCATAATTCAGCCTAAGTGGGTAGGTCTGAGAATGTGAGGAGCCAGTGCAGTAATTTAAGTAAACCAGCCAGAGATAATGATGAGCTAAGATGTCTCAGCTTAAGCAGTGAAACAGGAAAACAGGGGCAAATTCCTCTTCCTTCTATCTTTTGTTTTATTCAGGTCCTGAATAGATTAGATGATGCAGGCCCACTTTGGAGAGGGCAATCTGCTTTACTGAATCCAGCAATTAAAATTCTAATCTCTTCCAGAAACACCTTTACAGGCAAACCCAGTAAACATGTTTATATCTGGGTGTCCTGTGGCCAAACTGACACAAAATTAACCATCACAATCAGGTTACCACGTGAGCCCTTTACCCATTGTTATTACAACTTGCAAACACTTTCTCTGTTCCATTATGTGTTGATTTTTATAGATTAATTCTCAAAGGATAATTGGTTTTTTAAAAATATTTTATTCTTATAGGAAAGCTGTAATGTATCATATATACATATTGAAAACACAAGTATCTTTGGGATATTTTAAGCAAATTATATAAAAATATGCTTGGTTTATCCCCCCCCACTCCCAGCTCTTTGCTCTTCCTGTTCTGCATATTAAGAGACTGATGCTCAGAGATACAATTTTTTAAAATGTTTTAATAAACAAATCATGGATATTTAAACTCATACTGAGAGATTTGCTTACTATGTCCCTTCCTCCTTGAGTCCACCCTAACATATGCTACACTTTCAAACTCTGGCCCACTGCTCGCATTGGACTGAACGATCAGTTTATTTCTACTAGAGCAATCACCTAGAAAACATTTTAAATAAGTATCACTACTTGGGTGAAAAATAATTTTAAAAGAGAAAAAAATTTGCAGATTAACTCATAAATGTTACCACTAGTAGCATACATCTCTGTGGTTTAAAAGACATTTTTCAAAGCAGATTTAAATGATGAAGTTCTGTCTCTTCGATCACTAACTGTCACATCTCTGAAAAGGCTAGAACCATTTTAGAAACTCACACTGGGCTTCAAAGGCATGATCTCTGAACAGGCCTTACAGGCCTGGTAGTGAGCTAACTGGGTCACACTTCAACCTGAAGAAATCCAATTGCACCTTACAGATATGTATGTGCTTGCAAAATTGAGTGGAGAAATCAAGATAATTGATCTGATAATTCAGATAAAATACATTGCTGTCAGATAAAGCCAGATAATGTAGGCATGAATAATACTTTAGTATTGGATTTTTGGAATAATTGAGTGTCATAATCTTCCATTTAAAATATACAGATAGATACTCTAAAAGATCCCTTACTAATATAAAGTGACTTACTCTGAATTAAAGCTGAATTGAAGTTTAAAGGTGGTGTTTAGTCTAATAAATGTTATTAATGTAAAATGCCATTCATGATTTAACACTAAATAACAACTACCAAAAAATAATAGCTAACATATTGAGGAATAACTACTATGTGCCAGGCATTGTGCTAAACATTTTATGTGTATTATTGAGCATAAAACATAACGGAGGTATTACAAGGCCAGTCCTTCAATTCCTCAAAAATGTGCACGTCAAATGAAGCCTTGAACTTGGTGCTCATTATTCCATGCTGGGCCCATGGGTGACTGATAAGATGGTACCTTGAAGTCATTCTGGAATTAAGAAATGATTATTTTCCTTTGTATATAGATGACAAATAATATTCTAAAATGCTTTCAGTAAAATAGTCACAAATCATATTATTGAAAATTTTTTTCTTATATGAAGACCAGCGGGTTTTGTTTGCATCTAAGATATATTCCACATGGTCTCTATTCAGCACTTTTACTTTTGTGAGCCTTATATAAGCATTCATAGCTGGTGTTCTAAGTATTTCCCTTGCCCCATTGGTGACATATATTTTCTGAACATAGTGAATGAAATAGCACACCAGTCTCATAGCTTTTGATGTTATTATTTCCTTCCTCCCAACACATAATAAATAAATTAGAGAGCATTAGAGCTTTTAAATGAACAAAAGGTTAAATAAAATTTTATGATCTCCCTTGCCGATATTCTGACCGGCATCACATTTTGAGTAATACATCATTAAAGAAATCACTCTCTAATGCATAATTTTAATATTGTGATGGGTGAGTTGTTACTTAGAGGCACCTCCTTAAGTAGACTGTTAGCTCTGGGAGCCTTAAATAAGCCATGTGAATTTTCTCTTTCCAGGGTTGCTGAGAAAGCTCTACAAAAGGCCTCAGGAATTGAGACCAAGTTAATAGCTTTAGGTGACACTTGCCCATTAATTTCATAAGCCTGAGGCATTAAATGGAAGTCTTTGGCTTGTCAAATTATATCATTATTATCTTGCAAAACATTTCAATGAATTTAGTTCAGTTTAAAGAGCCATGAAGTACCCATGACTGGAAAGAAGTTTTAAGGTTAATTTCAGCATACACATAAAAACTGAATTCAAATTTGACTATTTCCTCCTAACCCTGTTCCCACCCACCAATAAAACACCTTCAAATTATTTTACACTGTTCAAGTTGAATGAATTGTTGCATGATATACAAGATAAAGATTTAACTACTAAGTGAACTCAATCAATATAAAAGTTATCTAACACAGAAAGACAAACTACTGCCTTCATTTTTTTTAATAAAAACAATTTTTGGTAACATAGTCTATATTTTTATTTGACTTTCCACCTTTCCTTTACCTATACATACAAAGAAAGGAAAATATTTTCCAAAATATTTATACCTGACCCAGGGAACTTGTACCAGAGAGCAGAACTAGAACCTGTGGGGGCTCACTCCAGTCTGAGGAAGCCTCCGCACTCAAGACAGCAAATGGTGAAGCTTATCTTCAGTAACAAATTAAAATTTTGTAGAAAATGCGATAAAATTATTAATCACTTAAGTGATCATTTAAGTAATCATTTAGAAATAATTACTTAAAATCAGTTTTATAAGTAAAGTTAGCTTATTAAAAAATATCAGGTTTCTCAGAAATAGAATCATTGAAATGTACATTCTCATAGCTCAAATGTATCACTGGGAATAATGAACTTCTGTCCCAGAGCAACTGTCAAGGTTAGTCAACTCGATTGCTCTTGTTAAGCCTTTAAAACACTTACCAAAAAATACAGTGATGTATCTCATTTAACAACCCTGTGAGTCTTTGTTATTCACTCTCTACAGGTGAGGAACAGTTGAATGCTTTTGCTGAGGTCACACAGCAAAATAGGAGAGGACAGGGCAAGCTGAGGACATAGCCAAATCCCTAATTTGTTTTCTGGTTACCTTTCCAAAAGAGCTCCAAATCAATCATTTTATTATTTGCCATAAAGATGCTTGACTAATCTTCAGACTGTAGTATTAAGCAAAGACACAAGAAAGGGTCTGAAAAAGACAAAGATAATAGATAACTGTCTGCCTGGAGTAATTTTTATTTGGTTCTAAAAACTTCAGTGAGACTACAAACCATGCCAAGACAACACTTCTGCATCATCAGGAGGAATGGAAGGCACTTTGATTTCCAGATTAAGATCAGTTAAGACTGTTAAACGTTGGCAGACAATACAAAGATTTTCAATGTAATTCAAACTACTCAACTTTTCCTGCTTCCTTTGTTAATATCCTTAACACTACTAAGGCAATGATGAATGGTGAACCTTTGAAAGATACAGTTGGTGTGACTAAGAAAAATGAAGATTGAAGAAAAAAGAGATACAGTTGGGAAATGGAGGGAAGAACTGACAGCAACAATAGGAAGTTGCATATATACAGCTACATATGCACAAATACTTGGAAGAAGAGCCTCAGCCCACATTTTGGCATTGTTTTATCAAATTTGACTATAATTTACAAGTCTTTCCTGGCCTTACATATGCCCTATTGGTTTAGATTTTGACATTACACATCTGTAACTCCATTAGGAGATGAAAAAATAGTAAAACTGCATCTGTACTATTTTCTAAAGGAGTGAGAAGAAGGAGGGAAGGAGGACAGAGGGCAGGAGAGAGGGGGAAGGAATTAAAAAGTGTTGGAATTACTACCATATATTAAGGGTTAAGTATTTGCTACACATTTTAATAGGCACTTTTTACATATTATTTCTAATTCCAAAAAAGTCCCATATTAATTCTTAATAATACTCCTTCTCAATCTCTCTCTTAACCTCTCTCTTTCTCCCTCCCTTCCTCTTTTTCTCTTTGCCTGTTGAAAAACAAAACAAAATGAAATATCAGAAAGATGCAGTAACATCCAATATTGTATTACCTGAAGGTATTAGTGCTAGGATTTGAAATATAGTTTGTCTCGTTAAACTTTTCTTTCTATACTGCTTAAAATTGAACTTGTATTTCAGTCAAGTAGAATATCAGTAGACAGTACAGGGAACCCATCCATGTGGCAGTGGTGAATGTAGCTGAACTCTGGTTTGGAAAACCAACAGGCAAGATGTGGAAGACAGGAGTTAAGCCCACAAATCAGCTTTTCCATGGGGAATCGGGCCTGCATTATACCTAGGCTGCTTTGAGGCTTGCTTTTGCTAAAACTCCCTCACCTGGAATTAAAGCATAAAACTTTTAATGCATATCTTTGAAGTAACTTCCTAAAGTCTGTGCTATACCTCCCAAGGATGGAGTATAGCCAGTTCAACCACTTTTCCCCCTGCATATACAACATTCTTTTCTTCATTATCCCTAAGAAGGAATCAGCAACATTCATTTCTTTGTTGTGTGTAAAAGGTAATCACCTAAAGCAAACCTGTGCTTAATGAATGAGGACCTTCCTTGATGTAATGTTCCCAGAAAAGCAATAAAAGCCTGTCAAGGTAAGGGTCGGGGTGGAGTGCTCTCTCACTCAAAGAGTGGCCATGCCATCCCTTTCCTCCACAGGACTTCTGTGGTCTGTGTGAATTTGTTCGTCACATCCACAACACCGTGGACACTGCTGGTTGGAGTCTGCATCAGAGGGAATGAAGAATGAACTGTTAATAATAATCTGTGACCCATGACGAAGCCAGATTGTTATATTTCATTTTTAAATATCTAGCAGGTTAACACATGAACACTTTACCAATATCCTGTTCAAATGATGCAACAGATACACCAGTACAATGTTAAGTGTACATGGCTTATAGAAACATATTGCAAATAAAAACTCGCTGTCTGAGATTTCATTCATAACTTAGTAAGACAATTCTTTTGGAAATGGTTGAAACTTAAGTCAATGAATAACTGTAACCTTTCTGAAGAACTAAGGGTTCCCGAGCAACTGTCACTGTCCTCATTGACAATTGTTACAGGTTACCTAGTAACCTGTAATGCAATGTGGATGTCTAATGCAATACCTGGCACAGAGAAAGTCCCAAATAAAATGCTTATTGAATGAAAGAATTCATGAATATAGTTCAAAAAAACCTACTGAGTGAAACTTTCTGTCTTCATCTAACACCTGGCCAAATACACACTTCAAAGATGTCAAAGTGTACCCTTTAACATAATTGACAACATTGTAATAAGAAGAGACCCAGAAAAGAACTATGTTAGAAGTACATTTTTGGAAACAGGGAAAAAAACAGAAATACATACAAACTTCCCTAAATTTTTTTCCTGTGATATGTATTGGATCGCATGTACACAGAATGCGCATGTGTTCACAAATAGTCTTGCAGAAGCCCTACTCTTTCTGCTAAACTATCAGATACTTGAAAATACAGAGGTTTTCAGGTAAAGCAGGAATGTTGCAGAAGGAATCCATTGAGATGGCAGTCACTCATTGTTACGAATTATCTTTGTCCCTAACCAAATCACTGTACCCACTTCTTGCCTTAGAATCACTTGGGAAAGAAGTGTTTGTACTAGGACTTCCAGCCAACATGGAGGCATAGGTAGACACACTGTGCCTCCTCACATAGCCAAAAGAAGGACAACAACACATTTAAAAACAAAAAAACAACTCTGTCAGAAAATCAAACCGTATGGAAGGCTGACAACCAAGGAGTTAAAGAAACATTTATCCAGATTGGTATGAGGGGCGGAGCTAGGCAGCTGGGGCAGAGTGGAGGCATTGGACAAGGTGGTAGCTGGAGGACCAGATGAGGTGGCAGCTGGTGGAGGGGCCGTCCCACATTCGTGTGCAGATAAACCGGGAGTACGATCACACGGAGGGTTATAATTGTGGAAGGAGAGTGTGGAGAATGGGGAAAAAGGTACAGAGAATAAGAAGCATAAATGGTCAGTACAAAATAGGCATGGATAGGTTAAGAATAATATAAGAAATGTAGAAGCCAGAGAACTTACATGTTTGACCCATGGACATGAGCCAAGGAGGGGAGAGGAATGCAGTTGGGAGGGGGAGTACAGTGTGGAGGAGAATAAAGGGGGGGAATGGGACAACTGTAATAGCATAATCAATAAAATATGTTTTTTACAAAGGAGTGTTTGTACTAAAAAGGTTCAAATTTTACCTCAGTTTTCTGTTTTCTTGGAGTATATGAATAAAGGGGAAATTAATGTTATTTATTCTCATCTTTATTAACAGAACTTTGGTTTGTCTTCAAATGAAAATGGTGCTTTATTCCCTAGCCTCTCTTGAAGATACAAATAATGAAACAAATCTAGTTTTGAGGAGGGACTTCCAGAAAAATCTCATTTTACCCCTCTGCTCTCTTTCTTATTTCTTGCTTGGAATATGATTGGGAAGCTATAGCATGTTTCTGAGGGTAGAAATCTCAAGCTATGGAATGTCAGAAGAGCTCTGGTTTTTCATAGCTTCCTGATATTCAGTCCTAAACTGATGTTGTGTTTTAATATTCACATTTATTAACTTTCCCTTGAATGTCCACATGAGGTATCCTGGATCAAAGAGAGATTTCTTACTAATTACCTTGCAGTAATAAAGTCTGTGTCTCCACTCCCTCTTGCCCTAGGCCTCACTCCTGGAGAGATTGGTGGAAGACAGGTCAAATGTCCCAAGCTAATAGTAAGGCACTCCACAGAGGAGGAGAAGAGAATACATTTTTTCCACTTATATTCAGGAAAGAGATAGCCACTACTTCCACAGAAAATAAAGGGAAAAATTTACTAAGGATAGTAAGGATCCTGAGTTCTCACTCTAACCTTTTGGAATGTAAGTGCATCTTTCCAGGGGCCACATAAAGCACTGGTATTTTTTATGACTTCTTTGACAAAGATGTCTCCAAGGTCTGGGCTCCACCTGTCTCTCCCCCTTTTTAAAAAAAATTCCTCACCCAAGGTAGGAAAGGGAAAGAGAGAAAGATGAAAGAGAGAGAGAGAGAGAGAGAGAGAGAGAGAGGAGAGATATCTCCTATGCATGCCTTGACAGGGGATCAAACTCACAGCATAGGTATGTGCCCTAAACAAGGATTCAACCTACCACCTTTTGGTGTACAGGACTATGCCCTAACCAAGTCAGCCAGTTGGCCAGGGCTGTGCTTCATCTGTTTTAAAATGGAAATGTCTAGAGGTATTGCTCCAGTCTTCCTGATACCTAGGATCTTAACCTAACCCATGCTGCAACTGTTGCTTGGGGTGCTCTATTAAAAAACAAAACAGATGTGGTTGTCACAAAGTAGTTTTATTTACTTCAAGCAAGGAAAGGAGGTAGGGTATTCATATCCAAAGTTCTGCCTCTCTGAAAGGAGGCTTAGGCATTGCTTATATGCACTGTTTGGTCAATTACACCTTAATTTTTCTTTGGGACTGACTACATTTATCTGGTTGAATTCCTGTGGGCTCATTCTGTTCACAGCTGTATCTGCAAAATACTATGCTACGTTTTAACATTTAGCGAGCAGTAACATTTAGAACTACCCAGACCTTAAGACCCTTGTCCTATCTAACATAACCACTTGGTTCTTTCTGATCAGGGCAATTAAGTAGAAAATGGCTAAAAATCTAATTTTCCTGGTAAGTGAAGAATTTCAGGTTCATAGAGAAAGTGAATGCAAGCATTTCCAGTCTTTACATTATATATACATTCCTAACTGGGAAGGCCAAGGCATTTCTTAAGAGTACTGGGAATTACAGAAAAATCTTTCTTCACAAAAGGCTATATCTAGACTTCTACAAGAGAGAATAAGCCCTTATGTGTTGAAGCTACTATAATCACATTTTTGTTACTAGCACTAAAACACAACTCCTAGTTGACACAACCGTTGACTTTAGAGATAGTAAGAATTTAGATAAAATCCATCTTTCAGCTTATAGGAACAGTGACCATGATAGTGCTAGAAACATATAAAGTACTGAATACAGGACTGTTGAATGCATGAAGAAATAAGCAAATTAATAAATAACCAGTAAATGCCCCCCAAAATAGTGCACATTGCACAACAAACAAAGGTAACTGCATGGGACTCAACATGACTGTTGCCTGAATGGATGTTCCTGTTTTTACTGCCCTATTGGTTTTTCTTGCTGTTCTGTTTTTATTTCAACTGTATTCCTATACATATTCATTTTCTTTCTGAAACTCAATCTTACCACCTCCAATATTCACCTAGTTCAAGAATCTACCTAAATACAGCTTTTCAGGGGCAAGTTGCAATGGTATTTTGACTTATTTTGCTATTCACTAACACTCTTTATTTGATTTTTTGCAGAACATATCACATTGTAATTGCCTATCCTCACAGCTAGTCTGAAACTCAATTAGGAATAAGATGTTGATTATGTTACAAGAGACTGAATTCCCAGAGTATAGTTCAGTACCTGAATATATGCAGGGTCCAGCACAAATAATGCTCTCCTTTTATTACAAAATCATAAGCATGTAGTTCTGTCACATAACAATATCACACTCAAGCATACCATGTGACATTTTAGGTGAAAGGTTCAAATTAAAACTATAAATTATTGCACCCATATTATTACTCTACCAATCATACCCAAGTAGGTGTTATGTCTACCATTATATATATATATATATATAATGGTAGAATATATATATAATATATAATATATAATATGTCCCGATAAAGTACAGCCATTGTTAATATAATGAGAACAGTTTGCGCAATATCATGTAACCTGGCAGCCAAGGAGAGTGGACTGGAATGCATAAGAGATTTCACTGTACTAGTCAGTGGGAATAATAGATGTCACTGAGTGAGCATGTGTATTGTGTGCCCTTCACATTCAAAATGACTGAGCAAGTAGAGCAATGAATCTGTATCTGATTTTGTATTAAGCTTGAACAGTCTCCTTGGAAAGTATTCAGATTAGTCAGAAAGCCACAACTATAGGCAACTGGTGATTGGCAGCTTCATCACTACAATATGACTTCTCATGTATCACATCTCATGCAGAGTTTTCTGATGAAACATCAGATCACCCAGATGACTCAACTCCCCTACAGCCCATATTTGGCACCCTGCAATTTTTTGCTTCTCCAAAACTAAAATCACCTTTGAAAGAGAAGACATTTCAGACCACTGATGAGATTTGGGAAAATACTATGGAGAACTGAAGGCAATTGGGAGAAATGTAAGAGGTCCCCAGGTGCCCACTTTGAAGGGGACTGAGGCAACATTGTGCTCTGTACAATGTTTTTTGTATCTTGTATCTTCTTTATAAATGTCTCTGTTTTTCATATTACATGTCTGGATACCTTCTGGACAGACCATATATAAATATGTTTTTTTCTTCAACATGTGAATCATAATTTCCTAATAATAGTTCACAAATGGTCTGCTGTGACTTTGGAAGCATTTTTCCTAGTGCACTATTTTCTGGCCATGAATAATCATTGTCCTATGATTGTCTACTTTGCAATATAGCCGTGGACAAAATTATTCTCTGCAAAAGAGACAGGAGCAGATGATACAGCCTTAGGCTTAAGAACTGATTTCCTCGTTCAAATATGTTTCCTGATTGAAGATTGCACACCTAGGAGGTGAGATGAGAGAACTATTTTATAAAAGTGTCCAGCAGATGTACGGCAGTAATTCCCACTGCATTCGTCACTTATTGAATTGCTCACATGCCAGAGGTACAATCCAAT
This sequence comes from Artibeus jamaicensis, assembly GCF_021234435.1. NCBI lineage: Eukaryota > Metazoa > Chordata > Mammalia > Chiroptera > Phyllostomidae > Artibeus > Artibeus jamaicensis. The sequence goes on from NW_026522030.1 coordinate 62,198,416, forward strand.
GTAAATGATCTCATCACCCATCAGTAGGAAGGCTCACACATCCAACTTGGCCTCAAGCTAAAATTTGACATTTCAAGGTTCTCAAATTCACAGTAAGTGAGCAGTGTATTGATGACTTCCAAACATCTCATCTGAAACGGCCCCAGCTTTTGAGAAATGCAGGTGTTTGGGATCTAGAAATAGAAGTTGCCAGCTGCCCTTGAGATACTTGGGGCACAGTTCCATATTTCCTACCCTTGATTTGGCCCTGGGAAGGGAACATTTTGTACAGGAAATAATAGAACTGACACCATTTGCATTCTGTTCATACGAATACTAAAGAATAAAATGTAAAAGGTTCATTTGAAAGTATCCCTCCTAGCAGTTTCGCTGGTAATGCTGTGTGTGGGAGGACATACGGCATCTCAGCCAAGAAATCAGAAGAACACTAAGAAAAATCAGATTGGCAGAGAACTTGAGAGGCCACCTATGCATGAACCCACTCTAAATAAAGGGTTATTGAACTTGAAGTAAATCCACTCACCTTTCTGAGTCTGTGTTTTTTCACTATGACAGAAGAGCAGGCTAAATTGCTATAAACCACCCTTCCATGTTTAACATATTCTGATTACAAATTCTGAACAAAATTACATTGAGAACAGCTTCATATGTAGCCTGAGTTGATCACCCCCCATTAATTCCCTATAAATAATGCAGTACACTGGATAACACTTGAGTTTGTCACGTACACATATGATCTAGCAGTCCTTCCCAGCTGTGAGATTTGGGGCCCAACAATTATTCTCCTTAAGTTTCAGGTTTTTCAACTATAGATGGCTACAACAATGACTTTTCTGTGTGTTGGGTGGCATCTAGGACTGATTGGCCAGAGAGGAAATAGAGGGGGGCCCTCACTATTACAGTCTAACAAAGAACTTACTACAGAAGGATAGGAGCAAAAGGGAGATGTGTCTCACCAATTAATTCAGCAGTCCCTAGTCTGGTTTGATAAGAATACCAGGTGTCCTGAGAATCACAAGAAAAATAGTACAGGGAGAAAAATAATCACAAGGAGTCCTTGAGATTGTTCTGGGAAAGGGGGGCCTCTGTAACCTTCTCACTAAGATTAGCAGGTGTCCTTTAATATCACAAATAGGAATAACACAGGAGGAGATTCTATGCTGAGAAATGGAACTTTTGTAACATCATTAAAGACAGAAAGCCTTGACTAATAAAAAAAAAAGCCCTTGTTCTAATCCCAAAGTGCAGAAGAGGAAGGAGGAAGGGTGCCTCTGAAAGCTACCTAAGGCATATAGCCCCTGAAACCCAATAGTCAGAGTACTTAGATTAGCTAAGTACGCACTTGTAGTGTTGGCTCAAGTGTACAGAACAAACTCATTAACTTACTCACATCTTTCTTTCCTCTGTACATGGGTCATGGAGATTAGCTGGGTGCCTGCTTGCAGCTTTGTGCTCCTGTGTGTTTCATAAATAAACTTGCAGACTCATTTCCATTTCCACTATGTGTTTGTCTCTCACTAGAACCCGTGTCTTGGATGAGACAGGGACCAAGGCATGGGAGGGGGCATCCTGACTCTGGTCTGTCCTCTGTAACATGTGGTGTTAAAGATTAGATTAGATTAGATTAGATTAGATTAGATTAGATTAGATTAAAACCTATCTAGAGAGAACTAATTTTTAGAAATGTTTAATCTCTTTGCTATTCTTCCCTTAAATTTTTCTATTTGCAAGCACTTCAATGCATATATAAACAACATTATGATAAATAACTTTATTACACATTTATTTTTCAGTGGATTTCTGTTTTTTACCATTGTGATTTGAATTTTCTCACTTCCTTATCTTTTGGTTGCAATTTACATCATTACATTATTTTACAATGTTATTCTACAGTGTTAGGTTAATCATTATTGGATGTAAATGACATATAATCAATTTGAATTACCTGAAGAAAGGGGGGGAGTATTTATTGGAATGGCATTGCAATGACCTAACAAAGGAAAATCAATGGGAACTAAATAGCTCATGGCCCATGGTTTTAATCTTAATATCTCTTTTTTTCTCTCTTTCTCTTCCTTTCTCCCCTTCCCCTTTTCCCTTTACTTCCCTCTGGCGGAGCTTTCTTATATGCTGCCCTCAGTCCAGTCATAGTGTTATAACTACTAAACCTGATATAGATATGATGTGGTAGAGAAAAATTAGAATTTGTCTTTACTAGTTTCAGTATTAAAAAGAATAATGCAAGGAAGTATTCTGATTGGTCTGCTCTAATCATAAGTTTACTCCCTGGACCAATCACTGAAGTGGGAGCTGTGATTTTACAATTGGCTGAACCTGATATGCACATCCCCTACAGCAAGGGTGTCCAACCTTTTGGTGCCTCTGGGCCACACTGGAAGAAGAGTTGTTTTGAGCCACACAGTAAATACACAAACACTATTGAAAACTGATGAGCAAAAAAAAGGTCTGTGCATAATTTTCATGATGTCCGGCACTACAGACAAGCAAAAAAGTCCTCATGCAATAACCCTAATTATGAAGTGGGTCTTTCGATAATTTTTTTAAATCATCAAGCAGGTCTCAAGTCTGTGATCACTAATATAGGAAATGTGCATATCTAAGTAATAAAACATCATTGGTTTTTAAAAATATATTTTATTATAAAAGTAAAAGAGGGCAACATAATACTAGTGGGATGTTTGACATTGTATTTGAGAAAATAGTGCATCAATACTTGGTTTGATAGAAGTCCTTGCAATTCTGAGGGCATTCTCCATATGCTCATCAGATACTTTGGTTCTAATTTTGCTCTTAATGTGTTTCATTCTTGAAAATAGTTGCTTGCAAATGTAGGTGATGCCAAATAGTGATGACATGAATAAGGTGTGATTGTGAAGCAAGGGGTATTTGTCTCTAGGAAGATAGGGCCCATAAAAGTCCAGTAAAGAAGCACAATCAAATTTTTCTTTAAGTTGAGTATCAATTTGCAGCTCTGTGTATTCCATTTGAAAATTGGCAGGTAACATATTTATGTTGATGGAAAATGGAATCACAGATATAGCAAAATATTGATTATTTTCCCAGAAATCTTTAAATCTGTTTTCAAATCTTGCATCAAATCAAAAAAACAAGGCTGCATATTTTTTACTATTCACAAGACTGTGTTTAGCCAATGTGTCAAAATGCATTAAATTGTTTGCTTTAATTTGAGCTTGCCATAATTTCAGTTTCATTTGGAATGCTGTTATGGTTTGAAACATGGTATTGGTAAGTTGGTTTCCACCTTTAAGATGCATGTTTAACTCATTTTAAAAGAGTGGTTAAATCCACTAAAAGTGCTAAATCTGTAAGCCAGTTTTCATCATCATGTTCTGGCACCAATTTGTTTTTGATACCATAAACAACAACATCGCAAATCATAAAATCTTTTCAACATTTGGCCTCCACTTGGCCATCTTACTTCTGAAAAGTAAATGATGTCACCATAGTCAGCATCAATACTTTTAAGGAATTCCTGAAAGTGGTGATGACTCAGTCCCTTGGCTCTTATGAATTTACAGTCTTGGTGATGATTTACATGGTGTTATCCATTTCTAAAGCTTTTGTGCATAAATTTTCTTGATGTACTATGCAATGATACTTCATCAAATGTGAATTTTGAGCAATAATTGCACCATCTTCTATTACTTTTACAAGTCCCTCTTAATTATCTACCATCGCCAGGGCTCATTCAGTAGCTAAACCAGATATGTTGACAATGGACAAAGAAAATCACTTTAACATATTTTTTTACTGCTTTGTATAAATCTCTTGTTTTAGTTTTGTATTTTTATGTCACTAAAGAAAACACTTCTTCAGGGACATTATATTCATCTGATCAATACCTCTAATAAAAATGGCAAGTTGAGCTCTATCTGTAGCATCATTGCTGTCACCCATCACCAAAGTATAAAATTTGAAATTATCAGCTTTACTCTTCAAACTTATCTTGATAGATTTTCCAGTTCCTTCAATTTTCCTGGCTATAGTACAGTGAGACAAACTGATTTTAGAAATATCCCCCTTTTTTCAGGGCAAATTGTATCTGCCATGCGTTCTGTACATTGCTTAATAAACTCACCTTCAGTAAATGGTTTTGATTTTTGCTATTAAATATGCTACCACATAACTAGCTTTTAAAATGGAATCTTCAAGCATTGTAACTTTTTGAAAAAAAATTTCTTGAGAAGACAGGCTTTTTTCAATTTCTCTATTTTGTCCTTATGATGCAGTCCACCCTACACATTGAATTTGGCAGCATGTTTTTGTATATAACACCTTTCATATTATAGTCTTTGAAAACTCGAACAAATTCTCTAAAAACTAAGCAGAGTGCCTTACTATTTACCTCAGTAAAAAACAAGTCATCTGTCTAGTTTTCACTGAACAATCTTCCTTCATGCATGATATTTCTTTTCTGGATTTTTTTGAGATGTTGTAGAAGCCATGTTGGGATTAAAAAATAATAATAGATAAGGGACTTTGTTTCCTTTTATTATGAAAATTAATTGACAAGAAAATACAAAGCCAGGTTTCGGCCCCTCCACAGGCTTCTCATCTGCCTAAGAAGAGTCAGGTGGAGGGCTATGTGTGAGACGCCACTGATGTGTGGAAGTACTTTACTAATCAACATAGAATGCTTACCTTACTTCTAAATAACATTAAATGCCTAATGTTGCAATGGTAGGTGGAAATATAATTAATAATAGCTGCCTCACTAAGTCAAAACAAGCACATATAATATCTGATGGTGTTGATTCTACTGTCTGCACTTGGAAGATAACACACAGGAAGCCCACACTGCCATAAAACTAAAGCTGTGCATGTGTACAAACAGTGAGAGCATACTTACATTTATTTTACATGACATTGCAACAAATAATCACAAAAAAAATCTCATACTCTTTTAAGTAAATTTATGATTTAATGTTAGGCCACATTCATAGCCATCCTGGGCTGCATGTGTTCTCCAGGCCACAGGTTGGACACCCCTGCCTTTTAGCAAGTGTAGGGCAGAGCCTCTTACCATACAAGGTGGGCAAAATATTTAGGACAAAAAAAAGTGTTCTTGTATATGCTGGAAGTAACTAATTGTAATTCTAGTGGTGGACCTAACAGGGGAATAAGCTTGACTTAAATCAAATAATCACTTTACTTATAAGAATCATACTTTGTGATTTTATTATAATTTATAAATTGTGATTTGTATAAAGCGTAGACATAAAATTGTCATGCATAGTTATTAAATGATTTTCTCTTCGCTTTTTCATATAGTAAAGGGAAAATATAGAGAGAGATGGCCACTTGTAGAAACATGTCTAATTTCAAGGGCACAGAGATACTATTTTATTTCTCCAAATGTTTTCTCGCCAAAAACTAAATTTCTTTTAATGGGTAACTTCAATAGTCATATAGTTAAAAAAAGACTATCCTGGAAGAGCTTGCTTACTGAGAAATTCAAATAAAAGGAGAAGTGGATGAGTTCAGTTCTTATACATAAAACAACTTTATAAAAGAGAAAGAAGAGAATCTACATAGGGTTCCTGAGAAAAGTGGCATGAGTTAAACAATCAGAGATATGTTTAAAGATTTGGTTTGCAATTGAAAAAGATTGTCTTATTAATTGGCTGAAAATAGTTCAATCCATTAATAACCAAAAAGGCAGTGAGGTGTCCAAAACTATTGCTCATTTTCTAATTAAACCTGAAACTATTCTTGTGAAGTGTCTAGGAGCCAGCAATAATTATCCCTATTTCATGAATACAAGAACACGGTGTCTTAGCAGTGAGACAGTTTAAGTGTGCAATCAAATCAATTGCACTTAAGAATAGATGCAAAAGGTAATGAGTAGAGTGTGCCTTTTTCTTTGCACATAAGAATGACAATAAATAGGCAAAGCAGCTGGAGTGTGGCAGACATAAAGTTCGTTTGGAACCAGAAAACTTAAAAATTAAGTGGCATGAGGTATACAAGTAGAGATAGTTCAACCTGAAAATAGTTCAACCCATTAATAACCAAGGATTCATTGAAGTTTCCAAAACTATTGCTCATTTTCTAATTTAACCTGAAACTCATAAGAACCAAAACTTGGGAAAGTTAATTACATTATCTGCATTACCTATGAATTAGAAGAAACAGTAATCACTTTATGGAGATAACTAAGTAAGAACACATGTATATTGATGTGATGGATTGCTGTTGGTGAACCAATGGCTCTACCAAACTCTTTCTGCTGTGAGGAGTGCTCATCTAGATTGATCAAGACTATGAAGTCATTTCAGGGCTCAAACTTAACTGGTGACATTTCCTAAGGCTTTATAAGATTAATTCCCATGAATATTGCAACCCCTAATCAGGATTTGAGTGCTCTAAAGTGTGGAATCTCCCCATTGAAATAAGATGTCTATACCAAGTATCCTTTTATTTTTAGATAAGAACACGGGAAATACTCTGAGAACTAACCTGGGTAAATTTTAAGCCAACTATTTTGACTCTTATTTCACAGTAAAAGTCAATGAGGTCTAGAAAGAGTATATGATATGCCCAAGTTAATAAATTGATGAGGGTTAAGATTGAATTCTGTCTCTTTAAGATTGAAGCTCTATCATACACCACATGATATTTTTAAAGACAAAGCTCTTTCGAGTATAAAAAGGTGATACAGTTGAATTTCCCTTGGCTACCCATAAAATAAAATGCTCAGGATGGGCTGCCTGAACCAGCTTTCTCTCTCCTTGGTAAAAGCTAACCTGTCAAGAAGTCTGATATACAGTTCCGACTGTTCCATCCTCTGCAGTACATAAAATGGCATAGAAGAGAGGCAGAATTGTGCCAAGGTGTCAACCAAAAGACTAGCAGAAATGCCAAAGTAAGTAATACACAGACTTGTTCAAATTGTTCAGCCTAACTCATTAGAATTCTGTTCGGTGCTTGAAGTCAAAAGCTTTGAGTTAGTAATACTGATTTGTGTTGATTTCCCTCTTATGTGTATAGCTTTCCTTTAGGACCAATGTAGAAATGGGTCAATATCAAGAATAAGGTAATCCTGGATCCAAGGCTAATACCAACTTAAAGTTCTAAATACAATCAACAGACACAAAAAAACCCTGGTGAAATGTAAAGCACAATCTAAAACTTCACTCTTAAATCCACATTTTCCCTTGAGCTCTCTCAGTTCTCTTCATAAAGATAAAAGTGATACATTTTAATTCCCATTAACATTTTCATACTGAGCCAAATGCATTTCCACTCTTCAGAGAGTACCACTGGCTAGGCAGATATAACTGCGCCAAGGAGAGAAGGCTAGTTAAGTCATCTTAATAAACCAAACCACCTAATGACCTGATGTCATCAACATTTCCAAATGACACAATGTTTTGGTTCATTGTAAAGAACCAAAGTGATTCTATTTCTGATCATTTCTGTTACACTTTGTCCTCCTTCATTCAGTCCTGCTGCTTGGGAGAGGAAATGAAAGCACAAAATGAAAAGGTGAACTCTCAGCCTTTGAGTTTTAAAATATGTGAGAGAGACAAATTTTGGAGGGTAAAAAAAACTTTTAAGTTGTGAGAAACTTGGATTTGAGTAACAAGACCAGAATCCTGACAGTTTAAGAAATAAAGTCAATAAAAAATAGAAATAGAACAATAAGTGGCCAATTTAATATTTTTTTCCGTGAACTCATACTAAATGCCAATATAGAATTCAAATTGAGATAAAGCAAAGAGAATTAGAACTAGGTTTAGGCACCATGTCTTTCTCATCACTTCTTCTTCGGACTGATTTTCCCAGGGTCAGGTATATAATGAGATTCCTAAATGAGTTTTTGATTCCAAGAACACAAGCAACTTCTGCACCTCAACCTGGGAAAATTCCTGGAACTTGTGAAATCTTGATAAATGTTCTTTTGACAGCATAGCATAAGGACCAATGTAAGTTTCCTAAGGCTGCTGTAATGAAGTATCACAAACTGAGTAAATTAAAATAACAGATTTTTACTTACCTCACTGTTCTACAGGATAAATATGCAAAACTGAGATGTCAGCAGGGCCTTTCTCTCTCTGACAGTCTGAATAGCCTCTTTCCTTTCCTCTTCCATAGTGTGCTAGTGGCCAGCATTCCTCAGTGTTCCCTGGCTTTGTCGATGCCACTTCAATATATGCTTCTGTAGTTACATGACTGTTATTTCCTTACATGTCTGCCTTCATTTTAAATTATTTTTATAACTTTTTCTTTTTTTTAATTACATTTTATTAATTATTCTAATTTTCCCCTATGGGCCCCCTCCACCCAGAATCCCCAACTCCCTCAGGCTATGCCCATACCATTGTCCATGTCCAGGGGTCATGCATGTTAAGTTTTTTTGGCTACTCCATTTCCCATACTGTGTTTTACATCTTCATGGCTATTCTGTAACTACCTATTTGTACTTCTTAACTCCCTCACCTTTTCACCCATACCCCCACACCCACCTCCCATCTGACAACCAACAAAATTCTCTCTGTATCCATGATTCTTTCTCTGTTCTTCTCCTTTGCTTAGTTTGTTCTTTAAACTTAATTGTTGATATATATGTATTTTTGAAATTGTATTGTTCATAGTTTTGATCTTTTTTTCTTAAATAAGACCCTTTAGCATCTTATATAATAACGGTTTGGTGATGATAAACTCCTTTAGTTTTTTCTTGCCTAGGAAGCTCTTTATCTGCCCTTCTATTCTTTTTTTTTAAACTTTTTTATTGATTATGCCATTACATTTGTTCTATTCCCCCCCTCCATTCCCCTCCACCCTGCATACTCCTCCCCCACCATTTCCCCCTTTAGTTCATGAACACCTGTCTCAAATTCTTTAGATTCTATATTTCCCCTACTATTCTTACCCTCCCCCTATCTATTTTCTATCTACTGTCTATGCTACTTATTTTCTGTACCTTCTCCCCCCTTCTCCTCCTCCCACTCCCCTGTTGCTAACCCTCCATGTGATCTTCATTTCTATGGTTCTGCTCCTGATCTAGCTGTCCTCTTAGTTTGCTTTTGTTTTAGGTGTGGTTGTTACTAACTGTGAGTTTGCTGTCCTTTCACTGTTCATCTTTTTTATCTTCTTTTTCTTAGGTAGGTCCCTTTAACATTTCATATAATAAGGGCTTGGTGATGATGAACTCCTTGAATTTGGTCTTATCTGAGAAGCACTTTATCTGTCCTTCCATTCTAAATGAAAACTTTGCTGGGTAGAGCAATCTTGGTTGTAGGTCTTTGGTTTTCATGACTTGGAATACCTCTTTCCAGCCCCTTCTTGCCTGTAAGGTCTCTTTTGAGAAATCAGCTGACAGTCTGATGGGAACTCCTTTGTAGGTGACTGTCCCCTTAGCTCTTGCTGCTTCTAGGATTCTCTCCTTCATTTTAATCTTGGCTAATGTAATAATGATGTGCCTTGGTGTGTTCCTTCTTGGGTCCAACTTCTTTGGGACTCTCTGAGCTTCCTGGATTTCTTGGAAGTCTATTTCCTTTGCCAGATTGGGGAAATTCTCCTTTATTATTTGTTCAAATAAGTTTTCCACTGGTGGCTGTGCCTTTCCCCCTTCTGGTACCCCTATAATTCGGATGTTGGAGCGTTTAAAGATGTCCTGGAGGTTCCTAAGCTTCTCCTCATTTTTCTGAATTCTTATTTCTTCATTCTTTTCTGTTTGATCATTTTTTTCTTCTTTCTGGTCCACTCCCTTGATTTGAGTCCCAATTTCCTTTCCATTACTATTGGTTTCCTTTGTATTACCATTCATTTCAATTAGTTTAGCTTCCATATGTTTCTCTAATTTGTGACTAAAATCAACCAGTTCTGTAAGGATCCTGATAACCAGTGTTTTGAACTGTGCATCTGAAAGACTGGCTATTTCTTCATAGCTTAGATCTATCTGTTCTGGGGCTCTGAGTTGTCCTAGAGCCATTTTTGTTCTATTCGTGCCGTTAAGTAAGCGGAGCGAAGCCTTAGTTGTTTACCAGGACGGGGCGACCCAGGTCGCTGGTTTGTGACGCTGTGTGTGGGGGTGTGGTCAGAGAGGGAGCAATGGCGGTCCTCTCCGCTAGCGCAGTCCGTCCAGTCACACCACTCGCCCCGGGCCCGCGCAGGCTTCCCTTCTCACTGGTTTATCCGCAGGCAGATGCGCAACCGACTGACTGCAGACAGCCCGCCGCGCCTCTTCCCTGTGTGCTCCCGTAGCTTGCGCACCTCGCACTACCCGGGGATATTTTCTTGCCAACCTGCTCCACTGCTGGCTTCGCTTCTCTTACCAGTTTAGCTGAGCATTTAGTTGTCTTTGGACTCCGTATTGTCGATTTTCTGTGTGGCTTGGTTGTGTTTATTGTTGTTAAAAATAGTTGTTCTTAGATTTGGGTGTGCACAGAGGCAAGGTGGTTCCACCTACGTCTCCATCTTGGCAGAAGTCTGCCCTTCTATTCTAAATGATAGCTTTGCTAGGCACAGCAATCTTGGCTCTAAGTTTCTGCTTTTCAGAACTTTGAATATTCCTTGCCAATCCATTCTAGCCTGCAAGATTTCTTTAGAGAAATCAGCAGACAGTCTTATGGGAATTCCCCTGTAGGTAACTAACTGTTTTTCTCATGATGCTTTTAAGCTTCTCTCAATATCTTAAATCTCTGGCATTTTAATTATGATGTCACTTGGACTGGGCTCTTTGCATCCATCTTGTTTGGGACTCTCTGTGCTTTTGGGGCTTACATGTCTACTCCCATCACCAAATTAAGAAAGTTTTTTTCATTATTTTTTAAAATAGATTTTCAATTTCTTGTTCTTTCTCTTCTCCTTCTGGCACCCCTATGATGCAAATGATGGATTTCTTAAAGTTGTTCCAGAAGCTGCTTACACTAGGGGTATCAAACTCATTTTCATGGGAAGTGGGGGGCACATCAGCCTTGCAGTTGCCTTTAAAGGGCAGAATGTAATTTTAGGACTGTATAAATGTAAATACTCCCTAACGAGGAGCAAGGAGCTTCATGCTGCCGCCAGCTGGAAACAGGGTGCTGGACCAGATAAAACAAGGTGGAGAGCCAAATTTGGCTTGCAGGCCTTGTGTTTGCCACCAGTGGTTTATACTATCCTCATTTGGGGGGATTATTTTTTCTTTTGTTGCTCTGAATGCTTGGTTTTTGCCTCTTTAGGCACTAAATCATTGATTTGATTATTAGCTTCATCCACTCTACTATTGTTTCTATGTAAATTATTTTTTATTTCAACTAGCTTACCCTTCATTTCTGAATGGATAATTTTTATGCGGCTGAGGTCCTCATTTAGTTCCTTGAACATCCTTATAACTGGTGTTTTGAACCCTGCATCTGATAGATTGGTTGTCACCATTTCATTTAGCTCTTTTTGTGGAGTGTTGATATGTTCTTTCATTTGGGCCTTGTTTCTTTGTCTCCTCATTTTAGCAGCCTCCTTGTGTTTGTTTCTATAGAGCTGCTATGATTCCCTGTCTTGGTAGGCTGGCCTAGTAGGTGTCCTGTAGGGCCCAGTGGCACAGCCTTCACTATCACCCAAGGTGGGTACTAAAGATATGCCCTTGGTGTAGGATGGTGTAGGAGTATACCATCCTCTTGTAGATGAGCCTTGATTATTGTTGTCATATCAAAGGAAGGGATTTACCCAGGCCAGTCAGCTTCAAGGACTGGCTATGACAACTGACCATCAACCTCTACCCTCTGTGGAGGATCAGCTGTGCAGGTCAGGGTGGTGGTGCTCTAACCTTGTCTGTAGCTATTCCCTGGTGTGCTGGATCTGAGGTTTCCTGGGTGGTGTAGGCCAAGGTCATCTCTCACCTGTGTTTTGTCCAGAACCACCCTGCTTGATCTATAAAGCAATCTGAGGTGGCTACTACTTGTGCTGGGCTTGGAGATTCCCAGGTGGAGCCAAGCTCTAAATCTAAGGGGGCTGCTGCTAGTGCCAGGTCTGGGGCTGAGGCTAGCCATTGCTTGTTTAGAGGATTTAGGAAGTTGTGAAGCACGAGCCAATACTAGCCATTCATATGGAAAAGCAGCTTGTGTGAGCCTGTAAGTTGGGTGGTGTAGAGTCTCTGGGGATCTTCAAGGGAGGTCAAACTTTTTAGCCAGGTTGCTGGAGTCTCAGATACAACACTAGCTTGCAGGCTCTATATAGCTCTGTTGGGGGCAGCTTTAGAAAAGGGACAATGGCCTTTGCTTGCCTTAATGCCAAACATATCAGTCTCTCCCAGTATGGCATGGGTTTCTTTCAGGCTTTTACTCTGGTGCTGGAGATTAGAGGGAGTGAGTCTGAATATGTGAATTTATGTTTTGGTTCGTTAAGAGGAACTGCATGGAGTTCCCCATGCAGAAGTTTATTCCAATGTCTCAATACCCTCTGTTTTTTGGGGGTGTTTTTTCAGCCAGAAGTTGTATGGACTTATATTCCTGGCACTGGAACTCTGGGCTGGGGGGCCTGGTATAGGGCTAGGTCCCCTTACTCTCAAGATATCCCTCTTGATTTTTTATCCATCACACATGGGTGAAGGACCAGACCATTCTGTGTCTGTGCCTGTCCTACCAGTCTGGATGGATGTTGTTTATTTAATTCAGTAGTTGTCAGACTTCCATTCAACTCTATTTCTGACAGTTCTGAATGATGGTTGCTGTTTTTGTTGTAATTTTGATGTGGTTGTGTGAAGAAGTGAGCTGTATCTGCTTATGCTGCCATCTTGACCAAAAGTTCCCCACTTTGACTTCTAAAAAGACATCAACCTTATTGGATTAGAGCACATTCTAATGATTTCATCATAACTCGATTACATCTACAAACACCCTATTTCTAAATAAAATCACATTCACTGGTACTGGGATGTAAGACTTCAACATATCCTTTGAGGGACACGATTCAACCCACAAAGCACAGTGGAATAAAAATTGTTGTTTGATACATCTATACAAAGTTTTTTAGACAACCACAGAGAGCTTTCAGTAGCCCGTAGAAAAACTTAATACTGATGAATTATTTATATACCTCCTGAATGTGATGGGACCATGGTGAAAGAAAGGTGGAACTAGGGAGAACTTACTATGGAGATAAAATGCACTTGACTGCCTTTCATGTGCCTAGAGATCATCTGAAACCATGGATCTCTCAGCAGATGGAACCATACAGACACTGAGACCCACAATCAGATGAATGGTATAAATGTAAAAGGCTGTAAAATTGGATGAATGACTGAAAATTACATTATCCTACTCAATTCCATTGGTGACTTGATGCTACTTGCAACCCTCTGGAAAGCATATTTTAGAGGTACCCTAGAGATAAATTGGAAGAGAAAAAATTTTGAACTCACCAAAAAGCATTCAGTGTCATGAATGAATTTACCTCGGGTTGACTAATATTAAATATTTTCCCACTAGATAAAACAAGAACCTGTAAAAAAAGAGGTATCATGTTTGAGGAAACAAAGAAAGTGACATTTCTTGTCAACATTAATTTGTGATCTGAGAATTATACATGTCACCTATTTAATAAAGGTGGAAAAAAATCTCGGACTTTCTGGGCAAAGTTATATCAGTACAAAAACTGTGTTCCATAGGATATGTTGTCAATGTAAAAAAGAACATAGTAGACTGAAACATGAAAAAATGGAGACCTATAATTTTACAGGAATCCTGTAGACTCTAAAGTGTGTATCACAGAGGTAAACACTATAATCAAACCTGGGTCCTTTTACTCTGGCAGTACCTATCATTTTTATTTTGACAAAGGAAGATAGTTTGCACTACATTGATCAGAATACAGTTTGAAAGGCAGATTAATTGTACACACACTGCTTGCTTGCCATGAAACTATGAACACTATATAAGGGATAAAAGATACCGTATTTTGTTGTGTATAGTGTGCACTCACGTTTTTGGGTGAAACTTTCAGAAAAAAAACTTTTGATTTAATTTTTAATTCAATTATTTATTTATTTATTCATATTTAGATACTTGTTTTTGGTATTATAAAGGAATTTTAGCATTTATTTTTGCACATAAGGATATTATTATTGCTTTCTAGAATTACACTTTTAACACATATGCTTAAAAAATTAAAACCATTTATATAGATGCAGAATTAGTACTACCTATGTATAATGCATGACCTTATTTTTCCCTAAAAAATGTGGGCAAAAAGTGCACATTATACATGGCAAAATATGGTACATGTTTATAAGTGCATTTGCCTGAAATGTTATATGAATAAAACCACAGAGGTTTTGCTTATAAGGAGATTAGATTATAAGAGGAATAGCTTTACATATAATAAATCTTTGATATCTTACTAGCTCATTGATCTTGGGTAGGTTATTTCATGTTCATAACCTTTATGTTCTAAGATGTCAAATGGCTATAATAATAGTACTACTCTCACATAGTCATGAGGTTTAAATGAGAAAAGACATATATAATACTTAGCACAGTAATGGACACATAGTAGATACCCCATAAATAATCGTTATTATATCTATCCATTTTTTACTCATCCAAATCAAGTGTTCCCTTTAAAATAACAAGTAAAATAAGAGACAGACATTGATTTTTGTCCCAGTTTTTTTTAATTTTTAAATATATTTTATTGATTACACTATTACACTTGTCCCATTTCCCCCTTTATTCCCCTCTACACTGAACACCCCCTCCAATCCACATCCCCCCAGCTTAGTTCATGTCCATGGATTGTACATACAAGTTCTTTGGTTCTACATTTCCTATATTATTTCTTAACCTCCACCTATCTATTTTCTACCTACCAATTACTCTACTTATTGCCTGTATCTTTTCCCCCACTCCCCCTGCCCTTTCCCACTGATAACCTTCTATGTGATCTCCATTTCTGTGATTCTGTTTCTCTTCTAGTTGTTTGCTTAGTTTGTTTTTGGTTTTTTTTTAGGTTTGTTTGTTGATAGCTGGGAGTTTGTTGTCATTTTACTGTTCATATTTTGATCTTTTTTTCTTAGAGAAATCTCTTTAACATTTTATATAATAAGGGCTTGGTGGTGAGGAACTCTATTAACTTGACCTTATCTGAGAAGTACTTTATCTGTCCTTCCATTCTAAATAAAAGCTTTGCTGTTTGGAGTAATCTTGGAGGTAGGTCCTTGAGTTTCATGACTTTGAATACCTCTTTCCAGCCCCTTCTTGCCTATTAGGTTTCTTTTGAGAAGTCAGCTGATTGTCTCATGGACACTCCTTTGTAGGTAATTCTTTCATTTTCTCTTGTTGCTTTTAAGATTCTCTCCTTATCTTTAATCTTGGGTCATATAATTCTGATGTGCCTTGGTGTGTGCTTTCTTGGGTCTAACTTCTTTGAGAGTCTCTGAACCTCCTGCACTTCCAGAAAGTCTATTTTCTTTGTCAGATTGGAGAAGTTCCCCTTCAATATTTGTTCAAACAAGGTTTCAAGTTCTTGCTCTTGTTCTTTTCCTTCTGGCACCTCTATGATTTGGATGTTGGAACATTTAAAGTTGTCATGGAGTTTCCTAAGCCTCTCCTCATTTTTTGGAATTCTTGTTTCTTCATTCTGTTCTGGTTGAATGTTTATTCTTCCTTCTGCTCCAAACCGTTGATTTGTGTCCCAGTTTCCTTCCTGTCACTGTTGGTTCCCTGCACATTTTTCTTTATTTCATTTTTCATAGCCTTCACTCTTTCCTCTATTTTGTGACCATACTCAATCATTTCTGTGAGCATCCTGATTACCAGTGCTTTGAACTCTACATCTGATAGGTTGGCTATTTCTTCATTGCTTAGTTGTATTTTTTCTGGAGCTTTGATTTGTTCTTTCATTTGGGCCATTTTTTTTTTGTCTTGGCACACCTGTTACCTAGTAAAGAGTGGAGCCTTAGGTGTTCACTAGGGCAGGGCTACCTATGTTACTGCATTGTGGTGCTGTATGTGGGGGAGGGGTACAAGAGGGAGCAATGGCACTTGATCAGCTATGGGCTGGCTTTCAGTCACTTCCCCCTGCTACCCACAAACAAATTTTGCGCTTCTGGTGCTGACTCCCCAGAGGGGGGCTTGTGTACATTCTAGGGCCCTGTGGGGCTCTCCAGTAAACTCTTCTGTGTGGCTGGTAGTTTCTCCTACTGCAGCAACCCTCACAAGGTTTTTTTCTGTCAGAATTTTTGAAACTTTATTTCCCTCTCACTGGAACCCTGGGCTTCACAGTCTGTCTAGCTCCCCAGTTGTTCCCCCTGGTTTGTCCACATGCAAATGTGGGACCACCCACTCTGCCAGTCACCATCTTGCTGGTCCCAGCACTTCAATTGCCATCTTGCCGTGAGTCCTCTCCACCCAGCTGCCTACCTCCACCCCTCCTACCAGTCTGGATGAATATTTCTTCTTTAATTCCTTGGCTGTTGGACTTCCATACAGTTTGATTTTCTGTCAGTTCTGGTTGTTTTTTGTCTTTAATATATTGTTGTCCTTCTTTTGTGTGAGGAAGCAGAATATAGCTACCTATGCCTCCACCTTTGCAGTTTTAGAATTATCTAGTTATCTTTGGTTTGCCAATTAAGCTTCCAATTCTTCACATGGAACATAACTATTAGTAGATTGGCTACTGGATGGCTTACAATAACATATACAGGTCCAAAATTATATAGTTTGTGGAGATAGATAGTTGGCAGATGCCTCAGAATCACACCACTTTCTAGCTCTACAAAATTTTAACAATTATCTCTTATATAACTAAAGACAAGAATAGGTAAAGAAATAAAGCCCTGATCAGGCAAATGAGCTACTAAGGATTTCCTACTGTTCATTCGCATTTTCTGCAATCCCACACTCACCAACCTTGATATCATTGTATATGTATGTAGAAACATAGTAGGATAAAATATTATCCTTTTTTGGTATTAAATGCCAAATTAGAGTTTCAAATCCATCATGTAGTTCCTACTTCTAGTGCTGCCAGAATGTCATAGCTTTTCCTGCCATTTCAAGTTTAGCAATAAATGAGTGCTGCTGTTGCTCTCTCCTTTCCCTTTTAGTTATGTGGAGTACAAGAATCCTGGTCAGTCTGACTTTTAACATTATCAAATTCTTTTTTGCATACTTTTTTTCTGTTTCTGTTGAATCAATATGACCATTATCACATTGAAGCTGTCTGTTCGTGTCTGTCATCTTCTAAGACTCAGCAAGGTGAAGCTAGGGCCCAGGATTTACTTCCATTTATCCCAAGTGCTTATATGATTCCTGAAGAGTAGTAGTTAGAAAATATTTATACAATCAATAAATAAATGAGCAGGTAAATTTTATTTGATTGAATCATATAAAATTGATTTATGTAGTTAATACAACATATAAAGATAGAAAAATTTCAATCTACAGAGTAAATGTTAATTATAGACCTAATTTCTAACTCTCATTCAGCTGGGGAAGATTTCAATATTAATGGAAGTTTTTCAATTCTCAGCTCTTTTTTTCTTTTACTTAACCCTTTTCTTATTTCTACTTTAATCTAAATCCAGTACTATCTCTCTATTGTTATGCTTTTATTCATAGAATCATCACTTGAAAAAATATTTTCAGTATAAGAGGGACTATACTGTACTCAAGGAATAAACTTTTGAATGAAACCAAATGTGATCCATGTTCTAATGAAATCTTTAGCCTATTTAGACAGATAATAGTCAAATAATCATAATTATATTTATAACGATAAGCTGAAAAAAGGAATGCTGTTTTAGTAAAATGCATAATAAAAGACACAGTCCTACAGTAGGGTGTGTTCATTATAGTTCCCTTGAGAAAATGACTCAAGTTGAAAACTGAATGAGAAGCTGAGTGAATTAGATTTAATAAATGATGCAACAACACTTCTGTGTAGAAAAATTGAGCCACTATTACAAGCTTAGCTCCACAAAATAAATCTAGCTTGCTTTTATATAGTTAAATGCTTAATAATAGATTGCAACAGGGTGCTTTTTCACAGTGAACAGTATGCAAAAAGTAATTGGAAAGAAAATCATATATATGAGAAACTGAGGAAGTTAGTGTAACTGAAATTTCCTCAGAAAACTAGAAATGGAACTACCTTTTGACCTGGCAATTCTACTGCTGGAATTATATCCTAAGAATCCTGAAACACCAATTCAAAAGAACCTATGCACTCCAATGTTTATAGTGGCACAATTTATAATAGCCAAGTGCTGGAAACAGCCTAAGTGCCCTTCAGTAAATGAGGGGATCAAAAAACTATGGTACATTTACACAGTGGAATGCTACACAGCAGAAAGAAAGAAGGAGCTCCTACACTTTGTAGCAACATGGAACTGGAGAGCATTATGCTAAGTGAAATAAGCCAGGCAGTGAAAAACAAATACCATATAATCTCACCTATAAATGGAACCTAATTAACAAAACAAACAAGCAAGCAAAATATAACCAGAGACATTGAAATTAAGAACCAACTGATAATAACCAGAGGAGAAGGGGGAGAGGGATGATGGATAAATACAGGGGCAAGTCCATCAAGGAACATGTAACCAGGACACATAGATAAAGCCAAAGGGGTAGGTTCAAGAGTGGGAGGCAGGGATGGGTAGGGAGAGGGGGGCCGTGTTGGGTAAAAATGGAGACAACTGTACTTGCACAACAATAAAAAAATTAAGAGAATCTTTTCATATGTTTACTAAACTCTTTGGGAAAAAACACTTATGATAGAACAAGAAAGATGTGCAGAAAAATCATCTGGGATTTACAAGATATGTTAAGTATTTTTACCATAATATTAAAAGTGGTGGAAAGCTGCTGAGTATTTTTTTTAGCAGGTGGATGTATTAATCATAAGTATGTCTTTATCACATCACCCTGGCTGTGGCATATATGATGGTTGAAAGTAAGCAATTTGAGAATTCAGTGAAGTGGACTATTGCAATAGTTACTATGTGAGATAAAGTAGCATTAACTACATAATGGTAGTGGTGGTATGGAGAGTACTATGTAGACTTGAGAAGTGTTTAAGATATACATTTGGCAGAAGATAATGATGGATTAATTATGGACATTAGGGTCAAAAAAATCTTTCTGGGAGGAAATATGAGATCAGTTTTGGACATGAGGAGTTTGAGTTTCCCTTCAGACATGTAAGTGCTGATGTTAAGTATGCAATTGGATACTCATATGAGAAACTCAGAGTTGAGGTATGAGTTAGAGATATATAGATCAATATAGATATAGACAGGTATAAGTGTAGGCATAGGAATAGACATACATATAGGTATTGATATTTATGAAAGAAGCATGTGTGTGTATATCTGTCTTTATGCAATAGATCTGGACTGAAGAATATAAGGTGGATGAGACTGTCCAAGAAGAGTGTTTAAAGTAAGAAGAGAAGAGAACTTTGAGGAAATTAACATGTAGCAATAAGCCAGATAGAGCTATATAAAGGACAATAAATAAGAAGGCTTCATAGAGAACAAAGGAGTTTCATGCCCTAGAAGCTTGGGGAAAACTAGGTTTTCAGAAGGTAGAGTGCTCAACTATGTCAAATTTTGCTTTGGGATCAAGTAAGATAAGGACTATACAATAGCTGTTGAATATGGCAAATTTAAGCCATGAGTCAGCATAGAAATAGCTGTACTGATTTGGGTTATAGGGGGAGTAAGCTAAGAGAAAATAGGAACTTCAAGTATAGATAATTCTCTATTAGAAGTAAGGTCACTTACTAACTGTGATGGGGAAAGGTTGCCAAAATATAAGGAGAATTAGAAAGCTTGAAATAGTCATAAAAATAAGAAAACAAGTTGAAAATGGAAATATAGTAGAATTATTATGCACTGTTTTGGAACTACTTGAAGCTGGTGATATCAGTCTGTTTTAGGGTATCACATTCTCTGATATTGCAATTGCTCAGGTTTAATTAAATGCCAATCAAACAACATTCATTGATACCTTTTGCACAGCAGGGCAGTATCAATGCACTGGGGAATGCAAACATCAGTAAACTCAGACTTTGGTTTTTACTTAGCCAAGATAATTAAAACTCTATGTCTTGGGGTCCTCATTCTAAATTCAGCTTAACTAGTATTAGAGTAGTCTACTAACAAATAGCAATTATGAGCTCTGCAAAAATATTAAAGCATAGAGAACTCTTTAAAGGCACTGGGAAAGAAATAAAAACATTAAGAAAATACAGGTAGCTCAAACTTTCCAAGAAGTTAAGTGGCACAGGATGAGAGCTATGTTAAGGTGGCTTTTGGCTTGAAAAGATTGGACAGACACATAACAAAGTGTTACTTCAAATCAAACAGAAAGCTATAGTCTTATTGACTTGAGGGGACCTAAGTACAAAGTCTAGGGCCACAAGGAGAGTTGATAATTGAGGAATGAAATCCCAGAAATGATGGAGTCACAGGATGAGGGAGGCTAATACCTTTATATAGAACTCCCCATAAATATTTGAAAGACTCTTGAGTTGTGTACAGGAGGAAAAACCAAGGACCACTGCTGAATCTGGAACAGAGATTTCAACTGATACCTGTCAGAGAGGACTCAGGAAATTTAGTATCACTAACTTAGACTGGCTTTGAAAACATCTTAAAGTTTTCATTAATACACAAAATGAATGATGTCTTAGGAATCAATACTCGGATAAAAGACTAAGAATATGCCTAAACATTAAGGATAAAACATAAGTCAATCCACCCTAGGAAGTGCTAAAGCAAGTCTCTACAAGTTCATGGTAATTAGACAACATTTTTTATGTACCTGCTGATACAAAAGTCAACACTTTTATAGGAGATAAGATTCTCTAAAATGTATCATCTATGTCCACATACAATAAAATATCAGAAAAGAGACAGCATTAACTACCATAGTCAAGGGAAAAGCAATTGATACACACAACAATAGAGTTTTAAAGAATTCAGATTTTAGAATTACTATACAAGGAATTCAAAAAGTATTATTTAAAAACTTTTACAATGCAAATAAATTAAGATGTCAAAACTAGTGAATAGATTGAGAATTTAATCCCCCAAAATGAGAAACAATGAAAAGAAATATAACTTGATTTATTTAATAGTATTAATAGGATATTATCTGTAATGAAAAATCACTGCATGAAATTAGTTGACAATTGAAGATAAGAAAAAAATGTTCAATGAACTTGAAGACATATAAATTATTCAATCTAAAAACCAGAAAAAAGAATAAAGAGAGAGAACAAAGAGAGAAGATCCTCAGTTACCTGTAGAGCAACATTAAATTGAGTAACATATATGGAATTGTCTGAAAAAGAGATATATAGTATCAACAAAGCAGACATTGCATTCTAAAAAAATAACAAAGAGGAGGGCAAAGGGAAAAATGAGATAGCTGTAATAGAACGACAATAAAAATGACTTTATAAAAAATATTATGGCAAGTGGTACTCAAATTAGACCAAATACCTGAAATGATGCACAAATTTTTTGCATAGATATATATTTTTGTTTAAGAAATAACTTATATGATAAGATAATATGTACTAATTTTATAAAATGTAAAATGTTTAAAAAAAGCACAAGAAAGAAAATAAAAACCACTTAGCATATTACAACTCAGATAGAATAATGATATATTTTTGTATTTTATAAAATATAAAATGTATATAAATATAAAAATGAAAATATTTTTAAAATAACAAGGACTTCTGGTTTCTCCTTCCACAGGAAAGGAGCTTAAAAGTCACCACTCTGTCCTAACAACTAGTAAAAGCTGAACAGACTGGAAAATCAACAGCTCTCTTTAGAGAGGGCAGGACACAGGCCAAACCACAGCTACCACTTTTAGATAGACAGGAGACACAGGGAGGTGCAGTTTACTGGAGCAGAGACTCACTAGAAGAAGCCATTGCGGGAAGCTATTCAATGGTACAAAAATCAGAACTGTAATTAATGAATTGCTTGAGCCTTAGTGTGAAAAATTATTAGAGTGAAAAACTTCAGGGGGACCCAGTCATGGGGCCCCCACAATACTGTGAGACTGACCTCCAGTAGTTAGAGTTCCTACAATAAATACAGCAGAAAATTCCCTCATGCTTCTAGCATGAAGAGAAAAGGAACCATTTTGAAATATGTCAGAGCACTCTGTTCTTTTTTTTAATTGATTGTTGAGATACAGGGAAACATTGATTTGTTGTTCCACTTATTTATGCATTCATTCCTTACTCCTTGTACGTGTGCCCTGACTGGGGACCAAATCCACAACATTGGCATATGGGGATGATGCTCCAACCAACTGTGCCATTCAGGACCTTCTGTTCTTCTTAATAAGGTCTGCCCCCAGAAGAAAACAGTTAACCAGAACCTACCCTTGGTGGGGTATTATCAGACACTACTTGACCTGGGGGAAGAAAATTACCCAACTTCAGACCGCACTAGCCATCCTGTTCTATCTAAAGTGGGGGGCAGGGTGGAAACAGAGAAACACTTGTGAAGTTCACAGTCCTGAAGCAGAGGCTCTTTGAAAGATGCATGCCTAACTCTAAGACTATAGAATGCTTTCTCTACCCATACATCTCACCACCACATTGCTAAAGTCCTATTTGTAGCAGTCCCTTTACCTGATAAATCATGTTTGGCTATTAAGATAAAATGACAAGGTTTCCCAAAGGGCAAAAACCACCATTTGTAGAGACAGAACAAGCATCAGAACCAGACATGGCAGAGATGTTGGAATTATCAAAACTGGAAATAAAAAAACAACTATGATTAGAATACTAAGAGCTTTAATTAATAACATGGATAGCATGTAAGAACATAAGGTCTAGGTAAGCAGAGAGATAAAAAGTCTAAGAAGAATTGAAAAGAAACACGAGAGATCAAACACGCTGTTACAGAGATGAGAAATAATTTTGATGGGTTTATTAGCAGACTAAATACAGCTGGGGAAAGAATCTCTGAGCTAGAGAACATATCAAGAGAATCCTTAAAAACCAAAAAGCTAAAAGAACAAAGACTAAAAACAAAAAAAGAATATGTAAGGACTATGGAACCACTGCAAAAAGCGTAGCATACACATAATGGACATACACCAGAAGAAAGGAAGGAACAACACGAAGAACTAATAATGGAGAGGTGTAACATATTCAGGGATAAGAGTACTAAATACGTTCAAGACATAGTTCTTTCCAAGTTGATATATAAAATAAATGTTTCCTAATCAAAATCCCAGCAAGTTATTCTGTGACTACAGAGAAACTAATTTCAAGTTCATATGGAGACACAGAGTATCCAACACAAATTTTAAAAGAACAACAAAGTTGGAAAACTGACAGTACTTGACTTCAAGATACACTATACAACTGTCATCAAGATAGTTATTGGTAAAAGAATAGACATTGGACCAATGGAATAGAATGGAGAGGCCCACATAAATAGGCCCACATAAATGCAGTCAGGTGATATTTGACAAAGGAGCAAAGTCAGTACAAAAGAACAAAGATAATATTTTCAAAAAATGGTGCTAGAACAACTGAACATCACATGTAAAAAAATGAACCTAGACTCAAATCTTACACTTTTCCAAACATTAACTTAAATTGGATCACAGACCAAAATGTAAAACTATAAAAATCCTAGAAGATAACAAGGGAAAACCAAGAAGACTTTTGCATGAAAATGACTTTTTAGATACAATACCAAAGGTATGATCTATTAAGAACTAACTGATGACCTGAACTTCATCAAAATAAAAAGCTTCCTGTTTGCAAAATTAGTGTCAAGAGAATGAGAAGACAACCACAGACTGGAAAAATATCTGCAAAAAGCACAACAGATAAAGAAATGTTATTCAAAATACAGAAGGAACCCTTAAAAATCAGTAGTAGAAAACAACCCAATTATTACTGGGAAGACTTTAACAAACACTTCATCAAAAAGTATATATGTGTGTGTGTGTGCACGTGTGTGTGCACATGTGTGTACACACACACACAGGGAATATTGATGTATGAGATGTTCCACATCATGTGTCATTAAGTAAATGCAAACTAAAGCACTAATGAAATATCATCTATACACCATTAAAATGGTCAAGATCCAGAATACTGACAACAGCAAATGCTGGTAAGGGTATAGAGCAACAAGATTTCTAATTCATTGTTGGTGGACCACTGGTAGTTTCTTACAAAACAAAACATAACTTTACCATACAATCTAGCACTCATGTTACCCAGTATTTATGCAAAAATGTTGAAAACATATCCACACAAATACCTGCACACAGATGTTTATAGCAGTTTTATTCATAGATGCCAACGTTGGAAGTAACCAAGATGTCCTTCCCAGGTGAATGGAAAAATAAAGTGCAGTACATCCAAGTAATGGAATATTATTCAGCGCTAAAAATAACTGAGCTATCGAGCCATAAAAATGACATAGAGGAACCTAAAATACATATTAGCACATGAAAGAAGCCAATCTGAAAAGACTACATGCTGTATAATTCTAGATTCATGTGCCACTTAATGACAGGGATATGTTCTGAGAAATGTGTCATCAGGTGATTTCATCATTGTATGATCATAGAATATACTTCACAAACTCAATTTACAACAAAAGAAAAAAGCAAACAAATATAACCAGAGACATTGAAATTAAGAACAATCTAACAATAGCCAGAGGGGAGTGGAGAGGGGACAGTGGGGGTAAGGGTTTTCAGGAACTACTATAAAGGACACATGAGCAAAACCAAGGGGGAGGATGGAAGCAAAGGAGAGAGAGATGGGTTTTACTGGGGTGGTGGGGAGTGGTAGGGAGAAAATGCAGACAACTGTAATTGAACAACAATAAAGTAAATTTTAAAAAACTGGGAAAATAAGTATATTATTTTAGTAAAAGTATGTGAGCTATACAACTAGACAGAAATAAAGGAATGACCAGAGGGGAGAGGGAAGGGAACTTAAGGGGAAAAAGGGGGAGGGATTTTGAGGAACAAGTATGAAAGACACAGAGATGAGGACTGGGGGGGGGGGGGGGATGGGAGGGAGGGGGGAGACCGGGCGGGGGGGTGGGGGGGGATGGGAGAAATAGATAAAAAAAATGTACTTGAAAAGTAACTAAATAAAATTTAATATTTAAAAAAAATTGTTAAAAAGCCACAACTTGATTTTATAGCTCACTACACACCTAGGTTATATAATGTGCCACAGCCACATACATGGTCCACACTGATGGAAGTGTCATTATACAGCACCTGACTATAGAGGACAATCTAGAAGAGGCAGAACAATGGACACAGTGAAAACGTCAGTGGTTGTCAGGGCTAGGGGAGAGAGATGAAAAGGCAGAACACAGAATGTTTAGGACAGTGAAAATAATCAGTGTAATGTGTAACAATGAGCATCTGTCATCATACATTTTCCCAAACCTATAGAATTTGCAACACCAAGAGTAAACTTTAGGAATAAATCTATGCTCTCTATAAGAAACGAGCTTTGTATAACAAGATAGATATTAATTATAAGCTCAAGCATAGAAAAACAAACTACATACCATACAAATATTAGTCAAAAGAAGGCTGCATGGCCACATTACTATCAGACAAAGTAGATTTCAGGATACTGAATATTACCAAGGATAAGAGGGAGGGTTATGTTACAATAAAAAAGGATCAACTCGTCAAGGAGACATATTTTAAATGTGTGTGCACCTCACAATAGAACTTTAACATACATACTGCAAAACTGACACAGTCAGAAGGAAAAAGAAACACCCACAATTAGAGCATTGGAGATTTTGATACTTCTTACTCAGTAATTGATAGAAGTGGACATTAAGTCATTATTTTAAAAACCTGAAAAAAAATCACAAACAACTTGACCTTAGTGACATTTACAGAATACTCCACCCCAAAACAATGAAATAACATTCTTTCGAGTGTATGTGGAAAAATTTATCAAGGTAAACTATGAGAGAGTCCACAAAATAATTCTTAGTAAATTTTAAAAATTAAAATTATGTTAGAATATGCTATCTGGCTACAAAGTAATTAAATGTAAAAAAAAAAGAAAACATATAGAAAATAACATGTTTTTACAATTAAACTATACACTTGTAAGTAACATAGAAAAATGACAAAGGGATACAAATATTTTTAACTCAATGAAAATAAAAATACACATCAAAATAGTGGAATATTGCTAAGATAGATCTTTCAAGGAACTTTCAAGCATTACATGTTAACATTAAAAAAGAAAGTCTAAATCAATGACCTGAGTATCTATTTTAAATAGAATATAAAATAAAATTGAAACCAAATTAATCAAAATGCAAGAAATAGTGAAAATAAAAGTAAAAATCAATGAAGCAATATCATAAAAGAACAAAGACTCAGTAAAGCTAAAAGGTGTCTTATAAAATAGATCAATAAAATTGATAAACCTCTAGGCAGACTGAGGAAAAATAAAGGTCAGACACACAATCTGAATATGAGAAATAAAAGCAAGCACATCATTACCAGACTATAGACTTTAAAAATGTACTAATTATAAAATATAGCATTACTCAAGAAATTTTATAATTTAAATGAAGTAAAAAATTATTTCTAAAAGATAAAGGTTCACAACACTTAGTGCAGATAATAAAAAACCTAAATAATTATTTTAAACATAAATGTGATTGTTTAATATGGTTTTCTTTTTTATTGTTATTCTATTACAGTTGTCTCAATATTCCCTTCTTTGCCCTCCTCTGCTCAGGCTACCCCCCCCCAGACAATCCCCACACCCATTGTCCATGTACATTGGTCATTCCTGCATGTTTTTGACTAGTCTCTTGCCCTTCTGTCCACTGTCATCCCCTCCTCCCTCCTCTCCGGCCATTGTCAGTCTCTTCCATGTCTTCATTTCTATTTTGCTTGTTAGTTTATTTTGTTCATTAGATTCCTCTTATAAGTAAGATCATATGATATTTGTCTTTCACCTACTGGTTTATTTCAATTAGCATAATAGTCTCCAGTTCCATGCATGTGGTCACAAAAAGTAGGAATTCCTTTCTTTTTGTTTCACAGTATTCTATTGTGTAAAACTAAAACTGTACCACAGATTTTTGATCCACTCATTTACTGGTGGGCACTTAGGCTGTTTCCAGCTCTTGGCTACTGTAAATTGTGCTGCTATGAACATTGGGGTGCATAAGTTCTTTTGAATTACTGTTTCTGGATCCTTAGGATATAATCCCAGCAGTGGAATAACTGGGTCAAAAGGTAGTTACATTTTTAATTTTTGAGGCAATTCCATACTGTTTTTCACAGTAGCTGGAGCAGTCTGCATTCCCATCAACAGTATACTAGGGTTCCCTTTAGTCCGCTAACTCACCAGCACTTGTTGTTTGTTTATTTGTTTATGATGGCGTTTTGACCAGTGTGAAGTGGTATCTCATTGTGGTTTTATTTTGCATCTGTCTGATGGCTAGTGATGTTGAGTATCTTTTCATATGTCCATGGCCCTCTGTATGTCCTCTTTGGAGACATGTCTATTCAGGTCCTTTACCCATTTTTTTATTAGATTTTTTGTCCTCCTGGTGTTTAGCCATATGAGTTTTTTATATACTTTGGAGACTAAACCCTTGTCCGATGTAGCAGCATTGGCAAGTATGTCCACCCATGATTAGTTCCCTTTTCATTTTGATGATAAGTTCTTTAGCCATACAGAAACTTTTTAATTTGATGTAGTCCCATTTGTTTATTTTTTTCTTTTATTTTCCTTGCCCTAGGAGATATGTTGGCAAAAATGTAGCTACATCTGAAATTTTACTGCCTATGTTTTCTGCTAGGACTTTTATGGTATCATGACTTATATTTAACTTTGATCTAATTTGGATTTATTCTGTTCTATGTTGTAAGTTGGTGGTCTAGTTTCATTTATTTGCATGCACCCATCCAGTTCTCCCAACACCATTTATTGAAGAGACTATTTTTACTCCATTGTGTGCTCCTGCCTCTTTTGTCAAATATTAATTGACTATAGAGACATGGGTTTATTTCTGGGTTATTCTGTTCCATTGATCTATCTATTTGTTCTTATGGCAATGTCAGAGTGTTTTGTTTACAGTGGCCTTGTAGTATAGTTTAATATTTGGTATTGCGATCTCTCTAACTTTGTTCTTTTCTATCAAGGTTGCTGAGGCTATTTGGAGTCTTCTTGGTTCCATATAAATTTTTGGAGTATTTGGTCTAGATTAGTAAAATATACATTTGGTATTTTAGTAGGGATCGCATAGAATCTATAGATTGCTTTGGTAGTATGGACATTGTAATAATGTTAATTCTTCCAATCTATGAACTGAGTATATAATTCCATTTATTTGTATCTTCCTCAATTTCTTTCTTCAGTGTTCTATAGTTTTCCAAGTATAGATCTTTTACCTCCTTGGTTAAATTTATTCTTAGGTGCTTATTTTTCTTGCTTCTATAGTAAATGGGACTTCCCCCCTAGCTTCTCTTTCTCATAGTTCATTGTTGGTGTACAGAAATGCCATTGATTTCTGAATATTGACTTTGTATCCCGCTACTTTGCTAAATTCACTGATTAGGTCTAGTACTTTTTTGGTAGAGATTGTGTGGTTTTCTATGTACACTACCATGTCATCTTCAAATAACAAGTTTTATTTTCTCCTTCCCAATATTCACAACTCAGTAAAAATTAATACACCACATAAACAAAACAAAGGACAAAAACCACACGACCATATCAATAGATGCTAAAAAAACAGTTGATAAAATCCAGCACCAATTTATGATAAAAACACTCAACAAATTGAGAATAGAGGGAGCTTACCTCTACATAATAAAGATCATTTACAGGAAACCTACTGCCAACATCATACTCAATGGGCAAAATCATACATGCACATACAAATTTAAAAAAACATACCACACATCTGAGAATATTGGCTGGCCCAGATTGACCAACACCAAGAGATATTCTTATAAATAATTAGCAAAATAAGTGAACTTTAAGTTGATTAATAAATTCTTTGAACATGTAAGGTCAAAAAAGAAGGTAACTTCTAAAGGAAAAAATATAACATTTAGACTTTTCAACATAACACTTTAAGCCAAAAGAAATGGACCTAGCACATTATAGGTACTCAAGGAAAGAAACTTTGAGCCAAAAATTTTATATACAGCAAATCCTGTTTTTAAGTGCAAAGGGATAAAAAAATATTAAAGTGAAAAAATAGAAAATAATTTCCCAATTATCTCTCTCTAAGGAATCTGTTATGTAATAATCTTCAGACAACCAAAATGATAGAGGGACACAGAAAACCACATAAAGTCCACATAAATAGTTACTTATAAAACTAACATTGAGCGAAAATTAATAGGAATAGATTACAATATATAATGGACATACATTTGTATAATGTAGAAATCGTGAGCTATTAAGAAATAAGGGTAGAATGGTAGTGTTTATTAAACATGTAATATTTTGGGAAACCTAAGAGTGATTATAATATTAATATTATAATTTTCAATCTTTTTTTTGTATTGTAGGATGCATTAGTTTGCTGTAGCTACCATAACAAAATTATACAAACTGGGTGGCTTAAACAACAGAAATTCATGGTATCACATTTCTGGAAACTAGAAGTCTGAAATCAATGTGATAACATGGTAGGTTTCTTCTGAGGGTTAGGAGATTTTTTTCCATGCCTTTGTCTTACCTCCTGGTAGTCTCAAGCAGTCCTTGGCTTGTAGCTGGGGTTCTCCCTGTGGCTTCACATCATTTTCCCTTAATGTGTGCCTGTGTCTAAATCTCACCTTTTTTGAAGGATGCAATAATTGGACTAGGGTCCACCCTGCTGATTTCATCTTTGATTATATGCAAAGACCCATTTCCAAATAATGCCACACTCACAGATATTGGAGTTTAAGACTTCAACATCTTTTGAAAGACACAATACAAACCATAATGGATTAAAATGAATAATCATGGGAAAGTTTAAGTCTATTATATTTTTAACCTAGAAAATTAGAATTCTTAATGTGGAAAAAGTAGATAGATATTTAATATAGAAATTAATAAAATGTATTGTCCCAAATCTTTTTAATTATATTTTATTGATTATAATATTACAGTTGTCCCATATATGTCCCCTTTATCCACCTCCACCTTGCATTCCCTTCCCTCCAGCATTCCTCCCCTTCTAAGTTCATGTCTATGGGTCATACATAAATGTTCCTTGGCTTCTCCTTTTCCTATATTATTCTTAACTTCTCCCTGTCTATACCTGTCTATGTTGTGCTTACCAATTATGCTTCTTATTCCCTGTACATTTCCCCCCATTCTCCCCCACCCCCACTCCACTGATAACCTTCCATGTGATCTCCACTTCTGTGATTCTGTTCCTTTTCTGGTTGTCTGCTTAGTTTTTTTTTCTTTTTTTTTAGGTTCAGTTATTGATAGTTGTGAATTTGTTATCCTTTTACTATTCATAGTTTTGATCTTTTTCTTAGAGAAGTCCCTTTAACATTTTATATAATAAGGGCTTGGTAATGTTGAACTCCTTTAACTTGACCTTATCTGGGAAGCACTTTATCTATTCTTCCATTCTAAATGATAGTTTTTCTGGATAGAGTAATCTAGGTTGCAGGTCATTGACTTTCATGACATTGAATACTTCTTTCCAGTCCCTTGTTGCCTGTGAGGTTTCTTTTTGAGAAATCAGCTGATATTCTTATGGGAATTCTATTGTAGATAACTCTCTTCTTTCTTCTTGTTGCTTTTAAGATTCTCTCCTTATCTTTAGTCTTGGATAATTTAATTGTGATGTGTCTTGGTGTGCTTCTCTCGGACTCACTTTCTTTGGGACTGTCTGAGCTTCCATGACATGCACTTTTAGCTCCTTTGCCAGATTGGGGAAGTTTTCCTTCATTACTTTTTCAAATAAGTTTTTAATTTCTTGCTCTTCTTCTTCTCCTTCTGACACCTCTATGATTAGGATGTTGGAACATTAAAGTTGCCCCAGGGGTTCCTAAGCCTCTCCTCATTTTAAAAAAAAATTTGTTTCTTCATTCATTCTGGTTGAATGTTAATTTTTTCCTCCTGTTCCAAATCATTGATCTGAGTTCTGGTTCCCTCCCATTCACTGTTGGTTCTCTGTAACTTTTGGTTGTGAGGAAGTGAAGCATATCTACCTACTTCTCCAACTTGACCAGAAGCCCTGACTTTCTTATTGTCCCCAAAATGTTTGTCAGTTTAATCTCATCTGTGTGTATCTGTGTGTTTGTGTACCTGTATGCACATACATAAACACACATTGGCAGTTTTCAGTGAAATGGCCTAAAATAATAAAGAATTCATAGTCCAAGCAAACAGCATACTTAGTATAATACATTTATCTTTTAAAGCATATGTACATCTGCAAATAAACCAGTTATAAAACAAAATTTAAAGTTAATACTGGGGTTCAAGTGCTTGCAAAAACTCTAGTATTTTTGTCTGTGCTTATTTTTTAAACTCATTTGATTGGGTTTCTTAGCTTTCTTGTACATTTCTCATTTAGCATTTATATCAGTCCTGTTTAAATACCTTAATTCATCAAGTCTTTAAAAAGATGTAATGAGTGCATAGATCAGTATCAAGAAGAGGATAAAAGCCTTTCTGGAAATGAAGCATGTATTGTATGGGGCTGTGGTAGAAAATTCACAAATTTGGATCTAATGTTGGCTTTACCATTATTTAAAAGGTCCCTTCCCCAAATGCTATCTAAATAACACCAAAATATATGGGAAAGGGGATAACAATTTAAGTTTTAAAAAGTAAATGTGTCTCTGATTATATGTGTAAGGTATGCATGGATTTTTCTTCACAAAATAAAACTTAAAAATAAATGAGTGTAGCCCTGGCCAGATAGCTCAATTGGTTAGAGCATCATCTTGATACATCCTGATATGCCTGGTGAGGGAACATATAAACATCAACCAGTTAATGCATAACTAGAACAACAAATTGATGTTTCTCTCTCTCCCCCAACCTATTTCTCTCTAAAAAACCAAGAGATACAAAATTTTTAAATGAAAAATAGTATAAACTTTGAACCCTAGTGAGTCATTTAACCCAAGAAGCTTCAAGAAAATATCTGAAGACTTCCAGTCAAGATGGCAGCATAGGCAGACATGGCTCACATCTTCACACATCAAAATTACAACTCAAATATAGAATAACCATCATCCACTCAGAACCGTCAGAAATAGAGTTGAGTGGAAGTTTGACAGCTATGGAATTAAAGAAATCACATCCATCCAGTCTGGTAAGAGGGACACAGACATGCAATGATTGGTCCTTCACTCACATATGGTGGGTAAAAATTCAGGAGGTATATCTCAAGTGTGAGGAGGAGCAAGACCCACACCAGGCCACCCAGCCCAGGGTTCCAGTGCCAGGAATATAAGTCCCCATAACTTCTGGCTACAAAATAATAGTAACAACAACAACCACAAACAAACACACACCAAAAAACAGCAAGAATGGAGTGGGTTGTAGAAACTGTTAATTTAGCCCCCAGAATTTCCTCTTAAAGAAACTACATACAGACTCACCTACACAGACTCCCCTGCTCTAGGCTTCTGCACCAGGATAGCAGCTTTAAGGCACCAGTGGCATACTGGGAGAAACTGAAGTATCTGGCATTAATGTGAGCAAAGGCCAATATCTCTTTCCTAAAACTTCCCCCCACAGAGCCAGTAAGCTGATGCCATATCTGAGTCTCCATCAAACTGGCTAACACTGTTTGACCTACCTTGAAGATTCTCACATACTCCACCCCATCCAATTTACTGCTCCCAAGCTGTTTTTCCATATGAATGGCTAGTATTGGCTCATGCTTCACAACTTTCTATATCTTCTCAAACAAGCAATAACTAACCTCAGTGAACACCAGACCCAGCATTAGCCAACCTAGATACATAGGCTAGGCTTCACCTGGCAATCTCAGAGCCTAGCACAAGTAGCAGCCATCTCAGATTGCTTTATATCTAAATCAAGGTGGTCCTGGACAAAATACAGTTTGAGGCTAACCTTGGCCTACACCAGCCAGAAAAACCCTAGGGCCAGCACACCCAGTGGACAGCTACAGAACAGGTTAGAGCACCACCACCCTGCCCCCAGCACAGCTGATCCTCAACAGAGGGTAGAGGTTGATGGTCAGTGGTCATAGCCAGTCCTTGAGACTGGCTGGCCTGGGTAAATCTTTCCCATCAATCTGCCAACAGCAATCAAGGCCCAACTACCACAGGTAGAGGTACTCAGTCCACATGAAGAACAGAACTCCCCCATCCAGCTTGAGTGATAGGGGAGCATATGCCACAGGACACCTACTATAATAGGCCACACTATGAAGACAGGGAGTCATAGCAGCTCTATATAATACATAAACAAACACAAAGAGGCTGCTTAAATGAGACAGAGAAATAAGGTCCAAATGAAAGAACAAATCAACACTCCACGAAAAGAGATAAACAAAATGGAGATAAGCAATATATAATGTGCAGGGTTCAAAACACTGTTTATAAGGATGCTCCATGAACTTAGTGAGAACCTCAACAGCATTAAAAAAAGATCCAGTCAGAAATGAAGGAGGCACTAACTGAAAGAAAGAACAATTTACATAGAAACAGTAGCAGAGTGGATGAAGCTGAGAATCAAGTCAATGATTTGAAACATGAAGCAAAAAACAAGCAACCAGAACAACAAAAAGAAAAAAAAACAATCCAAAAAATTAGGATAGCATAAACAGACTCTGGGACAACTTCAAGATGTCCAACATTTACATCTTAGGGGTTCCAGAAGAAGAAGAGAAAGAACAAGAAATTGGAAATCTGTTTGAAAATAATAATGGAAGAAAACCTCCCTAATTTGGCAAATGAAATAGACATGAAAATCCAGGAAACACAAAGTCCCAAACAAGATGAATTCAAAGAGGCCCACTCCAAGACACATCATGATTAAAATGCCAAAGTTTAAAGATAAAGACAAAATATTTTTTTTACTTTTTAGTTCAGCTACCATTCTCCCTGTTAGTTTTTAATGATATTATTTTTATTGGGTTAGTTTACAAACCAAAATAATATAGGATACAAAAGCTATACAATTTTTGAAGAATGGCAGGCTTCTGTCTCAGAGCCCGTTCCCTCTGGAACACCCAAAAAAGAATAATCCTGCTATCTACTGCCAGACCAGCCCAATTCTAACTGTGCCCAGAGTCCCTTCCCATCCCAAATACCATCTGTTGGGATATGTAGACAGCTTCAGCACAATCATCTGGGCATCTTCAAAGGAGAGATGTAAAGAGAAAATCTTAAAAGCAGCAAAAGAAAAGCAGTTAGTTACCTACAGGGAAGTTCCCATAAGACTGTCAGATGATTTCTCTAAAGAAATTCTGCAGGCTAGAATGGATTGGCAGGAAATATTCAAAGTTATGAAAAGCAGGGACCTAGATCCATGATTACTCTATCTAGCAAAGCTATCATTTAGAATAGAAGGGCAGATAAAGACCTTCCCAGACAAGAAAAAACTAAAGGAGTTCGTCACCGAACCATTATTATATAAGATGCTAAAGGGACTTATTTTTTAAAAAATAAGATCAAAACTATGAACAATAAAGTGGCAAAAAAATGCATATCTATAAAAGATTGAATCTAAACATCAAACTAAGCAAACAGGAAGAACAGAGACAGAATCTTCAATATGAAGAATATTTTGATGGTTGCCAGATGGGAGGTAGGTGTGGGGGAATGGGTGAAGAGGTGGGAGGATTAAGAAATACAAATAGGTAGTTACAGAGTAGCCATGGGAATATAAAGTACAATGTAGGAAACGGTGTAGCCAAAGAACTAATAGGCATGACCCCTGGCCATGAACATGATATGGGGATTGTCTTAAGTACTGGGGGGTACTGGGTAGAGGAAGGCAACAGGGGGACAATCAGGACAAGTGTGATAGCATAATCAATAAAATATAATTAGA
This sequence comes from Artibeus jamaicensis, assembly GCF_021234435.1. Taxonomy (NCBI): domain Eukaryota; kingdom Metazoa; phylum Chordata; class Mammalia; order Chiroptera; family Phyllostomidae; genus Artibeus; species Artibeus jamaicensis. The sequence goes on from NW_026522030.1 coordinate 62,233,456, forward strand.
AATATAAATGTTCAATTCAGTGACAAATAAAGAAAAATGTCTGACTTAGGTTGTATTTGTAGGCAGTTTGATGATGAATTATTTATTACTTATAACAGTTAAGGCAGCACTTGACTACTAGTATGTGAGAAATTAATGAACAAAATAGGAATACACTTTAACAGCATACTATGATGTATAAAAATAAACAGAGTTCTTTATGGCAATGATGAACATGGTTAGTTATTTTACATGTTAAATAAACAAGAATGACAAATGTTGTTCACCAAAAACTGAGTTGGACAATCCCTGCATGCTTTCATAAAGGATCTGAAAAAGACTCTGATAAAGTTTTTCAGGAGGGAAATATAGTCTTTTAATATAAACTCATGCTAATTATGAGTAGTTCAGATTACTATTTAAATTTTTTAAAACTATTTTTATTGATTATGCTATTACAATTTTGTCATTGTTTCCCCTCTATACTCCCTCCGCCCTGTCCCCAACCCTCCAGCATTCCCCCCAACTTAGTCCATGTCCATGGGTTGAACATATAAGTTCTTTGAGTCCTCTGTTTCCAAAACCATTTTTTATCTCTCCCTGTCTAACTTATGCCTACTAACCATGCTTCTTCTTCCCTGTATCTTTCCCCCCATTCATTCTTTCCCCCTTCCCACTGAAATCCCTGTGTTTATGTCCATCTATCTGATTCTGTTTCTGTTCTGATTGTTTGCTTAGTTTTTGTTTCTCTTGTTTTTCTTTTTTTTAGGTTCATTTGTTGATAGTTGTGAATTTGTTGTCATTTTACTGTTCACCTTTTTTATCTTCTTTTTCTTAGATAAGTCTCTTTAATATTTCATATAATGATGGCTCAGTGATGATGAACTCCTTTAACTTGACTTTATCAGGGAAGTACTTTACCTGTCTTTCCATTCTAAATAAAAACTTTGGTGGAGAGAGTGATCTTGGATGTAAGTCCTTGCTTCTCATGACTCCAAATACTTTCCAGCCCCTTCTTGCCTGCAAGGTTTCTTTTCAGAAAACAGGTGATAGTCTAATGGGTACTCCCCTGTAGGTAATTTTTTCTTTTTCTCTTGCAGCTTTTAAAAATTTCTCCTTATCTTTAAGCTTGGGTAACTTAGTGATGATGTGCCTTGGTGTGTTCCTCTTTGCGTCCAACTTCCTTGGAACTCTCTAGGCTTCCTGGACTTCCTGGAAGTCTATTTCCTTTGTAAGATTGGGTACATTTTCCTTTATTATTTGTTCAAATAAGTTTTCAATCTCTTGCTACTGTTCCTCTCGTTCTGGAACCCTTACAATTTTGATATTAGAATGTTTCAGGTTGTCTCAGAGGTTTGTAAGAGTCTCTTCACTTTTTTTGAATTCTTATTTCTTCATTTTGATCTGGATATATGTTTATTTTTTTGTTTTGTTCCAAACCATTGCTTTGAGTCCTGGTTTCCTTCCTGTCACTGTTGGGTCCCTGAACATTCTGCTTTATTTCACTTTAGGTATCCTTCTTTTTTTTTATTTTTCAACCAAGCTCAATCAGATCTGTGAGCACTTTGATTGCCAGGGCTTTAAATTCTCCATCAGATAGGTTGCTGATCTTCTTGCTTAGCTCTCTTTCTGAAGCTCTACTCTGTTCTTTCATTTGGGCCATATTTCTTTGTCTTTGCACAGCTGATAAGTTGTAAGGGGGTGGCACCTTAGATATTCACCAGGACAGGGCAACCCTCTTTGCTGTGGGAGAGGGACCAGAGAGGTAATGGTGTGTCTTACCTGCTCATCTCTAGCTCACTTTTCAGAGGACTCTTGGACTCTCCTGTGAGACTGGAAGCTTCTCCTACCATGGCAACCCAAGCGGTAGCCCACAGACACTTCTGAGTTCCCCTAAGTCAGCCCCTCCCACACAGCCCACTGAGCTGGCCAGCCAGCCATGCCTCCAATATCCCTGAGTTTTTCTGAGTCAGGCAGCTGGTATTCTGCCTTACTGGTCTGGTTGTTCTGGTTATTTTTTTCTTTAATTCCTTGGTTATTGAAGTTCCATGCAATTTAATTTTCTGGCGCTTTTGGTTGTTTATGGATTTCAGATTGGTTGTTGTCCTATTTTGGTTGAGCAAGGAAGTGAAGGGTCTCTACCTATGCCTCCATCTTAGCTGGAACTCCCCCTTTTCTCTCTAGTTCAGATTTTTATACAAAGAGATTACTGATTACTATAGTCTTTCCTCATGCTTGAATCTCCATTGCAATTCCTTTGTACTATTCTGTTTGTATATTTAATATTTTCCTTAAAGATATGCATGCATTAACTTTATGATTGTATTAATATCTAATATTTATTGAGCATTCATTTTTATTAGGCCTTTTTAAAAATGATTTACATATACTCTCTTTTTGTAAGATTTTTTTTCTAGAGAGAGGGGAAAGGAGAGAGAAAGAGAGGGAGAGAAACATCAATGTGTGGTTGCCTCTTGCACCCCCAGCTGGGGGCATGTCCCACAACCCAGGCCTGTGTCCCGACTGGGAATTGAACTGATGGCCCTTTGGTCACGGGCCAGCATTCGATCCCCTGAGGTACACCACCAGGGCTTACATATATTCTTAAGTAGTTTTCCAAGCAATTCTCTGAAATAGGAACTATTTTATTCATATTTTAAAGTGAAGATACTGAGGGATAGAAACTATAAGTAACTTGCTCACACCGACTCAAGCAGTGTGATGTGATCTTGAGAGCAGAAGTGGTTTCACCAATCTTTGTATATTGTATTACTTAGAGCACTTCCTGGTCCCCACTTAATAGTTCAAGATCGTGACCCAGAATCTGCTGGGTGAGCTGATTCTTGATGGTTAAATAAATATTTTCCAGATTGACAAAGTGGGAAAAGATTTTCCAGGCAGAAGTAACCAGAAGAAAACTGACAATTGATTTATTCCACTGATGAAATGCATAATACCGTATATACATACCTCTTTGTATGAAAGTTTTTATATAAAACAGTATTATCATCACATATAAATTTGTGTTCACTTGTCTACTAAGAAAAAAGTTTTAGCCTCTTTCAGTTTATAAACAAAATATACTAAATTTAGATGATTAAACACAGTTTATTTGGGATATAACCAGAATTAAATTAAGATAAAAACAGCATTATTGTGTACTGTGACAACTGAGTAGCTGAACAGGGCTTAGACCTAGGGAAAGTCCTAAATCTTTTGAATTAATTCAGTAACATTATTACGAGACTTTCCTCTTTTTTTAATCCTCACCTGAGGATATATTTATTGGTTTTAGAGAGAAAGGAAAATGGGGAGAGAGAGAGAAACATTGATGTGAAAGAGTAACATAGATGGGTTGCCTCTAGTACATGCCCTAATCAGGGAGCAAACTCGCAACCTAGGTATGCTACATATGTGCATTTTGGCAGATGGGATGATGCTCCAATCAACAAACCCATTGGCCAGTGTGAGACTTTTGCTCTTAGATTGCTCAATTCCTAAGCCAACAGTTTATTATAAAACTTAGCCAGTAGTGTTTTGACAGCTATAAGTGCATAGGCCAGGATTAGTTTGGGTAATGAAAAAAATAAATTATAATCTAAATCATAAGTAACACATTGATTTTTAACACTATGCTAAAATGACTGAATGATTATAGCAGGCAAAAAGTAAAACTAATTGCACTTGATCAAATTGCCTACTTTTACTACTAGAATTAATTAGCATGGTGATCAATATTAATGCTGGCTTGATCATTTAGAATAACTTACTTTTTGTTCTTAGAGCTAATTAGGGCTAAAATGTTTAGAGCAGTTAGTATTAGTGTCCAATAAATTTCTGATCATTATTAGAACCACTGTAAAATGAGAAAGCCAATACTTGAGCGGAGAAAAAATAAGTGAAAAACATTTCTGTGTAATAAGGTCCAAATAAATCATAACCATATGTTAAAATGTCTTGAAAGGAACTTGAAAATATTGACAATTGATTCATTAGAAACATGAATATATATGAGATCTGTCCAGAAAAGTCCAGCCATTGTTAATCTAACAGGAATTGTTTGTATAACATTGACGTAACCTGGCAACCAAGAAGAGTGGACTGAATGTGCATGTGTGAACAATGATGACTTCACTGTACTAGTCAGTGAGGGCAATAGACACTGTTGAATGAGAATGTGTACTGTGTGGCCATCAAATTCAAAATGACTGAGTGAGTACAGTAATGAATCTGCATCCAATTTTGAGTTAAGCCTGAAAAGTCCTCTTTGGAAAGTATTCAGATAATTCAGAAGGCTGCAACTATAGGCACCTGGTGATTGGCAGCTTCATCACAACAAAGCACTTGCTCATGCATTCCTGAGGCATCGTTGTCCTTATGTACAATGATTCTTGTATCTTCTTCAATAAATGTCTCTTTTTTATATTGCATAGTTGGATACCTTCTGGACAAGACTTATATACTCTGGACTACCATGCAACGAACACAATGATGACATTATTATCCTAACTTCAGAATAAATATAAAATATTTTTGTGTGCAATTTAACAAAATATTATTTTAACCCAAACTACCCAGTAATAATGTCTTTATTAATGGATAATATAACAGTTACTCAAACATGATGATTTCCAATCATTTCAAGTATTTTCAAATAAAAATATAACACCCCAAGGTATGTTCAAGGATATTTGGAGAATTATTTTCTCTTTCTCTGAGTAATCAAACACAAAAACATTTTTGTTGTCTGAGCTTACAAGTCATCCAGTGAAGGACACTCGCTAATATAAAGTGACTTTGTTTTATGAGCTATGATCAAGGGGCTATGATCAAGTCTTAATGAAGTATCATATTTTTTCGTAGATAGAGCACGAGGGGAATTATTGAAGGACCCCAAAACTAATAGCCTAGTAAGACTAATGAAATAATAGCACTACATGATTTTATCCTCATTAAATAATGAACTACAAGAATTGAAATGGCACTAAGCAGTGATTTCCCAACAGCACTTAGAAATATGTTAAGAAAAGTCAGAATGGCTATCATAAACAAAGCAACAAACAACAAATGTTGGAGAGGTTATGGGGAAATAGTTCACTGTTGGTGGGATTGCAGACTGGTACAACCATTATGAAAAACAGTATGGAATTTTCTAAGAAAACTAAAAATGGACCTGCCCTATGACCCAGCAATTCCACTGCTGGGATTATATCCTAAGAACCCTAAAACACCAATCCAAAAGAACCTATGCACCCCAATGTTCATAGCAGCACAATTTACAATAGCCAAGAGCTGGAAGCAACCCAGGTGCCCGTCAGTAAATGAATGGATCAAAAAATTGTGGTACATATACACAATGGAATTCTATGCAGCAGAAAGAAAGAAGGAGCTCCTACCTTTTGCAACAGCTTGGATGGAACTGGAAAGCATTATGCTGAGTGAAATAAGCCAGGCAGTGAAAGACAAATACCATATGATCTCACCTTTAACAGGAAGCTAAACAACAAAACAAACAAGCAAGCAAAATAAAAACAATGACACTGAAATGGAGAATGGGGGGATGGTGACTAGAGGGGAGAAGGGGAGGGAATTTCAGGGGGAAAAGGGGAAGGATTTACAGGAACTAGTATAAAGGACACATGGACAACAACTAAGGGGGGTGGAAATGGGAGGGAGGTGGGGGGCATCAGGGGATGGGCTGGGATGGGAGTAAAAGACAGAATACTGTAGTTGAAAAGCAGAAAAGACTCAGAGTAAATTTTCTTCAGATAAGAAGGGTAAGCGAGAAGGCTAGAAGTGGCAGTGGGTATTTTGGAAATTCAGAAAAATTCACAGCACTGGTTTGAAGGCAATGTGAAATTATAATGATTGATTATAATAAATTTGATTCTATGTGTATAAAAGTTTATTCCATATAATAATTGTGCTGGTGTTAGGGACATTTTTTTCTAAACATATCTTTAGCATATAATTATGATGTTCCAAGTAGATTTTACACCATTTTAACTATATAGTTTAAGAGACACTTTAACCTTACTGACATACTGAAATAAAACCCCATTTTGTGGTTTGGGTCTTAATTTACTAAATGATAACCTAGCAGATTAAAATAGGCAATGTTGCTCCTGTCTTCTGAAATACAGACTAAAATTCTCTTGATGGGCAGCAATGGTGAGAACAAAATAGGGAAATACAGAAAAATTCTAGTTTGCCTTTTGTATATTGTTTTTGGTCTTTACCAAAGTACTCTATAAACATCTCCATATTTCTTATGGTCTTTTGGGTTTTTCCTTCCCCCAAATCCTGACTAAAACTCATCTTTCAGAATTAATCTGATATTAGTGATTTAAAACAATGTCTGAGAAGATGCACTGGGTTCCAACAGGTAATCTGTTGGAATCCATCCAAATAACCTAAAAATAACCACTACATGTTTATGCATTAAATGTCAGTAGACAAGTAAGTCCTTACCTTTTCTTCTGAAAAATGTTTGCATTTTAATATTGACTTAAGCCTACCAAGTGACAAATTTGGTCCCTTACAAAAAGAAACTTAAAAATCATTGATCAAAGCACTACAGAATTTGCTTCCTATTGTGCTTAATATCAGACCAAATGTTGGGTCCCTTGACTTGTGCTTTTGTAAAATTGTTTCTTCTATCTGCAAAGAGTTGAAAACCTTTTATTCTTTCATAAAGTGTGGAAGTAAGATATTCTCATCTCTTGCATATTCAAGACAATTATTTTCTTACTTAGCTGTAGTGGAGAGAGAGTTGTGAATTGGTACCTCAACAATGGAGAAATTAGCTTCATGGCTAGAATACTTAGTGTAACTCCAGTAATCTAAATTTTTTTATTTTATGTATTTATTTATTTTTAGAGAGAAAGGAAAGGAAGGAGAAAGAGAGGGAGAGAAACATCAGCTTGTGGTTGACTCTCACATGCCCCCTACTGGGGATCTGGCCTACAACCCTGGCATGTGCCCTGACTAGGAACTGAACCAGTGACCCTTTGGTTCCCGGGCTAGCACTCAGTCCACTGAGCCACACCAGCAAGGGTTAAATATTTTTAATTAAGAATTTAGTTATCAGGCTAGACATGGCTGGTGTAGCTCAGTGGATTGAGCGCGGGCCTGCGAACCAGACAATCGCGGTTCGATTCCCAGTCAGGCCACATGCCTGGGTTGCAGACAGGTCCCTGAGGCCAGTATTTCCCAGCAGGAGACACACGAAAGGCAACCATACATTGATGTTTCTCTCCCTCTCTCCTTCCCTTCCCCTCTAAAGATAAATAAATAAAATATTAAAAAAAAAAAAGAATTTAGTTATCATAGGATAGACATGGCTATATTAACCACTTCATAAGACAGTGTGGTCATAACCACAAAAACTCTATATCCAGCTTTTATAGCAAATACACATTTTGTTTACCTATTTTCATTGTTATTGGAAGGCTTGATTGAGGCCCTGATGAGTATTTTTATATTTACTTTTCCTGGCTGTCCCACAAAATGGTTACCTCTGCTTCAGTGTACTTAAGGGTTTTTTGTTTGTTTGTGTATTTGTTTCTTAGAATCACCAAAACTTAGGTTTAGATAACTTGGACTAGAACCCTCTGATTACATCCCTGGTGTGGTCTTGATTGATATTTCTGCTTGAATGTTTCTAGTGAAGGGAAAATCTCTCTTTCAAGAGACAACTTGGTATAAATTATTTTCCCCTGCTCGTGCTGAGCACTCTTAAGACAGAAAGGAAATCACTCCCTCTCTGGCATGAAAAGACTCACATATTTGGACTTTCTTTAAGATTATTAAGTATTTTTATCCAAAGCAAATTTCTTTAGTTTCTTTCACTATTTTTATTTCACAAATTGTAAATACCTATTTATTTTATGGCATTCTTTCTATTCAAAAGCTTTTTTGTCTATCAATATCTTATTGATTGTAATATTTGATTTGATCTCTTCTTTAACATGAGAAACAAAGTCAATACTTACTGAGTTGCAGTGATGTACCAAACACTGTGTTTAATGCTTTATATACCATTTTGCTATCTTTTTAAATATGGGAAGCAGTATGAATTATTTAGCTACAATTTACATTCAGTGAAATGCATAAACTTTAAATGTGAAGCTTCATGAATTTTACTGATAAATTCTCATGGCAAATATTGTCCATGAATTCTTAGTCTTAACATTTTTACATGAGAATTTGGAGAAATTCAAAACCTATCTTTCTACTTCCACAATATCCCTAGATCCTCCAAACAAATCCAGATAAAAATTGAATTTATTGGGGTGACATTAGTTTGTGAAGTCATACAGGCTTCAAGTGCACAACTCAATAAAACATCATCTGCACACTGCAGCATGCTCCAGCCACCTCAAGCAAAGACCATTTTCTTCCCCATTTTGATCCTTTGCCCACCTCCATCTAGACCCCACCCCATTACCCTCTGGCCATCACCAACTGTTGTCTGAGTCTATGTGTTGTGTATATATGTTTTGTTTTGGTGACTCCTTTTACTTTCTTTCATCTAGTCTCCCATCCCCCTCCCCTCTGACAGCTATCAGTCTGTTCCCTGTGCCTTTGCCCCTGTTTTTATTTTATTCATCCATTTATTTTGGTCATTAGATTCCACATATAAGTGAGATCATGTGATATTTGTCTTTCTTTGGACTGGCTTATATCACTTAGCATGATAATCTAAAGGTCCATCCATGCTGTTACAAAAGGTAAGAGATTTTCTTCTTTGATGGCCACGTGGTATTCTATTATGTAAGGGTATCACAAATCCACTTTTGAGAGTGAAACGTGTGGTATTGAAAGTTATTCTGTAAAAAAAATGCATAAGTAAGAGCTGCTCTAGTCAAACTGAAACACATGGCCCATCTCCCACAGTCTATGAATAAAATAAACAATCCTTAGCTGGCATACATTGTCCCTAAAGATTTGGTCCCTGCTTACATCTTCATTATATTGTGTTCACTCACTGATTCATCATATATGCCTTATTCATTAGTCAAAACCTACTTGCAAATAAGTTAAGTTTATATTTCTGAATTGTGCCAAGTTCAAATAATAATAGAGATATTTGGTATGGATCGCTATCACTGAGAGATAATGGACAAATCATAAAATGCTTAGAAAGCCTTTCTGTCTGTCACTTTTTCATGTTTGAATGCTAATCCTAGAATGGAGTCTTAAGTATTGGTAAAAGGGGGAAGGTGTTATGATGTTAATTTATTACCACTTACTATTTGTACTGCTTAAGACACCAGACCTCAGTCTCTCCAAATTATATATAATAGTGTATATTATATATTCCTAGACCGAAAGCTAAATTCATGTATCTTATTGGTTTCAGCAGTACAAAGAAAGTTTGGACAAGCTACATGTGTTGCACAACATATTCAGGTGTTTAAAAGTGAAGGCTTATTTCTTAGAAGATTCAATGGGAAAGTAGAAAGCATTCATTACTCATATTATGTAATTTCCCACCTTAGATCTAAAATCAAGATACTCCTATACTGTGAAATATTCCATGTGATAAAGAATACTTTTCCTGAAAACATGGTGTTGTTGAAATTTAGATGTTCAAAGAAGGAACTATGGACATAATTTGTGCTCAGGTATCTGAGAGATACCACTGCTTGTTCCAGCTCCTTCGGAGGTCATGATGGGGTGAACCCCAGAAGTCCTGAAAGAGGCTAGAGATAACTACTTCCACTGAAACATCGCTGATAAAAGCAAAAGATTGGGGGGAAAGTCCCTTTCTGCCTTCTTTCTGCCTTTCAATCCCCCTCCAGCACTCTAATTGAGTGAATTCATCAGAAGCTGTTTGGCAAGGGAGTATAAGAAACATGTTCTGCATGGTCCCAGCCCTAGCATCACAAAGCAGAGTCTAAAGATGTGAATTTGGATTTAAAACAATGAGAAAATAATTGGTATGTCTAATATGGATGTAATTTGGGTCTTTTGAACAGATCTTAGGTGTAAGGGAAGAATACAGAAAGGAAAAAGACCTCTCATTATTTAAATCTCCACAACCACTTAAACTCTAAAATATTAGTCATTATAGGCAAAACCATAGAGACAAAGAGTAGATTTGTGGTTGCCAGTAGCTGAGAGAGAGGATAAAGGACAGCTATTGCTAATAGGTAAAGGATTTCTTTTGGGGATATAAAAATGTTCTGGAATTTAATAGTGGTAATGATTGCACAACTATGTGAATAACAACAGTGTGAGTATATTAAAAATTACTGAAAATATTAATCATTCAAAACATATTTATTGGGCACATAGTATTTCCAGCCACTGCAAAAGATCCTTCAAATGCAACGGTGTAAACATAGGCAATATCCTTCCTTTCATGGATTTTAGAGACTTGAAAGAAAAATGGGCAAATAAATGATAACATGTGTACCTATCTAAGTTGAGTCATGTAACGGCCTTAAAAGAGTCAGATAAGGAAAAAAAAGGATAAAGAAGCGATGCAATATTTCCAGGGTCATAGATACCAAGTGGCACCGACAGGATCTGAGTCTAAAAATGTGACACCCTGATATTCATGTCTTTTCTCAGGGCCCCTCTCTCCTTGCTAGGTGAGAGAAGTGTGAAATGGTAGCTTGGTCTTTAGCTACTGCTGAGTTCTGCAGGTTCACAGGGAAAAAAGTAAAGATTAAACTATTAGATTTGACTTTTACTTTTTAGTTTCCTCCAAGATGGCAAAAGCATATCTTCTATGGATAGCCTTCCCAAGGGAAAATTAATTTTTATTAGCGTTATCAAAGTTCTTATACTCTACATCAGTATAACTACTTTAGAATCCTCTTTCCACACTTGGGGCTAACAAGAGACATATCCTGTTTGTTGATCAGTGACTTTAGAAAAAGCCCTTTATTTCATCCTTCAGTATGATTCCCTGAAAAATCAGGATGTCAGAATTTCAAGTTCAACAAGAAACATTGCTAGACGCATGAAAATTCCTTTTTGCTACATCCATGATATTGGTGGTTTGGTGTTTTTTGTTCATTTGTTTTTGTCATTTCAAAAACTGTTAAGTTTGATGGCTGCCTAGAAGCTGTGAGATGAATGAACTGAGTCACTGAGAAAAGAGAGAAGGAAGAGTTCATTACAGCTGGAAAGAAATTTTAGTAATGAGACCACTGGATTTTATTTACCCATAAATAAACTGACGCTGGAAGTTGTGTGATATCTCAGTCTCCCCATATATTCTTGGTAAGAAAGAAAAATCCACGAAGTCCTGAGATCATGAATACATGTGCAAGTCATATAAGTTAGACACATTCAGTTCTTCACAACAGGAGAAGGACTGGTGTGAAAAATATAACAGCACTTAGACTTCAGTAATGAAGATATAGTTTAGAAATTTGTTCAAGTAACAACATGATCTCAGCATTTGAAGGAGATGATTTCAAACTGAGGATTTGAGCTTGCAACAGGAATTCAAGATTAATCATTTAAAATAGAAAATTTAAGTGGTGAGATTGCAAGATGAGAACATTTTGTCAGTAGACCTTCGGGTAAAGCCACAGAGTCGAAGGAAATTCACACCAGTATCTTGGCATGGGACTCTGGTACTTGTTAGGACATCAGAGGCTGAGAATTAGTGGGGAGAAGGATATGGTCCACATAGCACCTTTTAATAGATTATGTGTCATGATGTCAGGTCTTCATGAAAAGAGAAAGTGTGAAGCTCCAGGAAATTATCCTGACTGTTCAGTGCTACACTGACCAGTAGAATAAAGTGTCATGATATTTCAACTTCTAATTTCCCAGGTAGTTTTTAAGTGGGCATGGAATTAAACCAATCAATTACTGAAATGCTAATACCTGACATACGCAAACATATACTATGATTATGTCATAAATATATTGTAATATGTGATAAACAGGCTAGAGAAAGAGGCAGAAGCCTGATGTGAGCTCTCTAATAGTCTGAGCTAGAGTTGATGGTCTCCATAAGGGGAGCCCATCTGTTCTACAGTGTTCTAAATTAAGTCATATTTATTTCTTATTTAATTAGTTAATTATTTTAACTAATTAGTTGAACTAATTTGTTATTTTTGTTCAAGTACAGTTTTCCCATTTTCCCCCATCACTCCTCCCATCCCACCCATCCTCACCTCCCACCCTTGACCCTATGCCCTTTTGGCTTTGTCCATGTGTCCTTTGCGTGTGTTCCTTGATGACCCTTCCCCCATTTTCCCTCATTATCTCTATACTCTCTCCCCTTTGGTTACTGCAAAACATAAGCAGGGACATTGAAATAAAGAACAAACTGAATTAAGTCATATTTTTAAATATCATTTTAAGCTTTTGATATCAAGACATGGAGAACTAGGTTTCAATCTTGGAGCTTACATTAAACTAAAAGTGAGCTGAATGCTCACCAGGCAGCTCAGGATTTATGAATTCAACCTCGAGCCCTGGGTCCAAGGTCAACCAACCAGACCAGAAGACCTGGAGCCCAAGCAGGCAGAGCCCAAAGGTGAGAAGGTCGGGAAAATGGGAGTAGGATTGGGGGTGGAGGAGCATGTGAGTTATGGGGAGAGGGGTCAGTGCCAGACACACAGGGACCACCCACAGAGCCTGGCCAGGAACAAAGACAAACTCAGACCACCCTACTGCTGGACTGTATGCTGAGAAAATGTCTTGGGGTGGGTCCTGGGTTCAGGCTGTTTTTTGTCTTTGAGAAGCACATGGCAAGGCAGGCATGTAGGTGATCTTTTCTTCTCACAACTCCAGCACCAGCCCCGGAGGTAGAGCTGGATCCTGCTTTAATACCTGTCATACATCCCAAGCAAACCATTGGAGGGGCAGAACTGGCAAGGTGTCCACTCCCAGAGGCTGTGCCATCTCCAAGCAGCCACTATATCTGCAGCTCTAGAGCTTGGGCCAGCCTGTATAGCATCTCTTGACCTGACTCAGACCCCACTACCCCTGCCTGAGGAGCCTTCCCTCCAACCTGCACTGGCTCCTGCCACAGAAGAGACCATGCCTCTAGAAAATGAACCAGGGCCAACTCTAGAGCCGTTTGATGAACCTGCTCTTGCTCTCCCACCAGAATAATTTGTTTTACTCCTCTCCTGACATTTTTCTTTTATTTACTTTAATTGGTATGTTTTTCTTTTCTCCATGTTGCGATTTAGTTTGTGTGTATATATACACACACACACACGTGTATGTACACATGTATATATATATATGTATATGCATATTTGTGTGTGAGTATATATATGTATAATGTATATATAATAAATATATAATTTATTTTTATTTTGGGGGGTTGGGTTTTTTCTTTTTCAATACTCAGTTGAGGATATTTTTTCATTGCTTTCAGACTGACAGTGAGAAAAGCATCAACATAAGAGAAAAATATTGATTGGTTGCCTTCCTTATGCACCTGGACTGGAGATCTAATAAGTGCTCTGACTGGGAATTGAATCCTCAACTTTTTGATTATGGGATGATGCTCCAACCAACTGAGCCACATGGCCAAGTTTTTTTTTTTCACTTTCAATGAGTGTGTACAAAATCTGGGGGTAGAGATTGCTGGACTAAATGTACCCCAGGGCTCGAAGCCAGTAAGGCAAGAGCTGGCTCTTCCTTTATCTAAGAAAAAAATGAAAAAAAATGCAGAAAACTAGAAAGACAGACCACAAGCTGGATAACGTTCTTCACAATCCAAGGCCAGATGGAGGTGTGACATCCCTGTGGTGCAGAAAACTCTTGAGAGTTGGTGTTTTATAAATGGATGGAGAGCAAACACAAGCACTTCCAGGGAGACACAGTGTATACACCTCTACATGTCAGAGATGCTGACCTTCCCCATGGGTGGTTTTGTCCCAACTCATCCCAGGCACCTATGGCCCTTGCAACAGAATTTGTTTTACCCATCCACTTAAAATCTCTCTTAATGTTTATGTCTCCCCTTTATTTTACTCACAGTGTGATTTATTTAAGATATAGATTAAAAAGTTATTGTTTATATTGCTCTTGTCTAAGGAAACTCTCCTGGTAGAAAACCCAGGGAGTGACCTCACTTCTTGACAATAGGGCCCAGCAGAACTTGGAACCCTAGTAACTAGGCAGCCACATTCTAAAACAGCCCTTATCCAGCTCATTTGGCTAGAGTAATTTGAAATGGCAGGATGTTTTCTTGTTTGCCCCTATCCTGGGGCCATGGACTCAAAAGAGGCAGTGGTGAGAGTATGTTCCACTGTGGCCCCTCCTGGGTCCAGATTCAGCCCAGACAGCTGTGGCCCTTTTCATGGTGGAATCCAGAGGTAACCAGAGCCACCCAGAGGCCCAGGGTGGCTATGTTCAGGCCAAGCCACAACTCTGATCCCAAGTGTGCAACCTTCTGTCACCTACTTGTATGTGTATGTGTGTAAGGGAATTCATGTGAAGGACTTCCCTGAACAGAAATAGGCTTAGGAGGGTAAGAAGCCTGGTGGTTTTGTCATGTTCACACCCGAGGTCAAGGGTGTACATGGAGTGTGGGTGACGTCCTCTGCTTGAGTTTTATCCCCAGCCTTGAAGGTAAAGCTTATTTCCCCAGGAGGAAGTCTATGTAGACCCAGGGCTGGGCCTCATCCTGGAGAAAATGGTCCAATTGGCAGAAGCATCAGTGGCTAGCAATGTGCAGGACTTGAGGTCTCTGGACTGGTTGCTGATCACTGTCATTGCAGAGCTCAACCCAGGTCATGGAGAAGCAACAGATGGTTGATGGAGACCCCTGCCCTGACTCCATCAGTGATGGGCAGGTGCACCATACAACCAAGGGCCAGAAAAGGCCTGAAGTTATGGAGGCCACTGAGGGGCCTGGAGAGCCAGGGACCATGGATGCTTGAAGTAGGACACCTCTCCCACAGCCACCCAGGCTCCACAGGCAGCTCAAGAGTTCCGTCCCCAACATGGAGCATGGGGACATGTTAATGGAACCAGGTCAGATGATGTGGAACCCAGGGAGGCTGAACCCAAGGGTGAGAAGATGGGGGAGGTCAGGGTTGGATGGGGGTGTGGAGATGCATGTGAGCTTCAATGGGGGGGTCAGTGCCAGAAACACAGGGAGCATCCACAGAGGCTTCCCTGGAGTAAAGATAGACCTCAAACCACCCATCTCCTGGACTGTCCACAGAGAGAATATCTTAGGGTGGGTCCTTGGTTGCAGCTTGGCAGGAAGTCTCTCACTATGTTCTGTCTGTGGGTAGGAACATGGAAATCACAAGGATGAACTTTTCTCCTCCTGCACCTCTAGTAGGAGCCCACAGGGGTACCAACCAGAGAACAAAGGTTTGAAAAATTATTTGAAGTAATAATGACTGAAAATTTCCCCATCTTGGTGAAGAAAAAAAGACAAGTCCAGGAAGTACAGAGAATCCTTAAGGATATGAACCCAAAGAGGTCTAGACCAAAATATATCACTATTAAAATGCCATAAGTTAAAGACAAGGAGAAACTCTTAGCAGCAAGACAAAGTTAAGTAACCTGCAAGGGAGCTCCCTTAAGACTGTCAACTTTCTCAATGGAAGCATTTCAGACCAGAAAGGATAGTCATGAAATGTTCAAAGTGGTTATAAGCAAAAACCTACAACCAAGACTACTTTACCCAGCAAGGCTTTCATTTAAAACGAAAAGAGAAATAAAAAGCTTCCCAGACAAGAAAAAGCCAAAGGAGTTCATTACCACCAACCAGTATTACAAAAAACATTAAAGGGACTTCTTAAAGAAGAAATAAAAGTAAAAATGAAGAGGAATATAATTATAAAGAATATAATGGCAATAACTATGTGTCTATCAATAATCTCTTTAAATGAAAATAGGTTAAAAGCTCCAATCAAAAGACAATGGATAGCTGAATGGATAAGAAAACAAGACCCACATATATGCTGTCTACAAGAGACCTACCTCAGAATGAAAGACACACACTTAAAGGAACTAGACCCAGAACAACAAAGCCCAAAGTGAATAGAAGCAAGAAATAATAAATATTAGAGTAGAAATAAATGAAATAGTCTAAATAAAATTTAAAAGATCAATTGACATACATTTACTTGTATATCTTTCCAATAGGAATGCCTTATAATTGACAATGTTTTTAAGGATTTCTTATAATATTTATTGAGATATCTGAGATGAAATTCCTAGAATGATGGTTGTGATATAACAGAAAAAATGGAGTAAATGTTAAGAAAATATTTCTTTCTGGATAACCTACATAAATCCAAGATCAGAAAGATTCTTTCCTATGAGGAGAAGACAAATTGGCTAATAACTGTGAGATGGAGAAGGGTTAACTTAGTAAAAATATACAGAGAAAACATCTTATTCTGGGTATGAAAGTATGAAAGAACATAGAAACACATGAGTGACCATGCTAGGGATGATTGGGTTAGTACACAGAAAAGAGGAGCATACACATAAAATGTGATCTTGGAGGTGAAGGAAAGAGCCAGCTAATTCAAAGAATATAGACCCTATAGGACAAAAAGTGGGAGGTAGTTTCACTTCTCCCTCTGCCCATTGAACTAGGATGTTATTGTCTTCCCTCTGTGCTCCTAGTTCTCAAGTCTTCAGACTGTGACTGCTGACTCTCAGGCTCTTAGCCCTTCAAACTATACCATCAATTTTTCTAATTTCCAGCTAACAGGTGGCAGATTATAGGACTTCTCTGCCTCTATAATCCCCTGAGAAAGAAGATTGCTTCCAAGTGGGTGGAAGCTGAGCCCACTTGCTTATCCCCCAGAATGTATTTTTGGCTGATATTATAACAAGTGACCCAAAGAGTCAACAGAATCTCAGCTGGTATGAATTTGAAGTCAAGGAGTACAGAGGATGTGTAGCACTGACAGCACCTGTACAACACCATACTAGAATGGTGGGCAGTGTGACTTTCAGTCATCCAGCCAGAGGAAAGGACCCAACAAAAAATGACCCATCAATTATCAAAACCAAATCACAACAAGAGAGCCCACATAAATAGCATAAAATGTACCACAAAAGTATCCAGTTTAGGATAAAAAGGAGGTTGTACTACTGAGTCCCACAGGTCTCTCACCATAGAAGGCCACCCCACAGAGACAGGGAGTCAATGCAGATCAATCTATTAAGCAGAAACAAACAGAAAGAGTCACCTATAATGGGAGGGCAAAGAAATAACCCCCAATCAAAAGGAAAGGAGAGATCTATAGAAAGAGTGCTATATGAAATTGAGACAAATAATCTATCAGACATAAAATTCAAAGTAATGGTTATAAAAATGCTCAAGGAACTCAGTGAGAAGTACAAGGAAATTTATGGGAGGTATGAGAAACTTAGTGGGATCTACATCAGCATGAAAAGGACATAGAAACTATGAATAAGAGCCAAAATAAAATGAATAATAAAATATCTGAAATTAAGAATACGAGATATTAAAATTAAGATATTGAAATTAGAAGTAACTAAAATTAGGTTGGATGAAGCAGAGGACTGAATCAACAAGTTGAAAGAAAGGGCAGAAAAAATGCTTCAGAGCCACAAAATGAAAAAAGGCTAAAAAAGAATGCAGATTGTTTAAGGGAGCTGCAGGGCAATAAGAAATGTAATGATATTCACATCAAGGATACCAGAAGTAGAAGAAAAAAGAGCAAGGAATAGAAAAACTGTTTGAAAAGTCATGAAAGATAGCTTCCCTAACTTGGTGAGGGAAAAAGTCAAACAAATCCTGAAAGCACATAAGGCCCCAGTCAAGATGAATCCAAAGAGACCCACTTCAAGATGTATCACAATTAAAATGGTAAAATTTAAACACAAAGAGAGAATCTTAAAGGCAACAGGAGACAAACAGAAAGTAACATACAAGGGCACTCCAATAAGAGTGTCAGCTGATTTCTCAACAGAAACACTACATGCCAGAAGGGAATGGCACAAAATATTCCAAGTAATAGAAAGCAAGAGCCTGTAACCATGACTATTCTACTCACCAAGGCTTTCACTTAAAATGGAAGGTGAGAAAAAGAGCTTCCTAAACAAACAAAAAAAAATTGTAAAGAGTACATCTCATGGCCAAGGTGGAGGAATAAGTGGACACACTGTGTCTCCTCATACAACTAAAATTATGGACAACAAAAATTTAGAAAGAAAAAGACAACCAATAAACAGAAAATTGAACTCTATGGAAGTTTGACACCATTCATCAAGACTGGTAAGAGGGGCAGAGTTGGTGGCTGTCAGAGAGGGGTTGTGGCAGGAAAAAGCAGCAGTTGGCAGATCTGGGGCATGTAGACATTAGCTAGCAGACCCCAGAGAGAGAGAGGCAACAAGCAGACCCAGTGAGGTGCGCAAGGTGGCCAGCAGACCACGATCACACTTTGTGCACAGATAAACTAGGTGAAGGGCAGTGAGACAGACCACACAACTCAGGGCTCCAGTGCAGGGAAATGAAGCCTAAAAGCACTGATTGAAAACATTTGTGGAGGTTTACATGCAGGGAGAGACCCCCCAGCCTCAAAGGAGAGTTCCTTGGAGAGACCCAGAACATCCTAGAATGTGCATAAGCCCACCCACCCTGGAACCAGCACCAGAAGGGCCCAGTTTGCTTGTGGGAAGCAGCAGAAGGGACTGAAATTTGAGGGAGAGCAGAGCAAGAGCCATTGTTCCCTATTTGTTCCTGTCCCCACATATAGCATTATAACCCACCCTGGCAAACACCTAAAACTCTGCCCCTCACTATGTAACAGGTGCAACCAAACAAAAAAATGGCTCAAATGCAAGAACAAATCAAAGCCCCAGAGCCAATACTTTTAAGCAACCAAGAGATAGCCAACCTTTCAGATGCACAGTTCAAGGCATTGGTGATCAGGACGCTCACAGAAGTGGCTGACTTTGGTTGCAAATTAGATGAAAAAATGAAGGCTACACTAAGTAAAATGAGGAAAAATGCACAGGAAAATGCACAGGGAACCAATAGTGATGAAAAGAAAACTGGGACTCAAATCAATCAAGTGGACAAGAAGAAAGAAACAAACAAACAGAGAAAAAGAAAGAAACAAGAATTCACAAAAATGAGTAGAGGCTTAGGAACCTCCAGGACATCTTTAAACGTTCCAACATTCGAGTTATAGAGGTACCAGAAGGGCAGAGGAACAGCAACAAGTGGAAAACTTATTTGAACAAATAATAAAGAACTTCCCCAATCTGGAAAAGGAAATACACTTCCAGGAAATCCAGGGAGCTCAGAGAGTTCCAAAGAAGTTGGACCCAAAGAGGAACACACCAAGGCACATCATAATTACACTACCCAAGATTAAAATGAAGGAGAGAATTCTAGAAGCAGCAAGAGGTAAGGGGACAGTCACCTACAAGGGAGTTCCCATCAGACTGTCAGTGGATTTCTCAAAAGAGACCTTGCAGGAAAGAAGGGGCTGAAAAGAAGTATTCAAAGTCATGAAAGGCAAGGATCTACATCCAAGATTGCTCTATCCAGCAAAGCTTTTATTTAGAATGGAAGGACAGATAAAGTGCTTCTCACATAAGGTCAAGTTCAAGCAGTTCATCATTGCAAAGCCCTTATATGAAATATTAAAGGGACTTATCTAAGAAAAAAAAGATAAACAATATGAACAGTAAAAAGACAGCAAACTCACAGTTATTAACAACCACACCTAAAACAAAAGCAAACCAAGCAAACAACTAGAACAGGAACAGAACCACAGAAATGAAGACCACATGGAGGGTTATCAACAGGGGAGTGAGGGGAGAAGAGAAGGGGAAAAGGTACAGAGAATAAGTAGCATAGATGTTAGGTAGAAAATAGACAGAGGGAGGGTAAGCATAGTATGGGAAATGTAGAAGCTAAAAAACTTATGACTCATGGACATGAATTAAAGGAGAGAATGTGCATGGGAGGGGTGTGCAGGGTGGAGGGGAATAAAGGGGTAAAATGTGACAAGTCTAATAGCATAATTAGTAAAATATATTTAAAAAACAGTACATCTGCACCAAACCAGCATTGCAAGGAATTCTAGAGGGACTGCTTTAAGATGATGAAGTCAAGGAACACCTATACAGGACCCATGGAGAAGGGCAATGGTGGGGAGGACTGAATGTGGGCTGGGGGGCTAGGCAGCACAGTGGAGAGCAATGGGGGAAAATGGGGACAACAATAATTGAACAACAATAAACAACAACAAAATAGATGAGGAAAAAGAGAGGAAAACAGGCACAAAGGGAAAAATGACAATGAATAAATATCTATGAATAATAATAACCTTAAATTTAAATGGTTTAAATGTTTCTGTCAAAAACCCAATAGCTGAATGGATAAGAAAACATGACCTGCATCTATGCTATTTACAAGGGACCCACCTCAAAACAAAAATCTACAGAGGCTGAAAGTGAAGGAAAAAGAAAGGGAGAGAGGGCCCAAATAAAATCAGAAATGAAAAAGAAGTACAAATGATAACATTGAAATACAAAGAAATACAAAGATTTCTTTGTAAGAAATTACTACAAACAACTATATGCCAGAACCTGGACAACCAGGGCAAAATGGATGAATTTCTAGAAACATACAGTCTTCTAACTCTGAATCAAGAAGAAGCAGAAAGCCTGAATAGACAAATAACAATGAGTGAAACTGAAGCAGTAATCAAAAATCTCTCAGCACACAAAAGCCCTGACTGGATGGCTTCACAGGCAAATTTTACCAAACATTTAAAGAACTAACTCCTATTCTTCTGAAACTATTCCAAAAAATTCAAGAAGCGGGAAGACTCTCAAACTCTTTTTATGAGGCCAATATTACCCTAATTTCAAAACCAGGTAAAGACACAAGAGAGAAAATTACAGGTCAATATAACTGATTCAAATAGATGCTGAAATCCTCAACAAAATATTGGCAATCTAAATCCAGCAATAAAAAGATCATACATTATGATCAAGTGGGATTCATCTCAGGGGTGCAAGGATGGTGTGATATTCACAAGTCAATAAACATAATATACCACATAAATAAAATGAAAGACAAAAGTCACATGATCATATCAATAGAGGCTGAAAAAGCACTTGATATAATTCAGCACCGCTTAAGATAAAAACACTCAGCACTTTGGGAATAGATGGAGCATGCCTCAACATAATAAAGGCCATATATGAGAGAGATATGGCCAACATTATACTCAACAGGCAAAAACTAAAAGCTTTCCCCTTAAGATGAGGAATAGGACGAGGGTGTCTGCTTTCACCACTCTAATTCAATATGGCACTGGAATTTCTAGCCATAACTATCAGACAAAAAAAAAGCATTCAAATTGGGAATGAAGAAGAAAAACAGTCATTATTTGCAGACGTCATGATACTGTACATAAAAACCCTACAGACTCCACCAAAAAAACCACTCTGCCTAATAAGTGAATTTGGCAAAGCAGCAGGATACACAGTCAATATTCAGAAATAGATGGCATTCTAGTACACAAACAATGAACTGTCAGAAAGAAAAATTAGGAAAAACATCCCTAATATAGCAACAAGAAAAATAAAGTACCTAGTAATAAATTTAACCAAGGATATAAGAAATCTATACTAAAAAAAAACCGTATCACACAGCAGAAAGAAGGGAGCTTCTACCCTTTGCAATAGAATGAATGGAACTGGAGAGAATTATGCTAAGTGAAATGAGCCAGGTGGTAACAGACAAGTACCTATAAGTGGAACCTAATCAACAAAACATACAAGCAAGCAAAATATAACCAGAGATATTGAAATTAAGAACAAACTGACAGTAACCAGAGGGGAAGTGGGAGGGGACAATGGGGGTAAAAGAGGAAGGATTTTGAGGAACAACTATAAAAGACACATGGACAAAACCAAGGAGGGGTGGGATCAGGGGATGGAGGTAGGGATGACTGGGTGGGAGGGATGTGGACAACTGCACTTGAACAACAATATAAGTAAATAAATAAGTAAATAATCTCAGTAAACACTTCTCCAAGGAGGACATACAGATGCCCATATATACATGAAGGAATGTTCAACATCACTGGCCATTATACAGATGCAAATTAAAACCTCAGTGAGCTATCAAATCACACCCATGAGAATGGTGATTCTTAATTAGTCACCAAAGAACAAATGTTGGTAAGGATGTGGAGGAAAGGGAACCCTTGTGCAGTGCTGATGGGAATGCAGATTGCTGCAGCCACTGTGGAAACCACTATGGAATGTCCTCAAAAAAATTAAAAATGGAACTGCCTTTTGACCCAGTGGTTCTGCTGCTGAGAATATGCCCTAAGAATCACCAAACTAATTCTAAAGAACTTATGCACCCCTATGTTCATAGCAATGCTATTTACAATAGCCAAGTGCTGGAACCAGCCTAAGTGCCCATCAGTAGATGAGTGGATCACAAAGCTGTTGTATCTTTACACAATGCAATATTACATAGCAGGAAGAAAGAAGAGGGAATTCTTCTCCTTTATAACAGCATGGATGGAACTACAGACCATTGTGCTAAGTGAAGTAAGCCAGTCAGTGAAAGACAAATACCATATGGTCTTACTTATAAGAAAAATCTAATGAACAAAATAAACTAATGAAAAAAATAGAGCCAGAGACATGGAATCGTGGAACAGACCAACAACTGGTACAGGGGAGGGGAAAGGGGGTAATGGTGGAATGAAGGGCAAGAGACTTGTCAGAGAAGGTATGAATGACTCATGGACATGGACCATTCCATGTGTGGAATATGACCAATGTGTGGATTTACTGTGATAGTGCAGGTGGGCTAGGCAGAGAAGGACAAAGGGAAAAAAACTGGGACAAGTGTAACAGAATGACAATTTTAAAAAGTACATATGTTCCAGAAAAAGTTGTTCCTTACATTAATTATTGAAGGGCTTTGTGTAGGAAGAATGTCATTGACATTTCATTTGTTAATGCTAACTCTGACTCATTGCAAGCAATGTATTAGGGGGAGAAAAAAGTTGTTCTTGGAGGGAGAATGATAAAGCTCTTGTAGTTGTTCAGTAAATAGATGGGGTAACTTAAAATACAGTGACAATGAAAATGAGAAAAGTTGTAAAGCAGGCTTATTGGCTAAATTTGTTGGTGAACTAGATATAGAGCACAAAAGGGGGAAAGCCACAGCTGGTCATTGACTGGGGTCAGAAGAAGGGGAAGGGGAAAAGTAACCATAAGGGTAAAAGTACCATTCTGGGTTGCCATCATTCTCTGACTGCCACATATCCTGATTCTTCCAAGAAGTCCTTACTTCAAGGGCATAAGAGAGTAAATGTAAACCCCAGAACAATGCCCCTCTGAGTATTTTGTGCTAGATGCAGGCACCACGCGTGGACACTTTGATGATGTAGATAATTTTTTAATATATGGATGTATTTTGTGGTAACCAGCCTTCACAGTTGCCCCCAAAGGTCCTCACCTCCTTGAATAACACATTTTTATCGTCCCTGTTACACTGAATGTGGGCTGGCACCTATGTGACCAATATAATGTGGAAGTGATGCTCTTATTCAACTAATATTTAGTAAACTTTTAGGCGTTTCAAGCTAAAAAGAAAGGAAGGACCTCATTACTCTTAAAAGAAATGAGGAGCCAATATTGAAATATTAATTGAGTCAGTGGGTGTAGATAAAAAAGGTAACATTTCATATTTAATCATGAGACAGTTTTAGTGAGGGTATATTTGCTGAGGAAGTATGTAAGATTTTGTGTGATTTTTTAATATGAACAATATTTGTTATCACTCTTGGTCCCATGTAGTGCTCTGTACATAGTAGGCACTCTAAATGTTGCATGGATGAATTTGACCATACAGACTTTTCTATATTGATCAATTAATCAGATATAGAATAAATGAAAAAGGAGAATTCTATTCTTCATTGAACATTGGGCTTTGCATACTGCACTTCACTCACTTATTGCCAGTGAAACCACAATTAGTTAGCCTTTATAGATGTCTCTGATTTCACACCTACATAGAATAAATGAAAATAGGCCTGTACTTCTGATCTTAGATGGATGACAGCTCCTTCTTAGAACAGCATTTATTCTGGAACTAGTCAAGTAGTTGCTCATATTTGGGCATAGATCATTCCTATCAGGCATTATTATGTTTTCCAAGGACTGTCATCTGTTGACATGACCTTTACCAAAAAGGACAAGAATAATAATGGCAGTCAGCATCTAGTGGGAGAATCAATAAAGGTATTATACTTACACATATATGCACATGCACACACACAGCATTTTAAAACTCTCACTAAAGGATTTAATTAACTAATGAGCCACTAATTTTCTACAAAGGCAAACTGAGAAAGCTAAACTGGTTTTCTTAGATGTATATTAAACTTAAGAGCTGGAGGAAATATGCTGGACCTGATTTAACCAGTTAGTTTTACTTTGGGAAATTAACACATTTTCTGCATTGTTAGTATAAAATTATGCTTCATAAAATAAGTTATAAAATGGACTAGGAACCTACAGTAGCAATGACTTGCAAATTTTAAGTGTTTGGAAAAATGATATAAGCAAAACTGTATCTATACTCTTCTTAAGCAGTTATTATTGATCTGCATAAAGAGAGTACTTTTTAAATCATAGGACATAAAAAATTAGAACTATTACCAGGACCAAGAAGGACAGAACAATCATATAAAAGGAAAAAGAAAAATTAGAATTATGGGGCAAGAAATAACAAGATGAGATGAACTTGAAAAATCTAATGTTAAAAGAATGGTTTAGAATACTCAGTTGGAGAGACAGAATTGAGAAGTTGCAAAAAAGAGAAAAGATCAGACATCACAATGGACAGTAAATTGAATGAGAACAATAAAGTGACATTACCAAATAATGCAAAGGTGTCATTGGCCTGCTTATGGAATAATAACACATTATGGAATCACAGGGGTGACCCCGCCCTGTGTGTGCTGAAAACCACATCCCACAGTTGCATTCTCTGTAGGACATGTGCAGACTATGAGTGACAAACCAGGAAAAAAAGATTAGCCAGCACACTAACTTTTAAAGGCATTTTAATTTTAGGGTATAAACACAGAATAATTTAGTATGGTGATTGCCAAAAGGAAGGGGGTAGGGGCAGGTAGAAGAGGGCAAAGGGAAAACAAATGGTGACAGAAGGAGACCAGACTATGGACAGTGAACACACAGTACAATGTACAGATGATGTATTACAGAATTACACTTTAAACATACTATTAATCAATTTAACTGAAATAAATTTAATAAAACATATTTGAAAATAATAAATACATACACAAATGAATGACAGCAGAATCTTGATACTTTTGAGGGTCTTGAGAAATCTCAAATATTAGGAAAGTCTATAACTTAGCCATATGATGCAATAGAGCAAGGCTTTCCCAGAGTTCATGTGCAAAGAGAAAGGCCATTCTGAGGTGCAGAAACATCCCCTTCCTCACTCACGAAGGACACACTCCCTAAATCGAGGGTTCATGATTCTAATTAGGGACTAAGTAAAGTGACAAATTACACATTACCATATGTTTTGCACTTTCGGGGTTATATACAGATAGTTTTAACTAGTACGTCTTCAAGTTTACATTAAAACTTTCTGATGTAATTATTAAAATACAAATTTCTAGGTTCAGGGACTCTGTATTGTAATAAGTACCCAAGATTATTAAAGTACAAGTAGCCATCAGCCTCCAAAAGGGGTTAATATTAAGTGTGTAATTCTAAGAGGATGCACTATATTTTTTAAAGATCCTATTTTATTTTACTTTTAGAGAGAGGGGTGGGAGGAAGAAAGAGAGATAAGGAAACATTGATTGGCTGCTTTTTGTGGACCACCTGGCCCACAACCCAGGCATGTGCCCTGACCCAGAATTGAACTGGTGACTATTCAGTTTACAGAACAACACACCCAACCCACTGAGCCACACCAGCCAGGGTGGGATACATTATATCTTGATCCAAAACAGTGAAAAGGAAGATACAGTGATTCCAAGGATAACAGATACTCAATTAAATTACATGTGAGCTGGAAAAAACCCTGAGTGGTATAATCAAAGCATCCCTAAAGGTTTTAGTGTGAATATATAAAAAAAAGAAAAGGACTGATGGTCTCTCAAGTTTTCTTCTATGTCAGGGTTTTCATAACAGTGGGGATTATAAGACAATTCAACTTTTTTAATGTTTTTAACTAAAAAGTAAAAATGCATCATAATCTAATATAGGAAAACTTCTTTAGCTGAAAAACAAGTAATTATAATTCTATGAATTGACTGGTAGGATTTTATTAATTACAAAACCAAACAGCCTAACTTCTCATTATTATTATGTCACAGTGCATAAACAAACACAGTTTTCACTGTGTTGACTATTAATGTTTTTAAACAATGTATCAGGTGGGCACCTAGATAAATGCCTCTATGTTTTGTGGATCCTCCAGTGGAACTGTTTCTGTTGTTAAAGAACATGAGATTAACTAATAGTGCCCTCAGCATTTCTGGTTTGTTTTTCAATAGCAGGCACAAATCTGTTCTAACTTGAGACTCAGTAGTAAACAAACAAGCTAACAACTACACTGAGGGAAAACACAAGAATGTATAATCTCAATAATTTTGCAGCAAATGTGATTAAATTACAGTTACAATCCAGCAAAATAAACCAGCCTGAAGTAGCAAAAACTAAAATAAAATAAAACAAGGCCCATATCGCCTGATATAATATTGAGAAGACTCACATTTCAGAGCTTGTAATTTAATTGAGGAAAAGCAATCTATACCTTTAAAACAACCTCACTTATGCTTCTGTTTTAGGAAATGCTCTCATTACAACACGACCTTAGATTGTGCTCTTCTACCTTTCACCTTTTAGAAATAATCCTACATGGGGATTTCCATTAGGTGTGTTTTTCCAAAGATGAAGGTGAATGTACCAGCTGACAGTGAAGCCTACCAAACCTAAAATCAACTCACTTTAAGTCTTATCTGTAGGTGCAGTCTTTCTCACTGCTCATCCTCAAAGCACGTACACTGATACCCACCACAAAGAATCAAAAGCAAGATCCCAATGTACTCATGCTAAAATACATGATGCTACCTCAGGTGATCTGGAGCAGCTGATGGATGGACAGGTCCAAGTCAGTAAGAAGAGGAAAAGTTTCAAACACCAAGTTAAGGTCAAAGGCAGAATCTGAGTTGTAAGAAAGTAAAGATGCTGGGTATCTTTCATTAACAGAGTAGCTTTATCATTTTACTTTGTCACCCCTTAGGAATTATGGGTGTCAGAGGTAGAAGAACAAACTAAATTATCTGACTCCAGTTGAAGGACAACTTGTTAGATACAGTATTCTCCCAGGGAAGAGGCCTGATCATAAGGTTACTTATCATTCTTGTCTACACTGTAGAAATGAGAATCTGTGTTACTTCAATGCTTCCCCAGAGCACATGTTAGAATTAAAAAAGATGTCTGTGGTTAACCTGGCATACAACCTCAGTGACTAAATTTTTCTTTTAATGTTGGACTAGCAGGATGTCTTAGCTGACTCAGTTTAGGGTCAAGATATTTAATGGGAATTAAATGGTAAATCTGCTCTGAGTTGCCTTAAGGGTCTTTGAGGAATTTAACGAAAGGAAGGTGAATAGAAAAGTCAGAATCTAGCCTTGCTCGTGTGGCAAGGCTCATTTTTAAAACAATACCATTTTATTCTTTTTTTCAGATTCTCATTTAAAAGTATTACTCAAACTAGAAGACAAATAATAAAACACAACAAGGTTAAAATTAGTCTATGCATGGGAAATAGATCAAATTGAAAAAAACAGACAGCTATGGTCAAGTATACAATCCAAATATCAAACAACTTTAAAGAATCAAACAAGGTCTTTTATCCGAATTATTAGAATAACTCTAAGCAATAATTGTCCCATAACAGAAACTCAGAACTTTCATAAAAGAATAATTTTAATTAGTCAACATTAAACATTAAAGTGTTCTGTCAATCTTATGACTGCAGATCAGAAACCAGAAGCAGAAAGACATTTTCTATGCATTTCAGGAGAGACTATGGGAAATCACAAAGAAAGCATTGCTCTGGGCTGCTTCTTAGCTGGTTGAGCTCAGGTAAGTTCCTAAGATTTTTTTTTGTCTTAAGGTAGAAATTATAAGCACTACCTACATACCTTTAGACTAATGCCATGAAGGTATAAGAGAAAATTAAGTATATAAAATGTTACAAACCTGAAAAGTGCTACACAAATATAAGTTATTGCTGCTTATCTGAGGAAACATTATTGCTTTCTGTGCTCTGCTGAGCTCTGGCTATTGCTTTCCACAATAATACGTAGTGATCTGGCTCCTGCAATATCTTTATTCTTCTAGACATCACCCTTAGTCTGTACACACAAGAAAATGCCATCCTTGTTAGCACTCCTTCACAAGCTAATTAAGCATAACAGGCAAAAATATATTAGCAGGTGTATATGGTTGGCTTAGTTTCTCTTAGAAAGTGCTCTTGTGAGTGTCTCATTCGTGGCTGGACTCCAATGTACACAGACCTAAATGTGGAGCGGGGTCCCCTTCCAGCCCTTAACTCTACCAATTAAATTTTCTGTGCTCCATAGTCACAGACTTCTCTCCTGATCCTAGGCCAACCATTGCAAGTTGATTGGCCAGAATCCAGACATCCTAGAAGACAGATGCTAGGAAGTTCAGATTCCATGAGGAAAAAAGAAATATTAGAGAATCACTTTTAATATCTGTAGTAACTCCAACATCTTGAACGCCTACTGTTGACCAGTCGCTGTGACAATACTTTTACACATGATGCAGGATAATAATATAAAGTATGAATTTAGTTGTTTTCTTACCCTAGATTCTTCCTCTTTTAATGCCCACTCTCCCTAAACTTCATTCAAGGCTCAGGATAGAATTTCTTGTTTGTTTTCTCCTAAGAAGTTTGGGGAAGAGTAATTTGTGTTCAGAATTTCCATGTCTACTGAGGAAATACTGCTGGGTGCTCCCAAGAGGAACAAGGGAAAGGGTATTTCTCATCTAGTAGAAGGGGGACAGTCTCTGTATCATTATGGTAAAATATTTGTTTGGCTTGAGTAAGAA
This sequence comes from Artibeus jamaicensis, assembly GCF_021234435.1. Taxonomy (NCBI): domain Eukaryota; kingdom Metazoa; phylum Chordata; class Mammalia; order Chiroptera; family Phyllostomidae; genus Artibeus; species Artibeus jamaicensis. Next base: position 62,262,556 of record NW_026522030.1, read on the forward strand.
ACGAAGGAAGACAGAAAATTCTATGGGTCCCAAGAGCAGAGAAAACCTATCCCCTGGTTTTCGGCAACGAAGGCACGAGGACTGCAGAAAGTGGCTTGCAGGGCGTAGGCATCTAGGGAACTTCAGCAAATAAATACTCTGTACTCAAGCTGGGTGACAGAGAAAAAATCAGAGAGCCTCGGGGAGCCTAGGATCTGAAGGGGCCACATGCTGAGGATGAATCCAAGACCAGCTAGGTAAACCGATGACCTCAGACAAGACTCCAAGACTCTCACCAATATCTAACAGCCAAAATCTTAACCACTGGATACTATCCTCCTGCAGGGGATCTTGTTTCTCAGAGAAAGTGAGAAAACAATTGCAGATACAAATTAAATTGAATTTTTATCTTTATATCTCTAACTCAACAGAAGAAGCGTTCAGTCACAATTAATGAGTTAAAGAAAATGAAGACAGCTTGTTTTCTTCCAGACCTGGATTTATGAGTCTAGATTGATTCACACTACATATTTAATGCTTCAATTAATCCCTATAACAGCATTACAAAGCAAGAATTACATTCTCCTTTTTTACAGGTAAGAAAACCTGAGGAGAGGAATTTAAGTAGCTTCTCAAGACAGCACAGCTCATTTACGATGGTGTCGGACTTCAGCCCTAAGTCTCTGTGACTCCCAAGCTCTCTCCTCGCTATCCTGCAGTGCCCATTCCCTGAGGGTGAGTGTACTGGCTGAAACTCAGTGTCCCCAATTATATTACTGACACTTAAAGTAATATGAACCTGAACGCCCTGTTGCCCCTTCATATTTGCACAAAGGCAAATATATCTATATCTTTATGTTGCACAAAGGCAACATAAAAAGTGATTTTTGATTTTTTGGACACAAAGGTCACCCTTATTGAACAATGTATTTCATAAACCTTTGTGCTTGCCTTTCATAGCTGCTATTACAATTTTTGAAGAGTAACTACATTATTCACAGGCATTTAACAACATAGATTCCCCACATGTTTTTTTTTCTTGTTGGTGGTTCATAAAGGACAGATACTGTGAAGGGTAAAGATCCATCAGAAGTCATTAAGTAATTTTCTGAAGACCAGGGACTTGGCTGGTCTGAAGAAAACTGTGTCAAGCCCCAGAAGTAGAGGAGGCAACTTAGAACAATTCTTGGTCACTCCCTGGAGTGCTACACACAGAAGGAGCAGGATGGCACCAGAAGGCCAGAGAAGGAGCTGCCAGCGGAGACTGGCACTTGTGCACCAACACCAACGGGGAACCAGCTGCAGGACCTTGTGCCAGCTGGAAAAGTGGCGCCCTGTGAAAGGAAAGAGATGCAGTCTTGTGGGGATACAAATAACAGTTTCTGAAGTGCACCAGGAAGGCTGAAGTGTGGATAGGGTGCTAGAATCAGACATAGGGCAATAATGCAATCAAGCCAAATGTAAGGCAAAAAAGAATGAAGGAGGGAGAAAGGGAATGAAGGAAAAGATATCAGCCTTGATGGACAAAGAAAACCAGCCAGTTAGCAAAGTGCTGAAAGGAAGACTAGTTTAGTTCATTTTGTGTCAATTATATGAAACTACCAGGTAAAGAAAGAAAATGTAGTGGAGGAATACAATCACTATATAAGGAAGGGAAAGATAGTACAAAAATAACATGGATGAAGTACCATAGTTGAAGTTATTTTTAAGGTGCCAGACTCATCGTAGGTGCACAGTAAATTTTGGCTACTATTAAAATTGCCATTGATACTATTTTTTTTAGCTGGTTAATTCCTAGTCCCAATTATATTGTTAATAAATATCTGTCAGTATCCTGGTGCCAGATGAGGTTGCAATGAAGGATTTTCATTCTACTTCTAAACTTCAGACAGATTTTCCTGCTCAAAGTGATGCAGAGCATGTAGATTGTATACAAACACCTTGAGATCAGTCAGGATCCATTACCATTATGTATCCCAAGGCAGAATTTCCCATTGGCACTTGCAGGCATCTCATTGATGTCCAGATAAAAGTTTCTTTTTTTCTACTATCCCTTAGCTGAGTAAAAACATGGTCTTTACTCTTTCATTCCTACAATGCTTATTTACACTAAAAGGTTTGTGCAAAATACTACGAGGAGGTTGTTGATCAAATGTTTGTAATTACATTTTCCAGAATTTGCAAGAAATTGAGTGATTTCCTTTTAATTCAGGAATAGCTAACTTCTCTCCATTATGAATTGCCAGCTCCTCAGAGAAGCCTCCCCAGCCAATCAACCTAAATTTAATTTTCCCTATCAATCTCTCTATCAATGCCTTGGGCACAGTTTTTAAAATACTTATCAAAATTAGTTCTAAAAATATGTATGCTATTTTATTTGCTTGCCTGTTTACTGGTATTTGTCTTTAGTACCCACTACAATATAAATTCTGTGAGGACAGAAACCATACTGGTATTCTTGCACATTCAAAAATGTTTACTTAACACGTACTAGGTTCCAGGTATTGTTTCTAGGTACTTGGATACAGCAGTGAACTGACATTTTAGTAGTGGAAACAAACAGCAAAAAATAAAAATGGAAAAAGAAGATTGCAATGTTATGAAGAATATAGCAGTATGAGGTTATATAGAGTGTTTGGGGCTGCAGCAAGGAGTGTTTTGCTGGGCTGGATGAAGTCAAAGCTAAACCAGAGGTCTCCATTGTACACAGGCCCATGATAACAAGTGGAGGAAGAGGGCACAGAAAGTGTCCTCCAAGTGTTCAGGTAGAGGACACGGAAAGTGCAAAGACCATGGGCTTGGGATCAGCTTGGAGAGTTCATAGAACAGCAATTGGGCATTGTAGGCACAGCAAAATGAACAGGAGGATAAAAGAAAGAAATGAGATTGGAATAATTACGGAGAACTATGAGGCCATGTGGGAAAGGCAAGGCTGTTCATTTTATTCTGCATGAGGTGGGAACAAAATTTAAGGGTTTTGAGCTGAGAGTGACAGGAGCTGACTTATGTTTTAAAAGGACTGCATTTGCCTGTTGTATGGAGAAAAGCCTAGAAAGGTTGCTCAAAGGAGAACAGTGAGAGGGTAATGCAGTAGTTTAAGAAAAAGATCATGATGGTATACAGGGACTTGATGGAATAGAACACGATGAATTACAGAGATTTCTACAGAGGTGAAGGAGACAGGTCACATGCTAAACGTATTTTAAAAGTGAAGATGATTGGATTTGCAGAGAGATTGGGTGAGGAATGGCAAATGAAAGATATTAAAGATGACTCCAAATATTTTGACATGAACAGTTTGAAGACTAGAGTTGGACTGATCAAAATAATAAATAGTTGGAGAGAAGAAAGATTTGAAGGTAGAAATTAAGAGTTCAATCTGAGTAAATTTTCAGCTGTGGAAATGACAAGTAAACAGTTTAAAAAGTTAACAAGTTTTGACTCCATTTGTATTTTGTTTGCTTGTTTATTTTTAAAGAACAAACTGGCAGTAACCACAAGGGATGGGAGAGATGGATAATGGGGGAATGTAGGGAAAGGTCCATCAAGGAACATGTGTAAAAGACACATGGACAAAACCAAAGGGGGTGGGTTCGAGGTGGGGAGGTGTGGATGAGTGGGGTGGGGGACCAAGGTGCAGTGTAGATGGAGATAGCTGTACTTGAACAACATCAAAAATAAACAAACAAACAAATAAATAAATATTTTAGACTTTGGGAAAAAGTTGTTTTGATGCTGGGGAAATATATTTGGAAGTTATTACAGATGGCATTTAAATTTTTTGGAGTAGCTGGATTCACCGATGAGGAAAACAAAGTAAAGGTCTGAGGACTGACTTAATATTGACTGCTGGGGAAGATGCAGTGGAAAGAGCAGAAAAGACTGAGAGGCACCCACCTTTGAGGTCAGAGGAAGCCAGAACATGAGTCTTAAAAATTAAGGGTCTGCTGCTAGGACTCGATTAACAAACATGAGAGCTGAGAAGGAAGTGCTGGGTTTGGCAACATGGCAGTGCCTAATAAGCTTGACCTGAGCCATTCTTCAGAAACTTGGGGATGAATGCTTGAATGGACCAATTTGGAAGGAACAGAAGTGGAGTAAAGATGACCCTTTGAAGAAATTTTGCTCTCTAAAAAGCACTAGAGAAATGGAGAGTGATGTGAGGTCATAGGGACATGTTTTGTAAGCAAGGTCCCACTATGTTAAAAGGGGTAAGAAAGTTTACCAGAGGGAAGAAAAGTAATGGTGGCCAATTAAAGGAGCCAAGTCCAAGAGCAGGAGAATAGGGTGGGACACAGTGTCTAAGGGAAGTGCGAGACTGTGGATGGGAGCTAGGACAGCTCTTCCCTGTAAAGGGAGAAAGGGGAGAGGTTTGTGAACAGATTCACCAATATTGGTAGATTTGGTGTATGAGCATGTAAAAAAACATCCTCCAATTACTTGGCTGAGTTTTCAGCATGTATCACAGTACCTGGCACTGTATGTTCAAAAACTTATTGTATGGATGGGTATACATTATTAAATATGCTTCCAGAAAATTTTCTTAGAATAATACTCTGTCTAGGGTATCTCCATAAATTTTAGTTTAAACCTACACTATAAATCTGGAAGAGAATGAGAGGAAAAGTGAAATGTTTTTCAAATGTGCTTTAAGGCTTTGCTACATAAACTCCACCCCTTGTCTTTCCTTCTAAAACAAAGATGTGGATAGAAAGGTATGGCATGTTGTACTTTTTTATAGAAATAATTAGACATCTGTGACTCCTCTTACCCTCTCATAATATCTGTTGGATATAACTCTTGGCTTTCTCATTTTGGCTACATTCCCAGAATCATATGTACAGTGTTTTCTTGAAATATGAAAAGGAACCTACATTTTAAGTTCTTTGTCTTTTTGTCTGAAAAGCAGCTTATTCTTTTCCTATTGAGATTGTGTTTTGGATGGGCTTTTCTCTTCCTTCACTATTTAAGTTAAGACTTGGAAGCTGCAAATTACATGACAGCCAAGGACATTATGGTGGCCAATAGATACACACACCAATAAGGAAAATAAAACTGGCCAAAATGTATTTTTAATGTGAATTAATGGGAAGAGAGAGAATCCACTGTTCACTAAGATTCCACTAGGTATTAGGTTCTCTGAATATATTATTTATATTTAATCACATCACATACACATGCACACACACACACTTGGAAAGTAGATATTATCCACTTGTTACAAAGAATGAAACAAAATTCAAGGTTAAAAACAAAACAATACACTTCTTAATTTTTTGAGTATATTATTGTGTACTTGATAGTTTGCTAAGTAGTTTATATGCATCATCGGCTTTAATTTTAGAATAACCCCAGAAGGTATTTATTTTTACCTCATCTTAGGAAATGAGAAGCTGACACATCAAGAGGTTTAATCATTTTCTGAAGTTATCACAACTAAGAGGGGCTCAATCCTAAAACTGATGGTATTGAACAACATGCCATTCCTGTCACACAATATGGTTCCTCAAAGGAGGCAGAAATGCCAGGGAATTGAACAGAGCATGAAGAGAAATAAAAATGTAATTACTGAATATATTTTGATAAATAGCATCAATGGTCCAACAGTTTTGTTAGTTATACTTACTAGCTAAGTCACAATCAGTTATATCTAGTTGCACTGCTTCAAAGATGAAGAGGAACTTTTATTTTCAAATATATCTCCATCCTTTCTGAGTTGAAAATCAGCATGGTCTAGATTCTTAAAACTCAATCCAAGAAGAGAACATCTTTCTTTTCTTTTTAATACCTTAACAAGCAGCCAGCAAGATTATAACAATGTAAAGGAAGCCTTGCATATCATGTAAAAGTGTATATGTGTTTATGTATACATAATTTTTAAGAGTAATTTCTCCACAGATGAACAGGGAGACATAGTAATGAAGAACAGTGTTTATGTATTTATTAATTCTTACCTGCAGATATATTTATTGATTTGAGGGAGACAGACAGACAGACACATCAATTGTTTGCCTCCCATACATGCCCTAACTGGGGATCAAACCCACAACCTTTTGGTGTATGGAACAATGTTCCAACAGCCTGAGCCACCCAGTTAGAGCTAAGAAGAGTCTTTAAAATCAGAACTGAGTTTCCACCCTGCCTCACCACTTGCTGGGTATGAGACTTGCACAAATTACTTAGCCTAACCCTTGCTGTCTTCATCAGTGATGAAGGGATGATACATTATTGTTTACCTCACACAATTACTGAGAATAACATTGAAATAATGCAGTTAGCACAGTAGCTAACATAGAAAATGTGCTTGATAAATTGTTTCTACTCCAAATACTATATAAAAGTACATAGTGAAGCACTAATGGTCACTTTATAACCTGTGATAAGCATGAGGATTGACCTCAAATAATGTGCTAGTTTTTAAAAAGGCTCTAATGATTAAGCCTAATGCAGATAAATCATAGCATACACCATATGATTAAACTGCACCAACTGTTTAATTGCATCTCAGGTGCAAGGTGCTTGTTACAGTTTCTGCCTCTGCTGCAAGAAAAAGCTTGTTTGTTCTATAAGCCCAAGAAATCAAGATGTTTAAATATAGCCAAGACTGCAAACAAGGTTGGAATACTCTTTCTTCTTTTTTCTTTTCTTTTCTTTTCCTTTCTTTCTCTCTTTCTTTCTCTTTCTTTCTCTCTTTCTCTTTCTTTCTTTCTTTCTTTCTTTCTTTCTTTCTTTCTTTCTTTCTTTCTTTCTTTCTTTCTTTCTTTCTTTCTTTCTTTCTTTCTTTCTTTCTTTCTTTCTTTCTTTCTTTCTTTCTTCTTTCTCTCCAGATATATGTGTGTGTTTGTATGTGTGTGTGTGAAATGTTTCTATCTATATATGAAATTTTTCAACCAATAATTTTCTAAAATTATTTGAATAGAGAATTTTAAAAAAGAAACTTCTAAAAAGTTTTTTTAAACCCAGGTTAATTTTAGCTTTGCTAACAAGTTCAAAGAGGTCCTGCAACTCCCTAGGTTGTAAGACCAATTACTACAACTATTCATTTAAAAGAGAAATCTATACCAACGATCATGTCATTACTATATATAATTTTGCTGAGCAAGAAACCTGGAGGAAATGACTATTCTCTCAGAGCTTTATCTCTAATATCATGATACCTCCACAAATACAAATGCTGGCCAATATTTCATGTTCTCACTCAAAGTAACCTCCTTCATAAAATTTACCTGAAGCTTCACCTAGATATAAAATGGTTCTGCTTTTACAAACTTATATGATATTTTATTCTATCTGTCTGTCTGTCTCTATCTCTATCTCTGTCACTCACACTATAAATATTTCTTAAGGGCAAGGACTATCTTTTTTATGCTTCCCCCACAACACACACACACACACACACATCTTAACACAAACTTCTGGACAAGAATGAATTCTTTCCTACATTTCTATTGAGGATTTACTGAGTTCTATACACCAACATCATAATTCAGTATGTCGTACCGAGTAAATCTTAATTCACAAATCTCTTTACCAAGGCTTTAGCTCATTCAATTCTCAAAACTACCCTAATTAGGTCCTGATATGATACCCATTTTGTAAGTTACAAGGCTGGGGCTTAGAAAATGTGAGCCATGGACTTGAGGTCCCAGAGTGGCGATGTCTTTCTTGGTCTTTCTCACTCCAGAGCTCAGGCTCTTGATCACTATTCAGGCACTTGATAAATGCCCACTCCATGAACAAACAAAGAAAATTCAAGGACTAAGTTCTGTATTGCTCTTCTACAACTCTTTGATGAGATGTAGGCAGCTAATCATTTTTATTTATCTTTTACTTTTTTATTTTTAATATTTTAATGTTTATGCTATTATAGTTGACCTAATTTTCCCACTTCATGCCCCTCCACTCAGCCTGTCCCCCATTTCCATAGTCAGTCCTCACACTTGTCCATGTCCATGTGTCCTTCAAATGTGTTCCCTGATTAATCCTCTCACCTTCTTTCAATCAGTCCCCACTTTCCTCCTCCCCTCTTATAGCTGTTAGTCTGTTCCATAATTCTATACCTCTGGTTCTATTTCTTCTAATTAGTTTAGGGTTTTTTTCCCATTAGATTCTACTTATAAATGAGATCATATGATATTTGACTAGCTTGTTTCATTTAGCATAAGAGTCTCCAGTTCCATCCATGCTGTTGCAAAAGGTAGGAATTCCTTTTCTTCTTCTGTCTAGTATTCCATTATGTAAATATGCCATAGTTTTGTTGTTTTTTTTTACTCCCTCACCTACTGTTGAGCACTTATGCTGTTTCCAAATTGTGGCTATTATAAATAGCACTGCCATGAACACAAGGATGCATACATTCCTTTGAATTGGTATTTTCAGATTCTTAGGGTATGTTTCCAGCAGTAAGATCAGAGGTCAAAAGGCAGTTTCACTTTTAAGTTTTTGAGAAAATTCCATTCTGTTTTCCACAGTGGCTGCACCAGTCTGTATTCCCACCAACAGTGCACTAGGGCTCCCTTTTCTCTACATCCTCTTCAAAATTTGTTGTTTGTTAATGTGTTAATAACTGCCAGTCTGACAGGTGTGAGATGATATCTCGTGTGGTTTTAATTTGCATCTCTCCGATGGTGGGTAATGTTAAGCATTTTTCATAGATCAGTAGTCATATTTTTTAGAAGACCAAGAAATTCCTTACATAAAAAGAGTAGACAAAGACTAATACTTAAATATTTCTTCATCCTTTGAATCACTCAGATATCCATACAGAATACATCCTGGGTTCTGAAGAGATCATTTAAGTTAATTCTCAGTGACTTGTAAACTGTTGGTTACTTAGATTTAATAAGTTATAAAGACTTAGTTCTGTGTTTAAAGTTTCAACATAAAGGAAGAGTTTTTGGCAGTTCCTTTGGATAGTCAGACCATTTATACAAGCAATTAACTTTTATTTACTGCTAATAATACTGCATTGCATATTTCATGTCTGCTGTGAGAGTAGATGTTAAATGTTCTCAACACACACAACATTCAAAAGGGTGGTGACTGTGGGGTGACAGATGTGTTAACTAGCCCAAAGTAGTAATCATTTTAGAATGTACATTTATATAAAACTGTCATGTTGTATACCTTAAACATATACAATTTTATTTGTAAATTATACCTCAGTAAGTGTGGAAAAAATTAACCTCCACTTTCAGTTGCACTTCAAAAGTGGTGAAAGCAATAATTTGAAACATTTCCTAATAATTACTAATCCTTATATAAAATCCATATTATGAATAGTTGCTACTGCTCACTGATAGTATAGGATAAAAATTTGAACCAGATTGAAGAATTAAAAATAAAAGAATGGATATAAACCTTGAGCAAAAAGTCTGTTGCAAAGAGGGTGAATATATCCATTTAAAATTCTTCCCAAGTACAGTGTACTCTAAAGTATTTATTCATGCTGGGCTCTTAAGTGGGAATTTGATGAACCAACATTGTAGTTCCTGGAACTGTGGATTAAATAGAGAAAAAGACAACACATTCCTATTAACACTACCTGAGCTTATCTTATCTTAAAAATCAGGATTCATACTCTGTAACATGTGAAAAGATTGGCTTTATATGAACAGGAAATTGAAAGTGAGAAGGTTATTTTATACACATGTTTATCTCTTTGAAGGTGTGTATGAAAGGTTAACATATGCAAAAATCCATATATTGCTAGTAGTATGCATAATATTATATAATATTTATTTTAAGTCAAGCAAAGTCAGTTGCTTGAGAGAGAGAAGTTTAATGTTTTAATATTTTTTATGTATGTTTCAATTTCATTATTTTCTTTTTAGGGTCCCTGAATATACCTAAAAAAGGAGTATTTTATAACAATTCTTACTGTTACATGAGTGACAAGATTACCACCCTAGCAGCATGCCAGAAAGTGAGAAAAAATTTAAGTACAGAAACTACTGTCTACAAGATGTGTTTCCTAAAAAGTTTAGTGCATATCAGTTCTATTTTAGATGCTATGGGACAGCTCATTGTTTATAGGAGGCTATTATAATTGCATCATTTTTTGTTTATGAAATAATACCATCGTGCTCAAATTACTGCAGAAAAAAAGTAGTTTATGGAGAGAACACTTGTAAACAAACAAACAAAAAAGAATCCTATCTCCAGGGGTTAAAGAACTGGACAACTCCAGAGCCCAAAGTTCTTCTCCCTCTTTTTCCTCCCCTCCTCTTTTTTTCTCTATTCTTCTCATCTTCCTTCTCCTTCTGTCTTTCTCTTTCTCCCACTCACTGTTCAATAATCTATGGTCAAGAGCACTGGGTTACACAGTGCATTTCCTGATCAACATACATGGCTAGTATGGAGAGTGTCTGCAGATACTTCAAATGGAAAGGGCAATCTAAAGAATGTCATCCATGCCTGGTAAGCACTATTACTGTAAGTACATCAAAAGTAACCTCACTATAGCATTATTAATCCACCATTTATACAACTATTACCAAGCCTGGTATTTAAAAATATGTGTCAATGACATATTTCACAGATATAGAATAAACATTTCAAAAATTTACATGGAACCATAAACAACCCAAAATAGCTGCAGCAATTTTGAGAAAGAAGAACAAAGTAGGAGGGATCACAATACCTGATATCAAACTGTATTACAAGGTCACTGTAATCAAAACAGCCTGGCACTGGCATAAAAACAGGCACATAGACCAATGGAACAGAACAGAGAGCCTAGAAATAAACCCAAGTCTCTATGGTCAATTAATATTCAACAAAGGGGGCAGTAACATACAATGGAGTAAAAATAGCCTCTACAACAAATGGTGTTGGGAGACCTGGACAGCTACATGAAAAAAAAATTAAACTCATCACCAACTTATACCATACACAAAAATAAATTTGAGGTGGATAAAATATAAGTTATGACACCATATAAGTCCTAGAGAAAAACATGGGCAGGAAAATCTCAGATATTCCACACAATATTTTCACTGATATATCCCTTAGAATAAGGGACATAAAGGAAAGAATAAACAAATGGTACTTAATCAAAATAAAAAGCTTCTGCACGGCTAAAGCAAATAGTATTAAAATGAAAAGAGAACCAACCATGTGGGAAAACATATCTGCCAATGATTCCTAGGACAAAGGTTTGACTCTAAAATATATAAATAACTCACATGACTCCACTCCAGGAAACAAACAACCCAATTAAAAAATGGGCAAAAGATCTGAACAGACTCTTCTCCAAGGAAGACATACAGAGGGCCCAGAGACATATGAGAAGATGCTCAGCATCACTAGTAATCAGAGAAATGTAGATTAAAACCACAATGAGATACCACCTCACACTGGTCAGAATGGCCAACAGAAACAAATCAACAAACAAGTGTTGGAGAGGTTGTGGAGAAAAGGGAACACTAGTGTGCTGTTGGTGGGAATGATGACTGGTGCAGCCACTGTGGAAAACAGTAAGGAATTTCCTCAGAAAACTAAAAATGGAACTGCTTTTGATCCGGCAATTCCACTGCTGGAATTATATCCTAAGAACCCTGAAACACCAATCTCTAAAAACCATGAACCCCAATGTTCACAGCAGCACGATTTACTATAGCCAAGTGCTGGAAGCAACCTAAGCACCTGTCAGTAAATGGATGGACATTTACACAATGGAATACTACACAGCAGAAAGAAGGAGGTCCTACCCTTCACAACAGCATGGATGGAACTGGAGAGAATTATGCTAAGTGAAATAAGCCAGGTGGTGAAAGACAAATACTATATAATCTCACCTTTAAGTGGAACCTAATCAACAAAACACACAAGCAAGTAAAATATAGCTGGAGATATTGAAATTAGGAAAAATCTGACAGTAACCAAAGGGGAGGTGGGAGGGGATAACGAGGGGAAAAGGAGAAGGGTTTTCAGGAACCACTATAAAGGACACATGGACAAAACCAAGTCAGGGTTGGATTCAGGGCAGAAAGATGGGGATGGCTGGGGTAGTGGGGGAGTGGTGGGGGGTAAATGCAGACAATTGTACTTGAACAACAATAAAATAAAAATATATATGTGTCTCCCAAACAATCTGAAAGCTATAAGAATTTAATTTAAAAAATTAATCTCATGTATGACTTAATAACTAGGTTTGTGAGGTTGTTAACCTGATTCTAGCTCAAAGCAAAGGATCTTGGGCCATTTTACTAGCATGTTCAACTATCTCAGATAAATGTGCCAGTTTTTAAGCTTTTGAAGATATTGAGGAGGCTGTATAGTTCTAAAATCTACCTCAAATACTGCATTTGGAAATACTGAGGATTGAAAATGATAAACTAAATTTCAAAATTCATCTAACAATGGGATTCTTTTGCAGGAAAAGTGTGAGATAGTAAATGTTTTAATGCCAAGAAAAAGTGTTGCTGTGGTCTGTGCTAATCTGTGTTTCATCTCAAGACAAAAAGGAGAAAGGAATCACACCTGAGAAAGCTATGAAGCATCCTGAGATAGAAGGTTGTTAGAGTACTCATAACTGATGAAGATGTCTCCTGTACAAGTCTTTTATATGTTATTGGTGCAGAACAACTAAACCAGCAGGAAAATAGGTATTATTTCATGAAAGATAGGTGGACATTTTTTAAGGTTTAGCTCAAGCTCTGTATAATATCAAAAACTTACATTATTTTTTTTGTAAAATATCCCGTGGCAATATATGTGAGGATTGCCCAAGGCTTTTAAAATTTTTTCTTTTGAGATTTTAATACAGCAACTGGAAGATTTCGTGATTTCCCAGGCGCCTATAGACTCTAAATTTCTAATTACTATGAATGTGTAAAAAGGATGTACCTTTAATTTGACAAATGCTGTATGTGCCCAAATTTGGATTAGTGCTGGGGATAGAATAAAAAACGTGGCCAAAAGGGAATTTCTGCTAAAGCACAGTAACAATAACCATGAATGAGTCCTATACTGGAGGAAAAAACAAAGTACTATAATGGTCAGTATTGTCAAAAATTACTTCTGTCTTTCCTCTCAATCACATGATAAAGTACACATCCTACCCTGTTAAAGTTCATTGTGGCTATATGAATTATTTTCAGCGATGATATGGAGGCAATTTGAATCACTTCTAGCTAACATCTTTAGAAACCAGGATGTGAGTTACCCTGTTTTTATTTTCCTTGTCCATGGTCTCTGACATCACTCCCAAGGATGCCTGATCTGGAAACCTGGGTTCTGAAGAGAAGAGGGCGATACAACACAGGGCTCTCAGCAGACCTGTGATAAATATAGAACATTCGTAAGAAATGCCCATCTAATGTGCTAAACTTCTGAGATCTGGGGTTTGTTCATTTACTACATCATAACCCAATCTATCCAGATTTGTGTGGGTGCTGTGTGGGGTATAGAGAAAGTATGCCTAATCCAAACTGAGGGGGCAAGAAATGTTTCATTGTACATTACACACACCGGTACAAGTTATACCTACTCCATTGTAAACTAGGTGAACACAGCACTTTGCACAGAGTATCTGTCCAGTAAACACTCGTTTAACTTGCATAGGCCAAAACTAAAAGTGTAGCTCTAGCAATTCAACTTCACTACTGTTGTCAGGGCCTGTTAACCAGAATACCGGTTCTAGACAAACCCTGCCTAGCTCAGTTACACCACACCAGTGGGGAAATTCATGTGAAGTTTCTTATTTCAGTGGTATCAGAGCCTTCATCAGCTAAAGTGGGATGATAATAATTACATGAAAATACTTGTTTTTCCCCTGCATCTTTATTTATTTATATTTTTTTACATAATTATTTTTCGATTACAGTATTCTGTCTTTTACTCCCATCCCAGCCCACCGCCCCCCATGATCAAATACTTGTTTTTGATCAAAGTAGGTAATCAACAAAATGCTATTTTTCTCCTAGATTCATTGTCTGCTCCTTATTTTTACATTCCAGTGTTGATGAACTCTAAACTAGATGTGGAAACCAAGATGCTAATTTGCTTCTACAGTCTTGAAACACAAGACTTTTAAAAATGGAAAACATGATCACCTGTCATAAAATTGACACGCATCCAATACCTGTCCCTTAAAATAAATTACAATTGATGCAATATTGGTAAAATAAAATATTATGTTGCAAATTTGACTTCAAAGTTACCTTTAGATTTTTCATTCTGAAATTACCAAGTGCTGTACTTGAAATTTCTAAATTTGTTGTTTCCCTTTTATTAATATTACAAATTTCTGAATAGTCAAAATGCCAACCACATAACTAGGTCAAATTTAATTCTATGTACTACTTCAGACAATTGGAGATTTATAGGAATTTTGCATGTTTAATTCAAAGAGACTTGATAAAGTCTATGCCAAAAAACATGGATGAGAAGTATTCAATCAAATAAAACCATTCTGGAGTTGCGTTTCACCTCTGACAAACTCAGGCATCCCTCCACAAATAAAACAGACTGAAGAAACAGACTGAATCTTTGTAAATTCTATAATCACTTTCCTGTTTGTTGATAAAAACAAGAAACAAAAATGGCTGCCAGTGTCTCTAAATGTGTGTTTGAGAGGAATCAGGAACTTCTTGACAAGATTTGTTCAGTGAATCTAACAAATGCCTACTTTGAAATGTGCTGATCAGTGTGTATGTTAAATATCTGAAAAGAGACTGCATTTAGGTTTTCCTCAACTCAAATCCACAGGCTCAGGCTATTCCCATGTAATTTGGATGAGCACAAGATGAGCAGCCATCCTGCTCTGATTCATCTGATTTTAATGGAACCCTCAGGGGTTGACTCAATACAGCTGACTGGTTTCGTGCTGTATTAAATTGTCCCTAATCTGATTGGCTACATCAAAATATTACAGACTTATAGACTATTTGTCACAGTATGATTCTACATTTGGTTTTCTGAGAATTAAGGCAAGGTAGCTATTTTTTTTAAAGCTTTCATTTCTAATTTCAAAATCTCAGAATATAGCCATCACTAGTAACTGTCTTTAGGGTGCAGAAATGGAAAAAAGAGGCTATCACTAATGATGCAATACTTCACCATTAAAACAATGATGTATGTTGTTCAGCTTAAATTCTTAAGTCCTCTTTACAGAATTTTTTATCATAGGATTCTCTAATCTTTTTAAAACGATTTTATTTATTTATTTTTAGAGACTGGGGAGGGAAGGAGAAAGAGGGGAGAGAAACATTAATGTATAGTTGCCTTTCACTCACCCCACACTGGGGACCTAGCTTACAATCCAGGCATGTGCCCTGACTGGGAATTGAACCAGCGACCCTTTGATTTGCAGCCCACACCCAATCCACTGAGCTAAACCAGCCAGGGTCTTTACACCATTTTTTAAACCTACTTTTGGGATGTGTGTGTGTTGTACACACACACAGGTTTGGCAATTGTTTTCAATGAGCAGAGTAGCTTCATCTAGAGGGGACATTGCCTGGGCATCAGTGTTTCTTTTCATGACTCACCATGTGTCCCACTGCTATGAATTCAGATTACAGTGTGAGAGCTGAAGAAGGTATAGCATTCCAAATCCTAGCTTCTCAGACCTCCACACTTCACAGGGTACCATGAGTTTACCTTCTCAAAGCTGATTTCAGCATTTTGACAGATGTTTTATGAATATCATAAATGGGTTCAGAAAGGAAGAAATAGCCTAATATTGAAGGTAGTAAACATCCTTGTCATAAGCCTAAGGCTTCTCTATACATATTAGAAGAAAGTATTCACCAAAGAGAATGGTTAGGAGTTAAAAGAGAATAAACCACTATTGTAATAATCATAAAAAAGCAATTGCATTCCAGTATTAGATATTCTCTGGGTAACCAGGTGCTAATAATTTTACTCTGTTAATGTAGACTTAAAGTTATATTGGTCAACTAATTTGGGTGGTATTTGCTCCAGCATTAAGAAAGCTTGATGTGCTCCTTTTAAACTGAAGTTATTATCTTAACCCTATTATTCTGAGACTGTAATCCTTAATTCAAGAGTAATTTAAAATGGCATCTGTAACATTAGATACAAATGGGACATTAGCTAAGGATGGAGTCAAGGATATTCATGCATTTTTATGCTCTATTATGGCTAACAAAAGATCAGGCCCGTGGCACAGGCAGCAGACACTTATGTCCTGCCTTTCTCTGGTCCTCCTCACCTCACAAATTCCAGACCATGAAGACTATGCAGAGAAATGCAAATGCAGAAGTCTAAACTGTTGGAAATCAAGTGCAAGGACTCTAAAGTAAGGGTGGCAAACTCATTTTCACTGGGGGCCACATCAGCCTCTCGGTTGCCTTCAAAAGGCTGAAAGTAATTTTTGGACTGTAAAAGTGTAATTACTCCTTAACTAGGGGCAAGGAGCTCAGTGCTGCTGCAGGGTAAAAACAAGGGCTGGGCTGGATAAAATAAGGTGGAGGGCCGGATTTGGCCAGCAGGCCTTGTGTTTGCCACCTGTGATCTAAAGCATTATTTTTCCACAGTGTTAAAGAAATCAGTTCCTATAGAAGTCTACATACTCCTACCTTTCCACTATATATTACCTAATATATAATATATACATAATTTTGAAGACCTCTAACTAAAGCTTTTTAGTTTCATAATTTATCAGATGCTTAAAACAACAGTATTTTTCAACTTTGAGTCATTTCTATTTTGATTTTTACAAAATCCAAATTGATAAAAGACTAATAAGGATGGGATCACTGGAGTATATAATTTCTACTGGGGATCCATTATTTTCAAACCAAAGCAAGTACAAGTTCTATTAGTCAGCAGAAATATCCAAGAAAGTTCCGCTGGCCTATTTCTCATGAAGGAAGAGAACAATGAAGTTAAGTTCTTGATATTTCCATTTATCCTGACCTTTCCCTGGTATGACACACAGCAAGGATTACAAATTAGCTATACCTACGTTAGTGATTCTCAGCCCTGCCTACATAGTAGAATCATCAAGGATGCTTTCAAAAGACATTGATGTTTGAACCCCACATTAGTTGAGCTAAATCAGAACTTTGGTGGGACACTTGGATGCTTAAGTGATTCTAAAGTTCACCTTAGGTTGAGAACCTGATCTATTTATTTGTTGTGATGTGAGAAGCAAGACAGCCACTCCAGATAAAAAGTATCCTTTTTACTAACTTGCTGTAGTAGCTGATACACCATTATTAAAACCATTCAATATATGTCTCTTATGGGCTACACTGCCATGTAGTGGCAATGTAGTGGCTACTGATACAGTAGCCATGAACCTGCCACATGGGCTACTGAGTGCTTGAAGTGTGGCTAGTCAAAACTGAGATGGGCTCTAAGAGCAAAATATTTCAAGGTTCTAGCAGGAAATAATGCAAAAATACCACAATAATTTTAATCTTGATTACATATTGAAATGATATTTTGAATGTGGATCAAATACATATTAATAAAATTAATTTTACTTCTTTATTGTATCTAATAGAAATTCACGTTGACTCATTTTATATTTTATTACAAACTTATGCTAGAAAAATTATTTTGATGTGCTAAAGACAGTAGGTTGGGCATTTGTACTGATTTATCTATAGATCAGTCTATTTAAAACTATTCATTTCATTATCACAGGAACAGAATTAAAGTGTTTCAGAATATGAAAATATGGCAAGTGAATGCTGCTATTGAAAATACCGAAAGGGTCCAGATGATGGAACATGTCTTTAGGTTGGAACACGGCTGTCACAATGAGCCATGGCAGTGAGTGACATGAGCTAGATAATCTCTGCCTGCTTCACTGCTGAAAATAATTATTGCCCCACTGTCTTCTGTTAATGTTAGACAATCTTTTGAAAACTGATCTTCCATTTTTTAGGATATCATCATGGAACTACTATGAGCCTTTTGCTTTTGCAGATTTGGACTTATATTTCAGCTCTTATAAGATAACTTGCTCATGTAATCTTCAGAGAGTTGCTTCATCTCTCTGAACCCCATGTTTTTTACCTATAAAACGGAGATAATAAGATTAATCCCAAGGTTAGTTAAATGTTGTCTTATGCAAAATAAAACACAATCTGGTGCCTGCCATGGAGCAGAGTCTGTTCAATGGCTGTTACCCTTTCTTCTTCTTCTCCATATGAAGAACATCTATTTATCTTTTATAACTCAAATTAAAATTCACTTTTTGAGAAAAGGAAACTTTCATTCACTCATGGTGGGAATGTAAACTGGTACAGCCACTACAGAAAACAATATGGAGGTTCCTCAAAAATTTAAGAATAGTTACCATATGACCCAGAATCCCCTCTTCTGGGCATCTACCCAAAAAGCTTGAAAACAGTTATTTGTAGATATATGTATACCTATGTTTATGCATCATTATTAATAGTGGCCAAAACATAGAGATGACTAACATGTTCTTTGATAGAAAATTTGATAAAGAAGATGCAGTACATATATAAAGTGGAATACTACTCAGCCATAAGAAAAATAAAATATTGCTATTGCAAAAACATGGATGGATCTGGGGAATATCATGCTAAGTGAAAAAAGTGAGACAGAGAAAGTCAAGGACCATATGATTTCACTCATCTGTGAGATATAAAACTTAAAACAACAAATGAACAAAAATGACAAAAAAAAACTTAGACATAGACAACTGTATAGTGGCTATCAGAGAGAAAGGGGGTGAGGGGAAGCAGTAGAGGATAAAGTGGGCCAAATATATGGGGATAGGAGATTTTACTTTGGGTGGTAAACATATAATTCTATATACAGATAATGTATTAGAGAATTATACACTTGAAACTTATATAATTTTATTACCCATGTCATCCCAATAAATTAAAAAAAATTTTTAAAGTCACCTTCACTGGCAAAGCCATAGGTATGCAGTTTGCCCACTGTTTTCCTGTCTTCCATAGAACATTGTCTACTCTTTACATTTTTGGTATTATAATTGTTTCCCCAACTAGATTATTGTAAGCTTCTTGAAATCAGAACTTTTCTAATGCTTTAAAACCCCAGCATCTAGGAAGAACATAGAACATAGCAGGTACTCAAGATTTACTGGATGGATGGATGGATGGATGGATGGATGGATGGATGGATGGATACATGGATGGATGGGAGAATTGAAAGATGAGAGGATGGCATTTATTATTCCACTTTTGAATTCCTCGAGGTTGCAATACAAAAGAAAAAATCAATAATTCAAAATATATTAGTATATCAATAAGTTAAACAAAGGAGAATATGACATTTGTTTCTGTGCTCACCTGGCCTGGGCTGCCCATCCAGCAGAGTTCATAAGATTCTGAAATATCAATGCTAGAGAAACATAGGAAGGCAAATACTCCTAGTGATACCAAGCATGGTATCACTCTATAGCTCTATGTGAAAAACAATCAGGGAAGCCATCACCTGTACTATTGTTAAGCCTTGCCTCTGTCTTCTAAGCACTGGCTCCACCCCAAATTATAACCATTTACAAGTCCTTTTTCCTCAGACAATATTATGTTTACTTCCAATTGTACAAGTCTTTTCCTAGCCAATTCTATCTACTATTGGACTTTACTCCATTGCTCACACAAATGTTACAACTCAAGTGTTCCTTCTCTTCCTTCCCCAACTCCTTTATCCCTACCTTTAACTTGAGTCTTGGTAAATCCCTGCTCTTTAAATGATAATTTAAAGGCTGCATCTACTGTCTCCCCTTATCAGACAAATGTAAAGTATCTCTAGAAGTTTGGTCCCTGCACTGCCCATTGCTTGAGGTTCCAAATAGCAGTTAAAAGCTCTTATTGATCCATCAGTTATTTGTTTCTAGGGCACTCTAGAATATAAGATCCTGAATGGAGAAACTAAATTGTATTGCCTGTACCCATTGTGACAACTGAGTCAGGGACTTGTACTATAGACATTAAATTTTGTAGTAGGACCAATCTCAATCCCCAGTATAAATTAGACAGTAGAGTTTCTAGAGGTTTTTAACTTTTCATATTTATAGAGATTAATTCTGTTTCTACTTATAGAAGATATTAATTGAGTTAATACCTCATATATCTGAATCTTTCTAAACACAGAGAATTCTAAATTTCCTTGAATGAAAAAAATAAAACCTTGACTCCATGTTGCAGGCAGTGGCCATCACTGAACATGTGTGATGTGTGGTCAAATGTAGAAGTGTTACCCAGAGCAGGATCTGGTAAAGATGTCAAGGATCATTGGACAAAGAAACATTTTAGTATTCTATGAAATAATCATTTTAAAGTTAATTATTCAAAATTTACCTGTGAGGTGCAGATAAATGAGTTGTTTCAATAAAATGTTGAATCTCTTTCCATTTAAAATATAAGAAATATATTATAAATGCTCACATAATATTTATTTTTAGTTGTTTTTTTATTGCAGTATTTATTTATTCCTAATCAGATGTCATCAGACAACTCTCACTCACAATAGAAACGACTATAGAAATAAAATTTAAAAATTTTTTCTAGGTAAATAGCATTATACCATGCATTGTTCAGTCATAAAATTTCATCTCATACAATTACCAGGTGACTTTCATATACCTGCTGTAAATCAGTAAAACTGAGTTTGCTGTTATCAGTAATTTTTCTCATTTATCTCAGAGATTTTGTTTTCTGTTTCTTTTTTAAATTTTTTATTTAGTTATTTTTCAAGTACAGTTTTCTGTTTATTTCTCCCATCCCAGCCCACCCCTCCCCCATGCACCCCACCTCCCTCCCATTTCCACCCCCCTTAGTTATTGTCCCTGTGTCCTTTATACTTGTTCCTCTAAATCCCTCCCATTTTTCCCCTTAAATTCCCTCCCCTCTCCCCTCTGGTAGCTGTCCCCCTGTTCTCTATTTCAGTGTCTTTGTTTTTATTTTGCTTGCTTATCTCTTTTGTTGTTTAGCTTCCTGTTACAGGTGAGATCATATGGTATTTGTCTTTCAACCCCTGGCCTAGTTCACTCAGCATAATGCTTTCCAGTTCCATCCATGTTGTTGCAAAGGATAATAGTTCCTTCTTTCACTCTGCTGCATAGAATTCCATTGTGTGTATGTAGCACAATTTTTTAATCCATTCATTTACTGACGGGCACCTAGGTTGTTTCCAACTCTTGGCTATTGTAAACTGTGCTGCTATGAACATTGTGGTGCATAGGTTCTTTGAAATTGATGTTTTTGGGTTCTTAGGATATAATCCTAGCAGTGGAATTGCTGGATCAAAAGGCAGGTCAATTTTTATTTTTCTGAGAAAATTCCATACTGTTTTCCATAATGGTTGTCCCAGTCTGCAATTCCACCAACAGTGAACTAAGGACCCCTTTTCTCCACAACCTCTCCAACATTTGTTGTTGGTAGCTTTGTTTATGACCCACCCCAGAGTAAGCAGAAGGAAGGAAATAACCAAGATCAGAGCAGAATTAAATGACATAGAGACTAAAAGCACAATTCTAAGGATCAATGAATCCAGTAGTTGGTTCTTTGAGAAGATAAACAAAATAGACAAGCCTTTAAGTAGGCTCATCAAGAAAAGAAGAGAGAGAAGTCAAATAAACACAATCAGAAATGAAAGAGTAGAGATTACAACTGATACCACAGAAATAGAAGGGATTGTAAGAAATCACTATAAAGAACTGTATGCCAAGAAATTTGAAAACCTAGGAGAAATGGACACATTTCTAGAAAAACACAATCTTCCAAAACTCAATGAAAAAGAAGCAGAAAAGCTAAACACACCAATAAGAGCAAAAGAAATTGAAGCAGTAATCAAAAAACTCCCATCACACAAAAGCCCTGGACCAGATGGTTTCACAGGAGAATTCTACAGAGCATTTAAGAAAGAGCTAACCCCTATTCTCCACAGACTATTCCAAAAAATCCAGAAGGATGGAAAACTCCCAAATTCTTTTTATGAAGCCAGCATCATCCTAATTCCAAAACCAGATAGAGACACACAAAGAAGGAAAACTTCAGGCCAATATCACTGATGAACATAGATGCTAAAATCCTCAACAAAATATTGGCAAATCACATCCAACAATATATCAAAAAGATCGTACACCGTGACCAAGTGGGATTCATCTCAGGGATGCAAGGATGGTTCAATATTCGCAAATCAGTAAATGTAATACATCACATAAACAAAAGCAAAGACAAAAACCACATGATCATATCAATAGATGTGGAAAAAGCTTTTGATACGGTACAACACCCATTTACGATAAAAACACTCAGCAAAGTGGGAATAGAGGGAGCATACCTCAATATAAGAAAGGACATATATGAGAGACCTACAGCTAACATCATACCCAATGGGCAAAAACTAAAAGCTTTTCCACTAAGATCAGGAACAAGACAAGGATGTCTGCTTTCACCACTTCTATTCAATATAGTATTGGAAGTTTTGGCCACAGCGATCAGGAAAGAAAAGGAAATAAAAGGCATCCAAATGGGAAAGGAGGAAACAAGACTGTCACTGTTTGCAGATGACATGATAGTGTGCATGGAAAATCCTATAGACTCTACCCAAAAACTGTTTTCTGTTTCTGATCTGTATGTTTGCTTATTCTGTTTTTTAGAATCAATTGTTGATAGATATATATTTATTACCATTTTGTTGTTCATATTTTAATCTTGTTCTTCTTAAAGAAAACCCTTTAACATTTCACATAATACTGGTGTGGTGGTTTATCTTTTTCTTGTCTGGGAAGCTATTTATCTATCCTTTGATTCTAAATGATAAGTTTGCTAAGTAATCTTGGTTGTAGGTGCTTGCTTTTCACCACTTTGAATATTTCTTGCCAATCTCTTCTAGCCTGCATGTTTCTTTTGAGAAATCAGCTGACAGTCTTATGCGGGCTGCCTTGTAGGTAGCTAACTGCTTTTCTCTTGCTGGTTTTAAGATTCTCTCTTTGTCTTTTAATTTTAATGATGATGTGTCTTGGTGTGGTCCTCTTTGACTTCATCTTGTTTAGGACCCTCTGTAATTCCTAGGCTTGTATTTCTATTTCCTTCAGTACGTTAGGAAAGTTTTCTTTCATTATTTTTTAAATTAGTTCCCAATTTCTTTCTCTCTTCTCCTTCTGATGTTTGAAGTTGTCCCAGAGGCTCCTTACAGTATCCTCCCTTTTTTGGATCCTTTTATATTGCTGTACTGGTTGTTTGTTTCTTACACTTCTTTATATTCCAAATTGCTGATTTAAGTCTCAGCTTCATTCACTCTCCTTTGATTTCTTGTATATTGCTCTTTATTTCAATTAGCGTATCCTTTGTTTCTGACTGAATCCTTTTTTATGCTGTGTAGGTCTTCACTAAGTTCCTTGAGCATCCTTATAACCAGTGTTTTGAACTCTTTATTTAGTAGTTTGCTCATCTCCATTTTGTTTAGGTCTTTTTCTGGAATTTTGTTCTGTTCTTTCATTTGGTCCATGTTTCTTTGTCTTCTCATTTTGGCAGCCTTCTTATGTTTGTTTCTATGTATTAGGTATAACTGCTATGTTCCCAGGCTTGGTAGAGTGGCCTAATGTAGTGAGTGTCCTGTAGAGTCCAGTGGCACAGCCTCCCCTATTCCCCAAGCTGGTTGTTCAAGGTATACCCACCATGTGGGCTGTGTAAAACCTCCTCTTGTAGTTGAGCCTTGATTGCTGTTAGCATGTCCAAGGTGAACCACCTATTGTGTTCTGTCCTGGGTCACACAGCATAAGCTACAAAGTGATCTGCAGATAGATGTTACTTGTGCTGGGCTTTGAGATGCCCAGGTGATGCCAAGCTATGAACTGAGGCCTGCTGCTGCCAGTCCCAGACTTGGATTAATTTAGCGAGAGGTGTGAGGCTTGCTGAAGCCTGATGCTGCGTGGTTGAGAGAATTTAGGAAAATCTGAGGCATGGGCCAAAACAAGCCACTCATATGGAAAATCCATTGAAAATATCTTGGGTGAACTCACGTGTTGGTCAGAGCAGAGCTTTAGGGAATCACCAGGGTGAGGCAAGCAATGTGAGGGAGGTTGATGGAGTCTCAGTGGTTCTGTCAGAGGAGTGGCCTCTGCCAGCACTTCTGTCTGGGAGAAAGCTGTCCCCCAGCTCTGTCTCTGATGCTGAACAATTCAGTTTCTCTCCATATATCTCTGACGCCTTTCAATCCGCCTTCCCCACATTAGAGCTCAGAGGGAGTAAGTCCAGATAAGTATGTGCCATTTAAGAGGAAATGCCTGTGACTCCAGTAGTTTCTATTTTGCATAGTCTTGATCCCCCCTAGTTTTTGCTTCCAGAAGTTATGGGGTCTTACCTTTCTGGCACTGGTATTCTGGACTGGAAAGCCTAATGCACAGCTGGGACCCCTTGGTACAAGATGATTTTATTCAACACACTTGGGCAACGGACCAGCCTATTCTGTGTCTCTGCCCCTCCTACCAGTCTCAATGTGGTTTCTTCTTTAATTCTGTAGTTGGTTTCTTCCTTAATTTCATAGTTGTAGGACTTCCATTTAGCATGATTTCTGATGGCTCTAAATGATGTTTTTTCTATAGTTTAGTTATAATTTTGATGTCATGTGAGGAGGTAAGCCATGTCACCTATATCACCATCTTGACTGAGATATTTTTTTGTTGCTTGTAAATTAAGGCCCAAGGCTGCAGGGCAGGCTTTCCAATTCAACCATACTCAGGAGCCAAAGATAAATTCAAAGCTTAAAACCCTCAATATATTAATCTAAAGGGTGATCAGAATAACTATTTGATTCTGTGGGTTTGAACACCTACAGAGATGATTCATTCCTACTTTCTACATTTCTTCCACCAAATTACTGAAGAATCTTGGCATGTTACTATGCTTTTCTAATGTATCAAATTCCCCAAGTATAAAACAGTAATGATAATAATATTTACCTCTCAAAGTTGTTGTGAAGATTAAATAAAGTAATTGTCTAAGACATAGATAATAATTGATGTTCAATAAACAAAAAAGCCCTGGACTAGAAGGCTTCACAGGTGAATTTTACCAAACATTCAAAGAACTAGCATGGATCCTTCATAAACTATGCCAAAAAATTCAAAAAGAGGGAAAACTCCAAAACTCTTTTCATGAGGCCAATATTACCCTAAATCCAAAACCAGGTAAAGACACAAGAAAGAAAGAAAATTACAGGTGAATGTCTCTGATGAACTTACATGTGAAAATCCTCAACAATATACTACCCAACCAAGTCCAACAATATATTAAAAAGATCATACACCATGATCAAGTGGAATCTATTCCAGATATTAAAAAATGGTACAATATTCACAAATCAGTAAATGTGATACATCACATAAACAAAATTAAAGACAAAATCACATGATTATATTGATAGATGGAGGAAGAGTATTTGATAAAATCCAGTGCACATTTATGATAAAAACACTCAGCAAGGTTGGAATAGAGGGAGTGTACCTCAACATAATAAAGGCCATATATGATAGACCTACAGCCAACATCACACTCAATGGGCAAAAACTAAAAGCTTTTCTCTTAAAACAAGGAAGAAGACAAGGCTGTCCACTCTCACCACTATTATTTCACATAATACTGGAAGTTCTAGCTACAGTAATCAGACAAGAAGAAGAAATAAAACACATCCAAACAGGAAAAGAGGAAGTAAAACTGTCATTATTTTCAGATGACATGATAGTATACATGGAAAAACCTATAGGCTCCACCCCAAAAATTACTCAACTGATCAAGTGAATTTGGCAAAGTAGTGGGATACAGAGTAAATATTCAGAAATTGAATACATTTTTGTCCACCAACAATGAACTATCAGAAAGAGAAACCAAGGAAAAAAATCCCATTTACTATAGTACCAACAACAAAAAAAAGTACCTGAGAATAAAATTAACCAAATAGGTAAAAAACCTATACTCGGAAAACTGTAGAATATTAAAGGAAGAAATTGAGGAAGACACAAATAGATAGAAGCATATACTTTATTTATGGATTGTGAGAATTAACATAATTAAAATCTCCATACTACCCAAAGCAATCTATAAATTCAGCACAATGCCTATTAAAATACCAATGAAATATTTTACAGATCTAGAACTATTTAGTTTCAAAAAATACAGAGGTATTTCTAGAAGAAATATTTTCAACATTTAAAGCCCAGAAATAAATAGTTAATTAATATTTGGCAAAGGGAGCACAAACATAAAATGGAATAAAAATAGCCTCTACAATAAATGGCATTAGGAGAACTGGACTGGTACATGCAAAAGAAATGAAACTAGATCACCAACTTATACCATACACTAGAATAGACTCAAAACGGATAAAAGATTTTTAAGTCTTTTTAAAAACCTAGAGGAAAACATAGGCAGGAAAATTTCATATATCCCACATAGCAATATTTTTGCTGCTTTATCTCCTAGGGCAAATGAAATAAAAGAAAAAAATAAATGGGACTACATCAAATTAAAAAGCAGCTGCATGGCTCAAGAAACCATCCTCTAAATAAAAAGAGAACTGACTGTATGGTAGAACATCTTTGCCAATGAGACATCAGACAAGGGTTTAATCTCCAAAATATATAATGAAGTCATATGACTCAACACCAGGAAGACAAACGATCCAATCAAAAAATGCACAGAGGCTCTCAACAGACACTTCTCCAAGGAGGACACACACATGGCCCATAGACATATGAAAAAATGCTCAACATCACTAGCCATCAGAGAGATGCCAATTAAAACCACAATGAGATATCACTTCACACATGTCACAAAGGCTACCATTAATAAACCAACAAACAAGTGCTGGAGAGTTGTGGAGAAAAGGGAATCTTACTACACTGTTGGTAGGAATGCAGACTGGTGCAGCCACTGTGGAAAGCAGTATGGAATTCCCACAAAAAAAATTTTAAATGGAACTGTCTTATAACCTAGCAATTCCATTGCTGGGAATATACCCTAAGAATCCTGAAACACCAATTCAAAAGAACCCATGCATCACAATAGTCATAATAGCACTATTTAAAATAGCCAAATGTTGGAAGCAGCCTAAGTGCCCATCAGTAGATGAATGGATTAAAAAACTGTGGTTCATCTACACAATGGAATACTCTGCAGCTGAAAGAAAGAAGGCATTCTTACCTTTTTGGACAGCATGGATGGAACTGGAGACTATTATGCTAGTGAAATAAGCCAGTACATGAAAGACAACTACCATATGCATAACTTACAAGAGGAATCTAATGAACAAAATAAAGTAATGAGCAAAACTGAACCAGACATAGAAACAGGGAACAGACTGACAGCATCCAGAGAAAAGTGGGTGGGGATGAATGATGGAAAGCAGGGAAAGGAAGTGTTTAAAGAACATGTATGAATGACCCATGGACAGGGACAAAGAGGTAGGGATGGAGTGTGGGAGTTTGGAGTGAGGTGGGATGGCGAAAGGGAGGGAGGGAAATTGAGGTTACTGTAATAGAATAAACAAGGTTAAAAAATTTTAAAAATCACTTGCAATTCCTTCCTCCAGTGTACCCTGAGATTCTTTATTGGCTCCAAAGGCCTTTATCTTGTTATACCCCCTTAGGTAGCACAATTGATATGATTAGCTTTACATATGTTCAACTTGTTCAACTCCAAACCTTAGCCACACTAATATTCAGTAAATGTTTCTTGGATAAAATAAATAATTTATTTGAAATAAAATGTATGATTATGATGGCATAAGAAATTGGTATAACATCTTTGAAAAAATGAAAATTTTCTAACAATAAATACTAAAATGTTTATACCTATGATCCTGTAATTTAATTATATAAACAATTGGACAACAACAAAAAAAACCCTTTATCGATGATGTTCTGTTCTGGGCAATATTTTTGAAAAGAGTAAATATTTACAAAACAGAATTGCTTAAGTAGATGATGGCATCTCATCACAAAGTGATATTATGTCTACCCTAAAATAAATAATTATAAAGATAATAATTATTATATTTATTATTTACAATTACACATTTAATTATTATAATATTTGCAATATTAGACATTAGATAATGATATTAGATAACATTAGTAACATAGAAAATTTCCAATTTTACCATGCTAATGACTACACAAAATTCATATAAGCATGGATGACTGCTATAAAAGAATTCACATACTTGAAAAGCTGAGGACTGAGCATGGGAATTTTCCTTGACAGAAATCTTTACTGTTGTTTTATTTTTAACAATTAAAGAGAAATGAAGGAAGACAATTATGAGTTCTCTTGTTAAACAAAACATTAAATACTGGGAACAAAACATTAAGTACTATCATGTGTTCATCTACCAAGTCATCACAGAAATCACAGACTTATGTTTTGTAATGATGACTTAGTTCATTGTCTTTCTTCCTCACTACAGTCCAAGCTTTGGGAGGCCCTGTTAATTGTAGGGAATTTGTATGTTTTAATTAGTGCATTTTTACAAGGCAATGAATATTTCAAGAGATATGTGATGTATTTATTCAATAAAAGAAAGGGACATAGATTGCCCAAAACATGCCATTCATACACACACGTTATTATGTGAAAATCTACTGCAAATTAATCTAATTTCAAGAGAGAAAACTATTTAAACTGTTGCCAATCATTTATGGTTGGTATTTTGTCAAGAGGTGACATTGAGAAGGGGAATTAAAGTCCTTAACTACAATGGGAAGTGGAAAACCCTCAGAGGAGTAGAAACAACAAAAATATATTTCGCTTATTTTACAATCATGTGTATTCCTAGTCCCTTTGATATGAATTTGTTCTATTAGTTACTCAGTTATAATGTATGCTAAACAACTCACAATAAAACCAGCATTCAAACCAACAAATTCAGAACTTTCAATTACTCAAATGTATTGTGTGCATTATTTGTGGCATTAGGTTTATAGATAAAAATTAGTTAATATTGAGTATTCATTGAGAAGAGTGTTCTATGGAATATCTATGACAAATTGATAACCTTTCAAATATTTTGCTTCTCTAAATTCACAATACAAAGAGTTATAATTTTTAGCTCTAAGAAACTTAAGATTTAGAAATAGTTTCATAGATGAATACTTTTGTTTCACAAACAGAGGATCAAAGAAGTCAATCAATCTTCCCAAAATTTAAATAGTAGACTCCCACTCAAGAACACTTTCTCATACACCATCAATAAATTTCTGAATGATGTCTCTGAAACATTATAAAATTCAATTTTATCAAGGTAAGATTTGAGTATGCTTAAGAAATTATATAAATCAAACAAGAAAAATTCTTCTCTGAGAAAAGAGACAAAATCTACTCAAAGCTTCCTTAAAGCTTTAGAGTTGGGTCATGCCAATGAACATTTTGAAAGTAAGAGTTACAATAAAAATATTTTTTAATCTACTTAACCAAAAAATATCTTTCCCTCAGCATTTTAATGAAATATTTTATTTGCATGGGATTCCTTTCTGGAATTTTAAGCTTTAGTCTAAAGCCTGTTTCCAGTGTCTATCTACATTGATACATATAGTAAAGAAAATGAAATGTTTTCTTTGCTACATTATTTCAAGTGATGAAATGATTTCAAAAAATAAAACAATTTCAAAAAATAAAACAATTTCTATAGCATCACACATCTTTAAACCTCTATGTCTCAGAAGACAAAATAAAACTGATTTCTAGGTAAATTTTTAAGCAATGAGCTTTGAAAGCCATCCTTCTAATATACAAATTTCTTGATTTCTAGTGGTTACTGTTTGATCAAAAACACTACATACTGAGTAATTTACAAACTAAAGATATAGCTAACACATTTCAAATAATTACTTTGAACACATTTACCTTAGAATCATTTCTGGTGTTCCAAGAAATAATATCCACATGGAACTTGGGTACATATTTCTCTACCAACAGGATAATTAGCCACAATCAATTACAGAGCATATATTTAATGTAATACAACCCTTGGAATTTTCAGGTAGTTAAACTAGTTTTTCTTGTCAGTTGCAAAGGTGTGAGGTACAGAGATATTTAGACAAATTAAACTTTATGACTCTTCCATCTTGTTAAGGAGACCTAAGGGAAAATTTCCCCAATGGGGCTTACATTAAAAATGATGAAGGACAACTAAAGCCAAATGATTTTCAGAAAGGAGGGTGTATGGCAGTGAAAATATTTGAATTCTTGTGTGGTAGGCAGTCAGACAGACGTGATCAGAGGAAGGATGGAGGGCCAGGTTCAGAAGGTCACTAGCATGGATAGTGCCTAATAATGGGAAACACTAGGAAAAAAAAAAACACCCTCAGGCTGAACTTTTTTCCCCTAGTGTATTTCTGGACATGTGAATTAGAATCCCCTGACCTTCCATAGCACTGGTCATGTGGTTCAGATCCTCCCCTGACTTTTCCTCCTCTGGAATATTGTTAATCATGCAGGTTAGACCTTCTTAGAGACAGAACAATCAAGGAGGCTGGAGAACAGCTCTTAAGCACTAAGCCCCCAGGACAATGAGGTTCTGACCTACAACAATTACATTAAGGCCTCAGGTGTCTTTCAGCAAAACCAGACAAGGAAAGCTATGCTGACCTCAGGAGCAGCTGATTGACTAATGACCCTCTGCACTGGATCCTACCAATCAGTGGAGATCATGACCCTGAAAGGACACACCTGAAAAGCTGATGAATATTCTAATGGTCCTCTCCTGAGACTGCTCCTAAATCTCCACCCTTAAAAGCCCTTAAGATTGAGAACTCAGCTTGCTCTCTCCTCTTAAGAACCTGCCCTCATCTTTTCCCTCCTTTTCTTCCCCCCAGTTATGTTACCATTACCATTACCATTACCATCACCATTATCTTCCTCCCTCTTAAGCTACAAATGCCCTTCTTTTGCCTTGTATCTTATTTCCTGAGCTCATTTCTTCTACCATTCACTCCTTCTACTTCTGTGACTTGTGAAATACACTTTATCTTATAGTTCTACTCTTAGCTGTGAATTCTTTCCAAGCCAGAACTCAAGTACTAACTAAGGTTTCTGAACTGAGGTCTGATTTCACCCCACCTTCTAATACTTGGTGTTGTTCTCACCACCACCAACATTACGTCTGTCTCTATAAATACAATTGCAACTATTTTTCAGGTAATTTTTACGTCTTAATTATCTATTCAAAGAGATCTTTGATCAAATCCCCCACCCATTATAGACCTGAAAGCCCTTAATTATCACAATATACTTGATAACTTTGCTTCGCCTTTGGGGGAGAAAAGAGATGGAAATACTTTATGACTATTAACAATTATTTCCAAGTCACATAACAGTCTGTATTTTTCTTCTAAAGATACATTTCTTATACCTAAGATAATGGACTAATTAACAGTTGCAAAGTTTTTGTGCATAATTGATATTAAACGTTTTTACCAGCTTGTAGTTAAGGTGATTATTGAAAGGAAAGCATTACCTTCTCAATGAACTTTCTTCGTATGAGATAATGCCCATGGTTGGACATTAATACTGCCAATCATTTCTATGACCGAAAAGGTTAAAGAAATGGCCAACATTCCTTCTTTCCTTTGAAACGGAAAACCCCTTCATGTGCACTTTCCCTAAAATAGGAGAGTTCCAATGCTCACATTTTAGATAACTAAAACCAACTTGACAATATTGAAAGGTGCACAGTCTATTTTAATTCATTAAATAAAAAATGAATAAAAATAAATTTAATCTCCTGGTCTTTTTTATTTAAAAATTTTCTTCATTGCTTATATTAAAAGAACAGCATCAACAAAAACAATACAAAAAAGGGGGAGGGATTTGGAGGAACAAGTATGAAGGACACAAGGACAAGAACTAAGGGGGGTGGAAATGGGAGGGAGGTGGGGAAGCATGGGGCAGGGGGGCTGGGATGGAAGAAATAGACAGAAAACTGTACTTGAAAAATAAGTAAATAAATTTTTTTAAAAAGTCAACATATAAAAAATAAATAAATAAATAAATAAATAAAATAAAAAAGAAGATCAAAACAAAAAGGAAACCTAAAATCGAGCCTAGTCAAGTAAAGAGAGTCATTCTGATTTTGAACAGTACCTAATACACTGTCTTACTTTCATTCTGAATAGACTCTAGAAGAAAATAATTGGGTAACTGCTCTAGATTCTTCTAAACTTTTGAGATTATCTCAGTGTTAGGATCATACCCCACGAAAGTAAAGCTATTGTTTAAATTAACTCAGCACGATAACCTATCAAAACCACCTAGACAGTTATTTAGAGATTCCACCACTGTCTAAGCCTTCTACCGTAGCAGCTATCTGGAGGTTCCTTTTTGCCATTCACGGTCACTCTTTATGTCAAGTTTAACTTGATCCCCAAGTGATGAAGCAAACAAGGTAGATTCTCCTGGCTTGAAAGAGGTAGGGATGGCTTGGTGGTACAACATTTCCTGACTCTCTAACAAAGAATCTTGAAACTATTTACATTGACCAGTTCACAAATTCTTTTCTATATCCAGCCATTTTATGCTCTTTCTTTTCTGCTAAGGGCCCTTATTCCATGACCTAGTTCCAACAATCAGGCCACTCCTTCAAATGTCAATTCCTATCACACCTCTTCCTAACCTCTCCAGCTCTGTGGCTTCTTTCATTCTGCTATCCTATTGTACTCACAATAGTTTTACTCACAATAAAGTTTTACTAACTTTATTGCTGGCTTTATCATTTTCTTATTTTTTCCTTTTATCCAAATTTCTCCAAGTTAGCTTTAATTATTGCCCAGTTCTCTTTTGTCTGTTATTTCTACTTTCTTTACAATATTGCAAGCTCCTATGTAAAAAAAAAAAAAAAAAAAAAAACAAACCTAGACCCCACCTTTCCAGATTGCTAGGAGACTACTATTCAACCTCTCTTGGTTGGACAATGACAGGAAATTGATTTTGTCATCTTGGTCATTGGTATTGATTCAATGGCATGTTATGTCTGTCTTACCACTTCATGGCCAGTACACACACTATTTTTCTATATGGAATACTGCTTACTCCACATTTTGTGTAGCTTAACACTCATTACCTTCAAGGTCTCCTATTAGGTCTTACTTACCCCAAAAACTGTTTCTTAATCCCAAACTCATTTATTTCTTATAGCATTTTTTACAAATGTAGTTGAATAATTGGTAATTTATTAATTACAGCTGCTCCATGGTTCTCAGTTGTGGGTAATTTTGTTCCCCCAGAAACATTTGGCAATGTCTAGAGACATGTTTAGTTGTCACACTAGAGCAGAGGGAGTGCTGATATTGGCATCTAGTGGGTAGAGGTTAAGGATGCTGCCAAGCATCTTGCAATGTATAGGACAGCTTCTCACAACAAAAAAATCATCCAGCCCCTGAAAATCATCCATGCCATTACAGCCAATATTTAGAAATCCTGCCTTGCTCAATCCTGCCTTGCCTAGCTTTGACGTTCACCCTCAAGCTACTAAAAATATTATAAGACTCAGCTGTCATAAAATTCTGAGATATTGAAGATGTTATATACCACAATGAACATTGCTCCCTTTGAGAAAAGATAAAAAGGTTTTTTTTTCCTTAGGAAAAGTCATACTTTTATATTCTATAAGTCTTTCAAATTATTGCTTTTCTCTGTTTCTCTGGCTGCTAGATAGAGCAACATTTGCTCCCACCTGTGACAATAATATATGACTGTATAATATTAATTTTATTACCATTATCTTTGGCTTTGTTATTTTCCTATTTTTATCCCCTTTTATCCAAATTTCTTGAATTGTTTCTTTCCTTCTTTGGTGCATTTACAAATCCATTTTTTAACACAGTGACATTCTTACATTTAAATAACTCCCCATCAAGCTGAAAGAGGACAGAGAACTCATCACTAAACAATATGCTTTAGATCAATAGAGCTTGCAGAGGAAGAAAAAAGAGAATAATTTTATTAATATTTGAAGAGTTATAGAATAATAACAATAGCCCAAATATAAAGTGACCATGAGGGAATACAGCAAATTTTTAATTTCAGTGTTAAGTAAAAGTTGGTTTAAAGAGATAAAAGGCATTATCTAAGTTTATACAGTAGCTCATGGATATTTACACTTTCATTTTTAAAAGCTATTTGCACAAATAGACAATATTAAAATTTCTGTTCCCATGTTCTTCAGGCACCACAGATTTGTGGGCAGTACAAAAGACTATCATTTAGGAAGTGAACATTTTCAACTTCAAATTTCCTGTAATTTGTGTTGGAAGCACATTATAGAACATGACACCTGCCACTTCAAAGTTCTGTTGCCTTACCCAACTACTTCCTTAGCAGGAAAATGCTACTGATTTCCACAACATCCTTGGAGAAACAATTGCTTTAAATTCATAGATTAGTGTCTGTTCCCCAGAGATAAGCAAACACAAATACCTCTTAGGGAAACTGTCTAAGAAATCACTCTTTTTAAAGAACCTCACATTAATCCTTTTTCGGATATGTAGTTCACAAGTACTTTCTCCCATTTTGTAGGTTGCCTTTGCATTTTCTGGTGATTTATTTTGCTATGTGGAAGCTTTTTTGTTTGATGTAATCCCACTTGATTTTTGCTTTTGTTGCTTGTGCTTTTAATGTCATAACCAAGAAGTCATTGTCAAAGCCAATGCCGATGATTTTTTCCATGTTTTATTCTAAGGGTTTTATAGTTTTAGGTGTGATATTTAAGTCTTCTATCCATTTTGGATTAATTTTTGTGAGTGCTCCAGCTTCATTCTTTGCAAGAGATAATCTTGTCTTCATTTTTTTCCTCTTGACCGTATATGAATGGGCCAATTGCTTGGCTCTCAATACTGTTCCATTGGTCTATGTGTTTGTTTTTACACCAGTACCATGTTATATTGATTACTATACCTTTGTAATATAGTTTTAAATCAGGAGTGTGATGCTTCCAGCTTTGTTCTTCTTTCTCAAGATTTTCTTGGATGTTTAGGGGTCTTATGTGGTTCCATACAAGTTTTATGATGGCTATTTCTATGAAAAATGTAATTGTAATTTTGATAGGGATTGCATTGAATCTATAGATGGCTTCACGTAGTATGGGCATTTAACAATATTAATTCTTCCAATCCATGAACACAGGATATGTTTTGACTTGTTTGTGTCTTCTTTGCTTTCTTTTATTGAAGTTTTGTAGTTTCATTTTATAGATCTTTCAATTAGTTGTTTAAATTTGGTCCTAAGTATTTTATTGTTTTTGATGTTATTGTAAAGGAAGACTTTTTTCTCTTTTAGATATTTGGTTTAGGGCATAGAAATGCAACTAACTTCTGTATGTTGCTGGTGTCTCACAGTCCTGTAGGCTTCCTTCACTCTTTTTTATTCTCTTTTACAAATTTTGCTTCACTGAATAGATAATTTCAAATGAGCCCTCTTTCAGTTCACTGATTCCTTCTTCTGCTTTTTTGACCATAGTATTGGAGCTCTCTATTTAATTCTTCAGTTTAATCGTTGTTTTCTTCAGCTCTAGAATTTCTGCATGTTTGTTGATCATTTCTATTTCTTTGTTGAGCTCATTATGTTCATGCATTGTTTTTCTAATTTACTTGTCTATAGGTTATTGTATTTTACTAAACTTCTTGAAGAGGATTATTATGACTTATTTGTCAGAATAGTACATACATAGATCTCCATTTATTTAGTCTCAGTGGAGCTTTTTTAGTTTCTTTTGGTGGCCTGACTCTCCAAGATCCTTGCCTTTTTGCATTGATATCTGTGTATTTGAGTAAGAAGTCTTCTGATCCAGACTTTATAAGTTCACTCCAGCAGGAAAAACTGTCAGTAGTGAGCTCAGATACTGGACAGGACAATTGGTAGCATCTGTGGACAGGAAGGACTTTCTACTGAGATCTCCAGTTAGGCAAAACCACTGCCCATGCTCTAAGGAAAGGGAATGTACAGTAAGCTGGGCTCCATGATTGGGTGGGCCTGCTGGATGACTTCTGCTTTAAATTGGGGTCACTGGATGACCCCCAAATCTGACAAGGCTCCCAACTGTATTCCCTGGTTCAGCTCTGGGATCACTTCTGTTTAGGTGAGATCACAGGTTGTGTTCTGGCTAGGTGGTGCCACTGGCTGAACTCTGTGCTTGGGCAGGGCTGTAGGCTGGGCTCTGTAATTGTTCCTGGTCAGGTGAGGTCTCAGACTGTGCTTCCTACCTGAATAATACCAATGGCTATGGGTCCACTGGCAGAACTTCACATTTAGAGAGGGTCTCAGGCTATAGTCTGTGCTCAGGTGGGACCACAGAGTGTGCCCCAAAGTTAGGCAGAGTTACAGGCTATGCTTCACAATCAGGCCACTGTCTGTGCTCTGTTGTTGTGCAAGGTCACTGACTGGTCTCTCTGTATGAGAGTGGCCTCCAGTTATATTTTAGAGTTGGATGGGGTTAAAGACTATGCTCCATGGTCTACAGGGATCTCTACGCAAGCTTCTGTATCAGGTGGAGCTGTAGGTAATGCTGTGTGCTTGGGTGAGGTCATAGGCTTGGCTCCCTTTTTGGGCAAGGTTGCAGGCTATATCTAGCAAACAGACAAGACCATAGTTTGAACTCTGTTGCTTGTCTGGGCTATAGGCTGGGCTCCCAGGATGTCCAGTGTCACTGTTCAGGCTCCCTGAGATTTTTTTGGGGGGGCGGATGTTGAGTGTATACTTCACAGCTGGCCTGAGCTACCAGCTTGGCTTCTTGGCCAAGTGGGACTATAGGATGGTTGCACAGATGCCCACATTTTCTGGCCAGGCTTTCTGGTTGGACTAGACTAGAAGCTATACTCAGTGGTTGGATAGGACTGTGAATTTGCTTTCCTTCTCAGGAAGGGCTATAAAATAGGCTCCACAGCCAGTACAGTTCATTGGCTGAGACCCAAATCAGGCAGAACTGCCAACTGAGCTCCCTGGTCAGCTGGAGCCACCAGCTTGGTTCTGCAGATGGGCAGAGCCACTGCTTGGAATCTCTGATTAGGTGATGCTGCAAACTAAAATGCAGTCTGCCAAGCTGTGAGTGCTGGTTTCTGTAAACCCTGCCCAGTTTTCTTTTTGTCTGATTTCTAGTGTTTGAGCCCAGCTCATTCCCCCACTGTTTCCTGTGAAGTGACATTGAGTGAGCTCCATGGAAAGTGTTCTACAACACTGGTGGAGCTGGTTGTCCAACCATAGGCTATTTTCCCCACTGGAAAAAAAATATATAGGCCCGGAGGGGCTCTCTTGGTGTGGTACTCTGCAAGTCCAGGGGAGGGACAATGAAGTCAGAGTGTAGCCACTCTTCTTACTCTTTAGTGCACTTCTTTTTTGTTTCTGTAATATGGGGATGATTCAGTAGCATGGTCTCCTCATGAGCTCTATTTTTATTTTTTAATGTTTATTGAATTTATTGGGGTAACATTAGTTAATAAAATTACATAGGCTTCATCTGTACAATTTTATCACACATCATCTATATACTGTACTGTTCACTTCCCAAAATCAAGTATATTTTTAGTAACATTTACTCCCCTCTTCACCCTCCCTTTATCCTTTTCTATGTCCCCCATCCCCCTTTCCTTCTGGTAATTACCATACTATGGTGCCTATGAGGGTTTTTTGTTTGTTTGTTTGCTTGCTTAATCCTTTGCCTTTTTAACCCAGCCCCACAATGACCTGCCTTCTAACAGCTGTCAGTCTGTTTCTATTTTGTGTTTCCTTATTTTGTTCATTAGACTCCACATATAAGTGGAATCATATGGTATTTCTCTGACCAGCTCCTTTTACTTAGCTTAATATTCTCCAGGTCTATCCCGGCTGTTTATTGATTTATTGATGACAGTCATTCTGATGGATGTGAGGTGATCTCATTGTGGTTTTAATTTGCATTTCTCTCCTGAGTAGTGATGTTGAGCATCTTTTCATGTCTGTTGGTAATCTGTATGTCCTCTTTGGGAAATGTCTATTCATGTCCCTTGCCAATTTTTTTAATTGGATTGTTTGTATTTTTGGTGTTGAGTTCCATAAATTCTTTATAACTTTTTAATATTAACCCCTTATGAGATATATCACTGGCTCATATACTTTCTGATTCAGTGGGTTGTCTTTTCATTTTGTTGATGGTTTCATTTCTGTGCAAAAACTTCTTAGTGGGATGTAATCCTGTTTGCTTATTTTTCTTTTTTGTACTTTGCTGAGGTTATAAATCAGAAAAAAATGCCATGAGAAATTCTCTGAAGGTATCAATTAAATCCATCTGATGTAGTGTGTTATTTAAGGCCACTGTTTCCTTGTTAATTTTCTGTCTGGTGGATCAATCCATTGATGTCAATGGACTCTTAAAAGCAGCAAGAGATTGTCCTCTTAGAGTGGAGTCGTGTAAGTTCTTTGTATATTTTGGAGATTAAACCTTTGTCTGAGGAATCATTGGCAAATATTTTTCCCATACAGTTGGTTGTCTTTTTAATTTAATACTGTTTTCTTTAGCCACGCAGAAGCTTTTTATTTTGATGAGATCCCATTTGTTTATTCTTTCCTTTATATTCCTTGCTCTAGCAGTAAAAATGTTGCTGCGTGGAATATCTGAGATTTTCTTGCCCATGTTCTCCTCTAGGACTTTAATGGTGTCATGGCTTATATTTAAGTCTTTTATCCACCTTGGATTTATTTTGGTGTATGGTGTAAGTTGGTGCTCAAGTTTCATTTTTTTGCACGTAGCTTGTCCAGTTCTCCCAACACCATTTGTTGAAGAGGCTATCTTTACTCAAGCAGAGAGTTACCTAGAAAGGAGCTCCCATAAACTATCAGCTGATTTCTCAAAAGAAACATTGCAGACTAGAAAGGGCTGACAAGTATTCAAAGCAATGAATAGCAAGGTCCTACAACCTGGAGTATGCTACCCAGTGAAACTGTCTATCATTTAGAATGGAAGGGCAGATAAAGTACTTCCCAGACAGGGTAAAGCTAAAGAGTTCATCATTGCCAAACCATTATTACGTAATATTAAAGAGAATTATTTAAGAAAAAGAAGAAAATAAAAACTATGAACATTAAAATGTCCACAAATTTACAACTATTAACAACTAACTCTAAAGAAAATAAATTAAGCAAACAACCAGAACAGGAATGGAGAAGCCAAAGAACTAATATATACAACCCATGGACATGAACTAAGGTGGGGGGATTGCTGGAGGGAATGGGGACACCAGGCAGATGGGGGCAAATGGGAAAAATGGGGACAACAGTAATAGCATAATCAATAAAATATATTTAAAAATGAAAATAAAATATACAAAATACAACTATAAAAAATCCCCTAATGTGACTGTCTATTAACCTCTCCCTCTATGTTCATCAAGATTTGCTTTCTATATTTAAATGCTCCTGTAATGTGTATATAAATGTTTACAAAGGTTATGTCATCTTGCTGGATTGCTCCCTTTTTTCATTAGAGTGTCTTTCTTTGTCTCATTATAGCCTTTGTTTTATTGTTTATTTTGTCATATATAAGAATTGCTACCTCAGCTTTTTAAAAAATTTCAATTTGCATGAAATATACTGTTCCATTCCTTTACTTTTAATTTGAGTATATCTTTCTTTCTGAGATGGCTCTATCATGGACAGCATGTGTAGATGTCATGTTTTCTTATCCACTCAGCTGCCTTACGTCTGTTGATTGGAGCATTTAAGCCACTTACAAATAAAGTGAGTATTGATAGGTATGTGTTGTTTTGCCATTTTACCCTTTTAATTATATTGTGCTGTTGTTTTGCTCCTCCCCCTCCTCCATCTCCTTCTTTGAGAAGATCCTTTAACATTTCTTGTAGTACTGGTTTGGTGGTAATGCATTCCTTTTATTTTTTCTTATATAGGAAGTTCTTTACTTCTCCTTCAATACTAAATGATAGCCTAGCTAGGTAAAGTAGACTTGGTTGTAGATCCTTGCCTTTCATCATTTTGAGTATTTCATGCCAATTTCTTCTGGGTTGAAATATTTCTGTTGAGAAATCAGCTGACAGTCTTATGGGAGCTGCTTTGTAGGTAACTGTTTTTCTCTTGTTGTTAAGATTCTTTTGTGTTTAACCTTTGCCATTTTAATTATGATTTGTCTTGTGGGTTTCTTTGAGTTCATTTTGTTTTGGACGATCTGCATTTCCTGGAGTTGTGTGTATGTGTGTGTGTTTCTTCACCAACTTAGGAAACTCTTCAGTCATTATTTCTTCAAATAAGTTCTTGATCCTTTGCTCTCTCTCTCTTCTCCTTCTTATACTCCTATAATGCAGATGTTGTCCCAAAGGTCCTTAAACTATCCTCACTTTATTTTTTTTTTCATTTTGCTACTCTGATTGTTTTCTGCTTCTTTGTCTTCTAAATCACTGATTCAATCCTCTGCTTCATCTAACCTGCTATTTATTTCTTCTAGTGTATTCTTCATTTCAGATAATGTATTCTTAATTTCTGACTGGTACTTTTTCATGGTTACTATGTCCTATTTTAAGCTTTCTTTCTCTTTGTTAAAGTTCTAAGTTCCTTGAGCATTTTTATAATCATTTCTTTGAATTCCATATCTGGTAAATTGCTTGCCTCCATTTCATTTAGCTGTTTTTTTCTGAAGATTTCTCCCATTTTTTCATATGGGATCTGTTTCTTTGTTTTCCTATGTTGGCTGCCTCTTTGGGTTTCTATGTACTCAGCAGATCTTCTATGACTCTCAGTCTTGGTAAAATGGTCTTATGTAGTAGGTGTCCTGTGAGACCCAGTGGTGCAGTCTCCTTGATCACCCAATCTGGGTGCTCCAGGAATGTCTCTTGTGTGGGTTATGTGGGCCTACATGTTTTGCAAACCCAAACCGACCACATAAAATATATTGCCAAACCTCCCTTAGCCATGTAGAATTTAAAAGATTAAAAAAATACTAGATGTAACTTAAAATGAAATCAGTTCTACCAGCTTCTGTGAGCA
Organism: Artibeus jamaicensis; assembly: GCF_021234435.1. Lineage (NCBI taxonomy): Eukaryota > Metazoa > Chordata > Mammalia > Chiroptera > Phyllostomidae > Artibeus > Artibeus jamaicensis. The sequence continues at coordinate 62,303,478 of NW_026522030.1, forward strand.
AACAGAGAATTCAAAATGTAGACTGAATAAATTAAAATTTCTTCAAAAAATAATATATTTTATTGCCAGTGATTACTTTTAGGAAGCCAAAAAGTTGGTTACAACAATCAAACACATGTTTAAAATTTTACTCTGACCATTATCAAAATGTGTTTTTCTTTCAGAGCACTGGGGGGGGGGCGCTGGGATGGGAGTAAAAACAGAAAACTGTACTTGAACAATAATTAAATAAATTTAAAAAACCAAAGATTCATATAAGTTGTATATATTTCATCTATATAGTAAAAACTTCAGATCATGACGTCACTAAGAAAAACACCCTTTCAGACATAATTCCACATACACATGCTATAAGAATTTGTTTTAGTCATATTTCATAAGTTTAATTCTTAGAAAAAGATCCCCTCAGAAGGTCTACTAAGCAAAGCATTGAAAATCTCAGGCCCAAAATAACTAATTAGCTAAATGTAACTGTAACTTCTCTGAAGTAAGTATATTTCTTATATAAGCAAAACATTTCAAATATTTGGCATTTTCAAATATATAGCAAAAAAATTTCCATCTATTCCTACTTCAGCTATGTTTCCATGTAAGTTTTTATTACATAGTTTAATAAGAGTGTCTTGCACTTTTGTTATTAAGCACATTTTTCAATATTTTATAACAGTGTTGAAATTTCTTTTCTACCTTTCTTACTTGATATTACAAGCAAATTCAATTACATGCTTGCAAACTTGAAAAGACTCATCGTAAGTGTTTTTTATATGTTTCTTTTACTATTTCATATTGAAACCAAAATAAACATGTTTTTCAACAACACAGAGCCTAAATTTCAAGATGCAACAGGAATAATCAGGCTTATTTTATTATTGTTATATTGTTTAACTTTTCTCTCCTTAAAAGAAATAATCTAAGCCCCAAAAAACTGATTAGTGACTTCAAGAGTTCTTTTTTATTAAATAAATTTCCTTGATTAACACCTTCTCATCATCCTTTCATATCTCCTTCCATTGGAAAGGCAAAATTGTTGAACTAATTTTGTAGTACAAAAGAGAATACTTGTATCTTTTATTATAATATCATAAGCATGTAATTCTTTAACATAACAATATCACACTCAAGCACACCATATGACATTTTAGGTGAAATATTCAAATTAAAACTATAAATTATTACATGCATATAATTACCCTACCAACCACACTCAATCAGGACCCTGTATAATTTATATAGATACATCATGTTGCATGTTCAGTTCTAGTACCTGGAGGAGCTTGTGCCATAAATATAGAATATTATTTTACAAGTATATTTGATTATTATACCTAGGGAACCCTTTATCTCTTAATGTGTTATGGAAATATAATTGAATATTACCAATATGCATATAGAAAAGAGAAATATCCATGTATCCATTTAGACTGTAATAATAAATTAAAAACAAATATATCCCTTTCACTTTTGCTCATACAATTATCATGGGCAACATCTGAAGTTAGTATGGAAATGGAAATAAAGAATAATGGTTGTGATGCTTAAAGATAGATATGCTGGTCTTAGAAATTTTGCACCATGAATAATTCCTGGGTCACTGGTACAGTAAACAATATGAATCTTACTAATTATATTAAATGTAATCATTGATTAACAAAAATTTCCTCATTTTTTATGTACTTCAAGATTACATACTAGGAATCTGGCTTCAAGAATTGTTCTGCTATTATAATTGGTTTATTAGTAGTAATAATAATTATTAGTAGTAACATCATTTGGAGTACCAAATAGTAAAACTACAAGTGTTTTGCTTTGGCATTAATTATTTCTTTATTAGGAGCAGTACTTTGAGTAGATTTCTCAGAATTAGATCTCAATTTCAACAGATTTGTTTTCCTCATTCATGATTAATAACTAATAAATATTTGAATAAAAGCTTAGATTTAGCCTAGGTTATAATTACTTTTAGGGCATATCTTTTTACCTTTTTGTTGTTGAAGGAAAGACTCAAGGTAGAATATGAGTTTTAAAACCATATTTCAGTAGGGTTTTTATTTTTCTACAGTGGCTTCAGAGTTAAACATAGAAGACAGATGATACTACTTCCATTCTAAGTTACAGGAGTTCCTGATTAAGCTCTGTATGGCTGAGAAAAACTAAAAATAAACTTCAGTCTAAAAAATTTAATTAAAATTACACAGCAAATAGTTTGTTTCCAATAGTGCACTAAAGATATTTTATCAGTGTTTTTTTTGCACATTGTCACATCAGACTACAAGAACCAAACTCACCATGAAATTCACAGATCAATTTAAAATATGTTATGAAACAACAGAATCTCTTTTTGTCTGTCATTTAAAACCCATCAGTGGTAACAACTTTTGTTCCAATTATATGTCTAAGTTGAATTTATATAGCAGAAACATACCACAAATAATTTCTGCTCAGTGCTCTGTGAAAGCTGACAAAATTGTTTCTGGAGTAAAACACTTTTTTTTTCATGAAAAGCCTCTTTTAGTAAATTATATATGCTTGAAAAAGCTGTTTACAGAATTTTAAAATCCAGTAAATATTGGAAAGTACAAGACAAGTATCAGACAAAAATCAAAATTTGTCATAAGTTTTGACTAGTGAAGGTTTTTTACTGAGCCACTTTCAAAGATGAGTTTTTAATAAAAATCATGCGTTTAATTTAATTAGTAGTAGGATAAAACAGTTTACAGTCTAATGAATCAAAATCTAAAAGTGATTGGCTATTTCACACATGTATTTGAGATACAGTTATATTTGGCTCTAAAGTTTTTGATATTAAGCCCCAACCAGATAGTTTAGTTGGTTAGAGTGTCGTCCCACTATGCCAAGGTTGTGGATTCAATCCATAGTCAGGGCACATACAAGAATCAACAATGAATGCATGAATAAGTGGAACAACAAATCGCTATTTCCCTCTCACTCACTCTCTCTCTTTATTACTGTCTCTAAAATCAGCAGAAATTTAAAGGCTTTGATATCGCAATATTTAATACAAAAAACATTTTGGCATAAACATTTCCAGCAAAACTTATAATAATTTAAGTTTCTACCTCAATTTGCTTGACTTCTGTTAATAATTTATATAAAGCTATAAATTTACATGATTCTTATAATAGTCAACTCCCTCCAATAATCATAACTTTCAATTATAATTTTGTAGATTAACACATTTTGAGGCCTAAACTATATTCAATTTAAAAAGGGCAACTGAATTGACCTAAGATGCTTTATCATTCAGGAGTAGAGTCCAGACACAACTTAGTATATAAAAGTGCCTCATCTATGAATCAAGCATTGGCTATTCACTGCATAAAATGAAAGTTAGGGTGTTTCAAGTACCATGTGGCTTTGGGCCAATATATAAATTATATCATATAAAAGGTATCTTTTCCATCCTTTTTTTTTTACTATTTCCAGAAATATAAAACCTGCTCCACAATCTGTTTCAGCACTTGCCAAAATATTATAATGACTTATTTATTCTTTTACTTCTTACATTTTTCATATGGTTTTATTCTTTGCTTTTCTAACTAGAGCAGTAAATGTTCAGCAAAAATTCAAACTTAGAAATAAATTAAAATGAAAACCTCATACAGTTCCCTCTTTACCCTTTCTACCATATTTTCAGACCATTTCTTTAATTGTTGTTTTTACTTTACTTCAAAAAGCAAACAACTGAGTCCTGATTAATATCTTTCACATACAAAGAGTGACATTAGATTGTTCATAAGCTTTCATTCAGTTGTGAATATTATAATTACTTGAATTATAGGTAATTTTGTCCAATATAGAAGCTTTCCTGTATTTGATTTTGGTAATATGGTGGTCTCCAACTTTTACCAATGGCATTTATTTGGCCAGCAACCTCATCAATCATCTGGCCATTTTACAGTGTTTGATCATTAGTTCATTCTCAAATCATCCTCTCAGTAGTGATCTATCATATTCTAGTTCACTTACTACCTCTGTGTTCCTCCTTTGTTACTTTCTTTAATTTCTCTGCCTGCTTACCTCCACAGCTTAGTTTCCTCAAGAATTTTATCTCTCCTATTCTATTTTTTTCTCTGTTTAAGCTTGTCTTTTTTCTTCAAGTAGCATCTACATTTACTGGATGACCAAATATGTAATTCTAGCCTTACTCTCTCTATGAAAAAAAGTGGCCCAGCCTTCCTCTTCCCAAGCACCACTTGAGAGAAGTCACCAAGTCCCACCAAACCTGTTACCTAAAGATGCCCGGAATCCATGTCTTCTCATATAATATTCTCTCACTATTAAGAACTATTTGTGCCCTAATTACATCCCCACACTTATCACAATCTCCCATGTTTTCCATTTTTCCTATCCACGAGCAATCTTATTAAAAAATGGGTAGAGAATCTGAATAGATATTTTTCCAAAGATGACACACACATGGCTAATAGGTACTAAAGCTGCTCAATATAACTGATCTTTAAAAAAATGCAAATAAAAATTCCAATAAGATATCATGTTATACCTGTTAGAATAGTTATTATCAAAAAGACAACAAATAAGTGTTGGCAAGGCTGTGGAGAAAAGGGAAACCTTGTACACTGTTGGTAGAAATATAAATTTGTGCAGCTACTGTGGAAAACAGCGCGGAGGTTTCTAAAAATTTTTAAATGGAAAACAAAAGCACTAACTTGAAAAGCTGTATGCACACCCATGTTCACTGCAGCATTACTTACAATATTAAAAACATAGAAACAATCTAAATGTCCATTGATGAATAAATGGATAATGAAAATGTGTGTCTGGGGGAAAGGTAATGGAATACTACTCAGCCATGAAAAAGGAACAAAAACTTGCCATTTGCAACACATGAGTGGGGGCATTAAGGTAGGTGGAATAAATCAGACAGAAAAAGACAAATACCTTATTATCTCACTTATATATGGAACTTCAAATAAAACACAAAATAAGTTCACTCAAAGGTACAGAGTAGATTGCTTATAGACTAAAATGGGAGTGCTGGGGAAATAGTCAAGGGAATCAAAAGTTACAAACTTCCAGTTATGAAGTAAATAAGTCATGGGGATATAATATGTAGCATATCATTGACTATAGTTAATAATACTGTATTGCATATTTAAACATTGCTGAGAGTAAATATTAAAAATGCTCATTGGAAGAAAATATTCTGTAACTATATGATGATAGATATTAACTGGACCATTGTGGTAATATTTTTTCAATATATATAAATATCAAATCATTATATTGTATACCACAAACTAATATGATATTGTTTGTCAATTATACCTCAATAAAAAATTTAAAAAAACACTGACACATGGGTCACTACCCCCACAGATTCTGATTTAATTGGTCTGAGGTGCATCCTATGCTTTGAAAGTTTAATAAACTTTGGTGCATACAGGAATCATCAGGAAACTTGGTAAAAATATGAAAGGTTAGGCCCTGTCCTCCTTTAAGAGTCTGGGCCTTTGAGCTTTAAGTCAGTTCTCCAGGTGCTTCTGACACACAGCAAAGCTGGAGAGCAGTAGGTCTAACATGTCCTATTCTAGGAAGTCTGAAAGCTTCCATAGGGAATATAGATAAGATGTGTCTATACACACTGCAAAATTCCAAAATTGCCCTCATACCAAGATTTCCATGATCTGTTTATTTAAAAAAAAAAAACAACATTAAGCTAGGTGCTATTATGAAGGGACTTTGCAGATGAAGTTGAGATTACTAACCTGCTGACCTTAACATAAGATTATCCTGTATTATCTAATTAACCCAATGGAATTACATGAGCCTTTTTTTGAATGAAATTTTTTGTTAAATACGTTGGAGTGACATTGGTTAATAAGATTATATAGTTTCAAGTATACAGTTCTATCATACATATCTTCATATTGCATTGTGTACCCACCATCCAAAGTCAAATCATCTTCTATTATCATATAATTGACACCTTTTACCCTTTACTGCCCATTCCACCCCACTTTCCTCTGGTAACCACTATTCTGTGTCTATGGCCCACTGTTGTCTGTGTCTATGAGTTTTTGTTTACTTGCTTTTTTTATTTGTTCATTTGTTGCTTTCAGTTTTATATACCATACATGAACAAATATGTGGGATATAAAATCATGTAAACATATGATAAATCATAAACATATGCAAAATCATATAAACAAATAATCTCATTTAAAAATGGGCAGAAGGCCTGAACAGATACTTCTCCCAAGAAGACATACAAATGGCCAACAAATATATGAAAAGATGCTCAATTTCACAAGTTATCAAGGAAATGCAAATCAAAACTACAATACCACCTCACATCATTAGAATGACTATTATCAACAAGACGAGTAATAAAAAGTGTTGAAGAGGTTGAGGAGAAATAGGAACCCTCATCCACTGCTGGTGGGGATATAAATTGGGATAGCCACTGTGGAAAACAGTACAGGTGTTCCTCATAAAATTAAAAATATAGTTAACATAAGACTCAGAAACCCCTCTTTGGGTATCTACCACAAACTTTTGAAAATATATATTCACAAAGACATATGAGGTCTGTTCATAAGGTATTCAGCTGTGTAATATAAAAAATAGAGACATTTATTGAAGAAGATACAAGAAACATTGTACGGAGGACAATGAAGCCTCAGTTCCCTTCAAAGTAGGCACCTTGGAACCTCACGCAGTTCTCCCAATCACCATCGGCTGCTCTGCCATATTTTCCTGAATCTCATCGATGGTCTGAAATCTCTTCCCTTTCAAAGGTGATTTTAGTTTTGGAAAAAGTCACAAGTCAAAAGTCACAAGTCACGCATGAGCATCACATCTAGATTGTCATAAAGACAATGTGCACGTTGTGATGAAGCTTCCAATCACCAGTTGCCCACAGCTGGGACCTTCTGAATTATCCCATTAGTTTCTGCAGATGAATGTTCAAGCTTAATGGAAAATCTGATACAAATCCTTTGCTCTACTTGCTGAGTCATTTTGAATGTGACAGCTGTACAGTACACATGCTCATACAACAGCATCTTCTGTCCCCACTAATTAGTACAGTGAAGTCATCATTGTTCACACATGGACATTCCAGTCCACTCTCTTTGGCTGCCAGGTTACATCAAAGTGAAAACTATTCTCATTATATTAACGACGGCTGGGCTTTTTTCAAGAGAGACCTCATAGGCACCCCTATGTTCACTGGAGCATTATTCACATTGTCCAAGACATGGAAACATCCTAAGTGTCCTTCAGTAGATGATTGGATAAAGAAGATGTGGAATATGTATGTGCAATAGAATACTACTCAGCTATAAGAAAAGATGAAATACTGCTATTTGCAACAACATGAATGAACCTAGAGAATACGATGCTAAGAAAAATAAGTCAAACAGAAAAAATTAAGAATTACATGAGCCTTTAAAAGCTATATGAATCCATCAGAGAGGAGGCAGAAGAAGAAAACAGGGAAGAAGTACCAGAAAGTTAAGTCAGAGAGATTCCAAGTGTGAGGAGAGTGCAGTGCACTTGGAATGTTGCTGGTTCTGAGATATAGGGACCATGAGCAAGGACCAGAGAGACCATCAAAAGCCAAAGACAGCTGGTTATCAGTTGATAACCAGCAATGAAATGGGAACCTCAGTCCTACAACTGAATAAACATTGCCAAAAAATCCAAAATTTAAAAAAGTTTTAAGATCTAATAATTAATATTGAGAAATAGAAAAAGAGACCTCTCACAAAGCAAGTCATCCCCTAATCCTTACCCCCCCAAAAAAAACAAAGTCTAAATTTAGATAAGTGAAAATTTATGCAAAGCATATATTTTAATTTCTCCTATTTTCTTAAAAAAATTTATAGAATGAAGGTTTAAATTAAATGTGGCATATTCAACATTATTGTTTATCTGTGCTTTTTTAAATGCCACAAAATGGTAGTAAATAAATTAAACCAAGGAAGAATAGTTAAGAGTGCACCTAAAAATTTTACAAGATGAAAAAAAGGGAATAAATGGTAGAGACTTAGTGGACAAGAGAAAGGTGAAACCCAAGTAACTAAGGTTAAAAGACAACTACAAAAATTGATTCAGACCATGTAACCTATAAAAGCTCAGGAACTGAAAGCAACAGGTAACTCTAACAGTGAGGGTATAGAAGATATTAATCCTCTTAAGCTCATGAAAGTAGGAAACTTGCCCAGGTAGAATACTAGAATCTTACTCTCTAGGGACACTGAAGCAGAAGATATTACTTGGACTTGGCTGTCTACCTGGCACAGGTGAGTGCAGTGACGAAGCCAGGGAAACTCTCTGCACTGAATTTTGAAATTTCTTTTCTATTCTTGGCTTTGAGGAAGCTGACAACCAAGCTTATGATATTTAGTTAAGATTTTACACAATTTCTTTTCAATAAAATTAATTTATTCAGGAAAAAGAAACTTCAGGTTCTGACTTTTGGTGTCTTCCCAATGTAGTGGAAGTTATCCATATTAACACACAATTGTAAGGACCACCACTCCATTAATTATCTCCTTGCAGAGAACATTCAATTAGCTTTTCAGAGCTCCCATCTTGAGTGGGGTTACACAACCAAGAACCCTCCGACCTTTGATAAATTATTCATACATGGAAAAAAAGTGACCAATATAAACAACCAGAAGTGGAAAAAGTAGAGTCAAATCAGAGATAAGAAAAAAATCATGTATGTTCTCAGTGAGATAGACATGAAAGTATATCAGTGTGTTTCTAAAACAAGAGCAAAATGTTATATAATGTTTTTATAAAAAACATGAGAAATTAAGTAATAGAAGTTTTTTCCTTCCTTTTTTTTTTTAATCAATAGAAAGGTTAAAAGATACAGTTAGGGAAATCTCTCAGAAACAGGCAAAACAAAAAGATGAAAAGAGGAACACAAAATAAATTGTAAATAGATAAAAGAGTACTTTTCCAAGAGGGGCAAAATCAGACCAATTAATAACCTTGGAAGAAAGATTACAGAAAATGAAGATAAAGAAATAACATGAGACTTTCATAAAACTAAAACACATTAGTTTCCAGAGTAAAATGGCTCACAATAAAATAAAAATGAAATAAATAAAAACAAAAACATACCCGCAGTAATATCATATTGATATTTCAGAACATCATGAATAAAGAGGTAATCGAAATTTCCAGAGAGAAAAAATAATCCCATTATATTAGAATATTATCAGTCTTTTCAACTGCAACTCTGAAAGTTAGAAATCAATGGAGAAATATCATTAAAATTATATGAAATTTTTTTAATTTTTAATTTTTTATTGTTGATTGAGTACAATTGTCTCTATTTTTCCACCTCCACTTTCCCCCACCCCACCCACCCCAACTTCCCACCCTCAATTCTACCCCCCTTTGGCTTTATCCATGGGTCCTTTATACTTGTTCTTCAGTAACCCCTTCCTTCTTTTCCCCCTTATCACTCTCCCTCCTCCCCTCTGGTTACTGTCAGTTTGTTCTTTATTTCAGTGTCTCTAGTTATATTTTGTTTGCTTGTTTATTTTGTTGATTAGGTTCCACTTATAACAGATGAGATCATATGGTATTTGTCTTTCACTTCCTGGCTTATTTCACTCAGCATAATGCTCTCCAGTTCCATCCATGCTGTTGTGAAGGGTAGGAATCATCCAAATAGTTTCCACAAATGAATGTTCAAGCTTAACACAAAATTTGATGCAGATCTACTGCTGTATGCTTCACAGTATTCCACTGTGTAAATGTACCATAGTTTTTTAATCTACTCATTTACTGATGGGCACTTGGCTATGTTCGTAGCAGCACAATTTACAATAGCTATGAAAAATGTCTTTTAACCCAGAACTCCATCCCCAGCCAAAACAGCGATTGTGAACTAGGACAAACTTAACATTTGATCTGAAAGCACTATGTTTCAGGAAACTATTTGGAAAGTGAGTCATCAAATGAAGAGTACAAACTAAAAAAGAAAACACATGTATCCCCACCAAAAAGGATTAACATCATTGTTGAATTCAGAGGTAAAAGGAATTCACAAGTTCATTAAATGAGTGTGCCTAATAATCAGTAAACTGATACTGGAGGAAGTGGGCAGAGAACTCTAAAAGAGATGCTATTAAACAATGAAAAAAGACACAGATGGTTACCCCATGGATTTGACCAAGATTGTGATACTTTCCTTATCAGCATTGTAGGACTATTAAACTCAAAACTCAACACATCATTACACTGGTAATTTGAAATAAGTAGCCTATACTGTTTTTCTGTGCCATACTGGGTCCCACTTACATAGGCCCTATCACCTGATCCAGACATAATTTAAAACAGAGGGAAACCTGCACCTATTAATTTTTTCATAACATGCACTCAGATTTAGTTATAGAAGCTGAGCAAAATTATTATTTATTTTAATGCACCGTTGCATGGTTTCCATGACTAACTAATATTGCAATTTTAAATGGTGAGCCAAATTAATAGGACACTATCAAAACCTGAATTTTGTTCTGTTTTGTTTTAACAATCTGGGTGTGCTGCAGTTTAAGTAATGTTTCTCAGAACATTTATAACTTCATCCTCGATTGCCTCATGCCCTATGATTGGGGTTTAATTTAATTATAATTATGAACATTAATACAATCACAAAAATTCATCTATCATAACTTTATTCAAAGGTTTATCTAAAAACAATTAAATAACCAAATTCCTTTTATATAAAGAAGCAGAGATACAATAGTAAACACACAACATTCAACAAACAACCCATACAATATTAGGGTAATTTATTACTGTACAGTGAGACTATTCCTAAGGCAGTATAGAAAAGACTATTTTTTTATCTTTATATATCAGTGGAAGGAAAATGTTAGCCCCATATCTACTGGTCAGTAAGTGAAGTTACAAGTTTAAAAAAACATATTATTTATGTTTTTATTTATTTTTAGAGAGAGGGGAAGGGAGGAAGAAAGAGAGAGAAGGAAACATCAATGTGTAGTTGCCTCTTGCACTGCTCACACTGGGGACCTGGCCTGCAACCCAGGCATGTGCCCTAGATTGGGAATCAAACCCAGGACTCTGGCCCTGGCTGGTGTAGTTCAGTGGATTGAGCACAGGCCTGTGAACCAAGCAACCACGGTTTGACTCCCAGTCAGGGCACATGCCTGGGTTGCAGGCCAGTTCCCAGCAGGGGACACATAAGAGGCAACCATACATTGATGTTTCTCTCCCTCTCTCCTTTCCTTCCCCTCTAAAGATAAATAAATAAATCTTAAAAAAAACCCCACAAAACCAAGACTCTTGTTTACAGGCCAGCACTCAATCCACTGAGCCACACCAGCCAGCGCCAGAATTTTTTTATTATTTTAACTAAAGGTATAAAAGTCAAAATATATAAATAAAACTGGCCCAATTCTGCTGTTTTTAAGGACTTTAAGAGAAAGCAGTTCAGGAATAACAGATTCATTGATCTATTAGAAACTGTTACTACGATTCCATGTACTCTGTCTGAGCTCCAGTGTACCCATTCTTAAAGCTTAAAATTAATTATTGAAATTAATTATTAATTTCTAATGATAAACTTAAAGGTTATCAAATTCTCTTAAAAAGTAAAAAAATTGTAAACTTTGTTGGATTATAAACAGTCTTGGTATTCTGATGCAAGCTGTGGACTCCATGCATAAAAACTAACTGTGCTCACACACACACACACACACACACACACAGTGCTGCCCAACATTCTGAAGATTCACGGACAGTCGAATGAGACCATCTTCCTCCCATCCACTTGAAGCAGAGAAATATTGGAGCTCTGAAATTTAATCTGCATGGAATTATTCTTAAAATTTTCTGAATTTTTTACATATCATATTATGGGTTAAAGGTTATCTCAAGTTATAGAATATATCCATGTTCTTGAATTTTCACAAATTTTAATAACTGGCATTAGTTTATGCTAGTTATTATTTTTCATGTATGCCTGGACATAATGAGGATCAGCCTAGGTAGAGTTCCCTCATCTTTTTTGTGCATTTTTTTCTAGTCTGAAAAGATTTCCATTTAGAAATCTATCATATATTTTTTTGAATTAGTGTTTTGGTTTTCCTCAGAAAATTGACTTGGAGTATTGAACACACAATACAACACTCAGATGATGTATTACAGAATTGTACACCTGAAACCTATAAAATTTTATTAGCTAATGTCACCTCAATAAATTCAATAAAAAGATATCTAGCATAAATAAATTCACTCTTTATTTGTGTGTGTGCGTGTATGCACACACACACATGAATAAACCTCTGAAAGACAGGGACAATGTCTTGGTCAGTTTTTTAATCTATACTGTTTAGTATAGTGCTTCATACATAGTGGGCATACAATAAGTATTGACTAAGTCAGTAAATGTGCTAGCAGATTATAGCCTTCAGCATACTTCATCAACAACCTCCATTCTCACAGCACGATTTCTGCCAAGTTCCAGATCGATTTTCAAGAAAAATCTTTCTAATTGAATTTTAAGTTTTATCTCTAAGAAATTAGATTATTCGGTCATAAGAAACAATTGTTGGCAAAAAATTCTCAAGTTTCTACCATTTTGAAACATTTTAAAGGTTTTATTTATTTATTCTTAGAGATTGAGAATGGGAAGGAGAAAGAAAAGGAGAGAAACATCAATTGGTTGCCTCTCATGCCCTGACTGAGGATGGAACCCTCAAGAGAGGCATGTACCCTGATCTGGAATTAAACTGGTGACCTTTCAGCTTTTCAGTGCAATGCACAACCAACTGAGCCACAATGGTCCATGGAGTCTTTATCATTTTTGGACTTAACGCACCTACTCCTCTTCTATTCAGCAAGTTAAACACATGCAAAATGCATTATTGGCACATGTTAGTGCCTGTACAAAAATTATTAACGTATAATGCCTTTCAATAACATAACTTCACACTGTGATTTAAAATTATGTTTTGTGAGTTAAGCTCTTTGGGCTTAGTTAAGATTTTTATCCTGCATGTTCTTTATAAAGAACGGTTTCTAACATACTCTTTCTGGTTCTAAGTTCTCTATAAATACTTAATAATAACTTCACATATTCTGGGCAAAATGTCAGAGAATATTGCTGAAATTTGCACAATTTTGCAACAAGAATCACTGAACCAGAATGAAGTCTTTGCAATCTGGAAGATGATAGTGCAGGAATGGTAAAAAGAAAAAAAACTCTACATTAAGTTTTAGGAATAGTTTTCTAGGAAAAAAGAAAAGATTTATTGATTGAGGAAGAGCCAAGGTGAAATAACACATATAAATGTGGAGTTTACTAAAAAAGAATCAGCTAAAATTTATAAAACAGATTTATCCATTTTCAAGTTCACGTTCTTGGTTTTGGTGGACAGAGTGAGAAAAGCTTCCTACTGTTGGGATACTGCACCCTGCTTTCAGAGCAGGGTCAATGCTCTTTGGGGAAATGACTAACCAAGAGAAAAGGAAGTATCTTATTTAAAGAGAAAAACCTTCAGTAAATACCCAATATCCTTCATAAGAGGTAAACAAAGTTACAACCACTCCTCCTCCAAAACCAATCATATATTGAACTAAATTCTGAGAGCTGAACAATCACTTTGCCATCATGTACTGTGGAAAGGAAGGTGTAAATGGGAAAGAAAGCAAACCAGTGCCTTTTAAGAATCAGTAGTTTCTTGTGCCTTTCACACCATATTCTTATTGAATGCTCACCACACTGTGCCTTGAAGAAAGACACAATTACTTCTGTATTATTGAGGAAGTAAAGGTAGCTAAACAGCCCTGGCTGGTATAGTTCAGTGGGTTAAGCCACCCTGTGAACCAAAGGGTTGCTGGTTCAATTCCCAGTCAGGGCACATGCCTGGGTTGCTGGCCAGGTCCCCAGTATGGGGCTCACGAGAGACAACTATAATTGATTTTATTTCCACAGTGGAAATGTGTGAACATTAAAAAAAGTTGTATAGGATTGAATACTAAGAGTGATGTCAAAATGAATCTAAAGAGCTGCATCTGAAATTCAGCAATGAGGCAAATGTCTCCAGGAGTCAGAGTGAAAAGGGAGCCAACTGCTTTAGGAGTGAAAGAGGTAAAATCCAGATATTATATTTAGTTAGGAAATGTGAGTCAGAGGCAACGAGGGAGGCATGAGTTCCTAATATATTTGATTATGTGGTGTCTGATTTCTGATATTTTTCACACTTAAATAAATTATAATTTCAGTGGCTGAGAATGACCCTTGGACATGCTTGGGATCAAAAAAGCAATTCTGTTTTATAGAAAAAAGAGAAAAGTTTACTACCTCAAGATCTTTCTTTTGGAATGTAGTATTTGTATTGTTATTAATTCTTTAATAATGCCTATTTTTCTGATGTTGTCAAATATTGGTGAGCACATTCAGTGTAGTTAAATCACAACTAAACATGACATCAATATGAATTTTTAAAGGTAAACAACACACTATGTTTTCTTCCACCCTCATTATCCACTTGAAAGTGTAATCTCTACTCAGATAAACCCTACTGCAGACTAACGATGTACAATTGAATGCTGATGGTAAGTTCTATCTTCCCTGAAAACTTCCACTGAGAAGTACACTGGCACTAACCTAAAAATTAAAAGGGCAACATCTAAGAAAATTACCTTAAAAATTGCCATTCTAAATAGATATGGTCAGTCTTGATGAATATGAGGTCCTCTGGTGAAATTGTCTAAATAATCTGAGAGGTAATAGGGAGCCAGATCCTATGTGGCCTTGTCAGATTCTGAAAAATTACATTACCTATTGGATGGCTGAACAATGAAGAGACATGCTACAACTTAAATTTCAGCAGAATTACTCTGGTTTCTAGGTTAATAATAAGCTAGTGAAGGGTAAGCATACCAGTTACATAATGAGGTTACTGCAGCGCTCTAGATCGAGGGTGTCAGCAGCATGAATAATGTTTGCAATTTGGAAAAATAGAACTCTGGTAGAGGCTATGGTGAAGATACAGTCTGAGGATCTGAAGTGGAACGTCCAACTGGAATTGGTGATATTGATCCTGCCTCTAGGGTAACACAGTTCCAAGTGGAGTGACAGGAACTACTTAATCAAACTCATCTGTTTGTAACTGGCAGGAGTCTGCACAACTTTGCCCATTGACTATGCGATGACCTTTAAAGCAAAGCATTTCAGATCTTCCATTTCTTCCTCTTGAATCTTACTCGTACCTGACTGTGTCCCTCAGTACTTCCTCCTTAATGGGCCTTTCTGAGCACAACAGTAGGATCTGTTCTCTCACTCCTTTCAACTGCCTTAGTACTTTGTAAGAACCCCATTTACCTTTGATTTTCTTTTACTATCTTCTTTATGACATCATTCACCAAACATTGACATGAGCATGTATTCTGCATCAGGTTTCATATTATATGGTAAGCTCTCTGAAAGCACTTTAGCATGTACCTTGAACATGGGAGGCCATTGAATAAATGAAAGAATGCAGAGAGAGTTTGCCAAAGATGGAAGCAGAACTCAAGTTCGCTAACTCGAATGTTCTTTCCTCTACAGAGGCAGGAAATTGGCTTTTTTAAATGGGTCATAAAATAGTAAATGTACATCAATTTGGATAATTGGACCTACTTCATGCATCGGTTTTTAAAGAGTAATGCAATTCATGCCAATTGAACACCTTTTAAACCACTTAGTTTATAGGAGAATGAATTATGCCTATATTAACTCAATTTTTCTTTATCTGTAGCTTATGAAAAAACACAGGTGTAATTAAAACACAGATGATAGTAAAAGTGATTCCCATATCATCTTACATAGGCCCCATTTGTCATCTCTGTTCCGAGAATGCTTCTGTCTTTACTTATTCTTGACAACACACAGGAAAATCCTTTCCAGAAATAGAATTATTAGTCACTGAGCATTCCCCAGGTTCTAAAACTTCATAAGTATTAGCACTATCCTGAAATTATCCATTGAGATAGCTGATATTTTTCACATTTTACCATTTATAGAAACTAAGCACAGAGAGCTCAGTAAATCCCCAGTAAATGAAAAAATGTAAAATGGTTTCATATCTATACTCTTTCTTAGTTTTAAACATGAAATCCCAAAGGTCTACATTTCTGATCTTTTATTTCTTTTATTTTTTATTTTTTATTAATTGTTGTTCGGTTACAGTTGTCCTCATTTTCCCCCTGCTCTCCTCTCCCCCATATTCCACATTCAATCTTCCCCACCCCCACTACCTCTGTCCATGTGTCCTTAATACACATATATTTCTGATCTTCTAAAACAAAGCCGTCTCCACTGGAGGCAATAGCAAAGTCTCATTCAAAAACCAACTTGTAACTCCTTTTTCCCCTGGTCCTACTAACTAGAAAAAGTTAGAAGATGTTACTTTTGTATTAGTATTATAGGCCTTAATTTAAAACAATAAATCAGAAAGAACCAATCTTATGCAAAACACCTTAATTGCATTTAACACACCAAAAGCCTACATGTCAGATGAGACTAATTCTGTGGAAAATGATAAAATAAGGATACATGTCTAAAAATAATGCATTACAACTAAAAGGAATAGCACCAAGAATCAAGAAAAAAGGGGAGTACAATTTTCTTATCCTTTATAAGAGGAAAGGTATACATATTTCACTCATTTTAATTAATTACTTTAAAGCAATTTGATGATAGTTGGTAAATTTCATAATTATTATATAAAAAGACATTTTTAAAGCATTTTGTGTTTAAAAAGCATTTAAAGGAGATTTTTGAGAACTTGGTCAAAAACTGCTAAACACACAGCACTGGGCAGGTGTGCTCATAAATCACGCATCATGAAATGACAAACACATTGGAAGAATCCTCAAAAAAAATTTTTTAACTGAAGCCAAATGCAGCCTCTCACAACAATACCATCTGGTCCACTGATACAGATGGGTTCCTAGAACACTCACCTAGTGGGGGAGGCCTGTACTACAAGGGGCCTGCCCTCCAGAAGATAACTGCAGTTTTGAAGAGGGTTCCCCCTTGTATGTTTAAAAAGAAGATATCCCAGGAATTTATGCCATCCCTGGTTATTTTTCATACATTTTTATAGCATTTAGGAAAGTCAGAGTGTAATATAGGCTAATTCTCTACACTTATAATGATAAAAAACAAGGACCAAAGAGTTTAAGTAACTTGCTGAAGATCGTGGATTTACTTAGTAGTTTAGCAAGTATTAGATAAAAACATTCTTAGAACATGATTACCTGCTGATAGTATCTGCTAGTTTTGATAAGTTCAAACATGAACATAAGATTATTCATGTTGCCACCCTTCAATATTTCAAATTTAAACTTACATGTCATTTTCTATTCTGTGTCCATGCACTAATTTCAAATTTAGATCCTTCTTCAGAATCTCTTTTATTTTACTGTTAATAAAGTTAAGAGTTTTAATTATCTGAAAATATTTGCAAAACATTTTATAAAAAACATATTAAAAGAATTGTAGTTAAGAGTTCTGCGTTTTATGGTTGTGGGTGGGGCAAATGAATCTCTTGTGTCCTTTGGCCATCCTAGAGGGCTTCAATATTGGCAGTCGTAAATAGCTGAAATCCTGGCAACCTCTTCGAGGTGAGAAAGTGAGCTGAAGAGGAGTTTCCACAGTGTTGAGAGTTAGATATTCATTATTCAGAAGATGAGACCCTCTGGAGGAGAATTGAGAGTATGAGAAAATTGGGAAGGAGAAACCACAGACTTTAAGGATTGGTGCTATGGGTTATATTATATGCATAATTCAGAAAGTTTGGGAACATTTTGCCATTAGCTGCTGGATTGTACTTTGCATGTGACAATAAAGGAAATCTGATCTACCCAGGGCCCTAGCTAATATTCAGTCCTTGTGATTACCCCCAAATGGAGAAGTCACCACTGTGATTATCATTTTCATAGTAACAATTTGTTCAATTGTTCTGGCCTAACAAATGAGTTCACAGTGTGAGCATACTGCTATTTCAATGCATCACACTGTAACCAAGGTGATACTGGTCCAGAGGAATCACTATTAGGAATTCATGGCTATGTAAGAACAAAGGGGGTTGGGGTGATATACAGGTAGGGAAAGAACACCAGAGTCTCTTCCATTCTTACCCAGCCCACTACAGAACCCCCACTCTTCAGACACTGACCCCCAGGCTTCAGATCTTCCTTTAAAAAAACTAACCTCCCAGTGTGGGGTATGAATCTGGAACCATCCTTCATCAGAAAGGAGTAAAAACCCCTTTTAAGGGGCTCTCAGCCTATCACATTCTGACTTAGCTGAGGCCAGTCTTGCTATGGGAGTCTTTGATATCACATACCTACCCCTAGCACCTGCACTCCAGTCCTTGACAGACAAGACTAGCATCTTGCCTTAAAAATCACCTCCAGGACCTATGTTATGGTTTAGGCCTGTTGAGCCCAGGCCTCACCAGTCTTACCCCATGTGACAGTCTCTCAGATCTTAGGCACCCAAAATAACCCCTAAATTCTTCTGAGATCTGAAGCCAAGCCACTAAATTCAGGGGCCCTACATCCTGGTGAATATTATTTTCTCATGTCTTCAATCAGGAGTTGTGAAGAAGCAATTTCTAAAGTAAATGCAAATCCCAAAGTCTATTAAAGTCAAGTTGACCCTTGAACAAAAAGGGGATTAGGGGAACCAACTCACACATGCAAGCAAACATCTGCATGTAACTTTCAAATCCCCAGAAACTTAAGTTCTCTCAGCATCCATGGGGGATGTGTTTCAAAACCCTGGCAGCCACCATGATCAGTGGATGCTCAAGATCCCTGTATATAACGGCATGTCAATGCATGCAGTTGGCCGTCTGCACCTGTAGACTCCCAACCGTGGACTAAAAACAGTGCAGGTATTTACTGAAAAATTCCATGTGTAAGTTGACCCATGCAGTTCAAACCTCTGTTGTTTAAGGGTCAACTGTGCTTTTCCAACTACCAACAGTTTTCCCAGAAACCACTGACTTTTCTCATGATTTTGTTCCCTGTCAAAAAATCTATTTCATTATTACAGGCCCAGATCTAGATTCTACTTGGTTGACTGAAACCAAATTAAATAGAAACAGAGAAATATGTCTAAAATACAATGCAGGACTTGTGACAATCAATGAATTAACATAAGAGTTTTTAGAATTTCTTGGCAGTATGTGAAAAAAGGAGTCATTTCATTGCTGTTACAAAATTATAATTTCCTACATTTTGGCATCTTAATTAGAAGTACCTGAGCCCCAAGGGGGGAAATCTTGTTAAGATGTATATGTTATCGATAATAGAAATAATTTTAAAAATAATTACCCTGATAATTTCTACTCAAATATCATGTAATTCCAGTTTCTTCTGCTATAAAGTTTTATTAAGCACCAAGGACACTTTCTGAGCTTTACAATTAGTATGGTTCAGGGAGTGAAGAATATTATAGAAAACATTAAGATCACTTTCTATATCTTGCAGACCTCTTCTCCCTCTCCTCACCTCCCTTCCCCATCTCCTTACCTGTGTCCTGGGTTCATAAGAAGAATGTGACTTATTTGGCAGGAAAAAAGATATGACATGACTATTCATAGTCCTGACTCAAAGGAGTTAGGAAGAGTCAAAAAATTAAAATGTATTAGTAAATTAATGAATAATAATTTAACTTATTATTTCCCTTTTTATACTTGCTCCTCCACAGGGGGTTCAAGGATGTACCCCCTTATCTGATTGAGTCTCATTCAAAAACTGTACATAGGACTCTGAAGAAAAAGATAAAGAGAAGTCAGATTACTCAAAAAAGGCCTTGGACAAGCAAAGAATTTTTAACTTAATTGCTTTTTAGGCCCTGTATAATGAAATTTCTTTGAGATAATCTAAAGTTAGTGGAAAGCCCATTCTAGACCTTTCGGAGTGCTGGTGAGAGAAAGCTCAAGAATTTTAATTCTCTAGATTCATAATCATTACCACCATCTAATTGAACTTTTTTAGCACTTTATAGTACTAAACATTTAAAGTGCTTCTTAAATTATTTGAGACTTTCAGAAACAACTTGACATATTAGTAGTGTCCCCATTTTATATTTGAACATAATAGTCAGCAAGACATCTGCTGAGTGATTAACAGAAGTGGTCACACCAGTGAGCGGCAGATCTGGGAAGAGCATTCAAGTTTTCTGGCTCTTTTCTGTGATGTTGTTATCAAATATAAGAATACATAGATACAATTCATAGATTTACGTAATAGTTTTTATCAGGTTGAGAAAGTTCTCTATAATTCCTAGGTTTTGCTAGGTCTTACTAGTAATGGGTGTTGAATTTTGCCTGTTAGTTTTCCTGTATTGATTGACATAATCATATGACTTTTTTTCCTTTACCTTGTTAGTGTGATTTATTAGATTTATTCTACTTAAAATATTAAAATCAACCAGCATTCCTGGGAAACTCCTTACTTGGCATGATACATTATCTTTTCTATATATTCCTCTATTTGATTTTAGTATATTTTCTTAAATATTTTTACATTTACTTTCTTGAGGTATATTGGTCAGTACTTTTCTTATAATGAGCATATCGATATAGGGATTATGATGGCTTCATAAAATATATTGGATATTATTTCTTCTTCCTTTTTTCCATTTTTTTAGTTCTTCAAGTATAGTTATCTCCATTTTACCCCCATCACTCCTCCCCACCCCACCCACCCCCACCTCACACCCTCAATCCTATCCCCCTTTGGCTTTGTCCATATGTCCTTTCTACATGTTCCTGACAACCCTCCCTTCTTTTCCCCCCAAGTAACCCTCCCACCTCCCCTCTGGTTATTGTCAGTTTGTTCTTAGTTTCACTGTCTCTGGTTATATTTTGTTCGCTTATTTGTTTTGTTGATTAGCTTTCACTTATAGGTGAGATTATATGGTATTTGTGTTTTACCACCTGGCTTATTTCACTTTGCATTATGCTCTCCAGTTCCAACCGTGCTGTCACAAAGGGTAGGAGCTCCTTCTTTCTTTCTGCTGCATAGAATTCCATTGTGCATATGTACCACAGATTTTTTATCCATTCATTTACTGATGGGCACCTAAGTTGCTTCCAGCACTGGGCTATTGTAAATTGTGCTGCTACAAACATTAGGGTGCGTAGGTTCTTATGGGTTAGTGTTTTGGGGTTCTTAGGATATAATGCTAGCAGTGGAATTGCTGGCTCAAAAGACAGTTCCATTTTTAGTTTTCTGAGGAAATTCCACCCTGTTTTTCACAGTGGCTGCACCAGTCTGCATTCCCATCAACAGTGCAATAGTGTACCTAATGTCACTACTGTAATAGTGTCCCTTTTCTCCACAACTTCTCCAGCTCTCGTTTTTTGTTGATTTGGTTATGATGGCCATTCTGACTGGTGCGACGTGGTACCTCATTGTGGTTTTAATTTGCATCTCTCTGATGCTAGTGATGCTGAGCATCACTTCATATGTCTCTGGGGTCCTCTGTATGTCCTCCTTGAAGAAGTGTCTGTTCAGGTCCTTTGCCCATTTTTCAATTGGGTTGTTTGTCTCCCCAGAGTGGAGTTGTATGAGTCATTTATATATTTTGGAGATCAAACCCTTGGCCAAAGTATCATTGTCAAATATATTTTCCCATATATGGTTTCCTTTTCATTTCTCTGATGTTTTCTTTAGTGATGCAGAAGTTTTTTATTTTGACTAAGTACCATTTGTTTATTCTTTCCTTTATGTTCCTTGCTAGGGGACATATAAGTGAAAATATTGCTGCTGTAATATCTGAAATTTTCCTCCCTATGTTCTCCCCTGGGATTTTTATGGTGTTGTGACTTATATTTAATTCTTTTACCAACTTGAATTTATTTTTGTATATGGTGTAAGGTGATAATCAAGTTTCATTTTTTTGCATGTAGCTGTCCAGGTCTCCGAACACCATTTGTTGAAGGCTATTTTTACTCTATTTTATGCTTCTGTCCTCTTTGTCAAATACTAATTGACCATAGAGACTTGGGTTTATTTCTTGGCTCTCTATTCTGTTCCATTAATCTGTGTCTGTTCTTATTCCAGTACTGATGCAGACGCTGGCCCACAGTGTCCACATCATTATGGATGAAATGAGACATTCACATGAACTATCGAGTCCTGGGGAGGAAAAGGAACAGCATGGCTTTTTCTCTCAAGGGGAGCAAAAGCTTCAGCCCTTACCATGACCAGCCTTTATTGGGTTTCTCGGCATATTACATGATGGTCTTCATTTACTACTATGAACGGGTTCACTTTAGGTGGTTACCTTTTACAGAAAACAAAGGAGAGGATGCCACTAATCATATCACGGAAGAAGGATATCTGCAAATGAAAAGGCAAAAGTAGTTGAATTGGTTAAACTCATCCTTGGAAAGTTTAGCATGGATTTTAGGAAGTTATTTTGCAGTAAATGTTTGCTACAAAGCTGGGTGAGGGAGTTTTTAGCAAAAAGCAAGGCTCAAAGCTACCTAGGCACATTGCATGCCTGATTCCCCACAGGAGAACCTATCCATGGAAGTGGGTCCTGTGCATCTCCTAGTGGGAACTGGGCCCACATCACTCAGAACTGTCTCCTACACAGTACCACACTCTTTTGATTACTGTGTCTTGTAATATAGTTTGATATCAGGTATTGTGATCTTTTCTGCTTTGTTCTTCTTTCTCAGAATTGCTTTGGCTATTCAAGGTCATTTATGGTTCCATATAAATTTTTGAAATGTTTGTTCTATATCTGTGAAATATGTTATTGGTATTTTAATAGGGATTTCATGGAATCTATCCATTGCTCTGGGTAGTATGGACATTGTGATGATGTTAATTCTTCCAATCCATGAACACAGTGCATGCTTCCATTTGTTTGTGTCTTTCTTAGTTTCTTTCTTCAGTGTTGTGTAGTTTTATGAGTACAGGTCTTTTACCTCCTTGGTTAGGTTTATTCCTAGGTATTTTATTTTTCTTATTTCTATATCAAATGGAATTTTTCTGATTTCTGTTTCTGATATTTCATTTTTCAGGTGCAAAAATGCCTTCAGTTTCTGAATATTGACTTTGTATACTGTTGTGTTTCCAAATTCACTTACTAGATCAAGTAGTTTTTTTGGTGAAGTCTATAAGATTTTCTATGTACACCATCATGTCATCTGCAAACAATAACAGCTTTTATTTCTCCTTTCCAATTTAGATGTTTTTTATTTCTTTTCATTGTTTGCTTGCTGTCTTTTTTTTTCTAAAAGGCCTTATCTAAGAGTAGTGATTTTTCTTTGTTTAAATTTTTGGTTGAATTCACCAATAAGGCCATCTGAGCCTGGAGTTTTCTTGAGGAGAGAGTTTTAAGTGCTTATTGAATTTTTAAGAAATATACAGGCTAATCCGATTTATTATTTTTATATGCAGGAGGTTTAGTTTGATATAAGGCATTGTGCCTTACTAGAACTAGACCATCAGAGTGATCATTTGAAGAACACATACTTGATCAGTTTATGACTACTGATTTAACTCATTCAGTAGTTCACTACTATTCTTCGGCTAAAATTCAAAAGGTCAAAAAGAATATCTGTCTCCTGCTCTGACTCTCACTCTCTCTCTTCAAACAGTGCACTGTTATCTGATCTCTCCACTCCATGCACTGGTTTCCTTTCAATTATTCAAAACAGCAGGCTTTCTACCAACTCAGGGCATTTCATATGTGTGCCCCTTTCCCAGGAATACATGAAGACTGCCTAAATCCTTTCATCTTACAATATCCAGTTCATAGTTCATATATCATATCCAATGTCATTTCCACAGGGAAGCTTCCCTTGATAGCTGTGACTAAATCAGAGGTACCTGTTTCCCATTGATTTCCTTGCCTTGCTTGCATGATAGTTAATAACTATATTCTCATATAATTAATATATTTCTCCCCTACTAAACTGAATTCCCAGTGACAGGTGGGATCATGTCTATCTTCTTCATGCTGGTATATTAAGACCTAGTATAATAGTAACTGGCAAATAGAGCTTAAATATTTGATGAATGGTTAAGCAAATTAACTAATAAATGTGACATAACATTTGGATATTCCTTTCTGTTTTTATGCCTCCAGTATGCTCTGTTGGCTCCTGTTATAAGTTAACTCATTTTAACATTTTAGGAGAGTATAATGACTCCATGCTTTTCTCAGTTTAGCTTATATTTTTGTGCTCTTACATCAATATAGAGGAGTGCATTATGATGAAAATATTATGAGCCAAATGAATAAACTTTGGAGGCCCCATATCCCCATGTTATTCCTTATAACCAAAGGCATACATTGACCACGAGTATTCAGAAGCTATGTGATTCTGGCCTTGGCCATTGGACACTGAATCAAACACTTCACTTGAATCTAGAATGAATAATGTTACCTTTCCCTGCTTGTAATATGTGAAGTATTTGATAAACCATTGAATGCTACAGAAGGCTAGAGGGCTTTAAATAGTAATCTGAAATGTGGAATGTTTACCTTGGAAGGATGCTCATACGTTTCCTTTAAGTACTAATTCAAAATGAATATAAAAAACTTTGCAGGAAAATATTTCTATGACAAAAAAACACTAGAAAAATTTTTTCTAAATGTTTCTAGGGTATATATGTGTTAGCATTTAGAGGGAGGGAAACATTTATTTAAAAGGAGAAAAGAAAAGGAGCTTGTGATTTAAATTACTGTGACCATGCCATTACTGTCTATTAAATTCTATTGCCTCTACCAGTTATCTTACCTCCCTGTATTTTTCATAAAATTTTGATCAGTCCCTGAGAAATCTCGCTAAAGAACTACACTGAAGTCTTTTCTTCAGTGTGGAAATCAGACCACCACAGCTTGGAATTTGACAGAGGATCTTGTCCAAAGAGAGGAGAAAGACAAGGCACACTGCTTTCTAGTCAGTTCCTCCAAGTCCTGGAATTCTTTGAGATGCTGAGAAGTGAAATGACTCAAAGCACAGAATCTGAGATGAATGATTAAGAAACCACGCGGCTATTTTAATACAGTTCAACTAAGATAAAATCATTTAACAATTTTACCAGCAAACAGGCAGCATTGACCTTGGAGAAAAGCCATAATAATAGCCAGAAATAATTTCAGCTGCCATCAGCAACATTATACATTCATGAAGTTATGTTTACTTGTTCTTTGCATCAAACATACTTATTAACCAAGTACTTAAGTTGTCTTTGCCCTCTTTATAATCAGCATGATCAGCAACAATACACATTACACATCTTTTAACTACAAAGAACTATTTTATAAAACAAGAAAATATGATGCTGAAACCTGTTTTTATCTTTCTACTCTTCCCACCATCAACTGAGCCCTACAAATTCTTTTCGTGTCTTTCAATGTATGTACATAAACATTTCTTTAACTTCTGTTAATTCTAAAGGCAAGATCCATGTAAATTCTGAAAGTAAAGGAAAGAAAAATAACTAAATTTAAAAGATAAATTAATTTTAAAAAAGAAAAGGAAGAAAAAATCCATTTCAACACATTTAACAAGACAGAGACAAATGCCCTGCAACAAAACACATTTACATGTTGAGTTCTCTCTTGTAATTATAAATGTGGAATCTCAGAATAAAGGACCCCAATAAAGTGACAATGTCTCCAGAGATGCAGCAAGCTGACTTCCAAGAGGCTATAAGAATACACTTCTTTTACCGAATTCATCCCAATCAAACGTCTGCCCTTCAGTTATGTAGGCTCAGAAATCTAATTTATCAGATCTGGAGAGAAGAGGACAGTCTACCTTAACCAAGTTTATAGAGAATGACATGTGAAACAAACTATCAAGCCATTAATCAACATTAAAATTGTTAACGTTCATGCAGAATTCCATGACCAGAATATTCAGTATCTCTTGAACAGATCTGCATTATGTACTAAATCACAATCCTTTAGCTGTTCAGAGAATAGGGAATCAAAGACAAGAGAGTTGCTTAGGTGATTCATAAACTTAATGTCTTCAGGACAAGATAACTAATATAATTTGTCTGTATTTGTCTACAGGGAATCTGTTTGTGAAATTTGCCCAATTCACTATTTGATCAACAGTGGCTGCTAATCTTTGTAAATCTGGCTCACTACTGGGAGAGGTATCATAAAACTTTATGGGTGGTTTTAGCTTAATATGGCTAGTCATTGTAGATTTTGTTAAGCTCTCAGGAACTGATCAAATTGTTAAAGACTAACTTAAAAAGCATCAATGTCTTGAGTATACAATATGTATATTCTTGGGAAAGAGAAAACCTTTTATTTATCTATTCATATATTTTTATAAATATAATGTATATTGTGGAAAGGTTTACTTTTGCTATGAGCATACTTCACAGCTCTCACTGATTTGTACTACACTGATTTGTCTCCTTCTCCTACTCAACTGACCTTGTTAGTATCCTAGAACTCTGGACCAAGTTTGATTGCTCCCTATCACAGAATTTACATCCCATTACCTGACTCCAGACTTTGTTTAGTCACTAGTTAGTTGTAAATATATGAAAAAGCATCATTTTCTAAAAATGGGTTCCTTACGAAGCATGAATAAGATTTTGGGTAGATTCTGAGAACCCTTTAGGGTGTGTGGGGGACAATGAAGTGAAAGAGAATGAGAAATAGAAGTGGATGTGAAGCATAAACAGAAAAAATAGGGAATCTCAAAGACATGCTTTTACTACTTACAAATTTTGCACAGGTCTGGTGTTAATCATAAACAGAGTATCTGTACTTCAAAATAAGACAGCCTTTACCTTTTAATGGCCTCCCTTCTAGCGAGTGATAATATGTAAGATTTTAGAGAAAAATCCTGAGAAGCAATCCCTCCCCACCTTTTATTTTCCTTTATTTTCTTTTTCTAAATTCCAGGAACATACAGATTCCAGGGAGTAGTGGCTGGGAAAAAAAATAGCAAAACTGAGGTAAGAGTTAAAATGAATGGAGCCAGGTAAATAGAAATGTTCTCCAAGTTTACAAGTTAAATTGCGATCTTGGTAAATTTTTCTTTTTAAATAGAGATAAAACTAAATCAGAATTTACTAAGATTCAACAGAAGTGTTCTTATTTGGGAAGGCTAAAACTGTAAAGGACTTTGCTAAAATTAAGTAACAAAAGCCAATAGAAAACATTTTATATTAATTACACACAGAAATAAGTGCAGACATTATAAGATGAAAAAAAACAAGAACTCAGCTAAAAATTGAGTAACAGAAAGGAATACAAATTATAAATTAAATCTGCTGAACTACCAACAGAGTAAAACAGATTGCCTTTTGCCCCATGAGATTTCAGCACAATTGTTGGTTTCTTTTTAACTCTTATTATTTTTTAAGAATTGTGTAACATTTATTCTTAATGCAATTTAAGAAACTAGGTAAGAACAATGTGCACACAAGTAGCAATTTTTATATCTAAATCAAGTTGTGCCAGGATTACAATCTGCTCTAGCTCTAATGCAACCTATAAAAATTGAACTCATCTTGCTCTGGCTGGTGTGGCTCATTTATATGGGCATCATCCCACAAACAGAAAGGTAACAGGTCTGATTCCCAGTCAGGGCACATGCCTAGGTTGTGGATTATATACCTCATTTGTGCGCTCAGTCCCTGGTCAGGGCAAGTGTGCAAAGCAACCAATTGATGTTTCTCTCTTACATTGACGTTTCTCTCCCTCTCTTCCTCCTTTTTCTCCCCATATCTAAAAAATGAATAAATAAAGTTAAAAATACTTGACTCATCTTTTGTGAGTCTAATAGGCATGATCTACCTGTTCTATTCCAACTGCAGAATTACTACAATTCATAATAATGAAAGTTGGATGACAGCTTGATTTTCAGATGTGGGGCAGGAGTGCCACCAATGCAGTTCATTGCAATCTGTTTTAACTTAGAGCAAAAAAGAGTTCACATAAGTCATAGAAATCCCTATATGAGATAATAATTTGTATAAAATCATTTCATTTCACAAATCTAATTTTTATAAGCAGGTACAGATTTGCAACTGTCAGTTCAAGTACTTTCTCTGAGTTACTCAGATTTGAACTCTGAAAAATTATATAAAAGTTGGAGTAATAAATATCCTCTCAGGAAGATTCTCAAAACAAAAATCAAGGTGGAAAAATTTAAGTGGTGGTTGAATCTTATTTCTCTTTGTCCAACAAGTAAAGTGATAAATGGTTAGGTGCATGGACACTATAGTCATGTGGTCTGGAATTGAGTCCTAAAATTACCATCTCTTATCTGTGGATCACAGGCAAGTTATTAAACTTTCTAACCCTTAGTGTTCTCATCTGTAAAATGGTGATAACAATATCACTTAAACTGGAGAGTAGTTGTGTTGATGAAACAACATAACAGATGAGAAAGTGGCACATAGTAAGTTATATAAAGTTGGAAATAGAAAAATCGTAGAATGTATTTTTTGTACTCCATGGGACTTTAGAGATTTTTAATGTTAAATAATAAAAGTGAAATACTATTTGCATTTTTCCAAGAGGATCAGGATATTGGTATAGACAATATTTCTCCAGAATCAGAGAAAATCCAACTAAACTAAAAGTAGCAAATTATAAAGAAATATTCAAATGTGCTATAGTGTCATTAAGGTGAACTTGATTCTGAACTTCCAGATAGCTAAACAGAAATGAAAAATATCTGTTGAATACTTTTCATTGAATGTGAGAAGAAAATAGTTCTGTTGTAAAAGAGACACAAAGTTATTCATGTCATATAGAAGCCTTAAAATAGTATTCCTTAGAGAATTACCACTAAGAAGATCAGGATATTGGTATAGACAATATTTGTATCTAAAAAGAATAAATGTGCGTTCTCATACTATGGGCCATTTTCCTGAATGAATCCCAAAGCCTAGGCACTTTGGAGTCAAGAGTGACGTCTTCTGGAGACCCCAGTCTTATTTTCAAAAAGACAAAAACACAATTTCCTTTTTCTACCTAGAGGATGAGGATTTCCAAAGACATGAGCAATATGTGAATAGCTAGATTTTCCTAATCCAACCTGAATTACATAAATCCACACAGAATCCATGTAGTAGATAGGAGAAATAGATGAAGGGAACCACTGTTCATTTTATCTACCTATATGTGTTTTACCAACTTTCTGTCTTGTGCAATCTCAGGCTAGCCCGTGGTCTTTTCCTGTCTGCCCCTCAGCTGGCCCAGTAAAAAGGGAAACCAAGACTGTGTAAGAACAGGGAGTGTACAAAGGTACAGGTGAGAAGATACATGGATAGAACAAGAAAGATCTCCACAGGAGAGCAAAAGTAAACTCCATAGGAAAAAAAAAGATAAATATCTCCTCACTTTCTAAGAAGTCCACACTGTTATCATTTTCAGTAAAAGGTGTCAAATAATGGCATTTAGCTCTAAGGTATGGTGGCGAAAGTCATGCACTGGCTTGATAGCCCTTGTTACAATCATATATGCTACATGGCTCTGAATGATTGCTAAATCAAAATTTATTTACATGGAAAATAGTGATGTCTCCACCTCAGGGTTATTGTTGCAATTAACTGAGATGATTCATGTAAAACATTCTGCAGAGTATGAAACATAGCACCATGCCAAAATGATGGCTATTCTTATTACTAGCTAGTATTATCTGTGATGAAAATATTTAGAAAATATTTCACTATGCTTTCTTTTTTTAAATTTTATTTAGTTATTTTTCAAATACAGTTTTTTGTCTATTTCTCCCATCCCAGCCCCCCCCCCTGCCCGGAGATCCCCACCTCCCTCCCATTCCCCCCCCCCCCCATCCTCATCCCTGTGTCTTTCATACTTGTTCCTCAAAATCCCTCCCCTTTTGTCCCCTTAAATTCCCTTCCCTCTCCCTTCTGGTCACTGCCCACTTGTTCTCTATTTCAGTGTCTTTGTTTTTATTCTGTTTGCTTGTTTGTTTTGTTATTTAGCTTCCTGTTAAAGGTGAGATCATTTGGTATTTGTCTTTCAATGCCTGGCCTATTTCACTCAGCATAATGCTTTCCAGTTCCATCCATGTTGTTGCAAAGGGTAGTAGCTCCTTCTTTCTCTCTGCTGCATAGAATTCCATTGTGTATATGTACCACAATTTTTTGATCCATTCATTTACTGACAGGCACCTAGGTTGCTTTCAACTCTTGGCTATTGTAAATTGTGCTGCTATGAACATTGTGGTGCATAGGTTCTTTGAAATTGATATTTTAGGATTCTTGGGATATAATCCCAGCAGTGGAATTGCTGGGTCAAAAGGCAGGTCAATTTTTATTTTTCTGAGAAAATTCCATACTGTTTTCCATAATGGTTTTACCAGTCTGCAATCCCACCAACAGTGAACTAAGGACCCCTTTTCCCCACACCCTCTCCAACATTTGTTGTTTGTTGCTTTGTTTATGATAGCCATCCTGACTGGTGTAAAGTGGTATCTCATTGTGGTTTTCATTTGCATCTCTCTGATAGCTAACAATATTGAGCATCTCTTCATGTGTCTCTGGATATTTTGTATGTCCTCCTTGGAGAAGTGTCTGTTCAAGTCCTTTTCCCATTTTTTAATTGGGTTAGATGTCTTCTTAGAGTGGAGTCGTGCAAGTTCTTTGTATATTTTGGAGATTAAACCTGTGTCTGAGGTATCATTGGCAAATATGTTTTCCCATACAGTTGGTTGTCTTTTTAATTTAGTACTGTTTTCTTTAGCCATGCAGAAGCTTTTTATTTTGATGAGATCCCATTTGTTTATTCTTTCCTTTATATTCCTTGCTCTAGGGCACATATCCGTAAAAAGGTTGCTGCATGGAATATCTGAGATTTTCTTGCCGATGTTCTCCTCTAGGACTTTAATGGTGTCACGGCTTATATTTAAGTCTTTTATCCACCTTGAATTTATTTTGGTGTATGGTGTAAGTTGGTGCTCAAGTTTCATTTTTTTGCACATAGCTGTCCAGTTCTCCCAACACCATTTGTTGAAGAGGCTATCTTTACTCCATTTTATGTTACTGCCCCCTTTGTCAGATATTAGTTGACTGTAGAGAGTTGGGTTGATTTCTGGACTCTCTGTTCTGTTCCATTGGTCTATGTGCCTGTTTTTATGCCAGTACCAGGCTGTTTTGATTACAGTGGCTTTGTAATACAGCTTGATATCAGGTATTGTGATCCCTCCTACTTTGTTCTTCTTTCTCAAAAGTGCAGCTGCTATTTGGGGTCATTTATGGTTCCATACAAATTTTTGAAGTGTTTGTTCTATGCTTTCTTATTCTTGAATGCTAGAGGCTAGCCTCCTGCTATATTTTTCAAATTAGAAAACACACAAAAATCAGCTACAGCCTAAAAGCAAAATGATACTCAAATACAGGGGAAAAAACAATGAATCAGCAATGGTTTTAAGACTATTTGCAAGTATGTTCCCATTTAAATGACATTCAAAATGAGGGAAAAGCTCACATGAACCTGAAAGATTACATATATGACACAGGATCTATGAAGACATGAATTCATATAATTTAAAAACTGGAGAGGAATGTAGAGAAGATTTAACCATACCCTCTTATCTTGGAGATCAGTAAATTCATGCCTAGAAAATTGGTGTCTCGAGCTTACCAGATAGTTAATCACCAACACTGGAAACCAAGTGTCTGCCAATCTTTCCAGTAAGACCAATAGCTTTCCATTCTTGCTCATAATTATCAGCTACAGCACACTCTCTTATTAGGAAGAATAGATTCCAAGAGCAATTCTGGAATGCCCCTGAATACCGACAGAAGGAGAGAGGTAGGAGAGGGGAACTTTATATTATTTTTCAGGAATGATTTAAATTATGTCATTTCCCAATTTCATTGCAAGACCCTATTCCTGGTGGGTTTTGTTCTCATGAATTAGAACAATTTTAAAAAGTCAAGCATAGAAAATAGTGCTTACCTGAATAACTGAAACAGTTTCTTACAAGCTGTTTCATTTACTGTTTGGGTAAATGCATTTATTATTTGGGCAGTTTTCTTTTATACAGTACATATTTAGATAACATTTTAAATGCATATGGTTTTATAAACCTTGTCTAAGGTACACTGTATGCTGACTATAATTACCACAAATTGAAGCATGTCATAAAAATTTGTAAGAACCTTCAGAGAATTTCTAGCTTCTTTTTATTTTACTACTGATATAACCACTGTGAAATTTATAGAACATCACTGCCAAACCATCTGAAATAACAATGATTTTTTTCTCTAGTTATATATTTATAGTTGAATATAGATCTTTACAGTGAACCTACAAAATTGGTTATTGATTTGTAAAGAATATAAATTGATTTATAAAGAAGGAATTGCAAAGTATTTTTGACTTATTTAAACTCAATAATCTAATACCAATAAACATTAATTTTCTTTCTTTTTCACTGTGTGCCAAGAGTTGTGTTAAATAAGAACTTTTTTAGCTCAGGATTTCCCAATTGTAGTACTTTTGACATTTGGAGCTGGAAAAAATATCTGTTGTAGGGCACTGTCTTGTGCATTGTAGGATACTTTGTAGCATCTCTAGCCTCTACATTCTAGATGCCTCAAGAAGCAATTAGAAATGCCTCCAAATATTACCACATGTCTCTCCTGGGTGGCAAAATTACCCCCACTGAGAACCACTGCTTTAGCTAATTGAATTTTCACAATAATCCCATGAGGTAAGTATTAATGTCTCTATTTTCTAGATGACAGAAGCTTAAGGATTTTACCATTCACCAAGGTCACTCAGAAAGAAAATAGAAAGCAAATTAACTACAGATTCCAATAATTTAATCATTGAATGATACTACCTCATTCAAAGACACAAATGAACATACAATCAAGTTCAAAGTAAAATCGAGTCCTAAGTGCCTGAGCCATACTGAAATGGAGACACTCCTTTAAAAGGGGTACATTCCATTTCCCTGGAAAATTGTTATTCTTACATATGATATATGCATCATTTTGAGATGTGCTGCAGCCACAATTAATACAGAAATTATATTGGCTTAAAATACCAAAAGTTTTCTGATTCTTGTTATACTGTCATTTATATGTGGCATGAGCTTTGCTCCATCATTTCAGGATGAGTCAAGGATTAGGACCTGTGGGGTACATGCCAGTCTCTGGTAGGGTAATAACAGAACTATCTCATGTGCTTAAAAGTTTTGCTCAGAAGTGACACAGATCTTCTCCATTCAGTTAATTTGGTCAAAGCCAGTCAGATGGTCAAATGTGAACTCAGCAGTCAGGGTCCAGGTAGAGAGAGTCCACATAAAGGGCATCTTAGAAGGGAAGGCAATAAATATTTTTGAGAAATAATATGACCATCATACAGCCTCACTGAAAAGTGATAAGAGGTAATGTCATCTAGACATACAACTTGTTTTTTATTCAAAATGCTTATATATTTTATGTTTCCTAGAGGCATCTGTTTGATAAAGTAATACTGACGTGTCAGCCAAGTGCCAGAAATGGACTTGGAATGAGTGCAACATGGTGGAACCTCTGAACAGTAACACAGCAGAGGTGATTCTCTGCTGTGGATGCAGCCTTGTGATTCTCTCTTGATGGTCTTTCTTTGAGAGACTGAACATAATTCCTTTCCTTGATCTGTCCCTTGACTCTGTGACTCTGTCCCTTTATCTCTCAAATG
Organism: Artibeus jamaicensis; assembly: GCF_021234435.1. Classification (NCBI taxonomy): domain Eukaryota; kingdom Metazoa; phylum Chordata; class Mammalia; order Chiroptera; family Phyllostomidae; genus Artibeus; species Artibeus jamaicensis. The sequence continues at coordinate 62,337,184 of NW_026522030.1, forward strand.
GGAGCTCTAATAACTGTTCAATATCTGCCTAACTGCTAAGCTATTCTAAGCCAGGAAAGATAAACTTCTAAGAGTAGAAAGAATTCTTATGCTTAGTATTTGGTGAGAAAAAATTGCATAAATCATGGGGGTCTCTGGAAAGATACCTCACAAGCTGTTCATTTTAATGCTTTCATCACACAAACCTCTTTCCCCACTCCACCTCTCCCTCCCGTACCCTTTTCTTCCATCGCCTCATCTCTCTCTCTCTCTCTCTCTCTCTCTCTCTCTCTCTCTCTCTCACACACACACACACACACACACACACACACACAGAGTAACACAGAAATATACCCCATAATCTCTCAGGAAAATTATGATTAAAATCATATGAAGTACTATAAAACAAAGTTATATTTTTTCAAATGTTCCATCAATTATTTAGTGGAGTTACTTAACAAGTACATTTAACTTAAAGTATGCATGGCAGGTAATGAGTGGATAGAGTGGGGGAAGAGAAAAGGAGAGCACGATACATTAAAGATAGTGGCAAACCCTTGATGCTCCTCCTGCTGAGACATGAAGCCTAATTTTTCTGCCCATGAGTTTTAATTGGCAATAGAATGCAGCAGAAGTAACATCCTATGACTTCTGAAGGTAGATACCTGTATTTTTAAGACTTACTGCTTCAGCCCAAGCCTTCTGCAACATTTAGTATTGTGGACTAAATGGTGTCCCCACCAAAGTTTGCTGAAGTTCTAACCCCCGATTTCTGTGAATGTGACCTTATTTGGAAGGAGAGTCTTTGCAGTTGAAATTAAGATGAGGTTTATTCTGTATTAGCATGAGCACTGAATTCAAAGACTGGTATACTAATTATATTCCTGGAGAGAGGTATCGGGAGACAGACACAAAGACACACACTGAGGGGAGACGGCCTTGTGAAGATGGGGAGAAATTGAACTGATTCAGAAAATGCTATGGATCACCAGAAACCACCAGAATTTAGGAGGAGGCAAGGAGGAATTCTTCCCTGGAGCCTTCAGAGGGAGTGTGGCCTCTCTAACACTTTCATGTTAGACATCTCCAGAGCTGTGAGAGTATAAATTTCGTTGTTTTAAACCACTCAATATGTGGAAGTTTGTTACATCAGTGCCAGGAAACGAATATATCTGGTATTGGGATGCTCTCTCTAGGAATTAACACTCTGAGAATCACAAGCCAGGTGGACACACTACATGGGACACTCATCAACAGCCCTAGTTGAATTCACGGTCAAAGCCAGAATCAACTGCCAGACATTCCAGCTGAGGCAAGAGGGTGTGAGTGAAGGGGTCACCTTGGAAGCTGACACCCTGTGTTTTTGACATGGTCTGCCTAAACAACCCTTCCTAGAATTCCTGCTCCACAAAATTGTGAGAAAAATTTAAGTGTTATTTCAGCAACTAAGTTTTTGGGTAAATTGTTACATGGTCATAATTAAATGGAACAGGATCCAGTACCTGAAAGTCACTTACATAATAAAAATATAAAACATATAGCCTTGGCTTGTAGAAACTAGGATGATTTTGAGGAGTCTGCTAGTGGCAGCTATAGGGCAATGAGGAAAATACTATTGGATTCCAAAGAAAAGGGAGTCATTATTATGCAGCAGTAAAGGTTGGCAATCTGGTTGCCTGTTATAGCACAGAAAATAAAGTGTGCCTAATGAACCCTTGGATTTGCCTAGAGAGATTTTTAGACACAATGTATAGCCAACTGGCCCAGTAAAACCTTTCTCAAATAATTAGTGAAAATAAATGATGTTGTAAGCCATGATGTTTGCAGATAGAGAAAAGAAGGAAAGAAGGCAGGAGAATAGAAAAGTGAAGTGTGATAAATTAAGGATGGTGGCAAATCCCTGACACTCTTTTAACTGTAGCTGAAACTGAATCTTCCAGCCCTTGAATCTGGCTTAGTGCTACACAGCAGTGAATAACAGAAAGGGGCAAAGGTAGTGATGGAATAGGAAAAGATAAATTGTGAACGTTCTGGAGTGACAGTACAATGTGAGCTGGGTCTGCCTCTTAATCCTTGAGCACGTCACCTGTTGCATATTAATTCTGTGTTTAAAGGTTATATCTATACTCACAACATGGTCACTAACACAAGCCAACTACTTTACATGATGTTTTACCAAAGAAATAGCTATCTGTACAGTAGCTATTCTGGAAAAAACTCTGTGCTGTATATATGAGAACTGTTATTTTGTTTCTAATGTGGTATCTCCCTACAGGATTTTCGAGGATAACCCTTCTTGCCTTAGGCACTACTTCAATTTCAACTTAACCTAAAATGTTTTTCCATTATATCCTTTTAAACAGAAAGGATTCCCACAAAGCAGAGCTCTCCTTACACAAGTGTTTAAGTAAGTGCTAAATGATGCAGACACAAACTAATACTTGTGCATTTCTCTACAGAGAACCCTCCTAATCCAACAAAATGTTTAAGTGGCCCATGGTATCACCATATCACAAGTGATATAGTCAACACTCTACAAAAAAATAAAAATATCTACAAATCCAGAATCAGAGAAAATCCAACTAAATAAACTAAAACCAGCAAATTATAAAGAAATATTCAAATGTGCTATAGTGTCATTAAGGTGAACTTGATTCTGAGCTTCCAGATAGCTAAACAGAAATGAAAAATATCTGTTGCATGCTTTTCACTGAATGTGAGAAGAAAATAGTTCTGTTGTAAAGGAGACACAAAGTTATTCATGTCATAGAAGCCTGAAAATAATATTCCTTAGGGAATTACCACTAAGGACACCATGATCTCAACATCTCTGGAGTTAGCACCTTACACAGAAATTATTTCCATTAATAATTTTCTTCAAGCTTTTCTCAATGAATAAGAGCATAATTCCAAAGCTCAACTCAGCAATAGGTCCACACAAAACCAAGAAAACGTGCCAATATGCATCTCTATTTTTTCTTCCTCTACTGAACTATGAGCTGTTCAGTGTTAAAAAGAGGAAAAAGTATCATGTTTTCCTTCTCAATACCTAATACAATATGGAGTTGGTACAGGTGGCACATGTAGTCACAGAGATGTGCCATAGTTTTGTTGTCTGAGAGTACTCTGACACAAGAGTCCTTATTACATATATGAAAACAGTCACCTCTTTTCACAGTTGTTGGACTACCTCATCTTTAGACTCAAGGGAATGACAATAATTTTTATGCTGTATTGAAATGCATAAAATACAGAAAACGTGTTTGTTTATGGAATTCTGGCAAAAAAAAAAAGTCTAATACCACCATAAGAGCTATGTGGATGCGCTTGTCTTTCCCTTCTCACCATGCACTGAAGTGGGAAATGTTTATAGTCTATAGCTCATACAGAGCTAAAGCTGAACCTCACTTGATTAGAACATTTAAGAACAAGTGGTTTATGTTGGTTAAACAATAAAAAAATCCCAAAGGGTCTGGAGAAAATCACAGCCATCAGCATCATTAAAAATGGGCATCATAAATAATGGGCATTATTTAATACTGCAGCAAATGCAGTATTAAATCTGAGCTGTGGGATGAGGAGAGGACATCATCACACATGTTTGGTGGAGAGTTGCAGACAGCTTCACAAGGCTGTTTAATGCTTAGGCAGCTGACTTTTATTGCTATCTCAAGGGCTGGATTTGACTAAAATTCTCCCTAGTCTTCATTCCACATTGTGCTAAAATGGAACAGAGCATCTTGGCAAAGAGATTCAATGTCTTAGCCATTTGCAGAAACAAAACCTCTGTAGAGCAAGGGGCCTGATAAGGAGCACAGCAATATGTGCCTATTGGGGGTAAGGGTGGAGGGTGTCAAAGAGGGGCAGATTAGACTGGGGAAAGAATTTAGGACCTGATGTGGAAAAATGCATATATTCCCATCCACACAACTGGTACTTTTGTGAATGTACACTTAGACCACAGGACAAAACCAATAGGAGCTGAAGGGTAAAACCTGAATGCTTTCCCACAGGGAGCTTAGGATCTAGCCAAGAAGAGACATACTAATAAAATGTTCTATTTAGACATGTCCTCCTAAGAGATCATCTAGTTTAGTGGCTTTCAAATTCTTCTTCTTTTACTTCTAGAAGAGTCACTCAGAATCTACCACAGGTGACAAAGGCAAGCATAGCAGGAAAGTTCCCAACTTTAAAAAGCACAGCTCTATAGGTCTCATGTGTTGGATTTTTAAAATGACATATTTACTATTAGCTCACTTATAACACAATTTGAAGGGCTTTTAAAAAATGATTAGTCATTTATGATGGAAAGCTTTGCTTTGCTTTCCCAGCATCTATTTTCTCTTCTTTGGGTCCCAGATATGCCTAAAAGCATCACAATTCCTCCATTGTCCATAATTCAGGAGGAATTAGCCCTACCATTGGCTAGAGTATGAAAAACAGCCAGTCAATTTGTTTATTTTATTCAGTCTCTCTGGCCACAGTAACTGGTTAGAAACAGTGTATGAGTCAAGGCATATCAAACAGAATCCCAAATACTCTGTTCAGCATTTTCCTGAGAACACACAAGTTAGAGACAGCTTCATCCACTGGAATACCAAGAGGATTAAATTGAGCCTAAAGGTGCCACAAGACACATTTCTGAGAATGGTACCCAACCCAGATGACAGAACTCCTGTGTTCTGCTTTGCCTAAAGCCAGCACTACCCCTGAGGCTTTAGTTATATGACAAATAAACCAATTCCCAAATTTAAATGATTGTTTTCTCCCCTTATAACTTAAGAATCATGCCTCATACCCTCTATTGATTTTTTTAATTTATTGTATTTCTTTACACTTAGTGCCCTTATACTATCCTCTCCCCACAATCACCACACTGTTGTCCATGTCTATGACTTCTTTTCCTTTTTAATTAATTTGTCAACCCCCCTACCCTCTTATCCCCTTAGCTGTCATCCTGCTCTTTATTTATGAGTCTGTCTATTTTGCTTGTTAGTTCACTATGTTCATTAGATTCTACATATGAGCGAAATATATGGTATTTCTCTTTTTCTGACTGGCTTATTTCACTTAGCATAATATTGTCCATGTCCATCCATACTGTTGCAAAGGGTAAAACTTTCTTCTTTTTTAAGGCCAAGTAGTATTCCATTGTGTAAAAGTCCAATAGCTGTTTCAGCCACTCATCTACTGATGGACACTTGGGCTCCTTCCATGTCTTGGTGGTTGTAAATAATGCTGCAGTGAGCATAGGGGTGCTTATTTTCTTTTGAATTAGTGTTTAGGTTCCCTTTGGATATATTCCCAAAAGTGGGATCACTGGGTCAAAAGGTAGATTCTTTTTTTTACTTTTTGACATATCTCCATATTGCTTTCTACAGTGGCTGCACCAGTCTAGACTCCCACCAACAGTGCATAAGTGTTCCCCTTTCTCCACACCCTCACCAGCACTTCTTGTTTGTTCGTTTATTGGTGATAGCCATTCTGACAGGTGTGAGGTAATAAGTCAGGGTGGTTTTATTTTGCATTTTTCTTATGATTAATGATGTTGAGCATTTTTTCGTTTATCTATTGGCCATCTGTGTCCTCTTTGGAGAAGTGTCTATTCAGGTCTTTTGCCCATTTTTTAATTGGATTGTTTTTGTGCTGTTGAATTCTATAAATTCTTTATAAATTTTGGATATTAACCTGTTATCAGATATATCAGCAAATAAGTTCTCTCATTCTGTAAGTTGTCTTTTATTTTGTGGATGATTTCCTTTGCTGTGCAAAAACTTTTTAGTTTGATGTAGTCCCAATATTTTTTTCTTTTGTTTCCCTTGCCTGGTGAGATATATCTAATAAAATACTGCTACAAGCAATGTCCAAGATTTTGCTGCCTATGTTTTCTTCTGTAAATTTTATGGTTTTGGGTCTAACATTTAGGTCTTTAATCTATTTTGAACTTATTCTTGTGTGGGGTCTAAGAAGGTGGTGTAGTTTCATTTTTCTGCATGTGTCTGTCCAATTTTTCTAACACCATTTATTGAATAAACTATCTTCAGCCTATTATATGTGCTTGATTACTTCATCAAGTGTTATTTTACTCTAAGAATGTAGGTTTATTTCTGGGCTCTCCATTATGTTCCATTGATCTATTTGGCTGTTTTTATGACAGACCAGAGTGTTTTGATTACTAAGGCCTTGTAGTATAGGTTCATATCAGGTAGTGTGATTCTTCCAACTTTCTTCTTCTTTCTCAGGATCACTGGTGCAATTGGCCTCTTGTGGTTCTATATAAATCTTTGAAATATTTGTTCTAGTTCTGTGAAAAACATCATTGGAATTTTTATAGAAATTGTGTTGAGTCTACAGATCACTTTGTGTAGTATGGACATTTTAATGATGTCAATTCTTCCTATTCATAAACATGGTATATGCTTTAACTTATTTGCATTTTCTTCAATTTTTTCTTCAGTGCCTTATAATTTTTTGAGTACAGATCTGATACATCCTTGTTTAGGTTTATTCCTAGGTATTTTATTATTTTTGAAAGCTATTGTGAATAGGATTCTTTTCTTAATTTCCCTCTGCTCATTATTGGCACATAAAAATGCAACTGATATCAGGATATTAATTTTTATCCTGCTACTTTGCTAAATTCACTTAAGGCTATAGCAAGAGAAAAAGAAGGACACTATATGAAGTAAAGGTAACAATCCAACAAGAGAATATAACCCTGGTAACATTTATGCACCCAACATAGGAGCACCTACTGTGTAAAGCAAATCTTGATGGGTCTAAAGGGAGAGATCAATAGAAATATAGTTATAGTCAGGGATTTTAACACCCCATTGACTTCAGTGGATTAATCTTCCAGACAAAAAAAAATCAGCAAGGAAACAGCAGTCTTAAATGACATACTAGATCAAATGAAATTAATTGATATCTTCAGAGCACTTTACCCCAAAGCAGCAGAATATACATAATTTTCAAGTGCACATAGAATGTTTTCTAGGATAAACCACATGCTAGGACATAAAATAAGTCTCAATAAATTTAAACATATTGAAATCATACCAAGCAACTTCTCTGACCACAATGCTATGACATTGGAAATCAATAATAAAAAGAACACTGAACAACACACAAACACATGGAAGCTAAATAACATGAAATTGAGAAAAAAATCAAAAGACACCTTGAAAAAAATTAAAATGATAAATGTACCTGAACAACAATAAAAAATAAAATAAAATAAGAATGCAACAGTCTAAAAACTGTGGAACACAGGGAAAGCAATCCTAACAGGGAAATTCATAGCATTGGAGACCTATCTCAAGAAACAAGAGAAAAACCCCAAATAAACAATATAACTTTACACTTAAAGTAATTTGATAAAGAACAATGAATCAAGCCCAAAGTGAGTAGAAGAAAGGAATAATAAAGATCAGAGCAGAAATAAATGAAATAGAGTCTCAAAAATGCTACAAAAGATGAATGAATCCAAAAGATGGTTCTTTGAAAAGGTAAACAACATTGACAAACCTTTAACCATAGTCATCAAGAAAAAAAGAGAGAGAATCCAAATAACTAAAATCAGAAATAAAATAGGAGAAATAACAACTGGCACCAAAGAAATACAAAGGATTGTATGAAAATATAAAAACTAGGTGCCAAAAAACTGGATAACCTGAATGAAATGGGTAAATTCCTAGAAACACTCAATTTTCCAAAACTAAATCAGAAAGAACTATAGAATCTGAATAGACAGATTATACGTAGTGAAACTAAAGCACTAATCAAAAATATCAACAAACAATACTCCTGGACCAAATGGCTTCATAGATGAAATTTACCAAACATTCTGAGAACTAACACCTCTCTTTTTCAACATATTTCATAAAATTCAGGGGGATGGAAGGCTCCCAAGCTCATTTGATAAGGCCAGCATTATCCTAATTCCAAAAGCAGATAAAGACACTACAAAAAAAGTAGGCCAAGATAGAGGCATAGGTAGATATACTGTACCCACTCACACAACCAAAAGAAGGACAACAACAAATTTAAAAACAAGAAAAAAATTTAAAAACAACAAAAAAACAAGAATGGACAGAAATTTGAACTGTATAGAAGTCCAACAACCATGGAGTTAAAGAGGAAACATTCATACAGACTAGTAGGTGGGGCGGGGACAGAGAGCTAGGTGGACAGGACTCCCAGCAAGGAGGCAGTTGGCAGACCAGGTGAGGCAGAGGTTGGTGGAGCAGGCGGTTCCACATTTCTGTGTAGATAAACTGGGAGGAACAACTGGGGAGTCAGACAAACCTCACAACCCAGGGTTCCAGTGTAGGGAAATAAAGCCTCAAAACCTCTGACTGAAAACACTTGTGCAGATTGAGGTGGCAGAATAAACTCCCAGCCTCACAGGAGAGTTCATTGGAGAAATTCACAAGGTCCCAGAACATACTTAAACCCACCCATTCTGGAATCAGTACCAGAAGGGCCCAATTTGCTTGTAGGTAGCAGGGGAAGTGACTAGAAGCCCAGAGAGAGCTGAAAAAGTGGCATTGTTCCCTCTCAGACCCCTCCCCCACATACAGCCTCAAATCAAAGTGACCTGGGTTGCCCCATCCTAATCCCTTAATATGTAACAGGTACACCAAGACCAAAAAAATGGCTCAAATAAAAGAACAGAGCAAAACTCCAGAAAAAATACAACCCAGCAGGGAAGATAGCCAATCTATCAGATGCACAGCTCAAAACACTGGTAATCAGGATGCTCACAGAAATGGTTGAAAATAGTCACAAAATACAGGAAAAAGTGAAAGGCTGTGAAAACTGAAATAAAGGAAAATGTACAGGGGAACAACAGTGAAGGGAAGAAAACCGGGACTCAAATCAATGGTTTGAAGCAGAGAGAAGAATAAACATTCAAACAAAACAGAATGAAGAAACAAGAATTCAAAAAAGTGAGAAGTTTAACAACTTTAAATGTTCCAACATCCAAATCTTAGATGTGCCAGAAGGAGAAGAGGAAGAGTAAGAAATTGAAAGCTTATTTTAAAACATAATGAAAGAGAAATTCCCCAATTTGGCAAAGGAAATACACTTCCAGGAAGTCCAGGAAGCTCAGAGAGACCCCAAGAAGTTGGACCCAAAGAAGTACACGCCAAAGCCCATCATAATTACATTAGCCAAGATTCAAGATAAGGAAAGAATCTTATAAGCAATGAGAGGAAAGGAGACAGTTACCTACAAAGGAGTTCCTATAAGACTTGTTTATGTGACTCACCACATAAACAAAATGAAAGATAAAAGTCACGTGATCATATCAATAGATACAGAAAAAGCATTTGATAAAACCCAGCACCTATTTATTATAAAAATTCTCAGCAAAGGGAACAGAGGGAACATTCCTAAACACAATAAAGGCCATATATGACAATCCCACTGCCAGCATTATACTCAACAGGAAAAAACTACAAGCATTCCCCTTACAATTGGAAACAAGACAGGGATATCTGCTTTCACTTCTCTTATTCAACATAGTAGAAGTTCTAGCCACAGAAATCAGACAGGAAAAAGAAATAAAAGACATGTAAATTGGAAAGGAAGAAGTGAAACTGTCTTTGTTTGCAGATGACATGATACTGTACATAGAGAACACCAGTTGACTTTGAAGACAGAGAGTTGAGGTTCTCTTTAGGTAGTGATTTTTCCACAAGCCTAGTAAGTGAATACACCCAAGTGGATCCTAGGAATTCTGATTCTCAGCCTAATGTTTCTTCCACTATAATCACCCCAGACACTCAAGGCCGTATACACCCACATAATGAGCAGAATTTGAAACACAGTCCTATTTCTAGAAATAAGGATAATTATCTTTTTTTTAACCTTACTTTAAATTTATCAGAGAGACACCTTATCTAAAGGAAACATGTACTGGACTCTTTCACAGTGTTTATGAAATCAGATTTTTTTACATTCTGATTTGAATATTTGATTTCATTGTAATGAATTCTTGTCAGCCCAAGACTATGGTTCAGACATCCTCACAAGAAGACATGCATGAATCATCAATGCCTGTGAACACATGTTGGCATTTTGAAAGCAAACTTTTGCTCACTGTAAGTTATTGAATCCTTAGCCTCTCCCTCAAAATGGAAATATAGTAGTAGTAATTGATCATGTGAGAGTTAAAAAAATTTCTTCATGAGAATTATAGTTCAGATAAACCTTTCTTTCCCTCTCTTTTTGTATTTTTCATTTCTTTTTTTTTGCATTTCTTTATCATTTTTATTGTTATTTTACTGAAATTATCTCAATTTCTCCTCCTCCACTCATCCGTCCCCTGACTCCCACAGTCAATCCCCACACTGTTGTCCATGTCTGTGAGTCATTAATACATGTTCTTTCTCTAGTCCCTTCCCCTTCTTTCCATGATTGTTCCTCTCCCCTGCCCCCTGGGTCACTTTCAGTCTGTTCCATGTTTCCATGTTTGTGGTTCTATTTTGTCTGTTAGTTTATTTTGTTCATTAGATTCCACTTATAGGTAGAACATATGGTATTTTTCTTTCACCAACTGGCTTATTTCACTTAGCAGAATATTCTCCAGTTCCATTCATGCTGTCACAAAATATAAGAGTTTCTTCTTTTTTTCCTGCTGTTTAGTAATGTATCACATTTTCTTTTCTTTTTTTTTTGATCCATTCATTTGCTGACAGGAACTTTGGCTGTTTCCAGCACTTGGCTATTGTAAATAGTACCACTATAAACATAAGGGGGCATATGTTCTCTTGAATTGGTTTAAAAAATTACCAATTTATACACTAATACAATATAAAATTATCCTTTTAACAACACATGTTTGAACTGTGCATGTCTACTTACATGCACTTTTTTTCAATAAATATATTGGAAATTTTTTTGGAGATTCCCACACTACCATAAAGCAATCATATCAATTATAGTAAGCTATTATAAAACAATCATGTTGCTGCTTCTTCATTATAATGCAAGAACCATTACACTGTCAATAAATATGAATTTCCTTATATTTTCATTTTAGATGTTCAGTGTTAGTAATACAATAACATCTACAATATTTTGTAACACATAAGGCAATACTGATGTAGGTTTTGACAGAGAGATCATCCATCTTGTAAACAGAGGATATAAGTGTATGGTATTGACACAGTACAGTACTGTAAATATATTTTCTCTTCCTTATGATTTTCTTAGTAATATTTTCTATTCTCTAACTTACTTTATTGTAAGAATACAGTATATAATGCAAATAATATACAAAATACGTGTTAATCTATGGTTGATGTTATCAATAAGGCTTCTGCTCAATAGCAGGCTATTAGTACTCACATCTTTGAGGTGTCAAAAGATATACATGGCTTTTGACCTCTCAGGGGTTGGTGCCTCTAACCCTGCATTTTTCAAAGGTCAAGTGTAGTTTGTTTTGTTTTATTATAACTAGCTGTCTAACTTTTGACAAGAAGGTCCACATCTGAATCTACCTTCTGGGTGTTTTGGCTGGAATAAGTCATCTCTAAAGTCCCTTTTAGATGTAGTAATCTCTGAAACTATAAACTTGAAGCACATTATGAACTGCACAGATCTATGTAGAAGTGAAGCTCTGATTTTAACACTGCTGGGGATGGAGGAGGAGCCAGATTCAGGCTGCTGAAACAGCATTTCAGTGCAGAAGTTCCTAAGGAAGTCTGCTTGTCTATGTTTTTCCAAAAACTGTGTGAAAATGTTTATGGTAGGCAGTTACTATTCAAAAAGCAATTCTTACCAAGGTTTGTAAATCATAGCAAAACTTGTTATTTAAAAAACAAACAAACAAACTTCCTCAGCCAGGTGGCTCAATTGATTGGTTGGAAAGTGATCCCATACACAAAAGGGCTGTGAGTACCATCCTGGTCAAGCCACATACTTAGGTTGCAAGTCTGATCCCTGGCTGGGTGCATATAGGAGGCAGCTAATTGATGTTTCTCTTTCCCCTCCTCTCTTCCCTTTTCGTTCCTCTTTCTCTAAAATCAATAAAACCATGTCCTTGGGTAGGCATTTAAAAAAACTATCTCCATAAAAAACATTGATTTGTAGCTGTAAGTAAAACTAGAAGCCATTCACATTGTATACTTAATACAAATTTTCCAAAATTTCTAGGGAGCTTATAAAAATATTTTTAATATAAACTTTTGGATGGAAATGTAATTCCCCAATAATGACTTAGTAAATAGATGGAATAAAATGTTGCCTTATTTGGTAATTTTGTCCCTGCTGTTATAATTCCACATAAAATAAATGCATAATGTGATGAAAAACAGTTTAAACCTGGAACACAGACCCAGCTTTAAGTCACAGTTCAAGTGGAAATTTACCAGAAGAAATCTTGGGCAAGTTACCCAAACTCTCTGAAGCTCAGTATTAATTTCTATGTATATAGTATATTTCTTTATATACTATACAATGGGTATAATGTCTAGCAAATAGAAATGCCTGAGGATTAAAATGTCAAGTATAATAGCATGTGGGTCACTTCACCAAATAAGAGTTTCAACCTTTTACTGCATGATAATGCAGCTCTTTCTTCAATGTTCTGCATTCAGGAATGTCTTAGAGAGTTGACTGACTTGTTAGTCAGTCAAGGGGACAGATCAGTCAGTTGGGACAGATCCCAACACAGTCACCGTTGTCCCTGCCCTGCTTTCCTGCCTTAACATGATGATGGCGGGCCTCTTTGGAAAAGGATACTGAGTTCCTAGTATGTGCCAGGCATTGTGCAATAAGTATTCACATCTGTGATTCTACTTAAACCTTACAACATTCTGAAAGTTACTGATGCTACAGTGTTCATGTGGTGCCATAGCACCTGCCTATGACCACTCACTATCTATGGGTATCTTCTCTCATGATGACTGTTATTCCATCAAGATCTCTTAGTTGAGGCTTTATTCCTTTTGCATTTTTCCCAAGTGACTGAAGGTACTAAAACTATCAACTCATAGTAAGTGAAGAATTAACTGTGGTATAAAAATATTTTAAGTATTTAAACTCTCAAATACATAGCTAACTACAGACAAATATACTGCACACAAAAATAATTTAGGACAACCTTCATGCCCTTCTCAAATAATCCTTTATCCTTCATCTCTTTCCCTAAGTTTCAAATGTCTGGAATAAGTAGAAATTCATTTCTTGGCCTTATCTTCAATCTTTTCCTTTTCCCCGATATCCAATTGAAATATCTGTACTCTCATATTCCCTGTTTGCATATTCTCCTCTTTTGCACCTCTGCCCTCTTCTTCTCCCCAACCCCCTTCTCTTATCTGTTTTTCTTTCTGAGCTGGCTTCAGAATTTTTTTTTTCTTTTTTTAAACTGGCTTACATAGATATCACATTCTTGCTAGCTTTTTTTGGCCCAACATATTTTTGCATATCACTCTGAGTCATGTTATGTTTCAACTTTAGCAATAAAATTATTTAGTAAAGGGAGACAGAGTACATGATATCCTCTAACTCTTTGTGGGAAGAAGAAAGTGGTACTTTCAATCGAGGTTTTTGGAAAAGCAGGAAGAAATCACTATACAGAAGCTTTAACTATTTAAATGTACAGATTTCAGAAATCTTTAGTACAAACAAATGGGAACATCAAAATAGTATTAGATAATGAAGAAATAAACAGAAACATTTGGCACAATAAAAGTGAGACATTTTTAAAGAGAAATAACATGGAATACCACACAGCAGAAAGAGAAAAGGAACTCCTACCTTTCATGACAGCATGGATAGAACTGGAGAATATTCTGCTAAGTGAAATAATCCAGTTGGTGAAAGACAAACACCACATGTTCTCACCTATAAGAGGAATCTAATGAACAAAATAAACTGACAAACAAAATAGAGCCACAGGCATAGAAACATGGAGCAGACTGACAGTGACTGGAGGGGTAGGAAGAGGGGGATAATGGTGGAAAGTAAGGGAAGGACTAGAGGAAGAATATGTACGAATGACCCAAGGACATGGACAACAGTGTGGGAATTAACTGTGGGAAGTGGGGTTAGGGTGGAGGAGTCCAAATAGGGAAAAATTGGGACAACTGTAATAGAATAACAATAAATGATTTAACTTAAAAACTTCCTAACTAAAAGAAAATGAAGAGATATAACTTTATAAACTGAAAAAAAGAATTATCTTACTCTGATTTTTATCCATTTTCTCTGAAAGACCAATAAACTCCCAAGCGTAACTGGCCTGAGGCTTGCAGAAGAAAACAACTGGGAAGCCTGCATTGAGAAGAGAAAGCAGAGAGGATCTTCTTGACAAGCATTATCTTGAATATCCTATTCAAAAGAGTCTCAATTTAGTCACAGCAAAAGCTTATCTAAAATCCTCCAATTACACTACAAATGTAGAAATACTTAGTTTTGTTTTATTAGAGACAGCAGCCTGTTTAAAATTTGAAGGTTGAGATGGTTAAACACAAAGCTAAGCCAAAAATATTATTCTTGGTACAAATTCTGATATAATCCATTCAGAGGAAATATTTACTTTGTCCATTATTTATTATTAATCATAAGTCCCATTAAAATTTTAGAATCCAGTATATTGTATTTTCAGTTGATAAAATGAAAAGAGATTTTTTTTCTTTACACTCACTGGAAGCTGTAGTAAAATAAATTTACTAAGATTTTAAGAAAAGTTATCAATTTGTGGTTTTAATTTTCTGTAACTTCCTTCTAATATAGGGTTATTTTAGGGACACGGTATAGTCAGGATATTCTATGCTATGCTATAATAATAAACAACCCTCAAATCTCTGTGACTTCTAAAAATAATGATTTAATTGTTCATTCTAGATGATCATCCTGGATCAGTTTGGGGGTTTGCTCAGAAGGTGGTTAAACAGTCACTATTTTAAACACTTCGGGATTTCATGTTTCTACGTAATGTGATAAATTTAGAGGTGCTTTAAGATCATGGTATTCTCCATGACAATTCATTAAGAAATATTGTGTTTCTAATTCTACAACAAAATAGCTATAGAGTATTATGGGGAAACAAGAAAATGTATATATGCTTCCCAAGGCACAGAATATCAATGTAAATATAACATAAAAGAAACTAATAAGATTGGTTGAGTTTAGGGGAGAACTTGAAAGCTCAAGACTGTATTGGATGTATATAGAATTACTTTTTACTTCATATCCACTTATATTTTGATTTTTTGTGCTATGTGCATGAATTTTTTGCTAAAAGTAAGTAGTCACTAAATTAACTATTTTTAAATGCTTCTTATCAGGGCTAGGTACCTAGAATATGAATGTGAAATATGATAAAGATGGTTATCATACAGAAATAAAGCTCATTCAGTTGGTCTTGTCATTTTGAGTCAACACCTGGAATGACAAATCCCAGATGATACAGATTATGACTCAGTATATTTTATTACTTCTAAAATTTTATGGAGTTTCCATCAAACAGTTCCCTCACTCCACTTCACAACACACAAATATGCACACACACACGCTAAAGAAAAAGAGAGACAATTTTACTGAATTTCTCATGAAAAATTTTAATGATCATTTGGTTTAATTCTGTGTATCAGAGAATTTTTAAACTGTGTTTTATGTTGCCATAAAGACTACTTGGGGAATAAGGAGGTAGGTAACCATGTGGCTAGAATCAGCTCATGCTTCAGCTAAAGCAGCTCTGCTTTATATAATCAGTTTTCATCAAATAATTTTTTCCTGAAGAAATTATTTTTAAAAATGTTTCACAGCCACCAATGTGAGAATCTCCTCTGTAACGTGCTGACAAGAAATAATCCAACTTCTTCAGAATGACCTTAAATACTAGGAATTCTCCTCCTCATTACCTGCCTGAACTACTCCAACTTTTAGAAAGTTTGTCTTACAGTAAGGCAAAATCTGCCTCCCTCTAACTTTGATCAATTGGTTCACATTGTTGCTTTGGGCCATTTAATTGCTAGTAGAGATTTTAGCTGCTTCCCTTAAGGCAGAAGACTTAATGTTTTGTAACTACTATTGATCTTTGGCCAACTTTGGCCCGTAGCTGGGCAGCTAGATAATTTATTGCTCTTTGAGGTTCTCTGATATATTTCTGGGCTACATTTTCTGTTTCACTTCTTGAAGTTTCATTTCTTTATGTGAAGAAACTTGAACACAATTTTGGGGGGTCCATAAGCTACATATTTTTATATAGATACCAATTATCTGTTAATTATTAAACATATGGGTGCGAGGGCATGGATACATATTTATAGCTTTAATGAAAGCCTAAGGTAATTTAGATTAAATATTTTGAAAATCTTTATAACAGTAATATTAGAAAATTAAATGATGGGACAAGCTGCCAAGAAAGGCTGCACAATGACTGTCACAAGAGGCACTGAAGGCGGAAAAAGCCACCTGTTGGGAAGTAAAGTCTTCCGGTTATCTTCTGTGAATATTTATCCAGACTATCCTCTTTAAGTTCCTTGAAATTTATATTGATTTTTAAAAGTTCAATATAAACATTTTCATATACACACATGCCTGAGTTATCTCATTAATACTACTTTTGAAAATTATTAGAAAATTCTCAGAAATGTTAGTCCCCTACCCAATCCTCAGGAAATAACTTGGAAAGAAATGGGAGCACAATAATGTTCACTGTAGTTTTAGTTATGAGAGTATATAACTTATAAACAATCTAAATGTCAAAACATAGTAAAATGGTTAATAATTTATGGTACACACATGCAGGGAGATATTTGGTAAGCAATTAAGTTGTAATCATAGTTTGTAATAACATTGCAAATCTTTCTGTTATAATATTAAATGAAAATTAAGGCCTTAAAATGCATACAAAATATGATTTCTGGCGCTGGCTGGCATGGCTCAGTGGATTGAGTGCCAGCCTATGAACCCAAGGGTCACTGGTTTGATTCCCAGTCAGGGCACATGCCTAGGTTGTGGGCCAGGTCCCCTGTAGTGGGTACATGAGGGGCAACCCCACTGATGTTTTTCTCCATTTCTTTCTCTCTCCTTTCTCCTCTATCTAAAAATAAATAAATAAAATATTTTTAAAATGTTTTAAAAATATGATTTCTGGTATGAAAAAAACTGAATAGAGAAAAATGATGTAGCATTTCCAGCAAAGAGGAGAAATATTTTAATGTAGACTATCTCCTCTGCTATAAACACTTAAAAAGGCTAGATAAAAGTGTATGAAAAACATAGATAAGTAACTTAATCAAAATTCATATTTAATGAAAGAGGAAAAGGAAAGTCCCTAGATGCTAAAATAAAGAGGGAACTCAATGCTAGTGTAATTAGCTCTAGCTGATGTTGCAAGATCTAGAAAAACATTGCCCTTGGACAGGCCCTGGGAACAGGGAACTAAGTGTGTCATGCTCATAAAAATATGAAGCATACATGTACATACAGGTCCATTCAAATCATGCACATGTAAGTCTGGATTTTTCATAAAGCGAGGATTCTAAAAATCCACAGTATGGTGATAATTTAAAAGCTCCATATACTCCCATAGCTACAGAAAAAAAACTTGCTCACTGCTCTGGGCTCTGGGTGGGTACAGGTAGGTGAAGGGTATTTTTCTCAAACCTTTCTCATGTTTATAATTTGGAATCCTAGAGTATATAAACTGGAAAATGTGGAAGTTTTGGTCTAAGATTAAAGATGCATTTGGGGCCTGGCAGAAGGGAATAACAAAAAGCCATGTAGATATTAATCTGTTCCAGTGGTACACAGGATTGTAGAGAAAAACACAACCCCAGCTGAAGTTGTCTAAAATAAAAAGCCACAAACAAAATACACATTAAAAAAAAAACAGTTTCATAAGGGAGAGTTCACAAATTCAAAAAATAGAAGTGGCACTCAGAATAGAAGAAATAATACAACAACATGAGACAATAAAAGTAGGATCTTTAAAGTACCTAAAAGGATTTAAAGCAATCTAAAAGACAATGAAACACAATGATGTCCTGAAAAAATTAATAATGGACACATAGACAGGTACAAATTAAAATACTAGAAAGATATATGAAACAAAAGTGTTAAACAAAACAGTAGATATAATTTATGGGCTGTGGGCTGACTCAAGAAAATTATCTAGAATGCAGCCCAGAAAGATAATACAAAAGGTATGTAATAAATATTAACAGGCATAAAATATTAAATTAGAAAGTTCCAGATATCTAAGTGTCTGCTCCAAAAAGGAACAACAGAAAAGCCAGGGTGAGAAAACATACTAAGAAATAATAAAATAATTCTAGTAACAGTAATAAAAATGTAAAACTTCAGATTGAACTCCCTAGAATAATTGATAGAAAAAAATCATTCCTGACATAGATTTCATATTTTGTATGCAGAACACCACAGAAGAAAAAGACAAACATCTTAAATGTTATCAAAGATAAAAGGCAAATTACTTACAATGAAAGGACAATTACAGAAAACAGACATCTCAAATCAAAGCCAGAAGCCATTAGAGAGTGGAGTCACAGTTTCACCAAAGAACTAAGAGCAAAGAAATGCAAACCTAAAAGCCTAAGCCTAGCTAATTTACTATTCAAGAATAAGTATGAAGTACAAACCTTTTCAGAATAAAAAATGACTGGAAAAAATTACTAATTATTGATAATCACTACAAAACAGATTATGGAAAGAGGGAATTAAACTATTAAGGAAGATATGGGATGAAAAAAGTAATGTGTACCCAGAAACCTAAAGATAAATTTAAATTTGCCTTGAATATAAAAAACAATGTACCTACCCTAGGCATAATAACAAAGATTGAAAATAATGCATGAAAAATGATGAATAAGAAGTTAAGGCAAAGGCATTGTTAGGGAAAAAGAAAAATGTTTCATAATGATTAAAGGAACAATTCAACATGGAGATATCATAATCCTATTGGAATAAAATGGACACAAAGACACAGGATCAAAGTCAACCTAACATTATTGCAGAAATAATAACAGAGTGAATCCCTTTGGAGGGCTTCTGGCTCTCCCACTTGTTTTTTTCTCCCATTTTTATATTTAAAACCACAGATATTAATAATATATTGTGTATTAAGTAAGAAGATGTATTTGTAAAAGGATCATTTTTACAGGTTAAGGTGAAATTTCTTTGCTAAGCTTTATCAAAAACATAAAGAACGGAATGAATGTATGATTCAGAAACTAGGTTTCCAGAGAGATCAGTGACAAATGAAACTTAAGTGTAAATCAAATTAAGGGCAATAAATGTGTACCCTCCAACCTGCAGAATACTGAACAACTATCCCTGCAGAGGAGACTTGCCTACATAAGTCTCCTTTCTGCTGATCTTTCCTGCATCTGGTCTCTGGACCGCTCTCTCTTCTCTACTGAATAAAGAATATTCAGGAAGATCCATGGCTGCTGAAATCTTCTGCCTTCACTTTCCAGCTCCAATAGCCTGCTTTATCCCTGGTCTGGGTGTAACTCGGTGAGATTTGTATTTTGTGAGTGACCCTAGCTGCATGACCCTAACTGCATGCCTCTTCCCAATGTGCCACTTGTTTAGTCTGAGTCAATGGATGGAAGCAAAGTATACTGTCTTATTTCAAAGGCATATATATTCCATTTTCTTCAGCTCCCTCCTATAAATATAGAATTTCTACTTCACTTCTAAAATTATATGAAATTTGCTGTTTGGTACATATATCATCATTTTGGCCTTATATGTGGACACATGTTGTAATGTCACTTGCATCTTGATAAAAACAAATCTGTTCTAAAGGTCAGTTGGAGAATTTTAGATACATCCATAAGATCAGGCTTGCTATACTGAAGTTTAAATATTCTATATTCCTGCTTATTCTGTTATCTGCTACTACTGTCAGTTGTTAGGAGATAATTACTCTCAGTAAGAGTAGAGATTTGGGTGATAGGGTCAAAATTTTATAAAATGGTAAGCTTGATCTAGTGCACATGGAAGAAAACTTACATTTCATTAAAAGTACTTTCATTTTTCTCAAGCATACAAAAGTCATTCCTAAAAATTGAGCATGAAGTATGAAACAAAGGGAGTCTTAAAAATATTAAAGAACAACTGTCTTACAATACAGGTTCTTTGATGATAATTTTATAAACTGGAAATTAACAAAAATAGTCAGATAAAAGATAAAGGACACTTTCAAATGTTTCATGTATTAAAAAAGAATTTACAATTGAAATAATGATCTGTTTAAAATAACAGAAACTATCTGTATCTAGTAGTTAAGTCTACATTTATAGAGAAAGTTTATGCCTTAAAAACATTCAGTGATACATAGATAATTTAACAACCAAATGGTGTTAGACTAATATCAACATAAATGTTAAAATACAAACCTCTACCTCACACCAAATAAAACAATAAATTCAAACTATATTAATTGGTTAGTGAAAAAGAATGTACCACTTTTGAACTCTTGCAAGAAAACACTGGGGAAAATATTTATGACTATGAGATAGAAATGAATTTCTTAAAGACATAAATAGTAAAACATAAATTAAAATTTTAATAAATTTGATTATACTATTTTTAATATACCAAAAAAGACACCATATGTCAAGCTTAAAACATCGACAGCAGACCAGAAGATGATATTTGCAAGGTATAAAACTGTCAAAAATGCCCTGGCTGGTGTAACTCAGTGGATTGAGTTCAGGCCTGCAAACCAAAGGACTGCAATTCTATTCCCAGTCAGGGCATATGCCTGGGTTGAAGGCCAGTTCCCAGCATGGATGCACAAGAGGCAAACATACATCGATATTTCTTTCCCTCTCTCCTTCCCTTTTCCTCTAAAGATATATAAATAAAATCTTTTTAAAAACTGTCAAAATTATCTGTTTATATATATACTAAAATCAATATAAAAGTAAAAAAATTATATAAGAAAACTGCAACAATGGTACAGGCATTAAAAAAGAAAATAAAAATGCCATTATATATGAAGAGATACTTAAACTCACTATTAGTCCTAGACATATGAATTAAAACAACAATGATGTAATAACATATTATTTTATATAGCCCAAATAAATAAATAAAATCTGAAAATACCACTTGCTGACAAGGATAGAGAAATGCACCATGGCTTCCACGTCAGGAGGAAGTACATATCGTGTAACCACTATCTAGAACGATTTGTCATTATTAAGTTGAAAATAGCCATGTTGTGCATGTTTGCACAATGATATCCATTAAAACATTAAGTAAAGGAACCAAAAAGTAAAGGAGCCTAAGTACTTACCAATAAGAGAATGGATAAGTGTATGACATTTATACAGTGAAATACAGTAAAACAGTTTAAAATGACTTACATTAACATGATTAAACAAATATGAAAAGCAGTGTTGAGTGAAAAAAGATGAAGAAACATATGTACAATATATTTATATAGTATGTGAATACATGAAAACCAGAACCCTATGTTGGGTCATGGGTACGTGTGTCTGTGGTAAAATGAGCCACATAAACCTTGAGGTGGTGGCTGCCTCCCAGAGTAGAGAGGTGGCCATGTGATGGCATGTAGTCAGGGCTTTGATGATAGATCTGAAATTCTGAAATGAAAAAAGTGTCTGAAGCAGTGAGAGCAAACTGTTCATGTGTGGAAAATCCAAGTCATGAATACATAGGGTTTTGCTGTGTTATCATGCATGGTCTTTGATACATAGAAACAATCCAGAATTTTAAAAGGTTACATTAGCTTCCGTGAGGATGCCTGGATGATTGTGGTAAAGCTACCTGCATTTCCCTAACAATGAGCAAAACTTCTCAAAGAATTTTCACAAGATTGGTTCCTCCTGCATCTCTATCATCTGGGACAGAATCTGGAATATGGCTGAGAGGAAGACGGCAGTGAGATAGGTGGGAGCAGAGTTCACTTCCCTGTGCACACGGATCTACTGGGGAACAAAGTGAACAGCCAACAGTACCCCTACATATATGAAAATTAGAGAACAAAAATTGTGGAGGGCATTGAAAAATCAGATGAGTAGGTGGAAGCGGTGAACACTAGGATACCTGCTGGAAGAGGAAACCCACCAACAAAGGAACCACCAACAGATAACAATAAAAGAAGGTGAAGGAAGGAGTGGAAGCCACACTAACTCAACTATCTGGAAATACAACCAAATGGTGGATAAATTATTCGTAATAAACCACTGAACAAGAGCAAGAGAGAACCCACAAAACCTTGTACACACAGAAGACTCATCTTCAACACAAGCTGTTCACACCTTCACAACAGAATACAAAAGGTGGCAGACTGAGAGTGACCCTCAGTTAACCAGTTGGTGGGAAGAACCCACCAAAAAAAGACCCAACAACAATCATAACCCAAAGAAATATACAGAGCAAACATAAATATCAGCCCCAAACCAGTGATCTCAGTAGATTAAGGATACTACATCACTGAATCTCATAGGTCTTCTATCATAGAAATTCACACCATAAACTCAAGGATACACAACAGATCAATTTAAGAAGCAGAGGCTAACAAGAAGAACCTCACAAACAATAGGAAGACAAAGAAACAATCCCTAAATGAAAGGAAAGGAGGAAGTCTCAGAATGCTAAATGAAACAGAGGCAAGTCAACTATCAGAGAGTGAGTTCAAAGCAATGGTTATAAGAAAGTTCAATGAGCTCACAGAGAATTACCAAAAACTATAGGGAAACTACAATCAACTCACTACAAAATACATCAGCATGAAAAAGGAAATAGAAACTATCAACAAGGGCCAAGAGAAAATGAAGAATACAATCTCTGAACTGAAGAACACAGTGGAAGGAACCAAGAGCAGGCTCCATGAAGCAGAGGATCAGATCAGCAAGCTGGAGGACAAGGTAGAAAAAAAACACCCAGGAAGAGCAAGAAAAGAAAAAGAAGCTCAGAAAGAATGAAGAGGGGTTAAAGGAAATGCAGGACAACATGAGACATAACAATATCCATATAATAGGGATACCAGAAGGAGAAGACAAAGAGCATGGGACAGAAAACTTGTATGAAAAAGTAATGATGGAAAACTTCCCAAATTTGATGAGAGAAAACACCACACAAATCCAGAAAATATAAGAAAGTCCCAACCAAGAGGAACCCAAAGAGGCACACTTCAAGACACATCATAATTAAAATGGCAAAATTCCAAGATAAAGAGAGAATCTTAAAGGCAGCAAGGGAGAAATAGGAAGTAACATAAAAGGGAGCTCTAATAAGACTAGCAGCTGACTTCTCAGTGGAAATGCTCCAAGCCAGAAGGGAATTACGAGAAATATTCCAAGTAATGAGAACCAGAGGCCTGCAACCAAGACTACTTTAGCCAGCAAGGCTCTTGAAAGGCCAAATAAAGAGCTTCCCAGACAAAATAAGCCTCAAATAATATACCTTCTCCAAACCAGTTCTGCAGGAGAGGCTAAAGGGTTTGCTTTAAGAACAGGAAGAAAAACATTCAGAGAGAAAGAAACACAGGGACAAAAAATGGCAATGAATAAGTATCAATCAATAATAACCTTGAACAAGAATGGATTAAATGCCACAATCAAAAGACACAGAATAGCAAAATGGATAGGAAAACATGACCCACACATGTGCTACCTATAGGATACCCACCTCCGAACAAAAGACCTACACATACTGAAAGAGACAGGCTGGAAACAAATATTACAAATAAATGGACAAAAAAAAAGCCAGGGTAGCAATATTCATATTGGACAAAATAGATTGCAAACAGTCATAAAAAGAGACCCAGAAGGTCACTTCATAATACTCAAAGGAAGAATCTATTCAGAAGACATAAACATTGTTAATATATATGCACCCAACATAGGAGTACCCGAATTCATAAAGAAAATATTGGAGGACTTCAAGAAAGATATTGACAGCAACAAAATTATAGTAGGGGATTTTTAACACCCCACTGTCAAAAATGGACAGATCTTTCTAACAAAATATCAACAAAGATACTGTGGCATTGAACAACACCCTAGATGAAATAGACTTAACTGATATATATAGAGCTCTTCATCCTAAAGAAGCTACATACACATTCCTTTCAAATGCACATGGAACATTTTCAAAGAGAGACCACATGACAGGACACAAAACAAGCCTCAACAAATTCAAGAAAATTGAAATCATATCAAGCATTTTCTCTGACCACAAGGGACTAAAACTAGAAACCTGCTGTGGACCTCTCTGACTGGTTTTAGGAATTGTAACTCTACCCCCTGTGGCTAAGGATGAGTGAGCTACGACCTCTGGAATGTGAGCCACAGGAGACAAAGCCTATCTCTGGTAGCAAATGCTGCTTCAGTTTCCTCCCTGCCCCCAAAGCATGATCAGAAGTCCTTGACAGGTAAGACCCCTGAGAGGAGGGGCAACCTAGGCCAGACACGGTCACTTGGGAGGCCTTGGGAGGCTGCAACAAAGAGCAATGGACTCTCACTCCCCAGCTTTGACATAGCCCAAGTCCCCATATTTTCTGGGAGAAGCACTTCCTGGCTCTCATCCCCTTAAGCCTGAATACCTGTTGGGGAGAGGCGCAGCTCCTTGCCTTGCTAGAGTGTGTCCTGGGGAAAATTCTGACATCACAAAGACTTCCTGATAAACCTGTGAAATCTGCTCTGATAAGAGTGCTTTCATTCATATGTTAAGGGTTCAAGCAGGAAACCCTAAAAACCCCGTTCCCTGACGGACACTGACTCACATTAAGCCCTCATATTTCTTTGAAATATTATCTAGTGTTTGATCCTTGCCGCCCTGCATTCCCATATATTACAACCCAATAAAAGCCCCTAGAGGAAGGGGCTCAATGCCCTTTTTCCCCTGAGAAACTGGCCACACTGCTCAAGGCCTTTTGCCTCTGGGGAACTGGACACCTCTCCTTCCCAAGCAGATCATGTCTCAGTCATGTTTACTCTCATCCATGGCACACGGGGGGATTTGCGAGGCAAGTCGCCCCCACAGAAACCAACCTCAAGGGAAAAAAACCCAAGCACTCAAACTGATGGAGATTGAATAGCATGCTATTAAACAATAAATGGGTCAAAAATGAAATTAGAGAAGAAATCAAAAAGTTTCTGTAAATCAAACAAAAATTAACTCACAACAACCCAAAACTTATGGGACACAGTGAAGGCAGTCCTGAGACAGAAGTTCATAGCAATGCAGGCCTATCTAAAAAAAGATAGAAACATTTCAAACAAACAACCTAACCCTACGCCTACAAGAACTCAAGGAACAATAACAAAGAAAGCCCAGAGCAAGTAGAAGGAAGGAAATAACCAACATCAGAGTAGAATTAAATGACATAGAGACTAAAAGCACAATTCTAAGGATCAATGAATCCAGGAGCTGGTTCTTTGAAAAGATAAACAAAATCAACAAGCCTTTAAGCAGGCTCATCAAGAGAAAAAAAGAGAAGACCCAAGTAAACACAATCAGAAATGAAAGAGGAGAGATTACAGAAATACACAACGGAAATACAAAGGATTGTAAGAATTACCATGAAAAACTATATGCCAAGAAATTTGGAAACCTAGGTGAAATGGACAAATTTCTAGAAGAATATAATCTTCCAAAACTGAAGGAAGAAGAAGCAGAAATCCTGAACACACCAATAACATGTGATGAAACTGAAGCAGTAATCAAAAAACTCCCATCACACAAAAGCCCTGGACCAGATGGTTTCACAGGAGAATTTTTCAAAGCATTTAAGGGAGAGCTAACCCTCACCCTCCACAAATTATTTCAAAAAGTTCAAGAAGATGAAAAACTCCCAAACTCTTTTTATGAAGCCAACATTATCCGAATCCCAAAACCAGATAAAGACACGACAAAGAAAAAAAACTTCAGGCCAATATCTCTGATGAATATAGACGCTAAAATCCTCAACAAAATATTGGCAAACCCCATCCAACAATACATTAAAAAGATTATACACCATGACCAAGTGAGATTCATCCCAGGGATGCAACGATGGTTCAATATTCACAAATCAGTAAATGTAATACGTCACATAAACAAAAGCAAAGACAAAGATTACATGATCATACCAATAGATGCAGAAAAACTTTTTATAGGGTACAACACCTATTTATAATAAAAACACTCAGCAAAGTGGGAATAGAGGGAACATTCCTCAATATAATAAAGGTCATATATGAAAGGCCTACAGCCAACATCATACTCAATGGACAAAAACTGAGAGCTTTCCCACTAAGATCAAGAACAAGACAAGGATGCTCACTTTCACCACTCCTATTCAACATAGTACTGGAAGTCCTAGACAAAGGCCTGCAACCCAGAAATCAGACAAGAAAAAGAAATAAAAGGCACCCAAATTAGAAAGGAGGAAACAAAACTATCATTGTTTGTACATGACATGATAGTGTATAAAGAAAGTTCTATACACTCCACCAAAATACTACTCAACCTAATAAATGAATTTGGCAAAACAGCCAGATACAGTCAATACTCAGAAATCAAAGGCATTTTTGTACACCAACAATGAAACATCAAAAACAAAAATCAGGAAAAAATCCCATTTGTTATAGCAACACGAGAAATAAAGTTCCTAGGAATAAACCTAACCAAGGAGGTAAAAGATCTGTACTCAGAAAACTACACAACACTGAAGAAACTAAGAAAGACACAAACAAATGGAAGCATGTACCATGCTCATAAATTGGAAGAATTAACATCATCAGAATGGCCATATACCCAAAGCAATTGATAGATTCAGTGCAATCCCTGTTAAAGTACCTATGACATATTTCACAGACATTGAACACACATTTCAGAAATTTAAATGGGACCATAAAGGACCTCAAATAGCTGCAGCAATTTCGAGAGAGAAGAACAAAGCAGGAGGGATCACAATGCCTGATATCAAACTATATTACAAGGCCACTGTAGTCAAAACAGCCTGGTACTGGCATAAGAACAGACACATAGACCAATGGAACAGAACAGAGAGCCCAGAAATAAACCCAAGTTGTCTTGGGTCAATTAATATTTGACAAAGGGGGCAGCAGCATAAAATGGAATAAAAATAGCCTCTTCAACAAATGGTATTGAAAGAGCTGGGCAACTACACGCAAAAAATGAAACTTTGGCACCAACTTACACCATACACAAAAATAAATTCGAGGTGAATAAAAGACTTAAATGTAAGTTGTAACACCGTAAGAGTCCTAGAGGAAAACATTGGCGGGAAATTCTCAGACATTCCATGCAGCAACATCTTCACTGATATGTCCCCTAAAGCAAGGGCCATAAAGGAAAGAATAAACAAATAGGACCTCATCATATTAAAAAGCTTCTTCATGGCTAAAAAAAGAGCATTAAAATGAAAAGAGAACCATTTGGGAAAACATTTTTGCCAATGTTACCTCAGACAAGGTATATAAAGAACTCACATGACTCCAGTCCAGGAAGACCAAAACCCAATTAAAAAATGGGCAAAAGACCTGAACAGGCCCTTCTCTGAGGAAGACATACAGAGGGCTCAGAGACATATGAAAAGATGCTCAGCATCATTAGCCATCAAAGAGATGCAAATTAAAACCACAATGAGATACCACCTCACACTGGTCAGAATGGCCAACAGAAACAAATCAACAAACAAGTGTTGGAGAGGATGCAGAGAAAAGGGAACCCTAGTACACTGTTGGTGGGATTGCAGACTGGTGCAGCCCCTGTGGAAAACACTATGGAATTTTCTCAGAGAACTAAAAATGGAACTGCTTTTGATCCAGCAATTCCACTGCTGGGACTGTACCCTAAGAGCTCTGAAACACCAATCTAAAAGAACCTATGCACCCCAATGTTCATAGCAGCACTATTTACAATAGCCAAGTTCTGGAAGCAACCTAAGCACCCATTAGCAAATAAGTGGATCAAAAAACTACGGTACATTTACATAATAGAACTCTATACAGGAGAGAGAAATAAAGCACTTATACTTTTTGCAACAGCATGGATAGAACTGGAGATCATTATGCTAAGTGAAATAAGCCAGGCAGTGAGGGACAAATACCATATGATCTCACCTTTAAGTAGAACATAGTCAACAAAAGAAAAAAGCAAACAAAATATAACCAGAAACATTGAAATGAAGAACAATCTAACAACAGCCAGAGGGGACAGGGGAAGGGACAGTGAGGAGAAGGGTTTTCAGGAACTACTATAAAGGACACATGGACAAAACCAAGGTGAAGGGTAGAAGCATGGGATGGAGGAGGGTTTGGCTGGGGTGAAGGGCAGAGGTGTGGAGAAAATGCGGATAACTGTAATTGAACAACAATAACATTTAAAAAATAAAAATTAAAAAAGATTACATTAAAAATAAAAGATTACCTTTGGTGAAAGGAAGTATACCAAAATGTTAGTGGCTGTTTCAAAGGGAATAAATTACAGACTTTTATTTTATACTTCTTTCTACATCTAATGTTTTCTAATTTTTCTTTAATGAGAATGATTTACTTTTATTATTAGAACAAAATTCATTTTATTTCAAAGGAAAGCATATCTAGGGCTCTCCTCTGAAGACTTCTGAAACTAAGCTCCTGTCACTGAAGGTGATGTGTCTGCAGAGAGTATCATTTCTTTAAAAAGTTAGCCAAAGTATATTTTTTATTCATTTCAAACCCTTTATGAGGGCTGCCTTTACTTGTGATAGCTGATCTTACGCTAGTATTTATTATCATCAGAATCAGTGGGGCAGAATGAATCTTCCTTTTTACTGAAACTCAGGTTCCTGAGGAATAAAACTTTCCCCCCAAATGCAAATGGTCAAATGAGTGCACTATTTTTCTCTATATTTCTAAATATTACTTAGACCATATAATTTAGGCAGGTTGTGTTGCTAAAATCAGATCAGTGTCTCCTGTCTGGTTTTAACTGAGACTTTTTTGCATGGAGTTACAGAAAGGACTTTTATGTGTTCCTCATGATACCAGGCTCTTAAATTAATACATTCTGATCTTTAAAAAAAAATGGTAACATTTTATACTGAGTAAAACACCAACCCCAACCTGTAAAAAGAGAAAATGGATTTCTGATCAGTAGAAAGCATAGCTGTGTATCCATATCTTCTCTAGCACCCGGTCATGCTTATCTAACACAATTTACACCTAAATTAGTTATATATTTAGAACTTTTTTCACAAGGGTTATATCCAAAAATTATATTTGCTCCATGGGCATTTTATAAGTCACTGGATGATTATTGATTTTTTTCAAGGTCTTTCAAAACCTTGGTATTTTCAAAAGGAATTGTCACCCTCAGCATCTCTTTCTCTAGACTGAGAAAAATTATCTTATTAAGCGTAATGGGCTCAGGCAGCAGGCAAACTTATTACACTGATCACATTCTCAACACTCTTTGGGGTTAATTAAAAATGGATAGCATAACATTAAACAGAGACATCTAAGCTTGTTTTTCTGGAATTGAGGAGAAATAAACAAAAAAATTTCCCAGTTTTGTCAAGGGCGTTATAGAAATCATAAAAGAAGACTAAGACTAATTCTTCTAGCACTAGAAGATAGTGCTAAAAAACTTACTTTTCTAAAAATCCTTAGGTTTTGATCTTTCAAGGTATCAATTATAAACCACACAGTCACACACATACACAGAGACCCTGAATTAAACGTTCTATTGACATGTTTGGAAGGAGGGAAGACTAAGCTAAGTGCTTTGAGATTCAAACAGACTGTTCTACCATTTCTAATCATTTCAACCTGATGTTTTAAATCATTAAGCCATTCCCTCTAACTTACCATGGGAATATATTTCCATATAGTTTACTGTGATATATTGAGAGAGATAAGAATTAGAATTCATTTGCCATTTAATTTTTCTCCCTAAGTGACTTTAAAAAGGTTATCTAGTGCCCCCACTTTTATTTCCAGAATATTTTCACTTCATCTATGAGAAGGCCCTGTGTCATTGTAATTTATTTGACTAGATTTAGGATTTCATTATCGTGGTTATATTTATTTGATTAAATCTGATTCTAACCAATAAAGTACGGAAAAAAACAGGAAATGGTTATATTTAACAACTCTAATTTACCACAAAGTAAAATCTTGTATTTTTTACTCTGAACAGATCTCAAGTTATTATTTCTTATGTTAATACCAATTTCCTCTTAAAACTTATCCTAGACTTTTGGGGTAACTTTGATCTAAAAGAAATTTTCTTACATGAACATTTAATTATAATTATCGAGTTTTCTGATAACACGTAAGTCATCCTCTTCCTCCTTGTCTATTCCCAATTTTCCAACCTGTGAAACTATGAGCAGCCAAAATGAAGAAAAAATAGCTGAAACCAAAAAACAAGTAAAAATTTAAGGGAGAGCTGAGGTTCAGAAACTCCAACAGTAGAATTTGGAGAAATTTCTAAGTAAAGTCGGATAGAAAGCAGGAGTCCTGAGACAGGAATCTGGTCATATTTGAGAGCCTGGAGTGCTTCCTGAGCCTTATGGAACTTGTAACTAGAAGGATTCCAGAGCAAAGGGTAGAAGAAACCTTGTGCTACAGTTTTCCTTCAGTTCCCAGAAATTAGCATGTATCTGATACAGAACAGGTACTTAATAAATATTTATGGAAATAAAAAGAATAAATGAACAAAAATTAAAGCCACCAACTTTGTGTAATTTAAAAGGGCTCTCTAAATCCTAAAGCCAACTCAAAATTTCTCTTCTTTTCTTTTATCCAAGATTTTCTTATTCAAGTTCTAATAAAGTAACTCAGTTATGGCTGAAGAGGAAAAACATTCCATGGAGCATACAACCAAAGATTCTAGCTTTAAATCTGTGAAAATACTCCCAGAAACACTTGAGCATTTCTCAGTGTGTGCCATACTCAGGCCTACTACTCAAAGCATCTGATTCAGTGATTTAGAGATAAGAAATAGAAATCTATTTGTTTAATACATACCTCAAGTAATTTGATTAAAATGGTTTTGGGATATCATTGTATTTATTTTAAATCCTCACCCAATTCTATGTCTCGTATTGATTTTAGAGAGAGAGGAAGGTGGCAAGAGAGAGAGAGGGGGAGAAAAACAGTGGTCAGTAGCCTCCCATGTGTATCCCAATGAGAGATCAATCTTACAACCTAGGTATATTCCCCAACCAGGGATTGAATGCCAACCTTTGAGTTGGCAGTTGCCAACCTTTGAGCTCCATCCTCTGATATATAGGGTGGAGCTCCAACCAACTGAGCCACCTGACCAGGGCTGAGATATAATTTTGAAAAACAATGAAATGGTTCCAAAATAAATGTTGAGCAAATGAATAAAATTCAATGAACGCTGGCCCTGGGTAGACTCTACTGTTTTGGCTTTATTGGGGATAAGCCAATTAAAATTATTGGGGACAGGCTTTCAACTGGAAAATAAAATAACAGCAGCAATAATTTACTAAGTGCTCACTAGCGTCATTCACAATTGTTTTCCCTGGAATATAATCTGCACAATAACCATGAATGACTAACAGTCTCATAATTCTCTCCTTGTGAAACCAGAAGTATTATCTTCGACTTCCTTGGCTCTTCTAAATGTGTGCTCAGGACAAAGAGCTAGATGGCACCAGGCATCTGGAAAGTTACTGAGCTTGTCTACCTCACTTTCCCATTTAGCAAGAAAAAAAAAAAGAAAACAAAAAAACAAATTTTAAAACATCACGCAATTTCCCTTAAAACAATATAATTTTATCATAAAAGAAATTTTAGAAAATGAAATAAGCTCATTTACTCTTATTTTAACCATTCTGGGCAGCCAAAATAACAGGGCACTGCCCATGGCCCACAGTCCTCTTCCTCCACTCACTAAGCCCCATAATTCCTCAGTTTTAGGAAGAATTATCAGGTGGCAAACATTGGTAGGTATTTCCTTTTAATTGTTGGTATTCTAAAGAGAAATAGGATCTGGATTTTTATCTACGGTTTTAAACCAGCTAGTTGATATCCCAGGTATGCAGTACACGAATATTTCCAAGGGTAAAGGAGGCATGTGTCACCTCTCAATGTGCAGGCAATTGCACATGAAATACCTCTGTGGCTTGTTGCTGCAAAGTCACACCTCTGATCCTCAGATCGGCTTAATTTAACCATTTTTCAACATGTTAATACATTTCCCTATTTTAAATTCCTGCTTAGTGGGAAGTTTCCCCATTGAGCATCTGATTTAATTTTGTCTGCTTGGATGCCCTTTAGGTAAAGGACACCATTCAATATTGGAATTAGAAGCATTCTATCCATTTTCCCCCTGCAGCCAGGGAAAGAGAAAGAAGAGCTCAAAGAAGCAGAGACCTAAACAACTCTAGATGCAGCAATTCTCTAGCCGCTGAGCAATGAGGTTTCATACGCTGCTGGAGGACCCATTCATCTTAATCCATCTGGAAAGAGGGCTACGTGCAATATTTCACAATCTAAGTACTTTCTGACAAATCTATTAATTATGCACTCAAACAAATTATTTGCTGCCTGTGGAGAATTGCTACTAGATTTTTTCTTGTGCCAGAATCCATGATCTCTTTTCTGCTTTTAACTCCTTGCTGTCATTGGCATATTTACATTAGTCCCCTATTTTTAATCATCCATTATTTTAAATTTAGATGTGGTTACTATTAGGGAGAAGCTGAACAAGGGGGCAAAGTAACATGACACCTAACACCTGAATTTCCTGCCTACTTCCTGATACCTCTTATCTTATTTTCTCCCTTCTCCAAAGTATATGGAAGACATCTCTCCTCCATGCTAAATTGATAGATGAGAACAGTAGTCTATGGTTTACTGGTGCTTCCCAAGCCACTCACAATTTCTTTTCCCGCTTCTAAAGACAAGTTCTCCTCCACAACTCATGAATAACTTTAGAGTTATGATTTATTCTCACTAGTTTCATGATTATGCTCAAATTCTAATATGTCATTTAAAGACCTCAAATCATTTTTCAAAAATGTGTTTCCTAGCCTTAGAAGTATTATATACAATTATAGAAAAAATAATGAAAACAATTAGAAAGAAATAAAAATAAAACCACCCATAATGCTACCTTTTGTTAATGTGTGCATGTCTTTCTAGATTTATATGTTTAAAATATATGTACTATATACTGAAAAACATGTGTATATATAATTTTACATGAATTTTTACTTACCATTTTATACATATATTCTATATTACTAAGACCTTCACACATGTTGAAGAAATAAATATAATTAAGAACAAATCTGCACCCAACCTGTAAATCCTCTCTACAAAGACAGAAGATGAAAAAAAGACATTTCATTATTGAATAAGCATAAATCAAAATGTGATGAGCATTACAAACAATTCACTAATAATCACAAAGACAGAAAGAAATCTCATTTGTCTTTATACCCAGATACAACCCATTACATATATGTTTCTAAGATATATTTAAAAAATCTTCAAGTAAGAGGACTTAACATTATTATTGGTCACGAATAGCTCATTCTAACTTTACCTGGTAACTGAGGTGACCATCTGTGTTAGCTGATGGCTTTATCCAAAGGAAGAACAAACTTCTTATATTCTTTTTTTGAAGATTTTATTTATTTATCTTCAGAGGGGAAGGGAAGGAGAGAGGGAGAGAAATATCAATGTATGGTTGCCTCTTGTGCGTTCCCTGCCGGGAACTGGCCTGCAACCCAGGCATATGCCCTGACTGGGAATCAAATTGTGATCCTCTGGTTCACAGGCCTGTGCTCACTCCACTGAGCTACACCAGCCAGGGGCTAAACTTCTTATAGTCTTATGATAGGAGGTACTTTGCAACTTGAAGCAAGATATGAAAGACCTTTTTAACTTGTACTTGTCCTTTCAACATACATATAATTTTTTAAATCTTATAATATTCTGTCATAAAAAAGTAAACCCATATACTGAATTATCCTCCCTTATTGGATGTTAATTTTTTATATAACCCTTTTTAAATAAATTTTCAATGTACACTTGTTTGAATAAAGCTTTCAAGCACTTTTGTCCTTACCACATGAAATATGACAGTGTTCTCTCTGGGATAAAGAGAAAAAATACTAACATTGCCCTCAAAAACATATACATGCATGTAATGAAGACAACCATAACCACATATCATTAGTGCACTTGTGATCATTTAAAGTGCATGTACAGATATACTCAGTAACCAGCTGAATGCATTCAACAGATCAGATGCTTAGACAAATTCATGTTTATATCCTTACCATTAAAGTCCATGTTCAATATTCAGTTCCTAAAGAACATCCATAAATTGGCTAACCATTCATGAAAATATGCCACATCTCCTCCTATTAGAGCTGCTCCTTCTGTAAAAAGACCAAGTGCTTCAGATTTGAATTATCAATGGCTCTCCTGATAAGAAATCACTTTCCAAATGGCAGTTTGGTGGTCTGGAAAAGTGAATATGCCTCCAAGATGAAAATAGTGTGAAATGTTTTATTTTCCTAAATTAGAGGGACAAATTGCCATATTTAAAATTTTTCCAAAACCAATTTTTTTCCTTTTGAAGTAGGCAGGCTTTTTGCCATTTTATATCTAAAGAAATGAGGTGCTAAGGGGTCATACATTGACCAAGTGGTGGCAGACCCAGAAGTTAAACTCATCACTGTCAGATTTCAAAATCCCTCTCCTCTCTCTTAGTGAAATGCAGTAACCACAGTCCAGTCCCTGCTCCTTGCTTCCAAAAGTATCTTTGAATGAATTAATTGTGATTTCATAATTACTAGGAGAACAAAGGGCACTGAAGGAAATACAAGAACAAGTGGATGGCAGCAGATTTTAAATAGAAGTCATGGGGAATTTCAGAACCTCACTCCATGACTTGAGAAAGGAAATAAGATGAAGGCATACTGAAATGCCAGATGACTAGCTTTATTTGCTAAAATTTCCTTTTCTAATCTCAGAGGAAAAAATCCTCCCAACCACAATAATTGGCTTCCTGAAAGTTTAATGAATTACCAATATTTTCCTATATTATGCATTTTGTTTTCCTGATATATAACAGTGGTCATCACATGTTTGCCATAAATCAACAAAAGAAAAAAGTAAAGTACTAAATTGCCTCAATATAGCAGCAATCTTGGTTTTTAATTTTTAATGAAACTTTTAACTAAGTTTCAAAATATATAAATTATGTTGCACATAAGTTAGTCATAAGAACTATAATTTGCTTTTTTTAAACCTTTATTTTTATTGTTGACATTATTACCGATGTCCCCATTCTCCCCCACATTTTCTACCTCCCCCCAGCCCCTCCCCCCTCTTCCCTCTGGCAGTCACCACACTCTTGCCTGTGGATAGGTGTCATGCATATATGTCTTTAGCTAATCTCTTTACTTTTTACCACCCTCTCCCTGACAATAGCAGTCAATCTCTTCCACATATCCGTGCCTTTGTTTCTATTTTGTTCATCAGTTTATTTTGTTCATCAGATTCTAAATATAAGTGAGATCATATGGTATTTGTCTTTCTCTGACTATCTTATTTCACTTAGCATAATCTCCAGATCCATCCATCCTGTTGCAAAAGATTAGTTTTTCTTCATTTTTACTGCTGCATAATATTCTATCATGTAAATGTACCACACACAGCTTTACTATCCACTCATCTACTAATGGGCAGGCACTTGGGCTGTTTCCAGATCTTGGCTATTATAAATAGCACTTAAATGAACATAGGAGTACACATATTCTTTTGTTTTTTTTCAAAAATTTTTTTATTTAATTATTGTTCGAGTACAGTTTTCTGTCTTTTACTCCCATCCCAGCCTACCCCCCCCAGCGCTCCCCACCTCCCTCCCACTTCCACCCCCCATAGTTGTTGTCCATGTGTCTTTTATACTTGTTCATGTGAATCCTTCCTCTTTTCCCCTGCAATTCCCTCCCCTAGTGTTTTGTGTTTCTTCAGATATAGTCCCAGAAGTGGGATTACTGTATCAAAAGGCATTTTCATTTTTTAATTTTTTGAGCAAATTTCATCCTGTTTTCCACAGTGGATGCACCAGTCTATTTTCCCAGCAGCATTTCACAAAGGTTCCCTGTTCTCTACATCCTCACCAGCATGTGTTGCTTGTTGATTTATTAACAATGGCCATTCTGACAGCTATGAGATGGTATCTTATTGTGGTTTTAATTTGCATCTTTCTAATGATTGCTGATATTGAGTATTTTTTATATGTCTATTGACCATCTGTATGTCCTCTTTAGAGGAGTATCTATTCTGGTCCATTTTTCTATTTGATTGTTTTTCTTTCTGATGTGAAGTTGTATAAATTCTTTGACAAAAGAAGCAAGAGCATACAATGGAATAAAGGCAGTCTCTTTAATAAATTAAACTGGGAAAATTGCACAGGTACATGCAAAAAAAAAAAAGAAACTAAACCACCAACTTTCACCATACACACGAATAAACTCGAAATGGATAAAAGACTTAAATGTAAGTTGTGAAACCATAAAAATCCTGGAAGATAACACAGGCAGTAAAATCTCAGACATTTTTTGAAGAAAAATTTTTGCTGATAGATATCCTAAGGTAAGGGAAACAAAGAAAAAAACAAGTGGAACTCTGTCAAACTAAAAAGCTTTTGCACAGCAAAAGCAACCATCAACAAAATAAAAAGGAAACCTAGGGTATGGGAGAACATATTTTCCAATGATATATCTAATAAAAGGTTAATTTCCAAAAATATGTAATTTATTTTAAAGACTACTACCTCTTTTGCTACTATAATATTCTAGTCTCAGTAACTGAAGATTATGAGTTTGTAAAGCATTGACATCACCTCTTGGCAAAAGATGGAAAATGTGCTGGCGATACTAATTCTACTCTGTAATGGGTTATATTTAATAGTAAAAATAGTTCTGTTTGATGATAGTATAGAACTGCAATCAAATCATGGTTAAGAGCAAAAGAAGTTAAGCCACTGAAACAAAAACCTCTGATTTAGCTTTCTCTAAAAAATGTAGTTTCAAACCTAACTGATTCAGGTTTGAAAATGAATATGTCTAGAATATAGACTGTTGAGTTAGATGGCACTGTCCTCTTAAATATCTGCTTCCTCAATTAATGTGTATATATATATATATATATATATACACACACATATACTGTGCATATATGCACACACGCTTAATCATATATATAATCATATGATCATATATGATACACTTAATCATAAGTATATATGACTAAGGAAATAAGGAAGGATGTATGATGTGAGTATGATGTAGTCAATGACACAGCCTCTCTCCATTCATACTTCCGTCTTCATTTTAGCCTAACAGACCAGTCTTGAATCTCAAAGAGAAGGAAGAGAGTCCAAAAATGAAGAGTCTGACTCAGATGACAATCAGGATTGCCTTGGAGCACAAGGACTAAGTAAAACACGAGTTCAGGACGAGACAGGTGCTGGGTAGGGGAAGGGTACAGACATCTTCCTCATGACAAGGCCAAACAGAGAAACAGAATCAAATCATGACTGCAATGCAGAAACACAACAGAGCAGTGCCCACATGATGGAACAGAGAGTCAGGCCCAAAGGGTATTTCTCACTGGACCCTAGAGGACATAGGAGGAGTAGAGGTTTAATAATTCATAAGCAAGTAGAATTTATATTTAATGAGGTGAAGATAATCATGTTAATGGGGTTAAATTTGTGCCCACTTCTCCAGTCAGGCCCAGGTCATGACATTTATATAAGGTGTTGTGCTATCATCTTTAAGACACTGAGATTCTTAAGCTTTTCCTTGTGATGGTTACCAACAAAGTATTTCATATTAAT
Source organism: Artibeus jamaicensis (assembly GCF_021234435.1). Classification (NCBI taxonomy): domain Eukaryota; kingdom Metazoa; phylum Chordata; class Mammalia; order Chiroptera; family Phyllostomidae; genus Artibeus; species Artibeus jamaicensis. The sequence goes on from NW_026522030.1 coordinate 62,375,011, forward strand.
GAAAAGCTGCCAAAAGAACACACACCCATACCTCAATCTAGACAGTCCACTTCATCATCTACTACAGAAAGAAACCTACTGAAAAAGCTCGAAACAAACCATAACTCATTTATTTTTTTATTTAATCTTTATTGTATTTCTCCCATTACCATTTAGTCCTCATAACACCCCTCCCCCCAACAATCACCACTCTGTTGTCCACGTCCATGAGTCCTTTTTGCTCAATCCCTTCATTTCAATCACCGCTCTGTTGTCCACGTCCATGAGTCCTTTTTGCTCAATCCCTTCATTTCAATGCATTGTTTAGTCCACCAGCCTCATGAGAATCTTTGAAGGGAGACTGCGACAGTGATCAAAGAGAGGAAAGAACAGTGTCAACTTTAATCGAGCATGTTCGATGTACCAAGTCCAGTGCCAGTCATTATCAATGCAGTCTGACTTAACTTTCACTTCCGTTGCAAAGGAGGTATGATTATCATGGCCCCAGATGAGAAAAGAACATTCAGAGTTTACGAAATGGTCCCACAACTAGAAAGATCCCTGAGACATCATCCACGTGAGGCCATGTTTTCTTCCTTTACAGAAGTCCTTAGAACAATGCCCTAAGTCTAACTGTACCCCAAGTCTACTCTTTCTATTTTCCCGTGTCTATTTTCCAGTCTGACCATATGAGATTCATACAGATAACCTTTATGCTGGTTTGACACACCACCAAGAATCCGAGGGCCCTTGTATTCTGAAAACAATCAACTGGAATATTTCACTGCATATAAAAGAAAGTGACCCTGGCTAAATTGAGCAGAAAGCAGAATTTTCTAGGCATGTGTGGTAGCTTACATAAACAAAAGGAATCAGAAGGGCCAGGGCTCAAAGAAAGAGAGCAACCAGGTTAATTTGGGGGAGCCGAAGCAAATGGGCTACAGAGTCAAGGCGCTGCTGTCTGGATGAATCAGCTGCAGACTGTTTTCACCATCAGATCACTGCACTCAGGAAAAGGAGGAGACTGTGGTCCAGGCTGAGTCACATGCCCATGCCCCTGCAGGGAGGAGAAGGGCTCCGTAAATGAGTGCAGGCAAGGCTGCATGCAGCAGGGGAGGAGTGCCCCACAGGAAAATCAAGAGTGCGGGATGGGGCGAAATAACAGATCCTCACTACAATAACGAACAGTCTCCTGTGCCCTCACAAATGTCCTCCCTTGTCACATTACAGTGAGTGGTTTCTGCTTACTCACATATTCCTCACACAGAGCCCTCTGAAGCTGAGGCTCAGCTACGGAGCAGACTCGCTCACTATCACCTCATGCCAGAACTGCTTCCAGCTTTGATTCATTACACACATCGCTTCTATCTTCCCCACCAGAACATGATATATATGGTAATTTATTTCACTGTTTTGTACTTGCCTCCGCCCCCTCACATCCTGCATCATTTAAACAGAGTTCTGCATCAGCAGTCATGAACACGAAGACCTACCCACAGCCAGAGGGAGAAAAGAACTTGACCCTCTCTCCCTTTCCTCCTCACAGAAGGAGTCAGCCCACCCGTGTCCACATGTTATACCCTAGATGCAAACCCTCTGGCTACATCTGTCTTTCTGAGAATGCTGAGTTCTGCAAATCAGAGAGGGAGAAAATGAGCAGACAAATTGTGTAACAGATCGAAGAGCCAACAGGAATGGTTCTGAAAGCACACAAAAGCCCTCCACAGCGATACTCTGTTATCAAAATTAAGCACTAGAGACTTTCTAGAGATCATAGTTTAGAAATTTCCTGAACAACGGGGCAGAATTTGTGGTTCTGAAATATAATTTATTCAAATCATCCACTTCATTAAGATACCAAAAGGATTTTTGATCTCTTAATATGACATTCAAAATAAAAACAAGAGCAAATGCTGCCCTTATAAATTAATAATAGTTTGTTTAAGGGGAAATACTGGGTTAGCCAAAAAGTTTGTTTAGTTTATTTTTCTGTACAATGGGTCTAGTAGCACTTAGTTATCTTCAACTTCATTTGAAACAGTTCTATTCGATTGTATTGTGACAGCTGTCATATCAGCATGCATTAAAAGAACTTATCAAACTTGGTGAAATTTTGTGTCACCATTTAATTACTGAAGATAGATGAAAATATATATTTTGGGCATATTATGCTTTATTATTTCAAGAAAGGTAAAAACACAACGGAAAAGAAAAAAAAAGATCTGTGCTGTGCATGGAGAAAGTGCTGTGACTGATTGAACAGTTAAGTGGTTTGCAAAGTTTCTTGGTACCATTGATATTTTGGCCAAGTAATTCTTTGCTGTGGGGCTGTCTTCTGCATTGGAAGATGCTTAGCAGCACCCCTGGCCTCTACCCACTAGAAGCCAAGAGCAGAAAATAGGTGATAATACTCAAAATATCCAAATCAATAAAGTTATTGGTGAATTTTTTTAAAGCGCCTTTTATTTTACAGGAAAAAAAAAAACTAAGTGGATTTTTTTACCAACCCCATAAATGAAGAAATGATTTTGCCAATAAAAAAATAAAATATACCCTGGCTGGTGTAGCTCAGTGGATTGAGCGCGGGCCTGCGAACCAGACAATCGAGGTTCGATTCCCAGTCAGGGCACATGCCTGGGTTGCAGGCCGGTTCCCTGCAGGCCAGTTCCCAGCAGGGGATGCATGAAAGGCAACCATACATTGATGCTTCTCTCCCTCTCTCATTCCCTTTCCTTCTGAAGATAAATAAATAAAATATTAAAAAAATAAAAATTAAAAAAATAAAATATGAAATCTGCTTTACTGTGGAGCTGAACATGACATGCTCTTAATTCCTGTAAATGTGACCTCAGGCAGAGCTTTCCAGGGAGTAACTGGTGGGACAGACTCGCCCTCCTGTCATCGTATCTGCTAGATACTGCTAACTTGGTAGGAAAACCTGGAGAGCTTACAGGGCCTGGAGAAAACCACACACCGAACCTAAGAGTCTACTTCTCATCTCGCCCAGCAAAGTAGTGCCACTCATTACAGGGTGACCCAAAGTTCTGAAGGGGGACAGGCAACAGGCTAGGAAAAAGCGATCATTTCTGCCATAAGGTAGGAGGGTTGTGATGTTTTGTGCTTATTGTTAACTTCTAATCAATTTCTGTTTCCAAGGAGAGAATAATGCAGGAGAAGGAGAGAGAATAAAAGAGAATCACTAAACAAAAACTTTTAAAACAGAGATGTCAAAATCTCAATGGTATTTCTTATGCCTGTGAACTAAAGCTCTTCATCACCTCAAACGTGAAAGATTTCCTTCAGATAAAGGTTCTGTTTGAGCAGAAATCACAGGAGGGAGTGGACTGAGGTGAGGGGAAGGAGGACAGAAGAGGGAACTGGCCCAGGCATGAGGGTGTGGCACGTTGGACTAACTTATTTCAGGTGTCATCCTTACCAGGGCCTAAGTTGCAGGTTGGCCATAGTAGTATTATGGTTACATATGAAAGAGTATATTACTATTATTTTTAAATGACACATAAATGAAGTCATTGTAAATGCCTTCTAAAATATTTTCTTGTTCTCATTGTGCTAAATGAGTCTCCAGATCAAAATGGATAGCTGCTCCTATTACTTGTTATAATAAAACTATACTCTTCTTTGGGGAGTCCATGCCTTCTACTAACTAGTCCCAATTAGCCTTTCAGCCCTTGTCTCTCAACACACATAGAACGCTCAGAGCACTCTACTTAGAGAGGCTAATTCACATTTTATGTTCCACATGTTTAACTCTTTTTAGAAGTTAGGACTTTATGACATTTTGCATACTGGGAATAGTCTCCTCAATTCAAATTCTGTTTTCCTTAAGTGTTAGTTTATAATTACAAATAGTTTCTGCTCCAATTTCCCTGAGCTTAAGCTCATTGACCTTTCAGCCTCTCACCATGACCATGTCCATGTGCTATCTTCAGATGTCCTATGGAGAGCCAGGCATGTATTGCTTTTATCTCCACAAATAGATTATGAGCATTTCATGGCAACAACTAATTTTTCCATTTCCTTGTGGCTCTGAGCCACTAAACAATGGGCATTATTGCATTATGTACTCAGTAAATTCATGTTGAATAATTAAGTAGATCTCTCTGAGTCAGAAAAGGTTGCACTAAAAGCACAAATTGGGAAAAGAAGAAATGGACGTAATAAAAAATAAGACAAAAATACTGTCCCACTCCCTGAGGGACTCACATTTACCTTTGAAGATGCTAAAACTTACATGAGAAATAACGAGAACACAGAACACACACACCAGACAAATAAATTTACACCTTTACCTCAGGAAAATATGTTATCTAGGTGCAGTCCTATGACCCAACGTGCTCAGGGGCCTCTGGGAGAAACGTAAAGTTCCAGAGACTGATTAAATTAACAGACCCAGGGAAGTCCCTGAGGGTTGAGATGGCTGCATAGGCTTGGCTGTGGTGAATCAGGGTCACACGACTTTGCCAGGGCACGGCAGGAGACCACTGGCAGGGCAACCAGAGTGTGGTGCTATTGGCTGCTTTCCAGGAGTTCTTCTGTCAATGAAGCTCAAGAATATTCTTTACCTGTTTATGTTTTTATTTACTGCTTTATTGAGGTATAATTGGTATACATACAAAAAACTACATGTAACTAATGTATAATAAAATTTGGTGAATCTAGACATATGTATACACTCATGTTACCTACCTTCACAGGACTGAGGTAACAAATATAAACTATCTCTAAGTTTCCTGGTTGTCTCTTTGTTGCAGGGTATGTGTGTCTGTGTTAGGAACACTTAACATGAGATCGACCATCTTAAAATATTTTAAGGGTACAACACCTTACTGTTAACAGGAGGGTCCATGTTGCACAGTAGAGCTCTGGAACTACTCATTGCATGTGACTGGAACTTCACACCTAAGAAAACACGTGATAAGAGAAGAATCTGCCATGCTGCTGGGACAGCCCTCTAGAGGAAGGTGGGGAGTAAGGCTGTGTAGTCCAACAGCACAGGAATGTTGGAAGAAAGCCAGTAACACCTTTTGATTTGATACTCTAATCAGCTTTGAACTGCAGAAAATGTGGGTTGAGGCTCACACCGCTCCACATTTCTAACTAGCACAGAGTTCCCTGGCCTGCTTTATTTTTCATTGTCATGCATATGACCACCTTCCATGGTACCCACTTATTTGCTTATTTACCATCTTAGTTCTCCCATAGTTATAATGGTGATGGGGGAGGATTGAACGTGGGAGGTGGGGTTACGTAGGGTGGAGGAGAGTAATTGGGAGAAATTGAGGTCAACTGCAAATGTCAACAGTAATAATAAAAAAGAATAGCTATTTAGTTTGTTTTGTTTCGGAGTTTATAGAATAGAAGTGGGCACTTGATAAATTAGCATAAATATGTGCTGAATAAATATAGTATTCCTGGGTAATTGGGTTAAACCAATTACTAGTTCAAGACATATTTCAGTACCTTTGTATTTTACTTTGTAGAATACCCTTTATCACCCATTGAATAGATATACCCTCAACTTCATCTGATACTCAAAAAAAAAAACCATAGTTCTTTCTCAACGATTAAATAACATAACAGTGCCTGCAATTGAAAAATAGTTTAGTAAATTTTGTTTACCTCTACTACCAGGAACAGTTGGATTTATATTCTCTTATTCTCTCTCTCTCTCCCTCTCTTTCTCTCTCACTCTCTGTCACACACTCACACACACATGATAGTAGAATATCTCCCTATTTATATACAATGATGAACAAATACTTTGTCTTAGATATGTGTCGTATGTCATCGAGGACTAGAAATGTAGGTCTTGATAAGTACTCAAAAAATGCATCCTGAATAAATTAATGAATTCTTCAATAGGCTTTCTCAGATAAGACCAATGACACCTTTTATAGTTAAGAAATAGCAATGCTTAAACCCTGGATGGTGCTAATGTGAGTTGCAAATGTGCAAATTTATTAATATAATAAACAACTCTTAAAATTAAACTTGCTATTGTCAATAACTTTTCTGTTGTGTTGGAAATAAGACTGTGAATGCCTTTCTTCTTTCACTTTCTAAACTTGTTCTCATTCACAATGGTTATGAATAAGAAGTAGCAGCTACTTACGGTAAACAAGCATTTAGGAAGACACCAATTTTTGTCTGTTTTATTTTTGAAATTCGGTGCTGACTCATGTGTTTCAACTTCTTATCTCTTCTCTGCCCCAAAGTAGATTATTTCAGTCTCACCTGACAACTGCCTTTCTAGTCCTTCCTGTGTTCTTTTTTGTGGCTGATCAGCCAGAAAACAGTGGCTCCACAAAACACATGAGATTTTGTTGATTTTGAACATAATGAGAGGGAGCAACATTTTCTTATATATTTTTCTGTACTTTAAAACTGCTTTCTAGCACACTTTCTACCATGTTTTCCAGTGTGGAACTTATGTTCTAATGAATAAACATATAATGGACAGAAATATGGGGAACATGATTCTGTGAAGAGTTACTGAACTAAATACATTCTGCTCCACCTTTTCAAAATTTGTCATGCCATCTGCATCTTCCTGTGGTCTTTATACTCTTCCCCAATATCCATCTGATAGTGTTTCACTTCAGCTTTCACTGCTAAGAATTTTTTTTAACATTAAATGTCCCCTTTCCTTCTCAGATCTCCTAGGCCTGCGTCTTTTCCCAGGAGCACTTATCGCTGCTTTTACAGTCTCTTTAAATTCTGAATCACGGTAAAGGACACAGGTAAGGACCAAAGCCTGACAGGACACAAGCCCTGCCTGGTCTCAAACACAGGACTTTCTCCTACCCCATTTCTGATTGGTCAAAACATGACTCAGTGGGACGTCTCCTCATTCCTCTTCCATCATTTTGTTACTGCTGTCACTATCTTCTTCACCAAACTTGTAACATGAAACGTTTTCCCACTCTTTGGGAAAGAGTTTCCGGTTCAAGAAGCTTCCCATTGGAATAGCATTGCCCAAAAGAACTTCTGAAAGGATGAAACAGCCTATCTGCCCTGCCCAGTTTGGCCACCACTAGCCATGTGTGACTGCAGAGCCCTTTAAAGATAACTAGTGTGACAGAGAAACTAATTTTTAAATTTTATTGAATTTTAATTAAATTACTCTTAAATAGCTTCACGTGGCTAGTGGCTGCTGTAATGAACAATGCAGATATAGAGTAGCACTCCTGGCTGCTTTCTGTACCACCTGAGAAACTCTGTAGCACCCCCATCCCAACCATTGCTAATGGCTGTGACATCTTCTCTTATGTCTCCATTTTGTTAAGGAATATTTTTGTTTTAGAATTATTTTACTCCCCCATAGACTCTGTTTTCTCCAAATGCTTTTTCTATTATTTTTTTGTTTCGGTCTTTTTCTATTAGAGATTTCCTTCTAATCTGATCTTTGACTTTTTTTTTTCATACGTAAGACTATGAAAATTAATACCTCAATGGAAATGGGTGCATGTGGTTAGGGCTTGTAGATGACAGTCTTTGTTGCCCACTGAAGTGACTGAAATAGCTTTTGCTTGTTTACTTTTTAAAATTTTTCACTTGTTTACTTTTTAAACTTTAAAAATTTTTTTTAAATTTCTAGAAAATTCCCATATTAATTCATGCAGTTTCGTAAATGCAGTAGAAAACATTTTTTCATGATCTGGCTGGAATGTATACACCAAGGTATCAGTATCTAGAGAGCTGATAGAGGAAAACAACAGTGTTGGGAGGGTCTCAGCCATCAGCAAATAATTTAGTACTAACATCCAGTGTTTTCAGTAGGGAACCCTGGTCTTCCCTGTTGCTGTGTTTTCCAGTATAGAGACCCTCTAGTATATATCCCTTACCAGAGAATAAACCTCCTGTTTATTCTATCTAGAGGGAGAAAGGCCATCCTCTGGCTAGGGGATGTGAAGGGTGAACTTTTGATGTTATGACTGCTTCTTAAACAAACTATCAATCATTTCTTATGATTTAAGTCTCATGTGAGCATCTCTGGGGTCCCTTCACATAACATGCATGGTTTCTCAGACCTTATTACTCATGAGTTTGTTTTCTGAGCATTTCTAAAATAGTTACTACTCATCCTCTCCTTCAACTTTTTATGAGGTCAACCTGAGATAAATATGTGTTCAATGTACATTTATAACCATAAATATCTTAATCTGTTTTATGAGGTCTGTCCAGGAAAAGTCCAGCCATTGTTAACGTAACGAGAATGGTTTACACAACATCAATGTAACCTGGCAGCCAAGGAGAATGGACTGGAATGTGTGTGTGAACAATGACAACTTCACTGTACTAGTCATTGGGGGGGAGTAGATGCCATTGAGTGAGCATTCATATTGTATGGCTGTCACATTCAAAATGACTGAGGAAGTAGAACAACGAATCTGAGTTAAACTTGAACATTCATCCACGGAAACTATTCTGATGATTCAGAAAGCCACAGCTATGAGCAACTGGTGATTGGTGGCTTCATCACAACAATGTGCCTATTCATGCATCATATCTAGTTCAGTTTTTTGGTGAAACATCAGATCGCTCAGGTGACTCAGCCCCACTACAGCCCAGATTTGGTGCCCTGCGACTTCTGGCTTTTCCCAAAACTAAAATCACCTTGAAAGGGAAGAGATTTCAGACCTTCAATGAAATTCAGGAAAACACAGTGGGGTAGCTGATGGCAACTGGGAGAACTTAAGTGAGATCCCAAGGTGCCTACTTTGAAGGGGACTGAGGCATCATTGTGCTATGTACAATGTTTCTTGTATCTTCTTCAATAAATGTCTCAATTTTTCATAGCACATGGCTAGATACCTTCTGGACAGACCTTATATTTAAGTGTGAGGGTGTTTTAAGGGGTGGGAGAATCTTACCCATTCTTGAGTTTCTAATGTATGGTGCACAGAATGTAGAGGACATTCTAAAGTACTCTATAAATTAACAGATACACCCATGGATGCAGAGATTAATGAAAGCATACATACATGGATGGACACATGAAAAAGAGCATCTTAGTTGTTCAGAGACGTGGGAGCCATCAAGTATGGAGGATGGTTGTGTTTTGAAGTAGCATGTCTTTCTGAAGTTGTCCTTCTGCCTCATGAAAAAGCACATCTGCTCTTCAGTTCTCCAAGTGTTTCCTCATTTGAATTACAGAGCACTATTACTAACTAGGCCCTGGATGATTACTTGCCCCCTTTTAATGCTTTCTCTTCCCACCAGGGCACAAAGAAACCTCAGCCCTTATGGCAACTAGCTACCTCCTCTGGGAATCTTGTTATGAATATCATTACAGAAAGTGAAGATCATTGCTCGTTCTCCTGAAAATTTGTGAAGCATTGTTGTTACTGACAACAATGCAAGTAACTGACAGTGTCTAGCAATGCAGATTTCATGGATTTTCTGTGAAGCATTGTAAAGTAACAGTACACTTTTCAAAGATTTCTGCTCTGCTTTAGTGTTTTGATTGCATCTAGCATACAATACTATAGTGGGAGAATTTATAAATATTTTACTTATGGAGAGAAAGAGAAAGCTAGCCTGCCTAAATAATCTTTTATTTTGTAAGATTTTAGGTTACCCAGCCCCGATTCTTGTGGTTTTTTTTTAAACCCTACATTAAACAGCTACTTTCAAAGTTTGTCTCTTCCTTTCACTGTTTTCACATTTATAGACTGTGCTCCTATAGTCTAATAAAATTAAGCTATCAGGAGGAAACCATCACATCAGAAAGGGCTGGGAAGCATTGTAAAGCACCAGTCATCTCCCTAGGAGAACATCTCTCAGGAGTGTGTTCCAGGAAAGCAGCAGTGGGTGGAACTGCTGAGCTCCTTGCTCTGTGAAGCTGATGCCTGCCTTCCTACACTTGTCTTCTTTACATAAGCATTTTCCTTTTTAGGCAGCCTACAGTGGCACTGGGAGAAAGCCAGCAGGCACACCGATCAGATCTAAATATTCCAAAAAGGAGATAAAAATAAAACATTGTACCTGAGTGAATGGCCTTCTAACATTTACAATCTTCAGCTGCTTTATGAATGCTCTTTCATTTCCCAGCATACTCCCCACCCCATTTTCTGATCTCCTTGTAAATTTTAACTCCCAGGAGGCAGAATAGGCTTCAGATTGTTAACAGCTTGAACATCAAAATGGCTGGTCCTTTTATTTTTTATTTTTTTGTATGAAGTGTTTTATCCTAACTAAAATGCGAAGGAGGTCAGTGCTAGGCACAGCTCACTGAAAATTTACACCCCCGTGACTATTCATCTCCAAAAGCATGTTTTCTTCCATGAAACCCCTTGTATTTCTGAGGCTTGGCAGAGTGTTTTCCTTTAAGGAAGATGCATAGCAGACATACATGACTTTAAACAACTGGATCTCAAACTGTAGTGTGTATCTGAATCACTTGGGAGATTTTGTTTAAAATGCAGATCTCTGGGCTCTGTCCCATGTCTGCCAAATCAGAAAGTTTGTGATGTTTTGAGAAATGCATAAAAAGTGATTCCTTAAGTGCAACAAGGGGTGAACAAGAAACATACAAGTATTTTTAGCTTGGTGATTTACAGCACTGACAATGTCAGACAAATCTAAGGTTGAATAAAGTTTTCCCAGATCCAACTGCCCTCTGCCTGCCCCTTTCTACTCGTGTATCTTTTGCTCCTTTTCTACCTGTCCAATGTTAGCATTTAATTTCAGCTTAAATAATGTCTTTCAGATTGTCTAATTATTATGCTGTACACCTGAAACTAATACAAAATAATATTGAACGTAAACTTTAAGTGAATAAAATAAAAGGCCTTTCATTTAGTATTCCTCATATTCAACACAGTACATGAAATGAAGTAGACATTCCACCTGCATTATTCAGGTATCTGACTATGCTTAAGAGCCCAGAGAAGTGGTACTTTGAAAAGAATGTAAAATATGGTCAAACATTCTCATGGCCCAAGTAAGTGTCCATTGAAAGACAAATGGATAAAGAAGTGGTGCATATATGCAAGGGACTGTTAGGTAGTCACAAAAAAAGGATAATAAAATCTTGCCATCTGCAACAACATGGATAGACCTAGAAGGTATTACTTTCAGTGAAAATATTAGACAAAGAAAGACAAATGCCATATGATTTCACTTATATGTAGAATCTAAAAATTAAAATGAACAAAACAGAAACTCATAGATACAGAGAACATTTTGATGGTGGCCAGACAGGAGTGGGGTTGGGTTGGTTGCATAAAAAAGAGGAATAGATTAAGAAGTAGGAAATGGTAGTTACAAAACAGTCACAAGGATATAAAGTACAGCATAGGAAATATAGTCAATAGTATTACAGTAATTAGGTATGATACCAGGGGGATACTAGACTTATTGAGGGGATCACTTTGTAAGTTGTATAAATGTCCAAATATTATGTTGTATAACTAAAACGAATATAATATTGTATGCCAATTATAATTGAAAAAATAATTTTTTAAAAAAAGTACTCATGGCTTTGGAGAGAATTCTTAAATAGGAAGAAGTGTTATTTGTAGGGAATATTTCAAACATATGTCCCCAGAAGAATGATTTACTTTCATGAATGTATTGAGTAGATTTTCATAGTTAAATGGATTCCTTTGTGGAGTCACTTAACTGGACCATCTTTCAACATAGAAAGATGTCTAAGTTTCCCATTCTTTGCCATTCTTGGTCACTTATGGAGTATGCTCTTCCAGTATCTACAGCAGTGCAGAATGAACATTTCAATTGACAACAACCCAATGTATCAAGAGCTATGATTCTTGGTAGGTGTTTGTCTATAACAGAAATCACTTTCATATTCTGAAAATAATTGAGGAAATTTCTTTTTTTCCCTTTTCTCCATTTCCTCCATCTCATTTTTTTCTCTCTCTCTAACATAGATATTTTGGCCATGGTGAGGTACAAAGTAATGACCCACAGTTACCCACAATCAGTGGTGTTTTGCCTTTTGTGTGAAATGCCTAGAAAAACATCACCTGCCTTAGAAGACCCCTGTGGGAAGTAAATGGGATAATACTTGAAAGGCACATGGAATATAATCAGGCACATAGTAAAACACAGTAAATATTCACTGTATTAATGACACACTTACAGCATGCAAAATGAGTTTGGGAGTGCTTCCAATAAAAAGTTTAAGTCAATTCCTTGGACTCCCAATTTCAAATGGAAATTGCTGAGAGATAACACAGGACCATGCCAGAAATAATGAATACCCTCTAGTCAGTAATTTCACATACATAGTATTATATGTACTAGCTTTTTCTCATTTTAGATATCACTAAAGTGTTCATTCTATCTAAGGCCCACTGCAGAAAAATGCTACATGAACATTTCATTCAAAAAGGCATCATTAGTTAAGATATACAAACTGAAGAACACACATCTTCTTGGCCATTTGGAAGCTAAAGGGTAAACAATGTTTAAAATACATATAATCCCCAAATACCTAACATTCTTCTTTTGAGTAACTACTTTGATCAAAAACCCAAGTTGATAATTATGTATGTTTAATGTTTCTAATCAAGTCAAAGGCACCTGTATTTCTCATTCTTCAGAAACATCAGCTGTTAGTTATCATCTATAAATGGGATATCACATTTGTGACAAGCCTGTTAAGGGGAAACGACAAGTGCTAGTCTGAAATAGAGAATAATATGTTATCAAAAGACTTTTTTTCTCTCAAACATACCTTATTATATGTATTATACTCATTCTCTTTTGGAGAATTTTGTGTTCTAAGGAGGATAGCAGCATTAACAAGAGAACATATCGGAAAGAATTCTTTTTTAAAAATTAAATATTTTTTATTTTATTGATTATGCCATTGCATTTGTTCTATTCTCCCCCTTCATTCCCCTCCACCCTACACACCCCTCCCCCACCATCCCCCCTTCTTTAGTTCATGACCACATGTCTCAAGTTCTTTAGATTTTATATTCCCCATACTATTCTTACCCTCTCCCCTATCTATTTTCTATCTATGATCTATGCTACTTATATTCTAGAGTTTCTCCCCCCTTCGCCTTCTCCCACTCCCCTCTTGCTAACCCTTCATGTGATCTTCATTTCTATGGTTCACTCCTGATTTAGCTGTCCTCTTAGTTTGCTTTTGTTTTAGGTGTGGTTGTTAATAACTGTCAGTTTGCTGTCCTTTCACTATTCATCTTTTTTATCTTCTTTTTCTTAGATAAATCCCTTTAACATTTCATATAATAAGAGCTTGGTGATGATGAACTCCTTGAATTTGATCTTATCTGAGAAGCACTTTATCTGTCCTTCCATTCTAAATGAAAGTTTTGCTGAATAGAATAATCTTGGTTGTAGGTCTTTGGATTTCATGACTTGGAATACCTCTTTCCAGCCCCTTCCTGCCTGTAAGGTCTCTTTTGAGGAATCTGCTGACAGTCTGATGGGAACTCCTTTGTAGGTGACTGTCCCCTTATCTCTTGCTGCTTCTAGAATTCTCTCTTTCATTTTAATCTTGGCTAATGTAATTATGATGTTCCTTGGTGTGTTCCCTCTTGGGTCCAACTTCTTTGGGACTCTCTGAGCTTCCTGGATTTCCTGGAAGTCTATTTCCTTTGCCAGAATGGGGAAGTTCTCCTTCATTATTTGTTCAAATAAGTTTTCCACTTGTTGCTCTTCCTCTTCTTTTTCTGGTACCCCTATAATTCGGATGTTGGAGCATTTAAAGATGTCCTGGAGGTTCCTAAGCCTCTCCTCATTTTTTGAAAATCTTGTTTCTTCATATTTTTCTGTTTGGTAATTTTTTCCTCCTTCTGATCTGCTTCCTTGATTTGATTCCCAGTTTCCTTTCCATCACTATTGGTTTCCTGTGCATTTCCCTTCATGTCAATTAGTTTAGCCTTCATATGTTCCTCTAATTTGTTGCTAAAATCAACCAATTCTGTGAGCATCCTGATCACCAGTGTTTTGAACTGTGCCTCTGATAGGTTGGCAATTTCATGGTCGCTTAGATTTATCGGCTCTGGGGCTCTGAATTTTCTTCTTGAGCCATGTTTTGATCTGTTTGTGCCTGTTAAGTATGAGGAGTGGATCCTTAGTTGTTCATCAGGGTGGGGCCACCCTGGTCACTAGTTTGTGACACTGTATGTGGGGGCGGGGTCAGAGAGGGAGCCATAGCTGTCCTCTGTGCTCTCTCCTGCCTGGTCTGCCTCACCCCTCACATCCTGCCTATTTATCTGCGCGCAAAGGTGCAACCAGGGTCAGCCCGCCACCCTGCACCTGGGCCTGCTTGGTCTGTCTCAATGTAGGGGAGACATAGAATCTAAAGAATTTGAGACACGTGGTCATAAACTAAAGGGGGGGGGGAATGGTGGAGGAGGGGGTGTGTGGGGTGGAGGGGAATGAAGGGGGGAATAGAACAACTGTAATGGCATAATCAATAAAATATATTTTTAAAAAATGTTCACTTCTTCGCTGGTTTATCTGCACACAAATGCTGACCGCAGTCAGCCAGCCGCCCCACGCCTTCACTGGGTCCACCCTTCACTACCCCACACCTGGGATCCACGCCCTTAGCTTCCTGCGAGCTGGGGATCTTTTTTGCCTGACTGGCTCTGCTGCTGGCTCTGCCCCTCTCACCAGTTTTGCTGAGTGGTCCGTTGTTGTCAGACTCTGTATTGTTCAATTATCTGTGGCATGGCTGCGTTTATTATTGCTAAAACTTTATTGTTTTTAGATTTGGTTGTGCGAGAAGGCAAAGTGTTTCCACCTATGCCTACATCTTGGTGAAAGTCCTCAGAAAGAATTCTTTACAAGAAATTTTAGTGACAAAGCACCATACTCTGTAACGTATTGATTGCAACATACATTTCCCTACAATCAACTTTTTAATCTTGTCCACTTCAAGATCTACTAGCTGGTTGTATATGAGAAAAAAACCTAGAAGTTATTCCTCATACCTTTCTTGCTTCACGATCTATATCCAAGTTCTTTCAGTTTCACCTCCTATATGTTTGTCAAGTCAATTCATCTCACTTCATCTCCATAGCCAGCACCTTAATGTAAGTCACTTTTTCTCTTACCTGGTTTACTGCAATACCATTATAACTGGTTAATCTGTTCCTCTCTGGCTTTGAAACAATCCATTCTCCTCAGTGCAGCTCAAATGATCATTCGGATCGCAAACTGAATCACACAACCTTTAAGTATGTGCCATTATCCTAAGAGAAAAAAAAAGTCACTGGCTTCCCCAAGATGCCCTGTAAGATCTTCCCCTCCCTACCTCTCCAAACTCCATCTGGCTTTATTCTCCTCCCAGTGTTCTGTACTGATTTCAACAGGAATGTATGATTAAATTTAAGATACAACGGTTCTTCCCCTTCATAGTACCCTGTGATGAACTACTTAGGGTACATATTTTGAACAAATATTCAACATAATAAATTTGGTTCACTAGCTTGAAAACCAAGATATTGGCTCTTATAAACATTAGAAAACATGTTGGACTAAATTTTCTTTCCCTCAGTACATGATCAAAACATGCACATTCTCTATTCATGTGACATCTATACAATAAATAGATGCTATATGTAGTACCCAATTTCCCTGATTTTTTGTAATCAAATGGTTTGAATTAAAGTAAACAGAGACTTTCAAAGTACCTAATTTGTTTGGCAGAATGAAAAATTTTTTTTCTGCAGCTAAACTTCTCATTTATTCCTAAAATAGTGTATCTTAGTAGTAAACTTGGGTGAACTGCTTCATTTCTCTGAGTTGTTTCCCATCAGTAAAATGAGGTAAAGACCCCTGACACACAGGTTGGTTGTAGGGATCAGAGGATATTGTGTATATAAAAGCATGGCGTGTTGTTTGGTTGCCCTTCTCATTTTTTTCCCTTCGGTTGCTTTACTGGTACAACTTTGAAAAGAGAAAAATGCACTTTAACAAGTTCTCACTCAGAAACACAGAATATTTTTATACTGGAAAGAACGTAAAGATCTTCAATTTAGAGATGGCAAATCTAAGGTCTCAAGCAGTGTCCCAGGTCACAGAGCTACTTTGTGAGACTGTTAAGATAAGAAAGAAGGCTTCAGACTCTCACTTTAAGCTATTTGTATCATATCACACTAATTTGGGTAGAAATTTTTCCTCTCTTCTTCCCCCCCTTGTTTTCATATTTCAATTCAATGACTACATAAGTACATCTAAATCTGAGCTAAACACACTTCATAATTTTCAAAAAGGAATCCTAAATACAAATAGATTATGCCAAAGAACTCAGACTTTTAAAGAAAAAGATTTGAGCTTGATTCCTACATCTACTTATTAGCTGAATAACCTTGGGCAAGTCATTTAATTTCTCCCAGCCTCCATAACCTTATTCATTAAATGGGAAATGTGACGTCTATTACAAATAATTACTATGATGAATATATGTGAGATAAACTCTGAACGCAAACAGCCAAAGCGGAGTAGTGTACAGTAGAACCTCATAAGTCCTTAAAAAAGATAACGTCCTTTCTCCCAGAGTCTGCAAAATTGAACATTCAAATAAGTGGCATCATATTTTGGAAGGACTCATGACTTACACCTAAGTCAAGGTGTAAGAAATGATAATGATGAAATAAAGAATAAACTAACAGTAACCAGAAGGGAGGTAGGAGGGGGGAAATGGAGGGAAGAAAGGGAAGGGTCATCAAGGAACATGCATAAAGAACTCATGGACAAAACCAAAGGGGGCAAAGATACAGGGTGGGAGACCAGGTGGGTGGGGTGAAGGAAAGTGGTGGTGGAAAAATGGAGACAACTGTACTTGAACAAAAATTTTAAAAAAGACTTATGCAGTTGTGGTTGCTAATAGAATTCAGAATATCGTTTTAAGTTTGCTTTCAAAGTTAAATAGAAATTCAGGCAGCTTTAAAGTGTTTTTGAAATGAACTACCTTTCTTCTACTCCTATTTCTGTTGAAAAATCACATATAAATTCCTCTTTTTTGATAAGGATAGAAAAGAGAAATATCAGCAGGAAAATTTTACCTATGATTGATGCTTCCAGTCAGCTTAGAAGAGAAAGTAGCTCAGATGTAAAAATTCTGACACATCACTTTCTGCCAAACTACATAAAACAGCCACAAGTTTAATCCAATAACTGAACTCTGAAAAATGACAAAATTAAGTCTTTGATATTAATAATCTTTGAGTAGTTCTCTTCCTCCCCCAATTTTTTTTGTCTCATTCACTGGGTAGGACTGCATTTTACTCTCCTGTTGAGTGGCAGTATAAATAGATGCTGTACAATTTTACTTATTGGGCATTAGACTGTGGTGCTAAATTGTGAGAAATGGAATTGCTTTTCTCTGATTCCCAATGGTTGTATGATATTTTAAGCTTTATTATGAGTTTTTTTCTTTTAGTATCCCAAATATTTTTCTTTCTGTTATCACAAGAATCCAAATTTTCTACAGGAAAAGGATGAACATATTTCAGGCCCCATTTGATGGTTGAAAAAACTGAGGCAAGTTGGTAGAGCAAATATATGTATGAACTATGCAACTTGTTAATAACATTGCTACCAACAATTCTTCTAATTCCCAATCTAGTACTTTCCTGTTTATGACCTAACAGAGAAACGTATAAGCCCTAGGGGAAAAAATCATACCTATTATAACAGGCTGATCTATGGTTATTGATTTATACTAGTCTATACCAGTATAGACTCCAACCACTGCAATAAACTAAGTATTTTCTTGAAATTAGCTGTATATCTTGAAGCCAATGAAATTTTCTGTGTGTATGTAACTTAGAGATCTATAGACACATACATACATACATACATGCATACATACATACATACATACAGGAGTTCTCCCTTATCTATGGGGATATGTTCCAAGACCTTTTCTGGGTGCCTGAAACCAGGGATAGTACTGAAAACTATATACACTATGTGCTTTCCTATACAAACACACCTACAATGTTATGCCAATATGTAAATTAAGCATAGTAAGATGTTAATAAGTTATAAATAGAACAACTGTAACAACATGCTGTAATAATAGTTATGTGAATGTGGTCCCTCTCAATATATCTTCTTATGCTGTACTCACCCTTCTTCTTATGAGGATGTGAAAAGATACAATGCCTACATAATAAAATGAAGTGAGTTAAATGATTTGAGCATTGTGATACACTAGGCCACCATATGGATTACCGGAACCCAAGCACTGCAAAATCATCACGATCTGATGACTGAGCCGGCTACTAAGTAATTAATGACAGCATATACGGTATGATGGCTGGACAAAGGTATGATTCATTTCCAGGGCAGGAGGGATAGAATGGCATGAGATTTCATCACATTACATAGGATGGCATGCAATTTGAAACTTATGAATTGTTTCCAGAATTTTCCATTTTATAAATTGGATCATGATTGATGTCAGGTAACTGAAACTGTGGAAAGTAAAACTGAGTAAGGGGAGACTACCATAGATGGAGTGTGTGTGTTGGGAATTTTCCTTGGAATGGGGTAATAGTAGTAAAAGCAATGGAAAAAGCTAGGTTCCAGACTTCTTTCAAACCTGGAGTCAACAGGACTTGCAACTTGGTTGAGGATCAGATGGAGGGCATGAGAGAGATGACTCAAATTATTTTGTCCACAGAAATCGAATATAGGAGTTAGTACTTATAGAGGTAGGTAGCTTATAGGAAGAGCAGTTCGTTTAAGTAAAGTGGATGGGAATCAAGAATCCATTTCCAGACATTTAAATTTGCCCATTACACATCCAGGTAGAGATGTAAATATACAATTAAATATGAGTCTATAGTTTAAGAGGAAAAGTTGTACCAGAAACTATAATAGCAAAGTATTTCATTTATAGCCATGAGATTAGATGAGATCAACTGAGGAGTAAGTGAACACAGAAGCAAAACTGTTAGAACCATTAAGAGATCAAGTAAAAACTGTTTCAAGAAAAGAGCTACCAGCTCTGCCCAGGGCTACTGACAGGAAGAGTAAGATGAGGACTGGACCTTGATTAAATTAGCAAAGGCAATGCTGTTGATGGTAAGGATCATTTGGTGCAGAGCAGTAAATGTGAATGCCTTTCTGAGTGATATAAATAAAGCATATTTTGGTTGAGAGCAAACAAGAGAGTTGAGAAATGGGTGAGAGAGCACACAAAATTGAGGCCAGCAGAATGTTTTAAAGGGGGATATACTGCATTTCATTATTAAAGGAAATAGTCTAGGAAAAAAGGGAAAATTTGATAAAATGGGAAAGAGGAGAAACATTGACGTCATAAATGCAGAAGAGAGGATGACCTCCAGTGCAAATGGAAGCACTGACCATGAAAGGAAGACAATGTCAGTTGCACTACATACTAGAATCTATATCCATATTTATATCTATCAAAGTAAGTATGACTTGGAAATTCTATCCAGTCAAGGTGTATGAAAGAATAACTTTATATGATTAAGTTATTCATTGATTCTAAATTCATTGAATATCAACAGAGTGTCATTCACCATATTAGGCACTCTCGGTACAACAATGATCCATTCCCTCATGGAGAAGAATCAAAATTATTTGAAGCTTAAGCTCCGACTTTAAGCAGGCAGTACCAATGCTGTGGTGGGAAACCAATGTAACTGAAATCAAGAGAAATGAGTTTACACCCCAACTCTAACTAGTTATGTTAACTTAAGTATGTCTTAAAAAGTCTTAGGCCTCAATTTCTTCAATTTCGAGATGAGATGGTTGAATGAATGATGTCCAATATTTCTTACAAATCATAACATGACGCATAGTTCATTACTCAGGGTGTTTTAAATCAAAAATCCATGTGAAATTCTTATTGCTTTGTTACTATAATACATAGTCAAATGAATGTTCAGACACAAACAATCATCAGTCCTATATTGAAGAATCCTAAAACATCAAATCAAAGAACCTATGCACCACAATGTTCATAGCAGCACAATTTACAATAGCCAAGAGTTGGAAGCAACCTAGGTGCCCATCAGTAAATGAATGGATCAAAAAATTGTGGTACATATACACAATGAAATTCTATGCAGCAGAGAGAAAGAAGGAGCTACTACCCTTTGCAACAACATGGATGGAACTGGAAAGCATTATGCTGAGTGAAATAGGCCAGGTGTTGGAAGAGAAATACCATATGATATCACCTTTAACAGGAAGCTAAACAACAAAACAAACAAGCAAGCAGAAAAAAGAAAGACACTGAAATAGATAACAAGGGGACAGCGACCAAGGGGAGAGGGAAGGAAAGTTAAGGGGAAAAAGGGGGAGGGATTTGGAGGAACAAATAGGAAGGACACAGGGACAAGAACTATGAGGGGTGGAAATGGGAGGGAGGTGGGGAGCAAGGGGTGGGGGAGGCTGGAATGGGAGAAATAGACAAAAAAACTGTACTTGAAAAATAACTAAATTAAATTTTTTAAAAAAGAAAAGAAATATCACTTGAAGGCAATGCAACACCCAATCCAAAAGTATGTCTCTAGAATTTGGATTTTTGTAAACCTCCACTGACAACAACAATAATTGGGCTAAACTGAGAACTTTGAAAGGGAAAAGAAGAAAAATACTAACACAGTTTAACAACTAAAATGAGCCAATACCTATGATAGGAGCTTTACCCAATTTTTCTTATTTAATTCTCACTGCAACCCAAAAGATAGGGATTATTAAATACCTCTACATGAAGATACAAGCAAACTAAGATAAGAAACAACCAGCAACTTGTACAAATTTACATGCCTGAAGAACAGACTTGAAGCCAAGTTTTTTTTTATTTAATTTAATTGTTGTTCAAGTACACTTTCCTGCCTTTTACCCCTATCCAAGCCCACCCTCCCAGGCCTCCCCATCTCCCTCCCATTTTCACCACCCCCCTTGTTATTATCCATGTGTCCTTTACACTTGTTCCTGCAAATCCTTCCCCTTCTACCCTGAAATTCCCTCCCCTCTCCCCTTTGGTCACTGTCAGCCTGTTCTCAATTTCAGTGTCTTTGGTTATATTTTGCTTGCTTGTTTTGTTGTTTAGGTTCCTGTTAAAAGTGAGATCATCTGGTATTTGTCTTTCACCACCAGACATATTTCACTCAGCATAAAGCTTTCCAGTTCTATCCATGCTGTTGCAAAGGGTAGGGGCCCCTTCTTTCTTTCTGCTGCATAGAATTCCATTGTGTAAATGTACCATAGTTTTTTGATCCATCCATTTACTGATGGGCACCTAAGTTGCTCCCACCACTTGGTTATTGTAAATTGTGCTGCTATGAACATCGTGGTGCATAGGTTCTTTTGGACTGGTGTTTCAGGATTCTTAGGATATAATCCTAGCAGTGGAATTGCTGGGTCAAAAGGCAGATCCATTTTAGTTTTCTGAGGAAACTGCATACTGTTTTCCATAGTGGTTGTACCAGTCTGCAATCCCACCAACAATGCACTAGAGTCCCCTTTTCTCCACAACCTCTCCAACACTTGTTTGTTGCTTTGTTTATGATGGCCATTCTGACTGGTGTGAAGTGGTATCTCATTGTGGTTTTAATGTACATCTCTTTGATAGCTAGTGATACTGAGCATCTTTTCATGTGTCTCTGAATCCTCTGTATGTCCTCCTTGGAGAAGTATCTGTTCAAGTCCTTTGCCCATTTTTTAATTGGCTTGCTTGTCTTCTTAGAGTGGAGTCATGTGAGTTCTTTACATATTTTAGAGATTAAACTCTTGTCTGAAGCCAAGTTTTCTGATTCCAGTCACCATGCTTCTCTCCCTATGTCAAAAAGCTTTCTATTTGAAAAGGTCATCCTACAATTCCTTTGATCATTCTTTTCTGAACATATCTTCTCCTTCTGTCCCCTATCTCTTCCTAAGATAAGAAAAAAGAGGTCAAAAATTCAAAAGACATGCTATCAAGCAACTGAATAATTCATGTACTTGATTACGAGTGGGAAAAAAAGAAAGATTTAAAATTCTAAAACTGTTTACAGTATTTCTTCAGATATTCATGATGAACATAATCTTCCAATATTCAAAAGAGTCACTACAAAATTAGACCATCTTGGCACACTATATGGTGAAGCACTTGTTATACAGATGCCTTAGGACACTACATTCCCACATGGAGTTTTAATGGAACTCAGCACAAATAATTCTGATGTGGAAAGATACATGGGTAACTTTCTTTGCTACCCCAATGCATTCTCCTAGGAAGGTAGAGGAGCAGAGACAGAAAGCAGATCAGGGTTTCCAGGGGCAGGAGGAATGGGGAGTAAGTACTTTTGGGGCAGGGTTACCTTATGAGATGATGCAACATCTGCCACTACACAGTGATGATGCCTACACAGCATCGTGAATGTACTTCATGCTTGGGAATAGCATGATTTAAAATATAAATTATAAACAATAACATAACTTTGAATAAATCACACTGTTGAGTATGTAAAAGTAAAATACAAACATTTTAAAAAGTGAAAGGAAGTGGTCAAAGAGAGGAGCACAAACCAAATTCTGGTGAGAGTGGAAGAGCAGGTTCCTGTGGCAGAGGTGATGGGGCCTGAGGTATGTCAGGGATCCTTGAAGGAGCTGCTGCACAGGTTGGCCCAGGCTCCAGAGTTGACCTGGAGTGGCTGCCAGAGGTGGCACAACCACTGCAGATGGACATCCCTCCAGATATCAAGTGGACTCCTGGGTAGCTAGCCTCTGCACCAGGCTCTTCACTATGCATCACAGATGTTAAGCAGGATGCAGCTCTGCCTCCTGGGCTGCAATTGTGCAAGAAGAAAAGACTACTCAGATGCTTACCTTTTCATATGCCCCTCAAAGACAGAACACAGCCACAGCCCAGGACTCACTCCAGGACCTCCAACCCAAAGACAGGCCAGGACACAGGTGGTCTGAGGTGTGATCAGGGAGCAGAAGGTCCAGTGGGCAGAAGCAGCAGTGACTAGTGCCAGACAGCTCTTGTGGCCTCTGCACCTGCAGCCAGTCACTGTCATTGCAGAGCTCAACCCAAGACAACAGAACACCTGGTTAACAGAGACCTCTGACAGAGAACAGTAAGAGGCAGGTGCAGAGCACCATCAGGAGCCAAAGTACACTCAAAATGAGCATGGCCACCTGAGGATTTGGGGAACAGGGCCCCATGGATGGCTGGAGAAAGACTCCTCCCCTGAAGCCACCTAGGCTTCAGAGGCTGCACACAATTTATTTCCAACCAACTTGGAGCACAGTGTCCATGCTAAACAAACCAGGCAGGAGGACTTGAGCTCAAGGAGGCAGAGCCCATGGGTAAGAAGGTGGGAAGGTGCAGCTAGGATGGGGCAGGGGTAGGGGTGCATATGAGCCCATGGGAAAATGTTGGTGCCAGGCACACAGGGAGAACCCACAGAGGCTGTCCAGGAGCCAAGAATGGCCTCAGAGCACCCATCTGCTGGACTGTCCACTGGGAGACCATCTCAGGATGGGCCATGTGCTGCAGCTTCTCTAGAAAACTCTGGCTGTTCTGTCTTTGGAGAACCTAAGAAAAGCAGGCACATAGGTGATCTTTTCTCCTCTCACAACTCCAGCACTTGTCCAGGAGGCAGAGCTGGCTCCTGCTTCAACACCTGTCATACATCCTGAGAAACTTGATACAGGGGCACACCTGGAGCCCGCTTCAAAACTAGAGGGGTGTCCAGTGGTCATGCCACCTCCAGCAGCCACTCCAGCTGCATCTTGGAGCCCGAGCTGGCCTGTGCAACACCTCTCGACCTGACTGAGGCCCTGTAACCCCTGCCTGAAGAACCTTCCCTCCAACCTGCCTTCATTCCTGCAAGAGAGGAGAAACCACCTCTGGAAAATCAATCACATGCAGCCGTAGAGCTGCCTGTTGAATCTGCTCTCTCTCTCTCTCATTAAAAGAATTTTTTACCCCCACTCTTTGATTTTTTTTATTTTTATTTTATTTTATTTTGTGTGTGTGTGTCTATGTTTTTTTTAATATTGTATTTATTTATCTTTAGAGGGGAAGGGAAGGAGAGAGGGAGAGAAACATCAATGTATGGTTGCCTTTCGTGCGTCCCCTGCTGGGAACTGGCCTGCAGGGAACTGGCCTGCAGGGAACTGGCCTGCAACCCAGGCATGTGCCCTGACTGGGAATCGAACCGCAATTGTCTGGTTCGCAGGCCCGCGCTCAATCCACTGAGCTACACCAGCCAGGGCTTATTTTTATTTTTAATTGTGTTGTTTTTCTTTCCTCTGCAGCATGATTCAGTTTTTTATTTTTATTATTTGGGGGGTTTTGGTGGTTTTTTTCTTATTTATTTTTCTGGCCTTCATTTTTTTTCCATGGCATGATTCATTTTAGGGAATAAATGAAAGTTAATGTTTATATTGTAAACTGTGCCATTCCTGAGCATGACATACATTCACAATGCTGTGCAAGCATCACCACTGTCTGGATGCAGAATGATCCATCACCCCAGGGGGAAGCCCTGCACCAGAAGTGCTCAGTCTCCACTCCTCCTGCCCTAGCAACCCCTTTTCTGCTCCCTATCTCTGTTCCCTTTACCTGATTGTGGACGTTTCCTATAAATGGAATATTACACTGGGTTCCATTTTGTGTCTACTCATATATTTATGTATATTTTTATGTGAAACCACTTTTTTGCTTACTTGAAAGGTAAATCCCAGATAAATAAGAGATCAGACATAAAAAAAGAAGACCTTTTAGTAACTGTGCATAATCTCAGGGTCGAGACCTCTGTGCTAAGTGAAACTCCAGGGGCAGAATTAAATCAGGCAACAGCTGGCCCTACTTTTGCCCAAAACAAACAAAAACACAAACAAACAGACAAATAAACAAAAAGCAGGAAACTGGGAAGACAAACTACAAGCTGGATAATGTTCCTCACAACCCCAGGCCAGATGGAGGTGTGACATCCCTGTGGTGCAGAATACTCAAGAGTTGGTGCCTTGAAATGGACAGAGAGCAAACACAAGCACTTCCAGGGAGACGCAGTGCACACACCTCTACATGTCAGAGATGCTGACCTTCCCCTTGGGCGGTTTTGTTCCAACCCAGCCCAGACACCTGTGGTCCTTGCAACAGAAGTTGTTTTACTCACCCACTTAGAACTTCTTTTAATGTTTATGCTTCCTCTTTATTTCCTCATAGTGTGATTTATTTAAGTCACAAATAAAACAGTTATGCTTTTTAAAAAGATTTTATTTATTTATCTTTAGAGGGGAAGGAGAGGGGGAGAGAAACATCAATGTATGGTTGCCTCTAGTGCATCCCCTGCTGGAAACTGGCCTGCAGGGAACTGGCCTGCAACCCAGGCATGTGCCCTGACTGGGAAATTGAACCACAATCCTCTGATTTGCAGGCCCGCTCTCAATCCAATGAGCTACACCAGCCAGGACCTAAAACAGTTATTGTTTATAATGTTCTTGTATGAGGAGATGTTGGGAGCAAGAGACCCAGGCAGTGACCTCACTTCTTGACAATGGAACCCAACAGAACTTGGAA
Source organism: Artibeus jamaicensis (assembly GCF_021234435.1). Classification (NCBI taxonomy): domain Eukaryota; kingdom Metazoa; phylum Chordata; class Mammalia; order Chiroptera; family Phyllostomidae; genus Artibeus; species Artibeus jamaicensis. The sequence continues at coordinate 62,400,521 of NW_026522030.1, forward strand.
CCCTGGTAACCAGGCAATCCTGGTTACCCAGCCCTGGTTACATTCTAAAACAGCCCTTACCCAGCTCACTTGGCTAGAGTAATTTGAACTGTTTTCTTTTTGTCTGTCCCTGTCCCAGGGTCATAGACTCAAAAGAGGCAGTGGAGAGAGTATGTTCCAACACAGACACTGCTGTGTCCAGACTTAGCCCAGGTGCCTGCAGCCCTTTTCATGGCAGCCCAGAGGTACCCAGGGTGTTTTTGTTCAGGCCAGGCCACCACTGCAATCCCACTTGAGCAACCCTATGTCACCTACCTGTGTGTGCATGTGTATATAAGGAGATTCACTGAAGAGGGTCTTCCCTGAGCAAGAACAGGCTGAGGGGGTTGAGAAGCCTGGTGGTCTTGTCATGTTCACAACCAAGGTCAAGGCTGGCCAGGTGAGCATGGAGTATGGGTAGCATCCTCTGCCTGAGGTTTATCCCCAGCCTTGGAGGTGAAACTCATTTCCCCTTTGGGGAGGTCTGTGCAGACCCAGGACTGGGCCTCATCCTGGAGAAGAAGGTCTAGTGGGCAGAAGCAGCAACAATTAAGGCTGGGCATAGCTTGAGGCCTTGGAACTGGTTGCTAATCACTCTCATTGCAGAGCTCAACCCAGGTCATGGAGAAGCAACAGATGGTTTTCAGAGACCCCGGCCCTGACTCCATCAGTGATGGGCAGGTGTGCCACATGACCAGGGGCAAGAGCAGGCCTGAAGTTATGGGGGCCACTGAGGGGCTTGGACTGCCAGGGCTCATGGATGGTTGGATTAGGATACTTCTCCGGGAGCCAACCAGGCTCCACAGGCAGCTCAAGAGTTCCATCCCTAACTGGGAGCATGGGATGCAGGTTAATGGAACCAGGCCAGATGAGCTGGAGCCCAAGGAGGCAGAGCCCAAGGGTGAGAAGGTAGGGGAGGTAGGGGTGGGAAAGTGAGGGTGGAGGTGCATATTGAGCTTATGGGGAGGAGTTAGTGCCAGACATACAGGGAGCACCAACAGAGGTTAGCAAATATGGGCCTCAGACCACCTAACTGTTGGACTATCTGCAGGGAGGATGTCTTAGGGTGGGTTGGGGCTGCAGCTTCAATGGAAGACTCTGGCTATGTTCTGTCTGTGGGGAGCATGAGGTAACATTGGCACATGGATGAACTTTTCTCACCACTTTAGTAGGAGGCAGGGCTGGCTTCTGATTCAACACCTGTTGTATATCTTGAGGGGCTTGATAAAAGTTTGAACCAGGATGCCACTCCAGACCAGGAGGTATGCCCCTCTCTAGTGGTCATGCCACCATCAGTGGTCATGCTCCAGCTGCAGCTCAGGAGCCCGAACTGGCCTGAGAAGTATCTCATTGCCTGACTAAAGGCTCCCCACCCCCACCTGAAGTGTTCTACCTTGAACCTCCTCTGGCTCCAGGCAGAGAGGAGGAGCTGTCTCTAGAAAATGCACCAGGGCCAGTTCCAGAGCTGATTGCCATTCAACTGGTTATCCCACTCCCTCTGAAAGTTGTTTTACACACACGGTTTGACCTTCTTCCTTTATTTGCTTTAATTGTTGTGTTTTTCTTTCCTCCAGGCTGTGATTAACTTTAAGTATTAAATAAAAGTTATGTTTATATTGTAAGCTGTGCCTTTTCTGAGTATGGTGTGCATTCAGGATGCTGTGCAAGCATCACCACTGTCCAGTTGTAGGATGTTCTATCTCCCCAAAAGGAAACCTTGCACCAGACATACTCACTCCCTGCTCCCCCAGCCCTGGCAACCCCTAATGTGCTTCCTGTCTGTTTTTTACCCATCCTGGATATTTCCTATAAATGGAATCTTACAATAGGTATCTATTAGTGTTTGCTCACATATTTTTTATTATCTAATAGGAAAATCTCAGATGGATTAGATATCAGATGTAAAAAAGAAGCGTGCATAACCTTGGGGATAGAGACCACTGTGCTGAATGCAACTGCAGGGCCAGGAGCCAGTCAGGCAACAGCTGGTTCTTGCTGTGGCCAAGATAAAAATGAGAAAAATTCAGGAATCTGGAAAGACAAACCACAATCTGAAAAGCATTCCTTACAATCCAGGGCCAGAGATAGGTTTAACGTTTTTGACATACAGGAAACTCTCAAAAATCCATGTTTTCTAAAGAGAAGGCAAACACATGCACTTCCAACAGGAGTCAGTGCACACATCTCTACATAACAAAAATGCCTGACCTTCCTGATGGGGACATATGTGCTATAAACACTGGGGAGCTTGTTGGGAACTGCTCTGCCTGGTTGCAGGAATTGTAACTGCCCTCCATGGCTAAGGATGAGCGAGCGACCTCCAGATTGCAAGCCACAAAGGAGACAAACCTTGTCTCTGGTAGCAAACGCTGCTTCAGCTTACTCCCCTGCCCCCAAAGCATGGTTGATGTCCATGACAGGTATGACTCCTCACAGCAAGGGGCAACCTAAGCCAGACTCAATCACTTGGGAAGCCATCCTGGAAGGAGTTGGGGGGCTGCGATAAAGAGGGAGCAGTGGACCCTTGCCCCTGGCTGTGTGACATAGCCCAAGTCCCCATGTTCTCTGGGAGAAGTGCTTTCTGGCTCTAATCCATTTAAGCCTGCAAACCTGACGGGGAGGGATGTAGCTCCTTGCCTTGCTAGAGTGGTGTCCGGGGTAATCAGGCATAAGAAAGAATTCCTTAAAAATCCTGTGAAACCTGCTTTGCTAGGACACTTTCATGTGTTAAGGGTCTGAGCAGGAAATGAGTATGCCTCCCAAAATTTCTGCAAACCCCCTTTTCTGACAGACATTGACTCAGACTAAGCCCTCAGATTTCTTTGATATGTTATCTACTGTTTGATCCTTGCCACCCTGTATTCCCGTGTATTACAAGCCAATAAAAGCTCCTGGAGGAAGGGGCTCCTGGCCTTTTTCCTCTGAGAAATTGGCTACCTCTCCTCCCCAAGCAGATCATGTCTTGGTGGTGTTTACTTTCATCCGTGGCGGACACTTGAGGGCAAAGTCGCCCCCACAGGAGCTAGCACTGTCACCATCAGGCTTCTGGTCTTCTTCCAGTCTACCAGCCTTGGGCACAAAGTGAAGAAGCAGAGGCCCCATGGAAATAAGAGGTAAAGGCCCCTCCTCTGGGAGAACAGTGTGCAGGACCCATCAGAGTTCCACAGATGCACACCTTCACCTGGCAGTGCTTAGGCTAGGAAATTACCCCACAAAAATTCTTGCACAATTTTTCAAAAATGTATTTTAAGACTACCTATTTACAGCACTGATTAAATAGCAGGGAATAGGAAAAAAGCACTAATGTCCACTGAAACATGATGGCATCCATACATCCTGGTCCACATGGACAAGGGAAGCTGAGCAGCTGCTAACGTGGGTACAGGAACCTCCATGTGCTGACAGATAAAGGTCTCAAGGGTCCTTTTATGTGAGGCACATGGACCAGGGTCCTACCTGTTAGACCACACACATGTGGTTATAAGAGGCAGATGCATGGATGTGAAAATTATTCTCCCTGTGACAGAGACAAAGGAAACAGAATGAGAGCAGCAGAGCCTGAGAGATACCCACCAAGCCACTCTGATGGTCACCTCTCAGGTAGGACTTGCAAATCTCTCAACTTCTCCTTAAGGGGATGTCTCGATTTTTATAATGCTTTCATGAGTTTAAAGTTCTAATAATATTAAAGTCATATATTCAATGCCATCCATTTAGCATTCATTATGGAGTAATATCCATTATTTAGTTTTTTTAAAGATTTTATTTATTCATTTTTAGAAGTAAAGAGAGGAAGGAAAAGAAACATCAGTGTGTGGTTGCCTCTCACACACTCCCTACTGGGGACCTGGGCCTCAACCCAGGCATATATGCCCTGCCTGGGAATTGAACCAGCAATCCCTTGCATTGCAGGCCAGCATTGAATCCACTGGGACATACCAGCCAGGCCCTTTAGTTTTTAATTTTTAGAATTTTTAAAGATTTTTTAATTTATTTATCTTTAGAGGGGAAGGGAAGGAAGGAGAGAGGGAGAGAAATGTCAATGTGTGGTTGCCTCTCATGTGCCCCCAGCTGGGAAACTGGCCTGCAACCAAGGCATGTGCCCTGACTGGAAATCAAACCACAATCCTCTGGTTCACAGGCCTACATTCAATCCACTGAGCTACTCCAGTCAAGTAGTTTTTAATTTTTAAAGGGTGTGTAGCAAAAATAAAAGTTTATTACAGTAAAATTGTATTATAGTACAATACTGAATTCTAAAGTAATTCAGAGTCAAGAAAATAAGAAAGCCCTTCTAGGAAGGAGAGCCCTGACACCAAGGTGCTCACCATTCCAGTCCTTTCTCTGTGTGTGCTTATTGTGTTGGCATGTGCACATGTGTGTGCCTGTGTTCCCATGCTCATGATTATTTATGTGGACACTTATGCTTGTTCACATATGTGCATGTGCATGTGTACTTAGACTATCAGGCGGGGAGTATTCTGAAGTGTGAGACCTATTGGAAACTCATCTCCCTAAAGGTAGGCACTGCCAGTCAGTCCTCTTCCTCCTTGGCACTTTCTGTGTCCCTACATCAGAATTTCTGAAGCCCCTGCTGTGGAACATGAGCCATTTCTAATTTTTCATTCCCATGACTGTGCTGAAGGGAACATCCATGTCCATAAATCTTTTTTTATTTAGGACAGGTCTCTAGAAGTAGAGATTCTCAGTCTAACCTCAACATGATTTTAAGGTGTTAGGGGCAATTCCCTACGTGCCAGGTACCTTGTCCACTTGGAGCCTTGTCTGAGAAAGCAGGGGTGCAGCGTGCTGAGACCTGGGGGAAGGAGGGAAGAGAAAGGTCTGGGAGTGGAGGAGATAAAGGTACCTAGAAGTGACATTCCCAGCTGGAAGGTCCCATCCATCCTGCCTCTGCCCTGATCCATGTTATACCCCCTACTCTCATACCCCTACCCCATACCAGCCTCATCCTGGCTCCATAACTCAACTGAACTGAGCAGCCTGGACCTGCCATCCAGGACACAGAAGGTTTCAGGCCTAGATTTCCTGGCCTGCTTCTCCTCCCTCAAAGCATGGATCCCATTCCTCTGTCAGGAAAATAGATCTGGAGAGGCTCAGGCAGTCATAGGGACCACTCAGGCAGTTACTGGTGAAGGTGCTCTATTCAGGTGAAGTTCTCAGCTGCACTTGAGCTTGTATGAGCAGAGTAAACCTTAAAAGAGTCCTTAGAGAGGGAGTCAGAAGGTTGGAGCATCAGGCTCAGGGTTTTAGGGCAGGCCACAGAGCCCAAACCACACACACTTCAGGGTCCTCCAGCAGTGACCCTTGCCCTGGCCCTGTGCCAGCCCCTGCTCACATACCCAGCATACTGAGCTTTTGTGAGGGAAAGACTCTGTTCAGTGTAGACAAGAGAGAGAGCCCTTATCTCATTCAAAGTCAAGTCAGGCGAAATACACTTGGTCTGAGGTTGCCAGGTGAGGTCATGGTTAGCAATGTGTCTCTTGTCTTCCCAGAAATGGGACTCCCCCAAGCAGAGAACATAGGACCTCTGCTTGGGAACTCACCAGGCTCTCCCTGGAGGAAGAGAAAGAAGCACTTAATGATAAATAGGGGGAGAAGGAGAAAAGGGAGAGGAGAAGATTTGTGTGGATATACGTCTTCTAACTGATTTTAAGATAAGCTACATACTCAGAAAAAGTGTTTTTGAACATAAATCTGAAAAAAAAAACCTGGTACCAAATATATATCTCAGTGTGTGTGTGTGTATCCTCAACAATAAAAAAGAGCAAGCAAACTGACCTAACACAATTAAAAAATGGTCATAAATTCAGGACATTCAATTCACACAGCGGATATAGATACAAAGATGGAGGGGGGTTCAATATGGTAACAAATTAGGTAGAAGATACACTTACCTGCTCTGAGGACGAAACTTAAATTACGACTAAATTATATAGAACAATTACCCTGAATAACCAGATGAAGAGAAGCTGAATACAAGACTTATAAGTATGGATTTACATAAGAAGCCACACTGAGACTGATAAGAACAGTGTGGATGTGCAAAGGACTGGCTCTGCACACACAGAATTCGCAGAGATATCTTAGCTGCAAAGGTCCCCCCTGAGGAGTGAGCAGTATGAACCTTACTCTGAGGCTCCACTGCCTGGAGCATCATAGTTGGGAAGAGGACCTAACCTGACATTTGGCTGTGAAAATCAGCCAGGATTCAGTCTGCCAGGGAGAAGTGAGAGTCTGCTAGAAACCATGTGACTCCCTCTTTAATGGCCATCACGCAAAATCTCATTTGTGGCCACTCACTCTGGGCTCCAGCAGAGAACAGGCAGCTCAGAGCAGACTGCAGTCACACATGGCAGAGTAAGTTGGGGGGCTCCAGGGAGAGGGCTGGAAGAATAACTACCAGGGTCCCTTTGCTGAGTCCATCTCCCACAGTGTTTACAGAAATATTCTTACCTGAGTTGAACATTCCCCTCTATAGAGGCCATCAGCATGAGGAGAGCAGTAGCCCTATAATCCTAACTCCCTGTAGCCAAAACCCTGCCAAATTTGCATCTTTTGAGGGAGTCTGCTGGTTGCAGACAGCCTTGGCCTGTGGAGAAGACTTTCTTGAAAGTCCCTCAATGAGGCCCAGGCTGATTCAGGAGCACAGAGACTGAGTTGTGTGACTCTAGGGCAAGGGCAATTTTTCCCTCACATGCTGGACTGGTGCCACCAATCCTATGCTAATCTTTCTCTCCACATGGTCAAACCTTGGTCTGTTTTAGCCTGATGAACTCTGCTTGCCTCACTCTGAAAACTCCCTGAGATTCCACTCTACCACAAAGATCTGTAGGCCCAAGGCAAGTGGTCGCTGGCCTTAATGAATCCTGAGACTTTTGCTGAGTGGCCTGAGGCACAGAACTGGTGCCAGGTTTCAATCTGTGGACACCACCAGTAAACACCACTCTCCCCAACACTCACTGAGAACCTGCTTCACATAACTAACTTATGGTGGCAGAGGATTTTCCATGAATAAGCCTAATAGGCAGCCAGCAAGTGAAGGCTAATGTTAGGGTCCAGTAACCTTGGACCTTTTGCTGACCTGTCCCTAGGCTCAGTACTGGTGAAAGGTGGTCTTGGTGTATGGCTTGGCCCTTCCCACATGCAACCAGGCCCAACAGAGACAGCCACAGACTATGGATCACTTTGGATCTTCAAAAAGGTTGCCCAGGGCTGGTCACAGGCAGCCTTTAACATTGATCTGGAGTCTGTCCAAACAGGACCCAAAAGTACACTCAGTGGCAAGCAAAAGACCATATTAGAATGTGACCCAATTAGCCCTGAAAGAGGCACCACCCAATGGGAGATCTTGGCAGATCACCTGCTGGGGCAAGTTCCACTTTATGGAGTTTATCCCACACAGCAGGTCATACACTGCCATCTGGGTCCGTCTTCAAAATTAGCCAGACTGAGGGACAACCCCACTCATAGATGGGCCAACAGCAATTAAGACTCAACTATAATAAAAGGATTCTGATTATCCACTCAAAGAATATTCTTGGAATGCCTAGCTCAGGTGAGCAGGAAGATGCACCACTGAGGCCTCAGGACACCTCCTGCATAAGGCCTCCATACCAATATTGGGAGACATAGAAGAGCTACCTAATATAGAGAAACAAATACAGAGAGGCAGCCCAAATAAAAAGACAAAGAAAAATGACCCAAATAAAACAACAGGAGAATTCCCAGAAAAATAACAATGAAATAGATGCAAACCATTAAAAAGGACCATTCAGAAATGAAGAACACACTGGAAGGAATCAACATCAGATCAGATGAAGGAGATGACTGAATCAGTGATGTGTAAGACAAGGTAGCAGAAATATTCAATCAGAGCAGCAAAAAAGAAAAAAGAATTAAAAAAATACGAAAATGGTTTAAGGGACCTCTGGAACAACATGACATATAACAATATCGGCATCACTGGGGTTCCAACCAGAAGCATAAGAGAGAAAAGGAGGCATTGAGAACCTATCTGAAGAAACAGAAAACCCAGAGAAGGAAATAGACGCACAAGTCCAGGAAGCACAGAGAGCCCAAAGAAGATGAACCCAAAGAGGTCCATAACAAGACACATCATAGTTGAAATGCCAGAGATGAAAGACAAAGTGAGACTCTTAACAGCAACAAGAAAAATACAGTTAGTTATGTATGAGGAAGCCCCCATAAGTCGGTCAGCTAATTTCTCAACATAAGTATTTTAGAACAGAAGGGGGTTAGCATGAAATATTCAAAGTGATAAAATGCAAGGACCTACAAGAAGGATTACTCTACCAAGCAAGGCTAAGGTTTAAAATAAGAGAAATAAAATTCTTCCCAGACAAAAAAAAAAAAAAAGGTAAAGGAGTTCATTACCATAAAACCAATATTACAAGGACTTCTTTATTAAATGGACTTTTTTAAGAAGAAGAAGAAAAAGGATCATAAAATATAAAGAATAAAATAGCAAACAATGAGCCTATAAAAATCACTACAAATGAAAATGGATTAAATATTTTAATCAAAAGACAATGAATAGCTGAATGGTTAAGCAAACAAGATCCAAGAGACCCACCTTGAAATGAGAGACACATTCAGAGTGAAAGTAGAGGAATGAAAAATTATTTCACATAAATGAAAACCAAAAAAAGCTGAGATAGCATTACTTATATCAGACAAAATAGACTTTAAAACAAAGACTATAATAAGAGACAAAGAGTAACATAATGTTAAGAGGATCAGTCCAACAAGAGGATCACCCTTGTAGACATTTATGCACCCAACATAGGAGCACCTAAATAAAGCAAATAGTCATGGACATAAATGGAAGAGATTGAAAGTAATACAGTCATATTAGAGAATTTTAACACCCCATTGACATCAAAGGATAGATTTTTTAATAGTTTTATAAAATACACTATGCCAGATGGATTTAATTGATATTTTCAGAACATTTTACCCCAAAGCAGTACAATATACATTCCTTTCAAGTGCAGATGGAACATTTTCTAGGATAGACCATGTGTTAGAACACAAAACAAGTCTCTATAAACTCCAGAAGATTGAACTCATATCAAAAGTATGTTCTTTAATGACAGTGATATGAAAGAATAAGGCAATTACAAAAAGCATCTGAAATACACATAAACACACAGAGCTGAAATAACATATTACTAAACACCACATGAGTTAACAATGAGACTGAGAAAGAAATAAATAGGTATCCTGAGAAAAATGAAAATGAGAACACAAAATGCCAAAATCTATGGGACAAAGCAAAAGCAGTCCTAAGAAAGATATTCATAGTATTACTATGCCTAATTCAAGAAATAAGAAAAACCTCAAATAAACAATCTAATCTTATACTTAAGAGAACTAGAACAACAAACAAGCCCAAAGTGAGTAGAAGAAAGGATAATAATAAAGATAAGAGCAGAAATAAATGAGTCTAAAAAATTTGAAAGATTATTGAAACCAAGAGCTAGTTCTTTGAAAAAATAAAATAGATCAATTTTAACCAGATTCATCAAGAAACAAAAAGACCCAAATAAATACACTCAAAAATAAAAAGGAGAAATAACAACTGACATCATAGAAATACAAAGAATTATAAGAAAATATTATGAACTCTATGCCAACAAATTAGACAATCTGCAAGAAATGGAAAATTTTTTGGAAAATACAATCTAAGAAAACTGAGTCAAGAAGAAATATAAAATCTGAACTGACATAATACAACTAATAAAATTGAATCAGTAATCAAAAAAACTATCAGGAAACAAAAGTCCTGGAATGGATGGCTTCACAAATTAATTTCAACAAACATTCAAAGAAGAACCAACACCTCTCCTTCTCAAACTATTTCAAAGATTTCAAAAGGTGGGAATACTCCCAAGCTTAGTTTACAAGGCCAGCATTATCCTAATTCCAAAACCAGATAAAGATATTACAAAGAAAAAAATTATAAGCTAACATCTCTGATGAACATAAATGCAAAACTCTTAAACAAAATTTAGCAAACCAAATCTAGCAACACATTAAAAACATTATACATAATAATCAAGTAATTAATCAAGTTAATAATCAATTTATTACTGGGATGCAAGATTCATTCAATGACCACAAATCAATTAATGTGATATACCACATAAACAAAATGTAAAATTAAAATCAAGAGATCATATTGACAGATGCGAAAAATCAATTAACAATATCCAGTACCCATTCATGATAAAAGCTCAACCAAGTTGAAAATAGAGAGAACATATTTCAACATAATAAAGGCCATATATGACAACCCACAGCTAACATCATACCTAAGGGGAAAAACTAAATGTTTCTCTTATTATCAGGAACAGGACAGGGATGTTTGCTTTCACCCATCTTAATCAACATAGTACTGAAAATACTGGCCACAGTAATTAGACAAGAGGAAGAAAAAAAGACCTTCAATTTGGAAGGAAGAAATAAAACTGTCATTATCTGCAGATAACATAATACTGTATATAGACAACCCTAATGATTCTACCCCAAAACTACTAGAACTGATTAATGAATTCAATAAAGTACCAGGATACAATATTAATATTCATAAATTGGTTAATTTTTTAAACATAATTTTAATGACTTTATTTATTTTAGAGAGAGGAAGGGAGAGAGAAAGAGAAAAAGAGAAATGTCAATGTATGATTGTCTCTCATGCACCTATTATTGGGGACCAGGCCTGCAACCTAGGCACTTGCCCTGACCAGGAATTGAACCCACGAGTTTTTGGTTAGCAGGCTGGCACTCAACACAATAAGCCACACCAGCTAGGGCAATATTCAGAAATTGATTGAATTTTTATACACCAATAATGAACTATCTGAAATGCAAACATAGAGAACAACCTTATTTGCAATGCCCCAGGGAAAAAATACCTAGTAATAAATATACCAAAGAAGTAAAATACCTAAGAGACAAAAAAGAAATTGAAGATACAATAAATGAAAGCATATACTGTGCTTATGAACATAAATCATTAACATCATTAAAGTGTCGATACTCCCCAAAGCAATCTTTTTATAGAACACAATTCTTATGAAAATACCAATGGTATATATATTTTAACTCAAGACCTATCTTCTTTTTCTTATTGTTGTTGTAATTACAGTTGTCCCTGTTTCCCTCCAATACTCCCCCTGCCCTACCCACCCCCACCTGCCACATTCAATCCTCCCCACCCCATTGTCTTTGTCCATGCCTCTTTTATACATGTGCCTTGAAAATCCCTCCCCTTTTTTCTCTGTTAGTCCCCTCTTACTCCTCTCTGGTTACTGCCAATTTGCTCTTTATTTCAATGTCTCTATTTATATATTGTTTGCCTGTTTGTTTTGTTGATGAGGTTCCGCTTATAGGTGAGATCATATGATACTTGTCTTTCACTGCCTGACTTATTTCATTTAACATAATGTTCCCCAATTTCATTCATGCCATCATGAAAAGGAGCTCCTTCTTTCTTTATTCAGCATGGTATTCCTTTGTGTATATATACCACAGTTTTTTCATACAGTCATTGACTGATGGGCACTTAGGATGTTTCCAGCACTTGGCTATTGTAAATAATGCTGCTATGAACATTGGGGTGCATAGTTCTTTTGAATTGGTGTTTCAGGATTCTTAGGGTATAATCCCAGTAGTGGAATTGCCAGGTCAAAAGGCAGTTCCATTTTTAGTTTTTTGTGGATAATCCATACCGTTTTCCACAGTGCCGGCACCAGCCTGCATTCCCACTAACAATGTACTATGGTTCCCTTTCTCTGCATCCTCTCCAACAGTTGTTTGTTGATTTGTTTCTGTTGGCCATTCTGACCAGTGTGAGGTGGTATCTCATTGTGGTTCTAATTTGCATCTCTCTGATGGCTAGTGATGCTAGCATCCTTTCATGTGTTTCTGGGCCCTCTGTATGTCCTCCTTGGAGAAGTGTCTGTTCAGGTCCTTCACTCATTTTTTGATTGGATTGTTTGTCTTCCTGGTGTGGTGGAGTCATGTGAGTTCTTTATATATTTTGGAGATCAAACCCTTGGCTGAAGTATCATTGTCAAATATATTTTCCCATGTAGTTGGTTTCCTTTGCATTTTGCTGATGTTTTCTTTAGCCATACAGAAGATTTTTAATTTGATAAAGTCCCATTTGTTTATTCTTTCCTTTATGTTCCTTACATGGAACCATAAATGATCCTGAATAGCATCAGCAATTTTGAGAAAGAAGAACAAAGTTGGAGGGAACACAATACCTGATGTCAAACTATGTTACAAGGCCACTGTAATAAAAACAGTCTGATACTGGCATAGACACATAGATCAATGGAACAGAATAGAGAGCCCAAAGATGGATGTGTAGGTAGATACACTGTGTCTCCTCCTACAACCAAAAGAACAGCAGCAAATTTAAAAACAAAAAGCAACCAGAACTTACAGAAAATCAAGCCGTATGGAAGTCTGACAACCAAGGAGTTAAAAAAGAAACATTTTTCCACACCAATAGGAGGGCAGAAACGAGCAGCCAGACAGAGAGGACTCACAGCAAGGTGGTGGCTTGAGAACCCAGTGAAGCTCAGCTGGCAGACCAGGCAGTCCCACATCTGCATTAGGATAAACCAGGAGGAGCAACTGGGCAGTGAGACAGACCATGCACCCCAGGGTTCCAGCACAGGGTAATAAAGCCTGAAACCTCTGATGAAAAACACCTGTGGGGTTGAGGCGGCAGCAGGAGAAACTCCCAGCCTCACAGGAGAGTTTGTTGGAGAGACTCATAGGTCCTAAAGTACACAAAACTGCCTACCCTGGAATTACACCTGCAGGCCCCAATTTACTTGTGGGTAGCAGGGGAAGTGACTGAAAGCTGTCAGAGAGCTGAGCAAGTGGCCTTCCCTCCTGGATCCTTGCCCTGCATAGAGCACCACAACACAGCTATGTGGGTTGCCCTGCCCTGGCCAACATTTAAGACTCTACCTCTTACTACATAATAGGTGCCCAGAGACAAAAAAAAATGAAAGAACAGATCAAAGCTCCAGAAAAAATACAACTAAATGATGAAGAAATAGCCAACCTATCAGAGGCACAGTTAAAAACACTGGTAATCAGGACGCTCACAGACATGGTTAATATGGTCACAAATTAGATAAAAATATGAAACCTGTGCTAAGGGAAATAAAGAAAAATGTACAGGGAACCAACAGAGATGGGAAGGGAATTAGGCCTCAAATCAATAGTGTAGACAGAAAGAAGAAACATTTAACCAGAAAAGAATGAAGAAACAAGAACTCAAAAAATTAAGAGAGGCTTAGGAATCTCTGAGACAACTTTAAACATTCCAACATCTGAATTATATGGGTGCCAGCACAAAATTAAAAACTTATTTTGACAAATAATGAAGAACTTCCCCCATTCTGGCAAAGAAAATAGACTTCCAAGAAGTCCAGGAAGCTCAGAGTCCCAAAGAAGTTGGACCCAAGGAGGAACACACCAAGGCACATCATAATTACATTACCCAAGATTAAAGAAGAAAATCTTAAAAACAGCAAGAGAAAAGGAGACAGTTATCTACAAAAGAGTGCCCATAAGTCTCTCAGCTGATTTGTTAAAAGAAACGTTGCAAGCAAAATGGGCTTGAAAGAAGCATTCCAAGTCACGAAAAGCAAGGACCTACATCCAAGATTTCTCTATCCAACAAACTTTCATTTAGAATGAAAGGGCAGAGAAAGTGCTTCCCAGATAAGGTCAAGTTCAAGGAGTTCATCATCACCAAGCCCTTATTATATGAAATGTTAGAGGGATTTGTCTAAGAAAAAGAAGAAGATAAAACAATATGACCAGAAAAATGACAACACACTCACAGTTATTAACAACCAAACCTAAAACAAATATAAACTAAGCAAATAACTAAAATAGTAATAGAATCACAGAAATGGAGGTCACATGGAGGGCTATCAGCAGGGGAGTCAGAGTGGGAGAGAGGGGCAAAAGGTACAGAGAATAAGTAGCATAAATGGTAGATAGAAAATAGACAGGGGGAGCTTAAGAATAGTATAGGAAATGTAGAAACCAAAGAACTTATATGTATGACACATGGACATGAACTACTGTGAGGAGAACATAAGCAGGAAATCTTCAGATATTCCATGTAGCAATATTTTCACCAACAAAAACAAATAATCCAAAAACTTATATGGAACCACAAAATATCCTAAAAAGCCTCAGCAATCTTGAGAAAAATAACTTTAACAGTCTTAAGGCATCACACTACCTGATATCAAACTATACCACTGCATAAGCCTACAATAATCAAAAGAGCATGTTACTAGCATAAAAATGGACATACCAATCAGTGGAACAAAATAGAGAGCACTGAAATAAACCTACATCTACATTTTTTACAAAGTTAATATTTTACAAAGGAGGTAAGAACATATAATGGGATAAAGACAGTGTTTTCAGTAAATAGTGTTGAGAAAACTGGACAGATATATATATTTATAAATATATTTCTTTATATATAGATATAACAGATATACATATATATATATAAAGAATCTAGACCACCTTACAATGTATACAAGAATAAGTTCAAAATGGATTTAAGTCTCAAATTTAAGACTCAAAACCATAAACTCCTACCAGAAAACATAGGGAGTTAAGTTTCAAATCTTTCTTGCAGCAATATTTTTTTTCTGATGCATCTTCTCAGGCAAGGGAAAGAAAATAAAAATAACTGGGACAAGATCAAGCTAAACCATTTTTTTTGTCCAGGAAAAAGCAAAAACAATCAACAAAATAGAAAACAACCCACTGAATGGGAGAACATATTTGCCAGTGACTTATCTGATAAGAGGTTAATATGCAAAATTTATAAGAAACTCATACAACTCAATAACAAAAACCAAACAATCTAATTAAAAAATAGTCAAAGGACCTGAATAGACACTTCTTAAAAGAGAACATACTGATGGCCAATAGACATATGAAAAGATGCTCAGTGTAATTAATCATTAAAGAAATATGAATTAAAACCACAATGAGGCCTGGCTGGTGTAGCTCAGTGGATTGAGCACGGGCCTGCGAACCAAAGGATCACAATTTGATTCCCAGTCAGGGCACATGCCTGGGTTGCAGGCCAGTTCCCAGCAGGGGACTCACAAGAAGCAACCATACATTGATATTTCTCTCCCTCTCTCCTTCCCTTCCCTTCCCTTCCCTTTAAGGATAAATAAATAAAATCTTAAAAAAAAACAATGAGATACCACCTCATACCTGTTAGAATGGCTATCATTAATAAATCAACAAACAAGTATTGATGAAGATGTGGAGAAAAAGATTAATTCTTTAACTTTGGGTAACCCTCATGCATTGTTGTTGGGAGTTGAAACTGTCACAACCACTAGGGAGAACAGTATGAAATTTACTTAAAAAATTAAAAATGGAACTGCCTTATGACTCAGTGATCTCATTTCTGGGAATATATCTTTAGAACCCCAAAACACTAATTTGAAAGAATATATGCACCCCTACGTTCATTGCAGCATTATTTATAATAGCCAAGTTAAGGAAGCAACCCAATTATCCATCAGTAAAAGAGTGGATAAAATAGTGTGTATATATATATATATATATATATATATATATATATATATATATATATATATTTGGCCATAAATACTATACATATATACTTGGCCATAAAAAATGAGATCTTACCATCTGCAACAGCATGGATGGAACTTGAATAAAAATGAGTCAGAGAGAGAAAAACAAATACCATATAATTTCAATATATGTTGAAGCTAAAGAACAATATAAACAAAAAAGAAACAAATTCACAGATACAAAGAATAGACAGATCTTTGCCAGAGGGGAGGGGATTTGGGGAACTGGGTAAAAAAGTTAAAGGGATTAAGAATAAAATTGATAGCAACAAAATAGTCATGGGAATGTAAAGCATAGGAAATAGAGTGGATGAAACTGTAATAACTATGTATGATGCCAGGGGGTTACTGGAAACATTGGGGTGACCACTTTCTAAAGTATTTGATTTTCCCACCACTATGCATACACTTGAAACTAATACAAAATAATACTGAATGTAAGCTGTAATTGAAAAAAATAATTAAAAAATATCAACTGTTATATGTTATTTCAACACACATCATTCATGTTGCACACACTTCATGTTCTCCTCTCATTTTAAGTAAGTCTCAGGCTGGCTGAAAAGCAAAGGCTGCTTTTGACCCATTATAAAATCTAGCACAGTAAAAAGAAGTTACCACTTCAGTTGCTTTTATTATAAATCTTTAGTAAAACTTTCCAATTCATTAAAAATTTTCAAATTATGCATAAAAGTTTCAAAAAAGAATAAACCACATATTTCCTCTCCACTGATATTAGAAATATGATAAAAATTTGCTATATTTTATTGAGGTATCCTTTTTAAGTGAAAGATTACAGATACAGCTAAAGTCCAACTCATTATCCTTTTAAACTAGCCTAAATTACCAGGAGACACTCTTCAGAAGTGGGTGTGTATTACTCTCTTGCACCTTCACTGCCCCCTTAGATCTTTCCACGCACATCTGGACAGTCCAAACACATCTAGACATCCTGATAATAGAGGTGCATATAGTCCATGCTGTCCTCACTTCTCATTCTCCCATCTTAAGGATAGGCTTCAATAGCCTCCACCTTCAGTACAATATCCTATTATGTCCCTATAATTCTTTCATTAAGCCCAAACACAACATTCTAAAGATTAAGGATAAGTATATAATACTTTGTATTATACCTTTTTTATTTATATATTTCATTCTTACTGTTATCAATGTACTTGGGGACTCATTGGTTTCCATATCTCTCTGTAGCTCTACTCTGAACTTTACATATTTGCAGGCCTTAAGGGGTTTATTAGAATACTTTTTGTTTCTAAATTCTTTGTGTACTGGCAACACATCACAGTGTCTGATGTATGCAACAAGTATGCATTCAGTAGAGATGTGTCAAATGAATTAATATATGAAGTTCATTGCATAAATAAATTAATTCATCCATCCATCCATCAAAATCTATAACCAATGTTTACAAAGCCAGACCCAAACTCAAGACTTCTCAAACCAACTGCACAGTACTTTCTACTCTGCTAAATTGGAAATCAGAAGAGACCTATAGATGTCTGCATACATTTTCATGTTGTTGAAATACAAAGGGAAAAATGGTTTCCCAGATTAAGATGTCTGATTTACTCTAAATATGTCCCCATCCTATATTTTATATAACCTTAGGTTAC
This sequence comes from Artibeus jamaicensis, assembly GCF_021234435.1. Taxonomy (NCBI): domain Eukaryota; kingdom Metazoa; phylum Chordata; class Mammalia; order Chiroptera; family Phyllostomidae; genus Artibeus; species Artibeus jamaicensis. The sequence continues at coordinate 62,417,892 of NW_026522030.1, forward strand.
ATAAAAGTGCATACTGAAATTCCACATCAGCTAGTGTCAAATGGTTCCTGTTATTTTTTTTTTTAAGATTTTGGTTTTAGGAGTGAAACAAATGGATCGTGGAGAACGAATGTAGAAGATCATTAGGCAAGTGATCAGTCAGCATCTTTGCCTATGCATAAAGGTTACTGAGTGAATAGCTCAGATTTATAATAGCTGAATTTTATGACAGCATAAAAATCACAACCTAGCCTGAGTTATCATGAGACATTAGGAAGAAAGTATGGTGATAATATATCCATCTAATTGCTACATAAATGGAAACATTGTAAGAAAGTTGGCTGAACACCTTGATACCCTAATTCATAATGTCTCCAAAAAGTCACACAATGATTTAGGGGAAATAATGGATGCCAAATAGAGATATTTTAAATATAAGATATGTATGTTTCATACATATTTTAGTCCTTAAACTCAAGCAGTATATTAGATTTGTCTAAAATTGTCTACAATACCTGAAATGTTTGATTTTTCTGCTTCTGTCAAGACATCCTTATACAGTGTTATTAAAGTTACTAACTTTGCAATATTCCCTTCCTCAAATTTCCCTAAAGAGAACTTGTAATGTAATGAGATTACATTGTCTAACAAGATAGACAAACCAGTCTTATCACATACTAGATATGTTACTTACCTTGGGTAAATGATTTAACCTCTCCAAAGTTCAGTTTGCTCAGAGCACAAAATTAACTTAATTACACTGAACAACAAATTTATTCACCAAAACCAGACGCATTTTTATCTTGGCCAGACTGGTTGACTACATTTCCTGCCTCCTATGTCATTAGTTTGAGGCATGTGACTGAATTGGCCAATGAAATATTGCTGGAAGGTAAATAAGCCATTTATCAACCTGGTCCTGTTCCTTACATCCTCCTCTCCTGTGTTATCTCTCCTTCTTACTCATGCTTCCTTCACTTGCTTATCAGTCAGCCAGTGGAAGACTGCTAGGTCATTGAGGGGGGAGAACCACAGGTGAAAGAAGCCTGAGTACAATAATTGTAATGAACAGAACTTGCTTGTCTGGGTATTCTTTTCTCACCCCTCATTGACCCATAATAGACTGTGATATTTGTGAGAAAATTTTACTATGCTGTTACTAATATTTTATATTGTGGTTATTTGTTATGGCAGTTAGCTTGCTCTAATACAAGTACCTACTTTAAAGAGCTAGGGAGGGATGAATATAAATTAATGACTGTAAAATCTTAGTGCAGTTTAATAAAATATCAAGTTAGTTTCCCTTCCTTTCTGCTCAGCAAGTGGATCCAAAAATATCCAGTCTTTACTGTTCAGTTTTTGCATTCTTTAGAATTTACATTCTTGACCCTTTGCAATCACGTGTGAAAGAATGAATACCTTAAAGGGATATAAACTAACTTCACAAGGATAATGTGCAGTTGTTTCTCAAAGTACATTTTTTATTATTAAAACATCATTTCTTTCTACCTTTTCATGTAACTCATTTTGACACATACAGATAAGCAGCTTGAGGTACAGTTGGAGGAACTAATGTGACTCATAATGTCACTTGAATTTATGCCATAGAATTTAAACCCTAACTTCTCTAATCTTTCTGAGTACATTAGAACAAATCTATAAGAGATTTCCTAAAATTGTATCGAAGTGCACAGTGACATCCAGGCAGCCATTGCCCTCCTGTACCTTTAGAAAATGAATGAGACAGCAAAATGCCTGTTGACAATTTAATTCTTAGTAAACTATGTGGGAAGTAATTTCAAAATAAGTCAAGATGCCTTAGTCTATTTGTTTTGTTTTGTTTTGTTTATTTCTGTTTAGCAAAACCCAATTTAAACAGAAAACAAGCAGTGATGGAGTGAAGCCATTGATCTAGGCTGAGAAAATTTATGGTCTGAAACACCCTAAAATTTGTTTTGTATTACCCTGAGAGCATTTCACACTTTGAAATGAGCATATGAGTTTTATATGTACATATATATGTTGGCTTCTTGACATTAATTCAGCTCTTTTTAGAGAGTTATTTGCTAAGGCTTTAGAATTGTGACCTCTGTATTCAGAACAGAAATGTTCCTGAAAATTTAGCTGTAACTTTAAAATCCAAGTATCAGTTACACTTTGCCACTGGGCCTCATTGTCTAAATCTCCTTTTTATTGAATGCCTACTGTGAACCAATCTTGTAGAGCACTTTGCATATGCTATTTTATTCATTCCTCATGACAACCATATGAGGTAGATAGCAGCATCAATCACTATGCTGCACAAGAGAAAATTAAGCCTAAAAGAAGTTCAGTCACCGCTCGACTCTAAAGTCCATGATCTCTCTTGCCCAAATGAGACTTGTCAATAATGAGCACACAGACAATAGACTTACAATGGTAGATTTTTGCTGCAAATGCAAAACTGCCCCTTCTTTTTACTGTGACCGATAGAGTGTGTGTCTGTGTTTCTATCTACTGATTTCACTTCCTGCCACTCACCTCCTCTCAACATGACAGTGAATGGTATGCACATTTGCTATGTGTATGCACCAAGAAAACATTTTCTACAGCTTGTGGAGCTTTGATTATTAACTCAGCAAATGCCAACACTGCCCATGGCATTGGAGATTTTGCCCTAGCCTTTTGATCTTGACCACTCACCAGTTTATTCTCACCAAGCCATTTCAGGTTATCTGTTCCTCCTGAAAAGACAATCTGATCCCCACACAGGGCTCTGGTTAAGTTTCTTTTCTCATCCTCTGCAGGTAATGCCTGAGGCAAAAATGTGAACTCAGCAATTCAAAATGTGTACAATTGGTTGGAAATTTCAAATGTTTTCACCACCAATTTAACACTGCTTATTGAATTGGGTCATAATTAAAATCAGTGATTTCATGGTAAGGCCCCAAATTTTAAGTGCTGACTTTCTATCTTTGCATTTCACAGGACCCCAAAGGCCTAACCATGAGTTCCTCTCCGCTCAACAGATATGTTCCCGTACCTCAAACAGTAGAAGAAACTTTCCCCCTGACTAGTTAACCTATTAGCCAGACCGGCTGCATGGCACCAAGTCGTCAACCTAAGGAGCTGCATTTCTCTTGTCAGTAGACGGAATTACTCAAACAATCCAATCACATCCTCCTGCAGGACTCAGGGACCATCCCACCCTCCTGCCACTACAAGGTCTGTCTCCAACGACCCTTTGTGATTTCCCCGTGTGGCTGTACCTGGTATGTGGCGTCCTCCTCCTCCTCCAGGCTGTAGGGTAACTAATAAACTACTGTCAACCTCATCTGTCGAATGCCATGTGTCATGTGTTCAGGTATCTCATACTACAGTGAAAGAATGCTCCTTCATCAATGGGGTCAATATGAAATGATCAGAACATTGGTATCCAGCATTAGATTTCACAAACACATTTGAAATATAAAAAACCCTACAATTTCTTATTTACTATCAAATGCATGATAGATAGGACATTTTAACCACCAAAATTAAAAAAGAAAATCCCTGAATAAAAACAAGTTCTTTACATTGAACAATTAAGCCCTGGCCAGGTAGCTCAGTTGCTTAGAGCGACGTCCCAATACACCGAGGTTCTGGGTTTGATCCCCTAGTCAGTGCACGTACATGTATCAATCAATGAAAGAATAAATAAGTGGAACAACAAAGAAATGTTTCTTTCTTTCTCTCAAATAAGTAATAACAAAAATGAAACAGTTAACAATTAAATCTAATCTCATGGAAAACTCACCACACTGCCCATAGGTTTTTGCTGTGCTGCGCAGGGGTGAAAGCCCCAAGGAAACGGCACCGTCCTGGGGCAGATGGGTAAGAAACAGCGGATGGTGTTTCTGGAGTCCGTCACTATGGCTAGAAACAGGCTGACTTTTCTTCTTCTCTTGTCTCCACCTGCACAAGACATTTTTCTAACAGCTGCCACGTTTTGGTGAAACAATGATTGTCTGATATTTGGGCTACTGTTACTTTGTCCGGTCAAATTGACAATCAAGCTGAGGGTCCTCTCCATGACCTGTGGAGAAAACAAACTACTGAGTATTTTACTTTTTATAACTATTCCTTAAACTTGACCCACTTTGCCCACTCCATGTGGACACTTCTGTATCTGTTTAATTTATGCAATGATTAACTATGACATTTAGACCTCTGATCAAAAGTCTATGGCACATAATCAAAAATCTCATTAAGGTGTAGAAAAGGTTACTTAAAATTGTTCATGGAAATCACCCAATATGTTCAACAATACAGGGCTAACTAAATATGATTTGACAAAATTATACATTATAAAAGTATGCATCAAAAGAACAAAATATATCTTTATGTGTCAACATGGAAAGATACTCTAGAAAGATGGTAAATTTGAAGAACAAAGGTATATTGTCTCCACTGTGTAAGACTATATTAGCATACAGATATGTTTATACATGCATAACATTTTCCTGAAAGGACAAAAAGAAAATTGTTAAAATACTATCTCTTCAGCAATGGATAACTAACTGTCAAAATTAAAAACTTACTTACAAGTGCCTGTAGGATAGCCAGTCACAGATGTTGATTAAATAATATTCACATAGTTAAAATATTTTATTTATGGAGTAGCAAAGTAGACATTTTTTATGAAAATATGAAGACCTAAAATATATTATTGTTCTGAGAGAGGTCTAAGAGTGTTTTATCCAACATCCCAAAGGTTTAGGATTAATTTAATGGAAGGCCTAAATGAGGCCAATATGTTATTGAAAAGTTTTTTGCCTTGAATAAAAGTGCTGGAGATCCCAAACTTACACAATATTGGACACAATGCAAGAAGGTAAATCTTGCTGCATCATGAAACTGTCAACTATTTTAATTATGTAATCTTTTAGGAAAGCTTCTAGATTACTGTCCATTTAAAGTTAAGATTCTCAACACAGAATGAAAAAATCACTTTCGCTAAACAGGTCTTCTAAAGTACATTTAAACTCCTGAAGGATAATGCAGACCCATCATAGCAAGATCACATCACCCAAGTAAATTAGAGCATATATTTCATGCACAATTAGTTATTATAAAGGCCACGCTTGCAGTTCTTCCCTTTTTCTTAAAAAATATCTGAATTCTTCTTGTGATTACCAATTAATGCATAACAAATCACTCCAATTTTCCTAAAGTAAAACAACACTATTTTATCATTCTCCAAGATTGTGTAGTTCAGGCATTTGGACAGGGCATAGTAAAATGTTTCTCTAAAAGGACAGGCAGTAAATATTTTAGGCTTATTGGGAGACATACAGTGCCAACTGCATAATTGTCTTTTGTTGCTGTATTTTATCATTCTTTAAAATATAAAAATTAATTTTAGCTAGGAAGTCTATAAAATATTAGCTGGGAAGACTGTAGGCTATATTTGTCCTCATATAGTAGTTTTCCAAGGCCTAATCTGCAAAAGATTTCACCATCATATCTAGCATGTAGACTGGGATGATTTAAAGGCCAGGCTGAATTGAGGCTGTTGACCAGAGAATCTACATATAGCCTCTCCACGTGAGCTTGGGCTTTTCACAGCCTGGAGGTTGGGTCCTGAGAGAAAATTCAGCATTTGAAAAGAACAAGGAGAAACCTTATGGTCTCTTCTCACCTAGCTCCAGAGATCAGTTTATTCTTTATATTTTAATCATAACAAGTGAGTTACAAAGACCAACCTAGATTCAAAGGAGGGAGAATAAGACACCAATTCTTGGTGGGAGAGAAGCAAGATCTTACTGCACAAGGGTATGTGAGATGGGAGATACCATTGTGGCCATCTTTGGAAAATAAAACCTGCTGAACCTTCCTATAATTTACAAAGAGTACATGTGTATAAAAAGGTCAGCACTTGAAGGTAAGGCTATGATACCATCTTACAAAGATCACTTATGTATTTCTGTAACTGCCTGATCTTCCTACCTTCCATCCTCCCTTCCTCCCTTTCCTTCCTCCTTCCTTCCTCCCTTCCTTCCTACCTTCCTTCCTTCCTCTCTCTCCCTTTCTTTCTTCCTCTTTTCTTCCTTTCTTTCTTTCTTTTTTCTTTCTTTCTTTCTTTCTTTCTTTCTTTCTTTCTTTCTTTTCTTCCTTGTTTCTTGATTTTATTATTTTTAGAGAGAGGGGATGGAAAGGAGAAAAATAAGTAGAGAAACATCAATGTGTGAGAGACACATTGACTGGTTACCTCCTGCACACCCCCAACTGGGGACCTGGCCTGAAATCCAGGCATATGCCCTGACTGGGAATCAAACCAGCAACATTTTGGTCTGCCGCCAGCACTCAATCCACTGAGCCACACCAGCCAGGGCTGGATCCTTCTTCATGAAGAATTCAGTTCTACAAAGAACAAAATTACTGTATGGTTGCAATATCTCCCTCATGCAGTAGAAACTACTTACAATGTATACTCTAGAAATAAATACATAGCACTATCATCTAAAACCTTCAACGTGTATATAAGTATTTTTCCATATTCCCACTTCAAGGATCCAAATTATAACTGGCAAATAGAATAAAGGAAAATGCAAATAAAGTAACAGGTAATGAAAGTTCAAAGTGAAGTTTAAAATTGCATGCAAGTTAATTATTTCAAAAAGAAATATAATTATTACCATTTTTCTGTATCTAAATTTTCTACTTAACTATTTTCAGAACAGCATCCATGTTAAGTATTAATCAGAAGCACCTCACAAGAGTAAAAATTTAAAAAGGTAGATTAGTCTAGGGATGTCGTGACTTTTAGCTTAAACTGATATCCCTCTTATATTTAGTTTTCCCCAGCTCTTCTCCTCTGCAGTCCTTGGAGATGGTTAATGTCTTCAAGTCACACAAAGTGTCTTTTCAAGTAGATGTACTTTGTATTATGTGCAGCATTATGTAAGCCTCATTTTATTTTAATAGTGAGCAGGTACAGCTCAGTCACTCAGTTTCTATGAGACATTTTTAATTTGAAACATAAATTAAATTAAATATTTATGCCAGAGCTGCCAAAACAAAGACAAATAGCTCTAGCAAACAATTCTCTTAATAAAATTCAATCACTATAATGCAAACTGTTGTCAAAGGGTAAATGCAAGTTAACTTTTTAAAAAGTTTTGCTTCATGATCCATGGAATTAATAACTCATGTTGTGAACACTGAAAATTGAGTGTATCTTTATATTCTTTGTAATACATGTTCTTGCACATTTTTTATTTAAAATCCATCTTTCTTGCAAAGGGTCTTTTCAGAGTTAAAAATGTAATTATATTTTCTCATCTAATTAAAATGTCAATCATTTATTTTAGCATATTAAATATAATGGCTGTTACCCAGAATCTTTTCATTTATATTCTTATTATTTTGTCATGTCACTCAAAAAACCTATGCTTTACAACTTGTCCAAGATTTTTTCTCTTTATTAGCATAAAAACATCTTAGAGTCCTGCTGCTAGTGCTTTATCTAGTGCAGGAAATGATTTGGATAATAAACAGCTGGAAACCCAAAATGTTATATACTGACATGGGAAGAAAAACAGATTAACAATTATACAAAATGAATATAAACTTCCTTTCTCTACCATCCTTTGTAATGTTATATATGAGTTTTAGAATTAAAAAATAAAAAGTTCCAGAAAAGCTTACCAGAAGATAGCTTATTAGACTCTTCTGTTTTTTCCTTCTTCTACCTTTCTTTTTTTTACCATTTTTTCTGATTTTTCTCCTTCTTTATTCTCTCTTTATTGTCTATAATCCCTATATGATGTAGTTGAACTAAATGATACATAAAATTATTTCCAGCCTTAATGTTTTTTTGTCAAAAAATTTTAATATATTCTAGAGGTTCCAAGATAGCAAAATTTTCATTTTCCTTTTTTCCCTTTATTCATGATGATCCTTTTTTCCATTCTTACTGTGTTCTTTCTTTTGCCTTCTCTATTTCCTGCCATGCTACAAACACAGTTTCTCTGTACATAGCTCATTTTGTTAAAATAAACTAAAACGTGTGTCTGTGTGTGTGTGTGTGTGTGTGTGTGTGTGTAAGCTATTTCTCTTCAGACCATTCTCCATTCATGGAAGGGGAAGAAAAACACACAAAGAAAATAGTTGTTTATTTAAGGTCTTACACCCTGAAGCTCCTACATTTGGCTCTTCTTTGGAGGAGACTACCTTCTGAGAGAAAAATACCAACCTACCTCTATGTAATTACTGAGCTGTTACAGGAATTGAAAATAAGCATGAAAGTTGACAAGTCCTCAATGACTAGCCACAGCTAAAGTTCTAACATTTGGATGAGAAAGCATAAAGCCATTACTGGCCAGTGAGGAAACCAGGTGCTTTCTGAAACACAGGATGCTCCTAACAGTACATGGGTGTTTTAACCCCAAGAGTTATGAAGAATATTATTGAATCAGGTTTAAGCAAAAGATAAAGCACTAGGACCATGAATATTATGTTAATATTAATAACTTGCTCTTCAAAATTTATACTTTATAATTTATACTGCTCTATATACAAAAGAAATATACAACAGCCTACTAACTCAATTTAAATCCTTGTCTGTGATAATGATAATGAAAATTTTAGTTTCTCATTGGGTAGGCTGTGGTCGAAAAAAAAAAACAACACAGTTATATCTCAGCAAACAAAAAGTAGACTGCTTCTCCTCCAAAGTCTGTGATTTGGAACAGCACCTGTTTCAGAGAGCAGCTATTACCTGAGATGAATGCCAATGTACTGGTACTTTTTATTTCAAAATATTTCAAGAGCAGCTGCCCCTTTCTTTTTAATTCCAATTCTGCTTTGGCACACACACACTCAGAGGTGAAACACTGAGCAGATGTCTTGGCATGCTACATCCTGGTTTGTGGACATCTTGTGTAAGCTCACTGACCTCAAGACTGGTCTCCTTGCGTCCCAACAGAAACAGTCAAGGATCAGGGCATTCAGAGTTTAGATTAATTTGGCCACACTCAGTCACAATTTCCAAACTGTAAACCATCCGGTATTAAAGATGTCAGACAGACACAGGGACTCGGAGTCAATTCTGAGAGAATCTAACAGGAACCCTTTTGTCTGAACAGTTTCTAAATCAAATCCTACAGCCACAGTGTAAAAGCAACAAATGCCTGCCTTTCTTAAGAGGAATCAGTACCATCCTCTGATGTGGATCCAGGGGATGACAGGTATCAAATTAATTAGTCCATTAAACTATCTTTTAAGAAGGCAATGCATTTTTAAAGGTTTTATTTATTTATTTTTAGAGAGAGAACATAGAGAGAGAAACAGAGGGAAACCTTGATGTACATGAAAAATATCCATTGGTTGCCTCTCGTACACACACAACAGGGGACCTGGCCTGCAACCCTGGCATGTCCCCTGATCAGGAATCGAACAGGCAACCTCTCAGTTGGCAAGGCGATGCCTAACCTACTGAGTCACACCAGTTAGGGCAAGAAAGCAATTTCAATAAAGTCAATATTTATTGGTTTCCCACCTCCCAATGCTTTATTTATATAATCTCTTCCTGAAAACTAATATTCAATTAATAATGTCATTTACTTTATTTTTGTTTTTAAAGGCTGACCGGATGAAATGTTACAGTACTGTTGAAAGACAAATGGACCTATAAACGTGGCCAAGTATTTGAACTCACATAAGAATTTAATGATATTATTTACTCAAATATCATGTAAACCTTTAAGATCTTTACAACTTCCATAGATAAGTGAATTAATTAAAGGAATACCATGTAGTAAGTACTCCAAAATTCCTTCATTTTTTTAGTTCTATTATTTACCTGATATTTAAACACTTTATGCTTCCTTGAAATTTTATAAAAAGAAATTTAAATAATTTTATTTGATAATATACTTCATGTCTCTCTAAATAATTTGAAGTCTTTTCCAAAACTTCCAACACCTTAATACAAAAACTTAGGGTATGCTGTGAATTGCTTTTACTATGGTATTATTTTAGCGCAATCTACACTGAAGACAGATACAATTTTTTAATATAAATTATTCTGTCACTAACAACTCACTGAGTTACTTAAATAAATTACTCATTTACTTTCCTTATACTGACCCTTCAATTTATTGAAATAATCAAAACTGGCACATCCCAAAAAATCAACCATTAATTTCACATTCCAAGGGAAATATAGACTTGTGTAAAAGATAGGGTTACTAATGACAGATGCTTTGAATGAAGAGTGAAGCTACTGCAAGTATCTGTAGACTACCCATCAATGCCTAAAAACAAAACCATCTTTAATAAGTACATGGATTATTTTTGCTTGCAAAAATACATAGAACTTTTGTGTGATTTGTCCCCTCTGTACCAGAGAAGACTTTAAAAATAGTGGCAATGCTGATAGAATAGTGAAAACTGGCTCAATGATTCTCTGGGAAGATAAATGCATTTTTGTGAGTGTAGACATATTAAAAATTCCTGCCACTAGATTCCAGGATATTAAAATAGATGCTGATCTATTCTCTCCCAGGTATCCCTGTAGGTGTTTTTGAAAATACAAAGTTTTCAAAATTATCCTTAATACACAGTCTTGAGATTACAAGTTCAATTCTGCATAATCTGAGCAATAAAATATAGAGGTTAAATATATGGGCTTTTTAAAGTTTGACAAACTTGGTTTCAAACTTTTTTAAGTTTGACAAACTTGGCTCTAAAACTCATTTAATATGTAATTTGGGGCATGCTATTTAATATTTTTTGCTCATTTTGTCACTAGTTAACCATGAAAAATAACATCTAATTTATAGGATTTTTCTGAACATTAAGGTGTGCATAGGAATATGTTAACGCAATGCAAAAAAATACCTTAAAGCTAACATATAGGGCAGGGAACTAGGCATTAATAAATACAGAATAATGACTTAAAAATGAAACAAGTTACCCCTTTACCATTTGAGATGGTTTTATCTTTCAGAGTTGTTAAGTCTTGACATTTCCAAGTGTATAAATTAGTATTTTGGTAACATGCCTTTTTCAAATCAAATGTATAATATTTAGAGACCCAAAATCCAAAACGATTTGGTTATATATTTATGAATAAATCAAAAGAAAAAATTATTTCAATTATATTCAAAACAAATATCAATAGCCCTAAAATCAAGAATGCCTATATCTGTACAGCTTTGGCATATAACACATATAGATGTTACCCAGGAAATGATGGCTGTAGCTTTTACTAAAACTAAAACATGTTCCCAACAGGGCTATCTACTCAGAAACATGTCAAGAGATTTCAAAATTTAGCACCAAGCTCACTAGTCTTCGATGTATTTTCTTATTAGTTCTCCCCTTTCATTAATTAATTTGCCCAGTCATCTAGATCAAGGCCAGGTCCAAGCTAAATTACCATAGGAGCCAGAATATGATTAGCCCTCTAGCTCTCTTCTTATTATTGCTGTGTTCACCTTCCCCACATCTGCTGCAATGTCTTTATTCACTGACTTTGATTTTACAGTACTATTTGACACAAGCTATTCCCACTCTTATTTCTCTCCTATCTAGGAAATCTTCCTTTTGCTTATTGTATTTGTTTAGTTGGTTTTTATTTTTTACTTTGCCAAAGGTCAGTTAAACCCATATTCAATGCACCTATCTTGAATAGAGATTCTCTGGTCTAAACAAAATAAACATAATTATATAATCACTACAGGACCATGTAATCCTGAGCAAAGAGGATTATGGCTACTTAGCAGAAGAGCTGGAGCAGGAGTGGGAATTTGGAAACCCAAAGGACCAGGAAATCCACAGAGTAAGCATCTGTGAGACAGTTAATATTTCTCTCTCCAACTAAGGTTCTATTATGTATATGCTATTTGGAACACCAGAAAATGTGTGAAATGGCTTTGAGTTGGCTCTCTCAGCCTTCTATCACATTGAGAAAGTGGTAGCTCATCTGAGCTATTTGTGAATAGTTAACAGTGAGATTTAAGGCAGGCCTATGTCTTCCAACTACATAGCCACATCTCCTAATGGTCCTCACCATGTGGTTGTGAGTACATGATGCCATAAAAATGATTCTTCCATGAGGCAAACTACAGAGCAGTCTAATATGGGGAGGAAAGACCAGTTCAATAGTTTTTTGGAGTGAAATAAATACCTTGGCAATAAGAATTATATCTACACCCATCACCAGACATGAGTTGCTTTTACTAAAGAACACACTCAATTCTAAAAGAAACACAAAGCTTTTTGAACAAAAAACATTATAGAGAGTGCTTTAAAGAACAAGATCTCAGTGATGTGGTAACTACAGCCATTACTGTAAGTGAATTTTAAATTAAAACAGAGGAAAGAAAGATAGTTGTCCTAAATCTTTCTGGCTGGCAAACCCCCCACAATGATGCAGTAAATTCCAGGCTGTACCTCATTCGCTACCAGGGGTCAATAACTAGAGCCATAACTCAACCTTGTCAAATGGCTCCCCTCTAGTGCCCACAAGGCAGGAAAAAGTGGAAGAGAAAAATCATACAGTGCTCAATGCAAAAAGAACAAATGTAATTTTAGAAAATATTTATTTCTTTATTGAATAATATAAAACTAGATTATTAAGTAAGATTCTCACTTGAGCAATACTAATGGCCATCAGCGAATGCTATAACCACTTCTGAACTTAATCTTTCTTTTAATGAACTTTATATAACATTTCTCACCTATTTACTTAGTAAAGACCTATAGATCCAAATTAATTGTTCTGTAATAAATCTGGGTATTGGGTTTACGACAGTTCAAAATTTGGATGACCTAACATGTAAGAATATAATACTTATTTTTTAAACAAACTGCTCCAGATAAATACAAACCTTCCAAAACTAAGAGAAAAAGATTATTCACCCTCAACCCCTCAAAATTAAAGTACCTATTGAATAATTTCTTGACTCACTTATTTTAAAATTTTGTGAGGAAATTATTGTCTTTTTTTATAATTTCAAACTTTAAGAAGTAAAATATATCTGCTATTACTTCATTTTTCTATTAGAAACTATCATCAGGAACAAAGTTCACCTTGCAAGGTCCAAAGAATTTAAAGACCAATTGTTCAGAAACATCAATATGAGAAACATCTACTTTCATGCATTAGCACCTGATTTAATGAGCAAAGCTAGAAAGGAGCAGGCACAGTGGTCAAGTGACAGATTGAAAGTCCAAAAACTAAAGATGCATAAATGGGGTTACAACGGATTATTCCTATCTCTATATATTAAGCTAGGAGGTAACAAGACAGCAGTGAAGGATGCATGAAAAATCACTAGGTGCAACCTGAAGAGTGGAGAAAAAATGCTGACAGACTGGAAATGGCAAAGAAAGATGGATGGGACACAGTGATGAGATGAGCTTGCGTGGGCTTTTCGGTGTACAGCTTATTTTATGGTCGTATTAGTAACACAACTGAAATGCTATGATCTGATTATATACTTGAGTATTCAGATTACATTTCTTTTTAGAAGCAATAAAGCAAGTGCACTTTTTATCTTTTCCTTTAACTCAATTAAAAAAAGAGAGTTAAATGCATATGGGGTGAAAATAAGTACATTTTTCAGAATAACTCAAGCTTGCTATTTGGAGAATATCCAAAAGATTAAGTTATGGCATTAGTAATTTATGGGAAATTTATATTTCCAGAATTTCAGAAACTTATTCATGACTGCATTTCATCCTTGGGGTTGATATACAATTTTTTTAAAAGTTCTGCTACTTACATTAGCTCTGAATATATTGAAGAATCCATGCATAGAAGCCAGAATAACTAACTCTTCAATTCACTGAATCTGTAAATAATTTCACTCCTTTTCTCTCTGGTTAAAGAACCAATATCCCCCACACTTTCCAACACTCAACATATTCACTCCCTAGTATCAAAATTATGAATTCATTTGCCACTTTTAAACACCTGCTGTATCATTTTTATAATATAGATGAATATTAAAGGTTTTTTAAATAGAAGGATAAATTAAGGTCAGGAAATAACTCATTTAATCCCAGGATAATTCCAAAGCACCAGAGTGAAAAAAAATGAGATTATAGCACTAGCATTGCTGTTTGTGTGGTACTTATACTTTTCAATCTATTTATAGCTGCTGCTTTATTGCTATTATTCCTGTAAGGTGAGCCACTATTAGAGTTAGTCTACCCAGTCTTCCTCTGAATACCTGGAGGGTGGTGGAGAAAATAACTGACATATTAAAACATGACATCCAAAAACCTTATTTTTCAACTTGGAAAAACATAAGTACATAGTGGTGTCCTAGGAGAATTAGAAGCAACAGAATAATTTTAGTACTACATGGAACAATTGTATTCAATGATAATACTTAAAACTTCTGTTTCATATTAAAACAAACATGGCCATATTCTGGAGAAAATGTACTTTTAATAATTTTTAAAGATAAAGCATTATTTCAAAAAAGGTGGTTTTGATAATGTTTTATCTACCATGCCCCTAAGATATATTTTCTCTTTTCTCTGCCTTCACAGGTATCCTGGGACAAAAGTTGGAGAACTTATGGCCTGGAGGATTCTTTAAAAAACCTGTAAGACGGGCAATATTTATCTTGGAACTTTCTGTCCCACAGATACAACATTAGGAAACTATTGCTTGAAAGAAATCTTATACTAGTAGCTGTTAGGAATTTAGGCCAGGTTTTTACGCTTCCTCTCAGATTTCTCAACAGAGACACAGGGTGATCAGGCTAGACTTCTAAGGTCCCTTTCAACTCCAACCTGTGATCTGTATGGGCAGAAGTTATAGATATAGAGCTCCTGAAAGATCAATAAGAAGTGCCTCTGTTACAGTGCTTACGGTAAAAATGAAGTCATGTGTCTCAAATTAGAAGTGGACAATGGGTGGAAAGGAGCTGGGAGAGTGTGCTGGGTTGAAGCAGTGCTGTTAATTAGAACTACTATTTACTCTATTACATGCTTTATCACATTTAATTTCACAGTAGCTCTAAATGTAGATATAATTATTTCCATTTTATTGAGGATACTGAGAATCATCAGAATCATTTGCAAGTCACCATACATTGGATCAGTAATTTGACCTCCAGGTTTCTATCGTAACCGTTACATCATACTGCATGATTACAAGTAGATGTAGAGAAACAGAGACTGATGCTGTTCTGTCCGTTAGGGACTACAGATTCGTAAGGTTGTTCCACCCTCAGGCAAAATAGGAAGTACTCAGTACCATGAGTTCAGAGGCTCAACATTCTCTCTCTACCAGTTTCTTCAAAGACAAAAGGAGAAAAGAACAATGGCTAAAAGAGAGCGGAGAACGAAAGAAGGAAAACCTAAAATTCCTAAATTTTATCACAAAGTACCATTTCTTCAGGTCAAATTTGGAATTTCTTAAAAAAGAAAATGCTTGGTAAGGGGTATGCTAGGTTCTGAAATATTACCAGTCATGTGTACTTACTGTAAATGAATTATCAATTCTTTTCCTAAGAGCAAGTTTTGAAAAGGGGGGCACCTGGAACATGGTCCTCTAACTGCCACTCAAGTCTCAGCACCCACTGATTGTGCCTACAGAGCACAGGGTGCATCTCTGTGTTCCATAATAAGTAGGTCAGAGATGATCTGGGAATTAGATTCTTTTGATTGTAAGTAACAGAAATGTCTTTGAGCTTGAACTCATCAGTGGTAGTTAACTATTATAGGAATGAAGCAAGTCTGCAGAAATCCTCAGGAAAACATGAACCAACACCTCATGGGCTAAAGATATCTGAGCAAGTCCTCTGTCTCTCTTTTTGCTCTCTTCATTTGTTCCTGTTTCATTCTTCTTCCTCAGTGAAGACTTTCTTATTCCATGTCCTGGTTCCCACAGAGAAATCCACTACTGTCAACAGCTCCCTAGCACACCCTCCATTTCAAAGTCAGCCACACACTAGAATGTATATGGACAACAAAATCTCTTAGACTCAATTGCATATCATTAGCCCCTCTTGGTTGGTCACTTGAGGGATCATACAGGAGAGCTAACCTGTTCGTCTTATAACCATGTAAATGACAGAGTGGAGTAGTAGTTACACACACAACAAGAAAATATTGACAGGTGGAGACACTAACTGGGTTTCACTGTAAAGGGGCAAATATTCTCCAGTGAAACCTGGATAATTTGTGGATGATCTATCAGGTTTTTTGTTTGTTTGTTTGTTTGTTTGTTTTGCTTGTTTTGTTTTGTTTTCAGAAAACTCCAAAGTCAGGATTTTATTACTTGGATGGTAAGGCTGAAATACAATTCCCCAAGCTATCTGTAGAGAATAACTTCAATGTTGCTTTTGTATTGAATTTATTTATATCCTTTCTAAAAAGGCTTTGAGGCAGCTTACAAAAAAAAGAAATATGATTCTCTTAATGTGGACATGGCTATAGAGAATTTAGACACATTTTAATGTTCTATCGGTTTTGAAACTAAACCTGATATTAAGACCCACAAATCCTTAGCCTCTAACTAGATTAGAGACTTATTTGTCTAACTTAGGGGAAGCGTACACCAAATGCATCCATTTGGGACATTTGATACAGTGATCCATTTGTCAAATAACTGGTTCTATTTCTGTATTTTTACATAAAGTGAAGCAAAAACTTTCCTATGCTCAGTAAGAATAAAAGCCCTTGCACAACTGAACTCACAAAAAGTTTCTATCTGTAAAAATTTTAGTTTCATGGCTAAAAGGCTGTGGAATTCTATTATAGATACACATATTTCCGGAAAGTGCTTGGTTCTGCTTACTTTCATTCACTCATGTATTCAACAAATATTTACTGCGCATTCATTCCTACTGAGAATCAAACACCATGATGTGAATACTAGAATGGGTAAGAGACAGCCTCTGATCTAGAAATGCTCACAGTTTACTATAACAAGACAATGTGGCCATGGCCGTGTGGCTCAGTGGATTGAGTACTGCTCTGCAAATTGAAAGGTTGCTGGTTCAAATTCCAGTCAGAGCAGAGGCCCGGGTTGCAGGCCAGGTTCCCAGTTGGAGATGTGTGAAAGGTAACTAATGGATGTTTCTCTTAGACATCATGCTTCTCTCCCTCTCTTTCTCCCTGCTTCCCCTTTGTCTAAAAATAAATAAATAAAATCTTTAAAAAAGACAAGACAAGGTGTTTGATGCTATGATAGATGGAAACACAGAATACCAAGAGAGTATAAAGAAGGGGTTTGGCCATGATGATTCAAGGAAGGCTTGCTTCAGGGGAGTATTCATGGTGGTCTAAGACAGAGAGGCAAAGAAGAGAGAAAAAGTGTTTTTGAGCAAGGGGTACAGGAAGTTCAAATTGCTAGGGTGGTGAGAGAACAAGCCAAATTGAAAGAACTTCAATAGTTAATAGTTAAACATGGTTGGAGTATAAGGTGCGACACAAATGACAGTGTACAACTCTGAGAAATGAAGCTGTCTTCTAAATTCTTCTTACAAAGTATTTATTTCATCAACACAGAGACACATATAAAGCACCCACTATCTGTTCCATATATATATATATACATTCACTTAGAAATCCCAGTGGGATTATGTGTATTAAATATCCATACAGCCTGCTTTCCCACCTTCACCAATGATTCCATAAAACTCAAGGCCCTTAGCTGCAGCCTGGGTTCCTGATCCCACATTCCTAGGCTTCATGTAAACCTTTAAATTAGTTACTAGTGCCAACAGTGTTCTCACTGACTTAGTTACAGGAACTGAATTTTTCTCAATAGCAACTCTTTTTTTGGAGTCAATTCTTCCTAGGCTCCCAAAGCACACAGTGGCTTTGTTGCTTCATAATTTAAAATGAATGAATTCTGAGTAATGTTAGGCTATAGAAATGCTTCCCAAATTTCTCCACAGATGGGTACCATCCTGTTCATTCCTCCAGCTTGCAGCCCCTTCTTCTACTCCTTTCCCATCAAGTCTTCCCATAGCTTCTTCTAGACCCCACACCTTCTTAAAATTTTTCTTCAGTTTGAGTTTAGCGTTAACACATAACTTGGAGATTCACTGTCATGAGCCTCAAGGCTCTTCAGTTCAACACACACTTCAGTTCATCCAAAAAATTCTGTGACTCCAGAATCTTCTGTATCTCAGGAGCCTGGCTTATTCCCTACCAGGTTCCACGCAATGTTTTTATACCCACCCTCATCAGGCCCCAGGTCCAGGTCTACCCTTCATGTCTATCCTTTATTTGATGCATAATTATACACATTAAATAAATTCTAAACTCATTTTCATATTTTATTTATTAAAGATAGTCCATCTCGTTTTCAATAGTGTTCTGCAATTGGATACTCTAATTATTATGATTATTATTAAGAGACATTTCAAGATCGAACTGACATCCTTCTAGCTAAAATGAAAGTTGACTTGATATTTTCTTTAGCCTCATGAGGTAACTTCATTAAGATATATTCCTTTATATAACCAATTGCAAAATACGACTAAGCTTCCATCTCTTTGCTCATATGAAGAATTCCAAGCTAATTAGAAGATGATTTGGCCCTGGCTGGTATGGCTCAGTGGATTGAGCATGGGCTGCGAACCAGGGAGTCGTCAGTTTGATTCCCAGTCAGGGCACATGCCTGGGTTGCAGGCCAGGTCCCCAGTGGGGGCCACATGACAGGCAACCACACATTGAAGTTTCTCTCCCTTTCTCCCTGCTCTCTCCTATCTCTAAAAATAAATTAATAAAAATCTTTTTTAAAAAAGAAGATGCTTTGGGATCTGCTGTATAAGCATGCAGAAATTTCATGGGCCTCAAAAATGAGGGTTATAAGAGTTCACAAAGTAAGCAAAGTCATCTCTTTTCCACTTCTAGAGAAGATATATGGAATAACATTAAATCCAGAAAGATTTGGGATAAACCATTATATACTAAATATTTAAGTTCTCTGGTTTCTGTACATGGGTGAAATATACAAAATTTCCCCATTCCTACAGTTCTTTTAAACCAAAATAATGTATATATTTATTCAGAGTAAGCTCTACATTCACCTCAGAGCTGTGTTGTTCAATTAAATTACATCAGGGTTACAACTCTCTCTTCTCTTATGCTTTGGGGTGTTCACTCGACCTGGTTGCCATCATACTTCTATTTTCCTTTCTCACTTTCAGTGTCCTCATTATATACCATGTAAGAACCCTGGCAGAGAAATACAAAGTTCTAGAAGTGTCTTGCTTCTAAGATTTAAAATGCCATCTTAATCAAAAAGCATTTGCCAAATGTTGGCATTCCTAGGAGATAATGAGAAAACTCAGCAGTTTGGAAGTAGAGGTGGATTGTCTCAAAGATACTGAAGCTTTTATTACATCAGAGTAGGGGAAATGCTTAAAATATACACTATGAAATTAAGCTGATTCCATATGCTATTTTTAAAAAGCCTAGTTAATTACTGAAGGAAGTGATCTGTTTTGGACTTAGAATGTCTTCCCACTTTAGAGGGACAAACTACCACCTCACTTGACCATTTTTCATCAGGAGTCAGTTCATGTTAGCATCATCTGCAGAAGCATTATTCATTTTACTTTTAAGGCAAAATTTTCAAGCATATCCTTAAGGACCATTGGCAAGTATAAAAAAATCTGGCTTGGATATAATGAGCTAACATTAACTTCAGTTAGTTAAAAAGAAACTTAGCAAAAAGGAAATAGAAACTAGACTTTTGCCAGACAGGAGCTAAATCACAAGAACAGGAAATAAATGAGACAAATGAAATACCTATGAGATGTAGCTGAGAAAAAATATAGAAATTTTGAAAGCAACAAAAAAAACTTTCCTTAAGAATATTTATGAACAAATTGTAGCCCTTTAGCATTTCCCAAAATGACAAGGAATAAGACTTACCTGACAGAGGCTTGGAAGGCTATTTGCCAAAACCAGGTGTTTAGTCTATGTACTAGAAAGGCCATTTTGACAAAAGGTATTTGCCATTAATAGTATTAAGATTCCCTCAAATAATATTAGAGTAAAATCTGTGTAAAAATGCTTCCTTTTAAAATATATAAATATTAGAATGCTATGGTTTGTGATATTTTTCCTAGCTTTACATGAACATATTCATTATATGCTAATACCAGAAATTGTACATGTTGATTGTAATGACTTTATATGATTAAAGAAAGGCAAGAAGGGCGATTAACACTTATATATTGCCAAGTACCTTTGTAAGCTTTTTACCCCAAGATTTTACTTGACCCTCTGACAACTAAACAAAGGAGAATTTACGTTTGCCATTTTACACCCAGAAATTTGATGCTTAGAGAAGTTGCCAAAGAATCTCAGCCACTCACTAGTACAGTCTGAAGTTAAACTATAAAGCTAAAGCCATGTAACTCTAACATTAATTCCACTGTACCATACTGACTTCAATTTTCATGGAATTTTGCTAAGAATAATTACAAAAATGCAACAATAACCACAGAGCCTATAACTCTTTTAAAAATTCCTGAAATTTTAGTTATAGTGTGATCAAACTCTATTACTGATTCACAAATTCCAGTCTAAACTTAAGACTAAAAAGGAACCCTGATTTCTTATTGCTTATACTATTTTTCATGGCTTTCTGGATTTGTGTGATCTAGTTTTATTTCAAGCAAGATATATACAAATATTTTCTTCTGCAGTATAAACTATTTGTTAAGGGCATACAGAAAGTTTCTAGATGATATCTAAATTGGTTTTTGGAGCTACTTCTGGTTTTATACTATTTTAGAAAATCACCAAAAACAAGAAAATAATCATTTTTGCATGGTATAGTGATATTGTATTGTAATGATCATTGGGAGTGTGCCTGTCTACTACTGAGATCCCTCTCTTTGTAATTCTACTAGAATGAACAGGAATACTTTTATCATAAATAACACGTAGGACTTCTGTCCCCACCTTGCTCAGATTTTTTGATCATCAGGTCTAAAAATGAAAGGTCATTTTGGTCTCCAGTTTCTCTTGGCTAATAATATTTTCTTATATTTAATCATGCTGGAAATAAAGTTATAGTAAAGAATCATGAAAATCCTGAATCCTAAGACATGATCCCAAATTGTTACCATTTCTTCTCTATATAGAGAACACATCAGTGTCATCTAAATGACACCAAAAAACCCCACAAAAGATTAAGAGGCAATTTTCCCAGAGTTCATTTAATCCATTTCTGAGCATGAACACTGATTACAAAAAGTATTTATTCAGGCTAAGTGGAATTAATAATATAGATTATCCTGAACCAACAATTATGGATCATCTACTAGACAACCAGACACATTCAATATTTGTTATAAAGTCCAAAAACTGATAGAAACTTTAAATAAAAGTCATGCTTGAGGTGGAGAAAAATATCCTTCACTTTTTATCTAGAAAAGAAAATTAAGTTTACCTCAGTACTAAGAATAGCAAGCATATGCTCTGGTGAGAAACAGTAATTAATTCCTAGGTTCTCTGCCATCATTCTACAGAATAAATTATAAAACAACCAATGGTAATGACCTTAAACAATATGCTATTTTAGTAATTTTGCTTAAAATGTATGTATATTTATAAAGCCCCCACTTGTGAAAAACTTTTCAAGGAAGCTCATTCATCTCTATAGGATATATCTAGGTTACAAAATAATGCATAATCAAAGCCATCCTGTAATTTTGCATAAAACACTCACCCATTAGAGTTGGGGCCCAGAGAGTACAGGGTGGTGTCATTGCATGCAGATGGCTAGGCCAAAACCCCTGGATACAGTTCTGAGTGGCCCCAGGAGCTGCAGTGGCTGCAGGTGACCAGTACGGGTAAGCAAGCTGCACAAGGGGATTTTACATGAGAGCCAGAAAAGACCAGGCCTAGAGACACAGCATAGGGAATTAGTCCTATACCACATGGTAGAGGGCAAATGGCTGGGTGCCCTGTGCATCAGCAGCATCGATGGCCACTTCAGGAAAATGTTCCTGGCTAAAGCTCACCTGCCAGGAGTATACCCATAATGGAGATTGGCTCTTTGAACAATGTCAGACTTCCTGGAGAATGCGCCTCTACAGTGGGCTGTCACTAAAACTCAGGTCATCCCTGGCTTTTTTGTGGAACACACAGGAGACATTACAGAGCAGCCTGCCTACAGGGTCTCTAGAGATGGGGCCTGCAGAGCCCCTACAGTCAACCCTGGGGAGTTCCAGGGGACCCTGAATCAGAGGCCAGGTCCTTCCCAAATCCTCTCTGCTCACTCCTCACCTTCAATTTGGAAGCTATCTGGAAGGCCCAGTCAGTGTGAAGGTGTTTGTCTGGCAGCTGATGCAGGTGCAAGAAGTGAGTGGGAAGAAGGCAGCAGCTCTGGGGGATTAGTGCAGTACCCAGCCAGCCTCCTGGCTACCTAGGACGCCTGTGTCACACCCAAAGAACAGGAGATGCTGAGAAACATCGTGTGAGGGAATCTGCAAACAATCCTGTGCCTTTTTTGAGCATAACCTTGTAGTCCAACTTCTACTGCAGTTTCTGCACTGTGGCCCGAGATAGACCCCAGCCTCTATCTTCCTCCTCAACCAGAGTTTTGGGGCTACAGTGAAAATTTAGTGTTTGAGAGGAAGGAGGAGGAAAAAGACAGAAAGGAGGAGGAGGGGGAAAGGAAAGAAAGAAAAAAAGATGATGATGAAAGGAAGGGGGAAGGGGATGGGGAGAACTAAATTCCAAACCAGATACAGTATTAAGAACCAAACAATTGTGTTTCTCCTTTGCCCGCCAAACATATGGGTTCAAGGCATTATTTTTTTTGAGTATGTCTTTTTTAATTTTATTCTTGCTTATTCTATTACAGTTATCGCAGTTTTTCCCCTTTGCCCTCCTCCATCCCACCCCATCCAAGGCATTTGCAATACAAGACTTCATTTTACTGGTTAAAGAAAATTATCTAATAAAAAGGAAATGGGAAAGGAGAGAGGGGACTAATCCTGTTATTATTGCCCAGCTGCTTTGGTCCGTGTAGCCCCTGCTCAGTGGGTTTGCCAGATACAGGTAGCCACCTGTAACAGGTCTTCTTTCTTGGTCTTTGAACTCTAGAATCAAGTTTAATATTTTTTTAAATATTCAAAAAGTTTTAATTTAGTGATTTTTTTAAATATAAAAGTCAATCTGAAAAGTCTACACACTATTATTTTCCAACTCTGTGACATTCTGGAAAAGGTAAAACTATGAAGACAACAAAAAGATCACTGGCTGTCAGAAGTTGGAGGTAGGGGAGGGATAAATAGGCCAAGCACAGAGGATTTTTAGGGCAGTTAAAATACTCTGATAGCATAATGATGGATATATGTCATTACACATTCATCCAAACCCATAGGCATGAGAGAGCCATAATGTAAACTGTGAAGCTTGAGTGATTATTATATGTCATTGTACTCATTAATTGTAGCAAATGTACCACTCTGGTAGGAAATGTTCATAATGGAGGAGCTATGCCTTTTGGGAGGCCATGAGAAATCTCTGTGCTTTCTCCTCGATTTCCTGTGAACCTAAAACTGCTCTAAAGAAAACAAACTAAAGCCTTAATTTAAAAAAATAAAGCAAAATATTCAACCCAAATGGAATAAACATCAGTTTGCAGTTAAGAGCTCTGGCACATACATCC
Organism: Artibeus jamaicensis; assembly: GCF_021234435.1. NCBI lineage: Eukaryota > Metazoa > Chordata > Mammalia > Chiroptera > Phyllostomidae > Artibeus > Artibeus jamaicensis. The sequence goes on from NW_026522030.1 coordinate 62,441,509, forward strand.
TGAGTCAGACCTCAGATTCAACAATTTCTAGCTTTTAATCTTATAGAAATTCACAACCCTCTCTAAACATGAGTTTGCTATTTAGACAAGTAGGAGTCAAAGCAGTATGTATTCCAATGAGTTGCCATAAAAACTTCATACTATAAGGCACATAGAACACTTAGTATACTATCTGGCACAGAGTACCTATTTCAATAAATAACAGCCATTCAGTTTAAATTTGGTTCTTTCTTTCCAATCCCCATATGGCCAAGCAAATATGAGATCTTGGTTCTTCCCTTCTCTATAGAGTATTCCTCATTCATATGTAGAGTTATATTTTTGTTCTTTAAGAAAACATTTTAAATGATTTTATTAACTTTTACTCATCTTTTCTAAATTCTTTCTAATAGTCCCCTCATTTATTGTTGAGAATGGAGTTTAATTTTCATTTGATCCACTTAATATTGTATAAAGGGGAAAAAGTTAATCCTTTTTATTTTTAGTAAAAATTGCCTTTACATTGAGTGCTTTACTCTTTGTTTACACAGACCAAGGGTGAAGTGGTTAAATGTGAATTTAGGCAGAATAATGTTTAGCAAAGAACGATAATTTTTTATTAGCACTGATTTTCACTTAATTCAATAAATGTTATCTACAACTCCCTATGTTGTCTCCATAGGCATGAACTTACCAAAAAAATATTTTAATTAGACCACTTATATTAAACTAGAAATCTTAAAATATGTTAATAGCTTGAAGAGATCAAGGGTTTAGGGGTATTTATCTATAGAAAGCTAACTATAAATAGGTATAATAAAAACACATATCCATGCATACATTCTATCCAAGATAGAAATTTACTGGTGCTTTCTATGCCTGGTACTCAGTAGTTATTAGAAGTCTTCTAAAACATATTTGGACCCTATTCAGGCAGAACTTGAGACACTATAATTTTATACAGATGATAGAGCAATAATAGTAGTTATTATGTTACTTCCTAAATATCATAAACAGTATCTTATTAGACTTAAAATCTAATCATGAATGGTTCACATTAATAAATCAGTTATTCATATAACAAAATTTATGAGCCAAATCCTCTTCTCAAAATTATATGGCATTTGTCAAATAATAACCAGAAGTGGATTCCATTTACTTATCAAGATATCAACTTATTTATCCTCTGGCATTAATCAATAATCCAAATAGGACAGAATTCTACATCTAACACTATTGTATATGATAGATTGTGTATTCTTAATTAGGCAGTAAAAGTTATTTTTCAGCTGTGATATTATGAAGCCATTTTAATATTTCAGGGTATCAAACTGCTTACTTAAATTATTGACCATCAAGAACCAATGGAAAAGAGTATAATATAGTCCCCACAAGTCATAAGAAATTGTGCATAAAGTTACTTTGAAAAAGAAAAATAAGTAAGTTAATGGATTTCTTGACATACAGCAAAAATAGTTTCTTCAACAAATGCTAAATTAAATGGTCAAAAACTGAAGCCATGGGATGCTCTCACACTTATTTTTCTTTACTATCAAGTAGATGTAGTGTTTGGGGAATAAATATTACCTAGAGGTCCTGGATTTTTACTAGTATGTGTAAAGTTGTGTGGTAGATGCAAATACTTAGATTTTTTTAGATTAATGCTTCACCATTGCCAGAATGTTATCAGTATGCATGATATTCTATAGTCAAATTTATCTCAGGCCAGAATTTGCCTTTTAGGCTCAGATTCTGATAGTACACCAAGAGAATGTAAAATCCTAAAGACTTATGTTAATTGGTTCAGTTTGTAGACCTGACATGTAAATTAGAATTCCAATTTGTTCCTGTATGGTGAAAAATATAAATGCAGTACAGACTAGTAATCTTTTAGTCTCTATTCTCTGAGCCAAATAAACATCTGGTAAGTATAGCTTCAGAAAAGGAATGAAATGAATTGAATTTTATTAGCCTCAGACTGATCCTTGACAGAAGAAATTTCTCCTATCGGAATATTAAAAGTCTTTTAGATGGGCTCTCTATAGTCATCTCCCCACTAGGATGGTCTTGCTAATATGGCTTTGATAATAGGTTAGTTGCCACTGGCTACATTTATTTTAACATATACTTATTATGCTTACCTCAAAATTTTTCTATTTTATTTTTTTAGTTTTATATTTCTTTTAGTTTTATTAATGCATTTTATAAGAATTCAATCTATTGTTTCCAACCCAGAATATGACCTTTTTATGACATGCAGCAGAGATTTTAGGTTTTCTACCCATCAACATTTGTTCACTTCTTTCCCCATGTAGATTGGGTGGGAATATGGAAGGAGAAGACAAGGGTTACCCCAGACCTGTTCGAGGTCTAAAATTTCTAATGCAATCAGGATAACTTCATCCCTTCTGCCATATTGATTGATGAAGTTAACCTAGCCCAAAAGCAATGATCAAAATGCTTTCAAATGTTTTGTTCCCATATTGCTAATATGCAGCATCCAGCACTAATAACACCCCTTTTTATTACAAAAATTTTTATTATAAAACAATGTGCATGTAATTCTGTAACATAACAATATCACATTCAAGCACACCATGTGACATTTAGGTGAAATGTTCAAATTAAAACTTAAATTATTATACCCATATTACTACCCTGCCAACCACATTCAGGCAGGCATTTCTTCTGCCAGACCCTAGATGATAGATGATAGATTAGATATAGATATAGATATATAGATGATATAGATAATATAGATATAGAGTCTGTCTGGGAAAAGTCCAGCTATTGTTAATGTAATAAGAAGAGTGCATGACATCGATGTAACCTGGCAGCCAAGGAGAGTAGACTGGAGTGTTCAAGTATGTATGGCTTCACTGTACTAGTCAGTGAATGCCATTCACTGGACAGTGGATGCCATTGAGTGAGCATGTGTACTGTATAGCCATGACATTCAAAATTACTGAATGAGTAGAGCAACAACTCTGCATCAATTTTTGCATTAGCTTGAACATTCCTCTACAGAAACTATCTGGATGATTCAGAAGGCCACAGTTGTGGACAACTGGTGATTGGTAGCTTCATCATGACAACATGCCCATTCATTGTCATGTCTAGTGCAGAGTTTTTTGGTGAAACATCAGATTTTCCAGGGAACTCAGCCCCCCTACATTCCAGATTTGGTGCACCATGACTTCTGGCTTTTCCCAAAACCAAAATCACCTTTGAAAGGGAAGAGACTTCAGACTGTCAATGAGACTAAAGAAAATACAATGGGGCAGCTGATAGCAAATGTGAGAACGGTGTGAGGCCCCAAGATACTTACCTTGAAGGGTACTGAGGTGTCATTGTCCCATGTACAATGTTTCTTGTATCTTTTTCAATAAATGTCTCTATTTTTCATAGTACACAGCTGGATACTTTCTGGAGATATATATATATATAATGAACAAGTTGAAAAAAATGAGAAATGAAGTGTAGTGTGATACTAGCATTTGCAAAAGATGGTGTCTTGCTCTACTGAGAAAACTACCAGCATGTTCTCCCTTTCTGGAAAGTGTAATGTGCAGGCAAATAATAAGACTAGAACTATAGTAGTCACTTGAATACTATATAAGGAATAAGCCTTAGATGAGGCTCATCCAGCAAAAGGCAGAACCCAAACACAGAAACTGGTCTAAGGTAACACTATTGATAACCTTGCTCAAATTAACCCTAAAGATAATCTGTGGAGGACTTAAAATATGTCCACAAAATTTTTGATATATCTTCCTTGAATAGGTAGAACTTAATTCTCCTTCCCCTTTCATTGAACCTAGTGACTCACCTCCAACAATTACAGTGTGGTAAAAGTAATGGTGTATAACTTCCCAAACTAAGCCATAGACCACATTGCAGCTTCTTCCTTGTTTTCTTTCTCCCTCTTTGACACATATTCTCCAGGAAGACAGCTGCTGTGCTGAGAGGATACTCAGGCCAGCCTATAGAAAGGTACACATGGCATGGATCTGGGACCTCCTGCTTAAAGCCAGGAAGGAACTGAGGCCTCTACCAGCTATAATGTGAATGTGCAATCTTGGAAGATTTTCTAACCCAAGCCACCACCCTGAATATAATCTCATGAGAAACTCAGCTAGAACTACCCAGCAATGTCATCCCCTAATTCCTAATCATAGAAACCATGAAAAAAAAAAGAATGTTCATTATCTTAATCTGCTCAGTTGGTGTATTTTGTTAAGGAACAGTAGGAAAGCAATACACAATCCAACCTCTGGAATTTCTATCAGAAGATCTAATAATTCCTCTTTATTGTTTTATACTTTGAATTGGGCTTACATTTTTACCATTAAATAAAGAAGCCTAATTATTAGCAAAGTAATATTATATATTGGTACTGTGCTTGATGAGATGTTAATATTATAGTTTAATCCTAAAAGAAAATTGTTCTATATTTCCAAATTCTTAGGTGAAAAGAAGGCAAAAGGAAGTACTTTTGTAGTAGTAAACAAAGTATTAGAAAGAACAGGAAAAAATACAATTTTTATAATAATATAGAGAAGTCACAAGAGAAAAAATCATAACTCAGGCAAAGTAACTGAAGAAAGTAAAAATGTTCAACATCTAAAATTCACTCTGGAATAGGTCTCTACAAATCTTATATACTGGTTCCTTGTCACTTGGGCTGTTAGCTCTAACTCTTAGGTGCCTCAGCTTTTGTAATAACTGGATTCATGAAACAATATTAAGATTACAAAGCCTGAAACGTAAAGTCCAAGCAAATAAAAATTGTCATAAGGATGTTTGGCAATGGGCTCAAGGCTTCTTTATTCCCAGGACAAGAGTAAAGAAACCTTATTTGCAATGAATGAATCAAGTCAGTTGGTCAAGTACCAGAAATACATCTAAGGTGAAAAAGGAAAGTATAACTATCTCAACTTCTGAAAATTGGTAGAGACCAAGTATATTTATGTTCAGTAAATTAAAGTTTTAAAATAGAGTATGGTAAACAGTTTATTGGGATGCATAAAAGTCAAAGTATAAGCCACTGAGAAAATAAAGCAGAAAAGTGCAATGCAATGAAGAAATCCAGTGATTCAGTTACACGGAGGTAGAACTGCCTCTAAGCTAAGCTAACAGGTGAGCATGGAATGGGTCTAGCTGTCAGGGTAAAAGAGCAACAATGATGACCAAAGGGAGCAATTATTTGAAAGACACTTGCCATGAAACTATTGGGTTGGCCAAAAGGTCTGTTAACGTTTTTTCCATACAATGGTTCTAGTAATGTCTAGTTATCTTTAATTTCATTCAAAACAATTCTGTTGGATTGTGACAACTGTCATATCAGTGCGCATTTAAAAAACCTTATCAAAACTGTTAAGTTTTTCTGCAGCAACTTTTAAAATCTTCTTATAATTGTTTTATTGTTCAATTACTGTTGTCTCCATTTTCCCCCATCACTCTCCCCTGACCAACCCATCCCCCCACCTCTTACATTCAATCCTCCCCCTCCCCATTGTCTTTGTCCATGGGTCCTTTACACACATTCTTGACTTGACCCTTCCCCTTCTTTCCCCTGTATCCCCCTCATTCCTCCCCTCTGGTCACTGTTTATAATTATTAAATTATAAAACTTTAATATATAATTTTATAGATTAAAACTATATAATTTTATAGATTATGCTATTTCATTGTCCCATTACCCGCTCTTCATTCCTCTCCACCCTGCACACCCTCTCCCACCCACATTCCCCTCCTTTAGTTAAAGTCCGTGGGTCATACATGTAAGTTTTTTGGCTTCTACATTTCCTATACTATTCATAACCTACCCCTATTTTCTACATATCATTTATGCTACTTATTCCCTGTTCATTTTTCCCCTCTCTCCCTGTCCCACTCCCCCACTGATAACCCTCTATGTCATCTTCATCTCTGTGATTCTGTTCCTGTTCTAGTTGTTTGTCTAGTTTGCTTTTTTAAGGTTCAGTTGTTGATAGCTGTGAGTTTGTTGTCATTTTCCTGGTCATATTTTTTATCTTCTTCTTCTTCTTCTTAGATAAGTCCCTTTGACATTTCATATAATAAGGGCTGGGTGATGATGAATTCCTTGAACTTGACCTTATCTGGAGAGCGCTTTCTCTGCCCTTCCATTCTAAATGAAAGCTTTGCTGGATAGAGCAGTCTTGGATGTAGGTCTTTGGATCTCATGACTTTGAATACTACTTTCTAGCCCCTTGTTGCCTGCAATGTTTCTTTTGAGAAATCAGCTAACAGTCTTATGGGTACTCCTTTGTAGTAACTGTCACCTTTCCTCTTGTTGTTTTTAAGATTCTCTCCTCACCTTTAAATTTGTGTAATGTAATTATGATGTGCTTTGGTGGGTGCTCCCTTGGGTTCAACTTCTTTGGGACTCGGAGCTTCCTGGATTTCCTGGAAGTCTATTTCCTTTGCCAAATTGGGGAAGTTCTCCTTCATTTTTTTCAAATAAGTTTTCAATTTCTTTCTCTTCCTCTTCTTCTCCTGGCACCCCTATGATTTGGATGTTGGAGCATTTAAAGTTGTCCCACAGGTTCCTAAGCCTCTCCTCATTTTTTTGACTTCTTGTTTCATCATTCTCTTCTGGTTGAATATTTCTTTCTTCAACAGAATGTTTCTTCCTTCTGCTCCAAACTGTGCATTTGAGTCCCAGTTTCCTTCCCATCACTGTTGGTGCCCTGTGCACTTTCATTTTACATTTCATAGCAATCAATTTTTCCTCTATTTTTTGTCCACATTCAACCAATTCTGTAAGCATACTGATTACCAGTGTTTTAAATTGTGCATCTGATAGGCTGGCTATCTCTTCCTTGCTTATTTGTATTTGTTCTGGAGCTTTATCTGTTCTTTCATTTGGGCCATGTTTTTTTGGTCTCAGCATACCTGTTAGGTAGTAAGGGGTGGAGCCTTAGGTGTCACCAGGGTGGGGCAACCCAATGGCTGTGTTTCGATGCACTTCGTGGAAGAGGAGTCTGAGAGGGAACAATGCTGCTTGCTCTGCTCTCTTCTGGTTTTCAGTCACTTCCCCTGCTAGCCAAAAGCAAATTGGGCCCTTCTGGTGATGATTCCTGGGGGCGGGGGGGGTGTACATTCTAGGACCCTGTGGGTCTTTCCAACTAACCCTTCTGAGAAGCTGGGAGTTTCTCCCACCACCTCACACCTCACAGGTTTTTTTCAGTCAGAGGTTTTGAGGCTTTATATCCCTGCACTGGAACCCCGAGTTGTGTGGTCTTTTTCCCCAGTTATTCCACCCAGTTTATCTGTGTGAGAATGTGGGACCTCCCCATCCACCAGCCACCACCTTACCCAGTCCACCAGGTGCTGCCTTGCCTGCCTAGGTCCTCCAGCTGCTGCCTTGCTATGAGTCCTCTCTACCCAGCAGCTCATCTCCCCCCTCCTACCTATCTGGATTAATGTTTCTTCTTTAGCTCCTTGGTTGTCAACTTCCATACAGTTTGATTTTCTGTCAGTCATGGTTGTTTTCTGCTTTTAAATTTGTTGTTGTCCATCTTTTTGTGTGCAATGAGGCACAGTGTGTCTATCTATGCCTCCATCTTGGCCAGAAATCCCCCATCTCTGGTTCTATTTTGCTCACTTGTTTGTCATTGATTAGCTTCCACTTATAAGCTTATAAGCTTATAAGCTTATAAGGTGAGACATATGGTATTTCTCTTTCACTGTCTGGCTTATTTCACTTAACATGATACTCTCCCTAATTCTATCCATGTTGTCATAAAAAGTAGGAGCTCCTTCTTCCTTCAAAGTTCAAACAGCAGGGCTCAAAATCAATATTTAGAAATCAAAGTTGTTTTTATACATTGACAATGAAAGACCAGAATCATAAATGAGAGGAAAAAACCCATTGGCTATAGCAACAAGAAAAATAAAGTACCTAGGAATAAACCTTACCAAGGAGGTGAAAGATCTCTACTCAAAAATCTACACAACACTGAAGAAACAAATTAAGAAAGACACAAATAAATGGAAGCATATACCATATCCATAGATAGAAGAATTAACATTATCAAAAGGTATATACTACTTAAAGCAATTTCTAGATTCAATGAAATTCATATTAAAATAACAATGACATATTTCACAGATATAGAACAAACATTTCAAAAATTTATGTGGAACCGTAAATCACTGCAAATAGCCATGGCAGTTTTGAGGAAGAAGAACAAAGCAGGAGGGGATCACAATACCTTATCTAAAACTATATTACAAGGTCACTGTAATCAAAACAGTATGGTACTGGCAGAAGAACAGATTCATAGACCAATGGAAGAAAATAGCCCACAAATAAACCCAAATTTCTGTGGTCAATTAATGTTCAACAAAGGGTGCGGAAGTATACAATGGAATAAAAACAACATCTTCAACAAATGGTGTTGGAAGATCTAGACAGCTACATGCAAAAAAAAAAAAAAAAGAAACAATCTCTAACACCACACACAAAAATAAATTCAAGGTGCATAAAAGACTTAAATATAAGTCAGGATACCATTAAAGTCCTAGAGCAGAATATAGGTAGGCAAATCTGAGATATCCCACACAGCAATATTTTCACTGATGTATCCCTTAGAGCAAAAAATAAACAAATGGGATATCATCCAAATAAAAAGCTTCTGCATGGCTAAATAAAACAGCATTAAAAGGAAAAGAGAACCTACCATATGGGAAAACATATTTGCAGATGATAACTCAGATAAGGGGTTGAGCTCCTAAATATATAAAGAACTGACACAACTCCACTTCAGGAAGCCAAACCACCCAATTAAAAAAATGGGCAGCCCTGGCTGGTATGGCTCAATGGATTGAGCACAGACCTGTGAACCAAAGGGTTGCTAGTTTGATTCCCAGTCAGGGCACATGCCTAGGTTGTGGGCCAGGCCCCTGTGGGGGCAGGGCACATGAGAGGAATGTTTCTCTCCCTCTCTTTCTCATTCTCTTCCCCTCTCTCTGAAAATAAATAAATAAAATCTTTTTTAAAATGGGCAAAGGACTTGAACAGACACTTCTTCAAGGAGGACATAAAGAGAGCCCATAGACATATGAAAAGATGTTCAGCATTACTGATTATCAGAGAGATCCAAATTAAAACCACAATGAGATGCCACTTCACACTGGTATCTCAGTGTGAAGGTGAGAATGGCCATCATAAAGAAATCAACAAACAAGTGTTGGAGATGTTGTGGAGAAAAGGGAACCCTCATACACTGTTGGTGGGAATGCAGACTGGTGTGGCTCCTGTGAAAAACAGTATGGAATTTTCTCAAAAAACTAAAAATGGAAGTCCCCTTTGACCCACAATACCACTGTTGGAATTATACCCTAAGGATCCTGAAACACCAATCCAAAAGAACCTATGCACCCCAATGTTCATAGCAACAGAATTTCCAATAGCCAAGTGCTGGAAGCAACCTAAGTGCCCATCAGTAAATGAGTAGATCAAAAAAACTGTGGTGCATTTACAGAATGGAATATTATCTAGCAGAAAGAAAGAGCTACTACACTTTGTGACAGCTTGGATGGAACTGGAAAGCATTATGCTAAGTGAAATAAACAGGCAGTGAAAGATAAATACCATATGATTTCACCTATAAGTGGAACCTAATCAACAAAACAAATAAGCAAGCAAAATAAAACCAGAGACATTGAAGTAAAGAACAAACTGACTGTAACCAGAGAGGAAGGGGGAGCAGGATAACAGGGGATAATAGGGGAAGGGCCATCAAGGAACATATATAAAGGACACATGGAATCTACCCAAAGCAGGTAAATTTGAGGGTTGGAGGAGGGATGGGTGGGGCGGGGGGGATGGTGGGGTGAAAATGGAGACAACTATTTGAACAACAACAAAAAAAAAGAAGTACAAATTGGTAGTTATGGAATAGTTATAAGGATGTAAAGGACAGCATGGGGAATAGAGTAGTCAAAGAACATGCATTTAGGACCCATGGACCTAGACAGTGGTGTGAGGATTGCCTTAGGGAGTGCAGGAGGCTGGGTGGAGGGAGACAGAGGGGGAAATCGTGGGACAATTATAATAATATAAACAATAAAATACAATTTTAAAAAAGAAAAAAAATCACACAGTTCTAAATAATGTAGTCAGGATTCAAATCCAGTCCTTGTGTCTTGTAACACTTTACTGTTTTTTGTGCTTCTTGGGAGATGAAACTGTCTTAGAGACAAATCTAGATTTTATCCGATTCACTAACTTTATTTTATTTTATTTTTCAAAAAAAGATTTTATTTATTTATCTTCAGAGAGGAAGGGAAGGAGAGAAACATCAGTGTGTGGTTGCCTCTCGTGAGTCCCCTGCAGGGAACTGGCCTGCAACCCAGACATGTGCTCTGACTGGGAATCGAACTGTGATCGTGTGCTTCATAGGCCCACACTCAATCCACTGAGCTATGCCAGCCAGGGCCAATTCACTAATTTTAGAACAATAAAATTCCAACATTTAGGATGTTAAAATTAAGCATTATTACAATGTTTTGCCTGTGTGTTATTTTTATAGTGGTAGTGAAGCAGAATCTACAGGTTCCTTATGACCTGGATATTTTCTCTATGTTTTTCTTACCCAAATAGTGCTTTTACATACAGCACCTTATGAATACACTTGCTGAGTACTGCTATTGCTCTTCTGTTTTTTCTAGCCCTTCCCTTCATGGATACATTATTTCAAAAAATATTACTTCGGCATTTGATATAAAAGTGTATTTTCTGCCTGCATATCTTATAAAATACTTGACTAGAATGTCTCACCTTTGTTTAAATAGAAATATACCGTCTGGTCCATACTTTACATAATATATATAAGCATACATTGTATACATTATGATCAGATATATAGTGTATATTGATGTGTCCATCTGTCAAGTTTATATATATAAATCTAGAAGAGTCATAGATTATTAAAATGAATTCACATGAGATTAAGACAAGAATTTAATAAAAAACAATCGACATTTTAAGTGCCATCTCTTTTTTTGTAAATTCATAGCAATATACTGACTTTAAATTTTAATGCAATTTCTCATAATACAGTTATTTGTTCAGGCTCCACATATGAATATATTAAACCAAAGCAAAATAATAAAAATATTTTCTGTTTTTTGTTGCATGTACAAAATTTATCAGTACTAAAGGACAAATATATTTGAATAAATATGTTGGTTTTTAACATCTAACAAATTTCTATTTCCCCTACTCTGTTTAATATTTCACTTGTATTTTTATGTTCAACATTATAAAAGATGGGCTTTCTGTTGCTTTTATTTTATTAAAGGTCTGTAGTGGTAGAGCACACTTTCACATTCAGTGCAATGTTTTCATAAAGAGAATTTACATATTGTAAAATTAACATAAATTTTTCTGCTATTCATGCATCTAATCTGGTCATACTCAAGGCAGTTCACGGCCTGTTTGTCTATGTTGAAAATTGTAATAACTCCAGCTATTCATAGATCTCAACCACGAATCCATCACTTCGATATTTTTATACTTTTCTCTTATGTATTTGTGTCTTAGTAGTATATCCTAACTAGGCACATTGAGACAGAAGTTTAAATGTTTGGTTTAATGACTTCAAACTCCAGGGAAAGGGTCTTCAGTAATTTCAGGTAAGGATGCATTGTTTATTGCTATATTCTATAGGAGCCTTTCTAACTCTAATCCAGAGTAGAATTACCTACCCTGGTACCTTCAATTCTGCAGCAACTGTTAATAGGACTTTTTGGCTTCCCCACAATTTCTCTTGTTTCTTTCTTTGTCTCCTGTTAAGCACAACACCATTTGGATTCCTTGCTAGGCAATCACAAAGGTCAGGAGAAGCGTGGTCCATTTCCATTTTTGGTGGTCTCTTGTATATTTTTAAGGAAGAAAAAAATAATAAAAGAGAGTTATAAAAATGGTAATATATCTAAAATGTTTATATTCTTAAAAAAAAGAAGGGGAAAAATAGCTGATTTTTGATTTTTTTTGACTTTATTCACTTATCTCCAATCTTCTTTCTTTTTTCTTTTTTTTCTCGTTTTATGTTTGTTTTTTTTATTTTCTTTTCAGAGATGTTGTTTTTTTTTTTTTTTTTTTTTTATTTTTTTTTTTTTTTTTTTTTTTTTTTTTTTTTAATGTTTTTCATTTCCCCCCCCCCTCTTAAATTAATGATTTGTTTAGCACATATACACAACTACAACAAAATTTAAATGTGTTATTCCACAATAATTCCAGGATTTTTAGAAATAAATTAACAAATTAGAACATTTAAGGTAGTAAAATTCAGCAAAAAAAGCCCTATAATGGAGATGTTAGCCTGATAGCATATTTCATTTTATATGTACCTGATTAGTTAACATTAAAAGTCTAAACTTGAGGCTTTTCATAGATATGAGGCCTGAATTAAATGGCCCTTTTCTCTTTGGGTTAGCAAGTTCAAAACTCATTTGAAGCTCAGCAAAGCAATAACAAAGTACCCCATGCTGGGTATATTGTCATTTTCTATTTTTTGTTCCTGCTTTCTTACTCTGTATAAACTACCATTTTGTTTTTATATAGTCCTTAACTCCCTTGTCAAGAGAAGTATGGGTTTATCGCATATAAATTTGAAACAACACTTTAAATTATAGAGAATAAATAGCTTAGCAGTATTAAATACATCTCTACAAACTGAATTTTATTTTCTAATCATATATAGATTTGCTTAAAACTTAATTAAATACCTCAATCCTCTTCTAGCTTCAAACATTATTATTAATACTCTGATTAAGATTCACTGAATGTTAACTATGTGCCAGACACTGTAACACAGATTTTATATACATTATCTCACTTTATTTTTACATCACTCATAAAAGTAGGTAATATTTACCTCATTTTACAGATATAATACCAGTTGCATACTTAGCAACCCTGAAACCTAAAAAAAGTTAATAATTTTAGCCTCAGCCTCATGGAGAATAAGAACTGCATACTCTGTAATGAATAATTACTACTAAGGCAGGCTTGACTCCCTCAATCTCAGTTAAAATATGAACAATAAATTATTTGATGTTGAATAGCATGAAGAATGAATATAAAAATCTATGCATAGAAAGCAAATATATTAAATGGAAATTTAGCACAAACATAAAAAAAACATTATTTGAGGAATACTTTAGTTTTGCCTATCACAGCTCACCCTTCAACTATCCTTTTTCAAATTTTGCCTTGTTAGAATGGACCTATCATCTTAAACTTGATAGCAAGAGAACCAAAATTGTGAGCATCCTTCAGGTGGTTTAATTTCTTCCCGCAAAGTATTGAGGGAAAAGATGACTGGGGCTGAGAAGGTGGAGAAACCTTACAGCTATGTTATGTCACAAAGAAACACTGAAAAGCACCATCACATGAGATGACACACAAATGATATATATTATGTCTATCAAGTATATGATTCTCCAAGAACTCTGGAGTATGCTTTATTTTTGTAAATATTCTTTTGTGTTGACTCTCCAAAAGATTCATGGGCAGGTCTGTATATAAAAAAGGCTTATGTTACCTCTACAAATAAGAAAAACATCTACAAAAGAAGCTTCAAGTCTAGTGGTGGACTTTAGGACTATTAAAACATGATTAAGATGCATCACTGGGACCAGAGCTCAAGAAAAAAGTCTTTGACTCTCAACCTGATAGCATCACTACATAGCCAGTTTGTGTCTATTAGTTATTAGAACTCTGATATGTAAATCTAGACCTAATCAAAATAAGTTACTAAAGTTGTCTAGAGGTAATATTTTGCATAAGTACTAATTTTTAACACATGGATACTTTCAGGAACTGCTGCTTTATATGTGACAGTGATCATTGGAAATACTTGTTAATTTATTATAAATCTTTATGTATCTATTGATTGAGCTCCTCATCACCATTATATTATTCACCTTAGTGCATGATATTAGTAAGTATTCTTGTGTAATTCAACATAAAGAGTATTAATTATTATCAAATATACCATGGGGCTATATTAAACCAGTTATTTCAGAATTCTTGATGAGATGGTCTTTAACTGAGAGCCTGGACCTGGGCAAATCTCTGAGCCTCCCTTTCCTCCTTTGCAAATGAGATGATAGAAGTTGAGTGACAACTAAAAAGGAAAGGGGAAGAAGAGATTTTTGTTTCATCTCTAAACAGACATGATATAAGAAAATAGTATAAGAAATCACTACTCACTCACCTACACAAACATCTCAAGGAAAGGTAAACAACATCTAATGCTTATTTCATTCATTTTACTATGCAGCTTTTTCTAAAGTGGTAAGGCATTCTGGTACAGTAGGGCCCTCTGGCCCAATTTACTTAAAAGACAAATTGAGGATGCTGTGAAAAATATGCTACTCACAACAGTCCAGCTTTAATGTGAAAGTTTGGTGTTTAAGAAAAAAACGAGTTGAGACTTCTGGCCAAGAAGGAGGAATAGGTACATAGCCTTTGCTTCCCTGAATAATCAAAGGAAGAATGACCATCAACTTAGAAAAAAAAAAAAAGAAATAACCAAAACTGCCAGAAAATCAAACTGTATGGAAGTCCAACAATCAAGGAATTAAAAAAAAATAGAAAACAGTCATTCTGACTAGTAGGAGAGATGGAGATGGACAGCTGGAGTAGAGGGGACACTTGGCAAGGCATTGGACTGGGCAGGTGAGGCAAAGCAGTGATCCCATATTTGTATGCAGATAAACGGGGAGGAACAATTGGGGAATGAGACAGACCACACAACACAGGTTTCCAGTGCTGGAATCTAAAGCCTCAAAACCTCTGGCTATAAAATCCCTGGGGGTTGCAGAGGTGGGAGAATTCTCAGCCTCATAGAATAGTTTGTTAGAGAGATCCATGAGGTCCTAGAATGTACACAAGCCCACCCACCCAAAAATCCGTGCCAGAAAAGCAGAATTTACTTATGGGTCATGGGGGAAGTGACTGAAAGCCAGCTGAGAGCTGAGCAAGCGGCATTTTTCTCTCTTGGACCCCTCCGCATATGCAGCACCATAAATCAGAGAGGCAGTTTGCCACACCCTGGCAAATACCTAAGGCTCTGTCCCTTACAATGTAACAGGTGTGTCAAGACAAAGAAAAATGGCCCGAATGAAAGAACAGATCAAAACTCCAGAAAAAGAACTAGATAACAAGGAGATAACCAACCCATCAGATGCAGAGTTCAAAACACGGGTGATCAGGATGCTCACAGAAATTACTGAGTTACAGACACAAAATAGAGGAAGGAATGAAGGCTATGCAAATTGCAGTAAAGGAAAATATACAGGGAAACAGTACAGGGAAGGAAACCAGGATTCAAATCAACTATTTGGACCAGAAGGAAGAAAGAAACATTCAGCCAAAACAGAATGAAGAAACAAGACTTCCAGAAAATGAGGAGAGGCTTAGGAACCTCTATGACAACTTTAAATGCTCCAATGTCCAAATCATAGGGGTCCCAGAAGGAAAAGAGGAAGAGTAAGAAATTGAAAACTTATCCGAACAAATAATGAAGGAGAACTTTCCCAGTCTGGTGAAGGAAGCAGACTTCCAGGAAGTCCAGGAAGCTCAGAGAGTCCTAAAGAAGTTGGACCCAAGGAAGCACACACCAAAGCACATCATAATTAAGTTACCCAGGATTGAAGACAAGGAGAGAATCTTAAAAGCAGCAAGAGAAAAGGTGACAGTTACTATAAAGGAATGCCCATAAAACTGTCAGCTGATTTCTCAAAAGAAACCCTGCAGACAAGAAGGGGCTGGAAAGAGGTATTCAAAGTCATGAAAGGCGAGGACCTACATCCAAGGTTACTCTATCCAGGAAGACTATTATTTAGAATGGATGGACAGATAAAGTGCTCCCCAGAAAGGTACAGTTAAAGGAGTTCATCATCACCCAGCCCTTATTATGTGAAATATTAAAGGGACTTATCTAAGAGAAAGAAGAAGATCAAAAGCATGACCAGTAAAATGACAACAAACACAGCTATCAACAACCAAACCTTAAAAAAAAAAAAAAAACCTAGGTAAACAACTAGGAACAGAATCACAGAAATGGAGATGGAGGGTTATCATTGTGGAGGGAGTGGGAAGAAAAAGGGGGAAAAGTTACAGGAAATAAGAAGCATAAATGGTAGGTAGACAGGGAAGTTTAAGAATAGCATAGGAAATAGAGAATTCAAAGAACTTATATGTACAACCCGTGGACACAAGCTAAGGGTGGTGGGGGTGCATGCTGGTGCGAGAGGAGTACAGGGAGGAGGATAAAGGGGAGAAAAAATGGGACAACTGTAGCAGCATAATCAGTAAAATGTACAATATTTTTAAAAAGAAACAAACAAGTTTGTTGCTTTTTATAGATTCATAATCATCTCAATGATCCCTGAGTAAAGTTCTCATTGATCATTCACTTTACAAAAGTTGAAGCACTAAATGTGAAAACTATGCAATAATGATGTGGTAGGGTCTAAAATGAAAAAGATGTGTTTCTCCTTTCAGTAGGAAGTCCATTTTTTTCCTCTGTGAGAATGGTATACAGCAGCATTGCAAACTGATGAATTTGAAGTAAACAAAGAGGTCTGTAGCAGGCATGCATACACAAGATAAGGAATTAATGATTCTAGAAAAAACGCCACTGCTCCCATTAAAATTTGGAGACATGTTCATTGCTCTGCATGCTACAGACGTCTAATGCCTGCTTTCTCTGTGAAGGGGAAATTAAATTACATTTATTAATGAAGTGGCTAGTTGCAAATGAGAGCTTTCCAAAACACAATGCAAAAATTGTTTATAGGTAAATAATTTGAAATTCAAAATTAATCTCACGGCTAGGCATTTGGTTTATTACATGTAAGAACTTTTATAAACATGCCATTTTCCTGTTTTGTTTGTCATTTACAGATTTAATTTATCTTCTGCACCTTTAGAAACATCCTCCTCTTTCCCTCTCACCCAGGTTCCATTAGATAATTCTTGGGATATCTTTTCAATATTAAAAATAAGATGAGGGACAGGTTTTGGGACCCCAGTTAGGCCGCTGACCCCTTGACGGACCTGCACTGTGTACAGGGTGGCTTCCTGTACACACTGACATGCCGGAGCATGCAGCAGTGCACTTGCACTCAGCAGCAATGAGCACTGCACCAAAGTGCACCACACCACCCTCTACCTGCAGCAGATGCCCTGCGCTACATGGATGACGAGTTCCTGTGCACACAGAGCCTATTGCTATCACTCTTCTGATGCTGGCCTGGATCTACTCAGTGTCACTGACAGTGAAGGAGGTGGGGCTGCCATGCACGACACGACGCGTGCTATGGGGCTCAATGAGGCTGTGCTGTGGCTGAGCTGTCCCCTCAGCTGCCTCTGGCTGTTCCTTCTCAGCACAACAGCGCTTGTGATGGTGCTCAAGAGCAGGGACGTCCTCACCTAGGGCCCTGCAGTTTTGTTCTTCCTGTTCTTGGCTGCCTTTTCTGTGGCCACGGTGGTTCAGAGCTTCTTGCTGAGCGCCTTCTTCTCTCATGCCAACCTGGTGGCCACCTGGGGGGCCTTGAATACTTCATGCTCTATCTGTGCCATGTGGGGAAAAAAGAATAATTTATTCTGCTAAAGGGCTTTGTCAAACTTTTGTTTGATGTTTAACTCAAAACTGGAATATCACAAAAATAATAAAATCCAATATATGATCATCTTAGAATTTAAATGTGACCACCTACCAGATTTTCTGGAGAACATTCAACAAGATTATTTGTTTATTTGTAATTACAATGATTTAATCACTCTATACCTCCATAGTAGGTGAAAGCATATAATAATAATTATGGTTCATTATATCAATTTCTGATCAACTGATATATCCATTTTTACCAAAAAATATTTTTATTTCTTAGAAATGAATGCACTCTTAATTGCACATACAACATATACACCCAAGACCTTGAATGCTCCTATCCAAGAATTAAAAACTCTTTGTCTTTTCATTCCATTCCTATCCTACCTTGGGTACAAAATGTTAGCTTACTTTTATAGAGCACCAACCATGAGTCCAGAATGATGCCAGTGCATTATTCTTCCTCAGAAATCTAGCAAGATAGGAAGTTCATACATGAGGAAACGGTCATGAAGCGAGTAAGTTACTGAACCTATGTTCACACTGATAACTGATATCTGCCTGGCTTACAGTGCTGCCTCTTAGATTAATTTGTCTTTCTACAAAGAGAAAGCATAATATACAAACTGACAGTAACCAGAGGGGAGGTTGGAGAGGATAATGCGGGAAAGGGAGGAAGGGTTTTCAGGAACTACTATAAAGGACACATAAATAAAACCAAGGGGGGTGAAAACAGGGGAGGGAAGTTGAGATGGCTGGGGTGGGGGGGACAGGCAGGCAACTGTACTTAAACAACAATTTAAAAAAGCATAATATAGATCTCTAAAAGAGATTTGGTCCTGGTCTGGTGGGCCACCACCCTCCTCATGCATTCTGAAAACATTTATTCCTGCTTTTACTCCTCCACATCCTGTTCTGTGCTCCTAACTTGTGTCCAACTCCCCCAATTATGTGTTTCTCTTTCTCTGCTGTCTCCCTGAAACATCTCACAGGCGCTCAAATACTTGCTAGCCAGTTTGCTGAGGAAAAGTTTCCAAACCATACAGATTAATTATATCAACTCTTTTCCTCCTTATCTTGCTACTTACAATTGAGGACTTGGTTGGAAGAAGCCACGGGCAAATAGATATTAAAGAATCCAAAAGTTTTATTGTGTTGCTAAGGATAGATATGATTCTTTTGGGGTTAAACCAAAGTAAACCTCAACATGTCTTCCATCATTTATAAGAAATCATATCACGCAGAAACAGAGAGTTATAATGCCTCATATGTATATAAATGTACAGTTTTCCAAACTTCTTCTGATAATCATTTCATCTGATCATAGCAGTAACTATAGGTAGACAGAAATGGGACCAACAGACAAAACAGGGGTAAGAGATTCTCTCAAGGTCACATAGCAAATAAATACCAGAAAATTAACTAGAATTAAGATCATTTTATCCCAATCCTAGTTGATTTAATTTCCTATTGCAACTATTCAGAGGGTAATAAAATGAGTAAAATATTTAAATACCTATTAAGCACCTATTCTGTTCAATTCCAGGCCTTTTAAAGGATAGAAAGTCATAAACATGAACTTTGCCATCTAAAACATGGATTTTTAAACCCTGGGGGGTTACTGATAAACATTAGCATGCCATGAAGTTCAGGAAGTTATATAAAAAATGTAAATTTTACATTTTCCTGAGGAATAGTTTGACAGTTTTATCAAAGTGTCTATGACCATAAAAAAACTTTAAAAACCACAGAGTTAGAGCTAACAATCTAGTTAAAATATAAAATATTAAACTTCTATCTGCTTCTAATGTGAGTTGATGGTCATATTAAACCAATTCTTGGTTTAAGTTGAGTTGCACAATATAATGGCAAAATCAACTGTTTTTTCCATAAAGATTTTATATAGTTTCAAAATCACATAATCTAAAAGTGGCATCTCAAACATTTTTCTTGAATAAATAAGTGCTCCTCCTACTGTTTCAAGCCTTTGTTAATTTTCATAGTTGACTTTGACAACTGAAAAATATTTTTCATTAAAATTTTTTTGGTAACATGGGTTAAGAACATCATATAAATTTCAGGTGTACAACTTTATAATACATTTGTATACTCCAATGTATGTTTAACTTCAACAATTTTTCTCAGTGTGCTCATTGCTTTTATGAAGGTGAAGATATTTTAGAGGTCCTTACTCCACCATTTCAAAAGTGCTCTACCAGTGGAATGATCTGATTCGGAGCTCTGCGTAACAGTCCTGTGCCTAGGTTCTCTGTGCAAGATAACATCAATCCCAATCCCACTGGCAAACAATCAAAGAAGGACAACATAACCCCTGCTTATGACTTTAATCCTGGTTGGGGCAAGTAACAAATTGCCCCAAAATTAACAGGGATATATATCTAGGGAATGAGATCGCCATAATGGACTTTGATAAATTGCCTGACAGTCCAGGGAAAAGGGCTAAGGAATTTGCAGGGAAGTTCATGAGATACTGGAAAAGACCTAAATTAAATCTTTATCTCTAGGTGACTGTGAGGTTCTGCATAAGCAGGAAATGAAAGCTAGGGAAGAATTGTAAGCTGCTGAAACTTTGAATACATGTCCCAACCCAAACATAGATTCCCTCAGCAACAGTTGAAAGTCCATTAGCTCAAAATGTCTAAGCACAGCCTCTTACCAATCACTGGCTGACCTTTAAGCTATGCTATACCACAAAGAAGCAAGAGCTAAGAAGACAGGCCACTAGAAGAAGGAGCAGAAATGCCAGTGGCCACACACTCCATCTGAGACCTCCTGTACAGAATTTATCCAGGTCACTAGAACGTCAGCAGCCACACAACAGCAACAACTCCTATCTCTGGGTGAATGATCAGAATCTACAGTTGCTACAACAAATCATCATAATATTCACTTTTCAAACAAAAATTACAACACACTTTAACATAAAAGGGTTATTAACACATAACAAATAAAGCAGTTTATAAAAACTGACTCATTGCAAAGAAATGAAGCTCCTACAGAAGCATTACTGTGAATTATCCAGGATCAAACACGCTACAGTACAGTCTTAATTGTTCCTGTAATAAAGAAAATTTCAGAGTTGCAGAGAGTAACTCTAGTGCTCTTTACCCTAAAGTGTTAATCCTATTTGAGCACCAGTCTGTAGTACTTTACCAGAAAGACCCATTCTTCCTGTGTTTAACCCACTAGCTATTATTCCAATCACAGCAGCTGTCTGCACCACTTGCAACTTCTGCTGTGATCATCTCCACAGAAGATGGGCATAAAAATTGAGTAGGGAGGGATGCCAC
Organism: Artibeus jamaicensis; assembly: GCF_021234435.1. NCBI lineage: Eukaryota > Metazoa > Chordata > Mammalia > Chiroptera > Phyllostomidae > Artibeus > Artibeus jamaicensis. The sequence continues at coordinate 62,462,459 of NW_026522030.1, forward strand.
TGAAAACTGGCAGTGCAGTTTTACCCTAAAAAGGGAACTGCCTTGTTATGCCAAGCAGTCCACATTGCTGTAGGTCTAGCAGATTTCTGCTGGTGCTAGTACCTGAATTGCCTTTCCCTCTAGAGTTGGTAATTTAAAAAATGCCCTTTTAAAAGTAAATTATTTTTTTAGGTTCAGTTATTGATAGTTGTGGGTTTGTTGTCATTTTACTATTCATAGTTTTGATCTTCTTCTATTTCTTAGATAAGTTCCTTTAACATTTCATGTAATAAGGGCTTGGTGATGATGAATTCCATTAACTTGACCTTATCTGGGAAGCACTTTCTCTGCTCTTCCATTCTAATAATGGCTTTGCTGGATAGAGTAATCTAGGTTGTAGGTCCTTGCTTTTCATGACTTCAAATACTTCTTTCCAGCCCCTTGTTGCCTGTAAGGTTTCTTTTGAGAAATCAGCTGATAATCTTATGGGAACTACTTTGTAGATAACTGTCTCCTCTTGCTGCTTTTAAGATTCTCTCTTTATCTTTAATCTTGGGTAACTTAATTATGATGTACCTTGGTGTGTTCCTCCTTGGATCCAATTTCTTTGGGTTATCACTGGGGAGAGGATAAGGGAGAACTGGGGGGAAAGGTACAGTTAAAAAGAATCATAATTTACAGGCATAAAAAAGATGGGGGAGATGTAAAGAATAGTTTAGGAAATGGAGAAGCCAAAGAACTTGTATGCACAACCCGTGGACATGACCAAGGAGGGCTGGGAATGTTGAGGGGTGGAAGGGTGCAGGGCAGAGGGAACTAAAGAGGAGAAGAAAATTGGGACAACTGTAATAGCATAATTAATAAAATATACTTTTAAAAGGTAATGAATTAAATAAGCAAGAAAACAACAACATGTAAGGGAGACAAAACTTGAGTGATTTTAGTATGTTCTAAGTATTCCTGCTATAAATATTATCACTGAGACTGTGGTTTTTAAAGTTACCCTATTAAGCACTTAATTTTTTCACTTTTCCACACATAGAAAGTCAAGTTGAGCCTCTTGACATTTGGGTTCTATATGGTTGTGATTGTTTTAAGCAACTTTATTATGAAGGCAAAACAGAACAGCGGTGTATATCCTCCCACACAGATGCAGAAGGTGAGTACATCTCCCCCAGGGTTTTGTGGGATGTGCTAGCATATTCCTAACACAACAGCATGTTGGACTGTTAAGGCCCACAGGAGGACTGCCCTCTGGAGGTACAAGAACTGGAGAAGATGGCTGCATAGCAGTAGGGCCAGAGAAGAAAAGAGAAGGGAATTTAAATGTCTTGGGAGGAACCCTGTTGTGAGAAGGGAAAAGAAACTTCAATAAGGAGCATTTTTGAAAAAATGTACACTAAATCTGATCCTATAGGAAATCAGTTTTGGGCAAGCTTCTCACACTATTGTTTAGGAGGTAGAACTGCTCCTGACTGTCAGTGTTATACAACCTTACAAACACAGACTTCTGCTCAGTATTATAAAGAACCCAGAAGCAAATGCAATCCTCCAGGTTAGACCAAATCCAGCTTAGTCTGAAGCCTACCTATTCCCTAGGTAGGTGTTTGACTTAGACTTGGAAGTATAATCTTTCATTCATAGTTCTCTAATCATGGAGAGCATCTGTACATTGTTTGTTTGTTCTTAAAAGAACATTTCCAAAGGATTTAGTGGATTTAGTCCTTAATTTTGAATTTTAAAATATTAGAAGTTGCAAATCAAATAAGAAATGAGGAAGGAAAATATTAATAAGCTCTTTTATATTTTCTATTAACAGTAAAATCTAAATAACCAAAACAACACACTGCAGCCTGGAATTTTTTCCCCTTTACCTCTTCATATGATTAACTCCTTAACATCCTTAAAACCAGCATTTTGAAGCACCTGTTTTGGGCTATACTCTCTAAAACCTCTTCCTTTTCTTTACATATATGATCATTTATCAGTTGTCTATCTGCCTCATTTTAAGAAAAACTCAATGGGAACAGGACTATTTTTGTCACAGACACTAGCACACAGACAATGTGTCATAAATAACTTCTGAATAAACTCTTTCAGATAAGAAAATCTATTAATGTGGCCTTTCTGCATGGGTATATTTCTGGTGGTAGTAACTCTGGGCTCCAACAATGAGATAAAATTTGCATGTTTTTTTCTCTTTTAACATGCAAAACACATTAATTGCTTCTTTCATAAATTGAACTGATTTTTTTAAAGTACTTATCATTTAGCAAATGTTGTTTAAGATTTTCAAGCGAGAAAAATGGAAATGTCACAGACCCTGCCTAGAAGAACCCACAGTAATGAACACTGGGGTTATAATACACTCTCATGTAAGGCTCCTGGCCCTTTCACTAATCTGTGCAATTGTGTATGCTGATCCCATTTCCCATATGCTGTAGTAGTTTTATGAGCTTGAAATCCCTTTCCCAGTCTCCCAAATCTACTGAATGTTGATGATATATGCTACATTTCAAATACATACACAGGAGAAATAGCATAGGCTCTTTCATCTGTCATCTAGAACCATGGTTTCTTATGATAAAAGAAAAATAGGTTGAAAATATTGATAGTACAACTATTCTGACATAGTATGTCTTTGAATTTTTGGTACAAACACAAACACAAGAAGCCTTGAAGATATTAGGCAAACTAAAGTTTAGATTACTAGGTATTAGAAGAGAGTTGGGGTGTAGACGGCTAAAAATAGTTAGAAATATCACTTACCCTGTGGGCCTGAAAGCAATTTATCATTTCAGAAGTATAGACTGTGATACAAAAGTTTCTGTCTTGAAAAGTACATAAGGGTTCAGATCCTAGATGCTTTCTATTTTCTTAGTGAGAACAATGCTGAGGATAATGCTATCTTATAGGCTTTAACTTCTAAAATGGGATTGTGTGTGAGCTGTCTCCATAGGGCATAATTCAGTCATGCCTTTTATTAAAAAAAGTGACAAAATAAAAATAACAGAACTGATTTTAACTGTAGAATAAAGCAAAGATTACTGACAAATGCAACTATTTATAAATTTCAGTTTAGTTGAAAACAGCAGAGGCAGAAGTATAATTAAATTTATCAAACACTCAAAATCTTTGTGGATTGCCAAAATGGCAAAGAACAGTGAAAATCATAAATGTAATTTGCCATATTTAAGGAAACCATGTGACATATTGTCCACAATGTATAATAACTTTGTAACCAACTGTAACATATTTTGGAAGTCTATTCTTTTGTCAACCACTAATTCATTGGAAGAAAAATTTTCTGGAACTTGTTCTCAGCTCTAAAATGGGGATGACAGCGTACCTTCCTCATGGGCTATTTTGAGGATTACCATTACTGCTGGGAGCTTTGAAAGGATTACACATGTCTATGCCACCTAAATACGTAAAAATTATGACTATTTCTAATAATAATTCATCCATGTTTTTCTCTAAAAAGTACATATTACATTGCTGAATATATTTTCATAAGTAAACTTTAATAAATTTTTTAAGATTGAGACAACATATGGCATTCACACATGAACAACAGGTTACCAATAGTTAAAGTGAATTGATTGATTATGGTGAACTTCCCCCATAGACCCGCACTACAGGTAAGACCATTTCTATTCATCCCTACGGCCCAAAGCACTTTCTAAAATGGCAGTGCCTGATCCTGTTGCTCAGGTACTGACTAATCAGGGTCAGACCACAATCTCCATGTCAAGGGCCCTTATCAGGAGGTTCTTTGTGAATCCTGACCCCTTTCTCATTTCTTATAGCTCTTGGGATGTTCAACGTCAAGACTCTCTAAGGATCTATGCTCCACTCAGTGGGCAGTACTGTATCACTACTCTTTCTCCTACAAACTCTTTCTTTCATAATTTAAGAAATAGCAAATCCATTCCTTTGGTTGCCCATCTGAGAGGCAATTTTTTTCAACTTCAGATTTCTCTACCTGTAATAGAATGACTTGTTCTAAAGATATTCGTTTCCTGCTATCCTGTAAATTCCTTGAGGGCAACTGCATCTTGTTTATTTTTTCATGTTTTTATAATGTCTTACCCAACATCATCACTATAACAATGGTACATAAAATATTGTAACACACAAAAAATCTGAGTTTATCTCTCTTCTACAGAGCTCTCCCTGACTACTGAGAAAGGAAATAGTGAAGCCTATGTCTATCCTGTTTAGACAGATTTTTTTATTGCTCCCTGACTTAATGTCTCTAATAATTGCTTCTACTTTGCACCACCTCTAAACTCCATTCTCCATATAACAGCCAGATTGATCTCTTTAGAGCATAAATTAGAACATGGCTTTTCCCAAATTCAATTACTCCAATGGTTTTGCACAAGCACTTAGAATTAAATTCAAACTCCCTATCCTGGCCTTGGTGACAATAATTCTATTAAGAAGAATGTTCTTTCACATGTTTCCAACCTCACCAACTCCCTCTTTTCTTTCTGATCAGTATACCTCAGCTGCAATTGTCCTGGAACATGCAGCCAATCTTTAAATCAGAACATATAATTGACCATCCTCTCAGACAGAAATTTTGTTGACTAGCTCAACAAATTACTTGACTAACTCAGGTCCACGGACACTTACTCTCAAAGCCATGTGTTACCATGAGATCCAGAGAAGCTGACCAAGACCCTCTCTATCACATTACCCTTTTTTTGTTTGTGTGTTTTTAAAAGCTTCTAAAGTTATCTATCATGATTTATGTGTTTATTTTCTGTTTCCCTACACTATGTAAATCCCGTGAGATTGGGGACCTTATCTGTCTTATTTCCCACACTATCCCAAGTTTCTAAAAAGTGCCCTGTAAACAGTAGGCATTCAATATATGATTATGGAATAAGTAAATGAATTGTTATCAGTGAAAGTATGGTTCTTGTGCTGTCTAAAGGAAAAGAATTTCCTGAGGCCCTCATGGGAGGATGTGGTTTTGTGGTAAGGTTTACTGATGACAGACAATCAAGGGGATTCCCCTCCTGAATTCTCAGTGTCCCATCTCCATCTGTCTAACCATGGAAAAACTCCAGTCACATCCTAAGTAGGGCCTAGATGAAGGCCACAGCCCAGAGTTTATGCTCCATAGTAAAGTACAGTCCAAGACTAGCAGCCAGCTAATTTAGAATGTGTTTCCAGCTGTAGGCCATTTCAGGCTGTATTAAGGCTCCTTCCTGGAGGCCATGGGCCATGTATCTGCTAAGGTTACATGACCATGGAAAAAACAGGTGTGCGCACCATGTGAATGCAGGTCACCAACAAGACAGAGAGTTTCTTTGTTCTCCCAGAGTTGTAACCAGGAGCTTGGGTTTGCGAGGGACCAGGTGCTTTTTCAAAATGACCAATCGACTTCCCAAACTTTCCTGGGCTTTGATAGGTCCACCCCCTAGTTAGACAGGCCTCTATGGTCTACCACCTCCTCCTACACCCTGCAACAGTCTGGTACAGGAGGTAGGTGGGGAGGAGTGTTAATCCCCTTGGCAGAGCAATGCTATGATCCCCTGGGGTGTGAAAAGCTGCAGCTTCCTGGTAAAGCAAACAGGTTTATGCTCCCCCTCAAAGTCTCCTTCCCTTTGCTCCTCTTTTTATAGCTAAATACCAACAGTAACAGAATGAGGCTGGATTTTGCCTCTACATTCCAGCCAATTGCTTTTTAAAAATATTTTAGTTTTATTCTGAAATATCTCTATTTTTATATTCTAAGTGCAAACCCAAAGAAACAGAAATCATGATTTAATCATCTTTAAATCTTTTCAGTTTGGAATGTGTCAGACACACAGGAAGTGCTCAGTGTTTATGGAATTCCATATATACAAAATACATGTAATCATTTATCCTCTTTCATGTTCAGAAGATGTATGTTTATACTTGCTGAATGTAAACTCCTTTAAAAACATATTTTACTACTGAAGTTTCTTTTTTCAATTTGTTTTTGGTTAAGAGAGGCATCCTGAGTTTAATTTTATTAAAAAAAATGTTTGATTCCCAGGTTAAGTGATAAGAATCCAGTTATCAAATCAAATTCTGAACTATAAAAGACTCTTCTAACATCCTTATCAACTCTGACCACTGCACTGTCTTAAAAAGAAAACATATGATGTTGATTGATGTAGGTAATCTACTTTCTTTCTTCTTTTGGTTTATTTGTGATCAAAATTATTAATTTTTATTTAGTTATTTTTCAAGTACAGTTTTTTTGTCTAATTCTCCCATCCCAGCCCCCCCAACCCAGAGATTTCCCCACCTCCCTCCCATTTCCTCCCCCCCTAGTCCTCATCCCTGTGTCTTTCATAATTGTTTCTCCAAATCCCTCCCCTTTTCCCCCCTTAAATTCCCTTCCCTCTCCCCTCTGGTCACTGCCCCCTTGTTCTCTATTTCAGTGTCTTTGTTTTTATTCTGCTTGCTTGTTTGTTTTGTTGTTTAGCTTCCTGTTAAAGGTGAGATCATATGGTATTTGTCTTTCAATGCCTGGTCTATTTCACTCAGCATACTGCTTTCCAGTTCCATCCATGTTGTTGCAAAGGGTAGTAGCTCCTTCTTTCTCTCTGCTGCATAGAATTCCATTGTGTATAGGCACCACAATTTTTTGATCCATTCATTTACTGATGGGCACCTAGGTTGCTTCCAGCTCTTGGCTATTGTAAATTGTGCTGCTATGAACATTGTGGTGCATAGGTTCTTTGATATTAATTTTTTAGGATTCTTAGGATATAATCCTAGCAGTGGAATTGCTGGGTCAAAAGGCAGGTCGATTTTTATTTTTCTGAGAAAATTCCATACTGTTTTCCATAATGGTTGTACCAGTCTGCAATCCCACCAACAGTGAACCAAGGACCCCTTTTCCCCACAACCTCTCCAACCTTTGTTGTTTGTTGCTTTGTTTATGATAGCCATCCAGACCAGTGTAAAGTGGTATCTCATTGTGGTTTTAATTTGCATCTCTCTGATAGCTAACGATATTGAGCATCTCTTCATGTATCTCTGGATATTCTGTATGTCCTTGGAGAAGTGTCTGTTCAATTCCTTTTCCCATTTTTTTAATTGGGTTAGATGTCTTCTCAGAGTGGAGTCGTGTAAGTTCTTTGTATATTTTGGAGATTAAACCTTTGTCTGAAGTATCATTGGCAAATATGTTTTCCCATACAGTTAGTTGTCTTTTTAATTCAATACTGTTTCCTTTAGCCACACAGAAACTTTTTATTTTGATGAGATCCCATTTGTTTATTCTTTCCTTTATATGCCTTGCTCTAGGGGACATATTGGTAAAAAACGTTGCTGCGTGGAATATCTGAGATTTTCTTGCCAATGTTCTCCTCTAGGACTTTAATGGTGTCACGGCTTATATTTAAGTCTTTTATCCACCTTGACTTTATTTTGGTGTATGGTGTACATTGGTGCTGGAGTTTCATTTTTTTGCATGTAGCTGTCCGGTTCTCCCAACACCATTTGTTGAAGAGGCTATCTTTACTCCACTTTATGTTACTGCCCCCTTTGTCGAATATTAATTAACTGTAGAGAGTTGGGTTGATTTCTGGGCTCTCTGTTCTGTTCCATTGGTCTATGTGTCTGTTTTTATGCCAGTACCAGGCTGTTTTGATTACAGTGGCCTTGTAACATAGCTTGATATCAGGTATTGTGAACCCTCCTACTTTGTTCTTCTTTCTCAAAAGTGCAGCTGCTATTTGGGGTCATTTATGGTTCCATATAAATTTTTGAAGTGTTTGTTCTATGTCTGTGAAATATGCCATTGGTACTTTAATAGGTGTTGCATTGAATCTGTATATTGCTTTGGGTAGTATGGACATTTTGATGATGTTAATTCTTCCAATCCATGAACACAGTATATGTTTCCATTTGTTTACGTCTTCCCTGACTTCTTTCTTCAGTGCTGTGTAGTTTTCTGCATACAGGTCTTTTACCTCCTTGGTTAGGTTTATTCTCAGATATTTTATTTTTCTTTTTGCTATATCGAATGGGATTTTTTTCTTGATTTAAGTTTCTGCTGATTCGTTGTTAGTATACAAAAATGCCTTTGATTTTTGGACATTAACTTTGTATCCTGCTGTTTTGCCAAATTCATTACTTAGTTCGAGCAGTTTTTGGGTAGAGTCTATAGGATTTTCCATGTACACTATCATGTCATCTGCAAACAGTGACAGTTTTGTTTCCTCCTTTCCTATTTGGATGCCTTTTATTTCCTTTTCCTGCCTGATCGTTGTGGCTAAAACTTCCAAACTATATTGAAAAGAAGTGGTGAAAGTGGACATCTTTGTCTTGTTCCTGATCTTAGTGGAAAAGCTTTTAGTTTTTGCCCATTGAGTATGATATTGGCTGTAGGTCTCTCATATATGGCCTTTATTATATTGAGGAATGCTCCTTCTATTCCCACTTTGCTGAGTGTTTTTATCATAAATGGGTGTTGTACCTTACCAAAAGCTTTTCCTGTGTCTGTTGATATGATCATATGGTTTTTGTCTTTTCTTTTGTTGATGTGATGTATTACATTTACTGATTTGCAAATATTGAACCATCCTTGCATCCCTGGGATGAATCCCACTTGGTCACGGTGTATAATCTTTTGGATATATTGTTGGATGCGATTTGCCAATATTTTGTTGAGGATTTTAGCATCTATGTTCATCAGTGATATTGGCCTGAAGTTTTCCTTCTTTGTTGTATCTCTATCTGGTTTTGGAATTAGGATGATGCTTGTTTCATAAAAGGAGTTTGGGAGTTTTCCATCCTTTTGGATTTTTTGGAATAGTCTGTGAAGAATAGGGGTTAGCTCTTCCTTAAATGCTTTGGAGAATTCTCCTGTGAAACCATCTGGTCCAGGGCTTTTGTGTGATTGGAGTTTTTTTATTACTGCTTCAATTTCTTTTGCTGTTATCGGTTTATTCAGGTTTTCTACTTCTTTTTCATTGAGTTTTGGGAGATTATATTTTTCTTTTTTTTAAATATTTTTTATTTATTTATTTTTCGAGAGGGGAAGGGAAGGAGAAAGAGTAGGAGAGAAACATCAATATATGGTTGCCTCTCATGCATCCCCTGCTGGGAACTGGCCTGCAACCCAGGCATGTGCCCTGACTAGGAATCGAACCTCGATACTCTGGTTCGTAGGCCCGCGCTCAATCCACTGAGCTATGCTAGCCAGGGCTTTATATTTTTCTATAAATGTGTCCATTTCCCCAAGGTTCTCAAATTTCTTGGCATACAGTTCTTCATAGTAATTTCTTACAACCCTTTCTATTTCTGTGGTATCAGTTGTAATCTCTCCTCTTTCATTTCTGATTGTGTTCACTTGTGTCCCTTCCCTTCTTTTTTTTGATGAGCCTACTTAAAGGCTTGTCTATTTTGTTTATCTTTTCAAAGAACCAACGCCTGGATTCATTGATCCTTAGAATTGTGCTTTTAGTCTCTATGTCATTTAGTTCTGCTCTGATCATGGTTATTTCCTTCCTTATACTTGCTTTGGGCTGTTTTTGTTGTTGTTCTTCAAGTTCTTGCAGGTGTAGATTAAGGTTGTCTGTTTGAAATGTTTCTATCTTCTTTAGGTAGGCCTGTATTGCTATAAACTTCCCTCTCAGGACTGCCTTTGCTGTGTCCTATAAGTTTTGGGTTGTTGTGAGATCATTTTCATTTGTTTCCAAAAACTTTTTGATTTCTTCCCTAATGTCATTCTTGACCCATTCTTTGTTTAATAGCATACCATTCAGTCTCCATGATTTTGGGTGTTTTGGATTTTTTCCTTTGGGGTTGGTTTCCAGTTTCAGTTCCTTGTGGTCAGAGAAAATGCTTGGTATGGTTTCAACGTTCTTGAATTTGTTGAGGCTTGTTTTGTGCCCTATCATGTGGTCTATCTTTGAGAATGTTCCATGTGCATTTGAAAGAAATGTGTATTTAGCTTCTTTGGGGTGCAGGGCTCTGTATATATCAGTTAGGTCCATTTCATCAAGGGTGTATTTAATGCCGCAATGTCTTTGTTGATATTTTGTTTGGAAGATCTGCCCAATTTTGATAGTAGGGTGTTAAAATCCCCTACTATAATTGTGTTGCTGTCTATGTCTTTCTTGAATTCCTCTAAGAGTTTCTTTATATATTTGGGTGCTCTTATGTTGGGTGCATATGTAGTTACGATGTTAATGTCTTCTTGGAGTATTATGAAGTGACCTTCTGGGTCTCTCTTTATGGCTCTTTTTTTGAAGTCTATTTTGTCTAATATGAGAATTGCTACCCCAGCTTTTTTTTCTTGTCCCTTTGCTTGGAAAACTTGTTTCCAGCCTTTCACTTTTAGTCTGTGATGGTCTTCTATCCTGAGTTGGGTCTTTTGTAGGCAGCATATGTGTGGGTCATGCTTTCTTATCCATGCAGCTATTCTGTGTCTTTTGATTGGAGCATTTAAGCCATTTACATTTAAGGTTATTATTGATAGGTACTTATTCATTGCCATTTTTGTACCTGTGTTCCTCTCTGTCTGTCTCTTTTCCTTCCTTTCCTTAAAGCAGTCTTTTCAGTATTTCTTGTAGAGCTGGCTTGGTGGCAGCATATTTTTTTAGACTTCTTTTGTCTTGGAAGCTCTTTATTTGGCCTTCTATCTTGATTGAGAGCCTTGCTGGGTAAAGCAGCCTTGGTTGTAGGCCTCTGTTTCTCATTACTTGGAATATTTCTTGCCATTCTCTTCTTGCTTGAAGTGTTTCCATTGAGAAGTCAGTAGCTAACCTTATTGGGGCTCCCTTGTATGTTACTTCTTTTTTCTCCCTTGCTGCCTTTAAGAGATTCCTCTTTGTCTTGGAATTTTGCCATTTTAATGATGATCTGTCTTGAAGTGGGCCTCCTTGGGTTCCTCTTGATTGGGACTCTCTGTAATTCCTGGATTTGTGTGACTTTTTCTCTCATCAAATTAGGGAAATTTTCTCTCATTACTCTTTTGAATATGTTTTCTATCCCTTGTTCTTCTTCTTCTCCTTCTGGTATTCCTATTATTCGGATATTATTACGTTTCATATTGTCTTGCATTTCTCTTAATCCCTCTTCATTCTTTCTGAGCCTCTTTTCCCTTTCCTGTTCTTTCTGTGAGATACTTTCTACTTTGTCCTCCAACTCACTAATCCAATCATCTGTCTCATCTATCCTATTTTTAATGCTTTCTACTGTGTTTTTCAATTCAGAAATTGTATTCTTCATTTCCTCTTGGCCCTTGCTAATAGTTTCCATTTCCTTTTTCATATTGATATAGTTCGTGGTGAGATCATTGCAGCTCCCCTGTAGTTTCTGGTAGCTCATTGTGAGCTCTTTGAACTTCCTGATAACCAGTGCTTTGAATTCAGTATCTGATAGTTGACTTGCTTCTATTTCATCTAACATTCTTTCTGAGGGTTCCTCCTTTTCTTTCATTTGGGGATTGTTTCTTTGTCTTCCCATTGTTTGTGAGACTCTTCTTGTTAGCCTCAGCTTCTTAGATTTATCTATTTTGACACCCTGGGTTTATGGTGTGAACTTCTGTGGTGGAATGCCTGTGAATTTCAGTGGTACATTCTCTTTCAGTTATCCTGTCATTCTCTGCTTCCACCTACTCAAATATGCAGCAACTTTTTACTTCTATCCTACAACAAAGTGCAATTTGTCTCTCTGACTCTACTATTGGGAGGCCTCTTCTATGGGTCCAGCTCTGGTCTTTTCATATTTTCAAGTTGATTGTGACTCTTGTGGGTAAAAGAAAGAAAAGACAAGGAAAGAAATAAAAGGAAGAAAAAAAAAGGTAGGGGAATGGAAGAAAGAGCAATAAGTTTAGACAGAAAAGAAGAAGGAATAAAACAGAAAATCTGAGAAAAGAGGACAAAAGTATGCGAAGATGAAACAGTAATAAAATTTAAAAGAAATAACAGATTACGTCTGGTTCCTCTGTGACCGTCAAGGTTTCTGGTCCCTTATTTTCATATATGCTTGGCAACTGCTGGCTTGCTGGCTTCTCCTCCTCCGATTGGACAGGTTTCTCTCCCTTTTGTACTAGGAACTGGCATCTGCTCCATCCTACTCCATCGCCATCTTGAAAGCACCCCCAAAATTATTTTTTAAGTAGCTACCCATCTCCTTTGATTAAAATCAATTTTTTGAATCCACACACTTTTTCTCCAATGTCCTTGTTTTGATTTGTTTTATGACTTTTAAATCTCATTTGCTAATCATATAAATAAATCTTATTAACTACACTCATATTTATTTTTCCCTCATGATCATGAAATTAATAAGGATGATGGTTATTTTTTCCTAAGACTCATCACTATCACTATCACATTACTAACTAGTTTCATCCTGAGGTCAGAAATAATCTCAGACTCTCCTCTTCTAAAATTGTTACCCTTATTTTTTGAATGATAAAACTATCAAGGAAGCAATGTTTTTTTTCAATTTGCTTTTAGAAATTTGACACTTTAGCAAGTGTTCAAATAAGCGGACTTACTCAAAAAACTTCCTTTGCCTCTCCTTCTTATGGAATCTGTTTTAGGAAAGCCTCAGTCATACTCTAGTCTGCCTAAGGCATATACGGGAGCAAATCATTTCCAGAGAAGAATCTCTCAGTTCTAGGGAACAAAGGCTTACCAAATGAGGTCCAGTGATAGAACACTGAAAGGATGCAGTGGACCATCAGAGAGTACTGAGGACACATAGCAAGATGGTTAATGGGGGAAGCTTAGAAGCCAAGAACCTTAGTTCAAATTCTGTCCCCACCACAGGTAAGATTATTCATCTGAGCAGCCACCCTTCTTAATAGAATCAAATCTCCAGCAACCTATAGAAACATACCTGTTTTATTTTGTGTATACTGAATTATAATAATTGCTGGTTTGGATCCTTAGTAACACATAAAAGTCATGCCCATAAAATACTACTCTTTGGAAGTTATAAAAAGTCAAAGAGGAGACTTGATTTTTAGAATCTAACTTCAGACTATTAGAGAATCTTGGCAGCAGCTCTCCACTCTACCTCCAGGGAACCATGGACCCTACTTTGAGAAACACTTTCATTTAAAGAACAATATAATAGGAGCTCCACCCAAGATGGAGGCATAGATACAAATGCTTCCCTTCCTCACACAACCAAAAGAAGGAAAACAACCAATTTAAAAACAATAAATAATGAGAAGTGCCAGAAAATCAAAGTGACAACCAAACAGTTAAAGAAACATTCACCCAGACTAGTGGAGGGGCAGAGACGGGAGACAGAGAAAGGCAGCCGAGCAAAGAGAACACAAGGCTAAGAGCAGCAGACTACACAGGCAAACCAGGGCTGGCTGAATGGGAAACTAAAGACTCAGAGTTAGCTGTAAAATACCACAGGGGTTGCCACAGTGAGAGAAACTCCAAATATCACAGGAGAGTTTCCTTGGAAAATGGGCCTAGAGTGAGCAAGCCAGTGGCACCATTCCCTCTGTGACCACTTCCCCACAGACAGCACCACTATGCTGCAGAGGGTGTGGCCCTGCCCTTGTGAATGCCTATGGCTCCGCCCCTTACAACATAACAGGTGTGCTGAGACAAAGAAATATGGCCCAAATGAAGGAAATATGGCCCAATTTTTTGGAATATTTGAATATATCAATATTCCAAAAAAAACAGCTAAGCAACAAGGAGATAACCTATCTGATTCAGAGTTCATAACATTGGTAATTAGGATGTTCACAGAGTTGATTGAGCTTGCTCACAAAATGAAGGAATAAATGAAGGTTACCCAAAGTGAAATAGAGCAAAATATACAGGGAACTAACAGTGCAGGGAGGGAAACTGGGACTCAAATCAATAACTTGGAAGAAAAAGAAGAAATAAACTTCTAACCAGACCAGAATGAAGAAACAAGAATTGAAAACAACTAGGAGAGTCTTAGGAACCTCTAGGACAACTTTAAAAGTTCTAATACCCAAATTAAAGGGGTGCCATAAGGAAAATTGGAACACCAAGAAACTGAAAACTTATTTGGCAAAGAATGAAGGAAAACACACCCAATCTGGCAAAGGAAATAGACTTTCAAAAAGTCCAGGAAGCCCAGAGAGTCCCAAAGAAGTTTGACTCAAAGGAGGGACATACCAACGCACATCATCATTAAGTTACCCAAAATTAAAAATAAGGAGAGAATCTTAAAAGCAGCAAGAGGAAAGGAGACAGTTGCCTACAAAGGAATGCCCATAAGACTATCAGCTGATTTCTCAAAAGAAGCTTACAGGCAAGAAGGGGCTAGAAAGAAGTATTTGAAGTCATAAAAGGCAAGGATCTACATCCATGAATACTCTATCCAGCAAAGCAATCATTTAGAATGGAAGGGGAAAATAAAGTTGAGGTCCCAGATAATAAGGTCAAGTTAAAGGAGTTTATATGAAATGAAATGTTAAAGGGACTTATCTAAGAAATAGAAGAAGATCAAAAACTATGAACAGTAAAATGACAAAAAAAAAAACAACATGACTATCAACAACTGAACCTAAAAAACAAAAACAAAAACAAAAACAAAAACTAAGCCGGGAACTAGAATGGGAACAGAACCAGAGAAATGGTAATTACATGGCGGGTTTTCAATGGGGAGAGGGAAGGGAGTAAGAAACATATTTGCTAGGCATAAAATAGACAAGGAGAGGTTAAAAAGGCTATAGGAAAAAAAGAAGCCAAAGAACTTATATGTACAACTCATGGACATGGACTAAGGTGGGGAGTGGGGAATGCTGGGGGGTAAGAGGGTGAAGGGCAGAGGGGAAATAAAGGGAAGGAAACAATTTGGAAAACTGTAATAGCATAATCAGTAAAACATACTTTAAAAAGAAAAATAAAGAGTAATAATAAACAGTGGCTTTGGAGTCAGATAAACTTTAATTGAAATCCATGCTCTGGCAAAAATGGTTTACATGCATTTTTCAAGGTATTTAACCTCACTAACATATTTTTTCACTAACAAAATGGGAATGATAAAATATTCATCCTAGATTATTAGAAATAAATAACATCTGAGTTTAACAGAATGATTGTCATAAAGTATAGCTGTTAATTCTGCCACACACAACACACACACATATTTGGACAGAATTTTTCACCTCGTGAAAGTCTATAATCTGCCTAATAACATTTCAGCCTCTTTGTCTATATGCCTTTTCTTTATTCTACATCAACATTGCCTCTCCTAGATTGTAAAGACCAGAGATTTCAGCTAAAAATTTGCCTTCTATAACTTCTAGAACAACTTGATATAAAATTTTGGATAATGTACTACAGTGGAAGATAACTATGAAAGTACCTACCATAAGAAAAATCATGTTTCTTCTGGATCCAACATCTTTTGTGGTCTACAAAACTCAACACAGTTCACTTCACAAAGTTATTAAGAATGACAATTTTCATAATCATTATTTCCTGGGATTCAAAGACACATGGAAAAGTGAAAACTTGTTAAATAATAAAACTATCTTCTCCTAAAGAAAATTCATCTTTCTCGTGTCTGCCTGATGCCCTCTCATCAAGCCTGCATTTGTCTCTGTTAAAAAAAGCTCTATGAATCTTCATTATTCAAATTGTTTTTCTCCAGATTTCACACTCAAGATAAATGTTAAAAAGAGCACGTCTGTAGCTAACCCCCTGTGCCTAATACTCCTGACCCTATAACTCCATGCTAAGTCTGGGCATACAGAATGGAAGGATGTTGCTAAAGCTGAAGAACATGAACAGATGCCCCAAAGAACTAGAAGTTTTAAGAGCTTTAAGAGTATGAATTATGAAGATTAGCCTTGATTTAACATTCGTACTTTAAACATGAGAAGATTAAGCAAGATCACACTGCTTCAATGATAGGCCTTTTCAAATCTTTTAAAGCAGAAAACAGGTTGAGTCTAATGAGTTGTTGAGCTACTATAGAAAGAAAATAATTCAAAGAAGTCAATGACTACAGTTGATAAGGAACCAAAACCTGGGCAATCAAGACTATTTTCCCTATAAGAAAGATTCCTAGATTCTGACACCCAGGTAATACAAAGATTTTCTTAAACTAGTTTAGGGGGGAAAATAATATGTAAATATTTCAGAATTTTATAGGACAAATTCAAAAATAACTAATTCATAAACATTTGAGTTTTTTTTAGAAATAAAGAACACAGACCCAGATTTTTTAAAGAAGATTCTTACATTTACTGCCAGTCTGCACATAGGAAGAAAACTGGGGGAAGTATGCTCAGGGCCTCCACTAGTGCTATAGTCCATGAGAACAGTGTACCCTAAGAAAGTATGCAGCTCACATCCAGCAAAACGATACCTAACGGCTTTGAGCTCACAGCAAAGTAATTCAGCTCCAAGTCATTCTGGTAAGTATAACAGATTCTGACTCCATTTTTGACGTTTGATTATTGGCAGCTTTCAGGCCCACTTCTTTCATTTCCCCTTTGGTATCATCAGAAAGTTCAAATAATATTTAACCCATTCCTACCATCTAACCACCATAAAAACCCAGACCAGTATTTATTCCTTGCTATCTCAAGCCATCTTTGAACTTATTTGAAAAACCTGCCCTGCTCTCCTCAGAAAGCCTCATTATGTGAGTAATAAAACTCACAATACTTACTTGTTATATGTGTGGTGTCACCAATTTTGATACCAGGTCCAAACAAGGAAGAAGACCCATTCTGAAAGGTGCCAGAATAGTAAGTTAAGGTCATAACTGTCCTTTTGTTCATCCTTTGCAAAACTAGTCAGTGGCTCAAGTAATTTAAGGGAATCTTTAATAAAAGTCTCTGTCTTTAGATTTAAGGGTATCTTTATTCAAGGGCTATATTTTTTAGCATTTTCTGGGAACTGCTTTTTATTTTTCTGTGGTCATTTGTTATTATGGGCATAACACATTTTGCCCTTGGATTAGGTACTTTGGAGAGAGAGATGTCTTAGGACACAGTGAGAGTTACAGATATACAGGTTTGGGGGGAGACAGAGGAGCATTAGACAGGGTCATTTTGAGACACATGAAAATGTGTTTGTATTTGCCCATGATAAACCCAGATTATGCCTATTAGCACAGCATAATTATAAATAGTAGCCCCTTTTTACTCTGAAAAGTGCTACAACTGGATGATAGATTATGTGTAATCGACCTTTAATCAAAGACATTTTGAGACACAGAGTAGAACCTGTGAACATTTACATAGGAAGAATGAATAGAATCACCATCAATGACACCATAAGAAAAAGTCTTGAGGAGAAATGACAATTGATAAAAACATCTGTTCTCTGTTCTCAGACTAAAGGAAGAGAATGGTATGTGGCTGTTATACATGGTACTCTGACAACCACTATAATTGACAGGAATACAGCAATCAACAAAATCCACATGAGTTCAAGTGTCTTTTTTGATAGGTTATATATATGGATAGGTGATCTGGAGTTGACAGATATTCCAATTTGTATTCCATTGCTTTCTCACTATATTACCTAAACAATTGTATAAGTTCTGTAATTTTTAGCTGTGAAACTAAGATACACATCCCTGTTTCCCAGAACTGTGATAAGGATTAAGGAAGCTAACACAGATAAAGGTCATTAAAGAACATCTTGCATATATCAGGCAATATATAAATTATAACTGTTGCATATTATTATAATGACATTAATATTTTTAGTATTAGCAACATTATCCAGGTTACCAAATTCTTTCAACTATTTCTTATGCTGACCTTATTAGAAAGAATATAAACAATTAAAAATATTTTCTAAGACTGCTTACTGGGACAACAAATTAATGCTGTCCATCTGAAAGGTAATATGTCAAAATGAATAAAAATCTTTCTGCACATTTTTGAACCAGCATTTGCATTTATAAAAATTTATTCTTAAAGAAAATCATTGCTGTACATAGTCAACAAAGTGTACTTGAGACATGGACTTTGAAGTCAGACAGCATAAGGGCTAAATTCACAATTATTAACTGTGCTACCTCAGTCAAATTACAGAAAATCTCTGTCTCATCCTTCTTAAAATGGGTACAATTATATTATCTACCTTGTGGGACTATTGGAAGATAAAGTTAAATTATGGGAATAAAGAATTATATAAGAACTTTAATATGTGCTCAGTAATCATTTTTAAATATAACCATTAATTTCAAAATCATTAATAATGATAAACAATAAGAAACTAGCTCCAAATATCTTCTGGTTTTGGTTTTATCTGTCTGATTTATTTCATTTAGCATAATGCCCTTGAATTCCATCCATGTTGTTGAAAATCATAAGGTTTCATTTTTGTACAGCTGAATAATATTTCATGGTATATATATACTAAAATATCTTTTTAACATATTTTTATTGTTGTTCAAGTACAACTGTATCCATTTTCCCCCCACCATCCCCCCTCACACCAGCCATCCCCACCTCCCATCCTGCATCCTACCTCCCTTTGGCTTTGTCCACCTGTCCTTTATACATATTCCTGATAACCACGCCCCCTTTCCTCCTCCCCTTTACCCCCTCCCACCTTCCCTCTGGTTATTGTCAGTTTGTTCTTAGTTTCACTGTCTCTGGTTATATTTTGTTTGCTTATTTGTTTTGTTGATTAGCTTTCACTTATAGGTGAGATCATATGGTATTTGTGTTTTACCACCTGGCTTATTTCACTTTCCATTATGCTCTCCAGTTCCATCCATGATGTCACAAAGGGCAGGAGTTCCTTCTTTCTTTCTGCTGCATAGTATTCCATCTTGTAAATATACCATAGCTTTTTGATCCATTCATTTACTGATGGGCACTTAGGTTGCTTCCAGCACTTGGCTATTGTAAACTGTGCTGCTATGAACATTGGGATACATAGGATATTTTGAATAGGTGTTTCGGGGTTTTTAGGATATAATCCCAGCAGTGGAATTGCCAGGTAAAATATCTTTTAAAAAAGAAACTGATTCAGTAAATTATGTTATACATATAATTACATAGAATTTAAAAGTGTATAAAATATTTCACGTAACAATATAGCATTTGAATGTAATGTTGTATTTATTTTTCTTGCTTTAAATAAAATTATTTGAGCTTAAACATTTAAGAGTGGCTTTCTTTCTTAGGATTATATATAATTATTTATTATTGCTTTCTCTATATTCTAAATTTTTATAACTAATATGGTTTACTTTTATAATCAGGAAAAGTTTGAAGTTATAAATGAAGAAAACCAAAAAAAATGTATTTGCTTCTCTACAATTTTGTGATCCTTTTTAACTGCTTTAAAAATCATCTCAGTGTGGGTAGTGTAAAATTTACCTTAAGTCCGGGTCAAACTTTTTAAATAATTAATAATCCCCCAATCAGTTCAACCAAAATTTATTATATTTATGAGGAATGTATCTCTGAATTCAGTTTGGCAACCTATCAGTGATTCTACAGTTAATCAAACAGGTGCTGTATTGATGAGACCCAAGTAGGAAGCCCCTCCTTGCAGAAATAAAAATGTTTGACATCATAAGTAGATAGGCTGTGTAAAATTACATAGCCATGTAGACTTCAATTCCATTTAGGACATAGGACACTGTTTTGTCTACTAAGTGCAACAATCTCATAGAATTTAAGAGAATAAAGACACACACTTTTGTTATTTCTGAGACAGAGAACAATAGCAAAGCATTATGAATAAAACTCATCTCGAAATCTTAGTCAGACTTGCTACATATAGCAGCTTATTTTTTACCCATAGAAAATGCAAACTGAATTTATAATGGCAGTTTAACCATAAATATAGAACTCTGAAAAGAAAGAGGATATGCACTTAATGGAAATAAAGCATGGTCTATTCAGAACAGGTCCTTATAATCTTCTGCCATAAATAATCACCCAGTAAGAGTATGAATTTACTGTCACCCACTGTCAAAATAAGGCAGAGAAGGAACAATAGCTAAAAGCATCCTCCAGAAAGATGGGTTATTGATAAGTATGAAAATAACTAATTTAGGAAATGTTTTTCATCAGTATTTAGAAAATAATAGCAAAAGACAAACAAAGCTGATAAATGTCAGCATGACATAGACTGCAATATAAATTCATGTTCATTCATTTACTCTTACTGTCATACTCCCCCATTTATTTATTCTCTTTTTATTGTGTTGTCAGCAGTTGATGATGTAACAGAATTTGCATGAAATTCTTATTTAATACTCTAAACAAAAGACCAAAATTCTACTCCTCTATTTCTTATAGAACTTTTACAATTTGATGCAATATGGCCCTGACACTTTCCCTGCCCGTAATAAACTAAGTTGGGTAAGAATCACATTAGAACTGAGACTTCCCTGAAGCATACATGATCTAAAAAACACTACATCAAATAGGTGTTGCACTCATGAGTTCCATGCAAGAGTAAGAGTAGGCAGAAAAATCCAAGCTCTGAACTCAGAAGACATCCTCTGGTACAGACTTCTGTCAACTCTTACGGTTTTCTCTTGCCAAAAACAAAAAAACAAAGCAGCTAGATCTGGTAAATGGTTTGGCAGGTCCAAACATGGCAATTTCTTCTATTTCTAAAATCACCTGTCTTTTTTATTTGTTGGAAAATCAATAAGGCCAAAGAATTGTGGTTATTAAGAATGGGGAAATCTTTTAGATCACTTATTCCAGAATTACCTAGGCCAGCCCCCCCATTTAAAGATAATAAAACTAAGAAGACTTAAAAAATTGTCTACATCTACAGAGTCAGCAAATTGGAGGAGGATTAAATATAAGATTTCTTATGTTGTTTTAACAGTTAACGCTATGTCTCTTGTCTCAACAATTGGATCCAAAGTTCTTTGAGGTTAGGCTCTCAGATATATTTATTCATACCACCTAGACAAGTAGGAGAGTATTGTTCAAAAAGTAGATACTCAATAAATCTAGTAAAGGTTGAATAAAAGAACTAATGTCTTTTATTGATAGTTAAATAGTGTCTTGTATAAGTACTGTATAAAATATTCTAAATGAACAGAATTAACAAGTGAAGAAAGCAATTCTAAATTTTAACACAGGGCTTCACAGAAAAAAAGTCACTAAAACTATCAAATGACATTTTTATTTTCAAGTCAGGAATATAGTAGGAAAAATATTTTCTACACAATAGCAAGTTTGGTGACCCTCTCTCTCAATAAATACATACAAGCAGTTCTCTAAAAAATAAAATAAAATTCCAATACACACACACTAAGTTTTACCATCATAATAAGTAAAAAGATTTAGAAACAGTTTGAGAAAACCAAGTTGTTTTTGACATAAAGAAAAGTATGTAGTGTTACTACCATGTGACTCAAGCAAAGACTGTTCTACTTGATGGCCCCCTCTCAATACAGGGTATTTCATACAAGACAGCTTCTTCGGAGCTACCTGGAGCATCATTTGTGGTCAGAACATGTTAAGTCAGGAATCATCAGTTCCACAGCATTCTCTTTGGATTAGAGTCTATTGATTTTAGTTGGGTGTTCAATGCTTTTCAACTAAAAGCAAAGAAAAAGATACTTTTGTAAACTGCTTGGTGGATTCAGCATGGTAGAATGCCCCAGGAAGAAATGTTTATTGGAGGTGAACAGTTGGAATCATGGTCACCCCAGAAAGTTAAAGCAGATCTAATCCAGAGTGGACATTTTTTAAAAGTTATCATTGATACCCATATGGAGGAATACAATGGATTCTATAATGATCATTGCCTCTAAGGGGGATTCCATATACAAGATTTGATCAATGAACTTCAAGCTCCTCCTGATTCTAACTTTTAACAATAAAGAAAGAATATGAAAAGTTCATATTAGTGATATGCAAAATTTACTTATGATTACTATTAAAATTAGTTTTTTTCATATGTCATAAGAACATTCTAAAGTTTAGTTTAGAAACTATTCCTTGGCCTGCAAACCAAATTTTTTTCCAAATATTCCTATATAGCAACATAAATCAATGCCTTTGTAGTTTGGACTCATTGAAATCATTAAGTTTCATTCTTACAACTCACTCTTTTTCCTATCTCTAGCTCACTAATCCATGCAGAAAATTGTGAAGTCATCTTAGACATTACTTTCTCATTCACACCATCTTCACTATGTCATTACTAATGTTTAATAGTTTTCTATCTATATCATCTCTAGACTATTTTCCCAATCATACCTCTGGTCTATATTATTAGTATTATTGCTTTAATCCAGATTTCCCTTTTCAAGATGGATTGCAATATTCCAAGTGTCTTCTCTCAGCTGCATCTCTATCAACTCTTGTCCCCTCGTAAAATGCTTTCTTGATTTACTGCCTTTTAAAAATCTTCCAGAACCTTAAAAACCTTAACATACAAGGTAGGTTCAAAACTCCTCAGGATGATCTATAAATTCTTCCATTCTCTGACCACTGCCTAAATTGTTTGTCTCACCCCTTTTCATATTCCTACCCATGCCTTCAGATTAAAAATCTGTGTGAAGCTGTTTCTGCCTCTGGTCTCCCATCCTCCAGCATTAGAGGCAATCATTTTCCTTTTTAGAGTCTATAGTAATCCATAGTACTACAGACACAACTGTTCACAATTTATTTCTGTCGCAGTGCATTGTAAGTGACTGATTATATGTGTTCTCTAAAACAGAAATGGCAAATGAGTTTATTTCTGTTGTGTGCTAATTTGAATCAATGGCTAGAGACTGCCTGGAATCACTGTTGAGAAATAATTGTTGAGAAGCTTAACTGACCTGCATCCAAGCTATATCTACTATTGGAACCAGGAGAGAGAAGAATGGTATTTGGACCAGCTATTTGTCATTCTTGCCTTAGACTGTGAATCCTGAAAGGTAATGAAATGTGCTTCATTTTTTTTTAATTCTCAATATTTGGCACAGTGACTGACACAAAAGTTCATTGAAAACACAGTTTGAGAACCACCTATCCTAATTTGTAACTCCATACACAAGAACTCAGATCCATTCTTTTCTGTTCCTTTAAAGGTAATTACAGAGTACTTGAATATAACTTTTATGACTTGGTTAAATAAGAGGATATATTAATGGGTCATTATGGTCAGGAGGACAACAGGCATGGTAAGAGTGACATCTAAGGCATTCTATACATAACTTTTACTCCTAGTCGCTTTGTGAAATTTTTCTTGGGCCATTATTTGACCCTTCCCATGCTCAGTGTCTTCATCAGGAACATAGGAATAATGAATTTGCCTTGCAAATTTGCCATAGAGATTAGAAGTAAAAGGCATCATTACATTTTGGGCCCTCAGTAAATGATAACTATTAAGCATGTGCTATTTTGGTTCACAGCAAATTTCCATGGGGAAAAATATACTTTTTCAAACCAAGGAGATACTTTTAGTCCCTCGTAAAAAGTATTTTTCTGCTGTTCTATAGGTTTTGTTAAATAACAGAATCAGTGAATATCAGTTATACTTAATACATTTTATTTGCCATTGCCTTAGCCTCTGAGCTCATGTTACACAGCAGCCTCAAGGATGTTTATTATCATTGCTTTTAAGAATCAATAAATAATAACAATGAAATTTTTACCCTTGTATAATATTTTTCATCTGTGGATTCTGAAGAGTTAAGGTTTTCATCTCTTCTTTTTTTGTATTTCTCATTCTAGTTTATATTTACCAAACCCCAAAGGAATTCCAAAAAAGAATAAAACTTTTCCAGAATCATTCAATGGATTTTTTAAATTCTTATGTCATCAAGAATGCACTTTTCACAATATTTCCACAATGTGGCTGAACAAAAGGTGGATGTTTCCAAGTGAACATCAAGGTGTTTAAGGAATAAAATGTACAAGCTAGTATCAAGAATTGATAACCAGAAGAACCACACAGTTGAATCCAGTACATGCCATCCAGTCACTGCCTGCCACCTACTAGGTTCCAAATTTCAATCTCATTTCATTTGACCCTACTGAGTGGGTGTTATTATCCTCCAAGAAAAAAGCAAAAAGGTTTAAAAGATTAAGTCACAAGATGACACAGCATATTGTGGAAGGGAAGATAGTGCCAGGAGTCAAATGCTAATACTATCATTAACAATGAAAACAATCACCACTGCCAAGGGATGTCTTCCATATGCTATGTGCTTTCCAATTTATAAGTGCTTGGGTGGCAGAGTTGAAACTGAAACCTGGATTACTCTGATCTTCAAAGTTAATGTTCATCATAACATTTAATTTCCTCTAAAATTAGTTTAGTTTGAACATCTCAAGTCCCTTATCATTCAGGGCCTATCCTTTTATACAAAGACCTCCCAGCTTCCTCCAAATAGTGCCTCAGCTACTTGAGGGCTGCCTGCCATTGTAGCAACACTTGGATTCGGCCTTTCCATTGGGTCATCAAATGACCTCTATGCCACATTTGAGGAAATGCAAGCAAAGCTTTTGAAGGTCCTTTAAAATTTATGCCCAGAAGTACAACAAAGCCAGACATTCTGACATAGACAGAGGCTTATAATTAATGAATCCATGGACCCAAAATTTATATCACGATGGACAATTAATGTAAAATCATTATCATCCTATAATTACTTCAGAACAAGGAGATGGATAATAGCTTTACTAAAGTGTTGGCCATAAAGTTAATGCAATAGTGCTATAATTTTTATTAAGGTTATCATTAAGTGCTTTATTTTTAGTAGTTTTCTAGCCCACCTTTGTTCCACCACCAAAATAAATTCTATGACATTTCTAACACTCTTTATCCCCATCTTAAGTATTAAGAGAATGTTGACCCAGGGTTGATTTGAATTGACACACTAAGTACCTCTTCCCTCTTAAAAAAGTGGCTCTTCTAATAGAAATGATAAGCATGGCCAAAACATCAAAATATTGCCACATGGAGAAGCAAGTTATATGAAGAGTCTCCTGCCATTAAAGATGACTATGGCTGAGAAATTATGTACTTATGAGGTAATCAGTAGTAAGTTAAATAGCTGTGCGTCTAATAGAAGCAGATGCTCTGTGATTCAGCAGTCTGAGAATCAATGAGCCTTGTGTGCAAATGTGCCGTAAACAAGACCAGAAGTCTGAGTTATGAATGTAAACAAGTAATGCAATTCCTGACCACCTTTGCTAGCTTCCAGTTATTTCCACAGATGCCATGGAATGGCTGGACATCGTTTTACCAAAACACAAGAGAGTTTATTTCTACCCTTTCACTTTGAAGAAAAAAAAAACAGTTTAAAAGTAGACTTTCAGGGGATATTAAAAATCTAAAAAAAGATCACATACTACCTGTTTTCTTAAATAACATTAAGAGGAAGTTTGGGACTCTAACAATAATGACAACAACAACAAAAAAGATTCATTACTTAAAGCAAAAGTTTCATATTTATTGATATTAGTATTTCCCCTAAACTAATGCCTCTAACAAAGGTCACATACTGAGGTGTTCTGTTAGGGTAAGATCCATACAGCATCATTTAAAGCAAGAAAAATCACCTGTGACTGTCAACCAGCCACTGCTAAAGCAACATATCTTCTCTCATTACAGAAGAGGAATAATTCGGTGTTTGTGTGTGTGTAGCATTGGAGAGGAAGTGAGAGAGTCAAACTGGTAAATAAAATGGTATCTTTTTGTTCATTTCTAAATTTCATGATATTCACTGTCCTTAAAATCAAAGTTAATAGCACAAGGTCAGACTAGCAGGCCTCCAAAGCACTACCATAACATCTACCTTCCTAGGCCATGCCATGATATCTTAGCATGATGACTTCTAAGATTCAGGTCATAAAAGTTTATCAATAACATTAAAACTATATATTGGGTGGGCTATACAACAAAATATTGCATTATATAGTTTCGAGTGGATGTGAAATGCTTCCACCCATCATCTTCATAGATCTGGTTTATACACAGCCAAGCATTTCAGAATAGTGCGTGGAGTAAGGTCCACAAGAGCTAATATTCTTAATACTTTACGAAAGGACAAGGGATTCATAAATCTCAGCTGCTATTCACAGGGCTCAGAGAAAAAGTACAAATGACGGCAGACATAACACTTACCTAAATACTTAAAGACACAAATTAAAATTAAATATTTAATTTTAATTGTTCATAATTCCAGTATTCGATATCCATATAGCTGTCAGAGTACAGCATAGATAAAGAGTTGAAATATTGCACAACGCATCTAGACAGGTTTGGTCCAAAGATTATGCTGCAATGATGGGAATATTCCATATCTCTGTCATCCAGTACCCTGGCCACTAGCCCCACGTGGTGAAATGAGCACTTGAAATGGGGCCAGTGCAACTAAGGAACCAAATTTTAATGTTATTTAATTTGAACTAATTTTATCAGCTACTGTGGCTGTTGGCTACCATATCAGACAGCAAGAGGTAGAGCCCTATGACAATGTTCCCCAGCTGCCAATGTTGTGCTAATTTATGAGAACTTCTGGAAAAAATGCATTAGAAAAAGAAGAAAGCAAGGAAATGGACATTTATATTTCTGAGAAAGTTATTTCATTATGCAAGTTCTTTCATGTTCATGCTAACAGAGGAAGATTTGACACAAACTGATTTGTCTTTTATCTATAAAAGTGCTTCCATTCCTCAAATCCTTATCATTCTTTGAAGCAGGGACCATCTGCAATATCAGCAGCATTTCGACCCACAAGCACTCACTACATGTACACTCAGTCACCTTTTATTCAAAGAAACAGGGCAAAAGATATGGAGAAGCTTTACCCTGTTTGGCTTGAATGAAACATCCATGCTCAGGATTATAGGCTTCTCTATGTCAACTGAGTGCTGGATTTAAAGTGACAGAGGAGCATGCACATTCTTCAATAAAAGTGTGTATGTGTTTGTGTGTGTGAAAGAGAGAGGCAGAGAGACAAACAGACAGACAGACAGACAAAAACACAGACGGTCCTGCTAAATGCAGGACCCAGGTGGGGACCCTTTTGCCTAAGTATTGCAATGGCCTCATGTAAAATGCAACTGGAAGTTTTGGTTTAATGGTTAATGCTGTGTAAAATTACATTAAGACTTTTACTTAGAACAAAATAGAAAAATATATCTTACAGACAAGTAGCAATATTATCAAAGTAAAATGCATCAGGTAAATACTAATTTTCACTCCCCTTTAACCCACAAATAATGACATATCCATTATGATTATGGCTAGCACTTTCAATATAAATCATTTCCTGTAGGTGTGTGTGTGTGTGAACATGATTCTAAGAGCAAATAAAATAAGGTGAAAACAGATAAGCATACAGAAAGAAAATGAAATAAACTATCGATCAAACTTTTAGGAGGTAAAAAAATAATAAACACAGAATTAAAGCATCCCCTAAAGCCAAGTGCTAACCATTCATTAGGATCTCATCTAGGGGGATTAAATGTGTTGCAGATAGTTGAGCACTGACACATCACTGCTTATAGGTGGTTTCCTTCACCAGTTTTGTTAGACATGAATTGAACCAAATGTCCCCCCTCTTTTCTTTTATTGTTCTCATGTCCAGAATTCTCACAATGTAAGACAAATTGAAACAGGTCTGATCTGTTGTTCACAGCCCCTAGAATTGCCTCAACCCTGTCCCAGAATGTTTCTGATCTGTTCTGAGAGAGGGATCACAGAGAGAGATGAGTCATCAGTATCTTTTGCAAAGGGAAACTGACAATGAAATCTTCAAAAAGGAAGTCACATGTTGGAAAACGCCCTGCCTGGTTTCAGGAGCTGTAAACCCCCCAAGGATAAGGCTAAGGGAGTGACCTTCGGACTATGAGCCACTAAGATCTCCCTGGCAGGACCGCTGCCTCTGCTTCATCCATCTCTGGCCCCCAATGCTTGGTCAGTTAGTCAATGACGGGTAACACCCCTCAGAGTGGGGGCAACCTAAGCCAGACACGATCACTTGGGAGGCCCTCAAGGAAGGACTCGGGGGGCTGCAGCAAAGAGGGGGTGATAGATCCTCACTCCCCACATATTCTGACATGGCCTGAGTCCCCATTTCCATCTGGGAGAAGCACTTTCTGGCTCTAATCCACTTAAGCCTAAAAACCTATGATGGGAGGGTGGTGCAATCCTTTGCCAGCTGGGGCAGGTTCAAAGTAATTGGGCATAAGAAACAATTCGTAAAGTCCTGTGAAGCCTGCTTTGCTAAGAGTACTTTCTTTCATATGATAAGGAAGAAATGAGTATGTCTCCAAAAGTTTTTGCAACTCCCTTACCTGACAGATACTGACTCAGACTAAGCCCTCAGATTTTTTTGAAATGTTATCTATTGTTTGATCTTTGCTGCCTGATATTGATTGATGAGCTTTTCCTGTGTGTTACAAACTTAACAAAAGCCATTGAGGAAGGGGCTCTTGGTCCTTCTCCTTTGAGAGATTGACCACCTCTCCTCCCCAAGCAGATCAGGTCTTGGTAGTTGTATTTTCATCAGTGGCAGATGGGGGGACTTGCATGCAAAGTTTCCCACACAGTCACACATATGGAAAAAAATTCCACAAGGATCATGATGACTTGTGTTTCCAGAGGGTGCTATCCCCAAGTTCAGTTATCTAAGCACTCCTCATGCTCAGGCCCTGCATTATATGGTGGTCCCTTCTCATCTCCACAAGTTCCCTTTTCCTCCAACCATACCATTTATTATTTAATTTATTTAAATACACAGTCATCTCTCTTCTCCTCCCACTTTCATTTCAACTCCTTTTACCCATAATGTTCCTTTGGCCTAATATAATTTTTCTCCATTTCCAAAATCTCCCTCTCCCTTTTCTCTGACCTCTACTTTGCTTCCTCCAATTTGGAATCAGTTTTCTCCCATGTGCTCTCATAGCACCCAAAATTTTGCCCACTGAAGAAGTGACCACTCTCTAAAGTAATTTCATGCTTTTTTGTCTCTATCATTCACTAGGCTATAAGTTTTATTACAAGCAGGAAACATATCTGTTCTATTCGCCATTGCATACCCAGAAACAGCATGATCTGTGGAACATAACAGTAGGATCTAACCTTAACTATGCACTTTGCATGTACCAGACAGCCTATTTAACTTCCATCATCTTCTCTAATTCTATAAAGTAGGCACAATTATAACCTTCATTGCACAGAAGTGAAAACAAGACCACAGAAAAGTTAAGAAACTTGCTCAAGATCATGAACCTTGTGAGTGGCAGAACTAAAATGTAAACCAATTTGAATGATCTTAATCACTATACCTTGACATTTCATAACATAATAAGTGCTCAGTAAACACTTTGAGGGTAAATACATGGAGGAAGGAATGACTACATCACCTAGTGAATAATACTTTAGCATAATTCTGACCTGTATTATGTCCCTCTCAGCACTAATAGGCATGAGCCTCACTCCTTTCCTGATTCAATTTCAAAAATGACAAATGAAAAAATATTTTGGTTTTGGGTGATTTAATGAGATCATTTGAATCTTGTAAAAAAAAAAAAAAAGTTAACATAGTAGCCCTGAAACTGCTTTTTATTGAAAGGCTTGCAAATTTGGCCCTAGGATGGCATCTGGGAACTTGACTGATAAACAGTTCCCTAGTACCTCTGGAAGTATGAAATTTTGGCACAAACTTGTCAAACCACCTTTGTGAGTAGTACCTCAGAACATTGGTTTTAAGTCTTTAATGAGCTCCCCAGGTAAAGAACACTTCCCACACTGTCACAACTCATTGCTGGAGGAATTAAGTGCATGTATTGTGATTGCAGCAGGAGAAGGCTCTTGGAAGTTAGTGCCTGGTTTCCTCCAGACTTTGCCCATGCACTATTCTCCTTTGCTTAGCTTGCTTTCCATTCTCTCACTGTAATAAATCTTAACCAAGTTTGTCACTATACACTGAGTCCTATAAATCTTTTTAGCAAATCACCAAAGAAATGGTCTTGGGACTCACTTCAACAAATCTCTATGTAGGGAGAGCATGAAGCAGGAGGAAAAATTAACAGTGACCAAGATTTCCAAGCATATTTCCTATTAAAGCATAACAATTTCACAGGATTTAATCAAAGCCATTTTCCCACTGCAATAAACAGAAATACTGAATTTAGACAAGAAACTCCTGTATTTCATACTCATCTTTGGCAATATTAAGATATTTGGCAATATTATTTTACACAAATAAGTAAACATTTAAGAGCTTTGTTTCCTTATCTGTTTTATGGGAAGAACAATGCCTAGTTATCAGAATTATTGTGTAGTTGGAACATATGTAAATGAGCCTGTCTGTACCTAGCATGAGTAATCACTCAATAAATATGCAATTATCAATTCTCAGACTCTAGTACATTTCACTTTATCAAAATATACCTATTAAAAAACAAAGGATGCAATAATTCATTTCATTGATTAAGATATGATATACTTTTTTTAAAGATTTTATTTATTTATCTTTAGAGGGGAAGGGAAGGAGAGAGGGAGAGAAATATCAATGTATGGTTGCCTTTCCTGCGTCCCCTGCTGGGAACTGGCCTGCAGGGAACTGGCCTGCAACCCTGGCATGTGCCCTGACTGGGAATCGAACCGCGACTATCTGGTTCGCAGGCCGGCGCTCAATCCACTGAGCTACACCAGCCAGGGCAAGATATGATATACTTCTGCAAGTTTAAATAACCATACTAACTGTCCCAAACACATATATTAACATGCTTTAGAAATAAATATATAAAAAGAACAAATAAATAGTTATTTTACCTGCCAGTTCATATAATTATAAGCCAAACAATAGTCAATGAACCTGGCAGTTTTTGTTCAGGTGCCAATTTCATGGCTTTCACAAAACAAGATGTTAGCATTTTATTAATCATAAGACAGCACTAAATTTACTTCCCACCCGACAGTTTTAAACATACAAACAGTGAGTTAATTAAACAACATTGTCCACGTTACTCAGGAAGATGAAGCAATAAACAGTTTCTCTGAAAGATTAAATGCCAGAGTAAAGTCCAGGTGTCTCTGATAAACCTCTGGAGGGGGTCACTGGCTACTCCCTCCTGTCCTAGAATCTGACCTGCAGACTCAGAGATCATGAACAACTGCAGACTAAGAAACTACTGATGCATTTTTCAAGATGTGGTATATGCAATTTGAACGGTAATGACTTCCAATCAGGCTGAAAGTCCTAAATTTTGAAGACTGTCTGACTTGAAAATGAACAATCTAAAATACATTTCTGACTTCTAGCCAAGATGGAGGCATAGGTGGAAACCCTGTACCTTCTTGCACAACCAAATTTAAGGACAGCAAAGATTTAGAAATAAAAACACAACCAAACAGACAGAATATTGAACTGTACTGAAGTCCAACAACAACGAACCATTCATCCACACTGATAAGAGGGGTGGAGAGGGGTTCTAGCAGGAAGAGGCAGTGACTGGCGACCTGGGCCCAGTAAGGCTTGCAAGGCGACTAGCTGACTGAAGACACACATTTGCATGCAGAGAAACCAGGCAAGTTTAAAAACAGTCAGTGAGACAGACCACACAACCCAGGGCCCCAGTGATGGGAAATAAAGCCTAAAAGCACCGATTAGAAAAACTTTCGGGGGTTGAGGTGCTGAGAGAAGCTCCTAGCCTCACAAGAGAGTTCCTTGGGGAAACCCACAGGGTCCTAGAACAAACACAAGCCCGCCCACCCAGGAACCAACACCAGAAGGGACCAATTTGCTTGTGGGAAGCAGCAGAGGGGACTGAAATCTGAGAGAGAGAACACCATTGCTCCCTCTCTGACCCCACCTCCAGTCACAACCCAGCGACTGGCCTGACCTGCCCCAGTGAACACCTAAGCTTTCCCCCGTCATACATAACAGGCTCAAACAGACCAAAACATTATGGCTCAAGCACAAGAACAGCTCACAGCCCCAGAGCCAATACTTCTAAGTGACCAAGCGATAGCCAACCTATCAGATGCACAGTTTAAAACACTGGTGATCAAGATGCTTACTAAACTGGTTGATTTTAGTCACAAATTAGATGAAAAAATGAAGGCTACACTAAGTAAAATGAAGCAAATTGCACAGGGAACCAATAGAGATGGAAACAAATCTGGGACTAAAATCAATGGAGTAGACCAGAAGAAAGAAAGAAATGACCAAAGAGAAATGAATGAAGAAACAAGAATTCAAAAAAATGAGAAGAGGCTTAGAAACCTCCAGGATATCTTTAAACATTCCAACATCCAAATTATAGGGGTACCAGAAAGGGAAGATGAACAGCAACAAGTGGAAAACTTATTTGAACAAATAATAAAGGAAAGCTTCCCCAATCTAGCAAAGGAAATAGACTTCCAGGAAGTCCAGGAAGCTCAGACAGTCCCAAAGAAGTTGGATGCCAGGGGGAACACACGAAGCCACATCATCATTACATTACCCAAGATTAAAATGAAGGAGAGAATTCTAGAAGCATCAAAAGATAAGGGGACAGTCACCTACAAAGGGGTGCCCATCAGACTGTCAACTGATTTCTCAAAAGATACCTTACAGGTAAGAAGGGGCTGGAAAGAAGTATTCCAAGTCATGAAATCCAAAGACCTACATTCAAGATTGCTCTATCCAGCAAAGGTTTCATTTAGAATGGAAGGGCAGATAAAGTGCTTTTCAGATAAGATCAAGTTAAAGGAGTTCATCATCACCAAGCCCTTATTATATGAAATGTTAAAGGGACTTATCTAAGAAAAAGAAGATAAAAATATGAACAATGAAAGGACAGCAAACTGACAGTTATTAACAACCACACCTAAAACAAAAGCAAACTAAGAGGACAGCTAGATCAGGAGTGGAACCATAGAAATGGAGATCACAAGGAGGATTAACAACAGGGGAGTGGGAGAAGGAGAGGGGGGAGAAGGTACAGAGAATAAGTAGCATAGACGGTAGGTAGAAAATAGGGGAGGGCAAGAATAATATGGAAAATGTAGAAATTAAAGAACTTGTGACACATGGACATGAGCTAAAGGGGAGGAAATGGAGGAGGGGGTGTGCTGGGTGGAGGGGAATGAAGGGGGGATGGGACAACTGTAATGATACAATCAATAAAATATATTTAAAAAATAAAATAATAAAATAAAATACATTCCTAAGTGGACAAATGAGAGGGTTTGGATGAGATGAGTCATTTTTTTTTTTGGATTAATGTAGAATTTGCAAAGATGCACTTCAGATTTTTCAGAAAGAGTAGGGACTGAGCAGAAAGACTCTACTCTGTCCACAGCCCCCACACTTCAGCAGCAACTCCAGTTTCATCTCATTTAAACAACTCATTCCTCAAAAAAGAAGAGGAAGAAGGGAGGAGCAAATATTGCTCTAGATGACCGTCTATTTACATCTGTCAAATTCCCACTTTCTACGAGTTAGGAGACTAGGCTTCTTTTTCCACTCTGCCCCAATAATCTTTAATACTATAGACCCAACAGCTTTCTCAAGGAGACAGTCATCTATTCTTAATACAATAATAATCAACAGAGGAAGAAAAGAAAACTAATAAGAACCAAGGAGGAATGATGAGTCTACCACATAGTTCCTGCCATTATTCTAGTAGTTACATATTTCATTTACTTTTTCAACAACTTGCAAATCTCAGCTCATTTATGTTTTACAGTAACTCTGCACAGTATTTTTATTTTTATTTTATAATTGAGTCAACTGTGAGGTTAGAAAATTTAAGAAATACACTAAAGCTTACATAGCTAGTAATTAGTAAAATACCACTTTGAATTTAAGGATGCTTTGACTTGACAATCTGAGCTCTTTTTACAAAAAAGAAAGAAAAGAAGGGAAGGAAACAATCTTCTTTTACTTGACAGTGCCAGTGTCTACAAATCATATAACATATGTGTGTACATGAATTCATACAAATGAAGTCTGGAATATTAAAAATATTAAAAGTGGTTACCTCTGCAAAGGAGATTGGAGAGAGGAGGCTAAGAAGGGGATTTTTGTGTTTTCTCAGTCCATTTAGACTACTCTAACAGAATACCATAGACTGAGTAGTTTATAAACAGAAATTTCTCTCTCACAGTCTGGAGACTGTGAAGTCCAAAGTCAAGGTGCCAGCAGATCCAGTGTCTGGTGAGGACTCATTTCCTGGTTCTCTGTAATCTTACATGGTATTTGGGAGGAAGGAGCTCTCTGGGGCCTCTTTCCCAAGGATACTAATCCTACACATGAGGCCTCCACTTTCATGACCTAATCCCCTCCCAAAGACCCCAATTCCAAATACTGCTGCAATAAGTTAGGTCTCAATATATAACTTTGGGGGAGATGTGAACATTAAGTTTATAGCATCATGTTATTCTATATGCTTTTATATTATTTGAATATTTTGTTCCAATAATGTATTATTTTATAATAAAATTTTAATAATTGTTAATTATGTTAATAATAAACTAATAATTTAAGGAATATTGAAAATATAGAAGTTTTAATATATATGAATACACACTCTTTCTTCTGTCTGACCAGAGGCTATCAAATAGTTTGGAAACCAATTTTCCTAACAATAGGTTACAAGGCTCCTATTTTCATGTTCAATTTTATTACTAATCTTAGTAAATCTTGCCCTAAACTGTTAACAGTCAATATGGATTGTGGATGAATGGGATATACAATTTTCATTCAGAAATATAGTTTCTACAACTTTTCCCTTTCTATATATTCAGTCTATTTCTTCCAGGAGGTGTGAGCTATTTGGTGCTTACTAAGCTGCCTATGAATACTTCTGAAAAGACAGTTCTGATGCTACATCTAGGAATTATATCAAAGGGAAATTCCCCAACTCTCAACCACAATTAGAACTTAAAATGAGAACTTTCTCAATGTTTTTGTTTAAAAAAAAAAAGGGTTATCTCTTATTACCATACTACCAATTCCTGGTACATACATGTAGTGTATGTATATAATTTATTAGTATATTAATTTAAAAATCACATTTAATTTCCATCTAATCTTTACAATAACCTTGTATTGTTTCTGTATTGAAGAAAATACAGTTGAATGTAATTATTTTACTACAGTCATTGAGTCAGTAAACAACAAATTTAAATCTTGAATCAAGTTGCTTAGGCTCAGTGTTCTATACTGTATAAACCAACAATGAGCTGAAGTGATTTCAGGTGAAAGAGAGAGGGATGAAAAACCATTAAGTTTTCAAAGCACATGAAGTTAAAACCATGACTTACTAATAACCCCTATTATCAAGAAGCTGACTCATGAAACTATGTAATAATTCCACTGTTGTTGTTTTAGTTAATTCAGCAACTAGAATGAACCTGATATTGGCCAAGGAATTTGTAAATTTTGACTTCTAGCAAGAAACTCAACTCTATAAATATCATAGTAATGGTTAATGATTACTTTTAATATCTCACCACTTTTGACTAATTATATTACTTAGAAGTAGGCACAGAATTAAATAAACTATATCTGTTTACTCATTCATTCATTGCACATATATTTATGTGCCTCTCTGCTTGCTCTGAAAGAACAGTTACCCCTAAAACACCTTGTGAAGATATATGGAGCCAGATTTGACCCATCTACCCTAAGCAGCTCTGCCCACAGTCAGATGCGAGGTTACCGCCAGCACCACATTGGTGACCTCAATGTTCCAGACAAGAGACCAGTGGCAGGTACAGGAGTCAGAATCACCCATCAACAACACAGCCAAGTACCAGATAGGCAGAGTGCCTGCAGCCAGAGATATGAGTGATACACCAGTGAGAAACGCCAATGGACAGGAAATAAGATCAACCTCTGACAACCAAAGGAGTCTTCGCCTTGGCATGACCACCCAAGAAAGAACATGTAAAAAAAAATTGGAACATTTCAGGTAGATATGCCATGTTGGGGGCTGGGATAAGCCTGACACAGGCTGGTACAATTAGGCCTGAGAGATAAGCCTTGAATGGCAGGATGTTGCAGTCAGGAGCCATAGAACTCCCCCTCCTGGACATGCGGGTGGCACACCAATCAGTGCCTTGATCACGCGCCTGCCATGCACCCCCCCGCCCAATCATGGGCTAGAGCACGCCTTGAAGCCCCCTATCCACTGCACTTCCTCCACTGCCCTCCTCTATATAACTCCCTCCATTTTGAAATAAATTTGCAGCTTGATCAGAATCCTTTGTCTTGCTGCCATTCTTCGCGCCTCCTGTCCCATCCCCCTTCATCCGTTACAGGTATATCGGCGGACCCCGTTGACTGCCTCGCGGGCCGAGGCAATGCCAGGGATAAGATACCTGGATAGCCAGCTATACACAGCAGGAATAAGCAGTCACTATGGTCTGAGTGCTCCACTAACCCAAAGCAGAACTGGAAATTGAAAATTTTAAAGCTAGAGTGAGATAAATGAAAAAAGGAAATACCAGGCATTTCCAAACCCCAAGGAGAAATCACTGAAGAAATATTAAACAAATTGAATTAAAATAAGTAAATATTCCAGTACAAAATAAACAAATCTAACAGATATAGACAAGTCAGAGCAAGCTCCTTTGCCAACTTATAAAATATGTTCAAATGAAAATAATCATAAGATTGGTTGGTGTCAATGACTGATTCTATGATCATAACTGGGGAATGAATAAAACTATGTGTTAACATATAAAGATAATAAGCGTTTGGACCAATAGAATAAGCAAAAAAGGAAAGCACATCAAAATGATTTTTTCTCAGGGAAAAAAAAAAAAATTGAGCCTCATAAGCAGGACCTGAAGAGCACAACAAAACAGTTTACTTTTTCCATTTTTATATCATTTTTGTCTTTATACTAACTGGTATTGAGAAATGAAAAGCTGTTCCTTCTATTGATTTTCACAGTGATAGAAAATGATGTATACCTGTGTTTAAAAAACAGAATGACAGATCCAACATGAAATCACTTATGCTAAGCCCCATGCACCAAACCAAGACAATTTATAAATTCAGCTCTCCCCAGAATGGAATATTAAACCAGTCAATCGGGAATCAGCTGATCAGCACTACTAGTCAGGTAACCTGCCTGACAGATACCCATCATCTGGTAAAAAAAGTAACCTTATACTAACCGACCAGCTTTTGCCTAGTATGGCTTCCCTGTTCCTGCTTTCTTCTTCCTATATAAGTTTTTCATTTTGTACAGCTTCTTGGAGCTCCTTTTTATCTGCTAGATTAGATAAATGCTGCCTGATTTGAATCAATGTTTGCTCAAATAAACTCTTAAATTATTTAATATGCCTCAGATTATTTTTTAACACCTTGTATTATGGGAAGCATGCACACTCTGAAAAAGAAATGGCTGAGAGGACAACGATGGAAATTTGTAAATCATCAATCTATGACTATCAAAAACTGTATTTTTATTTAGAAATCACGCAAAGTAAATTCATGTGTGTATTTCTGACTAAAACAAAAAAAACTATTCAATATTTCTAAGTAAAAATGCAAAACAAGGGCTAAATATCTGCCTAAAAATTAAATGATAGTGAAACTAAAAATTACCTTATGTTAAGCCCCAACCTTAACATAAATTATTAGATCAACATTCAGCAGAGCAAATATACACAGTTGATAAACAACTCCATGTCAAGCTAAAATAATAAAAATTGTCATACAAAATTTAACATTAAAGGGCAAACATATATAATTAGATATCCATAGCCCTCAGAGGTCATTTTTATCCTTAGAAGTGAATTGATCTCTCTTCCCATGTATTGTGGTATGATCTACCCTCTCTCAGAGCAGCTACGGATTTAGGTTGAGGGTTGGGATCGTTGTTCTCATAAGTTCTCTTGACATATTTCTGCACTCACAGATTCCTCAGTACTTTCTCACTGTCCTTGCTCTTGCACCTATCTCCACTTTCTGACACATCGTTATTTACACTTGGCCATTGTCCTTCCACTTCACCCTTCAAAGCATCACCACCACAAGGTGGATGCACACAGTACACTTGTATTAAAGGTTTAAAAACATTATATGGTGACCAGACTAGAGCATAAAATAGTAACAAACCTGAAAGTCAACAAAACACCCCATGAGTATTCCTTGGCCAGAGTCGCCGAAGGATTATGGCTTGAGGGTCATAGTTTGCACCGAGCACAGTCTAGTACCATGTTGTAGACCCACTCTTTGAAGGGATAACCTTTCTTATCCACATTTGAAGGCTTAATATGCTCCTATCTCCTATCACAGGAATGATTCAAACTGATGTTAACTTATCATAATTTAACTTTTAAAACAATTTCCATGTTACCTCCCAGGTATACCTTTATACACACCACCCCAGAAAGTAAACTTCATGGTATTTCACTAAATGAAATGCCTGCATAAGATACCTCTCTACTTTCTATAAGATCAAACAGCTTTAAAATTAGTTTTGTTTCACCTTGGGCCAAATAAAATTCTTATTCAGACTTTCCTCTATCACCAACCAGGACTCACTTTAAATAATAGCAACTTGTCTATTTTCTGAGAGGAGGAGAGCACAGGGTTAGTTTAGAAAGCCTTTGAGTGCCTGAGAAATTTCTTCTGACCACAGGACACATAAGAGTGAAAAAAGGAAGAGGTCTTAAAGGTTTTCTTACTTTTCATATCTGGGGAGAGCAAAAACATACAAATAAAGACAATAGGGTAGGAGAAAAAACATAGGAAAACCCCCTAAATCTTAGGAAATTGGTGACATGAAATATAATCATTGCAAGCTTCAACCAAATACGTAGAATTGTGATGGAAAAGACTGCATTTAAACATTACACCAATTAAAGGCCATTTGGGCAGATGACTTCTGGAGTGGTAAAGGAGAGCAAGCATGGGGTCATTTGCAAGGACTTTTGCCTCATTGACTTTTGCTTCCTCCAGGGTCTTTTTTTGGCTGATCTGTCATCTGTGGTTCCTGAGAGAGGAGTTATTTTCCCTTTTTGCCTCCTGGCTTTTGGCTCTTTAGGATAGTGTTTAGCTCAGACAACAGCTGGCTACTGTCAGTTTTGTGTAGGGTTATGAAATACAGCTCCTCAGTGTTTATTTCAGAGCTTTTTGAAAACACTTGTGTTTGGCTTCCACCTCTGACTGCCTAGACCTCTGTGTTTACTCATTATGAAAAAAATGGAAAGGAAAAGACAAGAGGCTTTCTGTGACAACAGGAATATCCTTCAAAAGGCAGGCTGCTGTGATTAGGGGAAAGAAATTCAAATAACAGAGAGGCTAATATAATCTGCACCCACACTGTCTGGTGGTCTTGTGTCTGAGGAGGATGTCTGAGGTCATGCTGATTTCTTTCTGAAGCCTGAATTTCTCTGGTCTGTACCTCACTTGCACACTAGCTTTCCTCCTCAAGCATGTTCAATTGTTCTACAAACTGGCCTCCTCTTTGACTGATTCTTCCAGGTCCACAAGATAGTGTTTTTTTAGAAGCAGTCCTTCAAGAAATCTATTGCCCTTCCTTTAGTATTTCATTGCTCCTCTAGCCATACAGAAGCCTAATAGAAAAAGGTTAAGATGTGGTACCAGACATACATGCATTTAAATTGTAATTCTACTACAAACAAACTATGTGAACAGATAACCTCTATGTCCATTTGCTAAGCCTCAATTTCCTCAGGTTAAAACCTTTTCACCTATATTTTTTTTTTAATCTGGGCACAGCACAAAAGTTACAAAAAAAGGAACATTACTGAAAAGTTAGTTGAGGAAAGAATGATTGACCACTCTTCATATGTATGTCAAAGTTTTCAATGTGTTGAGTCAAGGTTTTCTATGTTTATAAATTAAAATAGAATGAATACTCAAGAATTTCCACAGTGAACCTTTTATCAAAGGGTCAGGAAAGACGTTAGAAACTGGAAGATTTAGAACAAACCTAGCTTTTGACATCAGAGAGCCCAGAGTTCTATTCCATGCTCTGCTACTTGCTGACTGGAGAAGCTCACTTGACCTCTCTGACCCTATTTTTCCTCAATAGAACACTATTTATAATGTCCACCCCTTAAAGATGTCAAAAAATTAAATGTATTAAATTATATAAGGTTTGTAATTCCAGACACAAAATGAAGTTTTAATAAGTATTAGTGTCCTTACATCAACCAGCTATAATTTTCATAACGGTTCCTGGCTAAGAAAGTAGCTACAGAACTCACGTTAGATGGGCAACTGAGCATCTTATGTGGAATTAACACTTAAACCTAAAAACAAATTTTATATCACACTTTACACCACGCTGCTTTTGTCAGGAAAATTGCCCAAAATACACAGAAAATACACAAAAGAATGCCAACATTGATACAGTCAAGGACAATCATGGGTCCTTTCCTTTTGCCAAGGTCGCAAGTCTATGTACAAGGGCCAAGAGGGGCTCAGACAGCAACAGGCAAGTTTCTATAATACCTTGGTCATGGTGCCTAAGGCTCATTCTATGCATTTTGCCTTTATTTTCTTCCTTTCTCCCTTGGGTGTCAGGGATATGTGGGAGAAAAAAGATCTTTTAAAAAATAACTGTCACCCCCTCAAAAATGGCACCTGCAGTTGAAGCAACAGAAGGGAAATTGAAAAAAGAAATTGTTTCCTAGTGTCCTTTCTGCTCTTTGCAAAGGACAGCTTTTCAAACCTTGGACGAATTCTTGTTTAGCAAATACACACTGCCCTCTGTTGGAAAAGGGGTGCACTTCCCCTCTGCTGACAAGACCGGCGTAAAGATGAACTGCAGCACTTTATTAAGTAAATTTGGTGGAAAATGGTTAAGTTTCCTGCCTACGACTGACAGGGGTCCATCCCTCCTAGTCAGAACAAAAGACAAAGCCACGAGTAACAACAGAGTCATACACACAATCTAATGCTACAAAGTCTGTCCGAGATTTAATCGTTGTGGGAGATTATTTTTAAGGAAACAAAAGAAGCACATTTTGTTAAAATGAAAAAATATATACTTTTAGTTTGCAGTTTTAACCCTTACCGTGATTTCCAAAAGTGCTGAGGCAGCTCACTGACTCCACTTCCTGTGAGACTGAAAAGAATCACTTCCTGCTCGCAAAGGCACCAAAAATATCCTGCTCAGCTGTTGGTGGTAAAGAACTAAAATGCCTCTGATTAAAATGTAAAAGCAAGGAACAATAAGAAGTTTTTTAATATTTATTTATTTAGATCTAGGAGAAGGGAGGGAGACGAAGAGGGAGAGAAACAAAGATCACATCAGTAGGTTGCGTCTTATACCTGCCAACAATGAACAGAACCTGCAATGTAGGCATGTGTCCTGACCCGGAATCAAACCTGCGACCTTCACTTTGCAGGGGAAGGACACCCAACCAACGGAGTCATGCTGGTCGGTCAGGACTAGGAACAGTAAGGTTTATATTTGTCATGATGTTGTTGAATGCTGCCACTCTAGTGTCTTTGAGTAAGCACTTAATTTCAAATAGTACTTTTAAG
This sequence comes from Artibeus jamaicensis, assembly GCF_021234435.1. NCBI lineage: Eukaryota > Metazoa > Chordata > Mammalia > Chiroptera > Phyllostomidae > Artibeus > Artibeus jamaicensis. The sequence goes on from NW_026522030.1 coordinate 62,503,829, forward strand.
CAAAACTAAGTAGACCCAGAAATTCAGTTCCAGCCACAGGCTGTTAGCAATGCCAGGGAGCAAGTAGAAACACATATTTTTCAAATAGGAAGAAGCAAATTGAATAACATTTAGGGACAATATTGATGCATAGGTTAAGAGTGAAGGCAGGCATTCGGTAACCAAAGAAAAGAATGAAAGAGAATGCACAGAGATATTATTCAGATATTCAAAGAAGCAGATGTGGAATCTTCCAGGGAAATACAAAAGAATCTCTCCAGAGAATAGATTTGCAGCTATGTTAATATCCTTAGTGAGCAATCTCACTGCAGTCATAGACTCAATTGTAAAATAAACTCACAGCATGCTTTTTATTATACTATATATGTAATGGTAATGTGGATGTCTGCTCTCTGCTCGATTTGTCGATCACTTTGACTCTAGGAAGAGCAAACTAGACTTCCAAGTTAGAGAACAGCCTTTAACATATGATGCATTTGCAGCCACTGAATTATAGTACCTCCTAGTAATTCCAAACAAAACAAATCCACTGGAAATCTCACCAAACAACTGGAATTTTAAAATCTATGTATATAAAATATATACACAAAAATCTGAAGTTCACTTTATGAATAATTTGAACAATTTCAAAATTATGTTCCCAGAATCCAGTACTATTACCAAAGATCGAAGCAGAAACTCAATGGTATCTGAAAGAAACAGGACAAATGGACAACATCTTGGCTTCAACCTCACCTGGTTGTCAGTCAATCAGATGCCTGTTTTTCAGAATTCTTATCCTATGAATTTAACTCCAGAAATCTGTCTTTTAGAGGTTAATTTTGGCACTATTGCATTCATGACATTGGAGGGGGTGTCCATGTACGAATTCCATCACCTCCCAAAGAGAGAGACTTTATCAAACAAAATTTAGAAACCTAAAATCATAACCTTACTCATTGCATCACTTGTTTTCTTTTCCCTCAGAGTGTTTCACACACTCTTCATGTCCATCCTCCATTGTTCCAAATTAAACATGGGTTCTTTCCAGTGACATGACACCCACGCACTCCTATGAGCAGGCACTTTCAGGGTCCGTTTTACCACAGCTTTCTGAATTTCAGAAATGCACCACCTGAGGAGGATTCCTCTGGTTCCAAGGAATTAACCAAACCAACTTGAGACCAATATGTGGGAGGTGCCTCTTGAGCACATGAAACCCTGCACCTGTAAGTGTAATCCTTCCATTTGTATCCTTCGCCCTGGATACAGAATTGAATTTGGGGCAGCCTTTCACCCTAAGCCTTCCACAGATGATTTAAATCCTGAAACTTCTTAGTGCTCAGAGGTCCCTTCCGGAGCTAGGTGCCGTACAGTTTCGAAGCAGTAAATACTATTCTGTTCACCCATCGCTTAAAGGCTGGAAGCCTTTCTTTTCCTATAATTACATTTTTACCTCAGCTGCAACGGTAGTGTCAGCCTGAAACCCTTTCTTGTTGAGGCTCTGAAGCCCATGCCTTTACTTGTTTGTCTGCACATGGAGATCAGAAATGCAGAGTTTGATTGTATTCTTGCCTCCACTGTGTTTATTCACTAAGACCTCTACCGCCCTCTGTTCCACAGCAAGGCTCCCCCTGGCTCTGCCCAGTCCATTCACACAGTATTCATGCAGGCCCCCTGCACACCTTTACTACAGCCAAGTACTTTTATAATAGCCACCCACTTAAGGTCAATTGTCAAGGTCAGAAGATCATGTGACTGGTTTAAAGCCTCTTGCCTCAGGACACAGCAGTTAAAAGCAAACAGCACAACTATAAAACTCCCCTTGGCCTAATAGAAACCTCTGAAAACCGCCAAAGGTCACAATGGCCTGCCTCACCAAAAGACTTTCTGGAGTATATTTTGCTCCCCTAATTTCAAGTCTCTTATTTTTAGTTCTCACTGTTCCAGTCAATGCACCAAGTGCTGGAGTCTTCAAGAGGCCCCCCAGTGGCACACCGCTTCCTTGCTCACTTTCTGAGCAAACTGAGAAATACAATAGAGCACTCACAAATAACCAGACAAAATAGCTTTGATTTTTACTATTGATTAAAAAGCCAGGTTGGAGAATGTAGCATAGCATGCATGCCTAACAGACTTCTTACTGTTGAATCCCCAAACCAGAGAGGCTTATCCATCCAGGCACAGCAGAACTGGTTTCCCCTTCCTCCAAAATATAACCAATTTCTTCTTCCCAATTTACCAACCATTCAGATTATTTCATCTCTCCAGAGGCAGAGTGAGTAACGAGGAAGAGGAAGGGTAGAATCTATTTAGAGAAATCTCATTCTCAAGAAAATCGGACAAGTAGGGAAAGGAAGTACCCTTGTAACTGCTAAAACTGGTGTGAGCCTCCCTCCTGATGCTGTTGTTTCTCAGGGCAGGGCCTCTGTCTCCTTAATTCCTGGATCTTCAGTGTTCAGCACCATATTTGTCATGTGTATATTGATTTATGTCTTGCTTTTAAAAAGTTAAGGAAACTCTGAGGTTTGAAAAACAACCCATAAAGATGATGGAAATTAAAGAAAAATTAGAATAAGGAAATAAGATATACCTACAGAAAACAAAGTACATAAAAATACATGACCTCCAAAATAAAATTAGTTTAAACTTTTGACACCTGGTTCAAAAAGATAGTCCCTGTACCCTTGCTATTCAGTGTGATCAAGTGTCATCACCTGGAAGCTGGTAGGTTCAATCTGATCAGGGATCTAAAAAGGAGAATAACTGAAAATATGTGAAAAAACAGCACTAATTACTGCTTGGTGTGTATGTCTAAATATAGGACATAAGAATGAGAGGTGAACAAGAGCAAAAATGAGAGAAATATAGGGGGGGAGAGAGAGGAAAAGAGACTGAGAAGTAAGTAGGACCCAGATATCTGTATCGTGCTGGAGTCTGCCCTTAATCCAGAGGACAATAAAGAACCATTGCAAGTTTTGTTCATTGTTGTTGTAGTTGCTTTTAGCCAAGGAATAATACAGTCAAACACTTCAGAAATTCCTCCTCTATAAAATGAGAGAGTTGGGTGAGGTCTTCTGTATGTAGAAACACATAATTTATTTCCAAATTAGGACATTTTTAAGGGTAAAAGAGAACACCATTAAAATTACTCCATGACAATAGGCAACAACCTAGATTATCATGAACAAACCATTTTAGTGGTTCTTACAAATACCTAAATCCTATGAGCCTCTGACCCTTTTCTGTTGACCAGCACCCTTATACCACACTGTTCAAAAGTTACATTCTGTTTAGCATGATGAAGTAGTGAGAAAGAGCTCATCTAAAGGGTTATTCACACACCTTTCTTTCATTTCATAATTCCTTGGATGAATATTAGAAGCCTATAAAATTCAACCACCCACAAAAAATGCAAAGCTTGACTTCACAAAACTCTTTTTTACCACCACTGCTCAGTGTTAACATCCTCCACCTACATTCTACAAAGGTGTACATTGATTTTTAAAACAAATTCAATGCATGGATTTGTTTTAAGAATTTTTGACATGTAAAGATAACTGTGAATAACATAACAGAACAAATGGAAATTGTTTCTCCATTACTGTTATTTGCAAGTTGAGGTTATTTTTGTCTTGATTCATCATAAAATTTTCTTCATATTTTTGTTCACTTAAGCTAAGGGTCTAGATCAGTAGTATGAACCACTATAAGCAAACATGAGTGGGATTTTTAAAAAATATACTTTAATAATGGTGATTTCAAACTATTAAACATAAATTTTAAATTCTGATTGTTTTTTATTGCATATGAATAATAAACACACTGCAGGACTTTGTACCAATAGTTTTTCAATCAGTCATGGAAAAATTTTCTCAAATAATGCAACAGCTGCTAAAAGGCAAAATTTGAGCTGTGTAAAGAATAAAACCTGAATAATGCATATAAAATACAAACTATACATATAATATAAATAGCATATTTATAGAGATATGCAAAAAATAAAAATGGTGAGATCTAAATAATTCCAATTTCTTACTTCTTTTCAGCATATTAAAAATTATCTGTATCAAGCAGAGAGTTCATTTTCTTTTATGTTTTGAATAGGAAAGCTGGTGCTTCTCAAAGTTTAATGTGCATGTAAGTCAACTCGTGATCTTGTTAAAATGCAGAATTTCATTTATTCATCTGTGGTGGTACCTGAGATTCTGCATTTCTAAAAAACTCCAGATGATGCCAAAGTTGCCAAACCAAGGACCACACTTTAAGATCAAGGCCAGAGAACTCTAGCTCTCCCATGTGGCTGCACATTGAAATCGTTCAGAGAATTTTTTAAACACCAGTGTATGAGTCCCACTGCCAGAGGTCCCAATTTAATTGGTCTGAGCTGGGTATCAGGATTTTTAAATCTCCTCAGGTGATACTAAAGTTACATGATTTTGAGAATCACTGCTACCAAAGTTTGTGTTCAAAAAAGTTTGATCCTATTTTTAAACATGTAGCATCTATATTGTTGGTGATGCTTACACAGTATTTATGCTCTGTGTGATGGCAGGATGTTAGCCTTTTTAGCATGGACCTTGGATAGGCATCTTTTTTCCCACAGTGATCGCTTTTGAATTCTCCAGAGTTAGGGAAAGGGCACCATTACTCATAGCTGCAGCTCCCAAATGGCTTTTCTGGAGCAAAATCTTAGTGTATCATCAAGTGTTCTCTGGAAACTGAGCTCACATCACCTGTGAGAGGGTCACATTGTCAAAGAAGACATATTATACATCACAAATATGAAAAATCCTGTCTATATTTCTCTTGATATTCAACTTTTACTCATCTTGGAGTCAGCAAATATTATTTCTCTTTCTGGCTGCACTTCTGACCTTGGGCAAACTACTTAACCTCTCTGTAGCTCAAACAGGAAATGAAAGATATCATCAAATGGTTCCACAATCCCTTTCAACTTTCAAATTCTAAATGTTCTCCTTTAGTTCCTCCTCCCCTTTTCTCTGATGCCCATTGTCCCTGTCCATGTCATCAACACTGTCATCCTCTCAAATACTCTCCTGTAGAACATTGGTTTTTCAACGTTAATGTATATCCAAATAACCAGTAGAAATTACTGAAATGATTGTGAGCCCCACCTGCTGAGTGTCTAGTATAGTAAGTATGGTCTAAGGCCTAAGAACTTATACTTCTAACAAATTTCCAGGTGACGATGGTGGTGGTTGTCTAGTCAACACTTTGTAAGTCCACATAAGCAAAATGAGAATGTTTTGCAGTGGGGAGTAATTAGCATGGTGTGAAGAAAAAATGGACATTTAACTCCAAAAGCACATTGCCTGAGAGATACTAAGGGGTTTCTACCTGTGTGTTTTTAGAAAAGTCTATCTGAACTACCATGCGGATCAATCTACTCAGAGGAAAATAACCTTGTTCAACATTACTTGTATGTAATTCAGTACCAACTATAAGAAGAGATTATAGGATTGCTCCCCTACACCAAATAAAAACTTGCTGAAATCAGAACCATTTCTCTCAATTTGATGAACTAACTCATTGAAAACAGGCTTGGGCTGGGGAAAATATTAGCAAGACAACTAACATACAAACAAAATCAATCCAACAGCACTATAGGTTAACTTAAAACAACTTCTCACACTGTTTATTCATAAATCACCTCCAGGAAATGAGGAATAATATGCAGGATCTGACACATTCCTCCTTGAAGTGTATTATTAAGACCATTCAGATACCAGTGACCTGACTACAAAGCTTTCCTAGTGAGAACATTACGATGAGATTTTTTTCTTTCTAAATCTTACCTTTTTTCATATTGGCTAATCCATTATCTTGATTTCCTGCACAGCAACCATCCTTGAGAGGAAACTTTAAAACTACCATTCCTGTGTGAAACCATTCCTTTCTGTTGACCTGTAAAGTAGAACATATTCACAATGCACTTACATGCACACAAATTTATGCACATATATGTTGATATGTATGTGAGATGAAAACATACACATATATATACCTGCATGATGGTATACATATTGTCCCTCTAAGAGGGTTTCATCAAGGGTTGAAAATAAGACAATTTAGGGTCTCGTGTCAATTTGTTCTAGTAGTGTTTGTCTTTGCATACCTAAGAGCTCCCCAGGAGCACGCAGGAAGTATGAGGTCATGCTGGCTATGCTGAGTCAGCATCAGTGTGACAACTGCTGCTTGTATTGTGAGGGACCTATTCCATGTCACCCCTGGCATTCACCAAACCTATTTTAAGATCAGTGTTGTTAATATTCCTCATTAGACCATTGTAACTGACACTGTTTCTTTCCACAGAAAATGATTTGAAATAGCATGGAATCCTCAAAATGGTTTAGATGAAAGAAAAGTGAAGTAGTGTAGAAATGGCCTGGGACTTTTCATTATCTTTTTTAAAGGACAATATTAAAATATTCACCCTGAAGCTTTATCAAATGTTTTTGGAGGTTCTTTGTATCTCTGTTCAGTAGTTATAAATTTGAGGACTCCATGCTGCTTCCACCATGGGCATTTTTTTTTTCAGCAACTTTATGTGAAAAAGAGGAATTTTTGAGTTTCGTTGTCATGGTAACCCTACATTCAGTTTGAAAAGCTTTATTGAATGTTTTGGATATTTTCTCCATTTTCATTTAATAGATTTTGATGTTCAAACATTTGATATACTACTTCAATTCTGCTGGGGTTGTTTGGTTGTATATTTGAGCATATGTATATGCATATATAGTGTTTAGTGTTTTGGTATCATAGGAAAAAATATGCTAAATATGACTTTTCTTTCTCTTCCTCTAGCTCTTTTGGTACATAAGTTTTTCACTATGAAAAGCAAGGGAGAATATACAGACAGAGTCTCAGATAAAGGAAAAATAGACATACTCTTGTCTGTATCTCAGAACAGTACCATAATGTGTCTGAAAATGGCATATTTTCCCATATTATATTCTTCATTCAAAAACATGGAGATGCTATCTATACAAGGGTAAGGGCCAAGAGGGATCAGAGGAGATAGACAAGTGATGTGGAAAAACATCATAGTATCATATAGGTAAACCCAACTATTTTTCCTTTTTACAAAGACTCCTTGTTGTTCCCCAGCATTTCTGAAAACATTTTTTTAGGAAATGCAGGTGTCCCATCAAGGGTGAATGAGAGTTTCAAGTTAAAAGGGATTTGGTTGTTACATATGTTAGGATGACACTGGACTAGATAAAAATGTTAATATGCTTCTATGCATTGTGATGTCTTTGAAGGATCAAATAGTGGTACCCAAATATTTTGACCAGGGACATTGGGGAAAATGCTACTTTCTAATATATTTCTAACAGGTTCTGTACTTTCAAATGATTCTTGAGTAGGTCAGCAAAGTGACTCTTATGTCACATCTTGCCCTACTCTATATCTGCAAAATACACTGAAAGAGGTAGGTCTCATAAAACAAGATCAGAGCTGATATGAGAAAATTATAGACCCCTTGCTGATAGACTCTTCATCTGCCATATAAGAACCTCTTCTTGTGTACCCTCAAGAAACTGGGAGCAGCAAGCCTTCCAGAGGGAACTCTGGGAAAAATAGGAAATGCATGTAGAACTTACCTGCAAATTCTGACCTATTAATGATTCTATGAAAGCAAACTCATTACCTATAAGGAAGCACATACATGAAACTAAATTTGGACAGCCTCCTTTATATGAATACTGCAGTTTTCCCCACTCACATATTTTAATCTTTGATTTTAGCCTTGTATTGTCCAAGGTAACTATAGTAATAGGAGCCTAGAGAATGATTTTTAATCAAATACAACTTGCTTTGAAATTTTGAAGAAAGTAATTACTTAGTTACTTGGGATGATGCTTATACCTTGGATCTCCATGGATTATAGAGTGTAATCCTATACTCCATGGATTATGCCCATGGAGACAATATTTCTGTGTGATTGCAAAACAATTATAAATCCTTCCCTGCACCGTTTCAACATACAGTGCTTTGGACTTCTTATTCTGTATTGAAACACCCTAATAAGCACATATTTATTAGGATGATAATGAGTGTTATTTAATACTTATCAAATCCAACTCTACATTAGATTTTGTCTGCCCCAAAAGTTGTTTTATACATATAATCCCAAATAAAATACACGAACAGGGGTGTTGGTGATTCACATCAGAGGAAAAAACTAAAATTTGTATTTAAATGAACATTTGTTAGCCACAGGGAGTTATCCTTCCTGATTTCATTTTCCAGCTCTCAACCAGAATTTTCCCCACCATTACATGATGTAACTCAAGGAAAGAGCCAAAAAATGACTGAAGGAAAAAGCAGAAAGGACACCATCAGTCTTGTCATGGCCATTTCATACCACAGCACCATGGCTTTGTTGAGGGAAAGGGGATCTCCATGACAAAATCCATCCATAACTGAAATGCTAGTTGCTGAGTGCTTCAGTACCTGAACTCTGTAAATAAATTGTTATACTCTTACCTTTAAGGGCCATTTTCCCCAAAGCTCATTAGCTGAATCTGAAGAGTGCATGTGCTCACATAATACAGCTTTCTTCTCTCTCTTTGCATGAGTGATTTCTCCATTACAGTGAGTTAAGGAAGGCAACTGCAGTGTTAGTGGTGTCCAAGACAGACCCCCTTTGTCAGGTTGGAAACTCATTCCCAAAGTCCTGTGAGTATTGGCTGGTAACGTTCACAACTTCTCCTTCTTTGGAGAATGTCCTCCGGGTTCATCCATGTTGTCACATATGGCAGGTTTTCTTTTTCTTTTTTAACTAAATATTTTTTGTTGCATATAGCACATTTTCTTTAACCATTCATCTGTTGATGGATATAAGTTTGTTCCCACATCTTGGCTATTGTGAATAATGAAGCAATGAACATTGTAGTACTAATATCTCTTCAAAATCCTGATTTTAATTATTTTGGATAATTACACAGAAGAGGAATTGTTGGATCATATGGTAGTTGTGTTTTCAATTTTTTTTAGTAACTTCTTGAATTCTACTACAGTTTTTTATAGATGTATAAGTCAAGACCGATAGCTGGATTAAAGGTTCTGTGATAGAATTGATGTTCTTAAAAAGTAACTAATAATAACTCACACTTACTAAACTTTTCCTAAGGTTCTGTCCAAGTGTATTACTTATGTAACTCTTTTAATTCTCATAATCTTGGAGTTGTGAGACAACCAATGTTACAAAGAAAAATTTGAGACTCACATTAGTAAATGCTAGTCTACAGAAAGAAGACAGAAAGATTGTAAGAAATAACAGGAAGGGGAAAATAAAAATCCACTACAAAACTTTTAGAAGTTTCTCTTTAGAGACCTGTTAAGTTAGACTTGTAATCAATTTAATTTGTGTATGATTGCTTTGCATTTAGATATGCCCTTCTCTTTCACTACTGACTGCTGTAAATCTAATAATCGTGATATATTCTGAGAATTATTTCAGAGTATTGACAAATTATCAGCCACACCTGATCCTTGCTCATCCCCCACACCCATGTAAGCCACATAAGCTTCTTCCTTTCTGTATGAAACAGCTGTCCATCTGCCAACAATCTTTACTGGGGACAAAACAGAAAACTTGGCCTCTAATAGATTTTATAGCTCTCCAAATACAATGAATTCAAATAACAATTTTATCCAGAAACCACAGACTCAAAAACAGAGGTAGAGGAATGGAGCATCCGACTCTTATACATGGGGTCCTGAGAGTAGATTCTTACATAGATCCTAATTTATGAATTTACAATTGAATGGTGGATTTCCTGCTTTAATTATGATTTCTAAAATAGCAGTAGACTATTTCTGACAGCTTGTGACATGGTGGGGGCTTAAGAGAACAGATATTCAGATAGGCCATGTCAGTCACCCGCACATGGCATTTCAACTGCCCGTCTCAATCAGGGGCAGCATCCAAAAGTACAGCAATTAGAATGAGGAGATTAAAAGCACTGGGGACTTGATGATGAAGTCAGTGGCCAGAGGAACCCATGGAGATAGCACAGAATGTCACCTTTATAACCGATGGCTATTTCAACACCAATAAGGCAAACTGCAGTCTTTTAAAATGGGGTAACATAACTCGTTGAAATGAAGAAGAGCAAGCTAATTTAACAAAATCAAGGGGCTCACATATTTTCCAAGGAATTTAAAGATTCAATTCTAGATTTCACTATCACTTATGACAATAAACTCTTCATAGAGAATTGAATTGCTTAGTATTATATACATGCCACTATTTGATCTTATCACATAATAACCACTGGATGCTGAGGGTAGAAAATCACAACCCATTAATATATTCAGCAAAGTCATTATTCGGATTCATTGCTATCCCTCTTTTTCACCATCATTTAGGGAGGAGAGAAATAAAAAGGGTCATAGTTGAAAAGCATATTTAGGAGAGTACATATTTAGAGTCAAAAGGTGTAAATTCACGTCTTGATTCAGTTTATTCTAGGTTTGAAACCCGGAACAAGATTCCAACCTTCAGTTCTTTTATTGTAAAGTGGAACAATATGTAGGGTCATTATGCAAATCATTTGATGCCAGGCATATGTAAACTAGAAAAAGACAAATAATACAAAGAATCACTTTTATTAAAATTTTTGCTAATTATCTATTGCTATTCTAAAATTTATGACTTAGGAACCATAGAGATGTATTATCTCACACTTTGTAGGGGTCAAGATTCAGGGAGTGCCTTAGCTGGATGGCTCTGGCACAGGGTCCCTTATGGAGGCTGCAGCCAAGGTGCTGGCTGGGGTTACAGTCATCAAACTCAACTAGGGAGCATTTGCTTCCAAGCTCATTCATGTGGGGGTTGGCAGAAACCACACTTTAGTGCTCATTCACACAGCTATTTGCAAGCCTCAGAAGACATGTTTACAAGTTCATTCACATGAGCCTCCTCAGGCCGGCCTTACTATATGGCATTTGGTTTCTCCCAGAATGAGATAATCCAAGAGAGAACAAGAAAGAATGCATATTTATATTTCAAGAGAAAAGACACAATCTTCTCATAAGCTGATTTCAGAAGTGACATCCCATCACCTTGGCCATAAACCATTTGTTAGAGGCACATTATTAAGTCTAGCCCACAATCAAGAGTATATCACACAAGAGTGTGAACACCAGGAGGGAGACCACTGGGGCCATTTAGAGGATGATTACCACAAAAACAACTCAGTAACTGTAAAGATGTGACTGAGCTTCACACTCAATTCTGTCAAGGAGTAAAACGAAAGCAAAAACAAATATAGCTATTTAGGTTCTTTCTATTATTTTAACTGGGTTTAGGACATACAATTAACAAATTCATTCAATTGTCTTGTCTATACATACTCACTGTGTGTTAAGAAAAAAAATGTTAAGGTTACATATGATTTTCTTTTTCCAGCCTTTAGAATGCAGACAGCTAGCTATTTAAAAGCTACTTTCCAAAGTCTCAGGGTCAATTATCCATTTCACACAGTGTTCATGAGTAAGCTTGCCAATATGATACTATGTTTTTCTTTAAATTTTCAGTTTTTTCACTTCCTCCTTTTCTTGGCCAAGTAATTTTACCTGCAATTTGTATTCAAAAGAGGCAAAGTAAGTGATTAAATTCTGAGCTTGTCCCCTCTGTCAATTTACCCACAAAAGCTCTCTTTACTTTTCCAATCTTTGATTAGCAACCAGGAAAAATTTACATTCACCATGTGCCCACCATGTCCCAACACAAAAAGTCTGGATTAAAATTAGAGTTTAAATCATAGTCTACTAACTGTTGAGAAAGTTATAAACAATCACCAAGAACAAAATCCAATGAAAATGTTAGAAATAAGTAATATGACATAGGAATAAAAAATTCACTCAGACTTCAAAGAAGACTGGAAATACTAGAATAAAAAGTCAGTGAATATTCATTTATTTTATAATAAATTATACAAAATTATAAATAGTGAGGCAAAATATGCCACCTCTGAGAAGAGAAAATCAGTACCTAATGGTCTAAAAATCCATGGAGTCCACAAAGAAGAGGAGAACACAGAACAAAGCAGAAGAAATATTTGAAGAGATAATGGCTGAAATCTTTCTAAAATTGTCAAATAAATAAACAAATAAATAAATAAAACCACAAACCAAAAATGGCATGAACCCCAAGAAAAATAAATAGGGATAGAAATAAAACTGTACCTAGGTACATGTTAACTAAAAGGCTGAAAATCAAAGGCAAGAAAAAAAGTCTAAAATGGGAAAAAGACATAATGTGTAGTGGAGGGCAACAATAAGAATGATGGCTGACTTTTCATCAGAAGAAACTGAAGCCAAAAGTCAGTGAAACAACAACTTTAAAGAGCAGAAAGAAAAAATAACTGACCAAATATAATGCCACACTGAGAAAAAAACTATCTTCCAGAGTATAAGCAAATAAATAAATTTTAGAGAGACAAAAACTGAGATAATACATCTCTAGAACATTGGTAGTACACAGAGCGATAAAAGAATTTATTCAGGCTAACGGTAAAAGATACCAGATGAAAGCCCTAATCCGCAGGGAGAAAAATAAGCCACCTCATATGTCTTTGCTTTGATCAGCTCACATATTTATGTGTATATGTTTTTGATGTGATGTTTTTCAAATGCAACCAGATGGAAGACATAAAAACATCTTATTAGGCAAATATTCTATATTTATCTTCACACTTTAAAGTCAATACATAATTTGTGACTCGCAGCATCGCATGGTCTCTGTCAAAACTCACAGTGTATTTCACATATCAATTCCATCCCCTGCAGAGTGACATCCCCACGGGCTTCCCCGCCCCTCCCCCACCTCCTAGTCAGCTCATTGTCCATTGCTGAGTGCTCTTCCTCATTACTCTGGAAGTGTCAGGAAATGCCTGATGAAAAAGGAGAATCATGCTACCAAGTCATGAAAGGACTGATATATCCACCAAAGGGCACATCACTGACCTGGGAAAATAGACATTTCAGAGGCATAAAGTTGTCTTTCTCAAAATAAAAACTCTTAAAGGACTTTGTCTTGAAGTTGCTATGTGATGGTTTCAACAATGAGATAAAAAAAAATTTGAACACTTTTTATTACTTGTTTTTGCTTTTTTCTTCCTGTTGCCTTAATGATGTCTTTGACAATCCATTTTCCACCTTGGCTCTCAGATCCTGCTTATTCTCTAGGTTAAAACGTTAGTAAAAGTTAGTAAAGTAAAACCAGGCCATTGCAATTTATTTGTGGAAAATTTCTAGGATTTAGATGGATGAATTCTATAACAATGTCATTGTTTGTATGAAATTTTGAGCAGTATTATGAAATTTTGACCTGATATCATAATTCCCTTTTTAAAAATATCTCTTTATGTAGTCTGTCCTACCCAGAATTTCTGAAGGCATGCCCAGAATTGTTTGAGTCAATCTTCTCAAACGAGTCCAACTTACCTAGTCTGAACATATGAATATATTGTATTCACCGAAGTCCTAATGCAGGCAGCTAAATATCTGACAGTTTCTTTAACTTGGGAATTATAAAAAAAACAAATCAGTTATTTCAAATAACTAAAATTACATGTTATAATGAGAAGTATGCACTTTACTGGAGAGTTAACACACACAGGCATATGTATCTGTGCAAGATTGTGTAAAAATTCTCCAAATCTCCTTAATCCTCTATAAAACTGTGAGATATTCATATAGTCTGCCATGTGAGTTGCTATGCTTCAAAGTAGGTAGAGGGTACTTTCCTATCTCATTTTCAGGACTGGCCATACTACTTTCCTTGGGGTGGGGGTGGGGGTGGGGAAGGTGACTGTGAGCAGCCATGATGTATGCCATAGTCACACAGAAGTTTCAAATGAGCTAATTTTTTTTGGGGGGGGGGCCTCTTGTATTTCTGACCAAGGCCATGAGAACAACATAGTCCAGACAGAAACTGCTCTACCATACTGAGTTCAAGAAAAAGAAAAGAGTAGAAATGACCACAACCAAAAAGAGTTGCATCAATATGCAGATTTGTCAACAACAACATATATACACACACATATATATGTATAGTTTTAAGCCACTGAAATTTAGAGGTTATAACTAAGCTGTCTAATATTGTATACGTATGTGTATGTACATGAGTACTTTCTCATATTGTCTAATATTGTATATGTACATGAATACTTTCTCATACTTTCTCATGTAAAGTCCATTAATACTGAGAAAATTCTTATTCTCTCCAGATGAAATTAATTTACCTTTTAATATTAGGAAACAAATACTCAATAGCATTTTCTGTAACTTAAGTTTATTCTCTCTCTCTTTTTTTAAAATCAAAATGAGATATCACCTACACCTGACCAAATGGCCATCATCAATAAATCAACAAACAGCAAGTGCTGGTAAGGATGCAGAGAAAAGGGAATGAACCCTAGTGCACTGTTGGTGGGAATGCAGACTGGTGCAGCCGCTTTGGAAAACAGTATGAAGTTTCCTCAAAAAATTAAAAATGGAACTGTCTTTTGATCCCATGGTTGGGAATATATCCTAAGAATTCTGAAACACCAATCAGAAAGAACATATTCACCCCTATGTTCATAGCAGCAGTATTTACAGTAGCCAAGATATGGAAACAGCCCAAGTGCCTATCAGTAGATGAGTGGATAAAAAAGCTGTGGTACATTTACCCAACAGAATACTATGCAGCAGCAAGAAATAGGAGTTCCTAGGTTTTTTGACAGCATAGATGGAACTGGAGAGCATTATGCTGAGTGAAATAAGCCAGGTCGAGAAAGACAAATATCATGATCTTGCCTATAGCAGGAACCTAATGAACAAAACAAACAAATGACCAAAATAGAAGTAGAGGCATGGAAACATGGAATAGACTGACAGATGTCAGAGGGGAGGGGGATGGGGGACTGGATGAAAGAAGGTGAAGAGATTAGCCACAGAACATATACCCCAAACTCTACAGACATCAGTGTGGTGATGGCTAGAAGGAAGTGGGGTAGAGACTGGGCAGAAGAGAACCAAAGGAGCCAGGGAAATGGGAACATCTGTAATAGTGTCTTAATAGTAAATATTTAGGAAGTCCACTATGCTTCTGATAAACTTCCAGACTGTAAAATTCAGGAGTCTATTGCTCAGGATATCTCTCTATTTGTGTTTCTCTAACTTTCCATTATTTTTCTATTCTGAATGCTCTGTAAAGTATAAAGTATTTCACTCTAGTGGGAGAGGTTTTATACTACTGTGGCTTTTTTGGGGCAAGATCATTTTCTTGGTTAAGTCTGATAAAAAAAATTGCCCCTCCCCCAGACTTTATGGAGTCATTCGGCCAAAGATATTCTCTGTCTAATATTAATGAAAAGCATCCAACACCCTTAACCAGATAGACGAAACCAGGAATGTATTGGTTAATTATTTCACTCACTAAATTGATTAGTTACATATACAGTTCTGATTGGTAAATTCTTTGAATTCTACCAATGTTCTTAGCATCTGGTCTACCATTTGTTTATCACATTGAATACCCCCAAAACCAAATGATTTCAAAACTTGTAAAAGGGTTACTAGCATTACAGCTTTAAACTTGCTTTCCAAATCAATTGCCTCTAAGTTTAATTATCACTAGATTTAAATAAAATGAAACTTTAAAACATGCAGTTGGCTCAAAAATGACTTCTTCCAATTACAACTTGTCTTAACGAGGATAAATTTTTATACCTTAAATACTTGTCTCATTCAATATCTATATATTGTCTTTTTAGTTTGTTAAATAAGACCAATAATATAACATAAACTCAATTCCTAATGACAGCTACTTTTTCCTACACAATTTCTTAACAATTCAGGGCATTATCTTAAAGTTTAACTATCTCACTTTTATTTTTTAGCATTTTTAAAATTATTTTATTGTTGTTCAATTACAGTTGTCTGAGCTTACTCCCCACCACTCCCCCGAAACCCTGGCCAAACCCCCTTCTCTTCCTTGCTTCCACCCCCACCCCTTGGTTTTGTCTGTGTGTCCTTTACAGTTGTTCCTGAAAACCCTTCCCCTCATCTCCGATTATCCCTTCTCACCTCCCCTCTGGTTACTGTCAGATTGTTCTTAATTTCAATGTCTCTAGTTATATTTTGCTTGCTTTTTTTATTTGTTGATTAGGTTCCTCTTAAAGGTGAGATCATAACTATTTCACTTGTTAAAAATGCATTTTGTCACCCCTACTGTTTATTAATCAGCAACTTCAAAACAAGTCAATTCACACCACCCATAAGCATAATAATATAAAGGCGCTAAATACACAAACCTCCCTTTAGGCTGGAAGTTCTGTTAATTTGTTGCTTTACAATTTTTCCACAAAATATGTTTTTAGAATTATCAACAACAGCTATATGTATTTCTCACTTCACAACATTCTAGTACAGAAAATCTTAACATTTCTGAGTATTTATGAAAAAAACATGGCTTCTGCTTTTGTCTTGTGACATGACTTTTGAAACCATGTCTTGTGAACTTCTTATTAATACTGCTCATTCTGCCCTGGCTGTTGTAGCTCAGTGGATTGTGCACAGGCCTGCAAATGAAAGGGTCGCTGGTTTGCTTACCAGTCAGGGCACATGCCTGGGTTGCAGGCCAGGTCCTCAGTAGGGGGTACACAAGAGGCAACCACACACTGATGTTTCTCTCCCTCTTTCTCCTTTCTTCTCCTCTCTCTAAAAATAAATAAGTAACATATATTTTTAAAATACTGCTCATTCTTGTCTGGGAAATAAATTATTTTATTTCTTCCTGCTTAATATTACTTGAGTTGTGGAGTAGTTTTTACCCACAGGCACTATGTCACTTAGTGTCTCCTTATGCCAAATTTTGAACCAGTTAGCTTCAGATTTTAACTTCTATCTGGAAAACAGATGGAAAAATATTCAATATATCAGCTGGGAATACCATTGCCCTCATTTTTTATTAATGTCTATCCCTCAGATTTAGATGCCTGGGTCCTTCCTCCACTTCACCCTGGGGTATGAGATGATCTTATTTCTGTCTCGTGGTTCTCCATACAGAGGCTTCTACACTACAGCAACACAACTAGACCAATGATCAGTCTGGCAGAATTGATTGGAACTACACACCCAAAAATCAGATCCATTTAGTGTAAATGCTTATAAGCATATGAATCAGGCACAGCCTCTGCATCATCCAGCTTTCCATTTCTCCTATACTTCTCAGCACACCTTTCAGGCAAAGACAATTTAGGGGCTTTAAAAAAAGAAGGGAAGGGGAGGGGAGGGGAGGGGAGGGGAGGGGGAGGGGGGAGGGGAGGGGAGGGGAGGGAGGGGGGGAGGGGAGGGGAGGGAGGGGAGGGGAGGGGAGGGGAGGGGAGGGGAGGGGAGGGGAGGGGAGGGGAGGGGAGGGAGGGAGGGGAGGGGAGGGGAGGGGAGGGGAGGCTCCATGTATTAAAGAGTGAGTATTTCATTTAATGTCTCAAAATGTTTTTAAGAAAAGAAAAACAACAAAGTTTCAGCATTGAAATACACCATGTTTACCTAGTAGAAAGACGATTTGACAAAACATGTTATAAATCAGCCTAATTGTAAATCGCACAGTGTGTGCACTGAAGCCTCAAGTGTCTGGCAGAGTGGTTTCCTATTTAAAATTCCTGACATCATACTCTGGTGCTTTGAGTTTGGCTGAACATGAGAAATCTCCTTCGGATGAATTAATTAGAATATTGGTTCTACGGGGAAAATAATCCCTCCAAATCTCTTTATAAGGAAATTAGTATCTTGGATATAATTTCAATTCCCTAAAGGGAACAACATCTCTTGATAAAAGAAATAAACTGCTTCCCCATTTTTTGTTAAAACTAGTTCAATATTCTGCTTTCATTGTTATGTCATGTACTACTGTGAAAAGAATTTTCATTGTCATGGATAATCTATGAATAGTGCACACAATGGAATGAATGTTGAGACAGTAAATAAGGAGGTTCAAGTGTTTTAAATATATATTTCACTAATTTGGGAAAATGTTTACTTTGAAAAATAGAAAACTAATTTTTAAAAACTTTCAGGTTTATTAAAATATAAGTTGTCTTGTAGAGAATTGTACTATTAGGAAATTCCCATAGCATATTTGTTCATGAACAATTATAATGTTATACCATATATCATGAAGCTCTTTCTTATTTCGGTTGATTCAATCCACATACACCTCTGTTCACAAGGTGGAGGTTAGCAACATCATTTCCACAAGTACAGCTCAGCTTACATTGTCTATCTTTTCACCAGCCTTGCCTCAAATCTGCCCCACTGTAGGGGAGGAACAGTTTGCAATTTGTGCTCACTATGTTTTAAGTCTATGATAAATCATCACCTTTTTATCACAAAGAAAATTTTACTTTTTTTCTGTTGTTTAGAGGAAGTAGAGTTTTCCAAATAACAAGTAAACACTTTAAAATGTTAAATAAAAACATATGAAAAGAATTCTAGCTGGTTAATTTCAGTGTGCAAAACAAAGCCCAATCTAAGAATATCATTTGGCTTTATGCCCACGGCATTTTAATTTTACTGTAACATGGATGTATTTTCATTCACCCTAGATTTTTGTCACTTGGTGGTTTTTTTATTTATTGTTTGTTTGTCCTTAAGAGAGAGCTTCAACAAGTTCTGATTAGCATATAAGTACTAGTTTAAATCCCCACATTCTGGGGACAGTTGTATCAATTCTAGTCAATGATGCACCTCCTTCCTTTCTATTTATATTTTCCATGAGTAACCATGACTAGAAAGGTTAACTTTTCTTTTTTTAATATGTAAATCAATCTTATTGAGCTATAATTTATACACAAAAAAATGTAATGACATGAAGTCAAATCTTCAATGAATTTTGACAAATACAACTATAATCAAAACATTGAACATTTCTATCGTCTCCCAAAGTTTTTTTGTAGTACTTCAGCCAATACTTCCCATACTCCTCCTCCCAAACAATGACTGATCTGCTTTCTTTTTTTTCTTTAACATTTTATTTATTTATCTTTAGAGAGGAAGGGAAGGAGATAAATATCAATGTATGGTTGCCTCTCATGAATCTCCTGCTGGGAACTGGCCTGCAACCTAGGCATGTGCCCTGACTGGGAATTGAACCGCGATCGTGTGGTTCGCAGGCCCGCACTCAATCCACTGAGCTACACCAGCCAGGGCGACTGATCTGCTTTCTGTGAACAAGGATTCATACAGTATGTGGTGTTGTTTATGACTTCTACTTAACATACTGTTATGAGATTCCTTTGTATTGAGTGCATCAGTAGCCCATTCCTTTGTATTGCCTAATAGCATTACAATTATTTGAATAATAATACATAGTCATCTGTTGAACATTATGGTTGTTTCTATTTTCAAAGTATTATGTGTACGCTCGTATTTCTGTGGATATATGAGTATATTTTATTCTTCTTAGGTATATACTTTGTTAAATTTACCTCTGAATATTTTATGTTTTTCTCACCCTCACCTAAGGACATGCTTGTTGATTCTGGAGAGAGTAGAAAGGAGGGGGAGAGAAATATCAATGGGAGAGAGAAACATTTATCAGTTGCCTGCCATATGCACCCCAGCTGGGGATGAACTGCAACCTAGGCCTGCACCCTGACCAGGAATCAAAGCCACAGCCTTTTGGTGTGTTGGATAATGCCCCAACACCAACAAACTGAGCCACACTGGCCAGAGCTGAGTATGTTATGTCTTGAAGCTGTTGTAGATGGTACTATTTTTCCAATTGTTCATTAATAGCATACAGAAATCCAATGGATTTTTATATAACTTTGTATCCTGTGATCTTTATAAATTCATAGCAGCTTTTTGACTCATTTCTCAGGGCTTTCTACATAAAGGATTATGTCATCTGTGAAGAGAGACAATTTATTTCTTCTTTTTAAATCTGCATGACTGTATTTTTCTTCTGTCATTGCACTGGCTCCATTACAATGTTTAGCAGGAATTTTAAAGGTGAATATCCTTGTCTTAGGCTCAATGTTAGAGAAAAAACATTCAATGTTTTACCATTAAGTATGATTTCAACTATAGATTTTTGTGAATGTTATTAGTTTCCTTGACAAAGTTTCCTTTTATTTCCTGGGTGGTGAATGTTTAATTTCATCAAGTGTTTTTTCTACACCTATTAAGATGACCCCATAGATTTTATAAAGTTTTAGAAAACATTTAATATGCTTGATTACATTAATATTATACATGTACGTGACACCAGAACTTTGCTGGGGAAAATGACACTTAGTTATGATGTTTTATATTTTTTATATATTACTTGATTCATCTTAATAATAGTCTGTTAATTATCTTTGTGTCTATACGGTAGCTCGGTTATAGAAACATTCTTGCAACCACAAAATAAAGTACACAAGTATTTTAGAAGATAGTGATTCTGACATTATTAGCTTCTAAACCAAGGCCAGCAAATGTCTGTCTCTGGGCTGCTTTATGAACTAAATAAATAAAACTTGTCTGTTGAAGTGAGAGTGGTTGGGGAGCCTGCTGTGTGGAGTGAAAAGCCTCCTTGACTGATTCGAATGCCATGCCAGGAGTGATTTATTTTAAAATAAAATAAACTACTCACGAACACAGGGGAGTCTCGCTTCACTGTTGATTCTTATTTTTGTTTTTGTTTTAATGGCAAGCAATATTATACAAATTCCAGTTCCAAGTGAGGACATAAGGGTGCAGCCTGGCAATTCCAAAAAGAAGTATTCATTAATGTTCAGAGATATAAAGTCAAAATCTTTTTGATTTTATGTCCTATTAAAAATATATGGAAAAGGGAGGCATTCGAAAACATAAAAATCATGATTGGTATCTGGAGGCTTCTGAGAAGGGCATTACTAACAAATAATAATTTTAAGCTACTTTCAATTCCTAAGAATTTTCTTGCTCAGAAACAAGTATAAATATAACATTTGTTGGCTTTTTGCTATACAATGCATTAACAAACCTTTGAAGGACACTAAATTGTGCTATTAAATTCCAAGGGGAAAAAGCAATTCTTGAAAATGACTAAGGCTGTAGTTTTTTAGGGCAAGAATTTTGTCAATTTGTAATGCTCAGGCATAAACAGAAATACAAGAAAGAAGAATGAATTTGGGAAAAGTTTAAAGGACCAAACCAAGTTCAACTGAAACTTTAGAACTATGACAAAAAGTGACACATGCAGACTTGGAAAGAATGTTTAACAGGAAGAAATAAACCTTCACTTGGGCCTAAACTTAAAAAAAAACTTAGGATGCACTTGTTGACATTTTTGAAGATCCAGTCATGTAGCAACCCTGCTTAAACTGAAAAAACAGAACCAAGGGTTTTCTACACAATCAGAGGAGGAGACGAGTGCTTCCCCCAATTAACTGGCAAAGCCTGCTTCAGCCCTGATTAGGTCTCCCACACAGAGAGAAGTGAAAGAAATCAAAGGAGGCCTGGTGATCAAATGCTAGAAAATGAAAATGAAGTTAAGGCAGGACATTTAGAAGGTTTTTTGTAACTTATAGAACTACAGTTCAGTAATATTTTCAATAAGTACTTTGTCTCTAGCTGTAACACACTCTTTAAAATGAAAACAAATAGTTTTAACTTGTGAAACAACACTTTACATTTTAAAATGTACCTTCAGAGATACTATCTCATTTGACATTTATAATCAACAGTAAACTAAAAACACGATTAGCATTGGACAAATGAGGAAATCCATATCAGGGAAGAAAATAAAATTATAAAATTACTGTTGTTATGCTGTGACAAAAACCACCAAAACAACAAGACCACCATTTATGGATCATTTGCTGCATGGTAGGAATTACTTTAAGAGCTTTAAGTATCATAACTCATTCAATTTTAATCAGAATTTTGCAGGATACATATTATTGGCCCCACATCACATATCCAAAATCACATAGCTCCTAAGTTATAGACAGAGTTCAAGTCCGTGTCTGTCTAAATGTAAATCCTGTATATTAAAAAGAAAAAAAAATAGGCCATGGCTGGTGTAGCTCAGTGGATTGAGCGTGAGCTGTGAACCAAAGGTTGCTAGCTCAATTCCCAGTCAGGGCACATGCATGGGTTGCAGGCCAGGTATCCAGTAGGGGCTACATGAAAGGCAACCACACACTAATGTTTCTTTCCCACCCTTTGTCCCTTCCTTCCCCTCTATCTAAAAATAAATAAATAAAATCTTTAAAAAGAAAAAATGGGTCTTATTATTATTACTCCTGTAAAATAGTAACTTCTTTATATCACTACTTTAAAGTTGTATATTTATGCATCTTGCGAATACTTATTTCATATACTATGCCTATATACTCATGATATAATACAAGTACTACAATGTTTATATACTCTCTATTTTTAAAGGTTTATTTAATGTTTTAATAGTTTCTATTTAATCTATTTTTAATAGAGTTAAAAATAGATAAATAAACTGAGTTTTTTCACTTTTATCATGCCATGCCATTTGTCATTTGTTACAGAAATTTACACAAAGGAGTTTGTAAAAGCAAAGATGCCCTTAAATGCTACGAGCTCTGAACTTCACACCAGGGATCAAAGTAAACAATTTCTACTACATTCTAAAAAGTCCAATAAATAATAAACACATTGTTGAATAAAAAGAACTCTAAAAACAAGTATGACTTGGTTATGCCACTACTGTCGATGTAGCTTTTCAAATTTAAACATTTATGAAATGTCTGTCACACTAAACATTGTGCTGCAAAGGTAAACAAATCATAACCTTTGTCCTTAAAGAGCTAGGGGTCAAGTACGTGAGATATGCATAGTGAACAGTTTCAATTCAGGGAGATGAATACAATGATATATGTGTCAGAATGCTTCAGAGCTTGGAGGAAAGTAACAAAACAGTCAAACAGAATAAAGAAAGCCTCACCGCAGATAATGCTTGAAGCAAACATTTAAAGAACCAGTAGAAGTGAGCCAGCAAAAGACAGAGAACAGAGCTTTGTGGAAAGGAGCACAACCTGGAAAGTGCCCCATGCTTCCCCCCACAGCACTAAGCTTCTACAAGCATGCAAGAGGCAGAACAAACCTCAACTCCTAGGAAAGCCAATTTAGTTTAGAGAACAAATTTTATTTCCAATGGGCTTATTCTTTCATTTGTATTCAACTTAAATTGAGCCTACTCTCTTCCTACATTATTTACTGTCTCGAAAGCTCATGCCCTCAGTCCACAGATTCTTATTAAAAGGTTATTACTCAGGTTTTTTCATTAATTATATTGAAGACAGAAGGTTATTTGCAGCAAAAGATAAAAAACAAATAAAAATGCTGTACAGGATACTAGAAAATATAAATATTAGACATTTTTTTCGAGTCCCTGAGGCTTTCTTGTAGGCATTTTAATAATAAAAACTTGACTTTGAGGTGTCAGTGTGGATAAGCCAACTTTTAATACCTCAATTTTAGTTGAAATTTTAACCCCCCAAAATCATATGTGAAAAAGGTTGTTTACTTTTGCTTAGTAAATTGACAAAAACATGTATTAAACACCAGAAAGAAAAGTACTTTAAGTTATTTACCTCCCAACTGCAAGCATCTAAGGTCTAAAATGTATGATTCTCAAGTAGCAACAGTATCTGTGCTCTGGACTGTCTTAAAATCTCATGAGAATCTTTTCTTTGAAATAAATACTCTACATTTTAAAACTTCTATGTAGCTAATATCATAAAAAAATTAATCAATTTTTGCTACATCTAAGCAATGACTCTCTTCATCTTTTATTATTTCTGCTGAGTTAGAAAATTCATAGCATGACCAAACTTGGGATTAGAACTTGGCTATGAGAAAGAAGATACCTCCTAGTCATAGTGACCTTGTATTCCTAAATTGGAGGATAGTCCTGATTGCAAATATATTTTCTTATTGCACCAATGAGTAAATTAATATATGCCCATTCCTAAGTCTGGATGTGGGAATCTGAAATTTCAGATTCCCATAATGAGAAAAAGAACAGATTGTGAAATGGGACTGACTGGGTCCTGATCTCAGCAGCTCCACCGCTTACGATGTGATCTTAGGCAACCACTTCTCTCACCTTTCTACTTTCTGTTCCTATGAGTTTGACATTGTTTTTAAGATTCCACATATAAGTGATACCAAGCAGTATTTTTATTTGTCTGTATGGCTTATTTCACTTAGCATAATGCCCTCAAGTTTCATCTATGCTGTTACAAATGACAGTATGTCCTTCTTCTCATGGCCAAATAATATTTCTCTGTGTATATTATATACACCACGGTTTCTTTACCCATTCATTCACTAATGGACACTTAAGTTGTTTCTATATCTTAGCCATTGTTAAAAATGCTGCAATGATCATGAGCATGCAGATACCTCTCTGATATCCTATTTTCACTTCCTTTGGATAAATACCCAGAAATGGAATTGCTCAGTCATATGGTGGTTCTACTTTTAGTCTTTTAGGAAACTTCCATACTGTTTTCTATAGTGAGTACATCAATTTACATTCCAACTAACAGTGCACAATTGTTTCCTTTTGGCACATCCTTGCCAACACTTGTTTACTATTGTCTTATCCTTAATAATGGAATCTATTCACTTTTCTCTCTCCCATTGTCCAACATAAAGAATAAGTCCACGACAGCAGAAAATACATATTGGCATGGTACTTTACAATTTTCAGTGTGCTCTCACATCCATTAATTCTTTCATCTTGCCTTGAGGTAGGTACTATTACTAACAAACATATTTTACTTTTGAGAGAAGTGAGAATCAGAGGTTAAATGACTTGCCCAAGAGCAAATGGCTATAACAACTAAAACCAAATGATCTGATTCAAGATATTGATATAATTAAAATATGATATTTAAGATATAGGTACATTCTATATATAGAATGCAAGACTTTTGACTTTATTCTTCATTAAAACAAAAACCTTATGAAGCTTTTGCTATCATTATGATCATATTTTCATATAAATTATAACTTGCCAAGGGCTACAGAGCTATTAATTAGTAGACGCAGTTTAAAGGAGGACAGGGCTAGCTCAGAGTCAGGGTTCTTTGCTGCCTGTCATGTATCTCTTCTGCCTCCATCTGTTTCAGTTGCATATATGATTTTAAAAAGACGAACAAACGAAATACCGATTTTTTTAATACTTTGTTGTCAAACCTACAGTGACACTCCCATCTTACCAATTGGATCAAGTGAGTTCTATTGGGAAATTCAGACACTTCTTAAGTAGGAGAGAATAACTTTAATAAAGATATTCTTCTAGGGTACTTTGTCTTCCTCCTTAATTTTTCCCCTTAATCCTTCCATTTTCTAAACTTGGTATCTTACTCACACCCTTCCAAGCCCTAAACTACAGCCACCCTCAGTTATACTACTCCTTCTTTCCCTCTCTAATTTTTGCTTAAATAATGTATGAATTCAACATAATTTATGTTGAATTTGATTTTATGCTCTAGTCATGTTCTCATATTTCACAAAGCAAGTAAATCCAGGAGTTCATATACTTCCTGTGATCACCATATAGTAGGTGTTCAAAATCTATTTTATTAAAGAAGTAATATCACAGATATTTTCACTTCGATGAGAAACCCAAAGATCCTTTGGGTATCAAAACAATGCTTTCATGAAATAATCTTTCCTGACTTAAAAATAAAAACAGTTCAATTGTCTGCAAATACAAAAAAAAATCTTACAAAGTCAGGGTCAAAAATAAGAGCAATCTGAGTTGACTCTCTTGATATATCTTGACCTAAAACTAAAGATGGATGGGGAAATGCCATAACAAAATTGGATTATCTGGCACTATTTCGAATAAAAAGACTAACATCAACCAAAGTTAAATTACTTTGATCATTTAAGTCTCAGCTGTGTGGTATGCCTTGTATATGACTAAAACACCATTTCCAATTGAATTATTTTTCCATTATATGTTAATAAAAGGAAATAAAGCAAATAAGAGGAAAAAAAAGCAAAACTTTGTAGGACTGAGGGTAGGAGGGACAGTGTTTTGTTTTGTAGTTCCTATGTATGGATCACTCTCTGTACAGATTTGGCATTCACCTTAAAAATTCCTACTTTTAAAAACAAAATGTATTCCTTTTAAGTGGCATAATACTAGAGAAACATTTAATATAAATTTATTATTAGTAACTTACAATTTCAGCTAAGCTCCTGATTCATATTTGTTTTCCTGATGTTTCTCCTTTTAAATTACTTGTTTCAAAGATTTTCCTTTTTGTATCTGTCTTTCCTTGAGTTCCCTCGAGGCCTCGTCATTACAGCTTGCAGTATCTCTGTACCAAATTGCAAACCGAGAATATATTGCTTGGTTTCAGGTTTTTGTAAAAATCTGAAACTTGGAACAGGATTTATCAAAAGTTTTCTTGAGGTAGACAAACCTTTCAGCAAGTTTTGTGCTAATCTGGGATGAATTCAAAGTCAGCCTGAGCCAATTAATTTTTTGGCAGGGAAAATTGTAACATACGATGGCTGTGTCTGTTCTAGATGGCTTTATATAAAAATGGGTGACTTTAGATGGATCAGGCTTTGAATATGTTGGTGCTTTGCACCTACAGGCACAAAATGTGATTCGGGGCTTGTATATTTCTGTCCCCTCAGATTCCTTGCAGGCAATCTTTCCTGCTGCCATCTTGTTTCCCAGGCAAAACCTGTTTCATTCAGTACTGAACATTTTCCCCAGCTTGTGTTAGTTTTGGGTTTAACTTTCAAAATGAGTGAGGGTCAATGATGTGAACAAGGATAGGTCACGAAAAGAAGTAAATCTCAAACTACAAGCGCTTTGAGGGCAGGAATTTCTGTTATATTTACATCTCATTACACAGTGCTTAGTACATAGTAGGTTCTCTATGAATATTTGTCAAATTAATAAATAAGGACTTAGGTCTCCAAAGAAATACCAGAGCAAGGATGAAGGAGAAAAGAGATTTTCCTCAAACCCCTTAGGTTTCCCATTACTAAAGGTGTTTATACTTTGTCCTTCAAATATTCAGTTTACCAGATAACTATAAGATTACCCAAAGAAGAAGCCCTGGCTGGTGTAGCTCAGTGGATTGAGTATGGACCTGTGAACCACACGATTGCAGTTTGATTCCCAGTCAGGGCACATGCCTGGGTTGCAGGCCAGTTCCCAGCAGGGGACTCATGAAAGGCAACCAAACATTGATGTTTTCTCCTTCTCTTCCCCTCTAAAGATAAATAAGTAAAATCTTAAAAAAAATAAATAAATAAAAGATTACCCAAAGAAGTTTATGCTTTAGTTACATATGTCTCTGTGTACATATAATAATAGTGGTATTGGTGGGCACATAACAGCAAAAGCAGCCCTTGGAATAATTATAAGATTCTCATTATGGAGAATAATTACAAACACTTTTAATATGTTTTCTTCTGTCTCTTTTACAATACCAAGGTGTACTAAAGATATATGTATCTTATAAATGAGGAATTTAAATTCAGGGAGCAGAAATGATTGTCTGAAGTCCTACAACTGATTACAGAATAGCAGGAATATGGCTAGATCACTTGGCTTTAGGTCAAGTATTATTTTCACTCTACCACGTGTGAAAATTTTCCCTTCTTCACTTCTTTTCCTACATAAAAGTGTGCAATAAAATATTTGTGTTTATTTTAACCTGTTGTTAGAGTGGATAACTGAGATCCTGAAAAGAACTACACCACAGGTATATGAACTCACCAGAAAAAGATAAGAGTCACTTTTCTTTACAAAATGTGTCTTGTTTTTCTTTCTTGTTAATGTG
The DNA here is from genome assembly GCF_021234435.1 of Artibeus jamaicensis. NCBI lineage: Eukaryota > Metazoa > Chordata > Mammalia > Chiroptera > Phyllostomidae > Artibeus > Artibeus jamaicensis. The sequence goes on from NW_026522030.1 coordinate 62,531,662, forward strand.
TGCCCTCTTCTTAGAATATTCAGGTATCCTGTAATTGTTCAAGCACCATTAAAAAGACCATGTATTCATATGATCTATCTTTATCCTCAGCTTTGATTTTTCTCGGAATTAGAGGCACCAGGACTCTCGGATTCCCACCATCTTTCTAGGGCTCATATACATGCACTTTCAAATGTCTGGAATTTAAACAACAACTCTTAAAATCAATCCAAGTAAGGACCCCAGGTCTTTACTCTGTGGCAGTGAGACATCATCTTTGGTTTCTTTTCCTATCAATCTCTGTCCTTAAACAGAGGACTGTTTCCTACTTCATACTTAACTCATTTTGTTTAGTAAGTCCTTGAACCAAGTGTATCAAGAGAGAGCAGTCTGAATGTCACCGTATAGGCAAGATAGCTAATGCTATTCAATAATTAATGGTACACATCTATTTTAGCACCCAGCTATGGCCTTAGAAATAGAACACAGAACAAAAATAAAGCTGGTCACTGTAAAATCAGGAAAAAAACAGAGGAGTCAATTATTTGAAACAATCAAATTAATCAAAGGATTCTACAAAGCATAGCACCCATTATTTCCTTTTTAATAAAGAGTCAGACATTACTGAACCCTACCCACCACCCGGATTTACCAGCAGTACTATCTATATCCCATTTATTCACCATGCTTTTATAAAACAAAGACTCAAACAACATATTTTCTCAGTCCCTGAAGCTATATATTTATTTATCAAAGTGTTAACAATCATTAAATACATGCTTGTGCAATATTTATAAGTTGTACCCTAATTGCTGGGATACAGCTGTGAACAAGACAGGCTCACAGGTCCTACACTGTGACATATAGATTTTTTAAAAATGTTTAAAACATTTTTATTTTCAATTATAGTTGACAGACATTATTATGTTAGTTTCAGGTATATACCCTAGTGATTAGACATTATCTAACTTAATAAGTAATCATCTCAATTAATCTTGCACCCATCAGGCACCACACATAGTTATTAGACTATTATTGACTCTGTTCCCTGTGCTGTACTTTACATCCCCATGACTGTTCTGTAACAACCAATTTATACTTCTTAATCCCTTCACCTTCTTTGTCCATCCTTCAACCCCCCTCCCATCTGGCAACCATCAAAACATTCTCTGTATCTATGATTCTGTTTCTGTTATGCTTGTTTGTTTATTTTGTTTTTTAGATTCAATTGTTGATAGGTATGTATTTGTTGCCATATTATTGTTTATATTTTTTATCTACTTCTTTTTAGAGAAGACCCTTTAACATTACATATAATGCTGGTTTAATGGTGATGAACTCCTTTAGCTTTTTTTAAAATTTCATTTTATTTAGTTTTTTCTTGTCTGAGAAGTTCTTTATCTGTGTTAAAATTCTAAAGGATAGCTTTGCTGGGTAGAGTAATCTTGGTTGTAGTTCCTTGCTTTTTTTCCCTTTGAATATTTCTTGACAATCCCTTCTAGCCTGCAAAGTTTCTTCTGAGAAAACAGCTGACAGTATAGTGGGGGCACACTTGTAGGTAACAAACTGCTTTCTCTCACTGTTTTTAAGATTTTCTCTTTGTTTTTAACCTTTGACATTTTATATGATGTGTCTTGGTGTGGGCCTCTTTGGATTCATCTTCTTTGGGACCCTCTGCAATTCCTGAACTTGTATGTCTATTTCCTTCACCAAGTTAGAGAAGTTTTCTGTAACTATTTTTTTCAAATAGGATTTCAATTTCTTACTCTCTCTTCTCCTAGCAATCCCAAAATGCAAATGTTAGTATGCTTGAAGATATCCTAGGGGCTTCTTACTTTATCCTCATTTTTTAAGTTCTTATTTTTTTCTTGCTGTTCTAATTGGGTATTTTTGCTTCCTTATATTTCTCATCACTGATTTAATCCTCATCTTCATCCAATCTACTATTGACTCTCTGTAAATAATTTTTCACTTCAATCAGTGAATCCTTCATTTCTGACTGGTACATTTTTTCTGCTTTTGAGGCCCCCACTAAGTTTATTGGGAATCCTTGTAACCAGTGTTTTGAACTCTGCATTTGATAGATTGCTCGTCTCCATTTTGTCTAGTTCTTTCTGTGGAGTTTTGTTTTATTCTTTAATTTGGGCCATGTATCTTTATCTTCTCATTTTTGCAACCTTTCTGTGCTTTTTAATATGTAGTAGTTTAAGCTGCTACATCTCCCAGGCTTGGTAGACCTAATGTAGTAGGAGTCCTGTGGCAAAGCCTCCCCTATTACCCTAGCTGGATACTAGAGGTTTGCCTACCACATGGGCTGTGTACTCCCACCTCTTGTAGTTGAGCTTTGATTGCTGTTGACACATCAGTTGGAGGGGTTTACCCAGGCCAATCAGCTGCAAGGACTGGTTATCATCACTGACCACCAACCTCCAACCACCATGGAGGATCAGTTATGCAGGGGCCCACTCCACAGAGCAGGACTTACTTTCACCAGAGGTCTGGTGCCTCTGAGCCTGCCGCTTGAGTGTGCCACTTATGGAGGTGGTCAGGTAGTGGTGTTCTTATGTGCTCTAAAGCTGCCCACTGGATACACTGGAGCTCCTGAGCCTCCAGAAGGTACAGACAAAGGTCTGGTACTGCCTGTATTCTGCCCAGAGCAACCTGGCATAAGCTACAGAGCAATATGCTGATTACAAAGTACATCTTCCAAAGCAAAGGGAAAAAAATAGAAAAGTAAAAGATATCTTCTATTAAGATTTTATTATCTGTCAGAGGTAAAGATGTACCAAAATCAGATGAACCTTCAAAGCTACACGTTAAATCTCCTCATCCCATTTTTAACACAGCACAATAAACCAGAGGCCCACCAAGACTTTGAAGAAAATTCCAGCCATACCCTTAGGGTTTTAAATAAGAGAATTTTAAAGCCAGCTTTATCGATGCTAAAATAATAATGTCGATTTTAATCCAAGTCAGTCACTTGGAATTAGAAAACACACACACACAAACTCAGCAACCCAAGTACGAACATGGTCATTTCTTCCAGGTGGAGTAAGGGTATTTGTTGCTCACGTGCAAATGTGTAATGCCTCGCCGCAATACACAAAACAATCCCATGTTCTTAATGGAAAGGGATTATTTATCAATAATTTCCTAAACATGATACATGGAAGAATAAAACCATAAACATCAGGGCCTTCAATGTAAAACTTCTGTTTTGGATAAGCTGTTGAGAAAAACAATCAGGTTTATTATCAGGAAAGGCCTTCATTCTATTTCTGTGGAGAAAAGTAATGGCCCACCTGCTGTTAAACATACTTAATTGGGAAGACCCAATTGTTCTGCATGTATTTGTGACAGGTCACTTGAACTTTTGACTAAGTGTCATTCTTCTAACATTATCAGAGAATCCCAGCTCATCGTGAGAACAGAGAGACTAATCAAGAGGAATTGCTTGATAAATATAATTTTGTCTAGAATTTTAAATGTGAGCATTGTTATTTCAGGAAGCACCCCAATTGCAATTTCTCTACATGTATTTGTTTTAAAAGTTTCTATGCACTCTTCTTCACCTAGCAAATCTGGACTTATCACCCCCTTTTTAGCACTGTTTGATAGGTAGAAATGTTTTAGAATGTAGTGCTTAAAGTTGTAATTGTCGAGTGTATACATAAACACACATCCTACTGGCTCTGTTCCTCAGGAGAACCCTGACTTACAAAAAAGTATAATATCTGCAAACTTCTTAATATCTCCTTAAATTATAGTCTTTCAATTCAGTTCAACAAACGTATAGTGTATAGATTGTCTATGAACCCAATGTCAAAACACTGCTCTAGGCACCTGTGGGGATACAAAGATTAATAACACATAATTCTCCTACCTCGGGGGGCTCACCATCTAGAGGGAAAGAACAAAATAAATCCACACCTTTCTTTAATGCAAGAAAGACTGTGGTAAATATTTTAACCAAGTGTTAAAGTAAAAGTGCATAAAATGACAGAAGCGAGAATAATTAATTTCAACCAAGGTAATAGAAGACATGACATTTTATGTGAGCAGGAATTGAATATCTTATGCAGCCCACTGCACTAAACTTTTTTTTGCTTCATTGCTTATAATGAGATGAAATGAAATGTTATATAATGTAACTTAAAAGATAATATTGAGCTGATCTTAGTGAAACTGAAGGATGTTCTAGAGACAAAGTTATATTGCACCAAAATGCATTTCCATCTCCTGGTCACAGCAACCAGTCTGTATTCCCAGCCCTCTCCTTCAGTCAGTGTGGGTGGGTCACCGAGTCCCAGACCTCGGAATACAGGCAAAAGGGAGATACATTTTTTTCTAGGCCCACCCAAACACCAGGTATGCAATACTTCTCTTTTTTTCTCTCTCTTTTGTTAGCTAGATTCAAAGAATCCAGTTATGCCTCTGAGGTCATGAGGAAGGGAGGAGCCACTCAAAGGAATCCATGTCCAGAATGATTATGGAGGTAAAAGCCTTTTCCTGGCAAGACACACTGGACTGTAACATGAGCAGGAAATAAACCTTAAATCACTGCAATTTTTGGATCAGTAGAGTACTTAGCCCACTTATAAATAGAGAAATTGATAGCTTGACATGTAATAATTTCAGAACAAAACTTAGATTATGTGGTGTTTGTTTAGCAATGGGGTGCTGATAGGAATGAAATTCAGTTCAGAGGCTAGACACAGAGCAGCCCATATTATGCAATGGCAAAACACTACCAGAAGTGAGAGTAGGAAAACTGGCAGAATTAAAGAAAGAAACAGAGAGACCCACAATTATAGAGATTTTAACATCTTCTTTCAGTGATTAAAAAGAACAAATAGACAAAAATCAGAATAATATAAAATATTTAAACACATTCATTGTGTTTAACACATTACACCCCAAAAAACTGTTGAATATATGTTATTTTGAAAAAAACAAAGATGTTCACAAAGACCATATTTTGGACATAAAAGAAATTTCAAACAATTCCCAAAGAATTCAAATAATCAGAATACACTTACTAATCACATTAATTAAAGTAAAAACTCATAATATATCTAGAAAATCCTCAAAGATTTAAAAATTAGTCAACACCCTTATAAATCCTTTTAGGTCAAATAAGAGATTACAAGGAAAATTAGAAAATATTACAGCCTGAATCATAATGAAAATAAAATGTATTAAAATTTTCAGAATGCAGCTAAATAAAGCCCTTACAGGAAAAGTTTTGCTTTTCAATGTTTATATTAGAAAAAAGAAAAGTTTAACATTAATTATCTAAATTTGTATCTCAAGAAGTAAAAGAAAAAGTGCAACTTTGACAAAGAATATAGAATGAAAGAAATCATAACAGAATCATGCAAACCGGTTCTCTGAAAATGAGTAATAAAACTAATAAACCCTAAGAAAAACTGACCGAAAGGGGAAAAAAAGAAAATGCAATTTATCAATACAAAGAATGAATTAGAGACTATAAACATAGATCATACAGCCCTCAAGAGAAAAGTAAGAGGATAATATAAACGACTCTGTGGCAGCCTATGAAAGACTTTAAATAAAATGAAAACATTTCCTTGAAAAATTCAACTTACCAAAACTAACACAAGGAAATATAAAAAATCTAAAGTCATTATATGTAGATGAAAGACTTTGTAATTTACAGATTTTCACAAAAGAACCTCTGTGTTCAGGCATGACCAGCTTTACTGGTCAGTGCTACCAAATGTTCCAAGAACAGCTAATCTTACCCAGACCTTTTCAGGTACTGTGTGGAAGGAGTGAACACCTCCCAACTCATTCCATGAGACCAGTAAAACCCTGATACTTAAGAAAAATATTAAAATAACACGAAATCACAGCACAATGTCTCATGAATATAAACATAGATATTGTCACCAAAATATTAGAAAAGTGGACCTGGCATTAGAGAAAAAAGATAAACATTATTGCCAGGTATCAGTTAAGATTCTTCAGAGAAAGAGAACCAATAGCACAATTGTATGTGTGTTATATGTTAAACATTCAAACATTAAAAGACACACTACTAAAAATGCATTGTTTTCGGGAAGAATTCATAATGGAAACTGCAATAGACAGGACTCGGCAAAATTAAAATCACTGCTGAATGCCTCACTGGGGTGTGGCTGAAGCAGTGATAAAAGGGATTGAAATGCATTCATTAGGAAAGGAGGAAAGCTGCACATCAATAAGCTAAGCACACTACTTAAGAGGTAGAAAAACTCAGCAGGATCATAGTATAAAGATCTGCACAAGAAAAATAATGGAAGTTTTATATACTAGGAACAACCAATTAGAAATCACAATATTTAAAAATACTATTCAATATAGTGTGAAAAGGTAAGACATAGCCATAATAAAGATATTACAAATGTATAGATTTATCGAAGGACAAAACAAAAAGAAAATTACCTTACCATATATCGATTAAGACATGTAATGTTTTTAAATATGTATTGAAATTTCAGTACCCAGTACCCCTTTTCAGACAGCCATCTGGTTTAGCGAGCTCAGCAGTGACCATTGAAACTTAAATACTTACATCATCCTGGAGGTGCCACATGAGCCCAGCCAGCTGTCATCTCAGGAGCAGTCCAACTAGGCCCAGCCCTCAGGCCACCATAGTGGGGCATTGAGGGTGTGACAGTAATGACTTTCTTGTCTGGATTCAATGATGTATAAGGAAGGAGGAGAGTGATAGACATAAGACAGGGTTAATTCTCACTTCCAGATAGGAGGAAAGAGGGTGGTGTCTAAGTTTCTCTCAATCCTGAGATGTGAGGGTAAACAGGAGAGAGGAGGAAGAAGTTCCCAGGGAAGGCAGCAAACACTTACCCTTCGTTTATGTTACATGGCCAAACCACTATAAAGCAAAGCTAGTGTAAACTTTATTCTCAACTGCATTTGAGAAAGACATTGTATTTTCCAAAGAAGACTATATATATAGTCTCCCATCCCTATGCTCTTCTCACAATGTGATGTTGACATACCTTCAGGGGGAGTTTACCTTGAACTTGGACAGACCATTATAACTGTATTAACCAATGTAATGTGAGTAAGGTGACCTTGCATAACTTCCACAGGTCATAAAAATTTCTATCTCTCTTGAGACACCTGCCCTTGAAATCCAGCCACCTTGTTGTAAGAAAGCTGATGTCATATGTTCATCCTTGCTGGCTTCTAAGCCAAAAGGTAGCATCAACTGCCAGACAGGTGAGCAAATGATTCTTCAGATGATTCCAGCCCCAGTCTTTAAATACTTCCCCTGAAGTCAGACACTATGGAACAAGGGTATCCTCACTGAGCCCTATCTGGAGGGTGGGCCCACAAAAAGGGTGAGAGAAAATAAATATTTATTATTTAATCTCCTTAGTTTGGGGGTAGTTATACAACAGGTCACTAATGCAATTTGATTTCCACAAATACTTCAAAACACATCATAAGATACAGCAGCTTCTGCTCCCTGTCCTGTTAGCATGTGTGATGTCTTTAGCAGGATTTGTAAGGCAGAGTTGACAGACCTCAATAGAGAATACACCTAAAACTGGAATTGTAATTTCTTTTTTAAAAATATATTTTTTGATTATGCTATTACAGTTGTTCTATTTCCCCCCCTTCATTCCCCTCCACACTGCACACCACTTCCCACCCACATTCCCCCTCTTTAGTTCATATTCATGTGTCATGAGTTTTTTAGCTTTTACATTTCCCATACTATTCTTGCCCTCCCCCCATCTATTTCAACTTACCATCTATGCTACTTATTCTCTGTACCTTTTTCCCTCTCTCCCCCTACCACTCCTCTGTTGCTAACCCTCCATGTGATCTCCATTTCTGTGGTTCTCTTCCTGTTCTAGTTGTTTGCTTAGTTTGTTTCTGTTTTTGCTTAATGTGTGGTTGTTAATAACTGTGAGTTTGCTGTCCTTTCACTGTTCATATTTTTTATCTTCTTTTTCTTAGATAAGTTCCTTTAACATTTTGTAAAATAAGGGCATGGTGATAATGAACTCCTTGAACTTGACCTTATCTGAGAAGCACTTTATCTGTCCTTCCATTTTAAATGAAAGCTTTGCTGGATAGAGCAATCTTGGATATAGGTCCTTACCTTTCATGAGTTGGGACACTTCTTTCCATCCCCTTCTTGCCTGTAAGGTCTCTTTTGAAAAATCAGCTGACAGTCTAATGGGAACTCCTTTGCAGGTTACTGTCTCTTTATCTCTTGCTGCTTCTAGAATTCTCTCCTTCATTTTTATCTTGGCTAATGTAATGATGATGTGCCTTGGTGTGTTCCTCCTTGGGTCCAACTTCTTTGGGACTCTCCGAGCTTCCTGGACTTCCTGGAAGTCTATTTCCTTTGCCAGATTGGGGAAGTTCTCCTTTATTATTTGTTCAAATAAATTTTCCACTTGTTGCTGCTCCTCTTCTCCTTCTGTTACCCCTATAATTTGGATGTTGGGATGTTTAAAGATGTCCTGGAGGTTCCTAAGCCTCTCCTCATTTTTTAAAATTCTTGTTTCTTTCTTCTTTTCTGTTTGGGTGTCTCTTTCTTTCTTTCTTCTGGTCCACTCCACTGATTTGAGTCCCAGTTTTCTTCCCATCACTATTGTTTCTCTGTGCATTTTCCTTCATTTCACTTACTGCAGCCTTCATTTTTTCATCTAATTTGTGACCAACTTCAGCCAATTCTGTGAGCATCCTGATCACCAGTGCTTTGAACTGTGCATCTGATAGATTGTCTGTCTGTTCATCGCTTAGTTGTATTTGCTATGGATCTTTGATCTTTTCTTCCACATGGGCCATTTTTTTTGTCTTGTCATGCCTGTTTTGCAGTGAGGGGCAGAGCCTTAGGTGTTCACCAGTGTGGGGCAACCCAGTGGCTGGGCTGTGACACTGTACATGGGGGCAGGTCTGAGAGGGAACAATGGCACTTGCTCTGGTCTCTGGAGGATCTCAGTCCCCTCCGCCACTTCCCCAAGCAAACTAAGCCTTTCTTTTGCTGATTCCCATGTGGGCTTGTACACATTCTACAACCCTATGGGCCTCTCCAACAAACTCTTCTGTGAGGCTGGAAGTCTTTTCCAGCACCTCAACCCCCAATGTGTTTTCAATCAGTGTTTTGAGGCTTTATTTCCCTGTGCAGGGACCCTGGGTCATGAGGTCTGTCTCACTCCCCAGTTTCGCCTAGATTATCTGCATGCAGATGTGGGACTGCCTGGTCAGCCAGCCACCTTGTGCTCAGTGCCTCGCTTCACAATCACCACCTTGCTGGGTCTGCCTGTTTGCCATCCCGCGCCTGGGGTCTTCCAGCTGCTACCTGCTTGCGCAGGGTTCGTTCACTGCCATCTTGCACACATGGGGTGCCTGTAGTGCCGGCTGTCACCATTTTTTGTGCCTCAACTCCTCTCGGTCTGGCTGCCCAACTCTGCCCCACTTACCAGTCTGGATGAACGTGTCTGTTTTATCTCCTTGGTTGTCTGACTTTCATACAGATCAATTTTCTGTCAGTTCTGGTTGTCATTTTGTTTCTAAATTGTTGTCGTCTTTATTTTGGTTGTGTGAGGAGGCACAGTGTATCTACCCATGCCTCCCATCTTTGCCAGAAGTTCCCACAATTTTCAATAGCCAGGTAAAGAGGCATGGATGGGGTAGTGTCCTGAACAAGGTGCATCTGTCTTCATGGAGTTTGAGGCCTCAGGAATTGTAATGTCTAAAGAATGCTTGCTATTAGTGTTTCTGACTTGGGTGGGAATGGTGCAGAGGACAAGCTAATGAAAAACTTTATCCTGGAAAATACCAAGCTGATAATACATCTTCAAGCCAGCCTTCCCCTGGCAACTTTTTGTTCAAGCACAGGCATGAAATATTTAGAATTGCTAGAATTCTACTAGTAGGGCTTTCATCCCTGCAAAAGAGTTTGTAGCTGGAAGCTGTCTGCTGGCACTGCATGCAGGAACGCATCATTTGTTCAATGCCAGAGTTTACTCTTTGAATGACTGACACACTCCAACCCATCTCCAAAGGCTCCTTTGCCTTTATGACTGACACTTCCCAGGAAAGAGCAGTTGTAATTGCCTCTTATTTAGGAACCGGAGGTTGTTGGAGGGTATTTGCTTTGGAGTGCCACAGACCTTTCACTCAGCAAGCATCACAGGCTCCATGGGAGCAACATTTCAACTCAGTGGGAGAGATAAAGGCAACGCAAATAAAACTTATAGGCTGATGGGTTTCTGACCAGTCTCCCAGTAGTGTCATTTTGTTTCACCTAGTTACGGGGACTTGTTCAGAATTTGTCACAACAGATCTTATGACAAGTTTATTTTAAAAAATCCCTAGCGTTCTCTTCTCCCACCCACATGTCCCTCAGAGGATACGAGAAAAGGAAAATCGGCAGTGCCACATTCTGCCCAGGCACAGGCTCTGCTGCTGATGAGGGAACCGCGTGCTCCTCTCTTCCGGAGAGGTGGAAGTGGAGACACGTGGAGTGTGTGGCATAGTCCAAAATGGTCTGAGTTCAGAGACGTTGTCAACTTAGCTGGTTTTCTTAGATAAATAAAAAAAATGTTCCTAAGCAGCAGGAAAATTGAAGACCATATTCAGATTTCCATGAAGCAAAAAATTAAATGTGTAAATTGGTTTGACTTGGTCATGAGTAGGATGAATAATACCATTACAGTTAGGCACAGATAACCAGGTTCTTGGTGATCACGGGCAATGAATTGAACTGAACACACAGAGAGAGACAGCATATAAGTGATAGTATACTCTATGGAATATGGGAGTGGGTCAACTCCAAGCAGTACAACTCCAGAGGCTGGAGGGATTCTATTCTTATAGAGGGGATCTATCCTGGCTAGTGTTGATGGTCTTTTGCTGTGCATGTACACATAGTTATATTACTTTTAAGCTACTGCACATGCAGTCTCCTATGATTGTCTATGATTGCCCACCGGAGCAGGGAGTCCCACAATGCTTTTATTATAATGCTATTATAATGAAGCAGAGGTCATGTAGCATCTTCTGCATAGGTGAGGTCATGATTCACTATGAGTCAGCACTTTTCCAGAAAGTGGGGATGACTGGTCTTAGAACAAGGTCTCTGTCCTGTATCAATGTCCTCTGTCCTAGTCCTGGGGCACCTCCAGACTTCTCTCACTCTTGACTATCTCCTGTCTCAATACTATAGATCAAAGATTCCCAAATGTTCTACAATAACTTTTTTTAAAGATTTATTTATTTATTTATTTATTTATTTATTTATTTATCTATCTATCTTTAGAGGGGAAGGAGAGAGGGAGAGAAACATCAATGTATGGTTGCCTCTAGTGCATCCCCTGCTGGGAACTGGCCTGCAGGGAACTGGCCCACAACCCAGGCATGTGCCCTGACTGGGAATTGAACTGTGATCCTCTGGTTGGCAGGCCTGCACTCAGTCCACGGAGCTATGCTAGCCAGGGCTACAATAACTTTTATTATTATTATTTTATTAATATGGGATATATATTGGAAACCCGTGAGTTGTATAATTCCATTAAAAAACACACCACTTTGATTTTTTATAGACCAGTGCCATATTATCATAAGGTAATCATATGCTGTACACTAGACACTAAATTTTGAGGATAGAGTATTGATACCTATTACTATTGCCATAGAATCTTAAGATCATGAAAAACTTAGGTAAAAAGTAAGCCGTCTACAAGAGTCCAGGGGCATGCCCTTCTCCCATAGATAGAAAAAAAGAGAAACAGAATACCTGTGCTTAAGAAAATCCCAGCAATGTAGGGGTAAAAGCATACTTTATAGCTAGACAGTCTGTATTTAAACCACAGCCGTGCCATTTACTAACTGTATGCCCTTGGTCAAGTTATATAACCTTTGTTCATTTATAAAGTGGAGATCACAACAATTGCCTGTATCTAGTAATTTAGGGAAACTTTAAAATGCCATAGATTCATAGTTAAAGAGCAGGCTGGGAGCTCTGTGTGGGAAGGGGGATTTGGGGGTGTGTGAGGAGGAATTGAGCATAAAAGAAAAAAAGAGAAAGAATTCATGGACATGGATGACAATGTGGTGATTGCAGAGAGGATGAGGGTGTGTGGAGATGGAAGAGGGTATGGGGGGGTAAATAATAATGAAAAACTTTAATAAAAATAAATAAATAAAGCATTTAAATAAAAAATAAAATGTCCAAAGAATATAGGTAAATACTTAGAAGAGTGGTACATAGTAAGAAATGAATAAATGCTAAGTATCTACTAGCATTAGTTTTATAAAACTCCATGTCATATGTCCTGTTAGAACTAATTTACACTGAACTTCTGTTTGATAACATTGTAAAACTCAGGAAGGCATTCTTGTAGGTACACAATACAAAGCATAGCTGAGACTCAAACTTAGGCAATCTGGCCATAGAAGTTACACCTGGAAGCACAAACTTTACAAATGGTATTCTTTTCCCTTAAACCTACCTTTAACAACACATGCAGTGTTTGTATGTTAGGATTAAGGGTATGTAACTAGCTTAGGGCCACAGAGTTAATGAAACAAGTCTCACAACCCAAGTTTTTTCAGCCTCACTTCTTTATTCACTGTGTGTGCTTTTTCCTCAAGCTTTTTCCACCTTATCCATCAAGAAATCTCAGCCTCCATGAATGACACCCTTTCTAAGGGATTTCCCTGTAAGAAGTTGTTCTACTTGTCATTAATCTGTCACTTTTTAAATTTTCTATTCTACCCACTGTCCATAGCCCTGTTATTCAAAGTGTGGTCCACTGACCAGTATCACCTGGGAACTAATCTGTCACTTTTTAAATTTTCTATTCTACCCACTGTCCATAGCCCTGTTATTCAAAGTGTGGTCCACTGACCAGTATCACCTGGGAACTAGTTAGAAAAAGCAGAATGTCAGGCTCGACCTTGGATCTACTGAATAGAGTCTACATTTCAACTAGATTCGCAGGTGACACAGGTATTTTAATGTTTGAGGGGGGGGTTCTTAACAGCAGAATAATTGGCATTTTGTGCCAGGTTCTTTGTTGTAAAAGGCTGCCCTGTACATTGTGGGATGTTTAGCAACATCTCTGGACCCTACCTCGGAGATGCCAGCCTCATACCCTCTCACACCCCCATCTCTCTACACCCACCTCACATCATCCTGACACTGAAATATGTCTCCAGACATTACCATATGTCACAGCAGAGGTATAAATCAACCCCAGTGAGGACCACTGGTCTACATAAAACAATTCTGCCCTTGATCATATGTTGTCTCCACTTTTTACTATAGTTTTAGATAGTAATTTTATGTTTTTGGTACTTAACTATAAGTGCCACATCTTCTTCTCTGCATCCCTGGTATCATACAGCATGGTGGTGGCCTGTACAGAATCCATTCTCACACTGTTCCTTTCTCCCCTATTCCATTCACTCTTGATCTTTGAGATCAATTCTCAAATAAACTACCTGCGTATGAGCCTTTTTTCAAGTCTTACTTTCAAGGGAAGCCAAGTTACTCCTATAAAATTCTGAAAAGTGTAAGTAATATTTCTCAATTAACTGAGTAAGCAAAATATTAACTCTGAAGAATCTATGTTCACTGTTCACTGAAGGAAGAAATGGTATATTGGACATGTCTGCTTTTTCCATTAGCCATGAAAATAGCTAGCATGTGACTTAATCAACAAATAAAATGAAATCTTTTAACTTTTATCTCCTTCTACTAAATAACACTTTTCCCACATTGCTACTTCCATTTTATAACCCAATAGTTAAGAAGGAACAATATTTTAAGTAATTTCTCTGAAATCAAGGTGGTTGACTGCTTCTTTGACATTAGATGTGACACAAGCAAGGGTGTGAAGACATTGGGCACAAAAGGGAAACTTTGGGATTGCCCAAGTCATGATTTTCATCAGTTTTTCCTTTTAATGGGAAAGATTAAAAGAGGACTAATTTCTGAATAAGTTTTCCTCTGAATAAAGTTTCCAGGTGTGACAACATAAATGTTCCCTAGAGTTTTGGGGATTCATCCTGAGGTTTGTCTTACAGTGTTTATTTGTCCACAGCTGTTCTGCTTTCATTATTAGAGCTCTCATAGTGAAAAGTAGCAAAGTCTCTAATATTCTGGCTTTACAGTACCCACATGGTTAATGTCAAAGAGGAAACACGAGGGAAAAGAGTATAGTGCAATGCCATTTGTTGCTCTAGAAACAAGTCTAGAAAAAGATGTGTTGTAAGTACAATGTATAGTCATCATGTAATAGCTATAAGCCTGTGACCTTAACTTGTTAGCAACAGAATTCTAAAAACCAGGTTATTATATTTTGCTTAGTATAGCTCCTCAACAAGGAATTTCACCTAGCTAATAAGAATACACATAAAAAAACAGTTTTGAAAATAATATTTCTATTGTTGGTTAACATCATTCATTAGGATTACTCATCTTACATTATCTTAAGATATTTGTTGGTGGAGAGGAGTTTTAGGAGAGGAATTTATGATAAGCTACTTTAGTTCTAGCCACCACTGTGATGTTGGTACAAGATGGTGCAGAGCTGACAAGCACCGGTTCTATTTAACGGGATGGTCTCAGCCATTTCCCCCACTGCTTTTTATCCACAGAAGCATTCTGTCACATCTGTCAGCGTCTCCCTACCTTAGTAAGTAACAGCAGATCACAGTGAGTGGTAAAAATTGACTTTAAACCCGAGCCCAGAGAGCTGCGTCTCAGAAAAGGTTCTTGGGAGATGTGAGGTCAAACTGATGGATTATTTGAGTGATCGTGTGATGGTGTTCAATGTTGTTATTAACAACCCAGGGACAAGGGAGGGTGGAAAGTGAGGTGGTATAGTGTGCCAACAGTTGAAGATCAAGTCCACACCAAGAAATGTGGGGCTGCAGAGAGAATGAACATCTGGCTGGCTCATTGGGCAAAAAGTTACAATAAAAAGGGCAGGTACAAATAACTCTCAGTATGAGGAGTCATTTACACCAGTAATTCATAGTATAGATCCACAATCTGGTCTCTGGTTAATTTCTTTTTTAAAAAGACCCACATAGGGAGTTTTTCAAAGAGACAAGTTTATTCAAATCAAAGGACAGCCCCTCATCACATTATATTTTTGAGGATTGGTTATATTAGGGTAAGTAATACTCTAACATTCTCTCCTCTGTTATAACTGACTTGAAATGTCTATGTCTGAAGATGATAAAGGCTTATTCTACATGCGCATTGCAGTTCTTGTAGTCATTCAGGAAAAGAAAAAAGAAAGGTGAGGGGGGAGATAATAACCAAATGCCAGTCTCCAGATTTCTTTTAAAGTTTTACTAATGTATGAAATCTCAAACTGTGGGAAGCATACTATTTTAAAAAATGGTATATATGTCAAGATTCGCAAGCTGTAACTTAAATTCTGTTCTTAAATTCAAATGGACCCTGTCACTTCATACAATATCCTCCAGGTCTGTCCTGTCTTTTTCTTTCCAGACTTGTTATTGAACTTTCCCTAAAGAAAAAAAAAAAAGTACAGAGGTCAGGGGACAGAAAAGACTGAAAAACTGAAGCATATCCACTGCTTTGGAAGATACTACCCTGTCTCTATATTGTACATGTTAATGAATTTTCCAGGATCGGAAATGAGCATCCTGGTGGAGAATCCAATGAAGATGTGAACTCATTAAGTAACAGAGGTCTGAAGAGCAAATAAAAAGGCAAGAGTAATGAGAAAGCAGCAGGAAGAAAAAGAACATATGAGGATGGTATTGCTTAAATCAATAAATTCTCAGCTTATGTACTTAACTGCTTTCAGCTCGAACTAACACATCCAAAACAGATGCAGGTTAAATGGAAAAGTTTTTCTACAATGTGCCTGCTTTCCTTTCATGGAACTGGCAGCCTACATTAAAGCTTATTGCATTGCAGTAGGGATGGCTGGCTCAAGGTTCTAGTACCAAAGTGTGCAAAGGATTGTATTTGTGCCTTAGAAGCCGACATTATTTTCCTTCTCTCTGCTTTTTTTTTTCCTGGAAACTGACTGTTCTTTAACAGAAAATAATGTTTCTATGCCCTTCTTTTCTTTCTTTCTTTTTTAAATTCTCAACCGAGGATACATTTATTGATTTTAGAGAGAGAGAGGAAGGGAAAGAGAGGAACAATGATTGGTTGCCTGCTGCACACGCTCTGACCGGAAATTGAACCAGCAACCCTTTGGTGTATGAGATGATGTTCCAAGCATCTGAGCCCCCTGGCCAGCACTGTTGCTACCCTTTAAATGTTTTAGGTATTATCACTGGGTACTGCATTTTTGTATGCTCATGACAAGACTCTAGCATTACTGGAGCACCACATAAAGACCACGCTGTGCTTGAGGGAACTTTGAAAAGTATTGCAGTATCCTCATTTTAAAGATAAGAAAATAAAATTTTTAGGAATGTTATTTAAATTGAAACTGGGTTTATTACACAGCAAGGATTTAATTAAATGGGCAGACTCATGGAAGTATTGCATTTGAGTCCCTTAGATAAAATAAGCATAGTAATGCAGCATATGCTGTATGGAGCCCTGGAAGCTCAGGTGCCCATTTGAGGCACCAGATGTTTATCATTTGAGCATGCTCGCTCATGAATTCTTGCCCTGTTGATCATTTGAAGGTCCGCTTGATCCAAATAATTATCTATAATAACACAGAGAAGGTTATTTTAATGATAACATTTTAATGACATCAAAGATAATGAGAAGGCATGAAATAATGCTCTGGAGAAACAAAAATAGTCATGGTCACCATCGTTTGTTTTAGAACAGTAACATGCAAAAAGTTAAAAGTTGAATATAATATAGTTTTTACATTAACCTCTGTATTAGTTGGAAACTCTTTCAACTGTTATGCTAGAGAGACCAAAATGATACTAAAGAAGACAGAAGTTTATCTGTTTCACAGATAAAATGTAGCCCCTGCCATCATCAGCACCTGGCTGTCTCATGTGGCTGCTCCAGCTCCCATTATCACATAGCTGTTCTGGGAAGGGAAAATCAAGCCCCTTCCTTTTTCAAGCACAACAGGAAACTTGCCCATATAGCTTCCAATGACAACTCATTGGCTAGACATTAGTCACATGGTCATATAAACCTTCCAAGAAAGTTAGGAAAAACAGTCTTTTTTTAAAGATATGGAACCTTTAAAAATTTTTTTTAATTATTTATTTTTAGAAAGAGGGAAAGGGAAGGAAAAAGAGTGGGAGAGAAACAGCAATGTGTGGCTGCCTCTCATGTGTCCCCTACTGGGAACCTGGCCTGCAAACCAGGCATGTACCTTGACTGGGAATCGAACCAGTGACCTTTTGCTTCACAGGCCCATACTCAATCCACTGAGCTACACCAGCCAGGCAGGAAAAACAGTCTTTCATCAGGTGATATTACTATTCTATTATTAAGAAAGCATGCATATTCTGCTGCAACTGCCAATTCCACCACACCAACCAAAATCATGGTGACATTTTTAGCAGGCATTGCAAAGGGAAGTGTTTTTCTTTGACCCAGCTGGTATTCTGTTGTGCCATTGTTTTAAGAATTGGGCGTTAAACCATCACTTCCTAATATTTCTTCATTTTCTGCTTACCTAAAATACTCTTCTTTTGTTTAACAATTGCTCAAAAGCAGCCTTTAACTTGTTATCTGTGTTATTGTGGAGGGTTGTAGGGGAATGTCCTCTCCTTACTTATACATATCTGTGCTGTGTTTTCTCTGTGTTCCATACTCTGAGAATTTCTGTTGCCCCTCAGAAACAGGAAATGTTAGTAGCTTTTCAAAGAAGGACAGTATACATTTAACCTAAGAGGACTTACTTACTGTATAAAAACCACAAGGGTTGTAATACCTTCTGGTACTACTGTCAACTAGTCCCAAATGTAGTTGTCAAATGTTCCAACTCTCTGTTGTGTAATAAAAGCACTATTTATAAATTATACCCCATGTTACAGAAATTTAGGAAGTATTTTCATTTATTATATGTTTTATGATTGCATAATTTTAAAGAAAGGGCCCTGGACTGAGATTGGAGGGTCAGAGGTCAAATCTGATTCTGCCACTAAAATGTGTATGACATGCCACAAGTTACTGAATTGCTCTGAAAACCAGCTTCCTCTTTTATCAGAGAGAAGAATATCAGATATTACACCTGCCTTATAAAGTTCTTATGAAACCTAAATATTTTAAAGAATTATTCACTAAAGTAAGTTGAGAGAGTAATCATTGCCAAAAAGGACACATTTGGCCACTGCTGTTTCTGGCAACAAAAATATGGTAGAATGTGAACACTCCACAGTCACTCATATCAATAGGTGAGAAAATAGATGGGATTGGAATGTGGTCAGAATACATGCAGAAAATAGTATTCTTTGTTTTTTAGTAGACTTTTTTTAGAACAGTTGTAGGCTCACTCACAGCAAAATTGAGTAGAAAGTACAGAAAGTTAGCATACACTACCTGTCCACTCCCTCACCCCCCACCCCAGTATGCACAACCTCCCCTACTACCAAGATCCCACACCAGAGTGGTACATTTGTTACAATGGATGGACAAATCTACTGACACTGACACTTCATCATCACCCACAGTCCATAGGTTGCATTAGAGTTCATTCTCGGTGTTACACATTCTCTGTGATGGACAATGTATAATGACATGTATCTACCATTATAACATCATCCAGAATAATTTCACCACCCTAAAAATTATCTGTGTTTGGCCTATTCATCCCTCCCTACCATAAACCCTGGCAACCACTTATCTTTTTACTGTCTCTGAAGTTTTCCCTTTTCAAGAATGTCCTATAGTTGGAATTATACAATATGTAGCTTTTTCTGATTGGCTTTTTTTACTAAGCAACATGCATTTAAGTTTCCACCATATCTCTCATCATGACTTGATAGATCATTTCTTCTTAGCACTGAATTGTATTCCACCAAATGAATATAACACAGTATATTCAGTTCATTTACCCACTGAGGGATATCTTTGTTGATTTCAAGTTTTGGCAATTATGAATAAAGTTGCTATAAACACCTGTGAACAGGTTATTATGTAGACATAGTTTTCAACTCATTTGAATAAAGACCAGGGAGTATAATTGCTAAATCACATGATAAGAATATGTTTGGTTTTGTAAAACCTGCCAAAATATTTTCCAAAGTCGCTGTACCTTTTGTATCCTCACCAGTAATGAGAGAGAGTTTTTGTTGCTCCACATGCTCACCAGCATCTGATGTGCAGTGCTATCTCACTGCTGTTTTAATTCGCAGTTCCCAGAGGCATATGATGTTGAGCAACTTTTCGTATGCTCATTCATCATTTGTGGATTTTCTTTGTTGTAGTGTCTGTTCATAGCTTTTGCCCATTTTTAAATCAGGTTGTTTGCTTTCTTATGGCTGCATTTTAAGAGTTCTTTGTATATTTTGTATAAGAGTCCTTTATCAGAAATGACTTTTTCAAATATTTTCTTCCAGTTTGTGGCCTGTCTTCTCATTCCCTTGATGGGGTCTTTCACAGAGCAGAAGCTTTTAATTATAATGAAGTCCAACTTATTATTTCTTTTATGGATGCCTTTAGTGTTCTACCTGAAGTCATCAACAAGCCCAAAGTCATGTCAATTTTCTTTAATGCTATCTTCTAGGAGTTTTATGATTTTACATTTACATTTGCGATCCATGTTGAGATAATTTGGAAGAGATGTAATCTGTGTATAGATTCTTTTTTTTTTTTTTTGCATGTGGAAGTATCGCAACCAAATGGAGAGGTACACAGGAGAAGGTATGGAGTGGTATGTGGCAGGGATTCTCCATTCACTCTTCAAAGTGCACCACCCCTTTCAGCACCTCACTGTGTTTACCAGCCCATAAACTCCACTCTACATTTTTTACACTTTAAATGGTCCATTTTTCTTCCTTAACCCCAACAGAATATAACATCAAGAAAGCAAGCATTTTACCTATTGTATTTGCTATAATATCTCTAGTTCCTGTCACATTTCTTAAAAATCAACAGTTAATTTTTAAAACCATACAAAAAGCTATAGAAAATCATAGACAGGTCCACTTAGAACAACAATGAAAAACATAGCTGTATGTTTTAGACCATGGTCAGGGTCAGCTATCACATGAAAAAATGTATAGGATTTGTAGAAGGAAGTTAAAATACTAGTATAAGACCATAAAAAAATGGTAAGGAAAAGAAAGCCTAGAAAGAAGAAAAAAGGAAAACTTGCTATTAACCAGAAACATTGCATATATTATGTTTTACTTTCTCAACAACGCTATGGAGTAAATATTCTTATTTCACTCAAGAGACAACTTTGGTTAAAGACTTTAGGTAACCTGTTCAGTACCTTGTGACTTTAAAGTAGATGAAGGGGAAAAAGGACTTTGACAAACACAGCATAATGTGGTGATAACAGGGAAGAGAATAAGGGTACTAAGTGGCAACACAAAAGAATTCAATAAAATTTTTTTAAAAATCAAGGCAGAAATCGTAGTTAGAAGAGATAGAAAAAAATGTAAATGAAAAAAGAACAAATGGGGGGGCGGATTTTAACCTCAATATGCATGAATTAAACATCCCTGAAATAAAAGCTCAAAGTACAAAACTCAGGACCTGGAAGTCTAAAGTTAATTCCTTAGGAATTAAAGGTAAGCATTTCAGGAAAAGGGAAGGGAAGAAAATGGCTATATTATCATATGTTCTTGGAGACACTTGGAGATAGGAAGTAAATAGGCAACATGCACACTGTTACACAAAAATACCTATAAAGTGTGCTTATACAAACAGGAGGGTTCATTCTCCACCACTTGAAGCCTCTGGATGTGTGGCAATGACTCCCTTCAGCTCTGGGTCCCTGAGGTCCTCAGGGTTTTGTTTCTGACAGTGGGTTGCTGTAGACAGGGCAGATTCTGGAGGAAAACAGAACTGGTTTTAACCCTGATACACCATTTGTTTAACTTGTGTGCTTTCAGGCAAGTCTCAGAATCTCTCCCAGAATCTGTTTCCTCACCTGCAAAGGACTTTTCTTTCTGAGTTCCACCAGAATTAAATGACAGTGTGTATGTCAAGTTCTGTCATGTGCTCAATAAATGGTAGCTACTACAGTTAACAGTCTTATGTTGGAATAAGAACGACTTAATTTTTCAAATGAAAAAAGGGACGGATTGTTGTATCGAGTACCCATATAGAATTGTATATGTTGTTAAAATTACATATGTTTAAGAGTGTAAAAAGTGTTTAAGAGCATATGAAATGCTTATGAGAGTGTGAGAAAGGTTAATAAGAGAGTGGGAAAGATTTTTAGGAGTGTGGGAAGGGTTTTATAAAGCCTTAAAATGTACATAAATAATAAAATAAATATAACACCACTACTTTGCAAATTTTCACGGGGGTCTCTAGAACGCAACTACTGCGATAGGTGAGGGATCACCGTATATTGATTTGTGAATTTAAAGGCAAAGACATAAGAATCATGTAAGCCTATCATTCAAAGTGTCCAAATATCCCTCCCAAAAAGTGGAATGGGTACTTGAGTAGGCCTCAATGTTCCTTAAAAAGTGAACACTTTGTTTAAATGGAAACCTGAAGTACCCCGCCATCTCCTCCCTACATCAAGCCTTTTCTTCTAATAATAGCCTTGCACACTGATTGCAAATCAAAAGTTCTGTTAGAAAATACCAGCTTCTCCCTGAAGCTCTGCTTAACTGTGTTAGGGGTTGCAAATATGTTTTTTCTACTAGCTTTATAATCTAGCAGTTCACTGACATTTACAGTCTGCACTTTCTCATTTCCTCTCAGTCTTTGGGGGAGTGGAGATGTGTGGAAACATGATGTTTGATTTGAAATTTTGACAGTGAGGTGATATACATTGAATACCGATCTCTCTGCCCTCCTTGGTTCTTTTTCCATTCAGTTTCCTTTCAGCCCTGTGGGAGCTCAGTGAATAAATGGACTAAATTCTCTCCTACTTGCCACCCATTTTAAGAAGTCCCTTGTGCTGAGGTGCTTAGAATGGAACATTAAGTCTTGCAGGCTACCAGGAGGTTCTCTGGGGAACTAAGATCTTAAATACAATGAAGGGGAGAAGTGGTTGTGCAACCTTCTGCTCACTTGGAAAGGCAAAATTTTCTTGTAAATATCTCTGTTAAAAGAAGTCAACTTCTTTTTCGTTACCACCACCATAATCTTATCGTATGTTTCTGACTAGTACATGATCTTCAGAACTTTTTTGGATTCTGAATTCTATCATATTAAAGCACCCTACACACAACTTCCAAATTAATCTTCATGACATGTAACTATTGTTATGTATCTGTTCTCCGCCCATGACTATAAGATCTTTTAAAGTTCTACCCCAATTTATCTTTGTGAGCTCCACTTCCACTAACACCTATGTCAGTCCTAAGTCATTATACAAACGGTGCTGGCAGTGGTAGGGTACAAGCCGGGAACACCACTTCTTCCCCCACTCCTCTGCCATTGAACAGGCTGCCAACAGTCCTCATGTGAAATCCCAGGCAGGTGTCATACATAGCTCACTTGGTCTCTTGTGGATAATAAACAGCCCCCTAGTTTCCTTCAGTCTCAAGAAGAGTTTTATTTTAATATAAAAAGTGTCATCCACATTGGTATTCAAAACTTCCATTCAACCCCATCATTCAAACTAAAGCTTCTCTTCTCTCTACAGGCCATGAGCATCTCAGAATCAGAAAGAAGTGGTGAGGGAAGAGCAGTGTGGACAACTTTTTTCTCTGTTTTAACTCTACCTTCTCCCACCACTCACTGGACGTGGGGTCTGACTCCCCTGGGGTTGGGCCACATAGGTGAGGTGTTCATGAAAGACAATTCAGTGCAGTCTTAGGTGGGTGGTTCTGGTGGGTTCCCTTTGAAAGTGGAGGAGGCACAAGTATTGGTTTTTCCTCTCGCAGGGACTCTATCAGTTTTTTAGGAGAACCCATGACATGAGCAATGCCCCTTCTCTTGCTGGCTCCTTAAGACACCAGGCTTCAGCTTCTGGGATTCAGGCAACTCTTCCCATCTAAGCCCTCCCTATCACAGTCTTTTGCTCTACTAGACAGCCCTCTTGAAGAGGGTTCTTTTTAAAGAACCCCTGGCCATCTCATCTACTCACTTAGCCCATGAAAATATGACACGTGTTACTCATTCACAGGCAGCACAAGTCAGTCAGCACCAGGGCAGGCCCTCATTTTTGCTCTGCTCCCTCAAACTGAAACCCCAGGACACACTCACAAAGGCAATCATGTGACCCCCTTGAAGTATCTCTGACTTACCTGGATCTGAAAAAGGTCTTTTCCCCTTCCCTCTGTGATGGAGTAGACAAGAGAAATGGGAGCCTCAGAGATAGTAGTAGGCAAGAGAATGCTCCCTCATCCAACTTTTATTTCTCTTCCAAGTCTCAGATCTTACTCTTTGATGGATGGCTGCTGGCAGAATAGCTTTCACCATTTCTTAGCACATTTGCATATTTCATGGCAACCTGATTTAGAATATTGGATAGGGGGCCTCCATTGTAATGATTCAGGCTTTTGGATCCCAACTGAAAGAGACCAGACAGTCCCTCAGAATATCCTGCCACACTAGGCTGCTTGCTATTTATTTACCACTTTCTAGATTTTTCTTTCTTCTTGAAGAAAGAATTGTTTCTTTGCATTTATCTTTGCAAACACTGCAGCAGCTCATCAAGCCATGAACTCAAAACTATTTTTTTTGCTTTTGTTTTTTAGTTTCTATAAAGTTCAACTTACCCTAAGACCTACCATGTGACCCAGCAATTCTGCTCCTGGTAGTGAAGACAGGTTCACACAAAGAGTTCCATGCGACTCTTTCCGCAACATTACTCATGAGAGCCAAAATGGGAAACAACCCAAATGTTCATCAAGTTGTGAATGAACGATCAAAACTATAGTGTATCCACACATTGGAATGCCCTTCAACAACAACAAAAAAGCACTGGAACCTGCTGCAACACAGATGAACCCCACAAACACTATGCTAAGAGAGTGAAGCCAGACACAATGACATTGTATGATTCCATTTATATTAACTATTGAGGGAAGGCAAATCAAGTGAGATATAAAGTTTAAAAAAAAAAGACCTGCCTGCTCAGTGGAATTTTGTTTCCCTTTGATATCAGCTTCTCACAGATGTTAATGCTGCTGAAGACTTGAACAGTTCAACACCAGAGAGAGTGGGCCCTTTGGGCCTATGGCTTTCACAGAATCATAAACAAACATACTGCTTCCACAGCCACAGCCAGGATTCTTGAAATTTCATGTGAAGTCAGACCACAGTTAGATTGAGTGCAGCTGTAATGCACCAATGGTTTTCTGGCAGTGAAACAGCTGATGGTCTTCCCAAGTGTGTAGCTTAGTAACGAAATGTGACTTGGGTGCTGAGCATTAAAATTTCCTCATAACCCAAAAGTCTTATCTTTCTGGGATTTTAAATCTGAAATTGGATCATTACAGCAAAGTGATTCAGAAATCAATCAGCTTCATGAGTATAAATTGAAAAATGTGGTATCAAAGCTTCCCTCTAGATATTTAAAATAAAATGATGCTTTAAGAATGATCTATACTTCAGTCACTGGTAAATATATATTCCATGCAAGAGAGTAGATACAATTTATTCGTGACTAAAGATGAGATTTAGAAGTTCCATCTAAGGCTTGCAGTGTTTTTTTAAATAAATATAATATTTTCAATGATTTGAACATATATTTTAAAACACTTTTTTTTATTTATGTTGCTAGGCCATCATTTATAGAAATCCAACCAAATCACTTTGAGTGTATTGCAGCTTGGCCTTCAAAAAATTTTCTCAAAGCATCTACTTATGAGCTTAAATTACAAGGGTATTCGTTTGTGTTTCAGTGCTCAAATCATTTGTATAGCAACAAATAAATATACCATAAAATTATTAAAATGTAAAAGTACAAATAATTGATTTGTTTATTGTAACAACTACAAATAATATCCATTGAGTAATAATTATATACTTAACACAATGATAAAATGTATCAAAAAAATCACAGTAGCTGGTATGTTTAGTGTTTGGCACCACTAGAAGGCATCAGGATTTAAATTCAGGCTCAGTCAATTCTGAAAAAGAAGAATGTTTCTCGGGAATATTTTACAGGAAGGAAATCTTCCTATGTAACTATGCCAAGGACAAGGAAACAACATGCAGTTGGTAACTCACTAGTCCAAGAATTGTTTACTGAGTGCCAACTGTGCTGGGCATTGCACTAAGCATGGTGATACAGCAGTCACTGTGTTCATGAGGCTTATACTGCGGTGGAAGAAACACTAATAAATAGAAACAATCACAGATGAAAATGCTGTGAGAAAAACAAAGCATGTACTGGAAATAATGAGGGCAGGGTGATGATAGTGATGGTGGTGGGAACTGATTGCGCAGAGTGCGAATAGTGCCTCCACGGAACAGTGGCCATGGGGGTGTTTCTTTGCAGGAGAGAATGAAAGAGTTCTCCAGGCAGAGAATGCCTGAGGCAGCAAGTAGCTTGGCATGTTCACAGAACTTAAAGCTAAAACTCTGCTAGAGAAAATAGCGAGGGGGTGAGTGAGATAATTTTGGTTGAAGAGATAGGGGCAGAAGTTGAAGAAATCTATGAGAAATCAAGATTATACTCTTAGTCAAGGAATGACACAATAGGATTTATATTTGGAGAACATCTTTCTGCTGAGTTGAGAATGAATTTATCTTTACAGTGATGACAGTTTTTTTTCTGATAAATTTGATATGTGGATGAAAGGGAAAACAAAAATGGAGGGCTCCACTCTGATCCCCTTGGATCCTTTTAAACAATTCTGTATACACCTCCTGCCCCCTCTTTGGTGTACTTCTGCTTCCCATAGTCAATACTTTTGATTTTTTTGGAGTATTTCTCTCATGCTACTTGGCTCACAGACAAAGAAAGCTCAGAGCCTGGGGATGTGCATGCCCCTGGGAGAGTCTTTAACCAATGATTGATGAGCTTAGGTGTATGAAAGCTCCAGCTCCCTTCCTACTATCAGGACAACCCTAAGACTCAAATTTCAGTTCCAAGTTTCCTTGAAAGAGACTCTGTGGGACTTCGCCTGACATCTCATTCTTGCTGGACATCTTCTCTTAGCTGTCCTACTTCCCCAACTTCCTTATCCATTTCCCCGGTGAGCCCTTACTTATTAAATCATTAGGAAGGCATCTTGTCTTGCAATATGCTTCCAGATACCTAACCAAAATCAAAGAGACAATTACTCATGTGTTCATAATTTGAGCAACTTCACAAGTGGATGAGACAAGAAAGGGATGGTAATCAACAGCAATGTTTTAGATGACCAGCCACTTTAATATAAAATCTCTTGCTCTAAGCTCTCTTTCACTGCTTTATTATACCTTCAACTCCCTTGTATCTCTCTCCCCAATCCTGTTTGCCAGACAAAACCCTAACCCTAGATAAAGCCTTCTCTCTGACTATTTACACTTGTACCTTCACAGGTAATCATAACTGAAGGAAACACATAATCATGCTGACTGGTCTCAAAGTTTATGACCACTTAGCTCAAGAAGGCCCTTCCCGAAGCCAAGAAATACTACCATTTACATTCTATTATTTACCCCAAGATCTTAGAAGATCATTCCATTTCTACTCCTCTATGCTCAAGTCTCTAACACTTTCTTCCCCACCCACATCTTGATGACACTACTTCTTATTTCACTAGAAAAACCCCAAGTAATCATGACCTCTGCATTTGCTGTTCATCTGTCTGAAACTTGTTGCCCAAACCTCTGCACACATCATCCTCTCAATTCCTTCATGTCTCTAATGGCACCACATGTGTGAGACCTTCCCTGATTACCCCCTATAGTAACTGTCCCATTATGTTGATCTGTTCTGAGCCCTTATCACCATTTGGTATATTTTATATTTATTTTCCTCCTCCTCCCTCTATGAGCTCTATGAGTCTAACTATTTTTATTTATTTGTTTGTTTTTCACTGCTCTGCTTTCAGCACCTACAAAAGTGCCTGACACGAAGTGAGCACTAGGGCATTATTTGCCGAATGAATGAATGAGCACTAAAGATACTTCGTGGTAGCCAAGTCTATAGACAAAGAATCAAATGTGCAACTATACTTTCTATGTAGCTGGGCATCCTTATTATTCAGGTATATTATGCTTATTTTTGCAATTATTTTTAGTTTGAGTATTTTTCTTTAATTCAGTATTCCAATTTGATAAATTGTTTGGGCATTTAAATTTCCAGTATAGCCCTGGCTGATGTGACTCAGTGGCTTGAGTGCCAGCCTGCAAACAACGGGTTGCCGGTTCAATTCCTAGTCAGTGGGTTTTGTGAGACCAGGTCCCCAGTGGGGGGCTTGAGAGGAAAACACACATTGATGTTTTTCTCCATCTCTTTCTTCCTCTCTTCTCCTTTATAATAAATAAATAAAATTTTTTAAAAAATTAAATAAATTTCAAGTATATATCCAATTTTTATTGAATGAAACAATTGTGAAATGAATCATCAATTACTGAAAGCTGGCTCACAAAATTCAAAACAGCAAGTGCCAGATTTTCTACCAACAATTTTTTTAGCCAAATGGATATCATTTTGAAAAACTGGAGAGAAAACCTGACAAAGAAGATAAGTATGTTCTATCAACAAATACGGTTCCTATGATTACAAGGCAAATTTTTTTAGGTCTATGTAACACAACTGGGAGTTAATTTGCTATTTTGGCTCCTTAGCATTCAGCATGAAAGAGTTCCTCAGCCCTCTTTAAACACAAAAACCTGTACATGAAGAGACATGTGGAAATACACTGAACCAGGTATGGATTCTGTTTGGCTGGCTGGCAGAGGGAAAGATTCAAGTTACTGCCACAGGCATAGGGAACACTTTTGGCATTTGTCTATCTTCAAATAGTTTAGGTACCCCACTACCCCTGAGTGGAATATCAGCCTTTAATTATTATTTAAAGGAATGTTCTGGAGAATAGAAAATGGTATCCCATATTGGCCTCAACTTGCCCCAGTAAATCATCAATTCAAAACTACAGATGAGAGGAACTGACTTCTATT
Organism: Artibeus jamaicensis; assembly: GCF_021234435.1. Classification (NCBI taxonomy): domain Eukaryota; kingdom Metazoa; phylum Chordata; class Mammalia; order Chiroptera; family Phyllostomidae; genus Artibeus; species Artibeus jamaicensis. The sequence continues at coordinate 62,559,812 of NW_026522030.1, forward strand.
TAAAGCAGATTGACTTGCATTCAGTCTGGGACATTCACTTCACAGAGGGAGGAACTGCAGAGGCGTGGGGATCTGACAGACCCTGAAGCCAGTCAATAGCAGAATTGGGTGAGAACACTGCCCAGTAGACCCCTTCTGCACTCCAGTACATTTTAATCATATTCTCCAAGTCTGCAAGTTTTCCATTATGAAAATGTGTCTTGAGAAACTGAAGTTTTATTCTTAACATGGATCTAAATTGTAAATTTTCACTCTAAAATTAAAGTTTTGTCTTCATAGCTGGTAAAATAATTCAATGTCAGAGCAATTGCCCAACGTAAAGCAATCAAAGAACACTTCTCATGATCCACAAAATTTCAATTTGGGGAAAATCAAGGGCACTCACTCTCTCATCTCCCTTCACTCACGGGTTTCCAGGGCATAGGTCCTGTTCCACTGACCTCGGCTCACAGCTTCCATTCACAGAGCTTTCCTACTGTCTCTCTTTTGCTTTGACAGTTACATTGACAAGGATTTGCCACATAGGCTCACAAAAGGACATCTTGAAGATAATTAAAGGCTGGTGGTAGGTCTGTAAAATCTTTACCACTCAACTCAGTAAGTGGTATATCCTTACTACTATGTAAAGTATATTCTTCCTACTATGTACAAGGATTTCCTCATGATGACAGCAATTAAGAAGGACCCTGACATGAAGCAAGGCACTGACAACTAGAAGAGCAGTCACTGGCTGCAATAATTGTTATGACTGGAATTGCAGCTCAGATGTCACAAACTAATCATCCAGTTAACATCCAAAATGTTCGGTGTGTTTTTTTTTCTATTTTTATCTCTTTTTAATATTGGTAAGTGATATCAGATACCTATGATAGAATTTTTTCAAGTATTTACATTTTGTCTCCTATATAAAGAATAGAATTTCAATATTTTCTCGAAGGTAATAGCATCTGAAACACATTAGGTGCATATTGTTTAATGAATGAGTAAATATGTTACAGGTATAACGCCAAATCTGGAAGTTCATTTAAGGGTAATGAATGGACAGCATGAATAGATTCTAAGTTTTAGGTTGCATGGGTTAACAGAAAGGAGGTACTGATGATGAAACGAAAGTTGATTATGTCTCAAAAGAAGATGCACTTGGTTTTCTCTCAGTTTGTCCAGGCAATGCAAAACACCAGAAGAGTACTTGATATCACATCCAAATTTCCTGGAAATATCTATTATTCAGCAGGGGCTCTCTTCCTTCTGAAGTGTAAGAACAGGTCTTACTGATCCTCTTGTTCTTTTTTTAGTATATTTTACTGATTATGCTAATACAGTTGTCCCATTTTTTTTCTCCCTTTTATTCCCCTCCATCCTATACCCCATCCCTCCATCATTCCCACACCTTAGTTCATGTGCATGGGCCACACATATAACTTCCTAGGCAAGACCATTGCTCCTTCTGTAACAAGATGGTTTGCTCACACAGGGGAAGGGAGGGAAGTATTAGGGCAAGACTGCAGAATTGATGTACGTAGAACAACACAAGCTGTCAGTTAAAACCTTATTTCTTCTTCTTCTTCTTCTTACTGAAGACCCAATAAGACTGAAACAAAGCTTTAGTAATGACAAAGTAGGAATCAATATTTTACCCTTAATGTATTTTGTTAAGAAAAAACAAATTCTGCCCTGGCTGGGAAGCTCAGGGGATTGGAGCATTGTCCAGATACACCAGGGTTACAGGTTCAATCCCTGGTCAGGGCACATATAAGAAGCAACCCATGGATACATAAATATGTCTCTCTAAAATCAATCAATAAAATTTTAATTAATAAAAGCTGAAAGAAAATATAAATTCAAAACAATAATCATATTTACTTTAGGTGATTGATCAAAAGGAGTGGGTTAGCAAATGAGGTTACTAACTGAAAAAAGGGAAAGTAAAATCAGTTAAAAATTTGACTCTGTTTTCATTCTGTGGTTTTCAAATTTGTATAAGACATTCATCACTAAACCTCTACATTTAATGAACACCATTATATAGATAAAATTAATTTCATACATCAAGAATGCAATAATGAAGAACTACATTTCAAACATGACTTTGAGTTTACCTAAGATAAATCCATTATTTTATCCTACAATTACCATGCAATTGACTTTTTACCGTGGTATAATTGATATCCACATAAAAGACATTCCATTAACCAATTTTGGGAATAAAGCTACTATAATACTTGTATGCAGAATTTGATTTTCTAACATAAAGGCCTTTTCAGCTTCAAAAATAAATGTCTTTGCTTTCAAAGCACCCCTGTTTCACAAACTGTGACAAAGTGAAAGGTTTTTATGTGAACATTCTCTTAGTTAACTTCTGCCTGATACAGGTTTTAATGATTATCCCACTGAAAATTACACCAAATGTTTCCATTTGAGAAGTCACTTTTCCGTCATGCAAACAAGGGAAAGTGGGGAAAATTGAAGCTGGGAATGGAAGGGTGGAGTAGGACTCACTGAGAATACTCAGGATATTATCAGTAGAAATAAAAAATTACTTTTCAACATTATTACAGAGACAGCCTCCAGATTCCTGCATCATCAGGAGCAGAAACTAAGGGGGGTCAATTGTGATGATTCTGGTTTTCAATGCCAGTTAGAAATAAATGCTTTCACATGTATTTTTCTACAACTGAGAAGTGAGATTTTAAAAAAATGTTGGGAAAGGTGGCTTACTATCAAACCACTCAGTCTAGTCTTGATTTTAAATTTTTTTATTGTTGTTCAATTACAGTTGTCTTCATTTTTTTCCCATTCCTCTCCCTTGCCCCACCCAGCCCCACCTCCTACATTCAATCCTCCCACCATTGTCCATGTCCACGGGTTCCTTGACTTGATACTTCCCCTTCTTTCCTCTATTACCACCTTCCCCTCTCCCCTCTGGTACTGTTTTTTTTTTCTTTATTTCAATGTCTCTGGTTCTATTTTGCTCATTTATTTTGTTCATTGGGTTCCACTTATAGGTGAGATCATATGGTATTTATCTCTCACTACTTGGCTTATTTCACTTAGCATAATATTTTCCAGTTCCATCCATGCTGTTACAAAGGGTAGGAGCTCCTTCTTTCTTTCTTTCTGCTGTGTAGTTTCTTTCTGCTCTTACTCATATTCCACTGTGTAAATATACCAAAGTTTTTTGATTGATTCTTTTACTGACGGGCATTTAGGCTATTTCCAGCATTTGGCTATTCTAAATAATGCTGCTATGAACACTGGGGTGCATAATCTTAATTAAATTCTTTCTCAAGACAGCATAGGCCTTCCAAGTCTTTTGAAGTCTAGTGTAAGAGATCAGTGTCCTAAAGAAGGGCAGGAAGAGGGAGGTTTGTAAATAGAGGAATTATATGCTGCAGTGGTAGCATCTGGCTTTAAAATGGGGGCAATTTCTCATGAGTAACCAGAGGAGACAGTGGAGGCTGGTGATCTTTGCACCTACATTACAAAGCAAGGAAAGAGATCTACCTGTCCCTCTATGGCCCGGGTGTCACTAGCAGGGAGATGTAAGGCCGTTTTCTAAGATCCCACTGAAAAGACAAATACCTGGTCCTCCTGTTGTAAGCAAGAACTCAAAATGGAAAGGAAAACCACTTCAGCTCTCACATTAAATTTGAGTTATGTTGCTATAGAGAAGTTGATATTTCCAGGAAGAGTTATAACAGCACGAAAAGGGCCATTTGCTCCCAAGTTTGAAAGAGTGATGGCCCACCAGGGCATCCATATGGCCCACCTACCTGCGGCTCTCAGCTTTTTGCACAAAATATCAACTTCTTGCCATTCTGTGTCACTTATTTTTAAAAAAGTGCAATCTTGAAGAGGTTTCTTGGTGCAACATTAGCAGTTAATCAGATAATTGCTGAACCTCTTGCCAATAGCCTGCAGCCATTCAGTGTTCTGAATAGTAAGTGGATTACTGATTTCTGCGTCCTGGCCCTGAGCACCTGCTCCTTCTTTCTTTCCTGTTTCTTCATCCTCAGTGCACTGGCAGCCCCACTCAGATGCTTGGGCTTTCTTTCCTTCACATAAACCAACATGCAAATTGTTGCTTGTAGACTCCACAGATAAATTTCTTCCAGCATTTAAAATGCAGAGGCTGGGTGGGTGGGGTGGAATGGGAGTAACAGCAGAAAACTGTACCTGAATGACAATTAAAATTAAATTAAATTAAATTAAAATGCAAAAATCATGGGCTCTTTCTCTTTTCTTTAGTCAGTATATTTTCAATTGTCCTCAGGTTTTCAGAACCAGACCACCATGGAAGAGGGTAGCTGAGGTTTTTCATTTTGGTAAAAATCATGTTTGTCTGGCACAAAACGGACAACCTGATGCTTGTAGTGTCTTTGTTGCAGGAAGTTTGATTTTGTATTCTACCTATGAATGCTTTAATTGAGTACCCATTAATTACGAGCAATGCCATAAATGTTCCAGAAGAAGCAAAGTAAGATTTTGATGCAGACACTAGCCTGCAGTGTCCGCATCATTATGGGTAAAATGAGACATTCACACTGACTACCAAGTCTGGTGGAGGAAAAGGGACAGCATGGCTTTTCTCTCAAAGGAAGCAAAAGGCACAACCCTTAGAGTGACCAGCCTTTATTGGGTTTCTCCACACATTCCCTGATGGTCCTCATTTACTACACACAGGTTTGCTTGAGGTGGTTACCTTTTACAGACAACAAAAAAGCCAATGCGACTAAACACCTCACAGAACAGGGATATTCGCAAATGAAAAGGGCAAAAGTGGTTGGACTGGTTACACTGGCCCTAGGAAGGTTTAGCATGAATTTTAGGGAGTTATTTGGCAGTAAATGTTTGCCACAAATCCAGGTGAAGGAGTTTCCAGCAAAAAGCCAGACACAAAGTGGCCTAGGCATATTGCAGGCCTGATTCCCCATAGGAAAATGTATCCATGGGTGTGGGTCATGTGCATCTCCAAGTGGGAGCTGAGCCCACACCACGCAGAACAGTCTCCTACAAGATACAGTTCCTGTGTATCACAAATAGTGCTATCTTATAGAGAAAACAGACTTTTGCATAATAACTAGAACATAGACAAGAATGAGATTAATGTGAAAGAAGAGTAAATAAATGGTGATGGCAGAAACTTTGAGAAGGGAGAATTGGCACTCTGTTGAGACTCTCAGTAAGAGCACCATGTGGGAGATGGTTGTACGGGCAGCCAGCAGAGCCATAGCCTGGCCACAGATTAGGAAGGAGAGACAAGAAAGATACTCTAGGAAGAGGGGAGAATTGGTCTAAACTAAATAAAACCTTCCCCAGGTTCACATATCCATTGGGTTTATTGTATATACCAGGCACTGTGCTGATCTCTGGAGATACAAGGATTCATAGGTCACAGTCACAGCTGCATGGAAGAGACAAACAAATAAACTAATTACTATAAGACCATGTGACTTATGCCAAGAGACGTGGGTTCCAGGCAGAGGGCATTTTTGACTGACGTATGGTGGAAAAGAGAAAATAAGCACGGAAAAATAGGTTAGTACCAGAGTAAAGGGCCACGCAAGCCAGAGTAATGAACTAATGATTCAGGATCTGGATGTGGAATTTGGGAGAAACAAAAGGAATGGGGGATCCATGGAATATTTTATAGGGAGAATCAGTGGGAGGTGAGAGTAGAGAAAATGAAAGTAAAAAATATTCTAAGGTATCTTCAAAGTTTCCTTAACATAGCCTTCATAAAATGAAGTCCTAAACTGTGCTCTTTAAAATATTACAATTTGATTAAAGGTGTCCAAATTTAAAAGGGGGGCCGGGGGACACAGTAATTCTCATATCAAAAATGATAACCAGGGATCAAGCAGTTAATGTGCAGGCATGTAGAGCTGGAAACAGTCTGGAAATAACTTAAACTACATTGTCTTACAACTGAGGCTATAAACTCAAGAGAGGGTAATGACTCTTTCAGAGTCATGCATCAAAGAATGCTGAGATTAAATCTAGAAGGGCTTCTGATTCCTATTACAGGGCCCACTGAAGCCACGGCCGCCACCTTGTGCAATTGAAGCTTAGAGTGGTGGCAACAAAGATGACGGCACCTAAAACACTGTTCCAGCTTCCTGACAAGCTGTGTCCACCCATCAGGTCTCGTCTCCAGCCTTAACCCACTTCACAAGGCTCCTGGAACAAGCTTTCTGAACGTCAATCTTATCATGCATCCCCCTTTGGAAAGCCCGCATAGATTTTATTCTATGCAAAATCAAGTTCCAACAGCCAGACTAACCCCTAGCCCTCTTCATTAACCCCCACCCCCACCCTTCCCTGTGCTTACCTTCACTACACTAGCATCTTCTATCTTTGCTCACAGCTTTGGATGCAGACAAACAGTTTAGCAAACATCCCAGGACAGGCCAAGCCTATTTGCCTTTGCAAAGGTTGTTCCCTCTGGACTTCCTTTCACAAATTGTAAACAAATGGGTGCAGTCAAATGTTTAGGGGTGTTCTGAAAGAGAGTTAACAAAATGGGGCAGGGCACAAAAGGGGAGGAATAATTTTTTTTCCGTTAATCATGGTCAGGAAAATTTTCATATAAACTGTTTTCTTTGAACAGATTGTTAATGGGGAGTAGGTGTTTGTCAGACAAATAAAATAGACTTTAGGGTTTATAGCTGCTTCTGTGCTACAAAGGCACGACAACTGTGACGGAGATTCGGTGGCCTGCAAAACCAAAAATGTTTACTATCTGCCCCTTCGTAGAAAATGTTTGCCAGTTTCTAGATTACAAACCCTTTGAGGTCAGAGACGATTTCTTTTCTTTACTTTTCCTCTTAGTACTGAGCATTTAACAGATACTCAACAAATGTTAACTGAATAAATGAATGAAAAAATGGAAGCATATTACATATTTCCTAGGTAAAAAGGCAATAAGGCAAATGAAAAAAATTAGAAAAAGTCTCTTCAAAAATATTTAAATTTAAACAATTATTAGCTTGGTCAACTCTCAATATGAAATTTCAATTATCTGCTTGGTCAACTCTCAATATGGAATTTCGACTATCTGCTGTTTTTTTTTCACCCTCTGGCTCTGTGTAACTGAGGTTTTGGTTCTCAGGGTTAACATTACATTTTTTTTTTTGAAGGACTCAAATGTAATGGTTCAGTGAAGGTGAGGAAGAAAGCCCCCAAAGGTGACAAACTTTCTGTATTTATTTTGACAGCCAGCAGTGAGTACAGGACTCAAAAACTCTCCAGGATCAAGGTCCATCAGAGAAGCAACCCACATCATGGGTGACCCACTCTGCCCGCATACCTGTTCATCTGTCAAAATGTCCCTAATGTAGTGGTCAGTGCTGTATAGCCTGGAGCATGAATTTATCAAAAGTAAATTGGTTCTTACATGTAAAATTCAATGCATCAAGCTCCACCAGGCAGAACAGAGAGACAGAAGTAGATTTAATATTGTATTTGGCCATCACAGCTACAATCCATCCACTGCCATTTACTCAAAGGCCTTAGGGGCAGCAGAAGTGACAAGCAAAATTTTATTCCCTTGAATTTTTCAGGGCCACTCTTATCATTGGAGCTTTTAGAATGAGAAATTATTATATTTGACTGGTCCTCAAAGAATCTCATCTCTAAAGAGGTCACATCTATGGGTAAGACAGGGCTGGAAGGGACTTTCAATCAGGACTCAAGTCATTCAGTCACCAAATTATATTACAGCAGAGACTGAACTAGGCATTCCTGGATATACAAGAAAATACAAGGCATAGTCCTTGCTCTTGGGTAACCTATATGGGAAGTGGAGTAAGTGGAAGATAGAGAAAAATCATGTAGCTTAAGAATGAGTATAAATGGAAATGGATGGAACGATCCTAGAAATTAGAACCCTGGAGGGGTCAGGGTTATTCAGAAAACTCTCTGAGAGACAGGCAGAGTTGAAAGGGTTCTCTGAAAATGGCATCAGTGGCAGAGAAGAATGCTGGTAGGGAACTACAAATTGCTAAGCCTAGTCTGAAATTCACGGGAAGGAGTAATGAGAGATGAAAGTGGAAAGACATGGGCAGGTAATTAATTCCAGCAGGTCTTGAAGCATGTGCTGAGAAGCATGGGCTTTATAATGAGAATGTCTTTGATTGGAGCAATGCTACTTTCCAAATCATTATCACATGCATTATTTCCTCACAGTGATCTTGTTTCTCTAGATTGGAATCCTCTGTGACCCCTTCATCCCTTCTGCTTTGCTTCATCCTCAACACATCAATCATCTAACCTTCAAACATGCTGAAATGTTACTTCTTCTGGGGAAAATTTTCTTGATGCCCTGGACAGATCAGATCTCTGTTTCTCCGTGATATATTCTTGCCATACCCTGTAAAACTCCTAAGTTGGTAAGGTGATGCGGACACCACCTGCAGTGTCCACATCATTATGGATGGAATGAGACATTCACACAGACTACCAAATCCAGTGGAGGAAGAGGGACAGCATGGCTTTTCTCTCAAGGGAAGCAAAAGCTGTGGCCCTTGCCAGGACTGGCCTTTATTGGGTTTCTCCACACATTACATGATGGTCCTCACTTACTACACACAGGTTGCTTTAGGCAGTTACCTTTTACAGAAAACAAAGGAGCCAATGCCGCTAAACACTTTACAGAACAGGGATATTTGCAAATGAAAAGGCGAAAGTGATTGAACAGGTTACACTCATCCTTGGGAGGTTTAGCATGGATTTTAGAAAGTTATTTTGCAATAAATGTTTGCCACAAATCCAAGTGAGGGAGTTTTTAGCAAAAAACAAGACTCAAAAAGGCCTAGGCACATTGCATGCCTGATTGCCCACTGGAGAACCTATTCATGGGTGTGGGTCCTGTGCATCTCCAAGTGGGAGCTGGGCCCATGCCACCCAGAATGGTCTCCTGTATTTCCCCCCTTGCTTCTAGTTAGTACAGCTATAGATCCACAAAGCTTGCTCCTTGCTGGTCTCTCAAATGACCCTGGGAAAATAATTTGCAAATGTGTCAAAGTACACAGAACATTATTACAATCCGTAAGCAACCAGTGGTTCCAAAGACCCACAGTCTCAGATTAAGCCCATCAATCACTGTCAGGCAGTAATAATCAAATAGATAACATTCAAAGAACTCTGAGGGTCTATTATGAGTCAGAGTCAGAGAGCTAAAGGCCCATAAGACTTTGGGGAAACAAACTAATTTCAGGCTTGGACCCTTATCATTTAAATTGAGGCTATTAGCAAAGTAGGTTTCATAGGATTTTATGCTTTCTTTCTTAGGCCTGATTGCCCCAAGGAACTTGCCTTTTCCAGCACAGGCCTGCACTCACCTCTAGCATTGTTTCAGGCTTAGGTAGAGCAGGAAGTAAGGCAGCCAAGAGATTAGGAGACTTCTCAAAGACAGAATGAGAACTCATGCTATGTCAAAGCTGAGGGGCAAGAATCCACTTCCCTCTTTTTCTACAGCCCCCTAAGTCCTTTCCTGAAGGCCTCCACATGATTGTGCCTGTCTTAGGTCACCCCTCCCTTGAAGGATCTTACCCATCATTGGCTAACTGGCCAAGCATTGGGGGCTGGTCAGGGTGAAGTAGAGTGGACAGAGGTAGTGCTCCTGCCAGGGAGATAAGCTTTGCCTCCTCAGTGGCTCAGGTCCTCATGGCAAAACCGACCCAGATGAAGCAGGTCCCTTGGGCTCTTACTCATCTTTAGCCATGGGGGGGTTACAGCTTCTGAAACCAGGCAGGGTGGTCCCCAACATTTAATCTCCCCCCGTTTTCTATTGTAAATGCAATTGTAGCTGTTAAGCCTATGAAACCTACTATTTGCTGTTCCAGAATGCAATCTCAAAAAAAATGACCTCCATATATATCACAAAGCACAAATAAGGATTAAAACAAAGGGGCATCCAAGGGCTGCTAGGACCCAAACTTGTGAATTCAGTCCATTAAAACAGTTTTTGGGGTCCAACCATGGAACATTACGGGGCACCGAGGGGTTGTTGCCCTCTGCAGGAGATGCTGGAGCTTCAGCCCGTCATTGGGGAGGGCCCCATCCTCCTCCATTGGAAGACCCAGGCCCGTGAGTGACGGTGCAAGTGTCCATTTTCCTTCTGGTTGTTCAGGGTCAGCTGGGCCATCTGGTTTGTCAGTCATTGCTTCTTGGCTTCAGGTAACAGAGCTTGGTGTCTGTGCCACTCATGATAAGGCTTTACTCTTTTGGCTGGTAGCCAGATAGGATCTGTAGGGATGGAAACATAAGCATACCCTTTTCCCAAAGTCAAGAGGTCTACAGGGCCTTGCCAAGAGTCATCTCCTAGCAAATCTCTATATAAAACCTGAGGATAAGATGACTTTGGCTTCTTCTTCTGAAAAGGTTTCTCAATCGGAGTACAAAGTGATTCATCACAATTCAGAAAATTACAGGTAAACAGGGCTAACATAATCAAATTTGGGGGGGAAGGACACATGACTGCCCCTTTTTCTGTTTCTTAAGAAGATTTCTAAAAGTTTGATGAGCCCATTCTATAATTTCCTGACTGGTAGGATTGTAAGGTATTCCTGCTTTATGTTGGACATTCCAATGCGGAAGAAAAACCTCATTAGAATGGGCAAGGTATACAGGGCCATTATCAATTTTAATTTGCTGAGGCCATCCTAAATGACTAGAAGCCTCGGGCCAATGGGCTTGCATATTTTCAGCAGATTCTCCTGTTAAAGCAGATGCATGTAGGTCACCAGAGTAAGTATCAACAGAAATGTGAATGTATTTGAATTTTCCAAAGGGAGCATAATGAGTGATATCTGTTTGCCAAATTGTTTGAGAACTTAGTACTTGAGGATTAACTCCTGTAAATGGGGATGCCCTGCTAGGGGCTTGGCAATCAGGACATTCTTCAATAATTTGCTTACTTTGGAAAGACAGGCCCCCTGCTGTTTCTGCAAGCTGCACTGAGTTTAAGCAACAAGTTAATTGCCCTATAGTTCTCAGGACCTGGTAGTTCCTGGGTTCAGAGTTTTCAAGGAAAGTGGGAAAGATTTGGGGGGAAGGTGCTCTGAAAAAATATATTTTAGAAAAAATGATTGCATGCCAAAGGCCTTTTATGACTCAATTGACTAACCTTTCCCTTTGGGAGAATAGTCAGTTCTTCCCCAAGGAAATGATCAGTGTTTACAGGTACTGAGTTAAGAAAATGGTACTTTGTCTTTCGTGGAGAGGGGCTAGCTCCCCCCTGGGAAACAGTATACCTATATTTTATTTTTACAGTAAAGGTTACGGCTCTGGCATAAATAAGGAGGATTCTTAATATTTCTTTAACACATCACACCCCCCATCCCACTTATTGCATGCTTTAGATTGACAAACTCATGAACACATTCACAACTTTCAGAAGCAGTTTTTACTCTACTGGCAAATACATATACTTTTTTTAAAATTGGAGTTTTGACCTGGTCTGTTTCTAACCTGGGCTGGTTCATGCCTCCTTAGGTAAACTGGTGCCCCCACCCCGACCCCCGACCCCCGCCCCCCGCTCCTGGGAAGTCACTATATTGATGCCAAACTCAGTGCGGACACCCGATCAGCATAGCGCACTGCAGACCAGAACTCCTGGGCTCAAGTGATCCTTCTCATCAGCTTCGGAGTAGCTGGTACTACAGGTGTGCGCCACTGCTCCCTACTGGTCACAACTGCACTGGCATATCTGGGACTGCATCCGGTGCCCGCTTGGGGAAGGGTCTCCCTCTGCTGTGCACCAGGGAGAAAGGGCGGCCAGGGAAACCAATTTCCCCTCTCCCCTGCTGCCCATCCCAGCAGAGAGACCCACCCCCACTCTACTCACAGAGCGTGCATATGTAGGTGGCTGCAGCCTGCTGCAAGCACACCACACACCCATGAGGCTGTGGAGCCCACCCCGTGGGCCAGGAGACTCGGGGCCCCTGGCAGGAACCTTGAAAAGGGCCTAGCTAGTGCGCATGAGTCCCTTCTCTTCCACACTTCCAAAACTAAAGATCCCTAATCTAGGAGACATTCAGCAGCCCCAAAATGTTGCTGAACCTAAAATATTGCTCTTGTTCTTTAGAGAGCCCATTTCCCATGGTTGAGGACTCATAGAAACCTTCAAAGAAATTTTTTAACAAATAAAAGAACCTTTTCTGAAATCACTCCCACCGCAAGCACAGTGATTACAAAAACCAATCTCAATTTTGCCTTTTCTCCAAGTGCACCTCTAAATCCATATGCCAGCAGCAGATGGAGGGAAAAGGCAAAACCGAAGGGGCCACAAGAGATGGCTTGAAAGAAAGAATTTGCTGAGATGCCTGTAAACTGTCTGCAGTTGGTGTTTCTAAAGCTGATTAAAGGGAAAATCGTTATTCTTTCTTTTAAGTGCAGACCTAGTCTGGGGTTGCCTCTCAGCAAAAGCTTGGGAGAGGGCACAAGGCTCCTACATACTAAAGAAGGTACAGTTGCAAAGCGATATTGATACCAAAAAAAAGATTTGGAATGGTGTCCAGAATTCAAAGTGTATAGGAATATTAGAGAGACATATAGGATGTCCTCACACCTCCCCCCAGGGGGAAGAAACTAATGGAGCAGGGCCATTGAGAGCTGTTTTGCATAGCAACAGTTTTGCAGCTAACCTCTGGAATGGTTATTTAACATATCTATAACCTTTAACTGGTTTTATAGATATGTTAAATAGCAGTGGCCAAGTTTGGAGCCGGGGAGAAGGGAGTAGCTGGGACTCAGGATGTAACGAGGGGCTGCGCTCCTGAGTGAGAAGGCCTGTGTGGGAGCTTAGAAAAGACTGGCTCCGAGACATGAAGGGCCCCCGCTTGGCCAGATGGAGAGAGAGCCACGCCGTTTCAGCAGAGTGAGGACCCCCTCTTGGTGAGGTGAAAGAGGGAGCCACGTGGTTTTGGCAGAGTGCAGATCCCTCTTTCCCAGGTGGAAGGGAAAACCACGCAGCTTTGCCAGAATGGACATCCCTGCAGCCAGGTGAAGAAGAAAGTCACATGCTTTTGGTGGAGTGCAAACCCCTGCAGCTTTGGTAGAAGAGGCCCACGCAGCTTTGGGGTGTCCCTTTTGGCTGCGTGGCCTGGAAAGCAAGAGAGACTTTGACTAGAACTTGGTACAAAAGAATTCTTGCCAATGGACCATGAGATAGTGCCACGTAACTTTGGATTAACTCCAGAGCCTCCACAGTGACACAGCTGACAGTGCCAGCGGTCTGAAACACAGACGTGTGCTCTTTTCCTGATTTACGGTACCCGGAGTTGGGACAGTGGGAGAAGGTAGAGCTGTGTGGGTGTAGGTGTATACCTAAATGCCTTTGATATTTTAGTGGAGGCGTTAAGCCTAAATAGCATTAAATAAACATTTTGTTTCCTTTTCATAAATCTCTGGCATTGAGAGATGTCTTTCCAATTGGCGGTGGACAGAAGAGCCCAGTAGATATTAGTATTCTGTCCTTGGGAAGGGCCCCTGCTTTGTAGCAGTTTTTGGCATCCCTAGGTGGGCCAAATATTGTCTCCCCCTCAGACCTCTTGTTTGGTAACACTACGACATTCCTGAACAGCACTTGGGAGTCATCGGCCCTTACCTGGGCTAATGCACACGTATCCCAATCAAGTTGGTATGTTGTCCATAATGACAATGCCTCGTGGCCTCAGGGTCCCTGTTTGTGGGCACCAGCCAATGAGGACACTGGCTCACAGTGTCCATGCCATTATGGATGAAATGAGACATTCACCCAGACTACCAAGTTTGGTAGAGGAAAAGGGACAGACAACATGGCTTTTCTCTCAAGGGGAGCAAAAGCTGCAGCCCTTGCCATGATTGGCCTTTATTGGGTTTCTCCACACAATACATGATGGTCCTCATTTACTATGCACAGGTTGCTTTTGGTGATTACCTTTTACAGAAAACAAAGGAGCCAATGCTGCTAATCACATCACAGAAGAGGGATATTTGCAAATGAAAAAGCAAAAGTGATTGAACCAGTTACACTCCTTTTTGGAAGGTTAAGCATGGATTTTAGAAAGTTATTTTGCAGTAAATGTTTGCCACAAATCCAAGTAAGGGAGTTTTTAGCAAAAAGCAAGACTCAAAGCAGCCTAGGCACTTTGCAGGCCTGATCCCCCACAGCAGAACCTATCTGGGTGTGTGAGTCCTGTGCATCTCCCAGTGGGAGCTTGGCCCACACCATGCAGAATGATCTACAGTACGGTGGCTCTGTGCCCTAAACTTCTTAGGGTCTCAGTTTCCCTCCAGCCTTTTTCACTATCTCTAGAGAGTTTCCCTCATTCTCTTGATCCAAAATGCAGCTGTGACCAACAACTACATTACAATCAGCAGGACAGGAGAAAGAAATAAAAATGAGGGGCTGAAGACACCCTTTAGGTGCCCCTCAAGAAAATTGCTGGAGACTGCTGCATGATATTTTCATATTAATCCTATTGATGCGGACTTAGTTACACAGTATAGTGTAAGTGGAGGCAGTCTGGCTTCCTCACCCAGGTGTCTGGGTGACCAAGGGAAGCAGTGTTCCCATGGCCTTGGAGGGGCCTGATAACCAGTGTTCTCATAGCCTTGAGACTGGGTGGGATAAACTGTTCCCATAACATGAAGTGGGCTCACACGTGCAGAATTATGTTATGTTATGTTGTTGTGTTATGTTATGTTATGTATGTTATGTTATGTTATGTTATGTTATGGCAGTTTTCTGGCTTTGTTTCCCTCTAGTACTTAAACAGGTAGGGAGTCCTTGTTGGGTGATGATGATGAGACACACATGCAAGGGGACAGGTACCAGGATGGCTGTCACGCTGGGGAGCAAAGGCCATGACATGTGCCATGCAGAGACATGTAAATAGGCAAGCAGCTTGCAGCATGCATGCCTTCTCCACCTGTGCGTGAATAAAGGCACGCCAGACATCCCAACAGTTCCATGAATAGTTTTCCATCTGCACAAACACCATGAACCTGCCCAGCCTTGAACGGTCCAACACACACAGCCACTTCCATTGGGGAAAAAAAGGTTGGTAAATAGTTGCTCATTATGAATAGCATACAATTTCTATTACTGTGGAAGATAAGAAAGGCAAATACTAGAGGACAACTAACAGTCTCTTAGTCCAGCCCAACACCTGATGGAAAAATTCACTGTTCGTAAGTACATATTCCTGGATTATTTGATTGGTTTGTTTACTTCATTGGATTATACACATGGTTAGATCCGGAGCTGAATCCAATTTGCTCACCAAGTTTTTCTCAACACCGAGGTGGAATGTCGGGTGTTCTATACATGACAGCTGCAAAAAAAAAAAGGGTTTTTTTTTTTTCGGTTAAATGAATGTTGATGACAGTGGGTTTTAAATAGGTCAGTTTCACAGAAAAACAATATTGTAAACCTACTGTCTTTCAGGTTGTGTGAGAAGTACTGGATATAAAAAACTTTAAACAGGTCATTTTATAGTGGTAAAGGAAAGGCATTTGATGTTTAACTTAGAGTTATCTTTTAACTTAGAGTTATTTTTCAGACACCATACCACCTCTCCAAATCATACATAATTGATCATGCCCCAAACAATTCTGTGACTTATTAAAAGAAATAGCTATAAAACAAAAGAATGCTTTTCTGAGACTAGAAAATAGTGGTGAGGGTCCGGATTAGGGAGATGAGACCAACTGCTAGAATCCTTCAAGTCACACTAATAAAGTCACAAGTTAAATGGTCAAATGTAAGACATCAAACTCAATGGCCCCCAATTTTCATGAGTATGAGAATCATACCGAGAAAAATGTTAAATTGCCCCATACCCTCTGGGCCTGAAGGCCTCATGAATTGTCCTCTTCAAACATGAGGCTGATTAAGATTTTTCTAGAGACACCCAAGTTACCCTTGCTCATAGTTAGATGTGAAAATGCAATAATAATTCACCATATCTCTCCCATTCCATGCTTAAACTCACCATTAAACCAGTTCTAACATTTCAAGGCAAGCATCTAAAACAGAGAGGGAACTCTGCATTTCCTCCTTCAGCAGCATCCTAAGCAGGGTTCAGTCTATCAAAGAGGCATTACGACTAGAATGGATACAGGTCTTGGTGTTGCAGACCTCTGAACTGCCTGGATTTTTAGTTATTGGGCATGAATCCTTGGTAAAGTTTATGAATTTTCCAAACTTTATTTTACCCATTTTCTCATCTGTAAAATAAGAATCATCAAAGTACAATATTTTTTGTAATAAAATGAAATGTAAACACTTAAACAAATTGCAGATATTATTTCCTCCAGCTTTTTTTGGGCAACTATAACCATGTCAATTATCTTTCTATAGAAGTTTACTGAGAAACAAAGACTCTAAAAGATTTGTAAAACTCTCATCACTCATAAGGAAAAGAAACCATCAAATTTCTGACATCTACATGTATTTGTAAACTTATTACCAAATCATAATAAACATTTTTTTCACTGATATTGATACCAATAGACAGGTGTCCAGACTACTGGGAGCACACTGAGGGTGTGCCATGGAATCAGACAACCCCTTCCCCAATGACCCAGGGCCCTGGCAAGGACGTCAGGTTTCATGGCACTCCTGAGGGTGGGGCCACATTGCCCAAGGGATGGCGCCTTTGCTCCCCTGCCCCCACCCGGGCCACAGGGCAGCAGAAGGAAGTCCTTACACTGATGTGCAAAGCTAGCAATATAATTGGATGGGAGAAAAGGCCCTCTTACCCACTTCTGGTACCGGATTGGGGTTGGCACTAGGATAGGCAGGCACTCATGCAATAGAAGTTAAAAATGGAGTTGGGAGGTTCTGCCCAAAAAGGACTGTCAACCTAGCTAGGGGAGAGAAGGAATTGGATCCAAAGTGCATGAAAGTTTAAGAATTTAATTGGTCGTTCTGAGAAAGCGCCTGGTCCATTCCTCACCTAAAACTAATATAAACTCAGAGAAACAGAGAAATCTCTCTCTTGCTCATGGCGGCTGCTCACCCTGCATTCCAACAGTGTACTGGCCTGTCTTCTTCACGGGCCATGTGACTGTAAGGAGGCCATGTTCTCCAGGAGGGAGTCTCTCTTGCTTACCTGGTGGAGCAATTGCCAGTGCCTTCCAGTGCTCTGCAGCCTGGGAGCATGGGACCTTGTGGCCCTAAAAGCCACCTGGCCAATGGCAGCATGCTGGCTCCACACACAGCCTCTAGCGGGGAGCCTGAAGACAGACAGCAGCTCAGAACAAGCTAAGCTACCTGGATGACCACTTTACAAGCTGTCTCAGGCTGAAAAAAAATGGTTCTTTAAAATGAAGTGGGAATTCTGGGCACTGCCTTTTGTTTTGATCTTGCTAAGGATACCTGGGTTTTGTCTGGGTTTTGTGGAGGAGATAAGCTTTGAGATGGGGAATCCTCCAAAGTCCCAGATCATTCTGCATTAAATAAAAACATTTTTCCTTTTTTACCAATGTCTGCCTGAGTTGGCCATTTGGTGCCAGGGGCAGCCAAACCCCACTTTGGTCTGGTAACAATATGCCTGTGGGAAAGTGGCAACTTCTTAAAGTTAGATAATACAATTATTCCTTGTCGAGGTGTTATTAAGACCACACTGACAAACTCTGTCATTTAGGAGCCCCTCCATATTTATAACGAATTTAGACTTTCAAGATCCAGAGCCAACTATTCCTTGTAAATTTTCTGTTTCCCGATGCCAACCAAAGATGGGTCAGTATCAGTTACCAGTAATTTAAAATAAAGATCCGCAAAATATTCAACAGAAGTGTTAATGTTAACTTAGAATATGAATACAAAAAGACAAATTACACCCTGCAAGCTAAGGGAGTATCTACTCTGCTTAGTGAGTGCAGCGGAAGAAAGTTTTGAGAGGTTGTTGGGCACCAAATGAAATAAAAGAACAGAGCTTCAAGATGATACCTGTCAGAAGGGGGAAAGAGCAGAGGGTGTATTTCACAACTTCTTGGCAGTGTACTGAAACAGAAAAGTGCTCAAGGAAGATGGTACGGGAAGATTAAATGTGATCTTGAGCAGTGATATCCCCAGAGATCTTAGGCTTTTTATTCTTTCAGGCCTAAAAATTGTCAGGATTTTGAGTAAATCACAAAAGCAATTGTCATCGAGAACATTCACAGCTGCTCGAGCAACTCTTTTAAAGTGAGGGAAGCTGGCAGACAGAGTGAGTACTGCAGTGAAATGAATAAGTATGAAGAATATAAAACACTGTTAAAGAGTAAGAACTGCGAGTTTGGAAGCAATTCAGCCCCTGTGTTTACATTTATATAGAAGGCTGTTTATGAGATTGTCGAAATGTGCATTTTTACCATTTTAATGCCTGATGGTGTTGCCATTGAGGGTACTAGGAAGAGAATAATAGACCCATTTCCAAGACAGGCTCCAGCTTTAACTCCCTCATAATTTCTCAAAAGGCTCAGAGTTGAAATTTTCGAGGAGGGGACAGCAGACTGACTAACAATCTCTGAGCCTCAAAAAAATCAGAATTTAAAAGTGAGGATCCTGGAAGCAATCAAAAGGGATGCACAGAGACTTTCTGCTGAGTTTTGCTTCACATCACTGTTCAGAGACTGTAATCAGAGACCCAGGAAAGTTAAACAAGTCTTCCACTGTTGTGATGGACATCATCTGTAGTCATAAACATTTGGTGAAATAGAAGTTAGTCATTTCATTTTGACATTAATTCACCTATGCAGATGGGATTACACACTGTGGGATTCCTTTAGAAGCTTACTTATCTTTAAATATCACAAGCAAGATATTTTAGCTGTCTCTTGATGTTTGCTAACCTTTCATAGTTTTCATTTCTAACATAAATTCCTATTAAAATTGGTAGTTGAGTTTGAACTTATTTTCAGTTGGGAACGAAGTTGCCTTTAAAAATAAAAACACATTTCAAGGATATTTATACTATAGTTGGTTTCATAACAAGAAAAATAATAAGGTTAATGACTAACACTGTCACCTTTAACGGGAATCTAATCAACAAAACAAGCAAACAAGCAAAATATATCCAAAGACACTGAAATTGAGAACAGATGGACAGTGACCAGAGGCAAGAGAGGAGGGAATTTCATGAGAAGTGGGGAAGGGTTTGAAGGAACTAGTATAAAGGACACATGGACAATAACAAAGGGGGGTGGAAACCGGAGGGAGGTGGGGAGGGCTGGGGGTCAGGCTGGGATGGGGGTAAAGGGCAGAAAACTATACTTGAACAACAATTAAAATTTTTTAAAAATTAAAAAATCTGATGAGTTATTTAATATGTGAATCAAAGTAAGGACAAAATATTATATACTCCAGTAACAGTATACCTTAGCCATTTCTTTATTCATTTAATATGTAATCATTGAAAGCCCATCTTGAATCAGCTGCAGCAGGAGATATCACTGAATGATAAATTCTTGATCACTCTCATCATGTCACTTAGTTTACTGAGGGAATCAGAGATTAAACAGACAATTACAAATAGGAGTCTGTGTTTGTTTTAATACAATAGCAACTTTATTGAGGTATACGTGACAATCAATAGACTACACATATTTAGAGTATATCATTGATAAGTTTGTATATATCAATGACTACATCACCACACTCAAGATAATGAACATACCCATCACCTCTAAAAGTTTTCTTGGACCCCTTGGTAATCCTTTCTTCTTGACCAGCCACTTCTTGTCTCTGCCCCTGGCAACCTCTGATCTGTTCTGTGTCACATAGGTAAGGTCACACTTTTTAGAATTTTATATCAATGAAATCATAGCATACGCATTCTTTTTACACAGCTTCTTTCAATCAGCATAATTATATTAATCTTTATCAACATTGTTATCTGTATCCACACTTCATTTTATTTCTTAGTAGTGCTCTATTGAATGAATATACCACAATTCATTTTTCTACTCACCTCTGATGGATAGTTGGGCTGTTCTGGTTTAGGACATTACAAATAAATCTTCACCAAAGAAGCCTAAGTTTTAAATACACCTAGGTTGTAAGTGTATATTAGGAGAAATGGAGTTCAAAATAGAAGGACTATCAGGTGATTGCACTTTGGAATAAGTCTTACACTCCAGAAAGGGGTTTGAAACTTTTTCTCTAAACCTCGTTGGTGTTGGCAGTTATCGGGATAAGGCAACTTAAAGACAGAAAGAGGGTTTAATACATATTTTGAGACGTCTTCTGAAAGGCTCCATATTCAGAGAAACTATGTACATGCTACACATTCCCTGGAAGCAAGTTATTCGGGAAGTGTGAACATTTTGATCCATACGCATGTGCTACTCTTTTGAGTATAAGGCACCCATTAGCTTTATCTAGGCTGATGTCACCAGAAACCAGGGACTGTGCCTCACAGATGACTGAATCCTCAGCTTCCATAGTGGTATCTGGCACGTGGGTTCACTCTGTAAATATTAGGAAAAGGAAGGGAGATAGAATTGGAGGAAGGGAGGTGTTATGGAAGGAAATGAATGAATAATGAACAAATCAATAAAAGTTGAGATATACTAAATAAATATCTTCATCTAAATTATTAGTTTTAGCTAAAAGCACTGATAAAATAAAACAGATACTAGAAAACTTGTGTAATTCTAACACTTTTTATGATGATTTCTATGGCCTAGAAATAGGAGTAAAACCCCATGAGCAAAAGGGTCTCTTTGGTGAATAATACTGCATTCACGTTTGAGAAAGAGCACTTTTCTCTTTTCACTTTGTAGTAAATAAAATAAAAATAAAATAGCAATACAATCTCACTACACAGTGAGCTCTGATAAGTCAAATACTAGTGTATCCTCAGTTCATAGTACAGTGCCTGTTGGTATTCAAAGGTAGCCTAGGTTAAGCTCATCATTACAGATAACCATGAATTCAATCTTCAATAACCAAGGAGAAGCCACTTAAAGGTCACTGATTTTCCCTTCTCTCCTTAGAGCAAGCAATAACTCATGACAGAACTGCTCCCTGTACTTTTCACATTCCCTGCATTTGTTCCTACAATCTGAGGAGGTATAAGACCCCCCCACCCTAGTGGTGACTGAATTCACAGTTTGGAAACGTATTGATGCTATCCTTTTCCTATTCCTGTGTACACTTCATGGCTTCTCTTTGGCATATTCAAATTGCCAGCATCTCTACTTTCGTGTTTAGGGCCATTATTTAGTAAAATAATGGTTACTTGAACATAAGCACTGCAATGCCATGACAGACAATCTGATAACAGAGAGGGCTACTAAGTGACTAATGAGTAAGAAGTGTACACAGTGTAAATATGCTAGACAAAGGGATGATTCATGACCTGACTGGAACAGAGCAGAGATGTCATCACATTACTCAGAATGGTGTGCTATTTAAAACTTATGGACTATTTATTTCTGGAATTTTCCATGTCATAATGTTAGACTGCAGTTCACCATGGGTAACTGAAACCATGGAAAGTGAAACTGTGGTTAAGGGGGTCCAGTGTAATGGTCTCTTTACGTGGAATGCCCTTTCGAACTTCCATATATCTTTCCTATCTGCATCCCACCCAGTTTTGAAAATCCCAAGGCCCCTTAATTTGTGAAGGAATCTCTAACTGCTTAATTGACAAAAGGTCCCTTTATCAATGTGCCCATAGTACTTTGTTTTCTTTCTGCTTCTATGATCCTTATTCCATTTGCCTTATACTATCCATTATGCCTTATACTATCCTTAGTTGTCTGCCTTTTTTTAGACTGTAATACTCATAAGAGAAGGGATCTGTCTTATTCATCTCTTTCCTTCTACTTGGCTTTCAAAATAACTTAGAAATAGTGAGAGCTTAATAAATGTTTGTTGGCTTAATAAATAGACTAATGAATAAGAAGAATGTACACTTTCTATTGTTTGTTCACATTATATGAATAGTTAGAAGGAATACACTTCCCTTATCTTTTTTCCCTTATCTTTCTCACACATTATTCTTACTCGTGTGAGAAAGCCCCATATTACATACTCTTTACAATGAATAAATTGCATAAAAATAGAAATGTCATTTTGATATATCAGGTTAGAAGTCACCATTTCTTTGATTGTAACTGATCCGTCCAAGTGATTAGCCAATTCACAGGAAAAATCCTGAACAAATAAATATAGTTCAAGCAAGTTTCCATGGAAAGAGTTGCAAGGCAGGAGTCTCATACATCTATAAAGGTACAAACAATAGAAATAATCTCTTGGGGGGAAAAAAAGATTTCAGAGTTCTGGATTTACAATTTTATGGGATATCCATAAAATGAGTATGAAATTTAAAAGGCAAAAAGAACAATGATGAAAGTAACATAGCCACAGATATAATTCTACCTAGGTTCAGCCTAACATAAGCCAAACTCTGGGCTTAATGTTACAATCTTACATATTTGGTACAGTGGTGGAAATATGTTCTTATATTTTACTTTGAAATAATGATACAAAATTCTACTTTTAGGTATGATGAAGTAATTTGCCACAGATAAATGTTCCAATGAGGACAACTACAAAATACAGATAAAATATAAAAATTATTGTATTAAACCACAAAATATGAAAATAACAAAGAATAAGGAAAATAAGATTTCTGAGCTCACAAATTCTGTAACTTCTAAATTGGTAACTCTAAGGAGTTAATGCTTCAGAGGTGAGCTAAAGATCTGAAGCCACCTTTTTCTTGGGAATGTTTGCCAATGTGGGGCACAGTTTAGGGCTTTGTAATCCATATTTTGTCCTACCAAGTGGCCACAGTAGAGGAACAAAGAAACCAGTAGAAATAAAGGGTGGGGAAAAATAGGCTTTCAGTGGTTCTTATGGAAAATAATACAATAACTAAAACATAATAATACAAGAGTGAAGTCTGCGTTTCACATCCTCCCAACTCTAAGCCTGCTTGTCCCCCACACTGTACAGGGGTTGAACAGGTTAGCATGCTCAAATTGGAGATATTACATGTTTCAAACACTTCCAAACTACCCACATTTGTCAAATTATAAAACTGCATATGACTTGACACTAAAGAGTTAAGCTGAAAATCTCTGAAAAGCATAGCAGAAATCCCTGTTGTAATTGGTGTTGAGAAGAAACAGACCTGCCCCAGGTTTTTCATTGAAAATTTGACCCTAGAATTTGTTGGGTGTAAGCAGAGGTACAATGTTACCAAAACTGCAACCCAGTTTAACATGGCTGAGTACCTGACTGGATTAAGGTCATCACTTCCTCCCGCTCTCTTCCCCTGTCTAGTGAAAGAAAAGACAAACCATCTTTGGTGGGAAATCATATCACCTGGAGCCTCTGCAGATGTTATAGTGTCCAATGTGAAATACAAAATTACTGGGCTAGGGAAGGGACAGGATCATTTAACCACTAGCAAGTAGAAGATAGAAGCTGACCCACAGATAATTCCAATGGAGATGTTAACAGGAAAGGTCTTAAAATAGGTAAGATTAATTTGTTCAAGAAATAATTTAAAAGATAAGTGAAATAAATGAAAAGATAAAAACTTTCAAAAGAATTAAAATTTAAAAAAATATTTAAATAGATGTTCTATATTGCGTCCCTGTACCAGGCACCAGATGTTGCAGACCCTGTCCAGCAGAGTCCGCCTGTTGTGACTGATGACAAGAATCAATGCACAGGTGACAACAACCCTGTGTGGAAAAAGGGAACAGGCAGGACTACTCTCTCAAGGGGAGAGTTCCTATGGTGCCTCGGCCACTCCCTCAAGAGGGGAGCGCCCCAACCCTTGCCTAGACAGGCTTTTATTGTTTTCCTGGGGCCTTACATCATAGGAAGATTTATTATCCATCACATAGAATATTATTGTTTACATTCTAGGTACAATCAAGGAAATAAAAATAACATGCCAAGGGGAATGACGATGAGCTCATTATCTCTGTCCTTGGGAGAACTCATAAAGGCTTTGGAAGTTACCGTGAAGATAGACAATACACATTTGTTGTTGTAGACCAGGGTGATGGAGTTTTAGCAAGAGCAAGCCACAACAATCTATATTCCTTTTCTAGGCCTGATTCCCACAGGAAAACTCGGTTTGAAGGTCTGGCTCCTGCCTACCACTTCACTTCTGTAGGTTTTACATACAGAACTGAGTCACATTTGCCAGGCCAAGCAAACTGGTCCCCTATAGTTCTAGAACCGAAAACAACACCTGAAATTAAGAACTTTAAGAATGTCTTTAATAGCATATCAAAAGAAACAGAAGACAAGTAAGAACTGACAAATTTGAAAATGTATAACTGAAGCTTAATAAAATAGAATGAAAAAATCAGGAATATAAATAGTGTTATTGGAGTTCTACGAGGAGAGGAAAGATAGAACACGGGAACACAGTGATATATGAACAGATAATGGCCCAGAATTTTCCAGAACTGATAAAAAAACTCCAACTTACAGATACATGAAACTCAGCAGAGCTTAAACAAAAATTTTTTTCATGCCATCTAATCACATTATAGGCAAAATGCTAAAACTGCAAAACAAAATCTTTAAGACAGCCATGGAAAAAAATCAGTTACTTTCTTTAAAAAATCAGTAACAAAAAAATCTTTGTTACTTTCAAAAGAGCAACAGTATGTCTGGCAACTAACTCCTCAAAGGAAATTATAGGCCAAAAGACAGTGAAATCAACCTCTCTACAATGCGGAAAGAAAATTACTGCCAACCAGGAATTCTACGCCTAGCAAAATTATCTTTTAAAAGTCATGTTGACACAAATATATTTGTGACTGCAGTAAAGACCCAGCCTTGGTCTCCAAGGAAGGCGCAGAGGTAGAGCTGGAGCCATGGGGCTGGGCTGGAGGCAAGGCCGAGAGCAAGAGGTACGTGGGTTTCAACCTAAGGAAGTATGATTTTGTGCTCATCTACAGTTGCCTGTATCACATATTCATTCAGTTGTTTTAGATACCTCAAATCCAGTGTGTTCACAACTGAATTCTAACCCTTTCTGCCAAATCTGCCCCTCCTTCAGTAAATGGGACTATCACTCATCCAATTGCTCCAATTGCTTAAGTTCAAAAACTGAGAACCAACTTCCAGCCAAGATGAAGGTGTAAGTAGACGCCTTCTCACATAACCAGAATAAGAACAACAATTTAGAAACAAGAAACAACCAGTATCAACCGAAAAATTGAACTATATGGAAGTCCAACACCCAAGTAGTGAAAGAAGAAACATTCATCCAGACCAGTAGGAGGGGCAGAGGCAGGCAGCCAGGTGGAAAGGGGTATGGGCAAAGCAGTGGCTGGCGGACCCCGGGCACACAGGGCAGCAGCTGGCAGACACAGTGAGGTGGCAGATTGTAGAGTGCAGCAAGGCACACGAGGCGGCTTGTGTGGCACACAAGACGGGATGCTCCCACATTCACGCACAGCTAAACCAGGCAAAACTGGGGAGCAAGACAGACCATGCAACCCATGGTCCCAGAGCGGGGAAATAAAGCCTCAGAACATCAACTGAAAACACCTGTTGGGCTTGATGTCCTGGGAGAAACTCCCAGCCTCACAGGAGAGTTCATTGGAGAGACTCACAGGGTCCTAGAATGTACACAAACTTAACCACCCAGGAATCAGCACTAGAAGGGCCCAATTTGCTTGTGGGAAACAGGGGAAGTAACTGAAATCTGGCAGAGAGCAGAGCAAGTGGCATTGTACCCTCTCAGACCCCTCCTTCACATACAGCATCACAACCCAGCCACTGGGTTGCTCCACCCTGGTGAACAGCTAAGACTCTACCCCTCACTATGTAATGGTCATGATAAGACCAAAAAATGGCCCAAATGAAAACACAAGTCAAAGCTCCAGAAAAAATACAGCTAAGTGATGAAGAGATAGCCAACCTATCGGATACACATTTGAAAACACTGATAATCAGGACGCTCACAGAATTGGTTGAATTTGGTCCCAAATTGGATGAAAAATGAAGGCTATGCTAAGTGAAATAAAGGAAAATGTACAGGGAACCAATAGTGATTGGAAGAAAACTGAAACTCAAATCAATGGAGTGAACCAGAAGGAAGAAAGAAACATCCAATCAGAAAAGAAGGAAGAAACAAAAATTCAGAAAAATGAAGAAAGGCTTAGGAACCTCCAGGACATCTTTAAATGTTCCAACATCTGAATTATAGGGGTACCAGAAGGAGAAAAAGAAGAGCAACAAGTGGAAAAGTTATTTGGACAAATAATAAAGGAGAACTTCTCCATTCTGGCAAAGGAAATAGATTTCCAGGAAGTCCAGGAAGCTCAGAGTCCCAAAGAAGTTGAACCCAAGGAGGAACACACCAAGACACATCATAATTACATTACCCAAGATGAAAAATAAGGAGAGAATCTTAAAAGCAGCAAGATAGTGCTTCTCAGATAAAGTCAAGTTGAAGGAGTTCATCATCACCAAGCCCTTATTATATGAAATGTTAAAGGGGCTTATCTAAGAAAAAGAAGATTAAAAAAGTGTACAGTAAAATGACAGCAATCTCACAATTATTAACAACCACACCTAAAACAAAAACAAAAACAAACTAAGAAAACAACTAGAACAGGAACAGAACCACTGAAATGGAGATCACATGAAAATAAAAGGCATTCAAATTGGAAAGGAGGAAACAAGACTGTCATTGTTTGCAGATGACATAATAGTGTACATAGAAAATTCTATAGACTCTACCAAAATACTGCTCAACATAATAAATGAATTTGGCAAAACAGCAGGATACCAAGTCAATATCCAGAAATCAAAGGCATTCTTGTATACTAACAATGAAACATCGGAAGCAGAAATCAAGAAAATAAATCCCATTTGATATAGCAAAAAGAAAAATAAAATACCTAGGAATAAATCTAACCAAGGAGGTAAAAGACCTTTATGCAGAAAACTATATAGCACTGAAAAAAGAAATCAAGGAAGACAAAAACAAATGGAAACATATACCGTGTTCATGGGTCAGAGGAATTAACATCATCAAAATGTCCATACTACCCAAAGCAATTTACAGATTCAATGCAATGCCTATTAAGTACTAATGGCATATTTCACAAACATAGAACAAACACTTCAGAAATTTATATGGAACCATAAACAACCCTGAATAGCTGCTGCAATTCTGAGAAAGAAGAACAAAGCAGGAGGGATCACAATACCTGATACCAAATTGTATAACAAGGCCACTACAATCAAAACAGCCTGGTACTGGCATAAAAACAGGCACATGGACAAGTGGAACAGAACAGAGAGCCCAGAAATAAACCCAATTAATCAATTAATATTTGACAAAGGGGGCTGCAACATAAAATGGAGAAAAGATAGCCTCTTCAACAAATGGTGTTTGGAGCACCGGCTAGCAACATGCAAAAAAATAAAACTCGAGCACCAACTTACACCATACACAAAAATAAATCCAAGGTGGATAAAAGACTTAAATATAAGCCATGGCACCATTAAAGTCCTAGAGGAGAACATTGGCAGAAAAATCTCATATTTCATGCAGCAACATTTTTACTGATATGCCCCCTAGAGCAAGGGACATAAAGGAAAGAATAAACAAATGGGATCTCATCAAAATAAAAAGCCTCTACTGCCACGTCCACAGTTGGATCCCTTCCTTGACAAAGTCAGGAGGGGAGGTCCAAGACTTCAAAGAAGCATTTTCCAACCTGGTGGACATGGCATGGAGGGCATGTTTACCCCCCGAGTCAATTTTAGACATATCTAATACACAGAATAAGAATAGGCCCCCTGCGACAGCCTAACCAAGGCAGACAGCCAAGTTCCTGTTCAGACCAAGAAGCATAGTAACAGTAACTGCAAAAGCCAACGAATCCGAAATCGCTTACCAGCTGAAATCACTTGCCAGCTAGAATAGTATAAAAGCTTCAGCCTTACTTTCAATAAGGTCTTCAGAGCATCACCTGCCTTGAGCTGCGTAGTTGCCTGATTTCCGCGCCGACTTCTACCTTCACCTCCAGGGGACCCTTAGACCCAATGCGGCCGGACCGGGGCACTCTACACAGCTAAAGAAAACATATTAAAATAAAAAGAAAACCAACTGTATGGAAAAACATATTTGCCAATAATACCTCAGCCCAGGGTTTAATCTCCAAAATACACGAAGAACCTACAGGACTCCATTCTAAGAAGACAAGCAACCCAATTAAAAAGTGGGCAAAAGGCCCCGGCTGGTATAGCTCAGTAGACTGAGCTCAGGCTGTGAACCAAGTGGTTGTGTGGTCAATTCCCAGTCAGGGCACATGCCTGGGTTGTGGGCCAAATCCCCAGTGGGGGCCACATGAGAGGCAACCACACATTGATCTTTCTCTCCCTCTCTTTCTCCTTCCTTTTCTTCTCTCTAAAAATAATAAATAAAAATTTTTTTAAGTAGGCAAAGGACTCGAACAGACATGTCTCCAAGGAGGACATACAGAGCATCCAGAGAAACATGAAAAGATGCTCAGTATCACTAGCCATCAGAGAGATGCAAATTAAAACCACAATGAGATACCACCTTACACCAGTCAGAATGACCATCATAAACAAAGCAACAAACAACAAATGTTGGAGAGGTTGTAGGGAAAAGGTGACCCTAGTTCACTGTTAGTGGGATTGCAGAATGGTACAACCACTATGGAAAACAGTATGCAGTTTCCTCAGAAAACTAAAAATGGATCTGCCTTTTGACCCAGCAATTCCACAGCTAGGACACTAAAACACCAATCCAAAAGAACCTATGCACCCCAATGTTCATAGCAGCACAATTTACAATATCCAAGTGTTGGAAGCAACCTAGGGGCCCATCAGTAAATTAATGGATCAAAAAACTATGATACACTTACACAATGTAATTCTATGCAGCAGAAAGAAAGAAGGAGCTCCTACCCTATGTAACAGCATGGATAGAACTAGAAAGCTTTATGCTGAGTGAAATACGTCTG
This sequence comes from Artibeus jamaicensis, assembly GCF_021234435.1. Lineage (NCBI taxonomy): Eukaryota > Metazoa > Chordata > Mammalia > Chiroptera > Phyllostomidae > Artibeus > Artibeus jamaicensis. Next base: position 62,588,777 of record NW_026522030.1, read on the forward strand.
GTGGTAAAAGACAAATACCAGATGATCTCACCTTTAACAGGAACCTAAATAACAAAACAAATAAGCAAGCAAAATATAACCAAAGACACTGAAACAGAGAAGAGGCTGACAGTGACCAGAGGGAAGAGGGGAGGGAATTTCAGGGGAAAAGGGGAAGGATTTACAGGAATTAGTATAAAGGACACATGGACAATAACTAAGGGGGGTGGAAATAGGAGGGAGGTGGGGAGCACTGAGGAACTGTACTGGAACAACAATTAAAATAATTTTTTTCAAAAAAAGAAGAAGCTAAATATGTATGTAAATTAATATTTAATGTATAAAATAATAGAACCAATGTTTAAATTTAAAAGATAGATGGAATTAAAGTGCATTTAAAAAGTAGAAGTATAAATAGATTTAGAAGATGCTAAGGTTCCTATATCCCCAGAGCACTGAAATGGAATACTATGCATCAGACTGTAACACGTCATGAATCCCTCAGTAATCTCTAAGGTAATCACTTTCAAACTAGTTATATTGGCAATCAAATCAAACAAAAAATATTACATATTCAAAATAAAACTAAGATTGTCATATTGGATGTTTAGAATATTCTCCTTAAAAGAGATACACTTTAAATATTAGGACACAGAAAGGTGAAAACTTAAAGTATGTAAAAAGTATGCTATGAAAATATTAACCAAAATAAATATAATGTAATTAAGACAAGAAGCATTACTAAAGATTTAAAAATATTTTTAAAAGAATAAGTGAATTAATCATGAGAAAATGGCACAGCCCTAAATCTGTATGTACCCAATAACAGTTTCAAAATACATTTTAAAAATTGTCAGTCTAAAAAATAATATATAAATAAATGCAAATCATATTAACAGACTGTAAAACATTTATCTCAATAGGTGATAAGAGAAGCAAACAAAAAATCCTTAAGACAGATAGACTGACAAACAAATTGGGTACAACCATACCATGGAGTGCCACCCACCAATGAAAAAAAAATTAACTATTTATAAATGAAAGAATATGAGTAAATAGCATTGTTATATATTAATTTTAAAAAGGGTAGACAAAAGTTAGTATACACAGTACAATTTCATTTATATAAAATTCTAGCCCTGGCTGGTGTGGCTCAGTGGATTGAAGGCCGGCCTGCAAACCAAAAGAGAAGTTGGTTCTATTCCCAGTCAAGACACATGCCTGGGTGTTGGGACAGGTCCCCTGTTGGGGGCACATAAGAGGCAACCACACATTGATGTTTTTCTCCCTATTTTTCTTCCTCCTTTCTCCTCTCTCTCAAAAATAAATTAATTAAATCTTAAAAAATAAAATTCAAATAATCTGTTGTAAAACAAAGCAGATGAGTGATTGGGGACAGGAGTAGGGAGGGGATAAGTGGGAGGGTGAGCTATGGCAATGGTTTCATGAACATACAGATATAGCAAAATTATCAAACTGTACACTTCAAACATGTACACTTTATATTTTTATGTTAATTATACCTCAATAAATCTGTTAAAAAACTGGTAAATCTAGAGAAGACCTGAACAATGCAATTAACATATGGTCCCAAATGGCAAAAACAAGCTAATGGAAGACTTTGCGCACATTAGAATTAACATCCCTCTCAAGTTCACATGGAATGTTTACCAAAACTGACCACATCAGAGGCTTTAAAGAAAGCCTCAACAATGTTTAAAAAAACTGAAATTACTCATAGTAATTTCTGACCACAGTGGAATTAAGGTAGACTAATAAAAGATGACTAGAAAACCCAAATTCTCTAGAATTTAGCCAATATTCCCCTATATATTGGGTCAAAGAATAAGTTAACAATGAAAATTAGAAAGTAGTCTGAATTGAATAGTAATGAAGATGGGACATATCAATATTTAGAGGATGCAGCTAAAGCAGTGCTTAAAGGGAAATGTATAACTTTGAATGTTGTGGAAAAGAAGAGAGGTTGAAACATGACCAAGAAACATCATACATTAAAAAAGAACAAGAAAGAAAATGAAAGCCCTGGCTGGTGTAGCTCAGTGGATTGAGCATGGGCCTGTGAACCAGAGGATTGCAGTTCGATTCCCAGTCAGGGCACATGCCTGGGTTGCAGGCAGGTTCCCTGCAGGCCAGTTCCCTGCAGGGGATGCACTAGAGGCAACCATACATTGATGTTTCTCTCCCTCTCTCCTTCCCCTCTAAAGATAAATAAATAAAAATTAAAAGAAAAAGAAAATGAATGGCAAAGTCAATGAATAAAAAAATAAGTACAATAGAGATAATCAACAAAATCAAAAGATAATTTTTTTAAGTTTTAAATAATTGATAAATCCTTAGCAAAATTAATGGAACAGACAGAAAATAAACTTTTTCTGCTTGTATATGAGAGAAAACAAATACACAGAATCACAAAAAAATAAAATCTCATGAAAGCCAAATTGTCAAGCCCAAGTATTGCATGAATACAAGCAAATGAGTTCCATAGTTTTTAAATTAAAAGCATCTCTAATACAGTTAACTTTCCATTTATATTATAACAAGTTATCTTACAAAGTATGAAGCAATTTTTTTCAAATGCCTTTTTAATGTCTTTGCTTTTTCTCAATGAGATACTTTAATATGCATGAGTGTTGAAAAATTAAATCATTTCTAAATATATACATATAATATAGATTATAAAATTTGTAGTTGTTTATTACCTTAAATTAATATTACCATAAATTACCTTAAATTAATATACTCATCCAATACTTTTTAAAAAGACTTTAATAAAATTGCTAGAGAAAAAAAGGCAGCTACAATTAATATTATGTGAAAGCTTCACTCAAGGTAATAAATATACTGTACAAAATTTTTGAATAAAATAGTCTTATTTAGGAATCTATACATTTTCATGGTTTTATTTGTCATCACAAACTAAACAATGGCTTCCTGAGTACATATTTACATATACCTCACATCAGAAAATTCTTAAAATCTATGTTTCTTTGGGTTTATTCTAATTAAAGTTGTTTTCTCTTTTTATTAGCTATTTTCAATTAGATATGCAAACGCTCTGTAGATGACAATAGCAAATTTTTAGGGCAAAGAAACAAAGCTGAGAAAAACTCTAATCCATGGCAAAGGAAGATTGAAAGTTTTCCATTCAGTGTAAAACTTTTAAGTGAATCCTAATCTCTCAGGTCAGTGGTCTGAAGGTGAAGTAAAGAGAATTGTGTCAAATTCTCACTGAGAAAATATTGTACATAGATGGTTTTATGACATTAAAATGCACCATGCAGACTGAAACGCATTTTATATAAGCACAGATGCATGAAGAGAAGCAATTCCTGGGAAAAACATAGAAACGACCTCAAGCACAGTATTAAATTTTACTGCTGGTTTATTTTGTAAAAACTTTTACCAGCTTCTGGTACATAGTTAATTTTTTATGTTCAGTATTTAGTGATGACATTCACATTATATCTGTATTCTCATATCTATATTCATATCTATATATCATGGTGATTATTTTGATAAAAAATTTTGAATATTCCATGAGCCTCTACTTCCCTCCCTTTTTCTCCCCCAAAGTACATACATAAATCAATGTTTACTTTTATGGTCACAAAGTCCACTGTTTTAGATGGTGCTTATATCAACAATAGTGTGGCCTTCTGAGGAATATGTGGTAGAAAGGGGCAGAACCCACGTGAAAATAACTCTCTAGAATTTTAATTAGTAAAGATGTCTCTGTTTTTATATCCTCATATAATGTAATTAAAATATATTACTGTCTATAACATTTTATTACTTTTATAGTTTACTATGTTGAAAAGAGAAAAAGACTGCTAGATATAGCTCTATTTATCTTTCCTTCATTGAATTTCTTATAAAAATAATATTTTCCATATTTACAGAATTTTTCATTTTAGAAACTCAAGATGGAAAGAAGGAATGTGTTATATATACTTTTTTTCTTTTTCACTTTATTTACTAAAAAAAGTCAGTGCTTTGCTTCATTTTAGCTATAGAAACACAGCTTGAACAAAAATTCTAATGTTAGGGGATGAAGCTATCAATAGAATTGTTTTTGATCAACCACTATTCATTCAGCTGTTGTGGAGCAATGCACCAGGCACCGAGTTACATCTTTCTTTGCTTTAGCTGAGAGCACACAATTCAAATTTTCCATCACTTACATTACTTTTGTTTTGTATGCTTTTTGTCGCACTTCATTTTTCAACTTTATTAATAAAATGTTCAGAAAAGTCGAATACTACAAATAAGATTTTTTACTTATACTGTTTTATTAATAGCATTTAACTTCAGCTGTTAAACTATTAACATGTAATTTTTAAAAGCTGCTGTATTACATTAGCAGGGTAAATGTATTCCTATGAATAATAATAAACCACTCACAATTTACTAGGAGCTCAATTTAGCCCAAATTATATTGTTAACAATACGCCTGGTTTACTCTCAGGAATTAACATAAAACACCTTATGCTGTTTATGGACTCTATAACTCATAGATGGAATGGGCAATTGAAATTGCCAAAATTAACAATTAAACCAGTCTTTTCAGAACAGCTATCAATATATCAGCTGTAAAAAGCATATGCCCATCTCTTTTCTTCTATCTCTATGTCTCCACTTGGGTTGTGTACAGTGATGAAGTGAAACATGTCATATTGACCTTGTTTAAGGATATTTGCTATTTTATAGGCTTGATGGGACTCCCATAAAATTAAGGGGAGTCCCCCTTCACCAGGAAGACAAACAATTCAATTTAAAAAATGGCAAAGAACCTGAACAGACACTTCTCCAAGGAGGACATAGAGAGGGCCCGCAGACATCTAAAAAAATGCTCAACATCATTAGCCACCAGAAAGATGCAAATTAAAGCAACAATAAGATACCATCTCACACCAGTAAGAACAGTCATCATAAACAAGCCAACAAACAAGTGCTGGTGAGGATGTGGAGAAGATGGAACCCTGGTGCATTGTTGTTTTCCAGAGTGGTACAACCACTGTGGAAAACAGTATGAAATTTCCTCAGAAAACTAAAAAAATGGAACTGCCTTTTGACCCAGCAATTCCACTGCTGGGATTATATCCTAAAAATTCTAAAACACAAATTCAAAAGAACTATGCACTACAATGTTCATAGCAGTGTTATTTACAATAGCCAAGTGCTAGAAGCAACTTAAGTGCCCATCAGTAAATGAGTGGATCAAAAAACTGGGGTACATTTACACACTGGAATACTAAGCTGCAGAAAGAAGGAGCTCCTACCCTTCACTACGGCAGGGTTGGAACTGTAGAGCATTATGCTAAGGGAAATAAGCCATGTGGCAAAAGACAAATACCATATGATCTCACCTATAAGTGAAACCTAATTAACAGAACAAACCAATGACCAAAATAGAACCAGAGGCATGAAAACAAGGAAAAGACTGACAGTGACCAGAGGGTGAGGGAGGGGATAACTGGGGAAAGAAGGGGAAGGGTCCAGTAAAAAAAATATGCATAAAGGACCCATGCACATGTAAAAATGACCCATGGTGATTGACTGTGGTTAGCAGGAGCAAGAGGGTGGGCAGGGCTGGGGAGAGCCATGGGAAAAAAAAATGGGACAACTGTCATAGAACAATAAAAACAACTTTCACTACTATTACAAATAACTGTAGTAACTCTCTTAGAGTAAGAAAGAGCAATAGCAAACCTTTTACCCTTTACAGAAATTTCTCTACAACATTCTTGAATAACAACTAGAAGAAATACTAACACCCTCTAGGTTATTACTATGTACTTCTTAACACCCATGGATCATCCATGAGGACTTATGAGTTAGCTACTGAGACACAGAATTGCAGAGTAACTTCTCCATGATCTCCCAGCCAAGAAGCGGCAGAAAGAAGCTAAGAAGAGCACTCGGATACTCTGGTGGCAGCTTCTCAGTATCTGTGGTGAGCCAGTCAGTACCTGAGCAATTATTTTTTTAATATATTTTATTGATTATGCTATTACGGTTATTCCATTTTTTCTCCCTTTTATTCCCCTTCACCCTGTACACCCCTTCCCATCATCATTCCCCCACCTTAGTTCATGTCCATGAGTCATACATATAAGTTCTTTGGCTTCTCTACTTCCCACACTATTCTTAACCTCCCTCTGTCTATTTTGTGCTTACCATTTATGCTTCTTATTACCTGTACATTTTCCCCCATTCCCTCCCTCACCCACCCCACTGATAACGCTCCATGTGATCTCTATTTCTGTGAATCTGTTCCTCTTCTAGTTGTTTGCCTAGTTCATTTTTGTTTTTGTTTTCGTAGGTTTGGTTGTCAATAGTTGTGAGTTTGTTGTCATTTTACTGCTCAAAGTTTTTATCTTTTTTCTTCAGATAAGTCCTTTTAACATTTCATATAATAAGGGCTTGGTGATGATGAACACCTTCAACTTGACCTTATCTGAGAAGAAGTTTATCTGTCCTTCCATTCTAAATGATAGCTTTGCTGGACAGAATAATTTTGGATGTAGATCCTTGCCTTTCATGACTTTGAGTACTTCTTTCCAGCCCCTTCTTGCCTATAAGGTTTTTTTTTTTTAAGAAATCAGCTGACAGTCTTATGAGCACTCCTTTGTAATAACTGTCACCTTTTCTCTTGCTGTTTTTAAGATTCTCTCCTTATCTTTCATCTTGGGTAATGTAATTATGATGTGCCTTTGTGTGTGCTTCCTTGGGTCCAACTTCTTTGGGACTTTCTGAGCTTCTTGGAAGTCTATTTCCTTCTTTAGACTGGGGAAGTTCTCCTTCATTTTGTTTTTAAATAAGTTTTTGATTTCTTGCTCTTTCTCTTCTCCTTCTGGCACCCATATGATTTAGATGTTGGAATGTTTAAAGTTGTCCCAGAGGTTCCTATGCCTCTTCTCATTCTTTTGAATTCTCGTTTCTTCATTCTGTTCTGGTTGAATGTTTATTGCTTCCTTCTGCCTCAAACCATTTATTTGAGTCCTGGTTTCCTTTCCATCCCTGTTGGTTCCCTGTACATTTTTGTTCATTTCACTTTTTATAGCCTTTATTTTTTCTTCTATCTTATAACAATAATAAACCATTTCTGTGAGTATCCTGATTACCAGTGTTTTGAACTGTGCCTCTGATATGTTGGCTATCTCTTCATCTCTTAGTTGTATTTGTTCTGGAGCTGTGATCTGTTCTTTCATTTGGGCTATATATTTTTGTCTTGGCATGCTTGTTACATAGTATGGGGTGGAACCGTAGGTATTTGCCAACGTGGGGCAACCCGCATTGCTGCGTTGTGGTGCTGTATGTGGGCAAGGGCCTGAGAGGGAACATTGCCTCTTGCTCAGTTCTTGGCTGGCTTTCAGTCACTTCCTCCACTACCTACAAGCAAATTGGGCTTTTCTGGTGCTGATTCCCAGGTGGGTGGTTCTGTATACATTCTAGAGCCCTGTGGGTCTCTCCAGTGAACTCTTCTGTGAGGCTGGGAGTTTCTCCTGCTGCCTCATCCCCCACAGGTTTTTTTCAGCCAGAGGTTTTAAAGCTTTATTTTCCTGCATCAGAACTCTTGGTTTCGCAGTCTCTCTCCCTCCCCAGTTATTCCTCCAGGTTTATTCAAACACAAATGTGGGACCACCCTGTCCTCTAGCCACCACCGTGCATCAAGTCTCTCCACCCTGGCTGCCCATCTCCGCCCCTCCTACCTGTCTGGATGAATGTTTTTTCAGCTCCTTGGTTGTTGGACTTCCATGCAGTTCAATTTTCTGGCAATTCTGGTTATTTATTGTTTTCAAATTTGTTCTTGTCCTTCTTTTTGTTGTGTGAGGAGGCAAAGTACATCTACCTATGACTCCATCTTGGCCAAAAGTCCTACTTAAGCTTTTCCGAAGAGCAGATGATCATTTTCAGTCTAGGCACCTATAGTATTTTGAACAACTCCAGTTAAAGTCCTTTCTTATACTGAATCTATATAATGACCTTATACCTCTTGGGTTCTAGCTCTATCCCCTGGAGTATCACAGAAGAAGTCAAATACAGTTAAATACAATTAAATAAGTCAAATACAGTCAAATAAGTTCATGACATACATACAGTTAAGGACATGAAGAGGTGGTCATATTTCTTTCAAACATTTTTCTTTTTAAACTAAATGCTTCTAAGTTTCTTCAGGTTGTTTTCTTATGACAGTCCCTAGCTTCACCACATTCTGATTGCTCTTCCTTGACTACAATTGTTTGTCAACAATTAATTTGTGGCATCAAAACTGGAGAACTGTATTTTAGATATGAGCTGACCATAGAGATCCTCCTGGGACACTACCCACCCTGGTCCTGGATGGTGGAACAGAGAACCTTAGCATTTTCTGATTGAATGTTACTTCTTCTGAGTTTTTAAAAGCAAATAGCAGGTCCATGACATGTATACTGATATGAAGATAGGCATATGTATTTTATAGGTTGCTGTAATTAAATGAGCTAATTTTATCTTTTAAATGTGTGGCTCATTTTTTCCTTTAATTCTCTTGCCCTAGGAGATATATTGGCAAGAATATTGATACATAGAATAACTGAAACTTTACTTTTCTTCTAGGATTTTTATGGTATCATGACTTATATTTAATTCCTTTATCCATTTTGAGTTTATTCTGGCATATGGTGTAAGTTGGTGGTCTAGTTTCATTTGTTTGCATCTACCAGTCATGTATATGTTACGTGAAAACATGTATCAGTTACATGAAAATATGGAACAGACTGATAGCTATAGGAGGGGAGGGGGGAAGGGCTAGTAAAGAACATGTATGAATGACACATGGACATGGATAATGAAGAGGGGATTGACTATGGGCTACAGGGGTGGGCTGGGTGGAAGGGAGCAAAAGGGGAAAAATGGGCCAACTGGAATAGAATAAAGAATAAAAACATTTTTTTAATTAAAAATATTTGGTTCAAATTATAGCACACAAGTGCATGCTTCAAGACCAATGTTTTGCAGTAAGCCACTTTCCTAGTGAGTGAGCCTAGCTAGCTTCTGCAGCTTTCCATGTTGGTGCCTCATATGTTAGGCCTGGGGATCTGAGAAGTTCAGGTCAAATCCAGCATATATAACAATTGTCAACCTCAGTGCAGAATGTAGCCAGCCTCAGGCCATATTACTATCTCATTCTGACCTTGAAATAAAAAAATTCCATAGATTGAGTCACTCTCCCTAACTTCATGCTTAATAGTTTACTTTTTTCATTTTAATGTAAGTGACGAACAATGTATTTATTTTTAGTTAATTTCATTCTTTAGTTTAGTTATGACCTCTGAGTCCTTACTTGGATACCTAGAACATTAGCTCTCCCTCTCAGAGCAGCATTATCCTCAAGTTTGATAAGCATGTTACCTTTATTATCTTCAAGGCTTGATAGAAAAATAGGAAGCAGGACCAAACTCATAGTCCTGGCACTGGCACTAAAGCAGCATCTGGGCCCAAAGAAGTCACTTGGACAAGGAACAGCATAGCTAGGGAAGTGAGAAAGAGGACAAGCACAGGATCTGGAGATCACTAAAAGATTCAGTTCTCTCTTAGGCTACTACAGGAGCTACCACCCAGCCTAAATATTCTCTATCTTTTGCATGTGTAAAAAAAAATCAAGTTTCAAAGGTCAGTAAGCCAAGAAATGTCCTCAGTGAAAGGTTTATTATGCTTCCAGATAATGGAAATAATAATAATGACCCCCATTATAAAGTGTTTACAATGATACAGGTCCTTCATGTAAGCTGTGATTTTCAATCCTCATCTACCCTCTGAGGCAGATATTATCATTATGGCTATTTCCCGAAGAGAAAACTATGTTACTTGCCCAGGATTCCACAGATTGAAAGAGCAATCTCAGGGCCCATACCCAGCAGTCTGTCTCCAGAGCCTGTGCATTCCTCTGACATTCCTCCAGACTATCACTCCGTCTTTTAATACAGGAGGCAATTCCCAGCCTCCATATTTTTTCCCAATAAAAATTGCAACCATAGTTTTATTCTGATTTATTTTTGAAGCCTAACATTTCTAGAGAATTTTCTTCAATTCTATGACCTGGCAAGCCCATTATCATCTTGAGTCTTGAAATATTTCTTCTTTCTCCAGCTTAATGCCTTGCATTTTTCTCTATTGGAGTACGACTTTGTTCATTTGTCAATGTGCTAAACATGTGCCATGTTCTCAGCATTTTGCTAAGAGCTTGAATAGCATTTCCAAATGGAAAAGGTGTTTGTGATTTGATAACAAATATCTTAATTATGCATTCAACAGAGAGGACAACGTGTCTAAAAAAGCTTTTCTCAATAAATAAATATATATCTAGTCTAGTGAGTCTCTATATATCTAGTCTCTACTTAAAAGAAAAGACCCTAACTTTAACTCACAAACATGTACATATTTGTATGTTTAAACTCACTCTTTGTATAGAGAAATAAAGTAGATCAAGAAAACCTCAGGTTTCCTATAAGGAAACTATCCTGTAATTGTCTCTGAAACATTTTTATTATAATTCAAAGTTCATTGCAAAGGTTCACAACAGGAAAGAGCAAATCTAATTAAGTGAATTCTGCAATAGTTTATAGATTTGGTGACACAGCTTCATCCCAATACCTTGACCAGGGGAAAAAAAGCATATATAGGAAATTTTACCCAGGAAACACTTTTGCCAATATGTCTCACCCAGACCATCCACCCTTGTCACTAGTCATGGCTGGTTCCACTGTACGTTAGGAACTTTACTGTTGTATCTAATATTCTCTAGTCACCAAACTTCTGTGCTTCAGCATCAAGCACATGAGATTATTGGCAGCTAGAGATCACCGAGATCCTCATGTGGCTGCCTAATGCTCCCAGGCTCTTGTGATGCAGCTACAAGAGAAATATGCCAGCCAAACCCAGAGCCCAGCAAGACTTGCCTGCACTCTGCCAGCCCAGAGCAGCCATGGTTCCCCATGAAGCTCCTGGATAGATTCCCAAGAAATCCAAACAAATGGCTATCCCTATCCATTTCCCTTAGGAATGAATTAATTTTAAGATTTACAGAGATACATGCATAGAGCAAGGGCGAGGTCAAAAAGCAAGAAAGGGACTGAGTATCAGCCAACTTTCAACTACTTCCCCTAATGGTGGTAGCAGAGTGGTGAGCCCGACCTCTCCATGACCAACTGTGTAAATCACAAGTTCAACTTGCCCTTTTTCTAGGCTAAAGTGGTAGTGTCCCTGCTCATTGTTGAGATGGTTCCACCAGGGTATGTAGAAGATTGTTTCCTCTACCTCTGGCTTAGCTGGAGGTCCAGCTCAGATTATGGAGCTATCAAAAGGGTCCTTCTTGAAGTGTAAACATACTTCTTTGTCAACCCATCACCAGTTTTCCAATTGCTAGGACTGAGTTGTAGCCAGTTTCTACGACTGCTCAATAAAAAGGAGTGGTGAGCTACTACTATATTACTTCATCAGTGAAATTCCATTCACCATATTTTAGCCAAATTGGCTTTCCACATGGAAGAGGAATTAAATAATCACAAGTGTTTGTGTGAATATTTACTAAGGGCCAACATGTTACTAAATGCTTTCCAATCCTCATAACCACCCTAAGTACCACCATGAGCCTCACATTTCTCATAAAAAAAACTGAGACTCAGAGATGATAAGGATTTTGTTTAAGGTCCCACTGTTACAAAGTAAGCAGAATTTAAACTAGACCTCACTAATTACAGAGCTATATAACTGGAAGCAAAAATGCTCTCAATTTTCTCCTTAATGGGATAAATGTTTAGGTAGTTCACATACAAATAGAATAGGCTTTCAAATGATCATTTTTAACACATTTTTACATATAGATAGCACAGAAATAGACTACATAGGATACAATGAGGATTTTCAAGACTACATTTAAGAAAAAATTTTTTTGGCAATTTCTCAAACCTAACTTGTGCCAGTGATATATTACACCCTGTTTATTATCTACAAAGAGCACAAATAGTCAGAAAAATGTTTTTGATCCTTACCAAAAACAAATATGACCTCATTCTCAAACCAGAAACCTTGGTCTGGACTTTGAATACTGATTTGGAAACAAATTTTTAAAAGAATTAGCTCAAAGCAGCAGGTTTGTAGCTTGTATGACACAAAATGATCAATGATCACATTAGCTACTAATCTAAGGCATAAAACATGCATGAGGCATTAGCATGGAAATCTAACAAGTTCCCACCCCAGGTGGCACTGGATTTCTAATCTGTTGTCCTATCTAATAGGAATAAACTTCAATAGCTTATTTAGAGCTTCATTTACAAAGTTAATAATTAGGGTTGATTTTCTCAAAAGGCAGGGGAGGGGGAAGAAGGAAGAGAAACAGCTACATAGGGCATGAGATGAGAGAAGGAAAACAAAGTCATTATGAAAAAGCCAAACTCAACATCTTAGCATAATTTTGCCTTAAAAGTTACCTCCCACTCTGATGGGAAGGAATCAGGATTAGAAAAAATGAACAACAACAAAAAAATCATGACCTCAAGAAGCTGAATCTTGGTTGGGGATCGAAAACTAAACCCTACTATTGGTTAGAGGATACTAGGCAAGTTGTTTCATGTCCCAAACAAAGGTTTCTGCATCTTTAAAATGGGAATGATAATACCTGCTTTGCAAGGAATAAAATGACAAAAGCAAAGTTGTTAATACAGTGCCTGAAACTTAGAAGGCACTCAATTTCCATTGATTCCACCCTTTAGCAGACACAACAGGAAGTGCTGATATATAACCTGTGACGCCAGGGTCTGATCCAGGCATGAATTTTGACATGGTACTTTCTCCACATACCCATATTTTCGGACTATAAGATTTGGGAGGAAAATGGGAGTGTGTCTTATAGTCCGAATGTAGCTTACCTGCCTCGCTGTTGGTGGGGCAGGGGGTGGCAGTGAAGCAGAGTCTCAGGTTATTAAATATTTTACCACATATTTTGCTTCAAATTTTTTTCCTCTATTTTCCTCCTCTGAAATCTAGGTGCATTTTATGGTCCAGTGCATCTCATAGTCCTAAAAATATGGTATATCCAGTGCTTGGATGAGTTAATTTGGTGTTTGTTATAACATTGAGCAAATGAGGCTTGGCTAATTAGAAAAAAGCAGGTATGAAGTCTGTCACCCCCTTTCGGGTGACCCATCTTTGTTCCTCTGTGTACTATTTATGTGACCCAGCTCTAGGCTTATCTTTACCGTTTTCAGGGTCCAGGGCAAGAGTTCAAATAGAAACACATATCACTAAATATTTAAAACTTATAAAGCAGTTAACAAAGCATAAATAAAATAGTTTCTATCACATAACCTAGGCAAAAGCACTGTAATAATGACCTCGAAGGCTAGATTCAAATTTATAATTACCAGACCCTTGGGAGCCCTGTGCCAGGACATGGTAGCCAACTCTCACTCCCCAACCCAGAGCTCTGTCCTACCTGTGAGGAGGGCACATAAATGCATGTAGACACTCCAATCGTCACATCCAAGCTTCTAGTTCATTCTCCACCCTCACAAACAGCCATCTTAAAACCACCTATCAAAGCCACTGATGTGCTCACCAGCAACACAGTAGTCCTCCCCCAGGGGGAAATCTGTGTGAGCCCTGAAGCAGGCTTAAAATTACAAGGTCACCCAAAGAGTTGTCCAGAAGTAGAGGGGGAGGGTAGGTTCTAGTGGCCATGAGGACTCCAGGTGGCTCTGAGGACACATTGCAACACACAGCAAGAGAGGCAGAGTCAGAGAAGAGACACCTAACACACAGAGCCCAGTCAGGGGTCCCTTTTACCTGGATCTATAAAACCTACTTGTTCAATCAAGTTAGTTTGTCTTCTTATTGTCCCAGTTGACATCCTGAAGGGCAGATAACATACTCACAAAATTCTACCCATAGTGTCTCCAGGGCAGATGGTCCTTCCGAAACAGAAAGCATGCACAATATTATTAACACTTCTAATTTCACTTTACATATTAAATCAGTCTTGATAATTAGCAGACTCCACCTTCTAAACAATAAGCTGGACTAGTAAATACTCAGTCAAGAGATAGGAAAAGCTAATTAACCTTCCATTTTTATCATAGATATCTATGGAGAGTTTTTCAATATATAATACACTTTAGAATCTTTTTTTTCACATCAAGAATTGTTCCAAGGTGTTTTCATGCCCACTTTTATATATAAAAGCAGGTCTACCTCATACATCTAAAATGTCTTGCCATCCTTAGCACTACTGAAAGGTTTTTCTGGGCCATGTAGAGGATTTTTGCAAGCTGTGTTATCGCTTAAATGCTCAATTTTAGAAAGTTATAAATAGAAGGTAAAAGCTACTACCCACAGCTTATTGACTCATGTTGCCACTGTAACAGAAAAGAGTTAGGGGTGAAGAGGGCCTCACCACACCTGACCCAATCAGATGGGGCTCTGTAGAAAGACCAAACATTCAGGGACAAGTAGGAGCAACTTTGGCTATGACCATATCTCTACACAAGCTGGTGTTTGCCTAGGTCCCCTCTCCCACACAACCATCATCTCTCTCCTACCTCTCAAGGGCTTTTCACTTTCCACATTCTCAAACCACATTGTAGTCTCCTGGAGAGTTTTAAAATGCAGCTCCAGAGATTCTGATTTAATTTCAGCAGCCTGAGTTTAGGGAGTTTTGAAAGCTCCCCAGGTGACTCTAAAATGCAGCCAGGTTTGAGAATCAGAGCTCCACCACGACAGCCCCAATCTATTGCTTTTCCCTGAACACACCCAGGACTCTCACACTCACATGCCCTTTCCTTGTGCTTCAAATGTTTCTCTCCTACCTGGAAAACTTCTCCTTTTGTAAGACTCAGTCTGATGAAGCCCTATCCCAGGTAGTTAGTCCTGCCCATTTTCAGATCCCAGGACCCCTTACTCATTCCCTTAATAGAGCTGATAGAGACCATATAAATTACCATCCAACCAACCTACTGTTGAATGCAAAAGAAGACATTATTGAAAAGTATGCTGGCAGATGGGTGTCAACTAGAACCATCCCAGGAAAACTGGAAGATCATATCACCCTAATTATAGACTCTGTTATATTAATCAATAATTGCATACTAGTTTGTCTCCCACCCTAGGCTTTGAAAGCCATTAAGGTGAGGCTATGCTTACTCATCTCTCCAACCTCAGTAACCCAAACATTTTAGATGTTGAATATATATATTTTTATAAGAGGCCCTTTATTTCACTATGGTTAAGTGCATGGACTCTGTACCCAAAAAGCATGGATTCAAGTTCCAGCTGTGCTACTTATTAGCTGTGTGACTGGGCAATTCCTTGTGCTTTAATGGCTTATCTCTGAAATGGAGATAATAAAGAATGTACTTAGTAGGGTTGTTTAAAGGTTTAAATGAGTTCATATAGGTAAAGCACTTAGAACAGTACCTGAACGCACGAAAGCACTATATGTATTGTTATTTGTAAAAAGAATGGATAAACCAACTGAATAAGCTCCATGTGTCTATTTTATATGGAACACCTTCAAAGAGTGAATGTTCATAATAATAATGGCATTATAGCACTTAATGATGACTCACCATGACCTAAGCACTACTACATACTTTGCATACTTTATCTCATTTACTTTTCACCAGAACCCTATTGGGGAAATGTGTCATCTACTACAACAAGTTTACAGATAAGAAGACTAACTCAAATATGAAGATTTCCACAGTAACTGTATTTTATTTTTCTATAACAAAAAAAGCAACTTCAAGCCTCTCTCACTGTGAATTTCCTGTAATTCCATTGAGAAATGCAAGGGCTTCTCTGAAGTTTCTGTTATTACACCATGTATCCAATGTTTGAGGAAATGAAGACTGGAAAGGCAATGTTAGTTATAGCTGTGCTTTGGAGGAAACTCTTACTGCTTTTTGAAGGGCTTTTTAAAAAACATGTCATGAACCCAAATTAAGAAGGTAATATATACAAAGCAGTATTTGAGATACCCCAAGGACACCCAAAATTATAAAAATCTTCTTCACCCAAGGAGTTCAAAATTTAATTGAGAACATAGAGAAAATATTAAATAACACTGTAGGATTTAAATATTAGTAATACAAGGGAGATTCCCAGATCAGCATTAATTCCCGAGTAAATGGTACAGTTTGTACTTGTCATAGGAGGTCAGGAAAGGAAGGACTTCTGCAGAGAAGAGACTGAGGGGGCATGAGAGCTGCATATTTAAACATTTATTAATACAACAAACACTCACCAACTTCCACCACATGTCACTCCTCTGTACCCTGGGACTATGGAGATTAGAAAAACAGTGTGATGTAATCAAGAAGTTAAGAATTTAGAGGGGGAATCAGACATGCAGACAGTAACTCAAATGGCATAATAGCTACTACAGGTGGCTATTCCCTGTATCCAGGGTACTGTGGGGCCCAGAGAGGTGCAGCCACCTGTCTAGTCTGGACAAAGCTAATAGGAAAAAAGTGGTAGAAGGCTCTGAAAAAGATTGTCCAAGCAGAGGCTTAAAGAATAAATAGCAGTTACCAAGAAAAAAAGGGGGTGGGTGGGAAGAAAAGGCTCAAATAACAGTGTAAATGCATAGGAAATGGGAGTCATTAAATAAAAAGAAACAAAGACTAAGATATTCAAACAAAATGATCAAAATTTTAGGAGATGGACTCTTACCAGAGCAGAACTAGAAGGATCATACCTCAACATAATAAAAGCCATATATGAAAAACCTGCATCTAAAATTATGCTCAATGGGCAAAAACTAAAAGTGTGCTCCTTAAGATCAGGACCAAGATAGGGATGTCCACTTTCATCACCCTGATTCAACATAGTTCTGGAAGTCCTAGGTACAGTGATGAGACAAGAAGAAGAAATAAGAGGCAACCAAATTGGAAAGGAGGTAGTAAAGCTGGCATTATTCACAGATGGCATGATATTGTACACAAAAAACCCTAAAGACTACACCAAAATATACTAGACTTAATAAATGAATTTGGCAAAGTAGCAGGATACAAAATTAATACCCAGAAATCTATAGCATTTTTGTATACCGATAATGAGCTATCAAAAAAAGAAACTAAGAAAACAATTCCATTCACTACAACAATAAGGTACCTAGGAATAAATTTAACCAAAGAGGTAAAAAACCTGTACTCAGAAAACTATAGGCCACTGAAGAAAGAAATTAAGGAAGATACAAGTAAGTGGAAGCCTATACCGTCTTCATGAATTAGAAAGATTAATGTAATTAAAATGGCTATTCTACCTAAAGTAATTTATACACGCAACACAATTCCTATTAAAATACCAATGGCATACTTCACAGAACTAGAATACTCTAAATACTTACACGGAAATCATTGAAAGAAAAATACATGATCTCACTTATATGTGGAATCTAATGAACACAATAAACCAACAACAAAGTAGTAACAGAAGCTTAGATACATAAAAAAGACTGATTGCTGCCAGGAGGAAGGAGAGGGGCATGAGATGGCAGGTGGTGAAGGATTAACCAAAGAGCATTTGTGTACAACCCACGGATGTGGACAACAATTCTGGCTGGGGTGGGGAAAGGGTGGGGCTGGATGAGGTGGGGAAAGGGAGAAAAAGCGGAAACAGCAGTAACAGCATAAACAATAAAAATAAATCTAAAAAATTTTAGGAGAAAGGGGGAAAGCTGGGGTCATATGAGAGAGAAAAATAAATCCTCTAGAAAGAATTTAGATATAAGGCTGGAAACAGAAATGATTATTTTTTGAGTTTATACTGTTCAACAGAATTCCAGATAACAATGAGGTTGGATATTTATCAGTATTTTGAAGAAAGGCATAGGTATTCCATATACTATTTGAGCATGCCCAGAACCAAGAAAATGCTCAAAATATTTGCTCTGTGAGAAATAGATATTCCCACATACACACACACACACACACACAACGACATGAACACATGTGCCAAAGCACAATTTAATTCCAGTTCATATGCATAAGTGATCTCAAAATTGAAAGTTGTTATTTGTTTTCCTTCTAATCTCTGCAAGAGATAGAACTGATGTAGCCCCTGGGAAAGAAGGGAACATAAAACAATTCCTCCAAAGAGAGGCCCCCAATGAATAAAAATACACCTGCCAGGAGGGAGATCTAGAATTTAATGTCTAGTTTCATTATTAAGTGCACATAGTCTATTAGTGTGGAAGAGAAAACATGGTCCAAAAGAAGTCATAAGCTTTGACAAAAAAATACTATTAAAAAACTGATAATATTATTTATGCATGTATATACTGTATACATATAAAAAGATATATATCTATCTTAACCTTCCCATTATCCATTATGAATAAACACATTGATCAAGAGGCAGTAGAGCAGAGTGATTAGTACATGGGCTTGAAAGTTAGACTGGCATTCAATCCTTGCTCCTCAATATACCAGCTGCATGAGCATTTTCTCTGTGATCAGAAGCAACTGAGCCTCTCCACACTTCAGTGGCTTCATCTACAAATAACAATAATAATAATAGAACAATAGTACAATAATAATAGAACCTACCATGTATGATTAAATGATGATCCTCTTATGAAGATTATCTGATATAATTCATGTAAAAGTGTTCAGCATATTAGCTGGCACATCATAAGAACTCAGTAGTAATCTCAAACAACTAAATTTATTCCAGAAATTATTCCAAAATATAAAAAGGAGACATTTTTAAAAGCATTAACATGATTAAATGGGGGTTGTCTAGTCTTCTTGAGGGCAGTTATAAATTCACTAACACAAAAACCTTCTTTTGTAAAGCACCATCCAGTGCTTAAAACAGGATCATTTTTCATATTGCTCTCTGTATATTCCTGCCACTTTAACTTGTTTCATCTATATAAATGATGCTTAAAAAAATAGCCTTGAATCTAGTCATTTGTGGAGCCTGCAAAAACCATGCCAAAAGAAATGGTTTCCACTGTAAATTGTTTATAAAATGTAGGATCCCAGAAGACAAAACCACTAAAAATTAACACAATACTACAGCCACAGGCTTGGGTAAAATGGCTGTGGTCAAGTTGAACAATACTGAATTAATTCCCAAAATGCAACTAAATAACAATTTACCTTCTAAAACTCCAATCTTTTCCCTTGGATTTATCCATCATCTTGCTTTCTCTCTCTTTCACCCTCCTCTTCTTTCTCACTTATACCTTACTTCTGGGAAATACCAGAAGTAAGTTTTAAAAGGGAACATTTGCCAAGATTCTGAATTGCTTGTATTGCTTAATGCATATGCAAGTAGAAAAGGACATATCCAAAACCTGAGTGTAAAAGTAGTCACTCCTGAGCTTGTAATATTCACAGCTACACTGTAAATGGTAGAAATTTCAAAGGGGAAAAAATGCCTAGTGATATGACTCAAATATTTTAAGCCACCAGAAACTTTGATCTGAAGCCTTTGTGTTTTGCATATTACAAATGTAAAATATGGATCTTTCAATCAGGAAAAGTAAAGGAACTGGATAATATAGTCAAAGGAACTCACATTTCCATATCTAACTTTTTTTCTGTCCTGGAAAAAGAGAATTACTCTTCTATTGTGCAAATCCACATATTCAGAGGCTTACGATTAAGATCCTAAAGAGCTCACTCAAGTCTTCGGGCCTGGGTCGGGGAGAGGGAAACCCTAAGGTGAATTATTATTCTTTTAAGTTGTGATTAAGTTTAAAATAAAACCATCAATGGCTTTTCTTCTACAGTTGAAACCAGAGGCCTACTTTCCCCCCCACTGTCTTCACTTTTGCCTTCAAATAAAATCTTTCAGATCTAAGTTTCTTTTGTGGCTTAGGTTTATTAAACCCCAATATGATTCCTCCAGGGTTGAAGATCCTGCACTAAACTGCTTACCAAAGGTTTACCAATTCAAATAGCTCTCAGGAGAACTAGTTTTGTTATTCCTGTCTCGGAAGGCAGATGGTTGAGATAAAGCTGATTAGAGAGGCCAAGCCTCTCTAACTTGCATCAACCAGGTCAGAAAAGCAGATATCAGAGCTTGGAGCTCTTCCCATTTTCATGTTATTAAATGACTTGCTTTGGTAAGTGAAAGCCTTGTTCACGCAATACCAATTTTCAGAAAATGATGACTTTAAGCATATTTTCTTTCTTTCCTATGCAACACTCAAAGCACAAAATCTTTGTCAAAGTCTGGGTTAGAATGGTCTGTGCCATGCCGTTCCTTGACTCAGTCGCAAAGAGAGTTTTTAAAGACTCCACATTTTGTGTCATAACAACTATGCCGTTTAGCTAGAGAATTAACAGAAAAAAGACACTGGTCTAAGAAAGACAGGGAAATAAAGAAATAAGCTCAGACTCCATGTTCTTTCCTGAGCTTCAAATTCTCTGATGCCTGGAAATGAAACTCCAGTTCAGCCTTATGTGTCTTTCCTGAGTCGCTGAGGTGGTTTGACACACAATTATTAAAATAGCAACTCCCACTTACAAGCTACATGTTAACTGATTAAAGCTCAGAACACATTTCTCATGGAAGTTGTAGCTATTGACTTCTGAGACAGGCCCATGTGAGATAATACCCATTTTGCAGGAACCCTGTATTTAACCTTACCAGATAGCTAACTGCCCAGTGTTTAAACCTTTACTGACAGAGCTCATGGCCCTTAAGACAGCCCAGTTCCTGTGTTGGACATCTCCCTCATACATTAGCAAAAATCTACTCACCTTCAGCTACAATCTGCCTTCATGTACCACCTGGTGGGTCCTCTTCCCATGGCACAGAGAGCCATCCGACTCCTTTCGTCCTCCTCTAAACAATGTGAACATGCCCAGTTCCTCGAATCATTTCTCCTAATGTGGATTCTCACCCCCACACCCCTGAATATGCTCCATTTCATTTTTAATGTCACTTGTGTAATGTACGCATCTAGAGAGAAGCAGATGTGTGTGGTTAGCACAGGAGGACACTGACTAGCAGGGCCTGGGCACTGTGGTTTCACTGAACACTCAGTCATTGGGAGACACAAACAGCTGTTATTGGAACTTATTTGGATTAGAGCAGAGCTTCATTGTTTATGATATGTAGCAGTGTGCCTCGTGAGGGTAACTTTTTTTAAGCAGAGAGGTAAGAACTACAAATACCAGCTCCTTCCATATCTAAAAATAGAACCACCAAATGACCTCTGAATAATTTTTTTAAGAATCACTCAGATGGCATTTGTTTGAAAATTCTAAGGTATTTAGGTACCCATCACTCCAGAGAAAAGTGAAAAACAATAAAACAATATTTTTTTCTATATCTTGGCCTAGTCTCTTTCTCCCGACATCCCTCTGGAGAGCCAAGTTCTGATGGGAAGCAGAGGGGGGAACAATTGGCATAAAGACCTGGTGTGGGGAGGCAACTTCTTTTTTTTATCTTTTTTTAATATATTTTATTGATTATGCCATTACAGTTGTTCTATTTCCCCCCTTCATTCCCCTCCACCTTGCATACCCCCTCCCCCACTGTTCCCTCCCTTTAGTTTATGACCACTTGTCTCAAGTTCTTTAGATTCTATATTTCCCCTACTATTCTTGCCCTCCCCCCTATTTTCTACCTACCATCTATGCTACTTATTTTCTGTACCTTCTCCCCCCTTCTCCTCCTTCCACTCCCCTGTTGCTAACTCTCCATGTGATCTTCATTTCTATGGTTCTGCTCCTGATCTAGCTATCCTCTTAGTTTGCTTTTGTTTTAGGTGTGGTTGTTAATAACTGTGAGTTTGCTGTCCTTTCACTGTTCATCTTTTTTATCTTCTTTTTCCTGGGTAAGTCCCTTTAACATTTCATATAATAAGGGCTTGGTGATGATGAACTCCTTGAATTTGATCTTATCTGAGAACCACTTTATCTGCCCTTCCATTCTAAACGAAAGCTTTGCTGGGTAGAGTAATCTTGGATGTAGGTCTTTGGATTTCACGACTTGGAATATTTCTTCCCAGCCCCTTGTTGCCTGTAAGGTCTCTTTTGAGAAATCCGCTGACAGTCTGATGGGAACTCCTTGGGAGGCACCTTCTGAGAGGAAAAAGACCAATAGCACCGAGGACCTCATGGTAGGACAAAGCTACCAAGCTCCTGAAATAAAAAAAAAACAGTGGAGCTATATGGTAATATGTCCAGAGGGTTGATTCCTCCTCACAGTCAAAGAAGGAAAAGAGAAACAGAAGTTTTCACTAGTTGGAACTCAGTGCCCTGCAACCTCATGCCAGAGGTACATATAGGCTGTAAAGAGGGGAGTTTGTGGATAAACCTCAGAAACTGTAAGTTTAGAAGCCCCAGTCAATTTGGTGCAGAAATCTCTTAGCTGAGAATAATAACAACAGAGTAAAATCACCATCTCTTCAAAAACTACTAGTATCAGTAGCTGGAGCAGAAGATTTAGCCATCGGCAACATCATTTTGAACATAACCAAGAGAATCAGTTTCTCCTCAAAAGGAATTAAGCCATCACTAGCATAAAGTTATGAGCTGCAGGTGAAGTCAGGCAAATCAAGATTTGTAATCTTTCTGTTATTTCCTAGCTGTGTGACCTAAAATGCATTTTAGCTGTGTTGTTTTCCCATCCGTATGATAAAACAATAATACCTATCTCAAGATTGCTGTGAAAGTTTGAATGAAATCATAACATCAGAGATTTAACATATTCTTTGGAATCTGTTAAAAAACATGTCATTAGCACTTTTATATCTTTTATACTTTTATTATGAAACACAGTATGTATATAAAAACATACATTAAATATGAATGCATACCTAAATAAATTACTTTGAAGTAAATAGCACTGCTCAGAATTTTAACTCTTAGAAATTTTCTTTGCTTGTTTTTAGAGTATCTCCATATTTGCAACTCCATTACAAGTTTCCAAGCTTGCCTTTTATTTCCTTGAATAAAATTATGCTTGGTCTCATTCACGTCAGCTTGTCCCTCATTGTGTCGGGTGAGCTTTTATCGTCTGATGGACATGGTATTTTAAAAAATAAGTTTAAGCCTCCAATAGTACCATCTTCCTTCAGAAGCTATTCTTTGTTGCTTGAGCCAGGCACCTTGAGGTACCAGAAATTACACTAACCTACTTATAGGGGTTGAGCCTTTCTGGGCTTCTCACTTGACTCAAGGCTGGACTAATTGCATTCCCTCCCAGTCATCCTTGCTCCAGGGAGTATGGACCCTCAGGGTCCAAACCTAATGCACAAAGTGGGGTTTCTTATGGTGGCCCTTACTTTTGATAGACCCAGATTCCAACTTTTCTCCCCTTAGTCTTGCCAGGCTGTCAGAAACACTTCTTAGCATTTCGAGCACCTTTTCAATAATCTGCCAGTGTAACCAACCTGAATGCTGCTTTCATCTCCCTAGGTATATCTTCACCCAGCTCTTGTCCCCATGATCCTTCAGTATATTTTTGGCTCTTCTATACTTTCAAGTACATGTTTGTTTGTTCGTTTAATGTTATCCAGCTGTTCTTGTTATTTTTATTTGAAATATTAGAATTACCTAGAGTGGTATTACCAGAAGTAAAAGTCTCTACAATTATTAGTATTTATGTAATTATGTACAATATATTAACCTAGATATGGAATAATATTACAGCTTTATTACATGTACCTTTTTTGATAGTTATCACTTTCAATCTAGTATTATGATCATTTTTTAAAATATTCCTTTCTCCACCTTTATTAGATTTTTAAGTTCTTCTGGTCACATTTCATAACAACATCTGATTCATCTATAAATCATCCCTGCTTCCTTTAACTTACTCTCATTAACCTGGCAGAAACTGTTGAGTGAATAAATAAACTTAAATGTCTCTTGTTTGCACAAACTGGACACTTCTGAAATAGACTCTCTAAATTATCCTAAGGTATGCAATGGGTCATCTCAGCAAAAATAAGAAATAGGCTATAATTCCAAATGCCAATCGAGATTTGCATTAACAATTTCCTCTAAACCTTGTGTAATAAGCAATTGCATACCTGCAGAAATATATATGAGTATCAGGATACAACAAATGAAACGCTGAATAGCCCAAGTTGCAATTTCTATATTGATCTGCATATTTCATTCAGTATAAGCACTTGTGACTCAAACTGTGTAGCCATTGCTCTCATTAAAATTCATAAACTCCCTCCAGAATTCATGGCAGCCATCTGGCCAAATATTGGCTTCTTACATTTGAAACTCAATTGCATTGAAGTCACTGAATCTCTCAATCAATTACAAAGGATCTGAGCTCTTAGGGTTTACATTGATTTGCCACCATTTTCCTAATGGAGTCATAGCCTCTGTAATTACCTATTTGACAGGAGAGGTGCCTGTTTCTGAAGGCTATATATCCTAGCTCTTCATTTACCTAAAATGTTAGTTGGCAGCCCTCATAAGAGCATCAGCTACAAAATGTGATTAGAGTTAATGGAAGTGTAACAGAATGATGTTCTGATCTCATCTCCACTTATTGCATATGGTTGCCACACATTATTCTCTAAGAGGGATTGCATTTTTAAAGTAACTTCATTGTACATTTTTATTTTATAATTCATCAGGAGCCAGAATTTATGTATTTGCACACACCTTCATATGTATAAGCCATACTCAAAAAGTGCCATTTGATTCAAAAAGATAAAACCTCTTTTTCAAAAATAGGAAAACTTCTGGCCCTCACAACATGAAGTATATTTGATTATGTCTTTTTAATGGGCACATGGAGAAGTAATCAGGTCCCCCTTCCTTAATGTATTGGAAGAAGCAGAAAGAGCAATGCTGTTGGATTCAGACCTGATTCAGCTTCCAATGTCAGTTGACTGACATTGCCACTGACTACCTGCATGGTGTAGGTTAAATTTTTAGATCTTTCTGAGCCTGCCTCTTTACTTACAACATTGAAATATTAATATTACTTTGTTTTAATAATTACAATATTGTTATAATAGTTTATTATAATATTTTTGTAGGCTTGTAATTTAAAGTTTGTGGCATAGTACCTAGAAATTAGGTATGTCTATCAGCTGGGTTTTGCTTAAAGAAAGAAGACACAACTAACTTAAAATCTTTGGTTTTCTTTTTTTTTAATTGTTGTCCAAGTACAGTTGTCTCCATTTTCACCTCACTATGCCCCCTTACCTGACCCATCCCCACCTCCCACCCTTGAACCTACCCTCCTTAGCTTTGTCCATGTGTCCTTTTCTTTTTTCATGAATCTTCATGTTGTCAATAGTTTTGCTGGATGGTTTGGGCTTACTTGGCCAGTTAAGCTGCACTTAGTTCCAACAGCAGTTTGGCTTCAGGTCTGCTCCATGACTCTCTAGCTCGGATTCAGGATGAAAGAACAACGCCCCCTTCAGGCATGCTCCTGTCACTTCAAATGGTAAACATGCTAGAAGGAGGGAGGAGATTTGCTCAGACCTCAGGCACTAACCCTTCTGCCCACTTTCTATCGGTTGTTAACAAGCAGCATGGGCAACCCAAAATCACTGTGGCAGGAAACTGCAGCAGCCACAGGCATTTCATGTCCAGGACAGGAAAGAAGGAACAGCTATAAGTGAATACTCACACCCACACAATCCGTTTAATGATAGTCGTTATAATTCGCTATGTTTGACACTAAGACGGCTCTGTCTCTGAAAATACCCTGAGGTCTGTTAGAGGAAGTAATCAGTGGAGAGGATGAGACCACTTGTGCACCCTCCAATTGGAGCCCATCATTTCAAGCGCCGTGGCCCCGTGGCCCCTCTCTTTCCTGGTCTTTCACGTGTACCTTCAGCCCACCTTTCCCACAGCTGGAGCCACTGCAGTGAGGCGACCTCCAGAGAGCAATGTGCTATTGAGATTGTTCTAACAGTATACCTGACTGAACCAACTTAAGGCCTCTATATAGACTTAGGATTCTGGTGGGTGGATGCTGAGATTTTCTCATCTTGTGGAGCCTCAGACAAGCCTGGTACATACACTCCTTCTCTTCCAGTCTGGAGTGGTCTGCCTGTCTCTACCATTGCTCTGTGCCCCTTCTTTACAGGGGTCAGTTTCAGATTTCACTTGGGGAACTCTACAAAGTGAAAACCAACAGGATCCCATAGCAGATTATAGAAATATTTTCCCAATTATCTTCAAGAGATCAAGATTTCTGATGAATCTTTTAACAGATGATTTGAATGCATTATTTTAAAATTACTACGGTAATTCATTCAACAGGCATGAGTAACTGAAGGAAACAGTGTTTTAACACTCAGTACTTTCACAAGTACTCTTTAAAATGTGTACATATTTTATTTTTACATCGTACCTAAATTCAAATGTATATAAATATGTGAAGACAATACATATGTTTGGCTTCGCTTGCTGCTTATGAGCTATAACAACCCTATTAAAGCAGGCAAAAATAATACTTCCTAAAATACAATTAAGATCTTCATGAATTTGTTCGCCCATTTGCCACCCCTTCCTCCCTGTTCAGAAGCTAGCTACACTATTTTATAGTATTAGTCTCAAGTTCTGAATTGAATTTAACTTCTACCCCTTCTTCCATTCAAGCATTTGCTTTTCTAGCTAAAATATGCTTTGTTATTAGTTTTGATAACCTTTTCCAAAGTATCTTTCTACCCACTCTAGTAGTCTTTTTAAGACTACGTTAGTCATAGTTGTTTTCATTTTAAATTATTTGCTCTGCCAAGATATCTAAGTTTCTGAGACTATTCCCTCCCTCCAATCTTTTGAGGAACTCTACACTGCCTTACTAGTAAGAGGTCTATGGCATCTGGGTTTTTCTACCCTCCCTACTTAAATATACCAAGAACAAGAAATCTGGGCAGCCATTTTAGAATTCTGCCTAACACAGCAGTTAAACATATATTTATAGACTAGAAGTAATATAACATAAGGTGTGCTTCAACTACAGAAGCATAGATTTACAATTCTGCATCACAAAATGCAGCCTCCTAGTTACATCACAAAAACTATCACAAAAAACGGCCCAGACCAACCCCTCCCTCCCCACCAACCAATGCCTCAGCTTTGCTATAGACCCATCAAAGGTCATCCAGTCTCTGCTTTACCATTTGTACTAATGACAAGGCTTATGTGTTTATAAAACAGAACATTTAAACTTTAAATCTCTGTAATTAACATTAAAATGCTTTTAAATATTTATTACTGTAACTTCTTATTAGTTCATCCCTCTGGAAAAATTTTAAATCAAAAATAATCTTTTCAAATATAAGGCTTTTAAACTGAAAATTCAACTGCCATTCTTCCTCCTAAGAAAGATAATTTAAGTATTCTCTTTTCCAACCAAAATATTTTAATATTCATTTGATGTCATTTCCATACCTTTCACAATTCTGGTCACCCATCTCTAAATTTACTCTCAGTTGTTTAAAAAAACAAACCCTCTTAAAACAGTGTTCTTACAACTTAGCCAAGTAATATTATATCAGGAATATTAATTCGGAATGTAAGGCAAAATTGCTCAATATTAGGAATCTATAACTGCAATATATAATATAGATTAAAATCATATTATTCAATAAATACAAAAATATTTTATATTTTTGCCCTTTTAATAAATATATAAGAAATAGAACAAAATAATTTATTTTTTTGTGCTCACCTGAAAACATTTGTTTCTTCATTGATTTTGAGAGAGAAGAAGGGAGAGAGAGAGAGAGAGAAACATCAATGTGAGAGGGAAACATCAATTGGTTGCCTTCAGGAATCAAATCTGCAACCTTTCAGTCTATGGGATGACCCTATTACAGGACAGACCGGGGGCTAAGGGTGAAAGATATACTATTGCTGAATGGGCCCACCTTTATGCTCCAGGGGTGCCCCACCCTGTACTAGGTTCGCCTTGCCTGCCTCCAGGGAAAGACGTCTTTCAATGCCAGAGATTGGTGAAAAGGAAAGAAATTATTTTTTTAAAGAGTTATACAAACTTAATGTCTTCATTGAGATCCCAAAGTCCTTTAGAATACCCATGAACACACAGTCCTTCCTTCCCCCTCTGCCCAGTCTGTGCTATATATCAGAAAAAGAAACAGAAATCCATGGTTCTCTGCTCAAGCCTTGTGGTCCCAAAAAGGTGCCGCATAGCTACCACACCTGGGTTTAAATCCCAGGGCCAATCTTCCTCCGCTGCACCATTTCTGACTTCTCCCACAATTCACCACAGCTGCCAGCATTCCTGCATTTTTCCAGCTTTACTGGGCTGCCATAGTAAGTCCAGGCAGGTGTGACCCTGTGATGTGGAGCCAATCATCTCCAAGCTCTCACGTAGACTCTGTAACCAGGGGGAGTTGCCTCCTAGTTACATCAGAGATTGAAGTCACCCCCATCCTCCTGACTCAAAGCATGACCACAGCTCTTTATATCTATGAATTCAGTTAAAGGTCATAGATACGTTAAATGACCATTCTAGAGGTTATCTACAAAACTGTTGTTATTCAAAACAACTCTCCATGGCCCTGTTCCTTGTGTCCCATCTTCTAGCTCAGATTTATGAGGGTGAGGACATCCTATACATATATATTTTTCTAATATTTCCTGGACACCAAGTTCTGAACCCCATTACAAATCCCTGTTTGCCCCCCGCCCTGCCTTGGCTGCACCCTGTTACAATGCTCCGACCAATTAAGCAACACTGGCCCAGGCAGAATAATTCATCTTTTTGATTAAGAGCATCATTTCCTAAAACGAAATCAATTCAATTATAAAATTTCATTTGCATTATTTTTAAAAGTATTTTTTATTGAACAAAGGATATACATCCCACCATTTACTTTTAAAGTATAAAAAATAAAATAATTATATTATTCTATAGTGTTACTTGGAAGTGATGATAAACTCAGTAAGGATAAAAACTAACATTATCAAGGTAAGTATTAAAAAATTAGAAAATAATTATTTCTGAAATCACTAAATCTACCTGAAAATTATTTTAAGAATAATAAAAATTTAAATAACAATAAATAAATGCATGAATGCAAGATAATTACACCAAAAAAAATACTTGGATCTTTAGTATAGTCAGAAATTAAACAAATGCAAAATTTTTTTCATTCAGAATACAAAAAAAAAAGAAAAGAAGAATTAAAGACACATGTAAAACCCAGTTTATAAAAAAGACAAAATAAAGGGAGATTAAAGAGAAAAATTTTAAAAAGACTAAATTTGTAAACATGCCTAGTCTATTTAATTTATAGAGTTAATTAAATCCAATTAAAATCTCATCAAAATTTTTATTAATGTGTGTGGAACTTAGCTAAATGATTATACAATTTATTTCAAAAAAATAAACAAGTGAAAATATCAAGTACTAGGTAAAGGAAAAGAGAAGGACTATTTTAGCAAATAATGAAATGTGTTACACCAAAACGATAATTAAAACTCCATGTCACTACTGCCCAAAGGAATATATTGTCCTCAGAATTAGAGGACAGAAACCAGAAACTGGTCCAAATATATATAAGAATATTATCTATTATAATTGCACTTTTAAAAGCAAGTAGAAAAGAATTATTTTAAATACAGAACTGAGATTATTGGTTAACAATATGAAAAAGAACAAATTGGATCCATATCTTTCTTTGAAAAGGAACATAATCTCCAATGAAGTAGAAAATTAAGTAGTATAAGAATGCAAACTACCAAAATTAGCAGAATATAATGTGCCACTATTTATTAGATCTCAGGAGAGATAATCATTTTCTCTGCATTACAACAAAATAAATTGCAAAATAACAATTATAATAATAGCTGGAAAGCCCAAAAGTTACATACAAGATGTCCTGGCAACATTAACTGTGTAAATAAAATTTTGAATATAAAATATATGTGTAAGAACAGGGTATTGTTAAGCAAATTATTTTATTTCAATGTGTTAGAACAGTATGCAGGTATTTGTAAAAGATGATCATGAAAGCTAAGTGAAATTATCGGGAATGTCTACAATATAATGTTAAATAAAAAATAAGACAAAATTATGAAAACTATGTATACTTATTGGTAAATTCAAGAGGCAATGTCTTACATCATCTGATTAACAACGTGTGGTTTTTCTGTAGGAATTAGACAAATGGTTTGGTCTCTCTTAGTTCGAATGTCTCATTAATAAAACAGGATTACTTTCGATCATTGTGAAGATTCTATGAGATAGCATAATTAAAGTGATTTGGCTTGTAGTCATTGTTCAACAAACCTGTTATAATTAGGAATGATGTAGTACTTATCTTTCAAAGAATTTCTTTAAATTGTAAATCTACTATTTTTAGACTACCTCAAAAAATTATGTTAGACACAATCATCCAAATATCATCTAAGCACATTAATGTGAGGTAATCATAAATCCCTCACTTTGAACATTGCCTTTTCTTCACAGTGCTTCAAACTTCCTAGCAATCAACCCAAAGAAATAAAAGCAATCCACTCAAAAATTACAATTCACAGTGTTACTAAATTTGGGCAAAAGGTTAAAAACTCACCCCTCTGGGTGAGGTTCTGATCTCTGGTTCACTTCTTCATTGTTTCCTTGGAAGTGCATAGAGATGGCCCTGGCTGGTGTGGCTCTGGGGGTTGAACACAGGCCTGCGAATGGAAAGGTCGCCAGTCAGGGCGTATGCCTGGGTTGCCAGCCAGGTCCCCTGTAGGTGGTATGTGAAAGGCAACCAATCAATGTTTCTCTCCCTCCCTCCCTTCCCCTCTAAAAAAAAAACCACATAAAATCTTTAGTAAAAGGCATAAGTTTATATGTGTGAGCATCATTAGTGATAACTTGGCCTCTGACAGACAGATTGATCTAACCAGGAAGAATGATGAATCCCTGATGTGATGCCAATCTTTGGGCTTCCCTGGTCAACTCTGGTCTGACCCCTGTAGGGACTCCGGAAGCTATCCTCTGTAGATATCACAGGAGTTCCTGGCTCCTGGTCTGAGGTTTGTAAGCCAAAGCAGCTGTAGAAAGTAGATTTTTTTCCTTGTGAATTCATTGACCATGAGCAGCTGTGTAGGCTGTTCTATAGACTGCTACAGGGACTCCAGCTGTGGCTGCATCCTACAGTCTGATTAGACCGACGTCAAGTGTATCCTATGAGAGTGGTGAGTCTGAATGTCTAGTTAAATCTAAGACAATCCCTAGTGGGTGTTGCAGTAAGAAAAAGAAGAATCACATCTATCTCTGAAATTGAGACAAAATGTTTTCTCTAAATTAAAAAAAAAGATGTCATATTACTTTATTGATAACTACGTGTTGTGAAGCATACAAACAGAGGCCAAAAATAGCTTACAGGGACAGGAGCAGCAAGATTAAGAAGCTTCTTGGGGGGAAATGCTGTGGGGAAGCTCCAGGAACAGGTTAATGACTTCTGAGATATCCCGTCTATCCCACTTCTGAACTGCGGAGGACATCACACAGGCCTGTGTAGCTGGAACCCATCATATCGTTACAGTGCTCTGGGGAAGCCGTGTGACAGCACAAATATCATCTGCTCATGGGTGGCTTTCTTGAAATAGCCTGAGATAGACTGTGCTCATGTTTCAGTTTTGTATAAAAAGATCAGCATATGTGAGTCCAATTTCTTTCGAGAGAAAGCAGGACTGAGACTCATGGGTGACTGAACTGAAAATAACAGTGTGTGGTATCCTCTGGCACATAAATACCATATTTTTACATACACGATGCACACTTTTTCGCCCAAATTTTTGAGGAAAAAGTAAGGAGGTACATTATACATGGGAATTAGTATTAAAACATGAGTGTGCACAGTACACAGAAAAATAATAATTAATGCCTAAAATCACGATAGCAATTTCTACTCTTGTTATATGGTTCTCTTGGCTTCACTACCCTAGAGGAGAGAGCATTTGACCTGGGACTTCAAAGAAGGACAAGGTTTCAATAGTTTAATTTGCCAGGGAACAGGAATATCCAGGACAAGTTTGTGTGCCTAGTGTTTAGAGTGGGAAGAGTAATGGAAGATAAGGCTAGAATGAAACTTGAGCAAAAGAATTTATGAAAGCAATGAACAGCTATGAAAAGTTTTCCTGCAAAGGAGCAATGTCATCAGAACCTCACTGTATTACCTACTCTTAAAATGATGTGAGTGATTGGAGAAAAGAGGGGAGAGAAATTAATACAACCTGTTTTTCAGGAGCTGTAGAAGCCATTCCATAGGGTTCATATGGAGCATGTGTATATTTGAAATACTTTAATATTACCAATCAAGTTTCCCTAATCCTTTCCTTGACTCCAACTGAGACCCATGAGATTAGAATCAAATTGCCTGAATCAGAAACATGTCTTCACCACTTACAAGCTCTGTAACCTCAAGCAAGTTATGTAAGTGACCTGAGCCTCATTGAGAACCTCCGGATGCCAGAAGCAATGAGAATACCTAACTCATCGGGTTGTGAGGACACAGCAAGTTAATACTCACAAAAACCTAACAAGATGTCTAGCATATAGTATTTGATAAATACAGTGGGGTAAAAGTAGATTTACAGTTGTGAATATGAGAAGCATGAGTTTTATTTCTTGTATTATTATCTATTAATTGTATTATTTTCCATATGAACAACTGTAAACCTACTTTTGCCACAGCCTGTAGTAGCTATTATTAAATAAAAGATTTATACCAAATAAGTTCAGTTTTCATCATTTTGCCCCAGTTTGTATCTTATTTCCCTCTCTGAATCTTTGGAGCATATTAACTACTTCTTCCATATTTGAGTCTTATGTGATACATCTCCATAGATCCCTCCCTAGTTAGCTCCACCTTGTTAACAATTTGGGTACAATTTTTCCACCATATGTCAGTTCCATTTCTTGGCACTATATTTCTCTATCTTACCCACACCAATAGCACAAAACTCTGTGTCAATGCTTTGCAAGTTAAAAATACAGATTTATGTATTGTTTAGGCATCAGAAAATCAAATTTATTTCTATGGTATGACTTGTTCTCATGACCCCTCAATGATGCCTGGCAATGTGCTTTCTCTAAGTCTCTCCAAATTTCTTAATACTCTGTTTAAGAATTTTGATAGAAATCAGTTGAAATTCACCACTCTCTACTTCTATTGTCCATATCCTCAGAACAGAGCTGCATTTGTATTCTCTACAACACTTTTCCTCAGAAATATGTAGTAATTATTTCTATACTAAATACAGAAACAACGGTGGGAATCTGGAAGGGATTAATTTAACTCATCATTTAAAATAGATGTGCTCAGAGGGTTAATTCCAGCGTGCCGGGTACTGGCCTGCGCTCCTTTTCTAAAATATGTGCATAGTATTGACTGACATCTATCTGGTCAAGGCATGGAATGTAGTTTTTAATAGTGTTGTTTTGAAGCAAGTTTAGGGGTGTTGCATATTAGCCTTTCAGCATTCTTTATTAATTAGAGCAAAATAGATCATTTGCACCAGCTTCCAGGGACCCTGACATTGACTCTGAGCATATAGCCCCACTTGGGACTTCATGTAGGCACTCTGGTTCGGACGTGGGTTTCCCGTGCACAGGTAACTTGTTCCTGATCTCAGGGGACAGGCTCATCTGATGCGGCCCTGCAGACAGAGAACAGGAGCCCACTTCTTCACTGCTATTCAGACACAACATGCTGTTGCTATTGTGTGTCCTTTTATGGCCATGAATTCAGAAGTATTATTAGTTTGGGTCTTAAAAGTCTACCATTTGCACAATAGGCAAAATAAATTGCCCCATGATGTTTTAGTTACAGATTTTTATATGTTTAATATATTCTTGAAGTAATTCCATTTCCATGACTTCTGAACTAATCAGTTATGATACATGCCTATAGGAATCAAGCCTAATACAAGGAAGAACATAAGGTCAAATGAGATTGATTCAGCCCTCAACTTTTGCAGCCTATTGCAATGATGAATTTGGAAGCAAGGGGTCATCCTTGCATGTGAATTCTCAAATTAAGATTGATCAGAGTAGGTGGTCTAAGAGCAAATCCTTACAGGGAGAGTGGTCTGTGGCCCTAATAGAGGACTGACAAAAATGAGGACACAATTCTCCAACCTAAGAGTGTGGCCTGCACAGAAT
The DNA here is from genome assembly GCF_021234435.1 of Artibeus jamaicensis. Taxonomy (NCBI): domain Eukaryota; kingdom Metazoa; phylum Chordata; class Mammalia; order Chiroptera; family Phyllostomidae; genus Artibeus; species Artibeus jamaicensis. The sequence continues at coordinate 62,622,896 of NW_026522030.1, forward strand.
TAGGTGCCAGCTCCAGAGCCATTATCAATATTTTTATATGGCTCTAGACAGGATGGTACAATTTGGAGAATTTGTGATACGACTAAAGATAAGGGCTTATATATTTTGCTCAACCTCAACATAAACATTCAGTTAGCAATTTCAGTTGTAGTATTAGGAATTATGAACATTATTTTATCTTAATTACTTGTTTTACTTATTTACTGTGTTTTCCCCACTAAAGTGGGAGCTCTTTAGCAACAGGAAACATTTATATCAGGCTCACCAATGTATCCCCACGGTCTAGAATAAAACTTAACACATCATAGATAATTTTTTAAAACAATAAAGAACATTAATCGTGTTAACTAGAGGCATTGCTAAACTATTCTGCATATATTAATTAATGAAACACATGCCACGCCAGTTGAACTAGGATAAATCTCAAATTTCATTTTACACATGAGGAGAGCAAGGCACAGAGGGGTTAAATCAATTGCCCAAGGCCACACAGCTGGTAAAAAGCAAGGCCATTTGAGTTTAAGTAGTCTGGCTCCAGAATCCAGGCTCTTGAAAACGCCCAACAAGAGAATGGCTAAAATATCCAGGTCGTCTTAGAAAATCTGTTCTTATTCATTGCTAAAACACTCAGTGTTTTCATGAAGATTTTATTTTCATTTTTAGTCTATTTTTCCAATTATTAGAAATTCAAATATCAAGGCCTAAATTCTAACAAGGCAAGCAAATTCACTCCCCACAAAAAACCAGATCAAGAATCCTTCAAAACTTCAGATGTTTTGTAGTAACTCCAATGTCACTCTGAGAGAAATTTATTTGTGTCACACAAACAGAAGCAGGTGGCCCAATGCAGGTGTTGTCATGTTTGTGGAGTTTTAATGAGGATGTGAGCATTTGCTGAAAAAGAGAATAACAAAAATGAAGTGTTTCTTTCCCTCCACCTCTAACTTATCTAAGGAAAAAAAAGAGATGCATTACAGTGCTATACATGTTAGAAATAGAAATAAATTATTTCTTCTAAGTTAAAAAAAGAACATTTCCCATAACCGTGAGAGCCCTTTTTGGTAGAGAACAAGCAGGGACCGGCATTGGGGATCATTAGATAGAAAGCGCTCTATAGAGAGAGGACCGGAACAGCCAGAAATGACTCGATCTGTTTCTCACTCTGTTCATCATACTGAACTCTTGTTCATCATACACCTCTCTTGTACAGAGAGGTGATTTGTCTCTGTAATTTATTTTTTCAGTTCAATTCAATTTTAAATTCAAAATATAACTTAAAAAAAAACTACCGGTCATTCTTAACTGCTTCACAGTAGGTCATCCCAGATGTGTAATTGATTTTCTGCTTCTCAAATTCTTGCACCAAAAGGCAAATTTAAATGGGGATGAAGAAAGAACTAAGCACACCCACATCATAAATAATAATCTTTACGAACAAAGTACAGAGGGTTCCACCCCCTATTTAGTGACTTTTCTTTTTAAAAATTTTTTTTCATGTTCGAAGGAGACCATTTGTCATCAATATATTGGGAGAGAAAAGGAGAGGAGACTCCAAATAAATATGATTCTGTGAGTTCATGTTTTGAACTCTTTGTACTTCTCCAAAATAAAAAATTGAAGATAAAATACTTAAAATTAAAAGTAAAAACATATTTAGACCTCACAAATAAGATGTACATCGCACAAGAAATAGAATAAAAACTCATAATGTTGAGCAGGGCTACTGAAATTGATAGTTTCCATCTTTGTTCAATAATTCATAATGTATCCTCATTTTTTACTTTTTAAGATTTTTATAAAATAACGATGACATATTCAGAGCATGCAATACTATATAGCAATTAATGAATAAACTAGAAGTATGTGTACTGATTGTGAAAACAGCAAGTTGAAGTACATTACTATTTATGCAAATACTTAAAACAATGTCATCAACTCTTAATGGTCACATATATATTAATTAAAAAGTAAAACATATGGATTGGATATTCACAAAATTCATCATGGCAGTTGGGCAGAAGGAAGCAAGGAAGGAAAAGAGAAAAGTGATTGATAAGGGGAATCTAATCCACCTGTAGTTACTTATTTTTTTTAAATGATCTGAAACCAATATCGCCTATAATGTACTCATCTTGAGTATAGAGTATGTGGTGTTTGTTGATGTGTTCTTTACATAATTCTGTATTATTTTCTCAATCTGAAACAAAAATTTCCAAAAGCCTATCCAGGTCCTTGATTGTTTCAGAAGCCACATGTTTAGGAGAAAATCAGGGGGAACATGGTCTATCGTTTTGTGGTTAAGCAACTTAGATCAGTCTTTTCTGTTTCAGAACTTTCTGAACTAAAGTCTCATAGTGGTAAATGCAGTAAATATACTGTTAATAGATCAGTGTCTTAGAGGGCACATGCTCCCATTAAGAGCACTTCTGTGCGCTATCATCAGACCGAGGTGTCGACAATAACAATATTCCAGTTTGTTAAGCACTCGCCATGTCAACTTTTGCTGGGTGTTTAATGTGCCAGGAAATGTTAGTTGCTTCCACATATACTGTGTCATATGGCCCCCTCAGAGCCCCACAGCATAATGCAGTAAAAGGAATACAAGCTTTAGAATAGGCAAACCTGAGTCTGAAACTTTACTTCATCCCTTATACTCCTTGTGACCCAGGAGCTACAAAATATCTTTGAGCCAGTTTTCTCCAATGTAAATTGCAAGAATTGGCCTACATTAGAGGTAATAGTAAGGGTTGAATGACATCTATAAAAAGCCTAACATGGTACCTAAGGAGGACCTTCATAAATGTTACCTCCGGCCTTTTACGAGGGGTCAGTGTTCTCAGGGGATTCAGTGGTGTGACATTGGTCATGCAAAAATGATAGGATCAGGGGCACATGACAGTTAAGAGCATGGACTCCAGGTCCAGTGTATCCAGGTTTGAATCCTGGCTGTGTTACTTACCAGCTGTGAAACTTTAGCCATTTATTTAATCTCTCTGTGCCTCAGTTTTCTCATGTAAAATGAGAACAAGAAGGCTAATGATTCCATAGGGTTGTTATGAAGATTATATAAAAAAGCACATCTAACAGAACCTGGCACATAGTAAGCACCATGCAATTTAACGAATAATCAGGAACAAATACTAACTCGGTATATGGAAACTCACATTCAGTGGGAGGAAGTGTGCAGCTGGCTGCTCCTCATACAGCACGCAGGGGGTGGTATGTGGACATTGTGGTTTTGCATCTGTTATTGTTAAGTTTTAGGGGGGAAAGTGGTACCTAAAAGAAAGAGAAATAAAAATAAAGATTGTCATCAACATTATTAATTCTTAACTCCCCATGGGTGATGCTCTTTTCAGCTATTTTATTTTTTTACAAACATTGCAACTAAACCAATCAGCAAGTTCATACATGCTAAATTTTAAGATTTAACTGCAATAATAGGCTCACATGTTTGCACTGAAATATGGACAAATCTCTGTTCGTCCATGACATGTTCTTTTCCATTTTACCAGCAGCAATGAGAATGAGCTGGCACCAATTCCCCATTTTCCTCTTTCTGAAGGGCATGCATAGCTCACTTAATTGCTTCACAGTACAGTACACTGCTATTTAGAACCAGTCTGTTTCTTTCTATTGTAACATCACAGAAATAAATAAGCAATTTTCATACATTAGGAAACATAAGCATGCCAGAGTCTAATTCATACTTATGTGATTAATAAACCAGAGCACTTAGATGAAATACACCACACAAACACTATTCCATTAGAGCGGTCGTTTGGGTGTGAGTTATCACCCACAGTTGTCTCACTGCTGAGCCCAGTAAACAGCCCCAACAGGAAAACTCATGGAATGTCTTTAGGGTGAAGGTTCTCCTTTAGGTTGAAAAATGAAGGGTCAGAAATAGAGCCAATGTTCCTGCTTTTGTAAGTGGTATTGGCTTTGCCTGAGCTATGGGCAGGCTGCATGACTCTGAGCAAATATATTTTCTGTGCCTTGTTTATTAATGGACAGAAGAGCTAGCCTGAAAATGAAATTGATTTTATTCACTTAGGATTTTATACTCCATTGCACAACCACAACCCAGCAAATTTTTCATTAAGAGAGATAATTACTTTAATAAAGATTAAATATAATTTAAAATTCACATTTATCTTTATCTACCTAATGCAGTTCAAAATTAACCTAAAACGGTTAGGGAAGTGGGAAGAAATGGGTTTCTCCAAAAAGTCTCTACCTGTTTATGTAGAGATGGTTTTAGTCTGACAGTTCCTGCCTTTCTTCCTCTTTCTCCTCTCCCTCTCATTTCATCTATTAGTGTCTCCCACATCAAGGACAAATCAAACCTTCTGCTATCTAATCATCTTAAGTTGGGGGTGTTTGGCAGAGGCAGAAGGACAGGAGCAATTAATGTCTGGAATGCTCAATGGTCTATGAAAAGCTGCATCCATGGTGGGCATATGGGGAAAAACATTAAGATCAAAGAAGTGGCAGGTTGGCTTTAGAAATATTCTCCCTCCTTGAGACAGAGTGTTTCTATCCCACCTGTCAAAGACAGAAAGCCAAAAAATGACATTAAACCAATCAGTACTAATCCTCATTTCACGTGGCGTTAGAATTCTTCCTCATTAATGGCATTAGAACATAGTTGTGGAAAGAGCCAAGCAGACAGAAAAATAAGAGTTTAACTTCTAGCTTCTCCTCTTATCACCTGTAAAAATGTTTCTTAACTTCTCTGAGTCTGGGCTCTTCATTTGTAAGACTGGACTAATGATGCCCACCTTTACTTCAGAGATATAGAGCACCTGGTTTTGAATGGGTACATAAAGCTTCAAAACACTATTCCAATGCACGGATGATCCCCAGGTGACAGCAATACCTGCTTCTGCAGAAATGGCCAGTGAGTTTTACCCCAGGCTCTCACCAGAGGAGGGACACAGGGAAGCACGGCTTGTCAGACCCTCTAGCACAGGTAGGCATAGGCCTGAGTGTTTCCGCACTCATTTTCCAGGATTGAAAACTAAGACTGGTTTAGTGAGAATATACAACTGGCTCCCAGATGTCATACTTAAGTAATAGCTCTCATTTGATAAATGACAGTGGAACGTGACACATTATATATCTTGTTGAATTAGTGCGACTTTATAACTTATCCCAATCAGGAACCTTTCAGAGTGAAAGGGAATGCTGTACATAATTACATCAAAACATGTATAAACCTGGATGATCCTAGGCAAACTGAATATATGCTCATATAATCACTCCATGAGTTATAAAACACTCCCTATTCAACTGAAGGAAACTACGACTCAGAGAGGTTAGAAGTAACATGCCCAGGAACATAGAAACTATCCAGCAACAGAGCCAGGGCAGGAACCTCTCAGCCTGTTTGGTGCTAGAGGTACTTTCCTCTAACATATTCCCTCCTTAAGACTCTTTCGTCATGATGTCAGCTGCCAAATAACGGCATTAATTTTGTTTTGAAAGCCTGACTTTTTTGAGTGAACAACATATTTCAACTATGGGCCATTACTTCCAACTGCTATTAAGAAAATGGGTTTAAAAAAATGGGTAGAGATGAAGCAAATGACACTAGTAAAAGTAGTCATAATCTAATGAACATCCAGCTCCTTCTGAGTGTTCCATGCAGCCTGAATCCCATAGGCCCGAACTAATTACCCAAGGATGGAGCATGACAGCCAACAGGGCCCGATATCAATAAACATTTTTCCCCATGTGCTTGTCTATATTTTCATGTACACAATGAATTCCTTGATCTAGGTCAATTTACTGCTGATTTGTAGTAATCTGCACTCACACACAAAAATAATTTACTTAATAACATGCCAGGATCTATTCTTTCTCCCAGAGTTTAAGGGGTATAAGAATGTTGAGAGAACATTCAGTCCTCTCCATGGTGTTTCAGTGGGTGAAATAGATGTGTGCCACACACTCTCACACTTTGGCCCACCCATCAGTCAGTTTGGGTTTTTCTTGTCTATTTATACACCAGAAATGAGGCCAGGCCAGTCTCTAACAAAAGCTAAGGGCATTGGCAGAGACAACAGAACTTACAATGGCTCAAATCAGCTGTACATTCTAAGCATCTTCAGTCACAATCCCTAATGAATGACCAAGTATGCTCCTGATCCCAGGAGGGGATGACCAAATATTTCAATTATCCTGTAAAAGATTCCAGCTTAAGACATAATAAAACCTGATTCAAAATTCAACTCTGTATCTCTGATGCTACACTATCTTACCATATCACCCAAACACTCTGAGCTTCAGATTTTTCAACAATAAAACATTGCTTCTAAAACTTTAGTGGGCATAAAAATCACCCATAGAACTTGCTAAAACCCATTACTGGGTATAAACCCATTCCACTTGGAGATTCTGACATATGAAGTCTGGTGTAGGGCCAGAAAATTTGCATTTCTAGTAAGTTTCCAAGTCATGATGATGATGACGATGGTGATGATGTTGTCCATGGATCACACATTGAATATTTAGCTCTAATGCCAATCTGAGTCTGTGTAAAGATTTGAAGAGATGTGATGTTCCTTAGCAGAGCTGCTGACTCATAATGCTCCTTAGTCTACATGCATTCATTGAAGATGATGAACACAATTCCACGAGTGTAAGTAGAAATGAAATTTGGGACGTGTAATCTTTTCTAACATGCCAGGAACAAGATTTAATTACATTCCAATCTCTCTTGTTCAATACATTCAATGTGGCAATAAAAATGGGGTCTCTGTCTCAAATTGTGAATTACCCAAAGGCCTCTCGGTTCTCTGTTTTTAATCATAAAGCACTTTTTGCTCACCAAGTCCATGTGTCCTCTTGAAGCTCAGCTGCATCCCCAAGGCATCCAAACCCCATTTAAAATCATCGTGACTACTACTTAAGAAAGAAAACATAAATCTTCCCATTAGAACAGTTCTCAGGAAATAGACGAAGTGATATTTACTTTGCTGAAAATAGGAATTCCCTGTTACACCAAATGTCAAGCTTATGATCAGCTAGAGTCCTTCAGTTTGTCCTTGTCTAACGCAGCACAGCGATCAGGGAACTCGCCTCGCTCAGCCCCCCTCCCTGCATCCCAGCTTTGTCTCTTCACCACATTATTTAATCTCTCAGTTGCAGCTTCTTGGGATTAGCTACAGCATCTATTAATAGTTTTACTTCTGTTTACAGTTCCGAGGGGAGAAAAACGGCTCATTCCTTTTCTCCAATTTTGAAGATATGTCTTAGTGCAGCAGGAGGAAGATGCACAGGCCCCATGAATAACCTATTTCCACAATCATTTCACTGTAAAGATGCTAATGTGTTTCTATGCCGAATGGATCCATTTAATAGGCAGAACAAGTTGGATATAAACTCTTTAATTGCTTTCAGCACACCGATTATCTTCCTGTGTCACCTATTGTATAATGCAAAAATGTTAACAAAAGCACTTACTGAAGACATTATTGGGAATTAAAAAACAAAGAACCATCAGTTGTCACTAAATATGCCTTTCATGTTCCCAAATGAAATGCATTTGCGCACTCAAGAAACAGGAGAGAAATGTGCAGGCCTGCCATTGTCAGATGCAAACATCTTCATTAGACTTTGATCCAGCTGCTGCAAGATCTATAAAAAGAGCTATCAAAGCTGGCAACTCATTATTGGTTATTTCAGGAAAACTTCAAAAAACCATCCCTAAACCTGCACTGATCTTTTCTGACAACTTCTCTGGCCAGGCAGTTTGTTTGGAAAGAGGGACATAAAAAACCTCTGCCAAGCAGGCCCCACAGAGTGGCACTTCAAAGGACACAGTGCCTGTGGCTGCAAACGAGAAGCCACAATTGCAGAGCAGACCTGTATTCCTGTACACTTGAGCCGTAAATCCCTATTACCCCCCAACTCCTGTTCTGATCCAAATGCTCCTCCTGAAAACACATAAATGAAAGTAGCCAAATCCAGGTCTTTATAGCCAAAAAAAAAAAAAAAGATTAATATGTGCAATGTTTCATAACACCCTTTCTCTGTTGCAGTAAATCTTCTTATGCATATTGGCAGTCAGCTAATTTCTGGCATTTTATTTCCTGCAGACACTCTTTTAAAAGAGAAAAAAGACTAGTCAAGGGAGCAAGCAGGAATGGGAAGGGAAAAGGAGAAGGAGAAAATGAAATGAAAAAGGAGGGGGAAAGATAGTTGTGGTTCTGGGGACAGTGTGCAGAGGAGGATATAGGAAGCAAAACAAAATGTCAAAATTACCTGCAATTCCTCCCTTGTGTTCTGTTGAAACAGAAGGGTCTCCACAAAGTTCTGAACAGCATTCATGCTAATCACAGTCCCCAGAATCTTGAGGACCTCTTCAGTCAAGCCCAGGTCTTTAGAGGCTTCTGACCGATACCAAACAACTCACAGAAAACAACTGTTGGAGCTGTCACTGTCATTTATGAAGGACATTTTCCCCCTCTTGGTCTATACATCTCTACTTATGACAAAGAGGAACAAAAATCATGATCACTATTATTCAGCCTCAGTAAACAAGGAAGAAAGAATACTTGGACCACTAACTAAATCTACTTAAAGATATTGGCTTTGCCTTGAATTTACCCACTACAATGTCTATTTTACCGTCAAAAGTAAATTGAAATACTCAAAATATGGATGGAATAACATATCCATTATTTGAATTAGGTACAAAAGCTCATTCAGAAATCAATTTATTATATTTATATTGTTATTAAAACTACTACCCAAATATTAATGCTCTTGAGACCCACCATTTATTTTTCCTTGCATATATCACCCCTACTCCTTCAGAAGTTTAACTTTTCTGTACACATTTTGCCAGCCCATATTATAAATGCAGAAGCACAGAGAAGATTAGCATGGCTCTTGGGCAGGGATGACTCACAAATTTATGAAGCATTCCACCAGGTTTCCTTTGAAAAATACTAAATTCTATTAATTTTTTAAGAGCATTTTTTAAAGTGACCTTTCCACAGTGCTCCGGCTATCACCTTCCCTCCTACCAATGGCCTCAGTCCATGGAGTCAGCTCGGAAAGAGCAGCAGAAGCCCTGGCCCGCACCGCCTCCGGCCAGCACTGTGTTCTGAGTTGGGACCCTACCGCCACCAGACGAGCTTTCCAAGACGTGAAGCTGACTGATGATGAGGCTCCCCGAGTAACACCACTCAGTGATTTCCGATTGCCTTTCAGATAAAATCACATGCCTGCTGTGTGGCTACAGGCAAGTTATTAAACCTCTCTCTGGCTCAATTTCCTCTTCTATAAAATGGTGATAATAATCGTGAGGGAAATGCCTGTAAAGCACTTGGCGCAAAACTAATGAATGTGCGATGTTATTATTATTATTGATATTATCTCACCAGCCATGCTCCTTCATTTCCCCTTTGCTCTGTCTTGCAGCCAAACTAGACAAAGATTTCCTTCAAGATCCCATAACCTTTTCGTCTGTGTGCCTTGGCCTGTGTAGTTTCTTTCTGTTTGCAACATTCTCTTTGTCTTCCTGGCCCTTGGCCAGTCTCACTCCCTTAATTTATGAACTGTCAATTTAAATGCATATTATCAAGATGACCATCGCTGACACCAAGGCCAGGGTTGCCTCCCCCGTTGTGTGCACGCACTGCACACCACACTTCCTATACTATAATATGTCATGCATTACTTTTACATCTTGCTGAACTATCCGTAAAGATTAGATTTGCCTTGCTCACCACCGAATTTCTCAGTAGCAAGCACAGTGGAGTCAGGGTATATGGAATTAAAATGCAATGGACGAGGAAATCTTAGCAGGTTACATTGACAAAAGATTACCTCAATCTCACTACAGTTAGTGACAGCATAGCTCCACAGAATGTCATGACAAGCCCAAGCTAATGGATGCCCAAGGCTGCGGAACACTGCTGTCTCATGGGAGAAAGGGAACACAGTAATTTTTCACTGCCTTTCTTAAAGCTTCCATTCTGAAGTGGCACATTGAACTCCTCCTCATTTTATTGGCTGAAGCAAGTCACATGATAAAGCCTGATGTCAGTGAGATGGGGAATCCTTATGTAGAGAGGGCACTATAAAGAGGGAAACTGCAATGTTCTGTGAACTATAATAGATACAACAGATCTTAATACATATTAGGTTAATAAGACCTTTTTGCTGCAAGTTGGCAAACATACCCCCACAACCAATTAAACCAATTCAAATCTTTCCATAAACTAATCTGTTTTTGGATATTCATGTCTGGAAATTTTTGATTTTTAAAATCACTCTTCTTCTGGTCAAAGATGCGTTTTCTGCCACAGACCCCAGTTGCATGTACATGTGGCCACAGTTCACAACCATACCAGCACATCGCTTTTGAGTAAAGAATAACAATTCACTTTAACAACCACAACAAAAATCCCCATGATTTCATTGCTTGCTCTAGGCAAAATATCACTATGATTGAATGAGGTTCTATCCAGTATCATAGGCATACACCGCATAAAGGGAATATTTGAAATCAGTTACCCTGACCTCTCAGATGAGACTCCCAAAAGCCAAGTAACTTACCAAGTTCAAAGAGCTAAGCAAGAGGAGAGCCAGGACTGAGTTATAAATCACTGGAGGAGAATTTGAGATCTTGCTTCTCAGCATATGAGGGGGACCTAAAACGCCCCAGAATTATCTTCTGGAGGGTGGGCCCCTTGTAGTACAGGCTTTGCCTGCTACGTGAATGTTCTAGGAACCCAGATGTATCAGTGTACCAGCTGGTATTGTTGCGAGAGGCTGCATTTGGCTTCAGTGAATTTTTTTGAAGACTCTTTCAATGTGTTTGCCCATCTCATGATGGGTGAGTACAAGCACACCTGTCCACACTGCACTGAGCAATCAGCAGTTTTTAACCAAAAACAGCATGACCCCTGTGCCACACCTTCCCTATTTACCTGATCTCACTCTGAGTAAATTTCCTTTTGTTTCCCCAGATGAAAAAAATCTTCAAAGGGAAATGTTTTGCCAGTATAGAAGACATGAAACAAAAAGCAGCAAAAGCACTAAAAGGCATCAAAATCAATGAGTTCAAAAACTGGTTCAAGTAGTAGAAAAAATGGCTCCATTGCATCAAATGGAGAGTACTTTAAAAAATATTTTATTTCTTTATTTTAGAGAGAAGGAAGGGGAAGGAGAAAGAAAGGGAGAGAAACAGCAATGTGTGGTTGCCTCTCGCACATCCCCTACTAGGGACCTGGCCAGCAACCCAGGCATGTGCCCTGACTGGGAATTGAACCTGTGACCCTTTGGTTTGCAGACCTGCACTCAATCACTGAGCTACACCAGCCAGGATATCAAATGGAGAGTACTTTGAAGGTAACTGAAGTTTAAATATGTAAGAATAAATATACTATTTTTATAAATAAATTCTGGGTTTGGGGGGTCCATCCCCCAGTATGTTGTCCATTTGGCTCAAATAAACTCTTATAAACATTATATATATAACTAATTTTAAAGCAAGTGCTCTTTCAATTAAAGCATAATCTTCCATAAGGAATGTCACCAAATGTGAATGACCGGAAGAGATCAGCATTTAACAGATGAGGAAATTGAGGCCCTGGGGAAGGGAAGTGACTTTCTTAAAGCTATCCACATTATTAGTTCTGTTTTGCTTGGCCATACAAAACCTTAAAGGAATCTAAGTTCTTTCAGCATCTAAGACACTACCTGCTCTTCACTAGGTGCTCAAAGAAATGTTTGTTGATTTGAACGGAACTGAACTGAACTGATTGCGTTCAAGTGATTTGAAATGAAATAGTTTCACTGAATTGAAATGACACAAGGAGAGATGCACTTTTGTGCCTACTCCGTAGCCCATGTTCCCATTTCCCCTGGAGTTTTAGACTTGCCAAACCAACAAGTTACACGCCACAGCTGTGACTTCATTAGTTTATCTCCTGTAGTACACTGATTTCCTGCTCCTTCCTCCTTTGAGCAGATACCAATTAGCATCTAGAAATCTTATCATCTGGTGACATTTGCAGAACAATAGAGGATCTGGAAAGCAAAATCACCAATGATAAGGACCCCTGAAAGATCATTAGGCAAAGAACCTTATTCCCTCTGAGCTAAGCAGGCCGTCTAAAAAGTGACATAACCCAGATGCTCCTAAGCCACAGGAACAAATACCATTAAGTTGCTGTCTCCTGACAACTAAGTGATATGTACGAAGTATAAGAATTAAATTTGGAGAGGGAATACAGACTCTGGCTGGTCTCCAGGGCTGAGGGATATTAAATAAGAAAGAAACAACAGTGCTGTCAAGTCTAATTGTTTAAAACATAAAACTCTTTCCATATGCCCTGAGATGAACAGGGCTGCCCCATTTGGGGATACACTGTGAAGTCATGCAAAGAACAGCATATAGCATTTGGATTGAAAATCTTATCTGCAAGGAATTTGCCTCTACTTTCTTTTCCTTTTTTTTATGACCTACCCAAGCACTTAGACATTTAAATATAGCTAAAGGAAAAACACATTAGGAAGCTGCTGTAATACAGCACAGCTTTCCCTATGGTCGGAGAGAGAGGCCGTGGTCAGGTAACACTGAGTTGTAACCCTGACTATACTTCTCCTCGTTGTTTTATCTAAGACTCATTTGTTCACCCACAAACAGAGATTATATTCTTATGGCCTAAGGATGTGATAAAAATTGAGATAATGGATACAAAGTGACGGCGCTTAGTAGGCATTCATTACAATGTACCTTTTCTTACTTTTTCCTTTAAATACGTAGGAGATAATCATCCACTTGGCAACTCCATGTAAGTCTATGAGGAGAGGAATTTCTCACTCACTGACAATAAATTGAGAGATGCCTGTATTTTATCTCTTCAGTTAGTTAACATGGATTTACTGAGCACTGCTCACATATAAAATTCTGGTAGATACTGTAAAGGTTACAAAGTCTCGTTACACAAAAAGTATGAAATTAAAGCATTTGTTGGAGCTCCTTTTTTATCAGTTATAACATTAAGTAACCAAGATTATCTGGCCTTCTAAGTGTTTGCTTTAAAAAAAATAGAACATGTGTTCAGTGTGAAAAAATAATAAAAAACAAACAATTTAGATTCAAGCTAGGATTAGTGGGGCTTGCTACATATGAGATTGATGCAAAATTATTTGTTTCCAACAGTTTTGTGTTGCAGGTATATATCTATATCTTTGTATCCATGTATCCACACAATGGCACACACATTTTTCATGGCAGAAAAAGAGCGATGCTGGAGGTGCAAGGCCTGCCTTCCCACATTCTAATGGGAACAGGAAGTGCAACTCTGTCCCTTCCAGGAATTTCAATTTCCTCATTGTAAAATCCGACTTCCTGAATTGATGATTTCTAACGTCACTCCCATATGTGTAAGTTAACATGTAGTAGAAACACTTGTGACTCTAATAGTGTATGTGATATGTAGTTATGAAGTGCATTTTCCCCAGAACATAACTCTATAGAAACTTCATGAAGATAAAAACCATCATACAAATACAGTTTTGCACAACACACACCAAGGTGTCGATGAATGAAAAGTACTCAGAAGACTTTCAAACTCCTGTCTACTTCAGTGTCTCCTGGGACAATCCAGAGGTGCAGCCAGGGGTGAGTAATATCAGAGCTCCTCCAATTTGGCCCCCGGGGTGCTCCACACTGCACAGAAGTGATCATAGGGTAGCTGCCCACACCGAATTTTGGGAGGTTTAATTGACCTCGTGATACCTTACCACAACTAAAACCATTAAGCCCCATCTTGAGACTAATAGAGACAGAAAAAATAGGTGCAGGGAAATGGCCAGCCAGTGTGGCTCCAGCAGTTGGAGCTTTGCCCCATGGACTCAAACAGCGCAGGTTCGATTCCCAGTCAGGGCACATGCGTGTGTCGTAGGGTCAGTCACTGATTCGGGCACATGCAAGAGGCAGCCAATCACTGTTTCTCTTCCTCTCTCTGTCCTGCTCTCTAAAATAAATGGGCATGTTTTCTGATGAGGATAAAAAAAAGGATATATTTCTAATTTGCATTAAAAAAAAACTTTTTAAGATTTTTGTGAAGAGGTACTGACCAATGTTACAAGATTTTTAACTGTCATTTCCCAATTGCTTCCCAATCTCATCATTAAAAGAATCTAAATTTCACTGAAAACAGCTATAATTACTAACACGAGAATCAGGAGTGGAGGATTTACAAAATTTGCATGGTCAGGGGTCGGAAATTTTTTATGACCTTGTACCGCTGCCAAATCTTAAAGGAAACCCTACATATATCACACTTACAACTACTCCAAGTTCTGGGTACATTTGGACATTCTAATTTCTTGAGTATTATTTGTAAGGACCAGTACCTATGTATCAAAAATCTTGTTTTAGATAGCTTTTATGAAAAGATACCTTTTTTTTGTTCCATAACCATTTCAGTCTAATGTTTAAAATTTTGCCTTGATAGAAGAGAGAAAATACAGAATAAGGTGAAAGACATTTTTCATTATAAAACTTTTAGCTTGAAGAAGAAAAGGAGCAATTACACAAACAAATCAATTCAGCCTTGGGGGATGTGTAATTCACATAGATTTCTAGTTGAAACTCAAATGAAAAGGATGAAGGAACATATAAAATCTTTCTGCATAATTCACTCCAATTTCGTAGGAATATTAAGTCTCTATGTGATTAATATTAGGCTCTTGTTAAATTAACATTTATTGGCCTCTTTAAAAAATGTCCCACACAACATCTACTGAATCGGAATCTCTGAAAATGGGGACAGCTTCATGTTCATTCAAAGATAGAATTAAAAAGTTACACAGATGACCTGGATATAGGTCTTTGCTCAAAAAATATTGTATCTGTGTGGGGCCTGTAGTCCTCACAGGTGAACCACTTCACCTGGGTTCTGCCAGCACCGTTTTCCTTTTCCTGCAGCTCCTTTAGTGATGTCATGTCACACACATGTGATGCGGTTAGATTATCTTGTCATGTATTGCATTCCACCTAGACTCCCCTGGCCTCCTAAACAATTTTTAAAGTTTCCATACATTAAGACTCATTCTTTGTGCTATAAAGTGTTATGGGCTTTTGACAAATGTGTAGTGTCATGTACTCATCGCTGTATTGTCATAGAGGATGGTTCTAGTTAGACTTCAGATCCTGCTGTTGCATCATTCAAATATTTCAGTGGGTGCAATGTCCTCCTAATGCTTGCTTTGTTCAATCTAATTGCCATTAAGCCTTAGAGCAACAGACAAATATCAAGTATTAACTTTGAAATAACAGTTATAACCAAGTATTTGTATGTGCCTTCTCTGGGCATGTAACACTTACACACATCCTTTAGCACATAACATAGTGGTTGCTGCCCCACTGTGTTTTGTGAAGGAAACACACAGAATGAAGCACCTGAGCTTAAGACTTGAGGAAGAATTAAAACCCAGTTCATATTTATGGTATCTAATAAATAGCAAGAAGAACAAAAATCTTAAAAATCTTGAAAAGATAACAACAAGGTTTTCATTCGAAAGATCTTTTTTGTTCAGGATGTGTGTAGTGTGTGTGTGTGTGTGTGTTTCCTATTGTTGTTTATTCCTGAGAAAATTTATAAATAAAATATTTTAAAATATGTTCAAGAAGAATTTAGGTTTATATACTTATAACTAATGTACTTGTTTTGATGACTAAAATTATTGGAATCCCTTTATTGATGTGTTTTCCCCAAATACAGGCCACTAATGGTAAATTACTTGGCCTTAAGGTTAAAGTTCCCAGATTGATTATATTGACAGAATTAAAGAAGATTACAGCAGTCCCTGGAAAGGAGACCTCACATTTCCTTGTAAGTAAAGATATCTTACAAACTAGTTGAAGAGTGCATAACCTTGAACTTGGGAGAGAGAATAGGCAGAAGAAATCAATACTGAATATTTAAAGGTAACAACATTGGGGAGGAAAAAAAATTGTCTCATAGCAAAGCCCTGTATCCAAACAAAGAAGAATGTAAATCTCTGAGGAAAGTACTTTTCATCCACCACTAAGGAATTACCTGGATATGAGGTTTTGAAAATGTTGAGTTTCTTTTCTTTGAGTTAGGGAAAATGTCTATTTTATTAAACCATGCTCTCCCAGAAGTATATCCTTCTAAGTCTATTTTTCTATGAAGGTAATCTTTCACTCAACCATGCACATTGCAGAGCTAAGTCCAGGACGGAGTACTCTTTGAAGAGAAGATAAAGGCTTGTTAATATAAAGAGAAATTTTTCAATTGAGAGGGGGAAATTAGTAAATCTTTTTTTTAGTGAATTTTGCTTTGACAAATTTTTGAAAGAATCATTCGTACCTGTTCATTTAGACTCTCCATTAATTAATGGAAAGGAAAAAACATAATTCTCTCACTTCCTGCTTACAATGCTGTAGGGGCTCCAAAGAGTGTCAAGCAAGAGCAGTGGGGACTTCTAGTTCTTTGTTCACAATAACTGAATGTCTTGGGTTGGAAGAAAAGGCAATGTTGATCTCCTGGGTTTGTTTAGCTTCGCTTTTTTAATTGCTAAATGCCATCCTGGGAATTTTGCCTAAAATGGTAATAAGCTTCATTTATACTATACCTTTCATCCAGGCAACTCGAGCTTCCCTCATTTCTGAAACACAGCCATCTTGGAACTGAAAAGAGAAACTGTTTTAATGTTGAAAATTTATTCCATGCCATGATTATACAAGGTAGGAGGAAAAAAAGGAAGGGGAGCAGAAAAGGGAAAATGGAAGCCAAACAATATCCAGTCAAAGGGAGTCCAGATTCCAGGCCTTGTCAACACTGACTTGATGTGTAAGATTTTCAAGGCCCTCATTCTATGTAGGACTCAGCTTTCTTATCTATAAAGTGTGCAGCATGGATCCAAATCCAATCTTTGTGACCTTGAGAAGAGCCAAAAGTAAGTTCTCTCACATTGCAAGGCCATGGAATCTAATCTGGAATCTAGAACACCTTCTACTTCTTGGTTCTGTTGAAGTGGCCTTGATAACACACAGGCACACGTGACTCCCTCAGTCACTACCCATTCACTGTCTTGTTGCTCTTAAGGAGCTTTGGGAAATCCCATATGGTTTAAACAGATGACTAGTCTTTTTATTTTTAAAAAAATCCTGAGTAAAGACCTGCATATTCAGCTTCCCTCTTTCATACTTAAGCCAAATGAGTCCAATAGCACTTAACTGACTAACCTAAATTATCCAGCCAGAAAGAGGAAAAAAATGGTACTTGAACTTAGGTCTCTGGGACCCCAGCTGAGGTTTTCCTACATCACTTCTCCCTACATCTTTACAGCTGTTTAAGTTGTAAAATCATTTATGGGATAAAGTATTATTTTTAAGCAAAATTTCCCAATTTTTCTGGGGCACTGCATGTACTAGAGGAGAGATGTTTTCTGTCTTTAAAGAAATCCCGTCTGAAGATCATTAAAACCTGTCTACCCACAACAGAACCATTACTGATGTAAGATATTTGAAATCTGACATTATGCTGCTACCTCATAAACACATAATCCAAGTCAATCCTGACAAACACAGGGTGGGGCAAAAGTAGGTTTACAGTTGTTTATATGGAAAATAATACAAAAGTTAATACATAATGAGAATAATAAACTGTTTTGCCTGCTCACAATTTTGCCCCACCATGTATTGGTGTCACTTTACTTACAAATGTCTTTCAAATTCCAGAGAGCTAATAAATTGGATCCTAACAATCTGTAGAAATAAACAGTAAGATAAAAATCATCTTCCAGAAATTTACAGTATATTTTAGGATGCGTTGAAATATCAGCAACCATTGCAGGTACATTTCCAGGATTTTTAGAGTAGCACATTCACCATAAATGGCTCTGTGATTCAGTGTGGCATTAATAGTGGAGAGAACAACCTCTAGAATAAAGTAAATGCATTTGGAACAGTTACTGAGGTGATATCTGTCTAAAAAACTAAGTTAATAACTTGCAAGTTGATATGATATATTCCTTAGCGTACCTTGTCGGGGAAGATTTATCTTTTGCCTTAAACTTCAGGCTGAAAAATTAAAATAAATTTTGATGTCTCTGTGGTGAACTGCCTTCTTCCATTTCCTCTACCTTTTAATTTCTATTATTACCAACTTTAGAATTGTTTCTTTGGTCTTATGCAATATTTCAAAAGGTAGTTTAGATGTCAGATGACTGCCAAAACAAAGCTGTAAATACACAGTGCCGATGCATGGTCACATATACATTTCAAGGTGTTAATCAAAAGGGACATAAATCATGAACACATTTTACCTTCATCCAAATGAAAGCTACAACCATGTGCCCAATGTATTTTAGTCCTATTACTTTTTTTTACAGCTACTGTCTCAAAGTGTTTCAGAGGCCATGAGTTAGTTTGAATTTTCCTGCTTAGTAACCACTAAGTCAGCCTTTATTCCTCTATGCTCCCAAGACACTGCTCCATGAATATGTATCTGGTAATTGAAATGCTGAACGATGGAAAAGAGAATCTCTTTTCTTGTGTTTTCTTTCCCATTTTTTGTTTCCTTCTTTTCTGTCCTGCCTCTTCTCTCGTCTCCCACCTCCACTCTTCTTGAATGCCTTCCTTTTCCCTCCCCCACACACCTGTGAGCAGTCAGGAGCGCTGAAGGGAGAGGAGGTGTAGAACATCAGTGACCATCTAATGCAAAACTAAATCAACAACACATGAAAGAACTTACAGCAATTCCAACAGAGCTCCCAGAAGGGAAAAAATTATTTTTCTTTATTAATACAGTTACCAAACAATAAATTCTGAGTGTATCATGGTAAATCCCACATCGGGCAACAAAAGCTATACACAAAACAATATTGAATAACCTTGACCCTGCTCACTTCCCACACACAGCTCATTAGCAGGGAGTAGAGAAGCCCAGAAGAATCCTTTGGGCACTGCTCTGAGGTAATTTTAGAAATGCCACAGTCATGTTTTAATACTGTACCAAGACAAGGCACTTACAAGGCAACATTTCCCAGATCTCATTAGAAGGAAGACAGAACACTTAAAATTCTAAAAGGCTACTGAAGAGGCAGGCTTAGTATTACCCAATATTTATTAAAGAGGAAACAAGGAAGGTATTTTTCTAAAGCTTAACAAATAAAATTAAATAGAAAGTCATAAATTAATAAAATATATATTCCATTTTCATCCAACCATTAATAATCTTCAAATTACCAAACTATGGTCTACCTTTTTTGTGCTATCTCTTTCCTTATAGCAAGTGATATGTCCACCTGTCTCTCAAACGGATGTGAGAAGCAGTCCTAACAGTCCCTCCAGGTCAGCTATTTCAGAATCATACGTACCAGAACTGTCAGGGCCACACTGATTTGTTTTGTTTTTCATTTTTTCCAAGTCATGCTGCATTTTTGTTGGTGGGAGTGGGAGGAAGGGGCTGGGCTGGGCTCTTGTGGGAACAAGAGCTTCTCTAATAAATCATACATTAAAAATATCTGAACAGGGAGAAATCAAGCAATCTTTGATGTGGACTCTTATGCAACTTGCAAACCCAATACATGTGGCAAATAAAAGATCAGATGGTTTTTCTTCCAATCAAACCGTTCCCTTGAAACTAGAATACAGAACTGCATTATTATCCACAGTACTTATGGAACTTTTTATTACAAACTCTCTGTCTCATTCAAGATAAAATCTAAGCTCTAAATATGATGCATAATGTGCTCTGTGACTTGACCCTTCCTGCCTCACCTACTTACACTTGGTTCCATCACCAGCAGTTATGCAAACATCCCCTGCCTCAGTGACTCACCACACTTTGTGCCTGCTGTTTAAAGAGCCTATCTTCACTTCTCTGCTTGCCTGATTCCTACTCAAACATCTAGTTTCATGTCAAACCCCACTTCCTTTATGGAGCCTTTCCTAATTTTAGAATCTCAGTTACTGTCACTATTCTGCATAGTAAGGGCACACTCACCCTTAACTTAGAACACTATATTTTGCAACAAAGCCCTTAGAAAATGGAAGATGCCATGACATTTTCATTCAAGAAGCTTTAATCATATTGGTGCTGTAAAAATCACCAAAAGAGACCACGCAGGGCTCTACTCACAGTGGTAGAATGCAGAGTGCAAGGATAATTCAGAGAAAGGAACATCTGAGTAAGCTTTGGACCCAGGAGTGGGCATCACACTTAGTGAGTCATTCGATGTTCCAGGGGAATCCATAAGATATCATCCAGAATGTGGTTCCCTGATGGCCACTTAAGCTTTAAAGCCTTTTCCACAAATATGATAAACAGTACTATAGAAAAACAAGTGAAAATATCTAACAATTGAGAATTTTCTTAGTTAATGACTACATGTAACGTCTTTGGGGAAAGTATCAAACTTAACTTCTATGTAAAAAATATCAAGAAATAATAACAAACAGCTTTACAATAAAGTTTGCTGATAGAAGTGTTTCTGAAACTAAGAGAATTCACTGCGGAGTTAGAAAATACCATGATGCTTTACAATCAATTAATTAGTTCTCAGTGCCTCATCAATCCTAGTTATTCAGGATTTAACCAGGAATAATGTGAATAAATTAGGAAGAAAAATTTAGGCTGAATATCAACAGCATTTCCTTAATCATTAAATCAATTAAACAACAGAATTTAAAATTGGATATTTAATGTGAAAGATGGAACCAAGAAAAAGAAAGTACAATGTTAAGAATAAATTAGAAATCACAGGTTTAAAAGGTTCTCTTTCATCATTAGCCCATCCTTCTGTGTTTGGAAAGAATGATAGCTTATATTCTCATTCGAATCATTGTCTATTCTAAAAAAAATTTTTAACTTCAGAGTATATGTAACTAAAATAAAGAAGTTAAACTTCTCCAAGGCTAGCAGGTTTTGATGTAGAAATCATAGTGAATTCCAGTAAATTTAGACATCCTTTATAAGTTCTACTGAAAAACACACACACACAAAAACTAGAAAATATTCTTCGCATATTGTTCTGGAATAATCTTCCAAGAATAGTCAAAAGGCAAGATGTAGGCTATCACTACATTCCAATTGTAGGCCATATACTTTAATAAAGTCCAGTGGAACTTGGAAATGTTGAAGAGGAGAAAAACTCATTTCCAGCTACATGGGGAAGACATTCCGTGGCCAATGCCCCCCAACTGAAAATAATTAGAAATGCTGAATAAAATGTGTTTTTGAGATATGTTTTAAAAATTGCATTGATGAGTTAGCAAGCTATACTCAGAGGGCAAAAAAAACAGAACCTCAGCAGGAAAGCAGAACACTGAGCACATTTGCTGAAAATGAACCTGAGCTTCAGTCTTCATACCATTGAAGGGCAGTCTAATGTAAGATTCTGCTCTGTGATATTACAATTCCAAATGCATGTAACCTTAGCATAGGGTAAACTAAAAATAAACCAAGTCCAAGAAAGTATAAGAATAAGTGTTAATCTCAAACTTGGTACTGATTGAGATAGGGAAAGTTTCCCTAATAATGTGTAAACGTAAGGTAATCTTAATGAAATATTATAGTCTAAACTTATATTACCTGGTAGGTACTAAAAACAAAAACAAACTATAAGTTTGAAATTTAGTTTACAGTGGGCCTGTGCTAAAAGTGTACCCTGGCCCCTAACACAATCAAATAGTTGATAATTTTCAAGAATGTATGCAATCATCAAATTGCAGACTTGAAAATCCTGACAAACCCTAAGTAGAATAAATAAAAAGAAAACCATAACTAAATGCATCATGATTTGATTGAAAACACCAAAAACAATGAAACTACCTTATAATCAGACAAACAATGGAGACGGGTCACCAAGGAAGAAGAGAGAAAGAGGTGGAAGCCAACAATAGTGATAGCAGACGACAATAAAATTCCAAAAGAAGTACATTAGGCAAAAGTGAAGCAGTCCCTGTTGGAAACTCTAAGATTCAAGAAGAAATAATAGACAAAAATAATGTATTTTGTGATTAGGGGTAAAAAAAAAGGAATGGCACTAGCACAGAAGTCCCAAAAAAGGTGATTAAGGAGGCAGATGATGGGACTGAAAGTGTGGAATAATATTTATATTATTTGGAAGAAGGGTAAAAATAATGAGTTACTTTAGTCTTTAAGAAGCATGCATAGTAATATTTATAAGATAGAACTAAATGCAAAAAATATAGTGAATAACTTTTATGCCAGTATTATGGAAAGAAAAAAAAAGAATGAGAAAAAATTGACAGTCCTGAAGAATTTAACAAGAATAGAAAGAAACATAAATAAGGTGAGATAAACAGTAGTCACAAAATAAATTGCTAAAAAAATCCAAACATATCAGTAATTATAGTGCATGTAAATAGGTTCAATGTTCTAGTTAGCACAATTGTTAGATGGGTTGTTTGATCTGGCTATCTGCTGTTGATGAGACACATAAACAAAATACATGTCCCCCAAAGTTTGAATGTAAAAAGATATAAAACTAAACCAAAAGAGAGTGGGTATATGCATAGTAATATCAAATAAATTAGACATTAAACAAAAAGTATTGCTACAGATGAAAAATGTAGTCCCACAGTGATAAAAGTTTCAACTGACTAGGAAGATAAAACAATTCTAAATGGGTATACATTGATAAAACCATCTTAACATATATTAAACACAGGTCAGTAAAATTACAAAAGGGGATACACAAATCTAGCATCATAGTGAAAAATTTTAATTAATACAACTGAGTGATTTTGTCAAGCAGACAAAAATCAGTACAGGAATAGCAATTTTGAAAAATGGAATTAGCAAGTTTGATCACTATGGAACACTGCACCTAAAAACTGCAAAACATATATTCTTTTCAAGCATGTACAGGAAATTTACCAAAATACTGACCTCATGCCCAGACAGTAACTTTTAAAAATTTTCAAAAGTTGAAATCAAGCAGATCTCATTCTCTAGACACCAATTAGAAATTAATAGCAAATATATAACTAGAAAATCTAAAATCTTTAGATTTAAGAAAATTTTTAAAATATATTTTGAGTCAAAGAAGAAACTATTACTGAAATCAAATAATATTCACAACAAAATGGTATCAAAAATCCTGTTTCAAAACCTGTGAGATCTTATAATTATCCAAGTACAGGCCTTTGACCTCCTTAGTTAGGTTTATTCCTATGTATGTTATTTTTTTCTGAAGCAATTGTGAATGGGATTGTTTTCTTAATTTTCGTTGCTGTTAGTGTGTTATTGGTATATAAAAATGCAACTGATTTCTGGATATTAATTTTGTATCCTGCTACTTTGCTAAATTCATTTATCAATTCTAGAAGTTTCTTGGTAGAGTCTTTGAGGTTCTCTATGTACAGTATTATGTCATCTACAAATAATGAGTTTTATTTCCTCCTTTCCAATTTGGATGCTTTATTTCTTCTTTTTGTCTGATTGCTGTGGCCAGGACTTTCAGTACTATATTCAATAGGAGAGTATACAAATAAGTAGAAGCACATATGGTGTTCATGGATAGGAAGAGTTAACATCCTTAAAATGCCCATACTACCCAAAGCAATCTATAGACTCAATGAAATTATTATCAAATTCCAATGACATATTCCACAGAACTAGAACAAATACTTTAAAATTTTACCACAGAACTAGAACAAATACTTTAAAATGGAACCACAAAAGGCCCTGCATAGCAACAGCAATCCTGAGAAAAAAGAACAAAGTTGGAGAAATTATGCTACCTAATATCAAACTATACTATCAGGCCATTGTAATCAAAGCAGCATGGTACTGACATAAAAATTGACACATACATCAACAGAACATAGAACCCAAAAATAAACCCACAAATTTATAGTCAATTAATATTCAACAGAGGAAGTAAGCACATACAATGAGCTAAAGATAGTTTATTCAATAAATGATGTTGGAAAAACTGGATGGATATGTGCAGAGAAGTGGAACTAGAACATCTATTTATACCAGACACAAGAATAAATTCAAAATGGATCAAAGGCTTAAATGTTAGACCTTAAACCATAAAAATCCTAGAAGAAAACACAGGCAGCAAAATGTCTGACATTGTTCATAGAAATTTTTTATAAGATATGTCTCCCCAGGCAAGGGAAACAAAAGAAAAAATAAACATATGGAACTATATCAAACTAACAAGGTTTTTGCACAGCAAAGGAAATCATCAACAAAATATAAAAACAACCCACAGAATGGGAAGACATTTGCCAAAACAGCTGATAAGGGATTAATACCCAAAATTTATAGAGTACATACAAAACTCAACACCAAAAGAACAAACAATCCAATTAAAAAATGTACAAAAAACCTGAATAGACAACACCTCTCCAGGGAGAACATACAAGTAGCCAATAGACCTATGAAAAGATGCTCCATGTCACTATTCATTAAAGAATTGCAAATCAAAACCACAATGAGATACTATACCACACCTGTAAGAATGGCTATCATTAGTAAATCCAAAAAAAAGTGCTCTTGAGGACGTGGAGAAAGGAGAATCCTTTTGTACTGTTGGTGGAAATGCAGACTGATGCACCCATTGTGGAAAGCAGTTTGAAGATACCTCAAAAAATTAAAACCGTATTTGCCTTTTGAGTCAGTGATCCCACTTCTGGAAATATATCTGAAGGAACCCAAAGCACTAACTCAAAAAGATGTAAGCACCCCTATGTTCATTGCAGCATTATTTACAATCGCTAAGATATAGAAGCAGCCCAAGTATCCAAATGTAGATAAGTGGATAAAACAATTATGGGACATTTACACAATGGAATACCACTTGGACGAAAAAAGAAAAAAATTCCCGCCCCTGGCTGGCATAGTTCAGTGGATTGAGCACGGGCCTGCGAACCAGAGTATTGCAGTTCGATTCCCAGTCAGGGCACATGCCTGGGTTGTAGGCCAGTTCCCAGCAGGGGACGCACGAGAGGCAACCATACATTGATATTTCTCTCCCATTCTCTCCTTCCCTTCCCCTCTCTCGAAAAATAAATAAATAAAATATTTTTTAAAAATTCCCTTTTGTGACAGTACAGATGGACCTGGAGAACATTATGCTAAGTGATATAAGCCAGTCAGAGAAAGACAAATACCATATGATTTCACTCAAATGTGGAATATAAAGAACAAACTGAACTAACAAGCAAAACAGAGACAGACTCATAGATGGAGAGCAGGATAACAGCTAGTGGACGGGGAGGTTACAGGGTGGAAGGATTGAGCAAAAAGGAGAGAGGGCTCATGGTCAACAGTGTGGTGATAGCTGTAGAGAGGGAAGTATAAGGGGACTAAATGATGATGGGAAAACACAATAAAGATCAAATCAAAAATATTTAAAAGTAGCCCTGGCTGGTGTAGCTCAGTGGATTGAGCCCAGGCCTGCGAACCAAACAACCACAGTTCGATTCCCAGTCAGGGCACATGCCTGGGTTGCAGGCCAGTTTCCAGCAGGGGATGCATGACAGGCAACCATACATTGATAGTTCTCTCCCTTTCTCCTTCCCTTCCCCTCTAAAGATAAATAAAAAAATATTTTTAAAAATTTAAAGTAAAATTTATTAATTATTTTTAAAAATAAAATATTTTTAACTTAAGTAAATATAAGTTTTTTAAAAAATCTGTGGAATATAGCTAAAGTGATAGTTAAAAAGAAAATTATTCACTTACATACTTATACTGGGAAAAAAGAAGCCTAAGAATAAATGACCTAAGCATCCAACTTAAAATAGTAGGAGAAAATGCAGGAACAATGCAAAAAAGTGGAAAGTAGGAAAAAATAAAGATAATGGCAAGAATAAATGTAACAGAACACAACAAATCGAAATGCTGTTAACTGAAAATATGAACCAACTCTGGCAAGACTAATCAAAAAAACAGAGAGAATGAACAATGAACCCACATTACGAACAAATAAATTCAAAAGTACAGATGTTACAAAGACTAAAAAGATAATAAAAGGAAAATATGAACAACTTGAAGCCAATAAACATGAAAACTTTGATGAGATAGAAAAATATTGAGAAAATATAGTATACCAAAACTGATAGAAAAGAAATTGAAAAAAAATCTAAGTAACCTGATAGCCATTAAAAGTAATTGAAAGAGTCTTTTAAAATCTTATCGCGGAGAAATCACCAGCATCTGACAATTTGCCCATGAGTTATACAAGCAATCAAGGAATTCCAATCATTTAAGAAAACTTCAAGTAGGTAAAAGAGAGAACATTCTCTAATTCATTTTGTGAAGCTAACATAATTTTGATACTAAACTCTGACAAGAACCATAAAAGACAATAAAATTATGAATAAAGTCATTCAGGAACTTGCATTAAAAATCCCAAGTAAAATATAAACAAACAAAATAAATGGGTGTATAAATAAGATAATACATTTTAACCAAGTTGGGTATATCTCAGAAATGTTAATGTTATTTTAACATTAGAAAATAAATTAATGTAATTTACCATATCAGAAGTTTAAAGGTGATAAATTATTATCTCAATAAAGAAAAAATGTACATTATATAGCAACATCTATTCCTAACTAAATGGTTTACACAGTACAGTAAACATCATCCTGGATGGTAAAATGTTGAAAGTTTTGCTTTGGAGTTCAGGAAGATTGTCTGCTATGACCACTTGTATTCATCATCAATTGACAGCAGATAAAGATATGAGTTGAAAAAGGAGAAAATAAACTGCTATTTTCCATATTGAAAGAACAGAAGTAAAAGGGGAAAACAACTTTGCTGAATTCAGAATCAATGTATATAAATCAATCACATTTATTATATCTACAAGAAGTTTCAAAAATAGATTTTAATATATTTTATTGATTATGTTATTATAGTTGTCCCATTTTTTTCTCCCTTTTATTCCCTTAAGTCCTGTATCTCCCCTCCCACCAGCATTCCCCCACCTTAGTTCATATCCATGGGTTGTACTTATAAGTTCTTTGGCTTCTCCAGTTTCCATACTATTCTTAATCTCCCCCTGTCTATTTTGTACCTACAATTTATGCTTCTTATTCCCTGTACCTTTTCCCCCATTCTCTTCCCTCCACTCCCCACTGATAACCCTCCATGTGATCTCCATTTCTGTGATTCTAGTTCCTGTTCTAGTTGTTTGCTTAGTTTATTTTTGCTTTTGTTTCTGTTTTAGGTTTGGTTGTTGATAGTTATGAGTTTGTTGTCATTTTACTGTTCATACTTTTGATTTCATTCTTTTTCTTAGATAAGTTCCTTTAACATTTCATAAATAAGGGCTTGGTGGTGATAAACTACTTTAACTTGACCTTATCAGGGAAGTACTTTATCTGACCTTCCATTCTAAATGATAGCTTTGCTGGATAGAGTAATCTTGGATATAGGTCCTTGCCTTTCATGACTTGGAATACTTCTTTCCAGCCCCTTCTTGCCTGTAAGGTTTCTTTTGAGAAATCGGCTGGTAGTCTTATGGGAACCCCTTTGTAGGTAACTGTCTCCTTTCCTCTTGCTGCTTTTAAGATTCTCTCCTTCTCTTTAATCTTGGGTAACTTAATTATGATGTGCCTTGGTGTGTGGTTCCTTGGGTCCAATTTCTTTGAAACTCTCTGAGCTTCCTGGACTTCCTGGAAGTCTATTTCCTTTGCCATATTAGGGAAGTTCTCCTTCACTATTTGTTCAAACAAGTTTTCAATTTCTTGGCCTTCCTCTGTTCCTTCTGGCACCCCTGTAATTCAGATGTTGGAACATTAAAGTTGTCCCAAAGGTCCCTAACCCTTTCCTCATTTTTTTTTGACTTCTTGTTTTTTCATTCTGTTCTGGCTTAATGTTTATTTCTTCCTCCTGCTCCAAATCATTGATCTGAAACCCAGTTTCGTCTATGGCCATACCACCCTGAATGCACCCAATCTCGTCTGAAACCCAGTTTCATTCTTGTCCCTGTTGGTTCCCTGTACATTTTCCTTTATTTCACTTTTCATAGCCTTCACTTCTTTTTCTATTTTGCTACAATACTCAACCATTTCTCTGAGCATCCTGATCACCAGTGTTTTGAACACTGTATCTGGTAGATTGGCTATTTCTTCATCTCTTAGTTCTATTTTTGGAGTTTTGACCTATTCTTTTATTTGGCCCATATTTTGTTGTCTTGGTGAGACTGTTAGCTGTAAGGAGCAGAGCCTTAGGTATTTACCAGGGTGGACAACCCACATCACTGGGTTGTGGTGTTGTATGTGGGGGAGGGGTCAGAGAGGGAACAATGCCATTTGCTGGGCTCTCAGCTGGTTTCAGTCACTTCCTCCACTACCCACAAGCAAATTGGACCTTTCTGGTGCTCATTCCAAAATGGGTGGTTTTGTTTATGGACACTGTGGGTCTCTCTAATGAACTCTCCTGTGAGGTTGACAGTTTCTCTCACCACCAGAACCCCCACAGGTATTTACAGCCAGAGGCTTTGAAGCTTTATTTCTCTGTGCCAGAATGCTGGGTTGTGTGGTCTGTCTCACTCCCCAATTATTCCTCCTGGTTTATCTGCATGCAAATGTGGGACCACCAGGTCCTCCAGCTACCACCTCACCTGTCCTAGTCCTCTAGCCACCACCACCTTGCCACAAGTCCTCTCTACCCTGCTTCCTGTCTCCACCCCTCCTACCAATCTGGATGAATGTTTCTTCTTTAACTCCTTGGTTATCAGACTTCCAAATAGTTCAATTTTGCTGGCAGTTCTGGTTATTTTTTTTGGTTTTAAATCTATTGTTGTCCTTCTTTTGGTTGTGTGAGAAGGCAAAGTGTATCTACCTTCACCTCCAGCCATGGAAGTCCCCAAAAATAGTTTTTAAAGAGATATCGTTGATAATATAAAATATTGGGAATAAATTTTGAGTAACTCTAACAAAAAATATGTGAGATCTTCCTGGAGAACATTATAAAATTGTATTAAAGATATTAAAGGTGACCTAAAATAGAGAAGTATATCTTTTTCATTGACACTCAGTATCACATCAATTATCCTAGAATTTATTTATAAATTCAAAGCAATTGTAACAAAATGCCACTTTCTGGTATAACTTGAAAAGTCAATACTAAAATTTATATGAAAAAGCAAAGGAGAAACTCCCAAAGAGGAGCTAACATGTATCAAAACTAATATAAATCTATAGAATCAAGACAGTAGGATCTATGTGTCTAGACAAACTGCTCAATGGAAAGGAACAGTTCAGAAGCAGACCCACACACATCAACTAATGTGATTTTTGTAAAGAGAAATTTAAATTAGCAGGGAAGTAATGGGCTTTTTGGAGATGCTGAGACAATTGGGTATCCACATTAAAATTTTTTTACCTCAGCTTTACCACATGTCCAAAAATCAATACCAAATAATGAACTTAAACATAAAATCAAGCTAAATTTTTAGAAGAAAATACAGGAGAATATTTTTAAGACCGTGGTGTTAGGAAAAAAATGTCTTAAGCAAGAATTAAAAAGTGTAAACCACAAAAGAAAAATTGATAAGTTTGAATATCTTAAATTAAAAACATCTCTTCTCCAAAGGACATCATTTTAAGAACTTCAAAAAAAAAAAAGCAACAAGTCAACAATCAGAAGAAGACATTTGCAACACATATATAGTGATCTTTCACCTATCGCAGGAGTTACATTCCAGAGACCCCCGCGACTGGTGAAAATCCACAAACTAGCAGTGTTATATTTATTTTATTATTTATATATATATATTTAAGGCTCTATAAACCCTTCCTACTCTCTTATAAACACTTCATATATACTCTTATACACTTTCTACACTCTCAAACCTACGTAATTTTAACAACATATAAAATTATATAGGGGTACTCACCAGTGAAGTATGCAGTCGTCCCTCGCTATATCGTGGTTCACTTATTGTGGCTTCACTGTATCGAGGGTTTTTTGGAGCTGCAATAAGTGAACCACGATATAATGAGGGACTGTAACTAATAAAAGCTTAGTATTTACAATACACAAAAATTACATAAACAAATTAAACTTTATACAAAACCTTAAAAATATCACACTAAAGGGAACAAAATGTCAGTAAATATATTTTAAATGCTGTTGTCTTGTATCACTGAAGAATAATAAATTAAAATGACTAGGAAGTGCTATTTCACACTCCTAAGATTGGGAAAACAGTCCAGCAAGTTGTGGGTTGATAAGAGTCTGGGAAGAAGGAAGCCTTTCTGTGCCACATTTGAGATATCAGCTGGAAGTACCACCCTGGAGATAGTCTCTCGATGTTGAAGGATGGAGCATGCATACTCTCTGTGCTACAGCGATTCCTCCCCAACCCTGGGCGTGTACCACCCCAGAGAAACTCTTGCACATGAACTCCAAGGACTATGAACAAGAATGTTCACTGTGGTAGCATTAGAAATAACAAAGCCCTGGAAACAATCTAAATGTCTACCCATTCACCTGAATAAATAAATTTGGGCATAGTCCCCACTGTAAAATTTAATTACCTGCCACATGGAGGAATCTGCTGTGGAGCAAAACTAAGTTTACTAATGTACACCTCCTGTATTCAATTTGCTTAACATTTAAAAATGCAAAACTAAACAATCTATTCTAAAATTACAGGTAAGTTATCTTTAAACTGTCTATTAAAAGCAAGATGAAGATGAAATAAAATTTGGGAAACAGCCACCTGTGAGTAAAGAGGGCATGGGAGCAATAAGTGGTCAGAGACACTCAGGAAACCTTTAAAGCAGTGTTAATTTTCCTTTTCTTAAGCTACATAATTTGTATAGAGGTGCTCATTATGTCATTATTATTTTTACCACATTTTAAAATATTCTTTTGTATCAACTTGCTTTCAAAATGACTTTAAATATATATATAGAACTTGCCCCTTAAAACTAGCACTTTCCACATCACCCAGTTTTGTTAAATCCACCATCAGCCACAACAGTAGAAAACGTGAAAGGAGTTTTAGTTTTGTTAGAGGAGTTTAGTGAAGGCACAGTGGTAATAACCATGTTAGCGGAGAAGCTGGTAGAGCAAATGTTCTAGACACTGGGAATGGGCTTTACCCTTTATAATAGGCTAAGTGATTTTCATGTGTCAGGTTATGAAAAATTCCTCATGAATATTTTAGCAGATCAGCCACAGTAAAGGTGTAGATAACCAACCACTGGTTTAGCTCTCTCTCAGGTGTTTGTTCCAAATAGCATCGATTCTCAGTTTTTTAATGATGTATTGAGCTAAGCTAAGGAATCGTTAACAGGTTCCTATGGCGGCAAGCACTCCAACATCATGAAGGTCCCCACAGGCAGAAATCGGAAGGTCGAGTGAGGTGCAGAATCTACACACTGCACACAGTGACCTCCTCCCAACCCACAGCCAGGCACTGTTAAAGGGAGAAAAATGCTCTTCGGTAACCGTGGTGTGCAGCCACGAGCAGCCAAAACCCAACTGCATCCTGCATACTGAGGAACAGATTCATGGGGGTTGCTTGACTTTGGACACTAAGTGGCTTCCCAGATGTCCTGTTGAGGTATTTTTCAGTCTTCAGTCCCTGCATTGGCATTATTTGACCAATGTCAAGAAAAGGACCAAAGTAATACAACTCAACGCAAAGCTGCATTTTGTCATTTGCCTAGCATGCCCTCTCCTTTGGCCACACTTCCTAAAAATTAAGAAAAGGCACTTCTGCAGGATCATAGTTGTTGGCAGTGAGACAGCTTCTCCAACCTTCTATTCAGACCTGAGTAATTCTCTGCAGTCAGAATTGGTCTGAGAGCTGATGCTGATTTGGAGACCGGGGACCAGGGATGAATAACAAAGGGCTGCCACATCACAAAGGTCACAGAGAGCTCAGAAACCCTCACCTATGCACCACTTCTTCCTGCTGTGCTTTCAGAGGAGGTTTCCACCAAACTGAAGATTAGAGGTGCAACTCCAGCTTCTCTGCTCTGAAGTGTGGTGGTTACAATTTGGAATTCTTGCTACAAATTCACTTCCCACAAGGCGACTTTTGTGAATTCAGTGTTTAACCTCACCATAGAAGATGCAGCTGAGTTATTTTATGTTGTTGGGGGAACTGTTTTCTTGTTCAGGGCTACACTTACAGTCCGCAGCTGGGAAGAAATCAGGGCTGAAAACAGCTCATGCTCTGCATGCCAAACTGCTGCCCTCCAGCTCACCTGGAGAGGACACACCTTTTTCTTCCTTGGGAAGGCCAGATGTGCAGCCTGAGCCCTACACTTGCAGGGCTGCCACAACCAGAGTGGCCCCTCTCCCTAATTCAGGTGTGTCTTAAAACCAGCCAGGGTGCTCCTCCCACCAGTTAGTGTGGCACCATGAAAAGAGCAATGGCTTTGAGAGTCTTCAAAATCTTCAGGTAAACCTCTCTGAGCCACTCATGTGACCTAGGAAAACCTAGTACATTTCTGAGCTTTAGTTCTCTTATCTTTGTTGCTTATTTTTTTAATTTATTTTTGTTTAAATATAGTTTTTATACAAACTTATTTTGGTCATATTAGTTTCATGTAAACAATATAGTGACTCAACATTTTTATACCTTCGAATGTGATCACCCCAGTAATTCTAGTAATCATCTGTCACTGTGTAAACTTAACACAATATTATTGACTCTACAGTATTTACTCCCTTTTCTCCTACCCGCTACCTTCTCCCTTCTGATAACCACCCCTCTGGCCTCTGTTTCTATGATTCTATTTTTGTTGTGTTTATTTTTTATTACATGTATGAGTGAAACCATATGGCATTTGTCTTCCTCTGCCTGACTTATTTCACTTAGCAGGATGTCCTCTAAATTCATCCATGTTGTCGCAATTGGCAACATTTTATTCTTTGTCATTGCTGTGTAATATTCCATTGTATATACCTACTACATCTTCTTTATCCATTTATCTATTGATGGACACCAAAGTTGTTTATATATCTTGGTTAATGTAAATAATTCTACAAAGAACATAGTGGTCCATATATCTTTTTGAATTAGATGTGCCATGTTCTCCACCAAGATCTCTGTTGGTAAAGAAACCAGAAAAATAATGCAGCCTGGAGAAGGTTACCTTCAGTGAGTGACAATAATTATCATTAGAGCGCCAGATAACAGGAAATGTGTTTCCAGGTGTTTTGTATGTTCAAAAATATTTATGGGACATCTCCTGTATCCTGAGTGTAGTTCTGTGCTTTCAGTATATAGCACTGAAAACAGCAAGGAAAAATATGTTTTCATGAACCTTATTTTCTACTGGGGATGACAAACAATAAACAAAGTGGCAAATGTATATCAGGAAGCAATAAATTCTCCAAATAAAAACAAAGCAAGTAAAGATGATAAGAGAATAGATCTTCAGTGGGGCAGGATCTGTGCTGATATAGGTAAGACCTCTGATAAGTAAACATTCACATTATACCCCAAAAAGTCCTGCTTTGTTTTCTTTTAAATCAAAACAACAACGGCAACAACAAAACTCAAACCAAACAAGCAGTCTCAGAAATGGAGACCCTGTCTTTATGTTCATCATGCCCATCTCCCGTTAGATATTTCCCCTGTGAACTCCTGCCAACACCCAGCACTGAGGTTCCCAGAGAATGATACTTTCCTCGCAACCTCTCCTTCGTCTGAATGTTCCCACTGAACTAAAAACCCCCAGCCTATGATACAGCAAATGTAAGAGCACAACTTTCTTTGAGTTTGAAAAATCTTTGGGGACATTAGAAAATTTCTGTCATATTCAGTTTCTCAAGAACACATTGGACATACTTTTAAGCACACCTTGAAACCAGAAATCTGTAGCAACGTATAAATAGTCCTACAACCCAGTCAGAAAAATCAATAGAAAAGGATTTAGGCATTTTAATTTGTTTTCCGTCCCCATAAGGAGAGCTTTTATGATGCAGAACTCTACATTAAGTTTTTTGAGTATTGAGCTGGATAATGCCCTAGATACTACTGAACTCAACCCTCTCATTGTATAAGTGAGGGTCTGAGGTCCAGAAAGTTTAATAATAATAGCTGCTTATCTTAATGGAGGACTATGTGCCTGGGAGTAGGCCATGTGCTTTATTCTCTGTGTTAGTAAAGGTTCTTTAGAGAAATATAACCAAAAGTGTGTGTGTATAGAATTTATATGTGTGTGTGTATATAAAGAAAGTATCAGAGAGAGATCGAGAGAACAGGGAAGAGGTTTAAAAGAATTGACTCCTAAGGAATTGGAATTTACAGGGCAGGCTGGCAAGCTAGACATTCAGTTAAAAGTTGTCATTACAGTGTTGAGTCTGAAATCTGCAAGCTGGAAACTTGGTTGCAGTCTTGAAGGAGAAATGCTTATTCTTTGGGAAATCCCAGTCTTTGTTCTCCAGATCTTTACCTGATTGGATGAGGCCCATTCACATTATGGAAGATAATATGCTTTACTCAAAACTATGCGGGTTAAAAAATGTCTTCCCAACAATATCTAGTTGTCTGGTATGCAACCAAACAACTGGGCACCACAACCTAGTCAAAGTGAGACATAAAATTAACCATCATATTCCCTTTATCTCATTTAGTCCTATCAACTTTCTTATGAAATTGGCATTGTTATTATTTTTTTAAGATTTTATTTATTTTTAAAGAGTGGGGAGGGAGAAAGAGAGGGAGAGAAACATCAATGTGTGGTTGCCTCTCGTGCAGCCCCTACTGGGGACCTGGCCTACAACCCGGGCATGTGCCCTGACATGGAATCAAACCAGTGACTCTTTGCTTCGAAGTCTAGTGCTCAGTCCACCGGGGCTGGCATTGTTATTATTGAACATATTTTACAGAGCTGTTTCCTGAGTGCTCAGAGCTCTCGGGGCTTGTCCAGGTCCCACCATTAGGAAGCATCCATGTGGGGAAGCTTCAACACAGAGCCCATGCTTTCAACATCTGCTCTTTCGCTTGAGGTCTCTTGGTCCACATAGATATAGGTTCAGAATCCATGTTTTCTTTCTCTTATGTCCATGAGATTACACTGTTAACTCTCATCTGATAAAGACCAGAAAGAACATTCCTTAGTAACTTGTTTCACAAGGAGACCATACATGAAGAGGAACCATGGGGCATCTCACCAGCCAAAGGAAACATAGATCTGTTATGGGATTGTGGTAAAGGATAGAAGGCAAGTAAAAAGGAAGCCACTGTTTTCTCTATGGGCTCAAGCCCAAGCAGGACTATGTACAGATTATTAACATGAGGCCTGAGTTAACACTGGACTCAAGATTCTGGTTCCTTGATTAGGACAACTTCATATGCACGTAAGGGAGCTGTGTCTGAGAAACCCTATCTGAAGCTCTGAACCTGGGTTAGAAATCAGACTGCTTCCGTGTTTCAGAGTTACTCAGATCTTCCCAGGCAAAAATAAAATGTTACATATGAATAATTTCTCATTGTTAGTCTTTTTCTAAATTTACAAAAGCAGTTTTCACAGGTCCACAGAGTTCTAGGTGCCAACATTTGGCTAGGTGCTGAGTAGACAAAGCTAAATTAGATATTCTGGAATCCTGGTGAGTTAGAAAGGCACACCACCAAGTAATCACAACACAATGTGATAAGTGCAAGAGCAGAGGGAGAGACAAGTATGTTGACCTCAGAACCCCAAATATGGTGCAGAGAAGGTGGCTTGAATCAGAATAGGTAAATCAGAAGAATGAGTGGTTCACCAGGTGAGAAAATAGGAAAGATTCATGCCCAAACAACTGTAAGGTGGTATAATATAGAATGAAAAACTAAATAAAGTGCTTGGCGTTCCACTAATTTTGCTGAGAAGTCAGAGAAGACTGACTCATCCCACTCATTGGAGCCCCCGGCATTGCAGATTCCCTTTCCTTTTCTGAGAAGTCCTCTCCACCCTCACCCCAGACACTGCTCTCGCTGGCCTAGTGACCACAGCTTACCTGTCTAGTCTCAGCTGAACTATGTCCTCTTGGAAGTCTTATTTTTTCCAAAAATAATAATAGTAAAGCAATAATATAATAGTAATAATAATTACACTTGCTAAGTAATTTCTGAATGTCAGGCATTGCGCCGCAAGTGTACCCACGTCATCTCACTCAATGATCACAAGAGCCCTGGAGATAAATGCCAGTCCCTCATTACATGCAGGCCTCTCAAGATTAATTAAGTAATAGGTTCAAGTTTATTCAGCTCAAAAGTGGCACAATCAGGATTTGAACTCCGATTCTTTCATCTTAACTCTGACTTTAAACCAGAGCCTGGTTTATTTCTTCTATAGCATTTTCAGGCTCATACAAGCAGTATTGACCATACCTTCTTTGTGCCAACTCTGTATACTTATGTAGCTGTGTTATGGCACTACCCTTAGGCTGTTGATTACATTTTCACATGCCTCAGTCCTCCATGACCTTGCGAGGTCTGCAAAGCAGGTGTTTACTTGATATCTATTTCCAGTTTCTAGAACTAAGACATGCACAGAGTAGAAAGTCAGTACACGTTTGTGAATGAATGAATGAATGGATGGATGAATAAAACATTTGTACAGGACCCTCTATGTGAAACTCCACATAGATCACTGTCAGATATATTGTCTGAAAATAAACTATGAGGGTTCATGTCATACCCAGGCAACAAGGACATTTGTCAACAGGCATCCCTGGTGGCCAGGGGAGGAATTAAGCAAGACTGGACAAACTCCAATATGAAGACTGTAGCATTACTTTGCTGTCAAGGGATGATCCTGGCATCGCTTGCTAATTCTACCAAAAATCTCCCCAGCTGGGACATGGCCAGGGCTGTTAGAAAAGAAGATGTCCCTTTCCTACCAACAGAGTGGGGGAAAGAGGCGGGGGGAGAGAGAGAGAGAGAGAGAGAGAGAGAGAGAGAGAGAGAGAGAAATCTGTGTCCACAGGGGAATATCCTAACATCACTAGTTGTCCCTAGTTCCTTGTCCTTCCAAAGGTAATCCCCACTAACAACTAACACAACTGCATCTTTAACTTAGTCCTTTATCCAGTCATCCGAAATCCTTGTGAAGAAATGGGAGCAGGTAGAAAGAAACAGAAAAGGAAGCGTATTGCTCCTGCAGAGCTCTCTTTTGGGGCTTTTCTGCTCTGGGTTATAGGTGCTCTGTCTTTCTGCTGGTCTTTTCCTGCTTTAATGTAGAGCTCTGGGTTCTGATTGGATTAATAGCCAGGGCACTTTGGAAGAGCGCTTGCTCAGCAATATGCATCTGTCACTTGCAGGGACACAGTATTCCCATATACCATGTCCTCTCCTGAGCTATCTATTGGTTCACATTTTATCCTCTGCATTAAAATTGGCCTTCAGTTCACAGACCTCATTTTGCAGCACCTGTTGCATTAATAACTAGAAAACTCAGTTCAGCCAAGGGCCAGACATTCACCAAGAATCATTCTCATGAAGTAAATAACAAGGTAGTAAGGAGTTATCTTTGCAGATTACACTTTCCTACTATTATTAACTCCCAAATAGAGAGAATATCTGTGAAAATACATTTCATCTGTACATGGTAATAGAATGCCATTCCTTCACTGAAACAATTATACTTAACTTATTCTATAATATAAAAAGGAAGAAGTATATTGAACAAAACTAGCAGAACATGGCATTCTATTTCAACGATGGCATGGAATTCTGCCTTGCCTTTCAGTGACAAGACATTTTATAAGGATAAGAAGAAAAGTATCTTCAGTTTGTTTTCATCTATATAGTGTCATGCAATAGAAAGGGAATCGCTTTGAAATCAGATGTATCCAAATTTAAATCCTGATTCTGCCATTTGGCAGTGGTGCGACCGTTAAGCAAATGACTTCACATCTAAGCTCAGTTTCTTCACCCATGAAATAAAGACAGTATCTCTTATAAGGTTGTGAAGGAATGGTGAAGATAAGTTATACAAAGTACCTAGTAGCATGCCTGGCATAAGGAAGGTGTTCAATAAATGG
The DNA here is from genome assembly GCF_021234435.1 of Artibeus jamaicensis. Classification (NCBI taxonomy): domain Eukaryota; kingdom Metazoa; phylum Chordata; class Mammalia; order Chiroptera; family Phyllostomidae; genus Artibeus; species Artibeus jamaicensis. The sequence continues at coordinate 62,660,896 of NW_026522030.1, forward strand.
GAATCCCTGTACACAGGAGATGGCATGGAGGAAAGACCCCCAAGGCACTGTTTCTATGTTTATCAGCTACACTGCCTACTATTCTGCTTTCTACCCCAACTCTTTTCCCTCCCAAAAGCCCTGTAGCATGAATGACTGACTGACTGGCTTAGCAGTACAACCATTACCCCTCCCTTCTCCTACTGCCATACCAAAATATAAACTGAAATACAAGTATTTACCATAAATGGAGGTTTATCTTAGCACACACTAAGGCTTAGAATTTGCTAACAACCTCTGGGCATTGCAACGGTCAATAGACACCTTAGCTACATTGCAGCCCTTAGAGGAAGATTTTTAATATGTCTGCTCCCTTCTCTTTGCCAATTCAGAGCCATGATTAAATTTCACCTCCATGCAAAACAACTTGATTTCCTGAGATTGAGGTGATTTTTTCATTTCTCTAAAAATCATTTCCTGCCACACACTCCAGTCTTTGTTTACATGATCTCCTGCCATATTTTGTTTTTATTTCTTACATGTAATTAGGGCAGAATAAAAGTTGTTAATCTGTGAGTGTGGTCAACATTCACTGTATGCCACTAATGAGATCTTTGACTTGACCCCTTTCAATCTCTTCCCTGTTCTCTCCCTCTAAGAGGAGACATGCTTGCAGGCTAGGTCTGAAGCTTTTGAGATGGACAATCGGAAAAAAAGGAGAAGTGAGGAGACACACAAGAGAGACACTTGTGGGGGCTGGAGAGTTTCAGGAGCACTGAAGACATGAGAGTGGGATCAACTGTAATAGGAGGGCAGCAAAATGAAGGAAATTTTAAGAAGCATTTCTAGAGTATCTGTGGTGCACTTGATAGTATTCAAGGAACATAAATAGAGAACTTGAGTTATTTCTGAATTCCTTTTAATGACAAGGATTGTGTTCTTTGGAGCTCAGCTTTGCACTCAACTTGAACTATATGGGCTATGGCATTACGAGTCTTACTGCCCCAACTTGACTATCAGATTTACAAGGTAGGGATTTATCTTTATTTTATTGTGTTATCTAAGCACCTATGACAGTGAAGCACATGCTTCAAACCCTTAATAGCACTTTTTTCCTCTTGACTTTATTCATTTTGATCCTGACCATCAAACCAAACAGGACCTCGATGACTATAGTTTGGACTAATCAATTCTCTATTTCCTTCTCCTGTAGATGATAGATGTATTCTAAAATGCAGGTGAAGTGATTAAAAGGTGCTGTTTCAAATGAATCCTAGTCTCTTAGCCCAGGAGTGTGTCCCTATGTACTCAGAGAACTGGTAGATACAGCTAACTCACTGTCGGTGAGGTTGAGGAACCCCACGGTGAAAAAGAGCTCCTGGAAAATTGGATACAGGCAAGTGTCATTTGGATTTATAAAAGAGAAAGAATGTGTTTTCATGAACTACAGAGCACTGAGTTTGACATTGATCTGGGCCAAGATTCTAGGATAATTTTTGTTAAACAATGGCTTCTGAGCAGTTAGAAGAGGAAGTGGTAAACTCAGCATGAGCTCACTAAGAATAGTGCTGTCAGACTAACCTCATTTCTTACTGACAGAGTAACTACACTGGGAGATCAGAGAAATAGAGTAGAAATAGCATGTCTAGATTTCAGAAAAGCTTTTGACAAGCTCTTATGATACCCTTGTAGGCAAGATAGGGAGAAAACAGCCTGTAAGCAATAGGCTTATTGCTATAAGTCTATGCAATTGAACTGATATTACAATTGCACAGGCTTATAGTCAATGAAATATTAGTACTAAAAAGAATTATAAGTCATTGTAAATACATGAAAATGTTTTCATTTAACTAACATTTTTTCAGTATCTTATGCTAACTACTATGTCCAGGGGTAGTCCTTCTGTTGTATAGCTAGAGAATGGAGGAAACCAGACTTAGCAGCACCAACCCTCAAATGATCCATTTGGTGTGATTTGACTTTGAAAAGTGTCAGTATAAACCGGAGATTATGTCAGACACGTAAAGTGTCTAAATGAGTGAGGCATGTTTCTGTTCTCTTCTACAGATTGTGTTCACTTTGAGCTCCACACATGAAGAGCAACTCTGGACCTTACCCTGAGAAGAGTAATGAGGATGATGAAAAAAATTATATTGAGCAGACAGAATGAAATGTTTTTTTAAAAAAAGGAGAGAACCCACAGCTTACCAAGAAGTAGATGTGAGATAGAGTAGGAATTCAAGGTGGGCTATTTGAAAGGGACCAGGGTTTTCATGAGTAGAGTTGCTTTGGTGTGGACTGGAAACAAACATAGAATGACCGACTGGAACCCATAACTTGTAATCCTAAAATTTTTTTTCCTAATCATGGATCTGTAATCTCCCAAAGAAAAAATTCTACAACCTCCCATAGATTATCTATTTCATAACTTAAATAATTTAACTGTAAGCTACTATATCATTTATTTTAAATCATGAAGGAATTTGAATATAATTTTTATGTTAATATGCTATTTTTAACTTTATTTTTTATTGTTGACACTATTACAGATGTTTCTCTTTCCCCCTTTTGCCAACCTCCACCCAGCCTCCACCCCCTTTCCCTTTGGCCATCAACACACTATTGTCTGTGTGTATGGGTTATGCATATATGTTCTTTTGCTGATCCTTTTTTCTACTTTTATCCAGTCCCCACTCCCCTAATACAAAGAAAACTAGAACCAACATACATATACCCACTAGCCAAGTTTATTTTACCCCAACATTTTGCCATTTGGGCTTCAAATTATTTTCTAAGGAATTAATCATTATAAATACAATTGTGTTTTATTCTTTCCCACCGAGAGATAGAGTTATCTCAAAGATGGTATGTGTGTATATCCTGTCCATATGTTTTATTGGTATGCCATGTGTGTATATCCATAAATAACTTGTAGTAATCATAAGGAAACAAATATGAAGGAGTCCAGTTTACTAGTAGGAAGAGTTAGGAGACCTTCACAGAGGGATGATGCCCAGTGTTGAATGGTGAGGAAGAGTTATCCAGGTCTTGTAAGAAAAAGGGGGGCATTCCCAATAGAGAAACAACAGCCTCAAACTCACAGAATCAGCAAGGACCCTATCGTGAAAGGCTGTGTCTCACAGAGGGCTACTTAGGCATTTTCATTATGGGAACAATATGACTTGTGTGCATGTTAAAGGAAAAAATCTGTTGATGATGTGGTTCACAAGGGGTAGGAGCTATAAAGACAGACGACTGGATATCAAGTTAGCAAGTATTCAGTCCAGGAAAGGGATATGAGATCTTAAAATAAATCAGGATGAGGAGGACAAATTAAGAATATCTTTAATATCATTGTGTACACAAGAGCATATTTTTACTAATAGTGAGGTATTTAAAGAATTCAGTAACCCACTAGATTTGTAATTACATTTCAGGGAATAATTTGTAACATGATATATCTGAATTATCATGAATATACTGGATTATTAATAGTATTACTAAATAAGATATAAAATAATAATGTTTATGAATATTGTAAAAATGTATCATCATGAACAATTTTGGGGTTTTGCTTTTTTAAGATACCCATTTAATTTTTTAATAATTCTTAATAAGACAATTTACTACTAGTTTTGTATATTTGATTCTTATACATAAAAATAAACATTTATTCTTATAAAAATATCGTTTTAATTATAATGTAGAACTGTAATTAAAACATTGCCTAATTAATCCAGCTTTTTAAATTTAGTTTATTTTCTTTTCTCCCACTTTTCCCCATTCCCATGGAAAAAAGGATATAGGCAAGAAGAGACTGAATTCTACTCTTATCCCATAAGAATAATATGGAAATTTGACTGCTCCATCAACTCCCAGAAATAGCTCAGAAGAGTGCTCCAAAATATTGAGTACTGGTCACAGATGTTCTCATATTCACAAACCAAATTAGATTTCCAGGAACATTCATTTGATTAATTTGGTCAATCCAGTCTATTTAGTTTTCAAAGGAAACAGGTGTCCATTGCCATTGTTGTTAATGACGTTGTTTTGCATTATATAACTCCAATTAGTTACTTGCCTTTTACCTTTAAACCATTTAAATGTGTGCTGGACAGAGTTTAAGTAAGTAACATTTGTCAAAAATGAAAGCTATTTCATTTATTGGAGATTGTGGTGTCAATGGACATGGCCCCTCCCCCTCCTGTAACTAAGGGCTGGTCCGGGGGCCCCTGGCCAGAAGGAATGTGTTTTGTTTTGGGAATGGACTATAACTTCTTTCTTATCTCCTTTTGGGAGTGGCTTCTTGTCCTGTGGCTGCTTCTTGACTTTCTGTGCACTGAGGTCACGTAGTTTAGAGTCACAGGTAGGACATGTGCCCCCTTTATCTGGGACCCCTATATCGAGCCTCAGACTGGAGAGGGTGCTGTCCCTCTTGCACTGACCCGCCGCAGTCAATGCACTCCCTGTAACGTGAGTAATAACGGCATGTCCACACCAGCTAGTCCACCCAATAGTTTTTTCCCTGAATATCATGAACATGTAAGCAGCTCACTGGTTTGGAGCTTCTGTGCTACAGAGACAAATAGAACAATGGGAGATTTAGAGGACTTAATTATCAAGCGGTATCAATTATGTAACTGAGCCTGATGGTAAATAAAGTACCTTTTTCCTTACAAAATTGTTACTTCTACTTAGACAGTGGTTATTAACTTGTGCATGTATCAGGATCACCCAGAGGGCTTCTTACAAAACAAACAGAAAACCCATCGCTAGAATTTTTGATTCAGTAGGTCAGGGATGGGGCCTGAGAATTTGCATCTCTAGCAAGTTCCCAGGTGAGGAGGATGCTGCACTCCAGGGACCACACTCTGACAAGTGCTGCTCTGGGGAGATCTCACTGGCCCTTGATTTGGACTTATAGAGGTAAGCCTCTCTTTGCCTCTCTGTTATCCCTCTCCTAGGATTATCACTTGAACTATGATGACACACCTAACTTCTCCATTCGACCTTGAGTTATGTAAAACGAGCACACTTCTCGTTTAGTATAGCATCCCCCGGGCACGCATAGGGCTGGGAAGGAGTAGATGGTTAATAATTATGTGTTGACTGATACTGAACTGGTCGCTAAACAAGTGAAAATGTAAGTTTTAAGCAAGAGACAGAATATGTGGGGGGTATATACATAACTATATTTGTGATTTGAAGTAGTCAGACAGCATTGAGGAAAATGCTCTGCATTCAGGAAAGAAAAGAACATTAAAGAGGCAAGGCATGTCTAACCAAAGAAAAAAATAAGAAATTGGATTCTGAAATTCACTTAAGCTACTGTAGTATATGATGGGAATAAAATATTTTAGAAAGAGCACAGTAATAAAAATGTACAAATGGTTTTAACGTTGTCGGATGAACTATTTGGCCCACTGATGCCTTTTAATACTCCATCCTGTGTAGCTGGTAAAACTGAAAATCATGCCAATTTACCTGCAGTCTAGCCAAGGGCACACCAAAGGTTAGAGAGGTCACCTGCATCCTAAACAGAAAAGGAGAGTTATAAGAAGAAAAAAAATAGGAAAGACCTAGGAGGTCATTTAGTCATATTCTTTTACAGTAGTGGAAGATTAAATAAAGTAATAAAAAAATTCATGGAAATATACTCACGAAAACTTAAGATTCTCTGATCCTCTAATTTTCAGTGCCTTGTGAAGTTCAAGGGTTTATTGTCAAGTCATTGCTTAAACCCTTATTCATCAAAAGAAAAATATTCCCTATAATCTGCATTGGAAATGAAAATAAGAAACACAATGTGAGAAAGTTGATTTTTATGGAATTAAATGACTCATTTTTTCCTGTGTTCATGAATTTCTGGTTTGTAACTCTACTGATCCAAAATATTAAAATGACCTTCAGGCCAACCCCTTTACTTATGAGTGAAGGGGGAAGAGAAAATTACTGAAAGTTGACCATTACAGAAATTACTTGCAAGGCATTTTTCTTTGATAGCTGCAGTTTTACTCATATTATCATCCTTTTCTGTTGACAAGTCTCCAAGATTTTAATCTCGGATTGGAAATGTTACCCTATCAGAAAGGGCTCATATTGTCAGGAGCAGTGCTGCCGCGGAATACAGAATCGTGTGTGAGAGTGCTTGTTGTACTGAAAAACATACCATTGCTGGGAAAGGCATTTAAATGTTTAGTCGGCTTGCCCATAAATCACTTTCAATGTGCTCAAGTTCTTAGACAACATATTGAAAGCTTTCTTATTTCTTTTATTATAGCAGTGTCATTTGCATTGCTGAACTTGGGGTTATGGCGGCAATTCCAGATAAAACCATCCTTGGAGGGTTTATAACTCCAGTTAAATTTCACCCTAGCTGGGAATTCAAAAATGCAATTTTTGTGAGTTATTTATTTTAACCTAAAGTATATTACATATGTTAAGAAATGGTCAGGTTGACAATTTGGGTTTACAAAGGGAAGCAAGTGACCTAAAGCATGCAAAGCTAGTGTGGACATTCAGTGACCTGGTCATGTTTATCTAAATTCATGGATTTGATTGGTTGTTTTAGAAAAGCATGGTCAAGTTATTTTTTAAATTTCTAACTATTAACTACTAGAAATTGTTGCTGTTCTTTTTCTTTACTTTTCTTCTTTTTTACTTGTATGAATAGCTTTTCCACTCCCTTTCAGTCAAAATATTTGAAACTCATTCAAATATCTATTAATATATAACATTGGGCAAACACACTCAGTGCTTTCATTTTTTGTTGCTTTATACAAAGCTAACACCAGTATCCCTGTCTTTTACCTGCCAGCTTGGGTTGTTCTAGGAATGAAATGAAACATCAAGTAGCCAAGATTGAAAAAAAAGTTAGTGAAGTTAGAGTACATTGACAGGGAGTCTTTGAATTGAGAATAAAACTGATTTAGAAATGTGAAGGATTTCTGAGAAGCAGAATTTGCAGTAGATTCAGAATCTTTTTAAAAAGATTAATCAAATTTTACTGAGTTTGAAAGATAATTCAGCTTCCTCTAGATTAGAGCATAGGACTAGTTAGGCTTAGAGCTAGCTAAGGGAAGGTGGTCTCAGAGCTTTCTAGGAATTATTTTTCAATTCACTCTATCCTTTTGAAAAACAGAAATAAAAGGCAATACAGACTCAATTGTTCCTGAGGATAAGAAATGTGCAGTTACAATCAGATTGGCTTAGATATTTGCAGCTTCATGCAGGGCGAAGATTTGAATAGTGGCAGAGACCTGCCAACACCAGGCCATGCATGTGCGGGTGTTTGAAAACCGAGAGATGACCCAGGAATTCCAGAGACCACCAGGGTGGACCTAAAATGTTTTCAGGAACTTTCTCTGGTAGAGAAGATGCCAACATCAGATGCCAGCTGCAGGAGGAGACCCTCCAGCAATAGTTCCACCCCTATGATTTAGACAGACCTCTAATGTGATCTGACTTACATTTTGGAAAGAGCACTCCTGGAGGCAGTAGGCACCACTTGAGGCTGAGATCCACCAGAAACAGAGAAATCAATTAGGAGGCTGTTGTCAAAACTTGGAAAACACAGTAAGAGCCTCTGCATGAGAGTTGGCATGGAAGTGAAAAGAAGTTATAATTTGAAAGATATTTAGGGAAAGAATTGACAGAACCTGGTGACTGACAGGTTGTGGGATGGGAGTCAGGGAAAAGAGAAAACTAAGGAAACTGTAACCCTAAGATGCCAAAGTATCAGGGTTATCAATTAGTGCAAACAGACAAAGTGCACAGGTAAATACAGATCACCTCATAGTGTGAGATACCCAGAGTGGTGAAAATAACGCTGAAAGGGAAATGGAAGATAAGTTATACAGAGTTCCTAGAGAAAGTATGATACCAAAATGAAGACAGGCTCATAACAGTCCTGCTAATATGCATGCACCTAGGATTCTCTTATGTATCTGTGCTTCTCTGTATGTGCTGGGAAATTAAGTATGGATCAAACAAATATGCTGTGCCAGTATTTATCAACAGATGTAGTGGGAAGTACAAGTACAAGGGTGAAAAAAGGAATAGGAGGATCTTTAGAGCTCATAAGGCCTAACCTGGCTTCTGAGAAGCCCACCAGCCTCTACAATGAGCTGTGTTCAATACAACCATGCCACATCAAGTGGAAAAAAAGAAACACACCATGTTGTACCTTTAAAATGCAATCTATTCTCAATACCCCAAAGAAATGATCAGCACATGCAATACAAGTCGTATCACTAACATAATTTGCGTAGTTTAACAAGCAGGTAGCAGAACCCAAAACAAAGAAGAGAAGACAGACAGAGAAGCACGATCAGATGGAGAGACATTTAGTTTCAAACAACTCTAATTACACAGTGAAGTCCGTCAGGTAAGTGAAAGTGTGGGAACAGAACTCAGGAATGTGAAGAGTTCTGAGAACAAAGAAACCTCTTTCTTGCTCATATTGAGAAACCCACAAAACATTAGCTTAATTTTGATATATGATGTGTTTACAAAAATCTGTCTCTAGCTTTTAAACAGCCAAAGATTTCTTCTCCAACCTGGGGGAATAAAAATGGCAATAAGGAGCAAAGTGAGTATCCCATCCCACCACACTAAGGAGCTGAGGAGAACGCATGTCATAAAGGAACAAAGGGCTTCTGTTTCCAGCATGTTCTCAGACTGCTTTGATGGATCCTGGCACTGAAAACGACAAAGAATGCTGGCAAATATAAATAACCTGTATCAGGGAGCAGGCAACAAATTAGGAAATTCTCAGGGGCTAAAGGGTAAGGCCCCTGAGGGTGAGATGAATGGTAGGAAGGTATAGGTTGTGTTATTATTCTTTATATTCTATACTTTTTTAATAAATATGAATTCACATTTACTATGCTGGATATTTGCAGTGTGTCACTTCAGTTACTCTGTCTATAATGCTCTGTGCCCTGGGGGAGCTGGGCCTTAGGGGACTGCATCAAAAGGCTGCCTTTCTTCTTGCTCAATTCCTCCACCACTGAACCTCTCCCAAAGCTGTCAGCCTGCTCTCTATCTATGAGTCCTTGTCTCTATTTTGCTTATTTGTTCAGTTTGCACATTAGGTTGCACAGAGGAGTGAAATCATATGATATTTGTCTTTCTCTGACTGGCTTATTTCACTTAATGTAATGTTCTCCAGGTCCATGCATGCTGTCACAAAGGGTAAAATTAGCTTCTCTTTATGGCTGAGTAATATTCCATCCTGTAAATGTCCCATGGTTGTTTTATACACTCATCTCTGATGGACACTTGGACCACTTCCAAATCTCGATGGCTGTAAATAATGCTGCAGTGAACAGAGGGTTGCTTATGTTCCTCTGAAGTGGTGCTTCAGGTTCCCTTGGATATATATGCCCAGAAGTGGGATTGCTGGGTAAAAAGGCAGATCCATTTTTTAATTGTTTGAGGAAACTCCATACTGCTTTCTACAGCGGCTGGGCCGGTTTGCATTCCCACCAACAGTGCACAAGGGTTTCCTTTTCTCCACAACCTCATTGGCACTTGTTTGATTTACTGATGGTAGCCATTCTGACACGTGTGAGGTAATATCTCAGTGTGGTGATCGCAGGGAGTGGGAGGGGTGGGTAGAGGTGGAAGAGGGTGTAAGGGGGATAAATGGTAATGGAAACATGCTATAAAAAATAAACTATTAAAAAATGTGTGAAAAAATGCCTCCTTTCATGTAGCTTCTAACTGAGTCTGGCCACAGTGGCAGATAGAGAATGAGGGAGGGAAGAGGGGTTGGCTGTGTGCTCCCCTAGGACTTTCCCCACCAGGTAGTCGTGGTGTTGGCCACATTCCTCTGCCAGAGACCACAACCCATGTCAGGAGACCTTCTCGTGCAGCAGGGCAACTTCTAATAAATGTCCCTCCCTGCTGTTTCAGGCTTAGTGTGGCAGAGGGACAGGCAATGGGTCCATGACTTTGCAGCCCCAATGAGCTTCACCACACTTCATTGTTTTTGTTACGCCCTGCTCACACCTTTGTACAGAGTCTCCCATTAACCCTCCTTAGTTACCCTATGAAGCAGTGTCATCTGTTTCCTGACGGGCCCCTGACCAACATAGTTACACCCTGTGTAGTAGAGAAAATTATGTCCATAAAATACAAAACAAGTGGCTAAAAGTGTCTAATACTGCAGACATTGTGGAAAGAATGTACATGGCAACAAACAGGTACCTGGTGACCTTGATAAGCACAGGCAGTTTTTGCAGTGGTGTTGGAAGCCCTTCTAAAGGAGTGGCTGGGAGAAGAGGAAGTGAAGTCCGTACAGGTAGAAAGGGAGATAAAAGGTTGATTAGTGATTTATACGTGACAGAGTCGATATGTACACACACATGCACGTGCATGCACACACACACTTTTTAGTTTGGGGTTTGATAGAACAAGAGATCAAGGCAGATCATTGCAAATCAAACTGTGAAAAAGAGTAACTAGTGAGTACAGGTCCAAAAGGAAGCAGGGGGAGAAAGGATGATGGAGAAGCAAGAACTTTTCTCCCCTGAAAAGAATCAAAAATAAAGATAGGGACAAGTTTGGAGGTAAGAAAGATGGACGCTTCAGGCCTTTGTTCTTGCCTGCTGTTCCTTCCTTTTCAAAGCAGGAGCAACACAGTTTTCTTCAGAGGCACAGGGCAGTGAGGCTGGAGGCTCAACAGAACTGGTAAATTTTGGAACAGCTACTGTGGACATTGAATACGTTGCTTTACTTTCAGTAAATCATCTTTTCACTGTAGCTAACCCACCTTCAATGGGGGGAGATGGAGACAGCTACCAAAGTATCCAATGTACATGTTTCCTTAGCTTTCTGGTGGGAGATTTAGATGAATTGTTGTTGGTTTCTATTGTTGTAGAGCTCATAAAGTAGCCCAGGCTCTTGTAAATGTGACACAAGGATTACAAATACTCATCAGGCATTCCAACAAAGGAAATGCAGCAGGAGCAAAAAGCAAGGGAACAAATGAGAAATAGCAACAGGAGGGAAAAAAAACCTAGCAACCAGCAAATAATAACAAAATAACAGCATCCAAATTCATCTCGCACAGTCACTGCTGGTTTAACAGGGAAGCAAAGAAAACTAGGTTTGATGAGGCTTTGTGGCTTAATAAAGCATCTTTGAGAATTGAGGAAATAATGTGTACAGAGCGTTTTGTGTACCTTCATCATCAAAGGTGCGGGATTAATGGAATCAACTCTTCTTTCTCATGTATGACAATGTATTTATCCCTATTTGCTTATATTCTGTGGCTCAATAAGAACATCTTCAGCCCGTTGCCCTGCCAACCCTTCTCAAGTACGAGGAGAGTTCAGCACCACTTTGTGTTCGATTATTAAACTTCCTGCTGAAGCTACCCACTAATGACAGTAAATGTCAACAATGTGAACAACTCTTAGAAAATGAGAAGCATATTATGGTATTCAGCCTATCTAAATGCAAGTGATGTAAGCCTCAGAAGTTGTGGTAAGTAATGATTGTAAGTAAAAGCTCATTTTTAATGTGCCAAATGTCCTGCATGGGAACACCATCACTAAAAATGGCCCAAGGCAGGGAGTGAGTTTGTAAAGCTGAGGCCCCCAGTCTCCCTGCCTGTCCCTACCCGGCTAGGGCAGGTGGGCTTTAATATTTGCAAATACAGTCTTCAGGTAAGATTGTGTTTGAGCAAAGATTGTGTTGTTCCCATTTAACTGAAATTTTTGAAAATCACTGTACTAAAGGAGCAAACGATTTAAAGGAATCTTTTGGCAAACCCACCCCTGAACCAAAGAACTGTTCATCTCTTATGTGAACATTTATTGAGTATCTTCTGTGTCTACGACACTATTCTTTGCACTGTGATGGCGTCATGAGGGTAAAGGTAAGAGAGAGAAGAGGGAGGGAGAATAAAGAGCAGTTCACTGATTTGTGCATTGTCCTTGAGCAGGGAACAGCTTTGGCTGGAGGAGTAAAGCCTTGTCTACCACAATGAAAGAAAAGACAAATGGTGTCTTTCTTGGGGTGAGGGTGGTGGAAAGTTGACTAGAGAAGGGGAAGGCTAATAATGCGAGGAAAGTCCTGCCTGATGCCATTATCTCCTTTACAAATAATTCTGCCGTATTCATCTCACATTTGGCAATGATCTACTATGTGCCAGACATTATACTAAGTGAATATATGAGATGTGTAAGCACAGGCCAGGCCTTCAGGAGCTTGCAATCTAGCTGAAGCAGTGAAACAAGGAGATATGTGGCTATAATTAAGATAGAATAGATACCCTTTACATACACAAAAGAGATCACTTTTGGCATAGCTGACCAGAGAAAATCAAGACAGAGATGAGATTTACCCTTAGAGGATGATTAGGTCTGTAACAGATAGAGGTGGTGAAAGCTGATTGAAATAGCAGAGTTCTACTTAAGAATGTGGGAATGATCTTTGTATAACACATGATAACCTGTATGCTTCCTAAAATAACATCATCTCATTTAATCATCACAATAAGGTCGCAATTAAGATACTATTGTCCCCATTTAACAGATGAAGAAACCATCTCAATGAAGGAAAGCAACTTAGCCAGTGGCACCTGCCCGGTAAAGAACAGAGCCAGGGATTGAACTGAGGTCTGTCTGAGTCCAAAGTTCGTGTTCCGTCCTCAGCACCAAACTGCCTCTCTGCAGGGGTCCCTTCCCATCGCCATTTTCCTGCCTTGCTTCCCCTGACTCTCAGCTCATCTGCACATGATGAGCAATCAAAACACTTTTTTAAAATAATAAGTTACCTACTGTGAAGGGACATTTGACACTACAGCAAACGTGTACTGAAGCACATACATTCTCTCTCAAACTTTGAGAGGTTTTCTTTTATGACCAGAGACCACAAATTCTTTAACGGAAAAAGTCGCTGTACACCAGGATTGGGATGTGGGTCTCAGCACCTTCAAGAGGTCCATGCCTTACTCATTTGTGAATCTTCAGAACTTACCCCAGTGCCCTGACACAGAGGAAGAACCTAGCTAATGTCATTGAGATGGAATGAATGAAAAGTGGAATATTCCCATTTGCTTTGAATAAATGGTCTGATGAAATCAAGTGGAGGAAGGTATCCCGTCTGGTAATTATCCTTATATTAAACCCATCAACCAATAATGTGACTCAGAGTACTAAAAATTGGTGGTATCTGTTTGTTTCTCTCTATATTGACCTGTTTGTTTCAAGCTTCAACTCAAAACACACCTTTTCCATTTCTATTCAATCAGGATGTATTTAGTTCCAATGACCACCTGTGAGATAAGACACATTTATCCTCATTTTGCAGCTGAAGAAACAGGTTCAAAGATATTTTTGTGCTTTCCATCCATTCACTCAGCTAATAGTGGTAGAGACCAGATTTTACCCAAGAAACATTTGATTCCACTCTGCAAAATAGAACTTACAAAGAATCTTAGAAGAAACCTATTGCAAGAAGAACTGACTAACCTTGGCTTCCTAAGAGAGAGGTGCATGTTCACAGGACCAGCAGAGGAAGCTACTTTGCTCTTGGCTTTGCCCACAGGACATAAAGAAAAGATTATGTCACAAAGGCAGTCTCTGCAAATGAAGTCGGAAGACCCAGGAGAGCTGAGAAAATAAAACACCCAGATTTAATTTCCTACCAATACATCTATCATTAATCTTTTAAATGGGTTTTATAAGAACTTTATTATACATAACTCTAGTCCTGAAATCTCAGATTTACAGAAGGTAAAATTTCCATAAAATATAAAATGTGAATAATTTAGATTACATTCTACTATACAATAAATATAAATCCCAGACAGGAAGAGATCTATAACCTCATTTACCTCCTGACATTCACAGAGCAGCTTTTCCTGGCAAAAATTTTTTTAAATTGCTGACTCCAACAATTCAGCAGGAATTCTAAAAAAGCAAGGGAGAGGGGTTCTCTTTGGCCAAAATGCCTTCTCACCAAAATAGTTTAGAAAACTGCTCTAGAGTTGGGCAGTCTGGAGTTAAGTTTCACATCTGCTACTTATCATCTGTGTGACCTTGGACAATTTAGGAAGCCTTTCTATGTCTATTTCTTCCTCTATAAATTGAGCTAGGATTTTAGAGGCTCAAAGTAAAATAATATATACAAATTAATTAGCTTATTTCTAGGCACATACCAAGCACCTAATAAATGTTACTTATCATCATCATATATTAAATATATAATATATTAGCATATCTTCATGTCTCCCAAAGCCTGGGCCAAATTCTTTTCCTGTCCTTTCATTCTACTAGGCCAGTGGCAGGTGAGGCTCCATTTAAAGCAATGGCCTCCACAGTGATTATCCTTAACTTCAGAGGCAGGAATTCAGAGGACCCTGGAAATGCTAACATATATTTTCAGTTTTCTAAACAAAAGCAGCTCCACAGCAAAGTTACAAAATTAGAAGGCACTATTGATTTTAAAGTTACCATTTATTGGGAACTCACCATGTAACAGGTGCTTTATATACATATTATTGCAAAGTTTCTCCACAACCCTGCAATTCAAAATAATGTGAACTTCATAACTGAAAAAATGGACTCTCTAGGAAGTCATATCGACATTAGGTGTTAGGGGGCAGGAGGCCAGGTCAGGCTCATCTCACTCTACAATCCACGTTATTTCCACTCCATCGACACACGACATGAGTTACTGCACCCCCGTTCTGCCTTTGAGAATGCTGCTATCCTGGAGCCCATTCTTCCTCGGAGTCTCAGGGCTAACTGAAAACTGTGTCCCTCTGGCAGGGACTTGGACTTCACTTGCCTCCCTTACAACCTAGCTAGACTTATATTCCTGGCATTCCATCCTCATTTCCACATGCTTTCTTAAGGAAAGAATAAATTCATTCTTACTGCAGTGTTAACAGACATGAATAACCTAATACTAACCCCCTCGGAATACTGAGAATGATAGTTCACATGTCCTCGTACTTAAAATGTGCTGATATATTCTCGATGCTTATTCCCTGTGATCTCAGCTCTCACAAAACCATCTTACCTTTGATGAAACTAAGGTTACTTACCTTACCGAAAGTCACAAACTTGGTAACTGGCAGTCAGGAAATTGCCCAGGGCTGCCTGATTCCAAAAACCAAATTTCAGAGCATTTTACTTTTGACTGTTGATGTTCCAGTCAAAGCCTGGACAATGGCCTGTGTGTTTGGCATGTGGGGATAGAAGAGGCTATTTCTTGACCCGTGTGTAAGTTCACACAGCAATTTGGGCTGTTTTCAAGTTAAACTAGCTTTATCAGGAGCATTAATTAAAGTTTTTGTTGGGTCATCCCCTTTTCATTCTCAAACATTGACTCAAGCATTAAGCTTCCAAAACACACATTATTTAAGATAAGAACAACCCTGGCCAGCTGGCTCATTTGGTTGGAGAGTCATCCCATACACCAAATGGCTGTGGATTCAATTCATGATCAGGATACATACCTAGTCTGCAGGTTCGATCCCTAGTTAGAGCACTAGAGGCAACCGATCGATGTTTCTTTCCCACATCGATGTTTTTCTCTCTCTCCTTTCCTACCTCTCCAAATGCAACTTAGAAAATCCTCAGGTGAGGATTTAATAAATAAGAAAACTAAAGTGAGAACACTCCTGAAAACCAAGAGAAGAGTCGATTCTTCTGACAATTTCAAGAATGTCTCACAATTTCAAGTGTCTAGGGCATAGTTTCAAAAGGGCCAAGATCCTTGGAATGGTGAGACAATGTTGGGTGAACCTGGAATGATGAGCCTCACAGAATTTGTCTGATTTCTAGTCATTATTTTTTTTACCATATAAGTTATTATACCTAAATACAGAAAATAAGGAGATGGGGCAAAGTTTTGAAAAAAGGAAAAACCACATGGAAAGGGGTTAGAATCTTAAACCAACAATGCAAATTGTGCAAGTCCCCAGAGACACGGCGATCATGTTTGCAGCATTATGTCAGTAAGTAAAAGCTTTTGTTTGGGATCTTTGAGGCAACTAAGAGAATTCAGTGAATGATGCTTAGGAGTTTATTTGTACAAGGTGTAGCACCAACCAGGGATAAACCTATAAAGATATTTTGATAAGTGACAGATTTTGTATTACAAATTTGAATTCAGTGTAATAAAACAAAAGCAATTCTGAATTTGTAAAACCGAAAAATTTTTTCCTCACTCTCAACTATCTGCAGTGTGAACTCAGCCTTCATTTCTTTTTTTGTCTCAATCTCACGGGGTGACTGAGAGAATCAAACAGGATAATGTATCCAAGAGCACTTTTTAAACTCTAAAACACTTTACAAATGTAAGGGGTTCTTATTCTTGTTGCTACAATAGATTCTTCCTAGCCAGGACCTTCAGAAGTCAGAGAAGAGTTTGGGGGGCACTAGAGGGGAGGGGAATGTAGGTTTGTATTAATTCATTTAGGCTTTGTGCCAACTGAATTCTAACTCTAGGATTATTTCCTGTAATTATGATTTAGCAGTGCCAGAAACAAATATAGCTATCAAGTTCAACCACTTGTGCGGAGAACAAATTAGTTCATAAAACATAGTGGATTTTATGTCCAAATTGAAAATGTGGCCTAAGTCAGTAACAGACACTAAGTCATTTGACTTTTTTCTCAGGAGGGCAATTTTGTTTAGCAGGAGTTTTCAGAGGAAAAGTAACCATTAAGAGTAAGGTAACATAATTAGGAGAAAAATATATATATTCCTATATAGAACAAAAACAAAAGTCCATTTAAGGTACTAACATTTTCATCTGTTTTTTAAAGACTATATAATTCTATTTCATCATTGATACCAGTGATTCCAGCAATTTTAATTTTTAAAGAATCACCATGCTGTAGATCATACATTTTTATTCTGTAGTTCAGGGCAGGGGGCCAGAAGTCTCCATTTTTAAATAAGAATCTTGAGTATTTTGGATGCAGGAAGCTTTCAGAATCACTGTTGGAGATCACAGGTTTGCAAACTCAAATGAGGTTCCTGTCTAGACCAGGGCAAGGCAGGGATCAGAGATGAATGAACAAAGGAACAGTGAACAGAGGAAGCCATGCGGCTCCTTCAGGGTGCAGCATGCACTTAGCATGTCAGTTTTTGCCCCAAAGGTATATATATCCAGTTTCCAGGTATTTCAATATTTTAAGAGATTCAAAAAGCCTGAATGTTTGTGTGTGCAAAATAGTATCATTTTTTAAATGTTAGCTCAACATTTAAAACACTGCATAACTTCAACAATACATTTGCAAGATACACTTAACAAGTGAGAGATGCTTTTTCATACACTTATTTTAGGCTAGAATTCCTTGCAGGCTTTGGAGTATGGTCCTTAATCATGAGTGAATGAATGAATGGCATGCTAACTGGTCAGGATTGTGGACCTTATCATGCTTCTAAAGCAAAGATCTATTATTAATACTTGAAATAATTAAAACTGACCATCCCATTGTTTTCCACGAAGGAACTATCCAGTAAAACAGCTGTACACTTGCTCATTGTAGACAAGTCCTTCCCTCAACTGTAACATTTTATTTTGTTTTGGGTGCCGTTGTCTATCTTTCATGGTGCAGCTCATTGCATTTTTAAAAGCTGTTTCTTCCAGGAGCTAATTGAGCTTTATCTATGTGAGTGAGCTGGAATCTGTCACTGACAGCCTGCAGAAGGCCATTTCTTCAATTGCTTGAAAGAACTAAAGAGTCAGACATGACAAACTGCAGCTCGGGATACCTGGCAGCAAGCCTATTAAGGCTGCTGTGCCAAGATGCACTAATAAATTACTTAGAGAACACAGACTCACTTTATTTCCATCATGAAATTTGCCACCCTAAAACCAGAGAAAAAGATTTTATTTTTTTCCCATATCATATTTTGTCAGGGGCTTTTGGAAACAGAATGCATTATTTATTTCTTACAAAATGTAATTGCTGGCAAAAACCACTATAGTCTGTGAAAACAGCTTTCTTTTGTTTCTTGTATGACTTCTTGAGAAACAAACCTTAGGCTTTCTTTATATCCCTCACTCTCTGCCAAGAAGCAACTGTTAACATAGTAGCAACTGTAGCAAATAAAAAATCAAACTACATTTCATTCCAATCCTATTTTATAAGCAGGATCCTATTCCCTCAGCTTTTCTTGTAACCTGTGAAACAATTAACTTTTTCCTACGGGGCGGAGTACAAGTACCCATTTTACCAGAATGTTGTATCAACTGTAGATTTAAAGGATTAAGAATAAGTTAGAAAGGTGTCTGCAAGTATCCTGGGGATTTGCTCTGTATAGTTCGGATCAAATTCTTCCATTGGCAAAGCAGGCCAGGTAGGATTCTAGGTCTTAAATTGACCAGTTCCTCTCTAGATAATTTTTCTGAATGGGTTGATTCAACTGTGTTCACCCCAGTTCTAATGTTCATTTCTGATTAACTAGCACTTTACTACCTCACAGATTCTGGCATTCATCTTTGCATGCTTCTAACTGTTGATACAGCCCTTGCTTCACCAAATCACTTGTGGCTCAGGGAAGGGAATTCTTTGATTGGCCAGCCAGGTTGAGGAGCTTTGTGAGGGACAGTGTGAAATGGGTGGTAACCCACACGAAAAGTAGGGTGCCATTGCCAGATGGTGGGAGATGAAATGCAAGCAATGAACAGTGATCCATTCAAGTCCACAAATATGTTTGAGCCATGGAGGCCTCATAGGAATGAGCGTAGATTCCCAAGAGATCTTTGGCACAAGTAAGAGATCATTTAAAGGTAAAATTTCTTGAAATGATTGCAAATGCAGCCCCAGTATTATTTGCTCGCGTGCTGTAAATATTATCAAGCTGACAGAGATGGATGGGCTATCAGAGGACTTGGAGCTACTTCTCCAGCTCATCACTTGTCATTCCTTTGATGTAGTCCTCCAAGAACATCAGCTTGACTATGAAAGAAGCAGCTGTTCAGCTAACAGCCTGAATCACAGGGACGGGAGATGAAGATTCTGTGACAGTTCCTGTACTCACTCATGTATCACACTGACCAAGCCCAATGGAGTCATGAAATTTGTGACCACAACCTTGGATTGGGCCATAATGAAATTATTAGTAGCAAGTTCAGGTCTCTGTGTTCTGAGCTGCTCTAGGTTCAGACTGGGATGGAAAGGAGGAAATGAGAAAAGATAATTCTGGCACTCATACTTTTTGACACTCTCAAAGTTCAAAGTATGTGCTGTTTATCGTTTATTTCCATCATATACGAGCCTTTTCAGATGACCTTTGCTGCAGCTTTGAGAGAGAGCTCAGATCAACCTGCTCTCTGGGCAGGGTCACTCACATAGTGTTTCCAAAAAATAGAGACCTTCACTCCTTGCTGCTCAGGTTGTCTTTTTCTTCATTTGGATGTCCCTCCCCAAAGAAATGCCTGCATTCCTCTGTTATGTGTATGTCTGGGAAATGGCAGCCAGAGGAATACAATCTGAACCTGGTATTGTATGTGTTCCTGCAGCTATCTCACTCTGTTAAAGCTTTTTCTCTCATTATCCATTCCCAATTTTTTCACTAAATGAGTTCCTCAATATACTGTTAGCCTCTTAACTATGTATTTCTGGTTGATTTTGGTCTTCCCTCCAGAAAACATTTATTATTCTGTACCTTCTTTGCATCAGACCCACACTGAACATTGAGCATAAACAGCACAGAATTTAATTCAACCAACATACCTATGTCAGGCAGTTTCAATATCCTAGGTTTCTCAGTGTCCAATAGGCAATACAGGCAAACCAGAAGACATTGTGATAGAGAGAGGAAAGAGGTGCTACGCTCAGCACAGTGTCTTTGCGGAACACAGAATAGACGTAGGATCTGAGCAGACCCAGAGGCAGCCACGGAGAAGAGGGGTATTTCTTTCACTTTGGCTGAGCCAAATTCACGGTGTGGCTGTTTTCCAAGTATCTGTTTACAGTGGAATGGAACATGTTGTACATGCTCTTGAGAGAGAGCTAGATCTTGTTCTAAAGAAACCTGATAAACTTGTACCAATGTGTGCTCTCTTCCACCACTCAGCCAACATCCCTTTCACCCCAGCAATGTTGGCACATTTGACAAGTTTGTGCCTCTGGGTCCCTCTTCTGTGTCATCTTCCAGGCTGAAAATAAAATTTAAAAAGTTAAGATATAAAATACAATAACATAAAATAAAATAAAATCACTTATGTAGTTTTCATAAAACCTGTTGAAGTAAATAGGGAAAATATCATAATCTCATTGCATCTGTCCCTGTGACAAGGATTCATAGCTCATTCTGTGAGAAATTTAACAAGGAAAGTTTGTTCCCCTTGTTTTGAGCTTTAATGTCCCATGATTCTGTGCCATATACTCTATTAAACTGTTGTGCTATATAGGATGGTGCAAGTGTTAATTCATTTGTTGTGAATTTCTTATGGTTTCCTTTTCTTCCAAGGACTGAGCCATCACCAGATGGAGCTCAATGCTGCCCATTCTTTTTCAACATCCATTCATCCCAGGAGCTTCAAAGCCACATCAGGAAAGACACACAAATTTCATAGTTTATCATTGTGGTGCGTCCCCTTGCTCCCTGGGCAATCTCCAGCCAGTGAATGAATTCTCTAAGATTTAGCTTTTCTTCTATAACATGTGAATTTTAGTAAGTTGAATATGGCCCCCACCCTAACATATATCCTCACTCTAATTTCCACAACTATGAATATTTCCTTATATGGCAAAGATATGACTAAATTAAGGATCTTGAAAGGGGGAGCTTATTCTATATTATCTGGGTGGGCCTTCATGTACTTACATGCATTCTTATAGGATAGAGACAGAGGGAGTTTGGGAGACAGACACACAGAGGAGAAGACACATAGTGAGGAGACAATATAGCCACAGAGGCAGAGATTGGAGTGACCTGACCAGAAGTCAAGAAAATCTTGGACTTACCAAAAGTCTGGAAGAAGAAATGGATTCTCCCCTAGAGTCTTCAGAGGGAGTATGACCCTGTTGACCACTTGGTTTTAAGTGGCCAAAACTATTATAAGAAAATAAATGTGTGTTATTTTAAGCCACCAAGCTTGTGGCAGTTTGTGAAATCCACCCCAAGAAATGAGTTCAGGGATAACAGCCATCTTGCAGGGTCAATGCAAAGATCCATGACAATGTAAGTATGAAACCTGGAACAAAATGATCTCTGCATAAATAGTGACAATGATGATATGATGATGATGATGATGATTTCCTAACCAGGTGGTACACATTCAAATGTCAAGGTCTTAAATACTGACCAACTAGGCTTAATACTTTTCATGTTTCCAAAATAAGAATAGTCAACAATGACCCCAATTCACCTTCCCAACTTCATCTTCTACAACATACTTTACACTTAGTATGACCACACATCCTGTTTGCCTGACATGTCTTGTTTGATGCCTGTTGTCCCAGTGTATAGTCTCCCCTTTCACTCTCAAAGGGCCTAAGGAGGATAGATAATATGGTCAGCTGACCTACACACCAAGCACGCTGGAATAACAACTACTAACAATCACTGCATGTGTACCATGAGCCAAGAACCATTTCAAACATTTAACTTATACATATTTATTCAATTATCACAAACTTTTGTGGATAAAAACATTAGCTTCTTCCCCACTCTGCCCAATGACACATAAATAGTGGGCAGCAGAGTTGATGTTGGTTCCCATACGGTTAGAATTTAGACCTATATTTCTTATAACCACTCTGCTTTACTGCCACTTTATTTCATGCTAATGCTCCAAAAAGTATTCATTCTCACACCACTTTGTATGTACTGGTGGGTTCTCAGCTGCAGGGTGAAGTCATTGTTATACATTCCATTTGATTATGAGAAATCTCATATGCTGTTTATTACTGAGAATAGTGTGACTGCTATGCTTTCAAATTATTTTTAAATAAATTAGAGCAGATCAAGATAATCTCTGCAGTCACACAGCACTCATTCACTTAATATCTGAGTAATAAAAAAGGGAGGGAAGAGCTACAGTGTCAAAGTACACACCCATAGTTATATGCGATGTGTGGGAACACCACTGCATCATGTCAGTTTCAACGGGAAAAAGAGCTAAGTTTCCACATCCTGTTCCTTTTGTCTGAAACATCACCCTCCATCCTTCTCTTTTGGGCTGTCTACTTCTTCTTCCAGTCTCAGTTCACATAGCCATGATCACATCCCCAAAACCTGTGAAGAACAAACCGTTCCCTCTTCAGAGTATTCATCGTTGATAAGTCATTTGTTTGCCATGCATCATACTATGTTATGAATAGTGATCTAGGTGCCGATCTGTTTCCTGAGCTTTTCTATATGACCCTGTGAGCGAACTTTATCTTTCTTTTACCTTCACCTCCAACATTAATCACAGGTCTTTACACATAGAAGAGATTCTTAAGATGTTAGCTTGCGGGCTGGATGGTGTCCCACCACACCATGCACATTTCCTTAGTCTCGGCTTCCATTCCATAAACACTTTGTCCACTAAATGAACACTCAGGATTCATTTGGTGAGAATGTGTTAAGTGCCTCCTTTGTTTCAGGTAGGGAGCTGGAACCTAAGAATGTGGAGATGAACGTTACTATCCTGTTGCAGTGGATGTGGAGTCATCTAGTGATTCCTGGGAGAGGTGATAACCTATATTCAGTGTGCAGGTTTAGAAGGACTTACTCTAGATCTGTGATACTCAAGGTGTAGTCTGCAGGTCAGCAGCATCATTGTTAGAAATGCAGAATATCAGAGCTTTCCACAGACCTACTGAATCTGATTTGGCCCCTGGTATTTCATAAGCACCTTAAAGCTTGAAAAACACTGGTGGAGATGGTGAGATAGTACTGAAAGACAAGAAACAATGATTATACATGGCTTTTAGTTGGGTACCATAAATTGTTTCATGCAGCTAGAGAGAAAGTACAAATTTTGGGTGGGGGAAAAGGTAAGACTGGAAAGGTAAGCAAGGTCCAATCTTGACAGGTACTAATAAGAGTTTGAATTTTATTGTGAAAGTTGTGAGGTTCATGGAGGGCTATGTACCAGGAGCAACATAATCAGAAATGCTGTGGAGAGATCACTGATGGCTAAGTGGAGTGTGGTTTGAAGAGGGCAGTTTACAGGCAAAGATTAATTAGAAAGCTATTAAAAATTGGGTTAACAATTGAAGATATGGGCAACTGAGAAAAGAAGAAAAGTTTCAGTATATATTAAAATAGTTGAGTTTTTATATTCACATTTCATTGTTTAGGCCTAAACATTTTCTTTTTATAGCCTTTATTATGATTATTACCATGACGAGAAAGTGTACTCAATTCTGAGGTTACAAACATAGAGCAGCCATAACCCCAGCCCTGGGAAGTTTAGACTCTTAGAGGAGAAGGTAGACAGAGAGATCTTAACAGACCATCTATTAGGCAAGAACAAGTATTGTAGAATCAGAGAGGCAGGCCAAAATTACTAAATTCTGACTGAGCCAATAAAAGAAAGCTTCAGAGAGGAGGTAATATATGGAAAACTGAATTAAACATGCTAAGGAGGCAAAATATCTATCATGGTTCACAGCATGCATTCTGGAGTCAGACTTCTCACGTTTGAATACACTGGTTCTACTTGTACGTATACCTGCCCTATATGACCTTATGTAAAGCATTTCATCTTTCTTTGTTTCCTTTATAATGGAAATGATAATAACAGGCTCAGCTCTTAGGGTTGTCATGAAGACAAAATGAGACATGTCAAGTTTATAGCACAGTGCCCAGAATCTGGTAAGCACTCAAAAAATATTACCTATTATTATTACAATATAAAAGTTAAATTTTGAGTGCTAAGAAGATATTTTCCAGAAAGGGAAAGTTGAAAATAGTTGTGGGAAGTGACTGTGCACAGGCAGGGAGACAAAAAGAAGTCACTGAGACTGGAGAACGGATAAGACATTCACAGGAGGTGGAGTGGTTGGAGTGGTAAGGAAAAGACACTGGAGCAGTAAGTTTGGGGAATCCTAAGGCAAAAGACTGGAATGACATTCTCAGCAGCTTCCATGTTATACTGAAGATAATGGCACTGTGGATACAAAAGTACTAAGATGATGATAATTTATGAGGAAGTACTGAAAATGGAATAAAACAAGAAGAGCTTGGAAGTAGAGCAAACTATTAAAAGTGTGCTGCAACAATCTTGGCAAGAGTCAATGGTCAAAATAATGTTAGTAATAAAGAGGGGCATAGCCAGATTCAAGAACTCCTAGGCTTCAGTGAGCAATTATGATGGCTATGAGTTTCCTGTGACAAGAATGATGACAGTGAAGCATCTCACCATGTGTCATTTAGGCTTAGAGGGCAGCTACAAATAATGGAAAACCAAAACAGGAGGGATTAGGAATGTAGAAATTTATTTCCCTTTCAAGTAATAGTCCAGAGCTAGATAATCCAGGACTGGTAAGAGAACCCACAGTGTCAGGGACCATGGTAGTGGATGAAGAAGTGGTTCCAGTGGCAGTCATTTAAAGAGAACTCCCAGACACTGCCACAGGACCCTCTCCCTTATATCTCACTGGAAGAAACAAAAATTATTTTGGGTGACCATTTGTCTAGTTAATAGTTAGAGATTCCATTACTGTGTTGGAAGGATATAGTAGATCCTGGGAAATGAGAAGCACTCTCTGTCACAACCCAACCAGAGATCGGAATGGAGAAGAAAATTTAACTCTGGGGAAAACAAAATTTGAGCTTAAGGTAACTATAGGAACATTCAATAGGAAACATCCAGGAGATGGCTGAATACATGTCTCTAAAAATGAGGAGACAGGTATGAAAACATATATAGGAAGCTTACATTCCTTTCCTACCACTTCTAGTTGTCCTGAAATGAACCTCTGAGGCTCTGAAAATGGCCTAGTTATTCCACCCATAGAGAAATTTTGTTGGCATGACAATACACGTATAACAGAAATTATTACATTATGATTGTCAAAACAGAGAGTAATTCACAAGGTTTGTAGGTAAGAACTTTCTCCCAGGATGGCTTAATAGGTCTGTTACTGATGCCTATGGGCTGGTCATATTTTTCCTATGTTGGATTTTGGAGCTGACATTTTGCTTCATGAATCTGAGGCAATGAACATTCAAAATCTCTTATAGCAACTTTTTTAAAGCAAACTTCATATCCTAGTGTGTATGCTCTATCAGGAATAATATTTATTTTCATGGCTTTAAAAATTATAGAATTTTTTTTGAGAAACAGAACTCCTCCTGGATTTCATGGTACCTGGAATGCATGGGTGCCCCTGCCCCATCCCCAAGTGTGACACCATCAGAACACAGGTCAATAATTACCTCAAATTAACCTTATATTCTAAAGGGACTCTTCATTGTACTTCTAAGAGTTAAAAATTTAGAACCCCAGAAATAAATTCATATATTCTTTCCAGGAAGAAAAATAATAGACTTTCAGAGTTGATCAGTTATAAGTTAAAGAGACATTGGTAATTGGAGATAGTCCAGATAATAATTCATGTGGTGAAAGGTCTGAAAATCAAGTGTGTGAGAGATGGTTTGAGAAATCTTGAGAAGAGGAAAGTTCAGCTGGATTACAGGTTTCAAATATCAGAATCATGAACAAAAAACATATTTATCTGTAAAATGGGACTAAAAAGAAGAAGTTGTTAAGAAGCAGATTGAGACTAAAATTAGGAAGCATTCTAACACCTGAAAATAATCTATGGAAAACAATTTCTGAAAGTAAAGTAAGAAAATAGGAAGATGTTTGATGTAGTAAAGACCATATAACATCAATTGACATTCTGTTTAACAATCAACACTATAAGCATTTCCATTCAAATCATAAATTTAAAATGATGCTTACTATTGATACTATTGTCTGACATTATTCTGTAAATTTTAGAAATTGAAATATGACAATAAAAAATAAGATGTATAACCATTGGAAAAGAGATGAGAAGAAGTCACTATTTGCAGGTGATATAATTTATATTTTTACCCAGAAATCCCAAGCAAATAAACTGAAAAGATATTTAAACTAATGAGAGTTTAGGAAGATGGCCTAATATTTTTAAAATGCAGAAAATCAAGAGCTTGCTTATAAACAAGCTCAATGCTATATCAGCAGCACTGAATTAACATGTATAATGAAAAATGATTCTATTAGTAATGAAATGACAGATATCAATTTCTTGTAATACACCTAAAAATTTGCTGTGCTAAGTGCAAGCTCACATAAGCAGAGTGAGAAGAATCCATCTTATCCCCCCAAGCTCTCATCCCAATGAGAGTTACACTTAGGTTGAGCTGGGTTCTAGAAGTGAGTCCTTGGCCTGGTATTGCCTCACTTGTTTATATGGAGGAGAAGAGGATAGGGGAGCACCAACAGACTGTGCAGTGAGGTGAGCTATATGTGTTCTGGGATAGAGTCTTATTAGAAAAGGCAGCAAACTGAGGCATCCAGAACTCAGCCAAGAGATTTCGAAAATCAGCACTGTCTTCTTTGGCCCAAGATACTGCTGTCCTACTATTGAGACAGCACAGGCCTGCTGACAGCTCAGAGCAAAACCACCAGAAAGAAGGATGAAATGGTCTCTAAGGCCATGCACAGGACAAAATTTTTGTTCTTTCTCACAAGTAAATTGTAAGACTTGAATTATGAAGAATTTTTTCTATGAGCTGTTAAAAGAATATTTTAATAACTATATTCATGCAATTTACTCATTCATTCACTGAATAATATTTTTTAACTTTTTTATTGTTGTTCAAGTACAGTTGTTCCCATTCCCCCTACACCCCCCACCCCAGCCATCCCCATTTCCCACCCTTGATCCTACCCCCTTTGTTTGTGTCCATGTGTCATTTACACATGTTCCTGAAATCCCTTTCCCCATTTGCCCCCATTATCTCCTCCCACCTCCCCTCTGATTGCTATCAGTTTGTTCTTAATTTCACTGTCTCTGGTTATATTTTGTTTGCTTGTTTGTTTTGTTGATTAGGTTCTACTTACAGGTGAGATCATATGGTATTTGTCTTTCACCAACTGGTTTATTTCACTCAGCATAACGCTCTCCAGTTCCATCCATGCTATTGCAAAGGGTAGGGGCTTCTTCTTTCTTTCTGCTGCATAGTATTCCATGATGTAAGTGTACTATAGGTTTTTGATCCATTCATTTACTGATGGGAATTTAGGTTCCTTACATCACTTGGCTATTGTAAATTGTGCTCTATGAACATTGGGGTCCATATGTGTTTTGGGGTTGGTGTTTCAGGATTCTTAGGGTATAATCCTAGTAGTGGAATTGCTAGGTCAAAAGGCAGTTCCATTTTTAGTTTTGAGAGGAAATTCCAAACAGTTTTCCACCGTGGCTGTACCCACCAACAGTGCACTAGGGTTCCCTTTTCTCTACATCTTCTCAAACACTTGTTTGTTGATTTATTTATGACAGCCCTTCTCACTGGTGTGAAGTGGTATCTCATTGTGGTTTTAATTTACATCTGTCTGATTGCTAGTGATGATGAGCATCTTTTCATATGCCTCTGGGCCCTCTGTTCATCTTCCTTGGAAAAGTGTCTGTTCAAGTTCTTTGTCCATTTTTTAATTGGGTTGTTTGGAGTGTACTTATTTGAGTTCTTTATATATTTTGGAGTTCAAACCCTTGTCCAAGGTATCATTACCACAGGAATTTTGAGAAAGAAGAATAAAGCAGGAGGGATCACAATACCTGATATCAAATTATATTACAAGGCCACTATAATCAAAACAGCTGGGTACTGGCATTAGATCACACACATAGACCAATGGAACATATTAGACCAGAAATGAATCTAAGTCTCTTTGGTCAATTAATATTCAACAAAGGGGGCAGAAGCATAAAATAGAATAAAAATAGCCTCTTCAACAAATGGTATTAGGAGAGCTGGACAGCTACAAACAAAAATTTGAAACTCAATCACCAACTTACACCACACACAAAAATAAATTCAAGGTGGATAAAAGAATTAAATATAAATCATGACACCATAAAAGTCCTAGAGGAGAACATAAGCAGGAAAATGTCAGATATTCCACATAGCAATAGTCTCACAGATATGTCCCCTAGAGCAAGGGACAAAAAAAAAAGAAGAAGCAAAGGTATTTAGTCAAAATAAAAAGCTTCTACATGGCTAAAGAAAACAGTATTAAAATGAAAAGAAAACCAATCATATGGGAAAATATATTTGCCAATAAAAAATATTTTTTCAGAATCTGTTCTGCTGGTTAGTGTCACAAGTGCTAGGTTTACAATGGAGACCTCTCATAAAGCTTGCATTCTAGTGGGGAAGATAGTCAATAAACAAGTAATAAAATAAATAAATCTATAATTAAAATTATGGAAATCACTAGAAATCATATTAATGAAGGTCAATGCTAAAGAATAACTGGGTGATGGGTCAGGGAAGTGGATTACATTAGGCAGCTTAGTCAAGAAATGACAGTAAGAAAATGCAACATTAATGGTGGGACTTAAGTATCATCCAACATCCAAGAGAAGAGTATTTTGGGAAGAATAGACAACACGAGCAAAGATTGTGAGGTCAAAAAGAGCTAGAAGTGTTCCCAAGAACAGGGAAAAAAAGGCCAATTTCATTAGAGATCTTAGGCAAAGATAGTGGTACAAAAGTGGAGACATAGGCATTTCAGAGCTCCGGCCAAGATGGAGGCATAGGTAGAAACCCTTTTCTCTCTCGTACAACCAAAAGGAGGATAATAACCAATCTAAAATAAAAAACAACCAAAATTGCTAGAAAATCATGGAAGTTGAGTGCATGGAACTTGGACAACCAAGGAGTTGAAGAAAAAAATTAATCAGAACAACCAGATCCATAAGGTGGACCGCCCAGGCCTACTCAAAACACTGGTGAGGCAGCTGGGGGCCAGGCTGATGACTGCCAAGCTCGGCAGAGCTGCTCAGAATGGACTGACTTAAGGGGAAAACTGAGACTTAGAGCTGACTGTAGCCTAAGACTGGAATTGCCACAGTGATAGTTCCAGTCTGACACAAGAGTCTGTTGGAAAGTGCCCTAAGACAAGCAGACAAGCTGCATTGTTCCCTCTCTGGCCCCTCCCACACAGGTAGTGCATCAAAGAAGGTTGCCCTGCCAGGGTGAATACCTAAGGCCCAGCCCCCTTACGACCTATCAGCTGCACCAAAACAAAGAAACATGGCCCTAATGAAAGAACACAGCAAAACCTCAGAGAGAGAACTAAGTGGTGAGATAGCTAACTTACCTGATGAAGAATTTAAAGCCCTGGTACTCAACATGCTCACAGAACTGTTTGAGCTTGGTTGAAAAATGAAAGAACAAATGAAAGATACTCAAAATGAAGTAAAGCAAAATATTCAGGGAACCAACAGTGACAAGAAGGAGACCAGGATTCAAAGCAATGGTTTGGAACAAAAAGAAAAAAAAAACATCCAACTGGATCAGAATGAAGAAACAAGAATCAAAAAAAATGAAGAGAGGTTGAGGATTCTCTGGGACAATCTGAAATGTTCCAATATCCAAATTATAGGGGTGCCAGAGGAGAAGAACAGCAGCAAGAAATTGAAAACTTATCTGAACAAATAATGAAGGAAAACTTCCCCAATCTGATGAAGAAAATAGACTTCCAGGAAGTCCAGGAAGCCCAGAGTCCCAGAGAAGTTGGACCCAAAGAAGAACACACCAAGGCACAACAGCATTAAGTTGCCCAAGATTAAAGACAAAGGGAAAATCCTAAGAGTATCAAAAGATAAAGAGACAGTTACCTACAAAAGAGTTCTCACAAGACTATCAGCTGATTTCTCAGAAGGAAACTTACAGGCAAGAAGGGGCTGGAAAGAAGTATTTGAAGTCATGAAAGGCAAGGAACTACAACCAAGATTACTATACCCAGCAAAGTTTTTACTTAGAATGGAAGGGCAGATAAACTGCACCCCCCTTTTTTTTTAGCAAGGCTATAATTTTTTTAATGACAGATTTCCCTAAAAGAAACCTGTATAACATTTATCCAAGTACTCCAAGTGAAAACAAAAAAATACATAAAGATTAAAAGTCTATTACTATAACATCACATTGCCAAACACCAACAAGATAAAATTCCAAGAACCTTAAAAAATAACTTTAAGAGATGCAATGTTCAAGTCATTCAAACATGTAGAGTTCACAAACAACAGAAAAACAAGTACAAGAGCAGTTCTGCTTGTGCATGATGGCAACTCTGACTGTACTTCACGTGGGATCATTCAGGTGTCTGAACCCAACTGATATATGAGCAGAATTTGTTTTTTTTCCTTTTTTGCTTAGAGATGTGCACACAGATTAGAGAAGAATCTCCTAGATGCTGATGTTAGCACAGCAGGCTTGGTTCCCCTTTGAAAATGTACAAAGGCTGATTTCGTTGACTCAAGCATTATCAGTTTCTCTGAGGAAAAGTCTTAGGCATGCTGAAGCAGACGAGTTCCTGAATTTGTCATGCTAAGTATTTATAGTCATTTCATAAAGTGAGCTCACTAAGCTGACGGAATAAAAAAAGGTAGTTGTTAATTTCTTGTATACACTTTTACAATGTGAATAACTTAATGGGTAAATGACACTGAAGTTCAAAGCCCCTCAAGCATACACTATCAAGAAAATATTGACTGCATGACGAGGCACACGCCATAGAAAATGCACACTTCACAGGGTTCCTGCATAGCAGGAAAGTCACTATCACTACATAACAAATGGCTCTGCCAACAGTTAGAGCTGCCACTCGAGTGTACAACAGGAGAAGTCCCTTAAAATCTCAAGGAGTACTTACAACAGCACAGATACCTTGGAGAGAATAAATATAGGTAGCTTTTTTTTTTTTGGAAAGATACTTTTCATTGGGAAATTTGAACACTGTGTAAATAAATCAATTTTCAAATAGTATAAAACATAAGGCAATGCCACTCAGACCTGAGGGGGGGAAATCCACAAAAAGTTTCCCTTTTCCTTTTGAAACATTAACAGGTCAGAATTGACATAAGAAAGTATCCCCTTTCCAAGCGTTCAATGAACCTTTGGGTCTTTTCAGCATCACAAAATAAAGTCAAGTTAAAGGAGTTAATCATCACCAAGCCCTTATTATATGAAATGTTAAAGGGACTTGTCTAAGAAAAAGAAGATCAAAAATATGAACAATAAAATGACAATAAACACAACTATCAACAAATGAACCTAAAAGAAAAGAAAAACAATGAAACCAAAAACTAAGCAAACAACCTGAACAGGACCAGAACCAGAAAATGGACATCACACAGAGGGAGTTCGGTGGGGAGGGAAAAGAAGGAATAGGGGGGAAAATGTACAGGGAAGAAGAGCATAATTGGTAGGCATAAAATAGGTGGGGAGAGATAAAAAATGGTATAGGAAACAGAGGACTCAAAGAACTTATATGTACAGTCCATGGACATGATCTAAGGGGGATGGAATGCTGGAGAGTTGGGGGAGCAGGGTGGATGGGGGATAAAGGGGAAAAAATTTGGAAAACTGTAATAGCATAATCAATAAAAATACTTTTAAAATAATGCATTTGAGATTCAAAAAAAAAGTGGAGACATAAATGAGTGTGGCCTTGGAGACCATGTGAAAAACAGTTCAGATTTTATTTAAAGTGCAATGGGAAGTCATTGATGGGTAATAGACAAAGAAGTTTACATTATCAGATTTATAGTTGTAAAAAAATTATATTGACTTCTGCATGCATGATGGACCATTAAGGACAGTATCAGTGGAGTTCAGGAAAGAAATAATCATCACCTAAACTGAAGTGCCAGCAATGGGGATACACAGAGGGTGAATTCAAGTAACATGTTGAAAATAGAACTAAAAGAAATTCTTCAGGATGATCTGTGAAAGGTGAAAAAAAAAAAAGAAATCAAGAAAGACTTCCAGGATTCTGGCTTGAACAATACAGGACTTGCTGAATTGGCTAAGATTAGACAGGGAAGAGTTTAGGGAAAGTGAGCCTGAGTTCAGTTTTGAACATAATATATTTAAGAAAGTGATAAGATGTTTAAGAAGAGCTGTCAATTAGGCAGTCAGCTCCAAGAGCCTGAATTCCAAGGAGAGGTGTAAGTTAAACCACTAAATCGAACTGTCCATACACTGTTTAAGCCAGAAAAAGAATGAAATGACCTAGGCCAGTGGTTCTGATCCAAGTCCCAACATCTGCCACATCTGTGTAGCTCTTGAAGAAATCAACTAATATATGCACTTAAATCCCCATTTTAGTCTCTATCAAAGCAATAATATCTGTGAAATCTCCTGTTTAATATTATAAATATATTCCAGTTTAACAGATATCTAAAATCAACTTTGATTTCATCAGAAGAATATTATAATTCAGAAAGTACTGACAAAGAAGAGAAAATATTGAGAGAGAATATAAGAGAACCTATGACTAAGTAAAAGAAGTTAAATATGTATTTAAAAATTTTTTTAAAAGAAGTTAAATATTTAGAGTTGGGAAAAAGAAGAAAACTGTGCAAAAAGTCTGCAAAAATGGAGCAGCCAGAGGGGAAGCAGGTAAGCCAGAGTGGGGTATAGTGGGTGTTGTAATGTGGCACCCAGCTCCCCTTTCAGGACTGAAGGACTTATTCTTTCCACCAAGGAAACTGCCCAGGGCTGTTGTTTTCTAGACTGGGGCAGTGGATTTAAAGGTTACTTAAACCAAGTAGGAAATGTTAAAGAATGAAATAGGCCAACGCTGAAAATGGAAATCACGTGCCAAGTGTTTGTAAAAGAAAAGGCTACACACAATCCAATTCAATAAGTTGTCCCAGCTTCTAAAGAAACTAGATGTAGAGATTCGTTTTACATAAAATTACTCACTTTTTAAAAGTTAGTAACTAATTCATGAAATATACACATGCATTGATGCACATACCACAATGCAAAGACCCAAAACTCACTTGTGGGCTTTTGCCTAGGGCTAACCCATTCTCTACATACATGAGGGAAGTCCAGGTTGTATGGTTTAGCTTTACATCAGTGATTTTTTAAAAATACATTATATTGATTATGCTATTACAGTTGCCCCATTTTTTTCTTACCTTTATTGCCCTCTGTCCCATACACCCCTTCTCACCATTATTCCCCCACCTTAGTTCATGTCTATTGGTCATACATATAAGTTCTGTGGCTTCCTCATTTCTGATACTGTTCTTAACCTCCCCCTGTCTACTTTGCACCTACCATTTATACTTATTCCCTCTACCTTTCTCCTCATTCTCCCCCACCCCCCACCCTGCTGAGAACCCTCCAAGTGATCTCTATTTCTGGGAATCTGTTCCTGTTCTAGTTTTTGCTTAGTTCTTTTTTTTTGTCTTTTTTTTTTATTGTTTTTAGGTTTGGTTGTTGACAGTTATGAGTTTGTTGTCATTTACTGTTCATAGTCTTGATCTTCTGTTTCTTAGAAAAGTCCCTTTAATATTTCATATAATAAGGGCATGGTGATGATGAACTCCTTTACCTTGATCTTATCTGGGAAGCACTTATCTGCCCTCCCATTCTAAATGATAGCTTTGCCGGATAGAGTAGTCTTGGATGTAGGTTTTTGCCTTTCATGACTTGAAATATTTCTTTCCAGCCCCTCCTTGCCTGCAAGGGTTCTTTTGAAAAATCAGTTTATAGGCTCCTTTGTATACAACTCTCTCCTTTTCTCTTGCTGCTTTTAAGATTCTCTCCTTATCTTTAATCTTGGCTAATGTAATTATGATGTGCCTTAGTGTATGTTTCATTAGGTCCATCTCCTTTGGGACTCTGAGCTTCCTGGACTTCCTGCAAGTCATTTCCTTTGCCAGAGTAGGGAAGTTCTCCTTCCTCATGTTTTCAATTTCTTGTTCTTCCTATGCTCCTTCTGGCACCCCTATGATTCAGATGTTGGAATGTTTAAAGTTGTCCAAGAAATTCCTAAGCCTCTCCTCATTTTTTTAAATTATTTTTTCTTTATTCTGTTCTGGTTGAATGTTTATTTCTTCCTTCTGCTTGAAACCATTGATTTGAGTCCTGGTTTCCTTCCCTTCACTGTTGGTTCCCCACATATTTTCCTTTATTTTACTTTCCATAGCCTTCACTCTTTCCTCTATTTTGCAACCATACTCAACTATTTCTGTGAGTATCCTGATTATCAGTGTTTCGAACTCTGCATCTGATAGATTGGCCATCTCTTCATCACTTAGTTGTATTTTTCCTGGAGTTTTGATGTGTTCTTTCATTTGGACCATATTTCTTTTGTGTCTCAGTGCACCTGCTTGTAGTAAGGGGTGGAGCCTTAGGTATTGACAGGACGGGGCAATGCAAATCACTGCATTGTGGCGCTCTATGTGTGTGGTGGGTCTGAGAGGCAGCAATGCCACTTGTTTGGCTCTAGGCAGGCTTTCAATCACTTCCCCCACTACCCACAAGCAAATTGGGCCCTTCTGGTGCTGCTTCCTGGGTGGGTGGTTTTGTGTACATTCTAGGACCCTGTGGGTCTCTTCAACAAACTCTCCTTTGAGGTTGGGAGTTTCTCCTGCCACATCAATCCCCATAGGCTTTTTCAGTCAGAGGTTTTGAGGCTTTATTTCCCACACTGGAACTGTAGATTCTGTGGTCAGTCTCACTCTCGAGTTGTTCCTCCCGCATGCACAACTTGAGGACTTCTGAGTGAGAGTGACATGGAGTCCACCCCTTCTGTCTTACTACTCCTTTGTGGCAAATCCTTCTAGCCATGATTATAATTAGTTACTCAGTATTGCTCTTATTAGCTCTTAATAACAACTCCTTTGCTGAGTATTTAAAATGGGTCCTAACCAGGTTAGCAAATTTGTGATTGCCATTAACTTACCTACTTGTGATTTTGGAGGTGACCAGACCAACAGAAAAAGATCCACTCACCAGGTGCCAGTGCATAAGAGACACTGGACACCTGGAGTTAAAAAAAAAATGGAGTTAATCCCTTGTCTAGAAGACCTTCTGTTCCAGTGGTGGGGTATTCATTCAAGCAGGTCAACAGAGATATTTTCATCTTCCACCTTACTATTTCCCCAGTTTCTATGTCCCTCCAGTCAGAATATCCCATGGCACCAAGCCTGGTGTTAGTCATATGCTTATAATTTCCAACCCCTGAAACTGGAAATATAGTTGATATAGTATCAGCCTTTTCACTGTGCCCATGAAGGTTTGGATTCCTAAAGAGTACACAAATCTATATTTAAAACAACCTCTTGACAGGTTTCTTAACATCACCCTGTCTATGTAACCAAATGCAGATTTGACTGCCTGCCAGAAAGAACACCAAACTGGTGAGACAGGGACTGGTAAGAAGGAAAGCAGTCTGTTCAAGTGATGAACACTGGAGAAGTGGAAGACTGTTGTCCCAAAATGCATCTTCACAACTCAGTGGAGGCAGGGGGGTTTATCGGGAGGGAGAAGAACAACAGAACAAAGATATCAAGGGGAGTGTTAAAGGGGCATCTGGTGAGATCACTGGGGAGAGGGGTGGGATGCAGAGGTGGCCTGGGAGAGGCCAGACCCCGGAGAAATAAGGGGTCTGGAAATGCTAGGTGCAACTGGATTGAAGCTGCAGCATAGCGTGACAGATTTTCCAACCCCTGCAGAGGCAAGGGAGAGGCTGCTTCCTTGGATAAAGGGTAAACAAATGGGCTCAGTGTCTGACAGAGCCCGATGAAGCTTGCCTCAAGTTTGCACAGGCTGGAGAGGTCCCAGCAACACATGTACCATGGAGGTTGACATGGCAGCATGGAGAAGGGCAAACTTGCCAATGTTGCCCACGATATTGGCTGGAAAGCAGGATACTTCCAGAGCACATAGACTTTTGGAGCCAGAGATTTAAATGGAGGGTGGGCTGAATCTCACCCCTTTCCTTTACCATTGCTTGCTTATCAGAGGCCAGCTCATGCCAGGGCCAGTCTCAGACTATGGTATGCTGTGGCTGCCCACTGCATGGATGGTCCTGACTGTACCCTCTCTTCCACTGAGATCAGTGCACAGACATGAGGGCTGGAATGTGCACTGGTCCCAAGGGCACGAGCAGCCTTGGGCACTGGGCCCCAGAGACGAAGCCCCTACATGACCAGCTGCAGTGATTGGCAATGGTCCCAGGCCCTGGGTGTGGGAAAACAGCTGCCACTCGGTGATGATGACATCGGCTCCACAAACAAGCACTCCAGGGAAGGAGCCTGCAGCCAGGGAGCAGTCCACCTGGTAACCTGCTCCAGAAGAACAGATAAGAATGGAAGGGGATCTCTAACCATGGATTTGGATTTCAGTCTTTTTGGGAACATGGGAATTTCTGTGTTCTGGGGAAGAGACTGGTCTGGAGCCAGGGAGTTTCCCACTTCCCCAAATTGTGTAACATTTAAATAAAGACCTTTTTCCTTCCTCATCAATTTTTGTTTTATGCCTGTATTTGGTGGTAGGCAGCTGAATCCCACTTTAGTTCAGTAATAGGAGGAGGGCTGAAAGTTCTCTGTAAGTCAGCACAGTCCATTCCAATGATTAGATTGAAACTGGTCAAGTGGAGGTCCAGTTTTTATGGGTCAGAATCAGAAAGTCTCCTGGAGCCAGAATGTCCAGTTGCTGGAGTCAATCTCCTTCCCTGAAGCTAGTTCCTGTGATATGCTCAAAAGGCTATTAGTGATTTACGTCAGTAATGACACCCCTGGCCTTTATTTTAAGGCATACATCCTGTTCCCTGATTTAGGGAGAATCATTGTTCTTTATATGTTATTAATCAAGAATGCTATTTTGTTGGTTAGCATTAAGACTTCATATAGTCTGTGTAACAGCGATAGCAGCCTGGTTCTTACCCCTTGCTTCACTCTCCATCCCTAAAGCCCGACTGTTTTTCTACTTACTGAACTACCAGCCTCAGGGCCCGAAGATCACAACGATGGCCCTGACACAAAGCCCTGTTCACAAAGACTGTTGAAAGCCATGGAATGCTCTGGCTCTTTCATAATTGTAATAGATATTGAAATGAAGCACATTGTATTCTCTCCACAGGGAGAGTTTTTTCTATTCTCCTCTTCAGTTCAAAGATTCCTCCTGCTACCCTGATAGCATAATAATTTGCTTTTCTTTCCTATTTATGCATGCTTGTGGACACAAACTCCTCTGTTTTTGTGCTACTTCAATAAAAATTATCGACACAAACCTTACAATGAATGGCTCTGATATAACTGATTGTTCTCCTGTTGAGTAATAATACTCATAAAAATAAATGGAAGGCACAAAAAGAATCAGACAGTGGGCAGAAATTGGAATCGTAGAAGGAAACTGTTTAGCATTTATAACTTCCATAAACTTAACCTTGTATTTGTGTCAGCTACTTTATAGTTTTCCAATTTACTTTTTAATTGAGTCCTTTTTTCAGCCGTGTTTGGAAGATATAACTCTAAGTCGTCTTTCAAACCCATACCACTTTAGTTCGGTTCAATTGATTGTTCCTTATATTTATTATTATTGTGCCCAACATATATCACTTTCCATTTGGCCAACTGCAAAAGCAATTTACCATGCATCAGGTCACTTACACAGCAGATCTGCATTAGTTTATATTTTACTTAGAGTGGTTCTTCCCATGTTTGCTGTTATCCCTACCAGAGCCACCTATCATATTGTTCAAGTTGTAAACACAGAAGGAGTACTCAAGTAAACTGATTTACTTGTTGACTGCATAGTTTAACCACATAACATGTGGCTATTATTAGAGAAGCATAAATGGGAGTTAAGTGAACCAACGTTGGTCCCAGACTCTCCAAAAAATGCTTCAGAAGTGTAAAAATTGTCCTTTCAAGCTTCTTTTTCAGTGTGATATCCTGGGAAACCCTGCAATTGAGAGATCTGATTTTGGCTCTGCTGCCCACACATTCTGTGTGGCCTTAGGCTCTTTTCTCTCACTTTGCTTTCTGTTTATTGCTCTTTCCTGGAATGCCCAGAGAGAGTGCTTCCTAAGAAGTTTCACTGTCATTTTCTGGAAAAGTGAAATCAAGGAAAACTTGGACTGTGGAAATGGAAGTTATTACAATTATTGTTGGTGTTGTTGAAATGACACTATTCCCGGTTCTTCCTGCTAGAAAATACTAAATTCTTTTGAGGTTTTTAAATAAGTGCTATTAAAATTGGTTTTACCAGTGGGATGGTGCCATTTGACCAGTCTCATTGTTTTCAGGGATCTTATTCAATCATTCATTCAGTTTATAATTCTAATGCACTCACTCAGAACATACAACTCTTCAACCAGGTTCTTAATTCTACAAAAATTAAGCAAATATATATATTTAAAAGATATATTACCTGAAGACAACTCTGATTTCTGCTTATACTGGTAAAGTCCTAGTTAGACTTACTCATTCTCCCTATGTGCCCATAAGCACTTTCCACACGATTCTGTGACAGAGATCATCTGATCATATCAGTTGTCTCTACCAGCTCATGGAGGACAATTATTTTTTAATTGTTTTTGTGTCACTGCACAATACGCAATTACCAAGCACCTACAAGGTGACAATCACTATGGAAACTATCAGACATATAGAAATATACAGATGAGTATTTCCCATAACTCCTAATCAAGAGAAACAGACATGCTTATAAGCAAATAAATGCAATAATATATCATGGGTGGCATCATTTAGCATGCATAAAGCTCCAAGTAACAGAAAAACAACTCAAACTGACCAGAAAATTAAAAATTTCCCTGCCCTTTTCATCTTTACTTCCCTTCTCAACTTCCTTTCCATTTCACTGAGCCATTCTTCCAATTGTTGGCCTAAAGAAATTGAATTTACTTATAAAAAATTCTGTATTTATTCTAACATGTTTAAACTTCAGTCACCTTCAAAGTATTCCATCTGATGCAATACAACTATTGAAATGTTTTTTTCCACTGCTCAAAACAACTTTTCAACTTGTCTATTTTTACACCTTTTAGTGTTTCTGCTATTTTTGGTTTCACCTCTTCCATATCAGCAAAATGTTCCCCTTTGAGGTCTTTTTTCATCTTGGGAAACAACAACAAAAAAAGTCACTTGGGGAGAGATCAGGTGAATAGGGATCATGAGGCAAGGGAGTGATGCCATTTTTGGTCGAAAACTGCTGAACACTCAGCACAGTATTGGTAGGTGTTCTCATAAATCATGTATCACAAAATGGGCAAATGCATTGAAGGAGTCTTCAAAAAATTCACTGCAGCTGAACTCAGCCTCTCACAACAACACCAGTTAGTACACTGATGCAGATGGATCCCTAGAACACTTACTTCATAGGATAAGCCTGTACTACAAGGGGCCCACCCTCCATAAAGTAGTTTCAGTTTTTTGTATCCTTCCTCATATGCTGGAACAAGATTCTGGCATCTGAAAAAGCAAGGTGATAAAAGGGTGTGTCATGAAAGGGGCAAGAAGAAGAGATAACTCGAGCTTAGAAATTGAGCAAATAAGTTAGTGGATAAGGAAAATAAATAAATATATCAAGGACAAGGGAGGCAGGTTTCTCAATGTCTGAGAATGTATTTTATAAGAATGGAAAGTGGGAGGCTAGAAAGAATCTTGAAATATTAGACTGTGGTGTTAAGCTGCAGTATAAACTTGAGGGCTTTTTAAAATACATATTCAGATAAATATGGAAATAGTTGTTGACAGGTGTGTGTGTGTGCACCTACGTAGATATAAACACACACACATTTTCTAACTCAATCCTCTGAGAGGGTCTAGATGTAGGCCCACCCTGGTCATGATGATCACATGAATATCTAAATGGTGGTTCCTAAATTCCATCCTTCACTAGAATCTGGCCACAAGGAAACATGAGACAGACCTGAATTAAGGGTCATCCTATAAAATGAAAGACCTATATTCTCTAAACATTTTAAGGGTATGGCAGGAAAGAAAAGACTGAGAACTTGTTCCAAACTGAAGAAAACTGATGAGACATGACAAATGCAAACATGTCCTAGTAAAAGATCCTGGACAAGAAAAGAACAAGAAGAATTAATGGGATGAGATACCAACTGGTATACGATAAAGTTTGATCTTTACTGATATTTAAAGATCCAAAACTAAGTCACTACTAACACAATTGGTTTTAGCATTTGCAAAAATCAAGTTACGAAGCTTACATTTTCCCCAAACATTTTGTTGTTTTCGTATAGATGAACAGCCAATAAAGGTTTTTTAAATGACACATCAAATTTCAGAAATATTGTTCTGTGAACTGTATACTAAAGCCTCACTGCTAATGATGATAAAATGATGTCACATTTATAGTAATACCAAATTACAATGGCTTAGTACCTCCGTTTGTTACACTGCAACTTAAAATGCACACGTGCCCACCACTACTATGTTCTCTGTGTCTCTGTGTTCTATATTTCATCAGGCCCCCAGGCTATGGTCCCTGGACGTGACCTGCTGTGGCTCCAGCACCACCCTAGAGATTTGGAAAGTTATGTTGCTACAAGTCCAAGCCTGAAAGAGAATCCTCCCTGAGACTTAGCCTGAATTGTTGGCAAATTATTGACAGTTTAGGCAAAAAAGAAGGAAAGAGAATTACATCTAGTAATGTATTCTTGGTGCTGAATGTGACATTCTAAGAGCATGTGGGCCCCACACTTAGGTGTTAGCCCACCTAGCTCCCAGTGTGCCTCTGAAAGGTGGCCTCCACCTCATCCCCCCACCCCACTATGTGTTCCATTTGCCCCCACAACCCAAAGTCTAAGTCCATCTTTCCTGAGGCTCAGAGAGAAATGGGACTTTCGTGCCTTCCAGTTGTTGGCCTGACTTCCCAATTTTCTTTTTTGTCCCTGGCACAGCTTCTTCCAGGATTATGGAATTTGCTACACAAGAAGCCCTAATCATAGTCTTAACCTAAGGCTCCAACAGAATAATTGCAAAATAAGATGGCCTGAAATCTCAGTAAATTCCAGGCTATTATATCTGAATAATGTGTAGTACACTGTTATAGGCTGAATTGCATCATCCATATGTTTAAAGATATTCATATGTGGAAGTGCTAATTGCCTAGTACCTCAGAATATGTCTCTATTTGAAGACATGGTTTTTAAAGAGGTAATTAAGTTAAAATGACATCCTGGGGTGTTTCCTAATCCAATATGGCTGGCATCATACAAGAAGAAGAAATTGGGATACAGACACACAGAGAGGGAGATGGTGTGAAGACATAGAGATGAGATAGCCACTTGTAAGCCAAAAAGAAAGACTTGAAACAGATTCTTTCCTCAAAAACCTCAGAAGCAATGAACCCTGCTAATAACTCAATCTCAAACTTACAACCTCCATTAAGGTGAGAAAATACCTTTCCATTGTTTAAGACACACAGTCTGTGGTACTTGTTACAGCAACCCTAGCAAACAAATAGAGATATTAAATCTGAATCATGTCCATCTAAGTCCTGTTTCTTTTTAGTGTTTCATCCATTGGAAGGGAAAAGATAAACCCTTGAGTTTCAGTTTTTACCAATGACTACAAACAGAACAAATAAAATCTTCTAAAAAAAAATAGTTCATGGGCACAAATCATTCTAAATGTGAAATTTATGTGTAGAAAAATCATTTTTCAAACCGTATTCCTTTCTTCCACCAAGAAAATAAAAGCCAGCAAGGTCTCCAAGATAAGCTGCTTCAACCATAAATAGCCACATATATGAGGTTTGTCTGGGAAATGTCCAGCCATTGTGAATATAACAAGAACATTTTGTGCAACATCAAGGTAACCTGGAAGACAAGGGAAGTGGACTGGAATGCGCCTACATAAACAATGACGACTTCACTGTACTAGTCAGTGGGAGTGGTAGATGCCATTGAGTGAGAATGTGTATGCATGGCCATTGAATTCAAAATGACTGAGAAAGTAGAGCAAGAAATCTGCATCAAATTTTGTGATAAGCTTGAACACTCCTGGGCAGAAACTATTCAGATGATTCAGAAGGCTGCAGCTATGAGAAACTTGTGATTGGCAGCTTCATCACAACAACACGCCCACTCATGTATCACATCTCACGCAGAGTTTTATAGTTAACTATCAAATCACTTAGGTGAGTCAGCCCCCCTATAGCTCAGATTTGGTGCCCTGTGACTTCTGGATTTTCTCAAAACTAAAATCACCTTTGAAAGAGAAAGGATTTCAGACCATCAGTGACATTCAGGAAAATACAACAGGGCAGCTGATGGCTATGTGAGGTCCCAAGATGCCTACTCTGATGGGGATTGAGGCATCATTGTCCTATGTACAATGTTTCTTGTACCTTGTATCTTCTTCAATTAATATCTCTATTTTTCATATTACATGGCTGGATCCTTTATGAACAGATCTCACATTTCTAAACAAAATACATCTCAGTGTAAAAAAAAATCTACCTCATAATCAGTACTTTTACAAGTGTGTAAACATGTAAAACATAACGAAAGGATGATATGCCCAGAAAGGACTTCAAGTCCCCATCTCTTAATGAAAATAAAAGCAATTTAAAACTTCAAAACAGCAACTACATTCACATTCTGGCCATCAGGGAAAGGTTGGACTTTATTCAGGGGACCTCCTCTTAGTTCATGATAAAGCATTTGCATCTAAATTATTCAGGAATGAAATAAATGGAACAAATGAAAAAAAAGAGAATTTCTTTTAGTCTCTGCTAAGAGGGTGAAGCTGCATGTCATTGGATCCAGCTTTCCTGAAGACTAGCTATTTCTCCCTACCTGAGGCCGCCCTTATTCCTGTCTTCCCCCTTATCTCAAGTTGCATCACTTC
This sequence comes from Artibeus jamaicensis, assembly GCF_021234435.1. Classification (NCBI taxonomy): domain Eukaryota; kingdom Metazoa; phylum Chordata; class Mammalia; order Chiroptera; family Phyllostomidae; genus Artibeus; species Artibeus jamaicensis. Next base: position 62,703,719 of record NW_026522030.1, read on the forward strand.
TATTTACTCAATCACTGCCTTCTTTTCCATTTCTCTCCCTAGCTTGCATCATTGCCTTTTTCTTCCCTGCTGCTGTGTGGATGACATACCTTTGTTCTGTGTTGAAATAATCTGTTTCATTGCAATCTAATGACAGAAGAGCCATGAACACCTATAGCAATGGTGTTCAGAGTATGGTAGATGGACCAACGGTGGCAAATGAGGTCATGATAGTCTACAAATATAATTTTTAATTGTAATATATTTTAAAACTTAAGCAAACATAAGAAAATATTAAAATGAGACATCAAATATTTATATACTAACATAAATGAGCAGATGAAAGAAGAATTTTGAGTCTTAAGAAAGCCTTCCAGGTGACCATGAAATTGAACCACATTAGATTTTACAAACCTAAGTGCTTTTTCTAACACACTCAACCACTAAATAGTGCAGGCCTCTTTGCTATGAATTCTCAGAGCACAATGTACCTCTCCTTTACAGCACTTAGGCCGATTATAACTCACTCTTTGTGCAACTATTTGTCAAGTGGCCATCTTTACCACTAGACTATTAGCTCTGAAGGTGGTCCCATGATGGTTTACTACTGTATCCTCAGCTCTTAGCACAATCTCTGGTACATATTAGCATTCCTCAAGTATCTATAGAATAAATGCCTAAAAAAATGGATAAATAAAGCTTTTCTCTGGTTAAATGATATACCCATCACTTCCCTAAGAAGATTTCTGAGCAAAAGAAGGAAACCATAATTTGAGAATTAGTCCCACAAAAAAAAAGAGAATTCAGTGTATATTGCCTAGTGTGGGAAAAAGAACAGAGAGCAATGGGCTCCAAGTTGCAAGACCACAGTATAAGACTTAACTCTGCCAATAAGCAACTGACCGGTTGAATGACTTCTCTTTTTTATCCCTGAGGTTGTTATTTCAGCTCTAGTGACCTTGTTTCTCTGTATGCAGAAAGAATTGATGTTCTATAAGACATGTCCCTATCTTAGGTGCTATGCAGTCAGTTGAACATGGTTCAAAAGTTTCCTTAAGGCTGTGCCTTTATTTTTCTCTTCCTATGTATGCATATTTTCAATGACTATTATTAGAATTAAAGCTTTAATCAAACAACACTCTTATCAATGGAGAATATAGTTTAGTCAATCATATGGCTAAGCAAAGAACATATAAAGTCTTCTGTGTTCTGCTGGTGGGAATATATATGAAGCAGCCACTGTGGAAAACTGTTTGGCCCTTCCTCAAAAAGTTAAGCACAGAATTAATTACCACATGACCCTGCAATTCTACTCTTAGGTGTATAACCAAAAGAACTGAGAACACTATTTAAACCAAAACTTATACATGGATGTTCATAGTAATATTATCCACAATTGCCAAAGGTACATACAATTCAACTGATAAGTGAATAAACAAAATTTGGTTATATCCATACAATGGAATATTATTCACTCATAAAAAGGAATAAAGTACTGATACATGCTACAACATGCATGAACTTCAAAAACATGCTGAGTAAAAATACACATACATACAAGGTCACATATTATATGACTCCACTTACACAAAATATCCAAAATAGCTAAATCTATAGAGACATAGAGTGAATTAGTGTGAAGGACAGAATTGCAAATGACTGTTTTATTGAAAACAGGGTTTTCTCCAGGATGAGGAAATGTTTCAGAATGAGACAGAGGTGACAGTTACACAACATTGTGAATGTACTAAATGCCACTGAATTGTATATTTTAAAATGGCTAATTTTATGTTATCTACATTTTACCTCAAATTTTAAAATCCTATGGACTCCATTTTTAAAAACTTTGCAATAATCTTTCCAAAAATGTCACTTGATATCAAATGGAAGCTTTATAATTCTAAGGAAATCAATGGCAACAATGTTAGGCAGGGATGAACAATCTTTCATCCTTGCCTATAGCCTTTGAGCTTTAAGATGTAGCCCTTGATATCATTACAGTCACCAAAATTCAAAAATATTCAAGTCTGCTAATAATAATGCCTGTTATGTAATCAAAAGCATAACCCTTCTCCAGCTGAGTAATTACAGCCCACTCTCCACCATGAATAACAAATGGTATTGTAATATTTTACAAATGTGACTAATGTTAATGTAAGATTAAAAGCTAAGTTACAATGATCCAAAAACCCATTACTCTCTTCAAAAGCACAATAAATAAATAGTTCAAAACTCCAAATTGGTCCCCTATTGGTCTCCATTTGAAGACAATCAAGAGGTCTGCATGCAGAGCTCTAAAAAAAGTACATGTAGTTTAAAAGCCCCAGACTTAGAAAAGTTATGCTTCTGAGTGTGAACAAATAGTAGCATTCACAGTGATTTTCCTCATTCTGCTTCCCTTTGACAGGGCCACACAATTCTTCTAGGACCAAAGCTGCTGTGACTTCCACGTGCCAACAAGCTACACCCATGTAAGGAGACAGGCGTGCACCAACAAGCTCACTCACCAGCTCACCAAGCCCATCTTCCCATGCCCTTCAAGACCAGCATTAAAGACAAGCTTCACACTTTACAGAACTTGAAGACAAAATCTCCTTTTGAGCTTCTTTTCTAAATGCTTGGTAAAATGGCTCATTTAATCAGCATAAGAATGTCTTTGGAAACAACATTGATATTTTGCTACATGACACATAATGTCACCATGTGGTTCTTCAAGGATCAGTTCATTAAATACCTGTTAAAAATAGCATGGCCCTGACTGGGGTTTGCTCAGTGGGTTGGGCATCATCCTGCACACCAAAAAATTGTCAGTTCAATTCCTGATCAGGGCACAAGCCTGGGTTGCTAGCCAAGTCCCTGGCTGGGGTGTGTGAGAAGCAACTGATTGGTGTTTCTCTCCCTCTCTTTCTTCTCTTCCCCCCTCTCTAAATATAACAAAAATAAAATCTTTTTTAAAAACAAGAATATCACCTATGTTATACTCCATATTTTCCTTCTTCTCTTCCTCCTTTTCTTTTTTCCCCTCTTTCTTTTCCTTATTTTATAATTAAAAAATAATACAGGTTTCTGTCAGAAGAAAACAGAAATGTAGAAAACAGAAAAATCACCCAGAGCCCCACATTCCAAAATTCATCACTATTAACATTTTCACCACTAATTTCTAATCTATATCTAATGATTTCATAGAGTTTTGACATGCATTTTCTATTTTACTGTTTTTCTCTGTAATTGAGCTAATTCTTGGATGATAAAACTGTAGCACTTTCATTATCAGACACTACAGTTTCTGTTAAATGCTCAATAAAATATTTTTGCAACAGTGTAGGCCCTTTAGATTAAAAAAAAAGCTTTATGTTTAATCACCTCTTTGCAAGTTCCAATTTTTATTATACATCACCTCCACAGAGAAACTCCTAATTCTCCAGATCGGGTTAGACCATCACTCATTTGCTCTCACGGCTTCCTTTGCTTTTCCTTCACAAGATCTATCACAACTAACCATGTGCATCATTATCAACTATTTCTCTCAACTAGAACATAGGATCCCAGAAGGAAGTCACTGAGTCGGTCTTATTCTCTGCTATTCTCCAACAATTGAGTTTTATTATGTGAAAGATATTTAGTAAATGGATGAATGGATGGATGGATGGACAGACGGATGGACAGATGGACAGATGAATGAATGAATAAACCAAGGGTTAAATTTTCAGGAATGCAATGCAGGAACATGAATGAGTGAAGAGATAAAAGAATTGTGGCCGTGTATCTGCATGTAAAACAGCTGAATTTCTACTAAATGAATTTATTCATTTTTGATCCTCCTTCTCAGACATCAGGACCCTGAGGCACAGGAACTTGATTTTCCCTTTCACTTGAAACAACTACCAAAAAAAAAAGGGACAAAATATGGTTTTCAGACACTGGGCATCAGGAAATTAGGACAGTGATTCTTGAAAGAGGGAAACAATTAGGTGATCCCTCTGAGTGTGCCCACCTTTTTGTCTGGAGACAGTTTTCAGGCTGCAATACAGGAAGAGATGACCTAGGAGGTACCAATGTTCTCCTAGAGTTTGTTAGTGGGCAATCTCTGGAGTCATCCAGGTGAAATTTGAAATTGGCCCTGATACATAGAGGGCAAGAGGAGAGCAAAGAAGCAGGTCACTCCAGATAGGGAAGTGGTAAGTTTAATAAGCAAGAGCTCTTACACATGAGGCTTGTCTTGGGTGCTGCAAGGTAAGTAGAAACCCTTCCCACCCATGAGAATCTGAGAGTATATATAGAGGTCCTCACAGGGTTTAGTCACATATATCATCCAGATGGTCTCAACAACACATTGGTCTCTTTAGGCTACATCCTTAAGTGGCCCCTTTAATAGCAACAGTGAATAGAATGTACATTCAAGGACAGGGAGAGGGGGAGGAGCCTCCTATTACCCAAGTCCAGGTCTAGGGTCACCTGGCACTCATGTCTTTTTGATGACCTTCTCCAAAAGATTTGAGGGGAAGGAGCTTGTTGTCTGAAAAGGTCACAACGGTTAGTGTTTATGGGGTAGAATATCAGGGAAACCAGAGCTACACAAAGGGAGAACTTCAGAGATCTGCAAAAGGTCCCCCTTAAGTCTCCACCTGAGTCCTTGTGAGTGAAAAAACTTCCTGAGAAAAATCATCTAAATAGATCAGAAAGAACAATTCAGTGTGTTTACAAAGGACAAAAAATCCTTCTCGTATCATGGGTCAGAGTAGAGAATCTTCATAAATTGTGGGTTTTGGGCAGAACATCCAGAAAGATGGTACCTCGGTAATGGTGGAAAACAGCCCTAGTCTACAGACTGCCCTGGTCTCACTATACCCAAAAGGATCAAACCACTTGAAAGTAACTTCACTATGTATTATAACAAAGCTCAATGATATTTATAAAAATACAAAAATATCCAGCCCACAACAAGGTAAAATTCACAATACCTGGCATCCATATAAAGTTACTTTGGCATGTAATAAAACAGGATATATGACCCATCGTGAGAAGACAGAAATGGGTGAGAGGGCATCTGAGAGGGAAACAAAGTGAAATTTAGAGAGCATCTAATACTGTCATTAGAGAGACAATATGGTATACACACTACAACAAACATCCATATTTGCAAAACATCTCTATCATTAACTAGGTAAATCTGACTCAGAACCCTATTTTCATAACCAATGGTTCCTCTTCGGTTTATTTATGCTCATATAAGGACTGCAAGAATTAAGATGTATATACACAGAAAACTGTTTAAATATAAGGGCAACCCTAGACTTTCCACTTTGGATGCCAAGCCATCAGCACCTCTAAGGCCCCTCCTACAAACCCAAGGGTATAAAAACTAACAACCTGCACTACACTAAGAAAGAGACTGGTATTTGAAAGAATTGCTGTGCCTAATTAGTATTTGCCTACAAAGCTTTCAGCCATCTTTCCTGAATTTTAATTTTCTTTCTTTGCTAGCAGTTTTCATAACACGATTTAAGTAGGATAGATTTTTCATCAATTAAGTGACATATCACATTGCCCTAACATGTCATAAATTTCGTGAATTTCTCAATATCTTGTCAGGATGAACCAAATTTAGCAGTATTATCAGACTGTGGCTCTACATATCAAGATTCTTAATGTTTGTGCCAATAACTAAAATTTATAATGTCTTGAATTTAATGGACCCAGTGCCATTGCTTCTTTCAGATTGTTTCAGCAGGGAATAAACTTTTTGAAGCCAATAAAACATTTTCTGTCCTTAAAAATAAACTCCAACTGTCCTCTCTTAAGTTGCTTTTATGGACAAAATATTGCTTCTCATCTCTTGCAACTTGCTATTTAAAAAGGGATTTTCTTTGGATTTTACTCAATGATCAATAAGTAAAGCTCTGAAATGACCTTAACTGTGATAAAAGAATTATTAAAATCCAAGGGTCCAAAGATAATGTATAATGACACAAAGTATTTTTGTCTAAATGAAAAATGCAACACAAAGTTCTAGTGCCTATTAAAGTACTGCTCTTTTGGGGGAGTGGGGGGTGGGGGGTGAGATAGCCCAGAAATTTTGTCAAAGGAAACCATGCCTTTGTCGTTGTGGCTGCTGTCCAGACAGATGACAGTCATTACGATCATAGGCAACACCACCAGAAGAGGAGATACAACATAGTGGAGAAGGGGATCAATGAAGAGAGACTGAAATCAAAGGTCAGATCAGTGAGGGAATGAGTAAACCAATAGCATGAGGAGTTACTGGAAAGGTATCTACATGCACCCGAAATTATAGCATCAGTGGGCAAGAACCAGGGAGCAAATCCAAGTGTGTATCTGCCATGGCTCTGAAAACCTATGCAGCCAGGGAGTCAGTAAAGAAGACAGGGCCCATAGATTCTGCTCTGGTTCTGACAGATACCTTGAGTGAGAGAGGAGTCTTGGGCCATCATTCTAACAACATATAGGTTAAATAATATCTAATTAGGAAAGCCATACAATGTTCAAAGACCACTTAAAAAGTAAGTAAAGGGCAAGTATGGATTTTAGCAGAAACAAGGTGAAAACAAAACAAAAAAATTCCTAGTATTTGTTAAATCACAAAAGGAGCAAAGAAACCAGAACTCACGCATGTGCATGCACATACACTCACTGTGCTAGGGAAGAGAGTCCCCAAGTAGAAGACCAATAAGCCAGCTGTTAAAACTGGCATTTCACATAGGATTTTGTAAAATCTTATGTGGAAATAAAGTAGCTAGAGTCAGAAGAGTTTTTAAATTTATGAAATTTATATGTGCCAGTGTACTTAGATCTCAAGAAACTGTGAAGTTATACGGCATCTTCCTCTAACTTTAAGACACAAATTGAAAAAACAATTCAATGTAGTCAGGAAAGGGATAAAGGTATAGAAGTAGGAAACAAAATATTTGTCATATTGTATTGCCTTTTTATCAGACAGTAAGCTCCAAATAGTAGAGACTGTGTTTGTTTTGCTAACCACTGAAGTGCCTAAAACAGCACCTCGTGTACATCAAGTATTCAATGAGCACTCATTAAAAATAAACAAGGATGTAATGCATTAGAGCTACAGAGGGACATAATAAAAGCCTAGATCCTCAAGGTAGAAGTAACATTGGATAATTGAATTAGTTAGAATTAGTTTGGCTCTGTGTACAAAGAAATTTATAATATGGGTGGCTTAACCAAGACAGAATTTTATTTTTCATTTACATTTTTAAAATAAATGACTGAAGGTAGTCAGTTATTGGAATAGTATAGCTTTCCCACAAAGCAGTCAGAGAACATCCAGCACTCCCGCCTTCTGCCCCTTATGTCTGGTCTTTATCCTCAAGGCCGGAGAGGGCTCTCTAGAGCTCTACCTCTTCCTTCCAGGCAAAAGCAGAAGGATAGAAGGAAGGGAGGAGGCAAGAAAGGCACATCCTTTTTATTGATGCCCACACAATACTTTTCATTACACTGATTAGTCAAAGCTTAGTCACACTTAACAACAAAGGGAGGCTGGGAAATTTAATCTTTTAGCTGGAAGCAATGTTTCAGTTTAAAATCTGTAATCTTTCATTAAGGAAAAAAGGGATCATAGATATTGGGCGGTTTTCACCATAATTTGAGTATTTATTAAAATCTTCTCTAGAAAGTACAGCGAGAAAATAGAAATTATTTTCCATTTTGCTCAGTGTTTTTAGGAAAGACAAGTAAATTTGGCACCGAGCTGGTGGTAGCGACAGGAGCAGACAGCGCCATGTGGCAGGGGACGCAGAGTGGCTGTGGGGTGGGAGAAGGGCACAGCAGCCCCCAGCGCCAGGCAGAGTAGAGCCCTAGCCACCAGAGCGCATAGGCTGAGATGCCCTGCAGAATACAGTCTAAGAGCACCGAATCAAATACTACATGATGAAATTCTTCATAAACCTATGGAAATGCTAAAACTTGCTGTTCCATCAGGGATATATACTCTTCAGAATAATTTACTCTATGTGGCGTTGTGGAATCTAGATGCAGCTACCTATCAGGTCACCTACCAGCTAAAAATTCTTATGATGTCACTATTTCCTGTGTCTATCCTTAGTAAAATATTAGATGTGTACCAGTGGCTCTCCTTGGTCATCCTAATGACAGGAGTTGCTTTTGTACAGTGGCCCTCAGATTCCCAAGAGCTGGATTCGAAGGAACTTTCAGCTGGCTCTCAATTTGTAGGCCTCGTAACGGTTCTCACAACATGTTTCTCAAGTGGCTTCGCTGGGGTTTACTTTGAGAAAATCTTAAAAGAAACCAGCTGGTGTGGATAAGAAACATTCAACTGGGTTTCTTTGGGAGCATGTTTGGATTGATGGGCGTGTACATCTATGATGGAGATTTGGTATCAAAGAATGTTTTTTTTTCCCAGGATATAACCAAGTGACCTGGGTAGTTGTTGCTCTTCAGGCACTCAGAGGTTTTGCAATTGCCGCTGTTATGAAGTATGCGGATAATATTTAAAATGGGTTTGCAACCTCTTTATTCATAACATTATCAACACTGATATCCTATTTCTGACTGCAAGATTTTGTCCCATCCAGTGTAGTTTTTTGGAGCCATCCTTGTCATAGCAGCTACCTTCCTATACGGTTAGGATCCCAAGCCTGCAGGAAATCCCAGGAAGGCATTGTGCAAGGCTGTCTTTCACTGGCTTCGCCACAGGGTATGGGGGTTTCTGCATGAAACTGACTCAGAGGACTCCTGCAGACCCTCAGAGGGTATCATGCTGAGTCTGGTCATAGTGTCCAAATGGTTTGAAAACATAAGTGTTTCAGAGTGGAATATGTGCATCTGTTACAAAATACCTACCGCATCTAGAAATCAAAACTTGAAAGTATTTCCAGGGATTAGAATTATTGGAAGAACCTTGAAATCTAAGGTAAAAAAGATTTTACTGTTTTGATCACTATAGACATGTCCTATGCACGCTTTGCAAGAGCACACAAACAACAAATGTCAGACCAGCTTCTGCAAACCAGATCGATTTCATTTTATTCAATGATTTTTATCTTACTCTTCCTGCACAGATATATCAATCACATAAGGTATTCAAATGTTTAATATTATAATTACTTATAAAGCTGTGGGTAGTTTCTCCTGTGAAGAAATGCAAGTATGACCTGAAACATACATATGCACGCACACAAACACAAAGATAAGCAAATTATTTTCAATGCTTAAGGGCCGTAAAATAATTAACCAATTGACATACCTCTCAGCTGATGAAAGATGAAGGAAGGGATTTTCTTCTTTTGTTCCATTTGTATTTTTTAATCCTGAGCAGGAACTACTTCACCTTAGGAAGTTGGTCATCCCCATGTGTTTTTTTGCAGAGACCTGGGGATCTGTCACTTTGGTGGAAGCAGGAACTAAACTAGCACGCCCCTCCCAGTCCTCACCCATCCCTGCATCTTCTCCAGGGACTCAGCTTGACCATCACTGTTGCCTACAGTCCAAAATGTTTTTTCACTGCTTCCAAGGGAAAAAGAGATGATTCCAGCCCACAAAAAGATGGGTGTCCTTGAATGCCACACTTAACCATTGACTAGTAAAAGACCAAACCAATTATTACAGTAAAAAAAAAATAAACTAACTAGAAAAGAAATCATGATAACAGTTTCCAACTACTATTTTGTTTGTTTATTCATCTTCTACACAAAATTTTAGCTGATGCTATCAAACTAAATGTTTCTTAGAAAATAAAACCACTGCAAAGAAAAACGATAGAGGTGGTACCATGAACCTGGAAGTTTTTATTAACATATGAGGGCTATTTGAAATATGAAGCCATGAATCAAAAAGGACTGAAAGAATTTTTTTAAGTTCCATAAGAGACACTGTCTTTGAATCTTTGCCTGGTGATGCCTGGTGACAGGGATAGGAGAGTCAAGATTTCAAACTGTTTCTCCTCATCCTCAACCTAGTTACAAGGGAAAACAGAAATCCTACATGGCTTAGAGTAGCCAATCAAATTTTTTTTTCTTGCTAACAAGACTATAAAACCATGAGCCTTACAAACTCCCTGCTCAGATTAAAGGTCAAAACTTGATATCTTAAATACTAGGGTAGTTTGGTGAAATAACAGGAACAATAAATGGACTTCCTAATTTGGGAATACATAAACTCAGAGAATTAGGGTGGGAGACATGGGTCTTAAGAGTGTCCCATCCAGGGATGATATTCAATATACTTAGCAAATGGCACTGCACAGGCAGCAGGCCATCAGAAACAGCACTGGCCAGGGCACTGGCCCAGGGACTTTGAGCCTCCCTGTAGTGCTATGTATTAAGTCTGGTTTCTTGATTGTGAAAAGTCACAGGACAAGGAAAAGAATCAGGTCCTCAGATAATTGCCCATCAGCATTTTAACCACACGCATGTGGTTAAAATAGGACTGTCATAGGACAAACCAGCTGAATAATCAGGCCCAGTTCCACTCTTCCAGGCATTAGTGAAGCCAGGCCCATGACCATTATGCCCACACTCTTGCTCTACAATATCATCCTTTTCAGAGGGTCTCCTAGCTCTTGCTGCTTTGTGCGAATGGCCACCCAATCCTGGAGAGAACCCACAGGAAGACACAAACCCTACCTCTAGACTGTTTAACTACATTCACACTGGAAACGTCAGGTGGGGAACAGAAATTTCCATTTAGCCTTTGGTATCCCACATTCACCCACGACTAAACAGAAATATACAGCAATACAATTTGAAAGTCAACTAAAAAATTTGAAATGTTTTAGAATTACTTTAATCGTATCCTTCTCTAATTACACCTTGGTCTCCCCTGGAGAGGTAAATTAGATTGGAATATGCTCTCGATCTTCAACCAGCACACTTAAATCAGTGTCAGTTTAATTCTCACTTGTTAATCTGTGTGAATAAGATCATGAAATTATTAGGAGAGGAAAATGCTCACCAAAGCAAGACTTGTTGGTGACACCAAACATAATACCAGGATAAAATGGCTTGTTCAATTATTGTCAGAAGCAGCAAATTCTCTTCAATGGCCTTCTATAATTGATACTAATATATAGTAAGTCATCCTCATTTTCTTCTTATGGATTTTCTTTTTCAAAAGAAGCCTTCTTATTTGAAGATTTTTGGAAAGAACAACAGCTAAAGAAATTTAGTTTCCCTTCCTGTTCTATAACCAATGGATCTATTATTAGGTCCTTGGCTTGCTGTTTCTTACTCATGTTACTCCCTCTTTTTGACTTAGATATCTCTTTTATCTGCATGTGTTTCCTGACAATCATTTGTTTTTTGAGTTAAAATTCACAAAACATAAAAATCACCATTTTAACCATTCTGAAGTGTACATTTATAGTGACATTTAGTGCATTCACGATGTAATGCAACCATCACCACTGTATAATCCCACACATTTTCATTATCCCATCAAAAAAAAGAGAAACAACTCTGCCCATTAAGCAGCTACCCCCCATTGCTCTCTCCCCTCTACCAGGCCCTAGCAACTAACCTGATTTCTGCCCCTATGGTTTTACCTATGCTGGACATTTCATATAAATGGAATCATATAAGATGTGGCTTTGGCCCTGGCTGGCGTAGCTCAGTGGATTGAGCGCGGGCCTGCGAACCAGATTATCGCGGTTCGATTCCCAGTCAGGGCACATGCCTGGGTTGCAGCCAGTTTCCAGCAGGGGACTCAAAAGAGGCAACCACACATTGATGTTTCTCTCCCACTCTTTCTCTTTCCCTTCCCCTCTCTCTAAAAATAAATAAATAAAATATTAAAAAAAAAAAAGATGTGGCTTTTGTGTCTGGTTTCTTTCACTTAGCAACTCTTGACAGGTACCTCCATGTATCACTACCTTTTCTGGCTGAATAATATTCCCTTATATGGATAGATGACATTTTTTATCGATTTATCAGGTGCTGGGCTTTTCTGCTGTTACCACTTTTTGAATACTGTAGATAATCTGAAAATTCATGTAGAGTTTTTTTTTGTTTAACACCTGTTTTTAATTCTTTTGCATATATACCTAGAAGTGAAATGCCTGAGTCATAGGATAATTTTTTAAAGATTTTCTGTTTATTTATTTTTAGACAGAGGGAAAGGGAGAGAGAGAGAGAGAGAAACATCAATGTGTGTTTATTTCTTGCACGCCCTTCACTGGGGACCTGACCTGCAACCCAAGCATATCCCCTGACTGGGAATCAAACTGGTGATCCTTTGGTTCACAGGCCGGTGCTTAATCCGCTGAGCCATACTATCAAGGGCTCATAGGATACTTTTTAATTTTCTGAGGAATTGCTCAACTGTTTTCCATAGCTGCTATACCATTTTATTTCCCTACTAGCAATGCACAGTGGTTTCAATTTTTCAATACCCATAAACATTTGTTATTTTTCATTGGTTTTATTTTAATTATAGCTATCCCAGTAGTTGTCAAGTGGTATTTCAATGTGGTTTTGATTTTCATTTCTCTAATGACTAATAATGCTAAGCATTTTCTGAGGTTATTTGTCATTATTATATTTCTGGGAAAATGTCTATTCAAGTCCTTTCCAATTTTCTTAATTGGGTTGTTTGCCTCTTTGTTGAGTTGTACCTCGCAAACATTTTAAGCCAAAACATTTGTGATTGGCTTTTCAAACCAATAACCAAACTGCAAAATGTACTACAGAAAATAAAGCAAGCCTAGACTACTTGCCACCTTCACTAAAACACACACAAACACATACAGACTCACTTTGGGTTTCAATTTTTGAATTCTAATATCCCCAGCAAGACAACAGAGGTAAGTTATTTCAACAGAAAATGAAAATTTTCCAATTAAAGAAAAGACATTTATTCATGCATATATTTTTTCAACAAATATTTATTGATCACTCTGCTAGGCTTTAGAATGGCTAAAATCCTTGTGACAACACTCTGAGTCTTCATATTTTCCACCTGCACAGGAAGATGCATTATAAAGGGGGTCTGCACACAGAAAAGATGTAGAGTATGAGGAAAAAATAATGGAGGGGAAAAACTTAGTTCATCTTATTCAGAGATTAGAAGAAAATGAATTCTTTAATAGCCTAGAGATAGATAATCTGTTTTTATCATCCATTACAAAAGATACTGAGTTAAGAACAAAAATCTCTCCTGCAAAATACACAAGAACACACCCAAACTCACCCATTCAATGCCTTTGAATTGGTAGGTGTAAATGAGGAGGAATCAAATGTATACTGTTCCTTTGTCAAGGATAGTTCTAGGAAAAATGTGGAAACTTGGCATATTAGGGAGAATTTGGACTACCATTAAGAAATTTTGTTCTAAGTTGGCAATTTGGGATGAAAATTTAAGGAAAAAATTTTTGAAACAAAAGCTGTATCTGCAAAGGTGAAAACTGTATTTTCTGATTCACAAAACTGAGGCGTTCAATGACTGAATTATACAGGTGTTTGGGACTTGATAAATAAGATGTAGAATATAAACATAAAATTAGTAGTGGGTTAGAGCACAGGCTTTGAAATCAGGCAGAGCTGGATTTGAAAGCCTGGTGTCACTACGTAGGTTGTTCATCTCAGTTTTGGATCCATCCTCCTGACCTAGCTTTGCAACACTGGAGCAGGGGCTGGGGCTGGGACCCTGAAGCACCTTTCTGCTTTGCCCTCTACTCCTTGTTAAACCTGCCAACCTGGGTACCGGAGGAAGATTGACAATCTGGAAGGGAAGGAAGAAACCTGTGTGTTCCTGATTCCATTCAGTTTTCTGTTACTGTTTGCATCATCTTAGCAACACTTAGAAGCAGCAGTTCTTCCAAAAGTAGAAGTTGAATACAGCTGAATCCCCAAGGTTTGGGGTTTTGGTTGTTGTTTTCTTTTAACAGTTTCTTTTAACAGACCAGTCCTATGAAATTTTCTCAGAGACTCAAGTATCAGCTGTCAGCCACCTTCTCAGAGGCTCCAAACATGTAGGTTTTTAATAAGGCCAATGTTTTCCTGTATTTCCCAAAACAAAAGCCAGTAGCCTTTTCCTGCTGTTGCCCTTTTCTGTGGTATTGACTTTTAAATTCTTTAATACACTCTAATAACTGAAGTGGCTTCTGTCTCCTGACGGGACCCTGACTGATAACGTTCTCCAGCAAGTGGCCTTCTGGTCCTATTTCTCTCCAAGAGAACTGGGAGTTCTCAGAGAAACTACCCAGAAGCTGGTTGTTGTCCCTGGGGACCCAGTAGCAACCACAGTGTCAATATACTAAGAAATCCGACCTTGTGCATTTCCCAACCCTTGTGTGAATTAGAGTGACTCAGACCTTCAAAAAAAAAAACCATCCTCTGAAAAAGGCAAATTGAAATGACGTAAAGTAATAGTGTTATCCTGGGGCTGGGAGCAAAAGCAAACTGCAAAAGGAACTGACTGCAAACAGGCACAAGGGGTGTTTGGGAGTAACGGACACGTTCCAACACTGGAGTATGATGATGGCTCCATAAATTACTAAAAAGCACTGGATTGTACACCTAAAATAGGTGAATTTTATTATATAAATTATACTTCAATAAAGCTTTTTTAAAAAAGCAACTTCTGAAAACTAGCAAAGGGTACTTGTACTCAGGGCCTATCATGGAGCCAGTGAGGTCTTTCAGGGCAGGATTCTCACTCCCAACAAACCCCAGATTGAGACCTCTAGGGGTATTTTCAAACAAGAGATTACAGATGGTCATAGAGACACACTAAGAAAGTGGAAAGACATGTTTATCACCAACATTAATAGTTAAAACCTGTTAAACCACAGTTTTTGTTACACTTGGCCTCTGCACATTTGAGGTGTTTGTCTTCAATGTCCCATAAATATCTTAATGGAATAGGGTTTTTTCCTTTAATGTCTGAGCTCATCTCTAAGATGTCCAAAAATATAAGGCAGGGGGGCCTTAACACCTATTAAACATCTCCTATAGAGCAGGTACCCTATTCTTTGCTTTCTACCATACTTCAAGCTAATTTTCACAGTAAATACGGTGGGCATTTCAACCCAACCATTTTACTATGAAGAAAACTGAAGCACTTAAAAGTAAAATAACTTGATTAAGAGGATATAATTCCTATATAGGATGTTTATTTAAAATCCAGTTTTTCTCACATAAAATGGTATTTCCACTAAGATCTTGGTGCCTCTTTAGTGAGTCATGTCTGAGAGTCAAGAGAGAATTATACAGGGTTATGCCTTTGAATTAACAGGATATTAGTTAAATCAACTTAAATAGCATGTTGTTGTTTAAGATGGTAGGAATTATGAAGGTAGAAACCTTTAAGAAACTCTAAAAGGGTAGGTGACCCACACTGTATATCATTGTGCATTTTGTCTCTGGTAGCTCCTGTGGTTATGACTACACATTTAGAGTTGGTGTTCCCTCGAGTCAACCAAGCCAACACTGTCGACTTAATATATATATATATATATATATATATATATATATATATGTATGTATATATATTTGAAGATCAAAGTGCACCTTTTCAATTGAGCAGACCAACAGAATGCAGAAATAGTATATTTAAATATATACATATACAATTTTAAAAAAATATTAAGGAAAATCATCAGATCTTATTTTGTCTCTCTCTCTCTCTCTCTCTCTCTCTTTTGCTTTGAAATGAACTTTGTCATCTTTTAAAAGAGAAGAGAAAAAAATCAGCTAAAGTAATTTGTGGGTGTTTCAAGTCCAGCCATGACAAAATTTTAAACAGAAATTTTAATACAGATCTTCAATTCCAATACTTTACAATAATGTGAATGGTGTTCACATTTATATAATATTCCATAATTACATTTATCTTATTAATATAGCTATCCCATAATTTGTCCATCCTGCAGCAATAGCATAAAGGCTATATCTGCTTGGTGCTTGGGTCTTAAATGGGCTTGAAAAAGTCGTTATGGCAGAAACTCAGTACCATTCAATACAAAAGTTCACGTTATCCACCTTGAATAAGGAATAGAATGACACAACCATAGCTGTGAGGTTTAACTAAGGCTATCTACTGGAAAATAAATAACTTTTTAAAACAAAAATACTGTCATTGATTACCTCAGAGAAGTTAGCTAAGAAGTTTGAGAAGATAAAGGCATTTTTATTTTTGTATATTATCCTGTGCTTAAACTTTAATGCAGAAACATTTATCTGAAACATTTAAACTTTAACTGAAACATTTATTCATTTGTTTCATCAAGGGCATGCTTTGCTCTGTTAATTAAATAAGTAATTACTTTTAAAAAGAAACATTTCAAATGAAAAACAAAAATGACTTTGAAAAAAAATCACATAATCTTAAAATAAATTTTCCATTACAGATGGATAATGCAACCCCAGGAGACACATGCTCCCTGGGGTAAAATTGCAATTATCAATAAAAACAAAACAAGAAGCAGTATTAATGCCTAGAGGAAGAAAATCCTAAGTGTGGCTTTTGGCCATTGAGTAAACCAGTGGTACTCAAAGTCCCATCCACAACCATATCAGGAGCCTGTGCCAGAACATAAATTAACATACTGTCCCCTTCTATGAAAAAGTTCACTATCAAAAACAAATAAATGAATCTGATGAAAAGTGTGCTTAATGACTATATTGACTGACATTTTGATGCAAATTGGTCATAAACACATAGACAAACAGAGACTACACTTTGATTAGCACTGAATCCTACATACTTCAATCCTACATAAAAGAGTCCTGGAAGAAGAAAGGGGCAGATTGAAAATCAGTTAGGGTTCAATGTTGGCAGTAAAAATCACTCTAGATAAGCTTAAGTAGAAAAGGAATTAATTCAAGGAATTCAGTGCACACAAAAATAGTAAAAAACTAGAAGCATGAGCATCAAGAAAAAAAGGAACCACTTAGCCAAGTCAAAGTCCTTCCACCATAACACAATCCAGAGATCAGGCAATTATTACTGCCATTGCCACCACTGCTTAACATTCACAGAGATACTAACTAGAGAGAGGAATGCTGAGTCTGCTCAATGCAATAGTGTCTCACCCTCATGAATTTGGCTTGCCACCTGAACATACAGTCCATCTCTTTTCTGCCTTCCAAATATTACATCTTGTTCAAAAAATCTGTCTTGCAACCAAAATCCTAACTTCAAGGAAGTCTGGCAAATATAGTCATTAACTTTTCAACCCCTGAAGAGTAAGAGTAAGACTTATAGAAGAGTATGGGAATAGAAGTCAAATACTAATTGATTATATCTAACCTAAAAAAGAGATGTCTTGTAGGAATGAGTTTTCAAACATAAGAAGAACCTTTGCAAAAGAATATTTAGACTTATTGTGAGTAGTACCTGAGAGTAGGCTAGAACACTTGATCTGCCCCGTGTTCATCTCTTTCAAGGGGTGTTTTCTAGAATCCATACCTTTGGGTTGAGATCAGTTCTGCTTGATGTATGTTCACTGTGAGGCCCAGGTTGAAGGAACAGTAGCCATCCAGGTCATGATTACCTCCTGGTGATCAAGCCAAACTACACAAGTACACATAAGGCCTCTGTTCACATCACATCTACCAACAATCCATTGTCAAAAGCAAATCACATGGCCAAGTTTAATATCAATGGAATGTACATTCTACCCACATTATAAAGGCACTGCAATATTACATAGCAAAGGGCATAGGTGTACTTTTAAGGGAAGTGAAGAATGGAACCAATAATCCAACAGTTGCCAGAGTCTTTTTCTGTATTTCAGTTCTATATTCTGTTACCTATTATACAGATTCCTAAAGATGTGTGAACTCCCTCACCTCTCCAGTTACCCACTTTCTTGTCTCCATCAACTCCCCAAACCACTAATCTCAGTCAAGCCCACCCTTTTCTTAGCCCTTTTTATCTCAAAGGAAGAATTACCTGTCTCCAGTGAGGACCCATGTCCAAGCTCTGTTCTAAATTTCAACCCCAAAGTCTCAGAGACTTTGATTGACCTCCCTTTCTTCTCTCTTAAATCTTCAGCTTGGTTCCTTTACTTACATGTAATCACATATTTGGCCTGTGATATTAAAAAAAAAAGCTGCCCCCTGGCATTACATCTCCTCTGTCACTCTGCAGCACTCCGAAATCTGGCAAATAATGCTCACATCAAGCACAAGATCTTATTTGCCAAGTTTACTGTTTACTGTTGCAGGGTTTGGTGAAGTGCAATGAACAGCACTCCTCATCCTTACTTGAGTCCTACAACAAAACAGAAAAAGGAAAAAAGGATAAAGCTAATATTGAAGAAATATGGTTTTGATGTGACAGCCAAATGCACCTATAAACTTCCTATGCCCTCAGGACTGATCATTCTGAAGATAATTTTGAGTCTTCAGGGCTGGCACACTTAGTCCGGGTTTCTTTCTCACTATTCTAGGTGGAAGAAAAAAAGAAAGAACAAATCTCATTCTACCCCAGTGACCAGTTTTGTTCATAGATAAGCTGCAATCGGGAAAAAATGAACCAATAGCATTTACCTAGGACCCAAGAAAGACACGTGGAAATAGGTGTAAAGTATATGGGTAAATCACCTCTCAGGGAGACTGGAGGACTGGAAAAGAGGTTCTCCCCTGCAAGAGTTACTTTACAGATCTTTCATTTGCTTGAGCTCCCTGAAATATTTTCACTATTGTTCCCTCTGGGATATTTATACTTCCATTCTTCTAGAAAGCTTCCTTCCCTTAACTTCCAAGGGACTTCCTTTTCCAGGTCTTTCCTTTAATATTGTGTGACTGGTCCTATTTTATCTCCTTAATGGGGTGATCATGGAGATACTACCCTGGCTATTTTTTCGTTCTCCAATATCCCTTAAAAATCCTGTCCACTCCTGTAACTTTCATTGTCACTCATGTACCGTAGATCCATAATAAACAGATGTTTATCTGCCTACCAGCCATTTCACCTCAACATTGCTCATATATATCTCAAATGTAAAATGTCAAAATAGATTTGTCATCTTCTCCCCAAAGGAAGCTCTCTCCTCTATTGCCTCTGCCTTCATGAGTGGTTCTTACAAACATTCACCCAGTCTTTCAAGCCAAAATCTTAAGAAACATCCTTACTCTTTATTCACCTCTCCCTCTCTGGCCTCTCTACCACATTACTAGGTTCAGTGAATTTTGCTTTCTAAATATCTTTTAAATTAGTTTCCTCACCTTCGTTTATACTGCCCTTGCCTTGATTTGAACCCTCAATAGTTCCTCAACTACTGGACCTAATTTCAAGTTCCTTATAGTAGCTATCTTTTATTTGGGGTTCTTTTTTCTTTTCTTTTTTTCCCTATCTGACATCAATTATCTCTCCTTCTTGTTAGCAGCACCCTAGTTTTGCTGAATAAATATCAGGTGCCAGAGTGGATTTTCTTTTTGAAAAATTATTTTCAGTTGGTGTGACATATAAGGCAGGTTCCATGGACTGGAATATTTCAGTAACCAAAACTCCCTATTGTTTAATAATGTTGGTGAACAGAAAAATTACAGAATGTGTTGAGGGTCAGGGAATTAGATAACAAAAAAAAGATTTCTTAATAAAATTAAGTCCGCCAAGAGAGAGAATCAAAGATCCTTTGATTTTTTTTTCCTGGTCACTAATAATGTTTTAATACCTTTGAAGTTCAATTGTATAGCTTCCATGGATTTTGTTTTAAGTGAACATGGTTCCTTTGAGTAGTATTGCTTCTGAAACAATATTCAAATTAGTGAAACCCACTCCATAAACTTCTGCTATACAAAATTGTGCTTTCATCTTTGTAACTCCCCCTGAAACACTTTTCTATCAAAGTAACGAATTACCTTAGATGTGTTCAAACCCACCTAAACATAAAGTATTCACTTTAGTCTGTTACATACTGTTTCCTCCACCTTATATACTGGAAAGTCCTTTGGTTTGAAAGCATTGCCAGTGTTTGAGGAAGTAAATCACTTTCAAGTTCAGGGTGAATATTTTCAAAAGGATTTTACAAAGGATTTTAATAACAACACAGTTTCTCTTACCCCACCCTCAGCTCAAACCTGGTTTGAACTCTAATTCAATTCTTCCAAGCTTTAATTCTTAGACTGAAAGAGCTGAGAAGAATTTTTATTTCCATCTAATTCCCACCTACTCATTTTACAGTCAAGGAGACAGAGACATGGAGAGAGAAAAGCATTTGTTCAAGGCCTTGATCTGTTTGATACAAAGTCTTAGGATTTTGAATAGCAGGGCATTCAGTAACCCTCAGACTGTGGCATATGTCTTGCCTGATTCTTGGCCTCTGGCTTTAATTCAGGAACTGCTCATGATCCCCCACAAAGGTGAACTTTGGCCTCTTTTTTCTTAAACCTGAAGAGGCTTCTTCAAACCTTTCTTAGAGGGAGAGAGGAGCCATGGGAGTAGGGATGGGTAATTTCAACAAAGGCTGAGCAATCAGCCACTGCTTCTAGTGGCTTATACCCCTTCTCAGACTGAGAACAGACTGAGATGTTGACAAAGCCACTGGCTCATGGAGGCAACTGGGAATCTGAAAGGGAAGACAAAATGATGACATCAGGCCAAGACGGAGACATAGGTAGTCACGCATTGCCTCCTTGCACAACCAGAAGAATGACAACAACAAATTTAAAAACAAAAAACAACCAGACTAGCCAGGGAATTGAACTGTATGAAAGTCCAACAACCAAGAAATTAAAGAAGAAATTTTCATGCAGACTGGTAGGAGGGGTAGAGATGGACAGATGGGACAGAGTGGACTCCCAGCAAGGTGGCATCTAGAGGACTGAATGGGTGAGGGGGTGGCTGGCAGTGCCATGAGTAGATAAATGGCAGGGGTTGGGGAACAACTGAGAAGCCATACAGACCATGCAACCCAGGGTTCCAGCAGGGAAGTAAAGTCTCAAAAACTCTGGCTATAAAAATCTGTGGGGGTATGTGGTACCAGGAGAAACTGCCAGTCTTATAAGAGAGTTCATTGAAGAGACCCTCAGTGCCCTAGAATGTAAACAAACCCACACATCTGGGAATCAGCACCATAATGTCCCAATTTTCTTGTGGGTACCAGGGGAAGTGACTGAAAGTGGCCAAGAGCCAAGCAAGCAGCATCGTTCCCTCTCAGACCCCTTCCCCACATATAGCACCACAACCCAGCCAAGTAGGTTGCCCCACCCTGGTGAATATCTAAGGCTCCATCCCTTATGATGTAACAGGTACACCAAAACAAAGAAATATTCCCAAATAAAAGATCAGAACTCCAGAAAAAGAACCTAGTGACAAAGAGATACCCAACCTATCAGATGCAGAATTCAAAACACTGGTAATCAGGATGCTCACAGAAATGGTTGAGTACACTCACAAAATAGAGGAAGAAGTGAAGGCTGTGCAAAGTGAAATAAAGAAAAATATACAGGAGTCAACAGTGAAGGGAAGGAAACTGGGACTCAAATCAATAATTTGGAACAGAAGGAAGAAATAAACATGCAACCAGAACAGAATGAAGAAACAAGAATTCAGAAAAATGAGGAGAGGCTGAGGAACGTCAGAGATACTTAAATATTCCAACATCCATATCATAGGGCTGCCAGAAGGAGAAACAAAAGCAAGAATTTGAAAATTTATTTGAAAAAAATAATGAAGGAAAACTTCCCAAATCTGGCAAAGGAGATAGACTTCCAGGAAGTCCAGGAAGCTCAGAGAGTCCCAAAGGTGTTGGATTCAAGGAGGCACACACCAAGGCACATCGTAATTAAATTATACAAGATTAAAGAAAAGTAGAGAATCAGAAAAGCAACAAGAGAAAAAGAGTGAGTTATTTACAAAGGCGTTTCCATCAGACTATCAGCTGATTTCTCAAAAGAAACTTTACAGGCAAGATGGGGCTGGAAAGAAGGATTCCAAGTCATGAAAGGCAAGGACCTACATCCAAGATTACTCTATCCAGCTAAGCTTGCATTTAGAATGGAAGGGCAGATAAAGTGCTTCCCAGATAAGGTCAAGTTCAAGAAGTTCATCATCACCAAGCCCTTGATATATGAAATGTTAAAGGGACTGATCTAAAAAAAAATCAATAATATGAACAGTAAAATTATAAGAAAGTCAGAACTATCAACAAATGAACCAAAGAACAAAAACAAACTAAGCAAACAACTAGAACAAGAACAGAATCACAGAAATGAAGATCACATGGAGGCTTATCAGCAGGCAGAAGGCTAGGGGAGAATAGAGGAAAGGGTACAGAGAATAAGAAGCATAAATTATAGGTAGAAAATAGATGCAGGGGGAGGAGGAATAGTATAGGAAGTGGAGAAGCCAAAGAACTTATATGTAAGACCTTTGGACACCAACTAAGGGGGCAGGAATACTCCTGGAATGGATGGTGCAGAGCAGAGAGGAATAAAAGGGAGAAAAGGCTGGAAAAACTGTAATAGCATAATCAATAAAATATGTTTTAAAAAGAGAAAGATAAAGAAAATGAGGACTCAGTCTGTTCAATATATCTGTGGGTCAGGGCAGGGTGGCACAGCAGAATTTTCTCCAATCAGAAGAATAAAGTGGTTGCCATTTCCCTGTTCCTTTTTGCAACCCTCTATAAACATATATCCACACAATGACGACATAACCAGTACCTTTCCCATCCAGCTACCTTTTTGTGATTTTGCTACACATTTACACAGTTAATCTGAGGGTAGGAGAACAAAGATATAGTATAACTCCCTGCAAGTATCTCACTCCCGCAGAATACCCTGTACTTTATAACCTCTCTGAAGCCCAGATTTGATTTTTTCCTCCCTTCCTAGAGTCAATGTCATCTTCAACTGGTATACTAATTTAATGAATATAATGAAACAGCTGAGATTCCCACAAATAGTTTTCTACTTCCCACAAACTGAAAGTGTTCATTTTCCTTTTTTTTAGTCAGCCAAGAAGACAAACGGGAAGTAGATTCCAACTCAAAATAAAAAAGAATGCCTATACTTACATCATAAAATGTGAAATACAACATACCTGAAAGTGACACTGCCTCTGTCACTGGAAGTATTCGAGCAGTGACTGAAGGGACATTTGATCAAGATTTTGTTAAAACAGACTCAACCATGTAGCGAAGCGATGGAACACATGGTCTTTAGAGGGTTTCCAACACTGAATTCTT
Source organism: Artibeus jamaicensis (assembly GCF_021234435.1). Classification (NCBI taxonomy): domain Eukaryota; kingdom Metazoa; phylum Chordata; class Mammalia; order Chiroptera; family Phyllostomidae; genus Artibeus; species Artibeus jamaicensis. The sequence goes on from NW_026522030.1 coordinate 62,726,829, forward strand.
CTATCACAGCTATGGATGTGCATTAAATGCAGTTACAACATCATTTGGAAAGTAGATTACATATAGGAATAGAGAAAGTACAGAACAAACCTTCTTGGAAGCTAGTGGGTGGATTTCAAGGAGACACCAGTTCTGCAAATCAAAACATCAAGGCAGTAAGTCCTTGCTTTAGTCAATATTTATCTTTCAGGTTAATCTGTCTGGAAGTTGAACAAAACAAGAATTAAATGCTCTGGCTATCTTCTCTATACACACAATCCCTTAAGCAATGAAAGTTAGATTGGTGTCTGGGTACATAAAAATTGACTATTGGGAATGCCCTTTTTGCAAAGAACATTCTAAAGGCAAAATGGCCTAAAGAGCTTGTAAGAAGTCATTATTTTCTGAGAATTGAGTACAAATGTAGTTAAGGCAAACAATTGTTGTCATTGAACTCAGCAGCAGCCAATGGAAAGAACCCATTTGTAAAAGTGAATTAACGAGTTAATACAATTGCAAAGTGTCATTGATTCTAGACAGTGTGAATGATAACGAGGCTGACTACCTGAATTTATTTTTCTTTTCTCATCACAGACCAATAAATTTACTGTTATTTTTATTGTCTTTATAGGTTGAAATGTCGTGTTATTTGAAAAGCGTCCCTCCTACTGCACAGCTTCCTCTTTCAGAAAGGGAACCAGGCAGACAAAATTGGTACAGAATCAAGTGCCAGAAGAAAAAAAAAAAAAACCATGATCTAAGAGGTGAGGTCACTTAATATAATAAAGATGAAAAACACCAGTGTAGGACAGGAATATTTGTAGCATAGTTGTGTTACATATTTGTGAGCAGTGCTGTGCAAAGGTGGGGGTATTTTATCACTGACATTGTTTACATTGTGACATGAATTACTGATGCATAATGATAAAACCAACTTTTAGTCCATTTTATTATTGTTTTTCAATTTTATAGAAACAATGCATCTCCTCATTGCTGTGCTAGAGCAGAACCTGCCTCCCTCCACCCAAGGTAAGGCACTGTTTCTGGGCACTCTCCAGACTTTCTCTCTCACAGACACTTTTCTCCAACACAGCTCTTTGGGAGGAATATTCCACACCTGCTGGTCTTTGTGGCACTTATTTTACTAGTCAGGACAATGCACAAAAAATTTTTGAAAAATGGAAGGAGCCAAAGATAAGCTAGGGAAAATTTTTTATTGAAAACAGAGATACTTACAAGAACAAAAAAGAAATAGATGGTCCAAAAAGGTGCAAATGGGTGCAAGGCTCCTCCTGTCCCACTACCAACACCATCCTATGACCACCACCATGGAATTAAGGATGCAGATAGGATTGAGGAGGCAAGAATCACTAGAGTTGAGCTTCAGGAAGGGATAGGAATTCAAAATGAGAGGGGTTAGAGGTTACAACTCAGAAGTCTTTAAGCTTAAACATTAGTGGAGAGATGGAAAAAGGGAGAAAGAGACTACAAATAAACAATGTGGACTTGTTTGAACAATGAAGCGGGAGGCATATTATTTTTGGTTCAAAATAGTAATGGTTTAAACACTATTTTTGTCACCTTTAACCTAGGGGGTTCAATGTGATTTAAAAACTCTTATAACTATATGTCTAACTTATCTCATAGTTATCTCTACCCTATTTCAAGTAGGGAAAATTAGGCACAGAGACTTAATTAACTGACTTCAGGCCACAAAGCAAATGTAGAATGGAGGAGAAAAAATGCAAAAGCCCCATGAATTCCATTCACTACCCCCTTCATTAAGCCTCCTTTTCCTATTTTCCCCTCTTTTTCTCTTCTTAAATTTTATGTATTGATTTTAGAGAAATAAGGAATAGGGCAGAGAGAGAAAAAAACTTTGATTTGTTGTTCCACTTATCTATGCATTCAGTGGTTGGGTCTTGTATGTGCCCTGATTGGGGATCAAACTCATAACCTTGGTGTATCAGAACAATGCTCTAACCAACTGAGCTACCCAGCCAGGGCCCTTTTCTTCCTCTCTTGACATCAATTTTCAAAATTAACCAATCCCAGCCTATGTACAGTGAAATGTAATATCTCCATTGTTTAACTCTCCCAGAAAGATCATGACTTTAGGAGTATCCCTGAAGCTGGAATAAGAACCCATAGGTCCTTCTCTCTCTGGTGTCCAGGGAAATGCTTGGCATGATTTTTCTGTCCCTAACCCTTTTCCTTTTCTCTCTTGCCAAATATTAGTCAACTCATCTGCAGCGTTATTTGTTTTTTTAGAAAAATTGATGAAAATCTACTACCCTGAGGGATGGGTCAATATATACTCTGGATGAATGAGTGTTACATAAGATGTACAACTGTAGGTGTATTGAGATATAAACATGTGTATTTGCTGATAGACGCACACACTCCTTTGCTATTTATTTTAGCCTCAATGGTAGAAAACAATCTCCTTTATGTGCTGCCCTAGGTATCCCTCATTCTTGTTCAAAGCAGTTTCAAACTGTTCTGGAAACAACCCAAGGAGACTTCAGGTGTCAGGAGCCTGATTGGGATTGTCTGAGTTCTATTCAGCCTCACAGTCAAACAAGCACAATGCAGTCTAAGAGATGTGGGTGAAAATATTTCTCCTCTCAGGTAATCACTGGCTCACCTTTTTCTGATTTCTTTGGGTAAACCTCAGCTTCCCCACTACCAGCATCAGGAGAAATTGTTCAAGGGAACCGAAATGCTCTGCAAGTAGGTTCCTCATACTAACCATTAATGATGGCCTCATCATCATCTCTCTTCTGTTTTCTTTTCCTTGTTTCTATAAAAAGAGAAATTATTTTTTCTTTTACTTATTGCCCTCCATGCTCTCATTCATCTCTGTACTTTCCAGAGAACCATTAGATGTCTCAAAAGTGCATTTTGACAGAAAAGAAATAAGTTGAAACTCTCAGTGCGACATAGGAGGGACATGTCATCTGTAAAACAAAGTCCACCTTCCTGAACATAGCAAAATGCAAGCCCTTGTTTACTTCTGCATATTTATCCAGTGCTGATCTTCTGGATAAAAACCATGCCAAATTACCTGTGTTTCTCAAGAAGCACCCTGTCATATCCTATGTCTAGGCTTTTTATCACACATGCACTTGACCTGCCTTGAATGCCTTTTCCCATCTCATCCTCCTGGCGAGGTCCTAATCATTCCTCAAGAGCCAGCTCAAGGGCCTCTTCTGTGAAGGTGTCACAAACCACCCAAAAAGGTATTCAACATCAGTTCTTTTTATGTATAGTCTCTTGTGCTCTTATCATTGCATTTAAATTTTACATATTTTTCCTTACTCTGTTATGTTTTCTCAGTAATGGCTTGTCTTGATTTTTTTTATAGCCAGAAACTACTGCAGCATCTGCTTCTATAACAGGCTTCCACTAAATGTAATTGAATGGATGAGCAGGTAAGTATGACTCTACCTTCCCTTTGGATCCAAATAAAATTTTATAATTACTTTAGGACTGCTTGAGAAGGCCCAGAATGCTAGCAATGTTGCTTCATTATTATTGAAGGCATGTAGGCTATCTGACTTCATGCAGAGAAAAGTAAAATAAAAGCAAAGATCTTATCCATTAGGAAATGTGTGTAGTGCTGACTCTCTGATATTTACCTTGCTTGCTCTTAATTCTTTCAGATCCCTCACATCAGAAAAGATCTTCCTTTGCCTTCCTTCTGAATAAATTAATTTTCTGATTGGTGCCACTGGACCATTTTACATAAAGGAGGTTTTAAAAATAAGAAAGTTCTTGCAGGAATGATTTCAGAGCTGGGTCCTCAAACTGCAACAAGACAATATGTCACTGGCCTTTAAATTCAAAGAAGGACCCACAGTCCAGGCTCATTGTTCTACTCAGGGTGGTATGTTAAATGTTCTGGGATTCTTGCCAAGTGTCCCATCACTAAAGTCCAGAAAAAGTAAAAAAAGTAAGTGATTTTCTACTATTCTAACCATTCAAATTATTATTACACAGTAAAAAAATGATGTTGGGTTCTCTATGACCCAGACACTCAACTAGTAATTGTATACTTTCATATTTAACTCACTCGTAATAAATTGGGGAAGAGTCAAAAAGATTCAGAAGAGATAAAAATAATTTTCCTTCTAGGATAACAGTATTTTGAGGGTGAGCCACAGGTTTGACAAATTAAGTATATCTCTTCTCCTAGTTTCTGGGATAAAGGAAAGTTTTCCAAATATAGAAAAAGAAAATATAACAGAAAGGTATCTTTAGAGAAATAGGATTCCTATGGGCACTTTGTCAGACAGTTCCTTTCTGCCTCATTTCTCAACGACTACACAAATAATTCCTGATCCTGGGAGAGAAGGGTTGTCAAAATCCAAAAATCAAAAACAGCTTGCCCACAAATTTTCTCTGTGGTCAGAGTGGCTACCACACAGGGTAGCCAAAGTCATGAGAAAACCCCAAAACTATGTGGTAAATGGCATCAAATTTTTTCTAGAACAGTAGAGATTAAAATGAGCAAATTAATTAAACACCAGCAATATTGACCAGTGAGGTCATTAACCCAATATTCACGTAGCCAAGCATAGGCTTCCATAGACAACTGAGAGTTTTAAGCAAATTGTCAATGAAATAGCATGACCTTATTGAAAAAGACACAAGAAGCAGTAAAATAATGGAACACAAAGATTAGAAAGCCTTCCGTAGGTGCCTGGAGGGTTTAGGTATTTGGCTGTCTAAGAAAGGTGTCCCTGCTGATATGTAAAGCAATTTAGAAATATAACATCACAATGAGATGAAAAAGAAAAAGAACATCAATAAAAACAGAGGAACTTCACATTTAAAACTAAGTGTAAATATATACAGACTCTAATGAGCCTTTATATATTACTATAGACTTATGAACCAAAGATTTTACCAGATTCTAATCAGGGAAACTAGTAGTTTAAAAGAGTCACATCACTAGATAGGCCTAAATAGGCCTATCTACTTAGGCCTAATTTGAAAACCTGTTTATAGTTGACCTTTTATGTCAGACTAGCTTTGTTCAATTAGTCCCTTTGTGTCTATGGCCCCAAGTTCAAGGTAAAAGATCCTATTCAGCTATGAGAATAGAAACATTAGAAAGGAGAGAGAGAGAGACAGAGAAAGAGATAGGAAGAAAAAGAGAAAGAGCTAGGAAGAAAGAGAAAGAGAATCCAACCAGCTATGTATGAGCCTGATTTTAGTGCCTTGATAGCAATAAAGAAGATAAGATCTTTCACAACAGTTCATAACAGTTCTACTACTAAATTTCTTGCACCTAAACTAAAACCACGGTTTTTCAACCTCAATACTTTTTTGACTTTTTGGATTGGATAATTTTTGTTGTGGAGGGCTGCTCTAAATATTAAGCATCTCTGGCCAAGAGTACACACAAACACATACACACACAGTTGTGTTAACCAAAAATATCTTGGTGGAGTGGTGGGAAGTGGGGAGGAGGACAAGTGGCAGCATCATCCCTGATTGATTAAGACTAAATCTAAATCTCAATGGAGTATTTCCCAGAAAAAAATGGTGATAATTGCTACTTCACACAATGATCATGGAACATTTCAAGTTTTAATTCTTGGGCTTATTAATCTCTTCAGATCAAATTTCAAAACAAGTCTGTGATTTTTGCAAATGTCATTACATATTTACAGGCAGCCAGTTAATTGAAGTTCTATTTAAACTGTCAGTGTTGAACTAAAGTTCCCAAATTTCATGGTTTTTAGGATATAATCCTAGTAGTGGAATGGCTGGGTCAAAAGTCAGTTCCATTTTTAGTTTTCTGAGAAAACTTTATACTGTTTTCCATGGTGGTTGTACCAGTCTGCAATCCCACCAACAGTGCGCTAGGGTTCCCTTTTCTCCACAACCTCTCCAACACTTGTTTGTTGCTAAATCCAAAAGAACCTATGCACCCCAATGTTCTTAGCAGCACAATTTATAAGAGCAAAGTGCTGGAAGCACTTAGGTGTCCATCAGTAAATGAATGGATAAAAAAAACTATGGTACATTTACACAATGGAATTCTATGCAGCAGAAAGAAAGGAGCTCCTACCCCTTGCAATAGCATAGATGGAACTGGAAAGCATTATGCTAAGTGAAATAAGCCAGGAAGTGAAAGACAAATACCATATGATCTCACCTTTAACAGGAACCTAATCAACAAAACAAACAAGCAAGCAAAATATAACCAAAGACACTGAAATTGAGAATGGGTTGACAGTGACCAGAGGGGAGAGGGGAGGGAATTTCAGGAGAAAGGGGGAAGGGTTTGCAGGAACAAGTATAAAGGACACATGGACAATAACAAGGAGCGGGTGGAAAAGGGAGGGGGAATGGGCTGGGATGGAGGTAAAAGGTAGAAAACTGTATTTGAACAATAATTAAAATTTTTTAAATTATTTTAAAATTGAAAAAAATAAAGTTCCCAAATTTCCCTCCCATAAAATAAAAGTATGTGTGGGTACAAGAAAGAAAGAAGCACATGACATTTTTGTTTGCTTTGTTTTGTTGTTGTTTTTACTGTATGTGTGCTTTTGGGGAAAAACATTTCTATTTATTTTTTAGGGCACATTATAATCTATCCTTGTCACCCTGACAAATATTACCATCATTGTTGAAAATAATTCATACTAACAAAGGAAGAGATGGACCTGTACTCTTACAAGCACTTGGAATCCATGTAAAGTAGGGTTTAATTGCTTATTGATTCATACGGATTCTCTACATTGCTTTCCATAGCAGTTTCAATAGGGAGAGAAAAAAAGAAAAATACCAAAGCTACTATCCTAATGGCAAAGTCATTTGCAGTGATCAACTACCAGTCATATGTTTCTGATAAAAAATGGCTTGTAAAGAGGAATTCCTGCAAGAAGACAGAATACCACTAATTACCTTCTGACATTTGGGGAAAAAATTTAAACGTTATTATGGTTTTCTGAATGGCAGAGTCTGTGGAGGAAGTAGCCATTCACACTCCCTCCAGGGTTTCTGTGAACTACCTCTTGCCCATGAGTTTTTGAAGGACATCTGACTCTAAATGAATCATAAGGTTATTTCACTATTCCTATTTTGTAACTTATGTGAACTCACATGAGAGGCTCTTTGTATCTTGAATGACATGAACAAGAACAATGTTTTATGATGCTGAACCCTGAAACCTTCCAGTTCCCCTATTAATTTAAATGTCCTTGTCCACCTGACTTCTGATATATATACCCACACATCATCTTTCGACCAACTAATAAAATCTGAATTCTTTATTTTACAATTCTTTATTTTGATGGTGCACCTCATTCATTGGAAATGGCATTTGTAAATTGGTCACCTGGCCTGCCTTCTTTCCCACACCCCTTTGCCTAGTGTTGCCCTACATATTCTCCTTGCCTCGTTAGACCCTCAGGGACAATCTAGGTTATGTATGTTTCTGTTGTAGAATCCAAATGTTTTACTGACCACTGAGTGAACCCACTAAACTTTATCTTTCTTTATAAAGAATAAAAAAAGGAACATGCAGTCAGTAGTAAAAATACAGAGGTGTGTGATTTAGATTGATTCAAAATTCTAAATGCTAAACCAGCTTATTTTTATTATACTTTAGAGTTGGCCACAGTATCTCCCATCCCCATGCTCTTCTCTTTGCCACTCCCCCCATTAAGGGGTGGAGTCTATGCCCTCTCCTCTTGTGGGTGGGCCTTTGTGACAGCCTCACCCAGTAGAATATAATAAAAGAGACACTTTTAACTCTGAAAAGTAGGCCATAAAAATGCCATGCATTTCTTGCTTGTTTTTTCAGGATATTCACTCTTGTAACCCAGCCTCCACGCTATGAAGAATCCCAAATGGTCCATGGAGTGGGGCACGTGGAGAGAAACTAAGGACCCTGGGCCACAGAACAATCTGAGCTCCCAGCTGACATACTAACTGCTAGCCTGATACATGATTGAGCCAGCTTGAAAGTTAATCCTCTACTCCCCAAATGAACCTACTCAACTGACACAATTACCATAGTGAGGAGCCTGAAGATGTCATCTGAACTCTACCCAAATTGCAGATTTGTAAGCAAAATAAACAATAATTGTTTAAAGCCACCAAATTTTTGGTCAGTTCTACATGCAGCAATAGATAACTTATATGAACTTTATTACTGCAAGAAATAGCAAGAATACTTTAAACACAATGAATTCTAGGAATTTTTCCAGATAAAGCTCTTGGACAGTGCTAAGGTAAATATTTAAAAATAGTGTTTATTATAAGACCATTTACATTAAAGAAAACAATTTAAAACACTAAATGCCCCAAAATTTGGTACTGTTTGAACAATATATGGCATATTTGTGCAATTGTGTGATAGGGAGTCACTGTTTGAAAGGATGACATTTAAAGTACAGTGAGATAGAATTTTTTTAATAATTGACCAAAACAGCAGTTTTTAAAACAGTATGCATGTAATGATTTAATTTTTTGTTATGTATTAGTGTGTGAATTTGTATGTTTATTTATTGGGAAAAATTTAAAAATATACTCCAAGATATGTATAAAGGTTACCCCTATATGAAGGGCTAAAGAGTAATTTTTATTATTTTTTTCTGCTTATCTGAGTTTTCTAACTTTTCTCCACTGAACATGTACTGAAATAATTTGTAAAAGCCTTTAAGAAAAATAAATCAAGGATTCATTCTAAAATTTTAGTGTAAGATGCCAGGCCATCTCTGGTAGTAGCTGTGTCTCCAGAAAATGAATTGACCTGCACCAAGTTCAAACACACACCATGATAAGTTGAGTCATAATGTCAGCCATGGTGATAGATCTTAGTTCTGAGTTCAGCAAAGAAAGGATTCAAAGCCAAGAACTGTAAAGCAAGAAGTTTACTTAGAAAATACAGAGGTAGAAAAAGTGACCCAGCTGGGCTGTGTGGACTCAGAAAACAAGTTACAGAGGCAGAGAAGTGCCCTTGGAGCCTAGAAGAAAGCAAAAGTATATGCCTGAGGAAAAAGGGGTGTGAGGGGGAAGGCACAGATATCCTCCAGAGAGAGAGAACATGCACTGGGTTTCTTGTCTTAAAGGTTTTTATCTGTTTCCTAACGGCGGAAATTTTAGAGGAGGTCTGAGAGGAGGATCTCAATAGAATATTCATTAGCTTTCTGGGTGTGTCCTTTAATATGCAGATGCATCAAAATGAGCATATAGGTCAGGGCTGTGGTCTGTAGTGATTGGTTGGTGCTAGGGTACAGGGTCATTTCTTGTTGCACCTGGTCCAGAGGTGAGCCATGGCATTGGTTACCTAGTTTGCTGCTTTTCTAGGGCCAGAGCTGAAACAAAACTGAGGCCTAGATGTTAACTCTGGTTTGAGCAAAACTATCTTTGTGGAGGCTTTGTTCCCAATGTTATTTGATGATGATCACAACCTCATTGTCCCAAGGACATTTAAAAAAATATCTTTACCTGAGGATATTTCTTCAGAGAGAGGAATATCTATGTGAGAGAGAAGCATAGATTGGCTACCTCCAGTAGGCTGCTGGACCAGAGACCAAACCTGCAACCTAGGTATCTGCCCTGACTGGGAATTGAACCTGCAACCTTTCAATTATGAGATTATACTCCAACCAACTAAGCCCCCTGGCCAGGGCTCATTGTCTCGAGGTCTTAATGCTTGAGGGAGTGGTCATGCAAGAAAGAGGGAGGTAGGTGAGCCAGGGAGACTGGATGAGGCCAGTTTGAATCGGTGGTCTCAGTTTTGCCATTTTACTTGTCAAGCAATTTCCCTAGCTTCTTACTATCCTGCCTCAAAAACAGGATCCCTCTCCAATTTTGGATTTCTTATTTCCTCTATTTGATTAAGGGTATACAAATTTATTTTCTTTCCAGTATCAATGAAAATAAAACTGATTCTCGGTAAATTTAAGAGATTAAAGTTTTAATTGGTCCTTACTGAGAACAATAGCCCTAGAACATGAATTCAAGAAGCCTTGAAATAATGCTGTCATTGAAAAATGAGTGATGCTTATATAGGCGGAAAAGTAAGGAAAAGGTACATCTGGTGCATCAGAGGTTTCAATTAGAATATGTGTATTTCAATGATTAACAGTTTTACATCAAATGGAAAGAATGCATACATGAAGTTGGGTCATCTTGTCCTCTGGCTTCAAGGAGTCTGGGAACAGGGTCTGGAAACAACTACATTTCCTGAAGACTATTTGAGATGCATTTTCATCTGGAGTAGAAAGAACAAGCACTGTTTACTCCAACTGGTGGCCTTTAGTTTTGAAATTCTGCGAAAGGAGTACTTGACTAGACCCAAGGGTTCATGCCTTAGTGAAGAATGTAGGGAGGCTCACGGCTCTCTCCTGGTTACTGATTTATCTTGAGTACTCTTTCCTTTCCTCACCAGAGGAGCCACCTAGACGCCAAGGGCACAAAGCAAACAAACACACTTCTCTGTGAATGAGAGATTAGGAGCTAGTGCCAGTAGCAATAATGCCTACATCTAGTGTGATTTTTGAAAATCTCAGTGACAATGAGAGAGTAATTCAAGAGACTATTTCATGGGGAAGGAAAAGTTAATTCTTGGGTCTAAATGGGCAATTTTGGATGAAGCCTTATCAGGGGTGTCCAGCCTTTTGGTGCCTCTGAGCCATAAGGGAAGAAGAAGAGTTGTCTTGGGCCACACATTAAATATATTGCAACATGTAATCACCAAAAATTCTCATAATGTTTTAAGTAAATTAACGATTTTGTGTTGAGCCACCTTCACAGCCAGCCTGGGCCACATGCAGCCCAAGGGCTGCAGGTTGGACACCCCTGGATGGGCAGAAAGAAATTGGTCCTAAAACAAGGCGACTTTGCCAATCCAGGCTACAACATTTAAAACTGACTCTCAGAAAGAGAGTTTCCCACTTAATTGCATATACTCTGCTTTGAAAAGTTATGTTTCCTTTATCTCTATCTACAGATAGTATGTTTCAAACTGTCTGCTGGGAAGGCCCAGTAAAATGGTTAGTGGCTATAGGGATTAGAAGAAAAAATAGGCAAGAATGTAGTGCATCAGAAAAGGGGGCCCCAAATTTGGTATATCAGAGATAGAACAATGAGTTACAGTTATGTGAATGTAAAAAAAATGTTCTTCATAAGAAAGGAACACAAACTATATCAACAGGCCAGGAGATGTGTAGTTGATATATTCTTGATAATCACTCAAAAGATAAAAATTAAAAATAAATTCCATTTAAAAAAGAACTGTCTGACATGCCTTCTCCTGGCTACACAAAGGGCTTGAATTATTAATGCATCAGCATATCACACCCTGGGCTTTGAACACACATGTGTAGGGGGACTAGGGTGCTAGTAGGGGATGTTCTATCATCAGTCCTGTCACCTGAACTTGAAACTCATGATCTTTAAGAAAAGGACTTCAGCTGCATAATTTAAGTGCCTATCACAGAACTGGCGAGTTCATTCACTTTGAAATAAAAGGAAAAGGCTGCTGCTATACTTTCCTCTAACCCATCTCCTTTTCCTCCTCCAAAAGATACTTTTTATTAGAGTGACTTGTTGTGGAACACAGCAAAGTTTGATTTTCTGGTTTCCACATGGGCTGCAGTTAAGCTAAAACCATGGAATCCGGTGGCCAAGCCCATCCAAACTTAAAAACTCTAAACTTTAGGTCTGTAAACAAAGTTGGTCCTAAGTACCTGTCATGAGTCACCAAGCAAGAAATTAATAGGGAGGATAGTTAAAAATGCGTTAACTGAAATAGTTTAACTGCCTGGGTGGTTATTACAATTGAAAGCTAAAAGAAGCTAACCCAGGTTTTCCCAACCCCATGAAAAAGTCCAGGGTCTCTAATTTGGAGTGACAAGGTGGTAGAGATGATCAAAGAATAATACTTGTGAATTCCTGTTGACTTCAAATTAGCTTAAGTAATTACCAAGTATAAGCAAGGGGGTATACAAATTTTACAAGGAAGATTTGGAATGCTTCAGCCTTTGGATTTTATCCTTACTCTCCCACTTAATGATGTGTAAGTATGTGCCAAATAATAACACTTCATTAATTTTTACCCTGTGTGTGGCTGATTTTCTGTGTCAACTTGACTGGACCACCAGGTATCCAAACATTTGGTCAAACACTTTTCTATGTCTGTGAGTGTGTTTCTGAATGAGATTAACATTTGAATCAGTTGACTGACTGCCCTCCACAATGTGGGTGGGGCTATCCACTCAATTAAAGACCAGAATAGAAGAAAAAAAGGCTTTGTAAGAATGAAGTCCTCCTGCCTGACTGCCGGAGCTGAGACTGTGGTCCTTTCCTGCCTTCAGATCCAAACTTAAACCATCAGCTTTCCTGGTTCTCAGGCCTTCAGTTGTGGATTGGGCATACACCATCAGTTCTCTTGGCCTCCAGATTACCTTGCTAACTATAGAGTTTGGGATTTCTCAGCCTCCCTATCTAGATATATAGACGATTAATAGATAGATAGAGAGAAGGAGAGATGATAGATAGATAAGTTACTGCGTTGCAATGCTGCGAGACTAGTCAGGTTCATGGTATTCATGCAGATGGAAAAATACTCATGGAGCTATTGGGATCTCTCGCATGCCTTTATTCACAGGTGAGTGAGCCACACGTGCTCTGTGTCTATCTGTATGTCCCTTCCTGGCACATGTGGACCTTGCTCCCCAGCGTGGCTCCCATCATAGCACCTGTCCCCTTCCTTGCATGTGTCTCATCATCACCCCCAGCAGGGAGTCCCTGCCTGTTTAAGTACTAGAGGGGAACAAAGCTGGAAAACTGCCAGAACATTAACATAACATAACATAATTCTGAGCATTCCAGCCCACTTCGTGTTATAGAAAAAGTTTATCGGACCCAGTTTCAAGGCTACAAGAACACTACCTATCAGGCCCCTCCAAGGCTATGGGAACATGGCTTCCCCTGGTTATCCAGACACCTGGGTGAGGAAGCCAGACTGCCTCCACTTACCCTACAATTACCAAACAGGAATTGGGACTCTGCTGCCCACCTCCACCCTCTAGGCAAAATTCCAGAGGCAAAGTTTGGTGATAAAGAAAAGGAGTCTATTCAAAAGCTTTCCAATTTTGAAATAACAGCTTTTCACTTGGATTAGTCACTTAAACCTATCAATTAAGTCTAAACTCTTTAACACCTGAGTTCTCTTATCATTCCTCTGTTAGTTTTTAATTATCTTATTTCTAGATGGTTAATTTACAAATGAAAACAACATAATAAGATACAAACACTACACAGTTTTGGAGAATGGCAGGCTTCTGCCTCAGAGCTTATCCCCTCTAGAACACCCAGAGAAGAACAATCTTGCCACCCTCTACCTGGCCAGCCTAATCCTGGGTGCAACTGGAGTATCCTTCCCATCTAAAATACCATCTGTTGAAATATGCAGGCAGCTACAGCATGATCATCCAGGTATCCTCCAGAAAGAACAGAGAGCCCCAGAGCCAGCATGCCAGACCTTTTTTTATTTCAGTGAGCTCTGGAGTCATTGGCTTCTCAGCCAAGACTGTTTAGTATTGTCTCAAACAACCTCCTGCTACAGCCTTTCCCTACTCCTCCCCAGTGATCTGATCAGATCTCTCGACATACAATAGGTAGATAGATTCTATGTCTCTGGAGAACCCTAATATGCTTTCTCAGCTGTAATATGAGAGAAAGGACCTCTGCAAAGAAATGAACAAAATGCAGTACAGTGTAAGCACACAACACATGTTCTCATTCTCCCTAACCCCTAGTTTTCTGCAATAGAGTTTGCTTGTAGGTTCTCCTCTTTTTAGTAAATCAATATTGTAAGAGATGTTTATGTCAAGTTCATTGGGTATGTGTCATAGTCTACAAACTCAGGTGTATAAGAAATCACTTTATTTCCATTATAGCAACTTGATTCAGACCCCAGGCACACATCCCATCACACTAAAGACAAATTATCAGTCAGTATGGAGATTTCCTCCCTTCCCAAAGGAAAAGGGAACATCTAATCTCTAGTGATAGCTTAAATTCACATTGGCCAAGTCATTCTTGCCATCCAGACACTTCTGCTTTGCACCAGGCATAGGTCCATGGTATCTGGGTGCAGGCTGGGCTCCCTGGTGCCCAGGGCTATACCAGTCTCAGATTTAGTCACCTCACCCTCTCCTGCATAACACCCATGACCCTGAGGTCATGGTAATCTGCTCATAATAAACCACTCTACATCCAAAATTGCTCTATCTAGCAAAGCTTTCATTTACAATGGAAGGGCAGATAAAGTGCTTCTCAGATAAGGTCAAATTCAAGGAGTTCATCATCACTAAGCCCTTATTATATGAAATGTTAAAGGGACTTACCTAAGAAAAAGAAGATAAAAAAGATGAACAGTGAAGGGACAGGAAACTCACAGTTATTACCAACCACACCTAAAACAAAAGCAAACTAAGAGGACAGCTAGATCAGGAGCAGAACCATAGAAATGAAGATCACATGGAGGGTTAGCAACAGGAGAGTGGGAGGAGGAGAAGGAGAGAGAAGGTACAGAAAATAAGTAGCATAGACGGTACGAAGAAAATAGACAGGGGGGAGGGTAAGAATAGTATGGGAAATATAGAATCTAAAGAACTTGTGACACATGGACATAAACTAAAGGGGGGGAATGGTGGGGTGTGCAGGGTAGAGGGTAATGAAGGGAAATGGGACAACTGTAATGGCATAATCAATAAAATATATTAAAAACAAAAAAAACAAAAAATAAACTACTCATATCCATATTTATTTCACTTGATTTGAGAAAATGTAAAGTGTATTGATCTACAATTAAGCTAAGTTTAGGGTTACAGAGTATAAAATCACATTAGACCATCTGAAAAAAGGGAAGAAGCAGTAATTTCTATTACCATCTTGCATTTTGGGTAATTCTAATTCTTACAGCCAAAACACACCAAAAGCCTGGGCTGGAAATAAATTATACTCACCTTTGAACACTTATAAAAATAGTGTTTTGTGACCCTATCATTTATAAAGCAAGCCATTGAGAATGTATCTTCCTAGCTTTGAACTTTTATGCTATTGTGAACTTCATGCTAGTGTGCATCCCAAAAGTCATGCAGGTGAATATGGCTATGGAGAAAACAGGCACAAAACCCTCAAAAAAAAACGACTTTCTAAAAGTTAAACCTTTAAAACATGGTTTAAGAAAACAGCAACAGGTAGCATAAAAGACCAGATATCACCGGTGGTATTTCTCTATTTTAAAAGAAAATGCTTGAGGAGTACCAGATCGAAACCCATTCAGTGTGTCACTTGCAGCATGCCAACAACTTCACATCACTTTGACACCTGAGATTAGCAAACTGTGGCAAAATTTCAAATGATAGGTGATAGGATCAAAGTTCAAAATCAGCTGCTTCAGTACACTGTGCTTTGCAGTCTTTCTTAGCAAAGAGAAAGAGATTTGGATCCATAACAATAGTGTGAAGCAGTATTGTTAGTGTAAATGGCCACAGGTAAAAGGCAAATATCTTATGGTAGAGAAATGTAGTGTATGGATCATGGAAGCACCGATAGTAAAAATCACTAAGCATATATTAGTCACATCTTACCTGAAGTGCCACATTCACTTCTCAATGCCAGACTTTAAAAATAATACAGACCAATACAGGTCACTGTGGGGAGAAGGGCTTAGCTGCTGACCCAGCACTGTCATAGAAACCAGCCATCATTTTCTTCAGTCCTTGCCTCAACCCATCCAAGAGGCAATATCCTAGGAGACAGCAACTCATTGACAGAGCTGAGATCCCTTTACAAACCCTCTGATGGGCCAGAATGGTGACAGGAAGGGTCTAGCCAAAAAAACTCTCTCAAATATCCTTGACTTCTGTAAAAAAAGGTGCACATATCTAGATTTCTTGTGGTGCCAATTCTGATCACATAACAGAAAGGAGATAACTTTTCAAAAAGGAATTGGGGGAACAGATGCTGAGGCAAATATAGGTTTACATTTGTGAGTACATGAAATACAGTTTATTCTGGTATTACTATTCATTTATTATGGTACTATTTATTGTTATCAACCTACATTTGCCCACTCCTATATATTGTTATTAAATGTACTTAGGTTAATACATGGAAAATGAATTCATGGTTGACTTACAGGTTAGCTACCTGTCTTCCTTACAATGAACACAGTGCCTTCTGGAAATGGCTAGATAGCCCAAACTCTAATCTTGTGGTTTCATTTTGAGTCATATGTTTGTCAAAAATCCATGAGTGGTAGGGAAATCTTGGTTTGAACAACCTAAACTAGGCTTCCTCTCAGAAACAGATAATGCTAGGCAGGTGCATTACTGAGCCTCATGGAAAATAATTCATCCTAAAGAAAGAGAGAGAGTCAAGAGACACAGGACAATAGGCCAGAAATATTAGTGAAAGGCAATTTCAAGTGAAGCACAATATCTTTCACTGAAGTTATCCTCCAAGCCAGCTAAGCCACCATTGGCTCAGTCCTGAATCTTAGTAGGAAAAGCTGAAATAATGTATAAAAAAGTAAAGGAGCACCTTCTGGCTAAGATGGTACACATTTACAATCCAAGTCTTCCCCTACCCACCATGCTTTGCTCCATACAAATAGCAATGATAGATGGCATTTTTAAAAGAAAATCTAAAACACATAGCCAGATCTTTGTACAAGAAAAAATAAACTGGAACACAAAGCAGTAAGTGAGGCTGAAGTGAGAACCCCTGGACTTTGGGTCTGAAGTCTGTCAGAGGCTGATGGAAGTCAGAATAAAACCTTCTCTTTTCCTTATACCACAAGGGACACAAGCTAGTCTCTTTTCTTGAAATCAACAGCTATGGTGAGGCTTCTCTGTCAAGAAAAGAAGCTGAGACAGTTAAGTAAGCTACTGTACAGAACCGAGCTATGTGCTATGTGACACAGCTGCATAATCAAGAAAAGGAGGGGAAGTCCTTCAGACATGAAGTTGTACCTCAACCCATCAGACATGATCTAGGCCAACCCACCTCCTGGTTCAGCAACTGTCTGAAGAAGAGAGTTACCATAGCTGGTCTGAGGCAGCCAACTTTAAAAGGGCCTACTTGCAAGTTTAGTCTTTGGCTGGCATCTGGTAATTTAGTACCCAACTCATTCCCTAACTGAAAAGAAAGGTTCACTGTACCCACATTTTTTGTACAATGTCATTTATGGTAAACATCTGCTTTCCTTCTTGGAGTCTGGATGTTTGGTACATGCTAAGCAGAAGATGCCTGGGTGATCAGCCCCCCATACAAATCTTGAACTCCGATTCTCTAACTGGCTCTCCGAGGCAGAAATATTGTACACATATTTCTATATATCTAATACTGAAAAAACACACTGGGTCTGTTCTTCCTCCTTATGGGAGGAAAATAGTATAAGGAAGCCTGTACATAGATTCCTTCAGAATCCACTTATATACTTTTCCCTTGATGATTCTGTCACAGACCCTTTCACTGTAAGAGAGACCTTAAGTCATGAATCCCTCTATGTGCTGAGTTCCATGAGTGCTTCCAAAGATACTCCAGATGAGTGTGGCCTTGAAGAGCTGCAGAGAAGTGCTGGCATGGGATTCACTAGAACAACTCCAACTCACTAAAATGTGCCTACACTGTTATTTTGGGAGGGGAAAATGGCAGATTATGAAATCCTTGTGCCTGGGTGATTAAGGAATTGCCCACAGTATTAAAAATCAGCTGGGCTTATATCTTTTGTGAGAAGGAAAAGTTACCTATGGAACATAAAAACAGATCCAAAAGGAGACTTGGCTCATTAAATCCCCTGGCTTCTTCTGGCCACGATGAGTAAAATGAAGAATAAGGAGAAGCTGAAAGGATTCTTTTGCTTTTTGTGCACTCCACCTGGTGATAGGGAAAAGGGATTCAATGTATCCAAAAAGGAGACTTCTGGCCAAGATAGAGGCATGGGTAGACACACTGTGCCTCATCGCACAACCAAAATAAGGACAACAAAAATTTAGAAACCAAAAAAAAAAAAAAAACAGTACTGACAGAAAATTGAACTGTATGGAAGTCTGACAACCAAGGAGTTAAAATAGATACATTCATCCAGACCATTGGGAGGGATGAAGTTGGGCAGCTGGGCAGAGAGGGGTCCCAGTAAAAAAGGTGGCAGCAGGTAAACCCAGCAAGGCAGCAATTGCAAAGGGGCACGGTGTTTAAGGCGGCTGGTGGGACAGGCAGTTCCACATTCATGTGCAGATAAACCAAGTGAAATGAGAGTGAGACACACCGTGCAACCCAGGGTTCCAGTGTGGGGAAATAAAGCCTCAAAACACTGATTGAAAACACCTGTGGGGATTGAGGTGCTGGGAGAGACTCCCAGGCTCACAGGAAAGTTTGTTGGAGAGACCCACAGGGTCCCAGGATGTACATAAACCCACCCACCCAGAATCAGCACCAGAAGGGCCCAATTTGCTTGGGGGAAGTGGGGGAAGTGACTGAAATCTGGCAGAGAGTGGAGCAAGTCCAATTGTTCTCTCTTGGACCCCTGCCCCACACACAGTGTCACAACCCAGAAATGTGGGTTACCCCACCCTGGTGAACACCTAAGGCTCCACACCTCACTAGATAACAGGCATGTCAAGACAAAAAAAAAAGGTCCAAATAAAGAACAGATCAAAGCTTTGGAACAAATACAACTAAGCAATGAAGAGATAGCCAACCCATCAGATCAAAGCACAGTTCAAAGCACTGGTGATCAGGATGCTCACAGAATTGGTTGAATTTGGTCACAAATTAGATGAAAAAATGAAGGCTACACTAAGTGAAATAAAGCAAAATGTACAGGGAACCAATAGTGATGAGAAGGAAACTGGGACTCAAATCAATGGAGTGGACCAGAAGGAAGAAAGAAACACCCAAACAGAAAAGAACAAGAAAAAAAGAATTCAAAAAAGTGAGGAGAGGCTTAGGAACCTCCAGGACATCTTTAAATGCTCCAACATCCAAATTATAGGGGTACCAGAAGGGGAAGAGGAACAGTAACAAGTGAGAAACTTATTTGAACAAATAATAAAAAAGAACTTCCCCAATCTGGCAAAGGAAATAGACTTCCAGGAAATCCAGGAGGCTCAGAGAGTCCCAAAGAAGTTGGACCCCAGGGGGAACACAAGAAGCCACATCATCATTACATTACTCAAGATTAAAATGAAGGAGAGAATCCTAGAAACAGCAAGAGATAAGGAAACAGTTACCTATGAAGGAGAACTCTCATCATCTGGGTTCTCAAAAGATATCTTACAGTCAAGAAGGGGCTGGAAAGTATTTCACGTCATGAAAGGCAAGGACCTACATCCAAGATTGCTCTATCCAGCAAAGCTTTCATTCAGAATTGAAGGGCACATAAAGTGCTTCTTAGATAAGGTCAACTTCAAGAAGTTCATCATCATCAAGCCCTAGTTATATGAAATATTAAAGGGATTTTTCTAAGAAAATGAAGATAAAAAAACACTTACAGTAAAATGACAGCAAACTCACAATTATTAACAACACACCTAAAACAAAAACAAAAACAGCTAGAACAGGAACAGAATCACAGAAATGGAGATCACATGGAGGGTTAACAGCAGGGGAGTGGGAGGAAGGAGGGGGAAAAGGTACAGAGAATAAGTAGCATAGATGGTAGGTAGAAAATAGACGGGGGAGCGTAAGAATAGTATGGGAAATGTAGAAGCTAAAGAAGTTATAAATATGACACATGGACATGAACTAAAGAGGGGGGATGTAGGGGGAATGTGGGTGGGAGAGGGTGTGCAGAGTGGAGAGAAGTGAAGAGGGGGGAATGGAAGAACTGTAATAGCATAATCAATAAAATATATATTTTTTTAAAAAGAATGTGTCTACCCTGAGAGAAGAAAGGAGAAAACTAGCATTTATTTAGCTAATGTTTCCTGATATTGTGTGTGCCCATTGTAACGATGCATGTACCTGAGCACTCCGTATACTGTGAATAAATATTTGTTGGATGAATAAATAAGTAATTAAGCAAAATATATATATCCAAAGGGTGCTTTGGATGGGACAAAGATAATAAGAATTAGCTGCTTAGTTGCTCTTTCCTTGAGGCAGAAGAAAAAAAAAGGTGGACCCTGCAAGCCTGTTCAGAAGCCCAGCTCTACCACAAGCCCTCCTTGCACTCTAGCTGGGATCTCCCAGTAGCTATAATCACAACCCTGTAAATGCTGGATTTACTGCTAGGGTACGGAACAAAACTTGCACAAAATAAAAATGTTAAATGGTTTTGTATTTTGTGTCTATCTCATCTACATATGATTAGCATTCATTTTTAAATTATCGTATGCTATGTCAACAAAAGAAATTCCAAACCTAAAGAAAGGTTTAAAGAGTTTGAGTCAAAACTGAGGACCAGCCCTTGCTAGTATAGCTCAGTGGATTGAGCATGGGCCTGTGAAGCAGAGGGTCGCTGGTTTGATTCCCAGTCAGGGCACATGCCTGGGTTGCTGCAGGCCAGGTCCCCAGTGGGGAGCACATGAGAGGCAACCACACACTGATGTTTCTCTCCCACTCTTTCTCCTTTCTGTCCCCCCTCTAAAAATAAATAAATAAAATATTTAAAAAAAAAACGAGGACCAAACCCAAAAGCAAAATCTCAGAGGATTGGGAAAATGCTCTGAGGAAAAGCAGTTTTGCAGTTTTTATGTTATCATTAGATTCAAAGAAGATGTAAAGAAGATTGTGTGAAATCCACTGGTGGCAGATTAAGGAGTTGGGACGTAGTAACTCTCTAGGACTGACTAAAAAGTAAATAGAGAGATGCAAAAAAAAGAGAAAATAAAGAGATACATATTGCTTTTACATTGGTGGGTGCAGGATAGTTAACATTTACTATACATAGTTTATAGGAATACGTGGTTAAAGATAACAGTGAGGAATGTTGGAGACATCTCATCTCAGTACAGGGTTTTTATGTCTAGAGGTCGGGAGGAAGGATCATTCTGACACGTTAAGTATGCTGTCCTAGATGCACGAAAACAATGGACCAGTCCTGTTCAAAGTAAATATTAATCTATCGTACAGGCCTTAGGGTGTGACTTCTCATTATAACCCTCTCGGTTGTGAAGTTTTATGATCAGAGCATCCCACATGGTTACTTTCAGTTACTGGCTTGTCAGGCCTTTCATGTAGTTCCTGGAGCTCATCATGTCTGCCAGGTGGCCTCCTTTAGTTTCACAGTTTATAATTTTATAAATGCTCGCATGGGAAGATCACAATCAGAAAAGGCTACGAAGAAAAAAATGTTAGCACTCCTCAACTCCCTTGCTTGCTTTTTTGCTATTGGTGGGTGAATCAAAATTTAAGCTCTTAGTATTGAAAACACAACAAATTTTTATCATTGATAAGTTTTGCTATGAATTTTATTAGAGCCTCTTTAAAAAGGAAACAACACGAAAATAGAGTCAACCTCTGGATTAAAATATACTTTTTAGTTTTAAAAATCAGTTTTTACTTTGCTAATGAACTCTTGCTGAAAGCAAATGCCTGACCTTTAAGGACTGATGATTTTTTTTCTGTCTAATGTGCACAACATTTTAGAGTGGGTCAATTTTGACTCTCAGACAAGGTAAAAAGGCCTTAAGCAAACCTCGTTACCTGGAATTTGAACACAGCTGGCTCTGCAGTGATTTGAGTTTGCTACTACAAAAGAAAATTGCTTGCTGGCATTTGGGGGACCCTGAATTCACGATCCTAATTGCCTGGACCTAGGTCTAAGCTGAAATCTTTTACTATGTGCTGTGGGTTCTTTTAGCCTTCATACTATGTGTGCTGAACTGAAATCAAATGGGATCTCACCACTCAATGAATGAAACTCCAACTCTGGGACTGTTACAGATTTAGAACAGCCCTCAGTGGGACTATAAACTAAAATCATTGTGGATGATGGCTGGCTTGTCTGAGTTGCACACAGATGCCCATGGAAATGGATTTGTTTTCTCATGGGACCACCTGAAATTGAGCTGACTGGCTCTACATTGCTGATACAGAGACTAATTGCATTCATAACTTGTGGTTTCTGGCAAAAGCTACAAGGTGAGGAAGGCACATCACTTAAGGAAGCTACCAAGCTTTCTAACAGAGATCTTTATGATTAATGGTATGTGTTTTAATTAGCTAAGTCTAAGGCACCTAGAGGGCATGACTGAAGTCAATACCAAAAGTTGGTCCCTGCATCATAGGGTCCTGGTGATAATACTTTTGCTGTAAAGATGCCTTGGATAAGAGCAAAAGGGGTTGACTGTACAGAAAAGGGCTAATACAGCAGACCTGAGGTTGTAATCTTTCTAAGTGTCTTGCTTGTAAGGTTGGCCCGGAGCTAGCATGTGGGAACTTGGCACTCAAACAGTGCCCTTACTGATAAGGAGTTTCACTGTGCCTAAGATTTTCATACACACAGTGGAATTTATTGTGAACACCTGTTTTTCACTGAGGAGTCTGGAATTTGGAAGGCAGAGGCTGCCTATGTGGACCACACTTTCATAAAAACCTTGGGCACTATAGTGCATTGAACAGTGCTGTCCCCCAATTCATGTCTGCATCCTAATGCTCAAAACCTATAAATGTGATTTATTTGGATAAAAAGTTTCTTTGCAGATGGAATTAAATTAAGCATCATTCTAGGTTTAAGGTAGGCTTTTGATCCAGAGGCAGGTGTTATAAGAGAAAGGCAGAGAGGAAATTAGAAACAAAGAGATACAGAAAAGTAGGTCCTATAAAGATGGAGGCAGAGATTGGAATGATATATCTATAAAACAAGGAATACTGAGGTTTTCCAGTAGCCCCCAGAGGCTAGAAAAGAGGTACAGAGTGGCTTCTCCCTCAGATCCTCCATCAGGAGCCAACTCTGCAAGGTTTGGCTGAGATCAAGCCAAACCTTGATCTCAGATTTCTGGTCTTCAAAACTGTTAGAGAAAAACAGACAACTGTCTGTTGTTTTCATCTGTTGTTACAGCAGCCTTAGGAAATAAATACAGGCATTGAGTCTCTAATATGCTTCTCTGGACAGAAATATTACAAACATCTTTCTGCATTTTTTTACTGCTGGGAAAAGAAAAATACTAGGTGTGTCTCTTCACAGAAGAGAGAGGGTAAAGACAGTCTGTGCAAGCATTGCTTCAGACTCCTCCCATGACTTTGTCTGTTGCCTATCCTGTTGTGCATCCATTGGCTACAATCAACCTTAGCCCTAAGTATAACTCTTTAGCAAATCACTGTATTTATATGTATTGAGGAACCTTAAATAGACTGGTTATGTAATATCCTCCATGTGTCAATAGAACTTGAGATCTAGAACATTCATATATGACCTAATGGTGAGGAAGAGACCCTGGACTACCCAATGGGGGAAACCATAAAAATTCCTACTCAGGGTAAGATTAGTGCAGAGAGAAAGAGAAAACACTAACTTCCCAAAGGCAGGAAACTAATGCTGGAAATGAGTACCTAGAAAATCAGTAATAGAGTACTAAGTGCCTCCCCTTCCCTACTAAATGATAGTAATGGAGCAGATAAAAAATAATTTTAGGGCTTCCAGTCAAGATGGAGGCATGGGTAGACATACTTTACCTCCTCACACAGCAAAAAGATGGTTCACAACTAATCTCAAAACAAAATACAACCAGAACTGCCAAAAAATCAAACTGTATGGAAGTCCGACAACCAAGAATTTAAAGAAGAAAGATTCATGTAGATGGGTAGGAGGGGTTGAGACAGGAAGCCAGGTTGGAGAGAATGTGGTGTAACAGCAGCAGCAGCCAACAGAATGGACTGTCTCACATTCACCTGTGACAGATAAAAACCAGGAGGGACACCTGGGGAGCAAGCTCTCCCAGGCCCAGGCCAAACCACACAGCCCAAGGTTCCAGCATGGAGAAATAAAGCCTCATAACTTCTCGCTATAAAAACCAGTGGGTATTAGAGTGGTAGAAGAAACTACTGGTCTCTCAGGGGAGTCCATTTAAAGGACCTGCACATCCCTAGAACACACACAAATACACCCACTCTGGGATTCAGCACCAGTGAAGTAGCTAGAAGGGTGGTAGCCACATATGGAAAGTACAGGAAGTGACTGGAAATAAGACAAAAGCCTAGCAAGCAGCATTGTTCCCTCTCAGACCCCTCCCTGATATTTAGAGCCATAGATCAAGACTATGAACAGTAAAATGACAACAAACTCACAACTATCAACAATTGAATCTAAAAAAACAAACAAACAAACAAACAAAAAAACAGAAACAGGAGGTAGGTTCTGGCCAAGATGAAGGAATAGGTAGAGACCCTTCACTTCCTTGCATAGCCAAAAGGAGGATAACAACCAATTTAAAATCAATAAACAACCAGGAGTGCCAGAAAAATCAAACTTCACAGAACTCCCACAACCAGAATTAAAGAAACAATCAAACAGAACAACCAGCCCAGTAAGGTGGCAGGTGGAGAGAAGCCATGGTGAGGTGGTGGACCATGGGGGCAGAGCTGGCTGCG
This sequence comes from Artibeus jamaicensis, assembly GCF_021234435.1. Classification (NCBI taxonomy): domain Eukaryota; kingdom Metazoa; phylum Chordata; class Mammalia; order Chiroptera; family Phyllostomidae; genus Artibeus; species Artibeus jamaicensis. The sequence continues at coordinate 62,751,387 of NW_026522030.1, forward strand.
AGGAGGGGCTGACTTAAGGGGAAACTGAAACTCAGAAGTGGCTGTGGACTACAGCAGTTACCTCCATGGGAGAAACTCCCAGTCTTACTCAAGAGTTCATTGAAAAGTGCACTAGAGATGAGCAGGTGAGCTGCATTGTTCCCTCTCTGGCCCCTACCCCACAGGCACAGCTGAATTTAAAGCCCTGTTCATCAAAATGCTCACAGAACTGATTGAGCTTGTTTAAAAAATTGAAAGAACAAATGAAAGATACCCAAAGTGAAATAAAGCAAAATATTCGGGGAACCAACAGTGACAGGAAGGAAAGCAGGACTCAAATCAACGATTTGGAACAAAAGGAAGAAATAAACATCCAACCGGAACAGAATGAAGAAACAAGAATTCAAAAAAGTGAGGAGAGTTCTCTGAGACAACCCGAAACATTCCAATATTTGAATTATAGGGGTCCCAGGAGAACAACAGCAAGAAATTGAAAACTTATTTGAACAAACAAGAAGAAAAACTTCCCAAATCTGCCAAAGGAAATAGACTTTCAGGAAGTCCAGGAAACCCAGAGAGTCCCAAATAAGTTGGGCCCAAAGAGGAACACACCAAGGCACATCATCATTAAGTTACCAAAGATTAAAGATGAAGAGAGAATCTTAAAAGAATCAAGAGGAAAGAAAAGAGTTACCTACAAAGGAGTGCCCATAAGACTATCAGCTGATTTCTCAGAAACCTTACAGGCATGAAGGATATATAAAGAAGTATTTGAAATCATGAAAGGCAAGGACCTACAATCTGAGAATACTCTACCCAGCAAAGCTATCATTTAGAATGGAAGGGCAGACAAAATGTTTCCCAGATAAGGTCAAGTTAAAGGAGTTTGTCATCACCAAGCCATCATTATATAAAATGTTAAAGGGATTTATCTAAGAAAAGGAAGATAAAAAATATGAACAGTAAAATGACAAGAAACTCACAGCTATCACCAAATGAACCTAAAAAAAAATAAAAGAAAAACAATGAAAATAAAAACTAAGCAAACAACTGAAACAGGAACAGAATCAGAGAAATGGACATCACATGGAGGGTTTTCAGTGGAGAGGGGAGGAGAGGAATAGTGGGGGAAAGGTGCATGGAAGAAGAAGCATAATTGGTAGGCATTAAATAGATGGGGAGAGATAAAAATGGTATAGGAAACAGAGAACTCAAAGAACATGTATGTACAACCAATGGACATGAACTAAAGAGGGAGGATGCTGGAGGGGTGAGGGATGCAGGGTGGAGGGGGGATAAAGGGGGAAAATTGGGAAAACTGTAATAGCATAACCAATAAAATATAATTTTTAAAAAACCTAAGCAAACAACTAGTACAGGAACAGAATCATAGAAGTGCAGACCACATGGTAAGTTATCAGCAGGGAGAGCGAAGGGAGAGAATGGGGAAAAAGTAAAGGGATTAAAAACTTTCTCTCCCTCTCTCCTTCCCTTCCCCTCTAAAGATAAATAAATAAAATCTTAAAAAAAAAAAAGAAGCAAAATTGGTACAAAATAGGGAGATGTTAAGAACAGTATAGGAAATGGAGAAGCCAAAGAACTTGTATGCATGAGCCATGGTCATAAACTAAAGAGGGGAAATGCTGGAGGACTGGGTAGCAAGGACAAAGGGTATAAAATTAGAACAACTGTAATAGCGTAAAAACCTTTCTATTAATATGATACACAAAAAAGACCATATAACATAATAATCTACTTGATGAATGTTTATAAGGCAAACACTCTTGTAACCATTGCCCCTGTGGAGAACTCTGACAGTGACCCTAGAAGACCTCAGTGTGCCCCATCTCCCTACCTCCCCACAAAGGTTACCATTATCCTGACTTTTAAGATAGTCACTTTCTTGCTTATCAACCAAGTGTGCACCCCTAGATGCTCTAATTTTGTTTTCTTTAAGAAAATCTTTTTTTAAAGAAAGTTTTTTGCATTAAATAAGATTTTACATTCTTAAAGATATAAAAGAAGGAATAATTTCCTTTAAGAACAAGACATAATGAAACAAAAACAAATGTATATGTTTTAAAAAGAACTAATCAGAAATGCTACATGAAATATTCAATCTCTGGAATTTAAAAATTCAGATGAAATATATGCCAGACACAATTAAAGAGAGAATAATAGTGAATTGGAATACAGTACGCAAAGAAAACCTGCTCAAATGCTGCAGTGTAAAATAAAGATATTTAAAATATGAATGAGGAGGTAAGACACGTGGGGTAGATTAAACAGATCCAACATAAATGTACACGTATTGAATGAGAGCTCAGGATGAAAAGAAGAGAGGAAATGCCAGAGAACAATATTGGATGATTAAAAGTCTGAGAGCTGAGCAGATAAATCCGCATTGACACATCTTGTGACAATGTAAGACATTAAGGATAAGTTAAGAAAAATGTAAACACCATTGAAAAAAATTACCTAAAAACTAATGGCAGTTTGACTGAAAGTGGAATTCTAATCAATAACAATAGATAGCAAAAGATGATGGAGTCACATCTTCAATGCACTGAGAGAAAATAACTGTTTATCAGGAATTCTAGATTTCTGGTCAGGATGGTGGCATAGGTAAACATGGCTCACCTCTTTGTACAACCACATCAAAATTACAACTAAAATATAGAACAACCATCACTTAGACCATTAGATATCAAGTTGAATGGAAGTCTGACAACTACAGAATTAAAGAAAACACATCCATTCAGATTGGTGGGAAAGGTGGAGACACAGAATGGGCTGGTCCCACATTCACGTGTGGTGGATGAAAATCCAGGAAGAATATCTTGGCAGCAAGGAGTCCTAGTCCCACACCAGGCCCCCTAGCCCAGGGTTCTGTGCCAGGAAGATAAATCTCCATAACTTCTGGCTGCAAAAAAACATGAGGATTGAGTCAGTGGAAGAAACTCCTGGAGTCTCAAGCAGTTCCTCTTTAAAAAATCTCCACACACACTTACTCAGATTCACTCCCTCTGAGCTCCAGCACCAGAGTAGCAGCTTGAGAAGCACCAGTGGCTTGTGGGGAGGAACTAAAGTATCTGGCATCAAGACAGGAGCTGGGAGACAGCTATCTCAGTGAGAAAAGAAGGCAGAAGCCATTGTCCCTTTACTGAGCCTTCCCCATACAGAGCCACAAAGCCAGCAGGCAAGTGCCATAGCTGAGACTCCATAAACCTAGCTAACACAGTTTGCCCCACCCTAGAGCTTCACAGACTCTGTCCCACCCAAGTTATGGGCCCACTCAAACTGTTAATATTAGCTTTTCCATATGAATGGTTGGTATCGGATCATGCCTCACAACTTCCTAAATCCTTTCAAATGAGCTCCAGCTGGCCTCAGTGAGCCTTCAGCCTCTGTACCTCTTTCTAAGTGATCCAGGCCAGGCACAAGAAGCATCCAGGCTAGATTCAGAGTTTGGCTTCACCTGGGAATCTTTAAGACCAGCACAAGCTGCAGCCATAATTGGCCCAGATGAAAGAATAGATCAAAACTCCAGAAAAAGAAATAAAGAAAATGGAAATAAGCAATCTATTAGATGCAGAGTTCAAAACAGTGATTATGAAATATTCAAGGAACTTAGTGAGGACCTCAACAACACAGAAAATGTCCAGTCAGAAACAAAGGACACACTATTTGAAACAGAAAATTTACAGGAAAACAACAGTAGAGTGGGTGAAGCTGAGAATCAAATCAATGATTTGGAACATAAGGAAGGGAAAAACAATCAACAAAAAGAAAAAAGAATCCATAAAAAATCAGGATAGTGTGGGCATCCTCTTGGACAACTTCAAGAAGTCCAACATTTGCATTATAGGGATGCCGGAAGGAGAATAGAAAGAGCAAGAAATTGGAAATCTATTTGAAAAAGTAATGAAAAAAAACTTTCCTTCAGAGAAGTTCAGGAAGGACAGAGTCCCAAACAAGATGGATGCAAAGAGGCCCACTCCAAGACACATCGCAATTAAAATGCCAAAGGTTAAAATTAAAAGAGAGAACCCTAAAAGCAGCTAAAGAAAAGCCATTAGTTACCTACAAGGAAACTTCCATAAGACTCAGCTGATTTCTCAAGAGAAATTTTGGAGGCCAGAAAAGATTAGAAAGAAATGTTCACAGTGATGAAAAACAAGGACCTAAAACCAAGATTACTTTATACACACACAGAAAGCTGTCATTTAGAATCAAAGGACATATAAAGAGCTTCCCAGACAAGAAAAAGCTAAAGGAGTTTGTCACCACAAAATTAGTATTACATGAAATATTAAGAGTCTTCTTCATGAAGAAAAAGAAGAAAAAATATGAACAATAAAATGGCAATAAACACGTATCTATCAACAATTGAATCTAAAAAAGACACTAAGTAAACAAGAAGAAAAGAGACAGAATCATGGATACAGAGAGGGTTTTGATGACTTCCATATGGGAGAGAGTTGTGGGGGAATGGGTGAAGAGGTGAGGGCCTTAAGAAGTACAAATAGGTGGTTACAGAATAGCCATGGGGTTGTAAAGCACAGTATCGGAAATCCAGGAATTTCAAACTTATTTTCACTGGGGGCCACATCAGCCTCGCAGTTACCTTCAAAGGGCAAAATGTAATTTTAGGACTGCATAAATATGACTACTCTTTAAAGTTAAGTGAGAGCTCAGCACTGCCATCAGCCAGAAACAAGGTGCTGGGCCAGATAAAACAAGGTGGAGGGCCAGATTTTGCCCATGGGCCTTGTGTTTGACATCTGTGGAATAGCCAAAGAAATTATACACATGATCCAGGGACATAACAATGATGTGAGGATGGCCTGAGAGGGTGGGGTGATGGGTGGAGGGGGGCAAAGGGGGAAAATTTGGGACAATTGTAATAACATAATCAATAAAGCATAATTTTAAAAATAAGTAAAAAAAGAATTCTATATACGGTTAAACTTATATTCCAAAAATTAGATAATTTTATATATAAAAATATTAAGGGGACTTCTACATAGTCTACTAAAGTACTTTAGCAAAAAGAAAAGTGAGTCCAAAGGAAAAAAGGAAGATGACCAAAATATGGCATGCACAGAAATTAGTAAAATCACTTGTTAAAATTAGGTTACTTTAGTGAAAATGATACATTTTGTATTAAATGAAGCAGCACTAAACGTATAGATTATAACAAAAATAAGTTGGAATCATTCAATCAGTGTGTAAAGTATGCTGAAGTTCTTTTATGCTATAAGTAGCAAAACATTGCATGACTTCATATCTTGTTAGAAAAAATTATGGTTAAGTATATACATAAAACAGTTCAGAAAAAATGCCATATTTGTAATACAAATATACATTCAATAAAAATACTATGTATTAAATACATATAATAGTGATATATAATTTAATATATATGTAATATGATACATTTTGCATTAAATTTCTTCTGGGAGTGTAGAATTTGGATGCATGCTAGGCAGAAGGTGCTTATGTGACCAGACCCCAATAAAAACCTTGGGTACTATAATGGGTTGAATAGTGTTCCTCAAAAATGTATGTCCAAGTGTTAAGCTTTAGAACTAGAATTTACTTTCACAAGGACAGCCACCCTCCCATATCATATGTATGGATTTCTTGGGGAAACACAGGTGACTAATCTTTATTTTGTAAACTAGAAGCTCTCTCCATACTCCTATCTTAAATGCATAAGATGAAACACGCTAATTTTGTTTTTTGTATCTTCATCTTACACCTTCATGGATAAAAACTGGCAAGAGTTAATGGCAACCAACATTGACTGGACAACTAAGATGAGTATGGCATTCAGTGACCAGTTGGGCCTAATTAATTAAGTTTCTGCAATATAGTTAACTTTTAGCTCCTCCATGAGAGCTAATTTCTGTCTCCTGTTAAATTATAAACTCTCAAGGGCATGCATTCAATTTGATCCATTCAACAAAACAAAACAAAATCTGCTTATTCATATAGGTTGACTTGCTTTGCAAACAGCATTGATATATGGAATGTTTTTTGAGGTTAAACTTACATAAAACACACAAAGCTTAGCACCACATGTTCACATACATACAGAGCCATCCAGGTTATGATATAAAAATATTTCAGCATCACAGAAGATATCCTCATGCCCTTCCCCAATTAACATTCCCCCAAATAAATACCATTCTGACCACTATCACTATAGATTGGTTTTGTCTCTTTGGGGTTCTTTCTATATTGTCTCTATTTATCATGTTCCATTTTTCCTTCATCTTCTTGAGCATATGGAATATGGTTATAATAATTATTTTAAATTCTTTGTCTACTAATTCTATCATCTGTGTCAGTTCCAATTAATTGATTTTCTCCTCATTATGAGTTATATTTTCCTGTCTCTCTTTGCATGCCTGATAATTTTTCATCAGATGCCACATATTAAATATTTTACCTCATTGGATACTAGATATGTTTGTTTTTCTACAAATATTCTTGAGCTTTGTTCAGGGACATGGTTAAGTTACTTGGAAACAGCCTGATTATTTTGGGTCTTGCTGTTAAACTTGAGTGGGATCAGAGCAGTGTTTTGTTGAGGGCTGGTTTTTCCCATCTCTGAGTTAGTACTCCACCCAATTCTGAATAAAGTACTCCACCCAGTTCTGAATAAAGCCTCCACAAAGTATGAGACTTTATATACTGGGTGGTTGAAACAGGAAATATTCTGTTCCTGAGTGAGCGCCAAGAATTATTCCCCCTAATCCTTTTGAGTGGTTCTTTTCTTATATACAAGCATTGATTAGTACTCAGCCAAAAGACTGAAAGGGAACCCTCTGCATACCTGCCCAGTTCTCCCCTCCTCATGATCAGCCTGACAACTCTAGCCACCTTGACATCTAGATTCTCAGTTCCAACTGCTCTACTAGGGAGACCTTTGAGCGTCCCTTGCATTTTACCTCCAAGGGCTGCATTCTGAAAACTTTCCTGGAGGAGGTGGGGCTTCACCTACCTTCTACCAGCAAAGACCACTGATCTTTGTCTCCTGTAGTTTGTCTTGAAAAACCATTGTTTCATATATTTTGCTTGGACTTTAGATATTTCAGGCAGGATTGCAAATCTACTCCCTGATATTCCATTTGGCCAGAATTAGAAGTTTTTATTTCACATCATATCGTATATTGTCTTGTATATCTGACTTCACTGACTCAGCATTATATCTAATCCACCCAAACTGTTGCATGTATAAGTAGATGGTTTTTCATTTTGTTTTACCCTTTGGTATTTCCATCAATAATACTTTAATATTGGTACTGAAATTCATAATTACCTCCAAAGCCTTTTATAAGAATGATGTTAGTTATAGCCTTGATGTCCAAAAATCATGGACATGACCCCTAAGTTTGACATTAGTTGATTATATATATGCCCGTGAACATGCCACTCAGCCCCCCTACAGTTATTGGCTCAAAATTAATAATTTGGTCCAAGTGCTTTATACACTAAAGTGCTATAGAAATATATGGCAATTTTAACTTAGAAAATGAAAGTTTCCTGATTTTTTTTACGAAAAAAGCAAGAATTTGGTATCTTCCCTATACAAATAACTGCATTTCTCACAGAAGGCTTCACTGAGTGATAAATGGAAATAAGTACTTTTCATATATAGATTACTAGAAAACTCTTTAAGGAAGGAAATGGTTACATATTAGTAGCTCAGACATTATTGGCTTAACTTGCCCTGAGAGATTAACCAGGGCAAAAAACAGTGTGCTAGGTTATGAATACTTTTTAAACTCAGAGGCATACTGAGTAGGCACCAACAGGGTGACTTTTGGTGATATGACTGGGCTTTGAAAGGCACCAAAAGTAGAGTTTATGCATTTCTCTTTTTGCATATAACTTTTGTTGCATTAATAAGGTAGAAATTCCATTTAAATAAAAGACAAATGTGTTCTGATAATATGTTTATAATGACATTGAGTTCAGTAAAGATAAATACCCTGCAGTAATTAATTCTGAAAATACACATTCAATTTCTCTCAGTGCTTTGCACTTTATTTTTTTAATTTAATGCCTGAACATTAACTATTTTGATATCAGATAACATACTTTCATCAGTCTGAGGACAAACTACTCCCATATCAAATGAAGCATTTTGAATTTCTCTTGATTCAATGTATTCTGTAAAATATAAACATATTAGGTCTTAGCTTTTCTTGTCAGTGAGGACCTCTAAAAATTTTTACAGGCACTGGTTTTCTAAGAGTTTACTGTTCACCTACCACTGATAGCCATTCTAGCTGACAAACAGTGTAAATGAGCTATAGCCTTTGTTTTTGAGAGAGAGAGAGGCAATTAATTTGTAACAATGAAGTTAGACTGCTTCTGCCACTTGTTAGCTAAGTGATATTGGGAAAGTTATTCAACCTCTGAGTTTGTTTTCCCATCTGTAACACCAGTAGCCTTACATACTAACAGAAATATTAAAATTCTGCATATAAGGTTTTTGATGCCATGCATAGCACATAGAGCTCATCGTTAGCTGTGGTTGTTCTTAGAAACTTGCTTGACACTTTCATGGATCCTCCTTTCAGAACCACTGCCCAACTGCTGTGCCCAAGAAGGGGGTCTCACTAATTCCCAGGTAGTTTTAGCTGCTCATCCACAAATCTGATATATCCTGGACCATGGACCATGAATATTTTCCTTCAAACATATCCCTGGTTGTGAACTTTGCATATTGCTTTATGGCTTCTTTGGCATCCTACTTGCCTTGTTTTGTTTAATTTCCCGAGTGTTTTCACACTGTACTGATTAGAAAAGAGAATTCTAAAATCCAATTGCCTAAGTTTTTTTAAACATTTTTTTATTTTAATTTTTGTTCAAGTACAGTTTCCTGCTTTTTAGCCCCATCTCAGCGCACCCCCCAAGTCCTCCCCACTTCCTTCCTGAATCCACACACCTTTTGTTTTTGTCCGTGTGTCCTTTATACTTGTGCCTGAAAACCCTTCACCTTTTCCCCTGAATTCCCTCCCCTTTCTTCTCTGGTCACTGTCAGCCTGTTCTCAATTTCAGTGATTTTGGTTATATTTTGCTTGCTTGTTTGTTTTGTTGATTAGGTTCTTATTAAAGGTGAGATCATATAGTATTTGTCTTACACTGCCTGGCTTATTTTGTTACCGAACAAGAAGAGGTCCGAGGGAGGGGCAATACAATATTTGGCCCACCTAGGGATGCCCAAAACTGCTATACAACAGGGGCCCCTCCCGAAAACAAAATACTAAAATCTACTGGGCCCTTCTGTCCACCGCCAATTGGAAAGACATCTCTTAATGCCAGAGATTTGTGAAATGGAAACAAAATGTTTATTTAATGCTATTCAGGCCTAATGCCACCACTAAAATATCAAAGTCCTTTAGGGTATACACCTACACCCACGCAGAGCTCCCTTCTCCCACTGTCCCAACTCCGGGTACCGTAAATCAGGAAAAGAGCACACGTCCCTTTTTCAGGCCGCTGGTGCCATCAGCTGTGTCACTGTGCAGGATCTCGAGTTAATCCAAAGTACCGTGGTACCCTCTCATGGTCCACTGGCAAGAGTCCTTTGTACCCAGTTCCAGTCAAAGTCTCTCTTGCTTTTCAGGCCCCGCGGCCAAAGGGGGCACCCCAAAGCCGCGTGGGCCTCCTCTACCAAAGCTGCAGGAGTCCGCACTCCACCAAAAGCATGTGGCTTTCTTCTTCACCTGGCTGCAGGGATCTCCATTCTGGCAAAGCTGCGTGGTTTTTCCCTTTCAACTGGGAAAGAGGGGGGTCCACACCCTGCCAAAACCACGTGGCTCTCCCTTTCACCTCACCAAGAGGGGGTCCTCACTCTGCTGAAACTGCGTGGCTCTCTCTCCCAGGCCTTCTCACTCAGGAGCGCAGCCCCTCGTTACATTCTGAGTCCAAGCCCTTCTCACTCAGGAGTGCAGACCTTAGTTCCCATCTTGAGTTCCCCAAGTTCCATCCTCAGTCCCTGCTAGTTCCTTCTCTCTGGCTCCAAACTTGGCCACTATTTAACATATCTATGAAACCAGTTAAAGGTTATAGATATGTTAAATAATCATTCCAGAGGTTAGCTGCAAAACTGTTGCTATGCAAAACAGCTCTCAATGGCCTGGCTCCATTCATCCCTTCCCCCTGGGGGGGCGGTGGTGAGGACATCTTATATGTCTCTCCAATATTTCTATACACTTTGAATTCTGGACACCTTTCTAAATCTTTTGGGGGGCCCCCCTTGGCTGCACCCTGTATCAATTTCACTTAGCATAATGCTTTCCAGTTCCATCCATGCTGTTGCAAAGGGTAGGAGCTCCTTTTTTTCTGCTACATAGAATTTCATTGTACATACGTACCACAGTCTTTTGATCCATTCGTTTACTGATGGGCACCTAGGTTGCTTCCAGCACTTGGCTATTGTAAATTGTGCTGCTATGAACATTGGGATGCATTTATTCTTTTGGATTGGTGTTTCAGGGTTCTTATGATACAATCCTAGCAGTGGGATTGCTGGGTCAAAAGGCATATTCATTTTTAGTTTTCTGAGAAAATTCCATACTGTTTCCCATAGTGGTTGTACCAGTCTGCAATCCCACCAATTGTGAACTAGGGTCCCTTTTTCCCCACACCCTCTCCAACACTTGTTGTTTGTTGCTTTGTTTATGATGGCCATTCTGACCAGTGTAAAGTGGTATCTCATTGTGGTTTTAATTTGCATCTCTCTGATAGCAGCGATATTGAGCATCTCTTCATGTGTCTCTGGATATTCTGTATGTCCTCCTTGGAGAAGTGTTTGTTCAAGTCCTTTGCCCATTTTTTAATTGGGTTGCTTGTCTTCTTAGAATGGAGTTGTGTGAGTTCTTTATATATTTTGGAGATTAAACCCTTGTCTGAAGTATCACTGGCAAATATTTTTTCCCATATTGTTGGTTCTCTTTTTATTTTAATACTTTTTTTTTAGCTCTGCAGAAGCCCTTTATTTTGATGAGATCCCATTCATTTATTCTTTCCTTTGTGGCCCTTGCTCTAGTGGACATATCAGTGAAAATATTGCTATGTGAAATATCTGAGATTTTCCTGCCTATGTTCTGCTCTAGGACTTTTATGGTGTCATGACTTATTTAAATATTTTATCAACCTTGAATTTATTTTGGTGTATGGTGTAAGTTGGTGCTCAGATTTCTTTTTTTTTTTTTTTTGCATGTAGCTGTCCAGTTCTCCCAATACCATTTGTTGAAGAGACTATTTTTACTCCATTTTATGTTGCTGCCCTCTTTGTCAAATATTAGTTGACCATAGAGACTTACATTTATTTCTGGGTTCTTCGTTCTGTTCCGTTGGTCTATCTGTCTGTTTTTATGCCAGTACCAAGCTCTTTTGATTACCGTGGCCTTGTGATAAATGAATTTGGCAAAACTTCAGGATACAAAGTCAATATCCAGAAATCAAAGGCATTTTTGTAAACCAACAATGAAACATCAGAAGCAGAAATCAAGAAAAAAATCCCATTTGATATAGCAACAAGAAAAATAAAATACCTAAGAATAAACCTAACCAAGGAGATAAAAAACCTGTACTCAGAAAACTACACAACACTGAAGAAAGAAATCAAGGAAGACACAAGCAAATGAAAACACATCGTGTTCATGGGTTGGAAGGAAGAATTATCATCAAAATGTCCATACTACCCAAAGCAATTTACAGATTCAATGCAGTACCAATGGCATATTTCACAGACATAGAACAAACACTTCAAAAATTTGTATGGAACCATAAGTGACCCCAAATAGCTGCTGCAATTTTGAGAAAGAAGAGCAAAGTAGGAGGGATCACAATACCTGATACCAAATTGCATTACAAGGCCAATTGCCTACGTTTAATCTACATCCAGCACTTATCTGTGGGAATTAGGAAAGTTAGCTATTTAACCTTTCCAACCCTGTCTCCCTACCTGTAAAACAGGGTTAATAAAAGTACCATGGTAAATTACTGTGAAGATTAGGACTTTGCAGGTAGAAGGGACTTGAGCACAAAGATAGTACTCGGTAAGCACTCATTTAATATCATCTTCTATTTATAGTTAAAAACTCTATAAGCACAGACAGGAGTTTCCAAGTGGTTCATTATCTGCTGATAACAGGCAAATCCTTGCCTCCAAGGGAGTAGAAACAAAAGTTCATTAACCAAAAGAAGGAAGCTTAAAGAGTCAGTTAGTTGTTCTTTATTACATCTCACCACATTCTGGTTGTTAGCCCTATGATGAAGACAATCTCTTTTCTACTAATTATGTCTTCTTTCAGATTTATATAGACACACTTAGATACAGATATAAGTACATAAATCTACATGTGTATCTAAAGATCTGCATGGTGGTGTTGGGAGAATGGTAACATGTCACTTAGATGAACAAAGTCTGTCCTGGAATGGCAGCTATCCCTATAAAAGGTTAACTATCTCAAACCTAGTTCAGTCAGGAGCAATCATACAGCCAAGCCTTCCTTTGTAGAGAAGTATTCAGACCTTTGAGAAAATCTTCGTAGCATCAAGCTTTGAAAAAAAGAGGGTTGATTCCATGCCATTAATAATCCAAACCAATTTAGAAAAATTCCAGGGCCTGATTCTGGGTCTTCTGCTGAGAGACAGTTTTGGTATTTTAAAATTAGTTTTGTCAGAGAGTGATTAGAAATCTGGTATCCTCTGACCCTGTTTTTAGTATCTCGTTAATCTTTATGCTTATCCCCTAGATCCATTATTCTCCCAGGATAATCAGATGGTCACCTTTGGTCTTAGTTTAAAAGATATTCAGAGTGTCCTCAATAGTGAATGTGACATCTGATCCTCATCCACTGATCCTCATCCACTATATGGTTCAAGCTTTTGGAGAGCAGGATTACAGGTATATCTTCTTGGACAGATTTCCTTTCTCCTTCCCTTTTTCCCACATTACTCTTCCTTGTTTTAGGTAAATAGACATGTGGGTAAAGGACAGAAAATTCGGTGCATAGTTTTCAGACTCTGCCAGGGAACTCTCACTTGCTGTGGGCTCTCTTCATCTCCCTCGGTTGCTGACTGTGGCTCCTCTGTCTCCATGCAGGATTCCACTGGGCTTTGGGTTGGTTGCCAGGCCTGGGTCTATGTGAACTGCCCTCTCTAGTTGTTTTTGTCCTAACTACCACACTCTCTCTCACTCTATCTTCAATGTTTAATTTAGAATGTTAAGTTGAACCAGATTTCTGTTCTCTCCCTCTCAGCCAAATTATAATATACCACATGGAGCTAAGGGATGTGTCTGTGTTTATATCTTTTAAAGACTTCTCAAACTTTTAATAAGGTATGTAAATATTAGATTTGTTATTTGGGAGAGAAGTTGTCAAGGAAATAAGGGCAGAAAAGCTTGCTTCTGTAAACTCAATTCTTGAAACTATTATTTCTTATTAAGCTGTAGAGACAATAAGGGCATTTCCAAGGATTTCCTGCATGCTTAGGTGAAAAGGATGTGTTATCTGAAACAAAAGAGGGGACAGGAGAAGATGGCATATAGGGGATAAAAGGGAAATTACTCAGTCACTCACCTTAATTCCATGGTTTGTGAACCTGATTTCAGCTGTTTGGGAAACAAACTATTTGTTCAACCATTTTGCTCCAGGACATCCCATGTAGTCTATTCTGCACTCAATTCCCTCAAATGCCCAGATACACACTTAGCACTCCTGGCAATAGAAATAAATTACAGATTCTCCACTTTGGTAAATAACTTGGGAAAATGTTTCAAAGCCATAAAAATGTTCATATCCTTTGACACAGTAACTCAACTCTAGAAAATATAATCATGTGAAAGAAGCACTATATACAAAATTGTTTATTTTTTTAACATTTGTAACAACAAAAAAATAAATAAACAATAAAAGAAACCAAAATACATTATGCTTTATGAAATCTGTAAAACTGTAGGATCATTAGAAACATTCATTAAAATATAACAATACAGAGAATATCCAATGTAATATTTTAAAACAATAAAATTGTACCCAGACTCTAAATACAACTATATAAGGATCATATCTACACATGATTAAATATCTGAAAAAAACTAGGAAAATGAAATTGGAAGCCTTTCCATGAGTTATTTTTGCCTTTTTGTTTTTTTATTATAATGTTACAACAGAAATAAAATTAGTATTGAGAGGATATGAAATCAATGCTCATTTATACATCTAATTACCCAGGAAGTGTGCTAAATGGAGATAATCTCTGCCCAAGTCAATCATTGCACCTCTTCTGACCAAAAAAAAAAAAAAAGTTAGGACAACACTAATGGTGGAAAAATCACAGATTGTTCTCAAAAGAAAGAAAGCTATTTATTCCTAAATGCAGTTATATAATGAAAGGCATTAAAAATGGGCCAATGGAAAATGCTCCTTTGGGTGGGGAATATTTTATTTTATTCATTTTTATTAAATATTTTATTGTAGTTGTTCAAATGTTCTCCTTTTCTCCTCTGCCCAGCCCACCCCCCACTCCCATAGTCAGTCCCTACCCTGTTGTCCATATCCATGGGTCATTCACACATGTTCTTTGTCTAGTTCCTTCTACTTCTTTCTACCATTATACTCCTACCACCTCCCATCTTGTCAGTCTGTCAGTCTGTTCCATGCCTCTGGTTCTATTTTGCTCATTTGTTTGTTTTGTTCATTAGGTTTCTCTTATAGGTGAGGTCATATGGTAATTTGTCTTTCACCACCTGGCTTATTTCACTTAGCCTAATATTCTCCAGATACATACATGTTGTCACAAAAGGTAGGAGCTCCTTCTTTCTTTCAGCTGCATAGAATTCCATTGTGTAAAAGTGCCATAGTTTTTTGATCCACTCATTTATGGATGGGCACTTAGGCAGTCTCCGGCACTTGGCTATGATAAATAATGCTACTATGAACATTGGAGTCCACAAGTTCTTTTGGATTGGTGTTTCAGGATTCTTAGGGTATAATCCCAGCAGTGGAATCACTGGGTCAAAAGGCAGTTCCATTTCTAGTCTTCTGAGGAAATTCCATAGCATTTTTCACAGTGGCTGCACCAGTTACATTCTGGTGGGGGAATGTTTAAGGAAATATGAAATGAAGACCTTATACTTCTGAGTTTACTCTGAAGTTCCAGAGAAAAATAACACTCTTTAAAAAGGGCCAACCAAGGATTGCTGGAACCAGATATGTGTTCCTGAGGTCTGCTGCTGCCTGAGTCAGTGAGACTCAGGCAGCATCCGCACTCTGATGACTTATTGAGTTCATCTCAATGTCAACCAAGTGTCTGAACACCAAGAACATACCAGCCAAAAATCAAAAGCACCTGGCCCTAAGAGATCATCCTGGGATGTACTTGGTCCCAAACATGATGCCATTTAAAGAAACATCTGGAAAGAAAAAGCTGTCCAGTAGAATGGAGTAAAGCATAGAAAGACACAAATGACAAAAAGTTGAGTTTTCCTTCTTAAGAAGACAGTGAGGTAAGCCCACAGTTGCAAACTTTGGAGAACATATCCAGAGAGCAAAAGAGAGCCACAGGAGACCTGCTGTCATTGATCTTCAGGAAGAGATCAGTTTGAGAAGGCGCAGAACTCACAAATAACCCCACTCTAACCTCCAAGCACATTTCCCTGCTGTGGCCTGCAACTGAAATCCGTGCCTGTATGTGCACGGAAACAGAAGCAAGGGTGGTTAACTATATATCCATTAATATTTCCTTGTGTTTAAGGAATAAACTGAGGGACAGAAAGGGAAATTGCTCTATAAGAAAGAAAACCACTTCTTACTAAAGGACCTGGTCCAACAATTATCTGCTTCTGGCAGGAGATGGAGGGCAACCTGACAGATGCTAGCAGTTTCTGGTAAAGCTAATTATGACTTAATGCAGACTTTATTTTTTTATTATTTATTTAATTTAGAGAGAAAACGGAAGGCTAATGTTTTTATCCAGAATTCTCAATAAAATGGGATTATGAAGATCTCTGCCCTTTCACAAAGACTCTCTTCATTATAGCTCCACAGTACCTAGAACCCTCCAGGAGCATGATACTAGGAAAAAACTGGAGAAAAGCTGAGAGTAGAGCTAAGGAGGTAGGGGACAAAAGAGAGCTGAGAAAGGATAGGCAATGATCATGGAACCCAACTAAGGCACAGCCACCCTGTGACAGGGAGTGAAGAAAGAATCAAGCAGTCTCCACATTCCAGGTAAACTTCAATTCCAGTGACAATCCTAAATACTTCCCTCAGGGAAATGGAAGGTGGAGCAAAAGAAGCAAAGATCTATCCAAAGGATCCTTTTGGGAAATCAGGGGACAGCATCAGAATAACAGGTGGGTAATATCTCTCATTCGGCAACCCTTGGATGTGCAACTGTAGAAGTGAAATTACCAAAGATGAGATCAGCATGGGAAATCCCAAATTGCAAAGCCTATCATATAAAAAAAACACTCTAAAATGTTTTGCCATATTAATTTACTTCTTAGGGATCCTGAGGGTGAAAAAGGATACCACCCAGCCAAGACTCTCAGAGTCAAGGTAATTAGAATTCAGAGCCAAGATAAAAATGTCCTTAGCTTCAGAAAGCTTTCCTTTACTTTCTATAAGTCTTGTGGCTCATCTTCAAGCTGTCTCTCGAGAATGGGGCCTGAAGGTATGATACACGTATTTGCAATTGAAGAGAGGTATATAGAGGAGACTGTGGTAACTGACTTATGTTGAAGAGGCTATGGTAATTACCAAGAGATTTCCCAGCAGAAGCATGCCCACAACAGATTCTGCATCAATAATGAAGACTGAAAGTTATTAAATAAGAGACAACCAGAGGAACCCCCTTAGTGACCCAATATTTTGCCAAAGAGATCCAGAACCAGGACCTCCAACTCTTTAACCCCTAGGGAGAGTGGTCCTCATAGTAGGACCTATAGGTCTCTGTTCACCAACCTACAATACGGTCCTTTTGGAGTACACAATACGTGCTAAGGCAAGAATTAACTGTGTAAATTTAGGGTTAGGGTTAGGGTTAGGGGATGCTCTGAAATAGAGAGTGGCTCTTACAACCCAGCCACTCTAGTCACCACACCCCCACCAATATCCAATAACCATACAATTATGCCAGGATTGAAACATCTCCACTCAGACTACCCACTGCCCTCAAAAAGGGTGAAAATACCACCTCATCCTGGAGAGAAGCAAGCCCTCAATGAGGTCTTCTTTTATAAGAACCATGGTCACTATCTCCATCTTCAATCCACTGATGAGGGGCCCACCTACATTGTACACAAGAAACAAAGGCACCAGTAGAAAGAAGGAACCCACCACAGAGGCCCACAACCCCCGGACAGAGCAAACAGGAGAGGTCCTTCAGCAGGAGGTGCCAGTGAGTTTCCCCCAATATCTGGGTCACCCACCAGTGAGAACAACCCTGCCTGCCTTAAGGTCCAGCAGATTCACATACTGGATCTGGAGCCCCAGAGACCTGTAATTTGTTTGTTAATCATAAAAGATACATACGAGCCCAAGAGGAAACACTGCCCTAATAGAGCAGAACTGCCTTTAGGGTCTGGTTTCTATCTTTGTACCATGAGAATATTAAAATAAAGTTATCCAAGAGAAAGATATGTGAGTACAGGGCTACTCAGGTGAAATGCCTGCTCAGAAGTGTTTTCTTCCCACACCTACCCTATATGCCATTTTTGGTATGTATAATGGCCACTGGCACAAAGCAGAGTGTTGAATGAATGAAACCCACTCCCAGTTTGGCTCTAATTTCTATGTCCCTTGCAAAGACAGCAGAAACCAGATCATAGAAAAAATGACCCTGACTCAGAAGACACAAGTTGGTGATATGAAACCAGGACAGAATATAAGTTCCAATCTAGGCATAGGAGATTGCAGGGCCTGAGAAAACCATCCAATCAATAGGGACCATCCAAGCACCCAAAAGGCTTTGAAAACCCAGAACAAATGCCCTCCAACTTTTCTTCCTACCAGGTCCAGCTCCATCTCACTGATATATATATAACACTGGGTTGATATTAACATCTCAGACAGTTCTTAAAAGAAGAAAGAACCCAAAGATTCTGTGAAGACAGGTCCAATAGAAATGACTTTGCTGTCACTCCCAGGAATGACTGTGCTTCTCCTTAATCACAGATCTGTGCTCATGATCACATTTCCCTCTTTTATGTGGAGTAACAATGTGTAGAGCTAAATACAAGGGTAAGAAAAAGTAGAATAACAGATGTGAATACCCAACAGGTGGGTGGATAGGTTGGTGAGGACCAGTGGCATAGCCACTACAATCACCAGACCTTTCACTGCAATGAACT
This sequence comes from Artibeus jamaicensis, assembly GCF_021234435.1. Lineage (NCBI taxonomy): Eukaryota > Metazoa > Chordata > Mammalia > Chiroptera > Phyllostomidae > Artibeus > Artibeus jamaicensis. Next base: position 62,769,754 of record NW_026522030.1, read on the forward strand.
TCTTCCTCTGTAGTGTGGTAAAATATAGTCTTTTACAAAAACCGCATACTGTGGATGATGCTGTCACCAGAAAAGGACTGAGCCCAGTGAGGGTCTATCCTGGACCAGCCTGTAGTGTGTGAATTCTTGACTTCATGCAGGTAAGATTTCACAATACGAGTCCAGGTTATTTTGAGAGTATATTTATTAAAGCTGGGACCATGAGACAAAGAAAGAACTTAGGATAGAAGACACAACAGGAGAGTATAGGTGGTGCTCTGCTTTGGATACCTAGAAATGTTATAGGAAGAAATGCACCATAGCAAGGCTGCTGTTAGCTTACTGAAAAGTAAGAGAAAAGAAGGCCTTGGAGACAGGTTCATTGCTGCCCCATCGATCCCCTGTTTTCATGGATCATGGGAATCCTTAGAGTTTAGGAGAGAAAACTGTAAGCGCATGCCATAAGAGTAAGAAAGGCATGGGTGTGCTTCTGAGAGCCTGCTGCTGAAACTTCACCCTCATGGCTTTCATCTGGCAGTCCCAGTGGAGGATCTCAATAGAATATTCATCAGCTTTCCAGGTGTGTCCTTTCAGGGTGATGGTTTCCAACCATCTCCATGGCCAACAGACTCAAGACTTTGTTTCTAATAGTATTTGATGTGAGGCAGAACCACATTGTCTTGAAGGCTTAATACTTAAGAGAGTGGTCAAGCAAGGGCTTATGTGGGAGTCATTTGAGGCTACTCTCTGACCCCTGGTTCCTCCTCTACAAGAGCCTAAGACCCCATGCCTGGCATTATGGCAGGGGAGGAGGAAAGGTCAGAGAACAGTTTGGATTGCTCAAGCAGGTACATTAGAGGTCAGAAGATGGTCCAAACCATATGACTAGCATCTGAAAAGTCAGGGTATTTAAACCACAATGATATGTTCAGGGAGGAAAGGTCACTGGAGGCAAGGTCCTTTTTTTCCCAGTTTCACCCCTTGCTAGGCACCTGGGACTTTCTGCCCTGGTGACCTTCTGTACCTGGCCCATCATCCCTGCTCTGTTCATGTCTATCTAACTGCCTACCACAATACAATTTGCTGCAGAAGAGAAGCATGTCAAGAAATGGATGACAGTAGCAGTCCTGCAAATGAAGCATTTTAAGCAACACCGAGCATGAACAGGGGACCATGGCCTACAGCCTGCACTCTGTATGGGCACCCACTGTGCTCTGCCCACTGAGTCCCTGAGGTCTGTGGGCGGATGCCATCTGGATGCTGCAAACTTGCCCCAACTTGCTCTCACTGTGTAAATTCACAGAAAATGGTAATGGAACAGTGGGAATCAGCAATTTTGCACAGAAAGCTTTGGGAGATGTTTACAGTAGTCTGCCTAAAATTGGGACAAAATTGAACAAACAAGATGAGTTTGGTGCTTTGGAAAGTGTGAAAGCTGCTAGTGAACTCTATTCTCCTCTATTAGGAGAGATAACTGCAATTAACAAAGCTCTTGAGAAAATCCAGAACTTGTCAACAAATCTTGTTGCAAACATGGTTGTCTGATCATGGTGACACTAAGTAACCCTTCAGAACTAGATAAACTAATGAGTGAAGAAGCATATGAGAAATACATAAAATCTATTGAGTGAAAATGGAACCCCCCTAAATAAAGTAGCATGAAACAACTTAATGTAATATAATTGTCTTAAGTTAGAGGAAGGTAGAAGATTTAAAATAGCTACTTATGATAATTGCAATGGAAAAAAAAACTACAACAATGTTATTGAAAAAAACACCCCTTAACTTTCTAATAATTTCAGATAAACAAAATATGTACCTTTTTCACAATACTATGATTTTTAGGCTAGGCTACAGTTATAATATTCAGAATTTCTGAAATTATCTGTGATAAAATCTAGTTATAAAAAATATGTGTTTCAAGGATAACATGGTTATAGTAAGCCTTATATAGTATTGTAACTTGCTTACATCAGTCTCTGGATTTGAGTCAAAATACTTAATGATCTTCCCATTGGAAATAGCTGGCAGTAGAGAAAAGTTTTTGTTAGTTGTTATGGCATCAGATGACAAACAATACTATCTTAATTTTGTAATATACTGACTTGGCTAATGCAATTTTTATACAGTGAAGCAGCAGCCTCGCAAGAAAACAAGAAAGTTTAATAGAGCATTGAATGCCTTCCTTAAAAAAATAAAATGGAAGAAGAAATTGATGACAATAATTTGTTCTTGACAGTTTGGCAAGAACTCTGTGCCAGAGTATGCTTAAGTATAGCAAGTAGGCTTCAATTAAAAATGTGTAAATAATGAAGGCTAGAAATTTGAGCACTTAAGAGATTGTACCTAAGTGCACTCTGCCATTGTGACATTGTTTTCCATTAATAAAGCTATTACAATAATCATAACCTGCTTGTCTTTTTCCATGTGAACAACTGTAAACCTACTTTTTCCCACCCTGTATGTGGCTCTCCTTCTAGAAAATCTACAATGAAGTCATAATATTCATTTTACATAGTAGTATGTCTTGGCTTTGGGCTATTTTGACCTTTGTTTTCCTTTTGGCACAAGTTCTTTAAATATTCTTTAATTTCACATACCTCATTCTATTGTAGTATCTCATCCGTGTAACACTTTTAAATCCTTTTTGGAACAAGGCAATGGATCTTTTTTTTAAGATTATGAAGCCCAATTTACAGTCTGAGGGCACCTAGAAAGGGTAATGGCTATTCACCTTCTTTGTCCTGATGATGCTGGGCCACGTGTTTGCACTGTATGGGCGCCTCCTGCTTTTGCTAACAATGGCTGAAATAATCAAGCGTGTTTCCCTTAGAATTCATCACTAAGTCTCTTTCCCACCTCCAACAGAATGTGCTCCAAGCCAGGAACCGAAGGAGATAATCATATGTTGTAGACCAAGGAGAGTTCTGTGTAGCTGAAGGGCTGTGAGTGCAGAAGGGTACGTGGAAGTAAGGCTAGGATGGAAAATTGAGATAAAGAGCATTCCAGTGAAAGGGAACAGAAGGCACGAATATTTGGAGACATTGTGGGGTAAGTATGGATCCAAAGGTCATGGACAGAAAAGTGATGGAACAAGAGATAGGAAATAAGAGCTGTGCAGGAGTCACATAACTAAAGGCTTTGCTAAGGAGTCTGGATTTGGGGAGCCAATGGAGTGTTTTAAAGAGAGGAATATCTGGATCATATTTGCACTTTAGAAAAATGACTTTGACAGGGTGTGAAAGATTGATAATTTGGAGTAGGGTTATCCAGGCAACATTTAGAGAAGGTTTAAAATAAGGTAATGACAGGCAATAATGAGTAAACTCTAGAGATGTTTGTGACACAGAATTGACAAAACCTGTTAGCCACATTGAAGCAGAGGGTATCAATCTGATTCTTGGACTGGACTCAGATTGCTCAGACTTAAAGAATTGATTAGATGGTGACATCGCTGATAATAAGATGTTGGTAATACTGAGCTGAGGGTGAATAGAGCAAGACAATAAATGTAAATGGTTTAAGTGAGGTGCCCAAGGTACCTTCTATAGACAATGATAATGGTGGGATAAATGGCTGTTACCACATTTCTACAAAACAGTAAGTTTATGTACACTAAAAATCTGGAGAAATACAATTAAGGAGAGAGGGTGAGGGTTTAGAAACATGTACACATAAATGTTAACAGTGGTTGACTCCATGTTATTTTTATGTTTTGCTTTGTTTTGTTTTTTTGCTTATGTGTTCTTATTTTTCCATAATGGGAATGCTTTAGTCTCATAACAATAATTTTAAAAAAACATGGCTTTAAATTTTTTTAAAAAGTGCCGTACCCAAATCTAAAAAAGATAACTGAGGATATGGAGCACAAAATTTGTAGAAGGATCCTGGGTGTGCCTAGGGCAACCCAGAGTGTGCACAGTGAGATGAGAATGTGAATAGGTCTGCGGGCAACTAGAGGGACTGAGTAGAAATGAGGACCAATGACAAGAAAGTGTGGAAGAGAGGAGTGTCCCAGATGCCTGAAAACTCTAATACTATAGCTTCTAAGATATTGGTTATGGGACAATTTCTTACTTATACTTAACTCCAACACACTGGTACTCAGTTTTCTAGCCAGAGTAGTGGCCGAATAAATGCTTATAAATAAAGTGATTCTAATTCCCTCTTAGCCTCCATCATCTGGACTCCTATGGAATATGCTCTCTGGGATATTTTCTCTTAGAATATAATCAGAAAGGGTTTGCAGAGCTCACAAAAAGAAAAAGAAAACTCCTTACCCCCTAGGAGATTCATTCTCCCTGAGAGAGACCATTTAATAAAGCTAAGACAAAATTCATCACACTGATTCTCAACTATGGAGGTCAAACATCATAGCAGCAATACTGATGTCCAAAGACAGAGTTTTACAGGCAAGTATCACTTTCAGCCCTATTAAAAATACCCCTCACAAAACTGGCTATAAAAAGGGCCATATGGCTTATCATTAATAATGACAACCCCTTGATGCCCCCTTGAAATTGATCCAAGTAGAAGATTATGCAGAATATAAACATTTGATCAGGTAATAAAAACTACATAAATATCTCATCCACTTATGAATGGGGCAGGAAGAAAACATGAAAAAAGAAACATTTCTGGGCTTGTTGGATATATAGCTTTTCACTTATAAAATATTTATATTGTTATGTCAATGCCATAAAAATTTTGTTAAAATGAAAACACCACAGTTGAAGGAAGGAGTGATGGTAGGAATAGGGAGCACCCACAGATTTGTGATTCTAAGCTTTTGGGAGACAAGAGTGAACAGAAAGAGCATCTGAACTGTGATTCACAGAATGTGGCACAGTGGCCTAGAGGGAAGGTAGAGAGTAGAAGTCAAAGGTCTTTCTTTCCTAATGTGAACAAGTCATTCATATATATGTTCAGCAATGGCTCAGAATATGAAAGTATTCTCCACGGAAGACATACTGTTAGTAAGAGGGAACTTCTCTCCAGAACATGAAAAATGAGTTTGCTTCATTTGGAGCCATAGAAGCCTCAGGATTTCCTATCAAGGGCACAGAGAATCTTTGATAAGCCCTGTGAACTTCCAAATGGAATGAGATTTGAGAATTTCTCCTTCATTTTATTCCTGTGGAAACTACTACATTTGCATAGCAAGCAAAAATCATCCCAGCAGGAGGTAGATCATTTATCAACCAACTGTCCAAAAGTCAAGAACACACCAGCTACAGGGACAAGTGGACAGACCCTTATGTGAGAAGTCTTCCCAGAAGCCATTCATGCCATTGCTCACAAAGCATCACCAAGAGAAGTGCCCCAGAAAAATGATGCTGAACCATAAGCCCAACAAAAGGTAGTTAAGACACCTTTGGGCCAGAGGGCTAAACCAAGTTCCCTGAGAAAGGGGTGAAGTGGGAAAATCTTGGCATTCATACTGTGATTTACAAAACCTCCAGCACCTGTTTCTTGAGGGCTCTTTTCCAACAATGAACACATCAGAGGTTTGTGTCTGACATTCATGGTCGGTATAATGTTGTCACCTAAGTAGAAATTAAGGTGCTGATAGGCTGCTTCCTTAAATTCAGTCACTGCCAAGGACCACCCAGAAAGCAAACAGGAAAATAAATATAATCTAAGTCCAGTCCTTCATTTTTCAAAGGTTAAAATCAATATGCAATGCTAAGAAGTCCTGAAAATTGAAACAGCGTAGTGGAAAGCCCAAGAAGTGGTTCCTAGCCAGTAGTAATAGGTGCCATGTGATGTTACTGAGAGGCTCTGGCAACTTTATGTTTCCTGATCCAAACTTAGGTTTTTGTAGGGTACCATTACAGAGAACAGATGAATATGAGGCACTGATCTTAAGATTTCAGGGGTTTAATATTCTCTCGAGAGAAAGGACTTCACTGAAGGCTAGTTTGTGAGTAGATGCCTGGGAGGATCCCAGGATAAAGTAAGAAATGGTAAGAAAGAGTCAGATGAATGGGAAGGAGGTGGGGAGACGGGGCGGAGGGGGGGCTGGGATGGGAGAAATTGACAAAAAAAACTGTACTTGAAAAATAACTAAATAAATTTTTAAAAAAGAATATTAAATAAAAAAAGAGTCAGATGATAATAGATAATGAGGAACACAGCAACATAGGGGCAATATTTTGGGGGTTTTTTAACAGTAAGAAGGGCTAAAGCACTCCCAAAGAGCATTGTGAATATCTGAATTAAAATAAGCATAGGAGACCATTCTTTGTAGTGTAGGCCCAGCCCCCAGTGGCAAACATTTACTGCAAAATAACTTCCTAAACTCCATGCTTAAACTTCCAAAGAGGAGTGTAACAAATTCAACCACTTTTGCCCTTTTCATTTGCAAATATCCCTCTTCTGTGATGTGATTAGTGACATTGGCTCTTTTGCTTTCTGTAAAAGGTAACCACCTAAAGCAACCTGTGCTTAGTAAATGAGGACCATCACATGATGTGCCAAGAAACCCGATAAAGGCCAGTCAAGACTGCAGCTTTTGCTCCCCTTGAGAGAAAAGCCATGCTGGCCCTTTTCCTCCACAGGACTCAGTAGTCCATGTGAATGTCTTATTTCATCCATAATGATGCGGAATCTGCAGGCTGGTGTTCACATTGAATAAGCAATTTACAATTGATGGTTGGAGAAGGGCGAGGTAGGAAAGAAAGAGGTTGTCCTTCAGCTGAAATAAAGCATACTGAAGGTTCCTATAGCATCCTGCTTTTGCATTACTGGAGATAGGGAAGTAGCATTACCAGGCTTGACAGAGTATTCCAGGCTCCTAAAACAGAGACCACCATTGTGGGAGACCTAGCACAGAGCATGGAAGAGAATGTTCCATCTCCCCAATAATCTCTCAAATTCTAAGGCATGAGGAAAATTATCAGACACGAAAACCATGATAGAAATAAGTAAACATAGTACCTGGTACATAATAGGCACTCAAAAAATATGAACAGCTTATAGGTCATTTAGAGCCCAAAGACTAGCTCTTTCCTTCTTGAGAAACTTTGAGGAACTATGCTCCTAGACTGACCAGGGAATTCAGCCTATACCCAAAATCCAAACCCAAAAGAGAGGACAAATTCATTTTTCTGACTTGTTTCTTAGGTTATAGCCCCTGCAAATCCTTTCTAGTTATATTCCAAGAGAAAAAGGCCCAGTGATACATTATTCATCAGTTGAGGCTAGGTGATGAAGGGTGGTATGGTCCAGAACATATCAAGTCATTTTATGAGGAGACTACAACAGATTTTGCTCCCTGGAAAGAGGAAGTTTCAACAACAAGCTTCCTTAAAGCCAGTGGGATACATAAGGAACAGGAGGACATTGAGGTAGGAGGACCTATGAAATCACTGCTTTGACCCTGGCTGATCATCCTGGACAGTGACCCAGTGACCCCCTCCTACATACCTGGATACTACTAAGGGTCTTCCATGATGAAGGCACTAACTACTGGTGCCTTCTCAGTTCCTAGTCAGTGAGGGTTTTGTCTGCTCTTATAAATCCACTCTTATCAAGTGACAGGGCAGATGGACCTGAAAGAAGGACCAATCAAGATTAAGACCTCATCATGACCAGGAAGTCTAGAGGCAGCACTGTGGAGTGAAGAGGGCAAGTGTTGGTCCTCTTTGTTTGGGCTTCCCAGGACAGCTCAAGGGTAGAAGTGACTGTCAGAGGATGGAGACCTCACTTTCATGCATCTCACAATAACCTTCTCCACATCAAATGGTCACACCAAACATAATGAGATTTAAATACCTCCAAGGTCACAATATTTCTAAGTCAAAAGAACATGAAAAAAACCCTGGAGTCCAGATCCTGGAGTGTTCCCTCCTTTTCTAAGATCCAGTGCAAAGAGAGGAGAAGGCTGCTATTTTTGAGAGCAAGAAAAGATTTCAGTGACAAGAAACTGCCCTAGAGATTTTCCTCATGTTCTGAGGATCCAGGAATCCACTCTTTGTTGAAAGCCACTCATTCTGGTTCTAATTCCAATGGATTGTCTCTCTAGGTTGTTTATTTTGGGAGTCCTCCTTTATGATTTATATTATACATGCATGTCAGTCATGGAAAGGAAACATTTTAGAAATGGTACTGGATCATTCTTTTTGCCTCCATCAAGAGAGCAAATAGGATGAGGTTATCAGCAGGAGGGAAATATGGCCCAGATATGGGAAGAAGCCCAGAAATTTGGATTTGGGTGATATCTTTTGGTCTCAGGCATGAGGCCCTGTGACTCAGAAGTAATCAGAGCTAAAAGTCAGTATCAAATATAATCTTTCTATTTTATATAAAGGGATCAGAACTAGATCACAAGGTTGGCCTCTGACTGACAAAGAAGTAATACACAATAAATTGAGGCATTCCAACAGATGACAAGAAATAGGTCCCCACGTTTTCTGAATCAGGGCTGAAATTCTTCTGACACTTGAATTTTCAGGAGAACTCATAACAGCAGTAAGGGCTTTCTTGATGCAGATCCTAGCTGGCAGGATCCATGTGTTGTGGTGGCTATGAACAAATACACATGGACTAAAGAAGTCCTATGGAGAAAACGAGGTGGCATGGATGCCATAAACAGTTCCCTATACTTTCCCTTTTACAGGATCCATGCCAAATCTTTATCTTTAAGGTAAAGTAAATTGCTAATAATATTAAAGTCAATCTTAAAAGGAAAAAGAAAAATTTAAACAACCAGCAATTCAAAGGACCTGAGCCTTGCTAATCAACTGCCTAATGCACTTTCCTTGGAGGATGCTAAGGATTTAGGATTGCCATTTTCTGTGGGAACTCACTGCTTTATTATAGCGCCAGGTAGCAGGAACTAGCTTCCTCTCCTTAGTTGGTTGCTTCCTTCAACTTCAGGCTAGTGACTGGCAGCCTTCAGTTACAAAAGAAATCTAAGAGTAAAGACTTAGTGATCCATCTGATAGAAAAAAAAAAAAAAAAGGTTAGTTTTTCTGATAGAAAAAAAAAAAAAGGTTTGTCTCAGAGACAGTGACTACAGAATGAGTCACCAGTTACAATAGAGGTATGTCCCTCCCTCATTCAAGTTCTAAGGAATCCATACCACGTATACTAACAGAAGCAGGAAACAGAAGACACCCATCCCCAATCATGGAGAACAAAGTATACAAGCACATTAAGAGCAGCAGAAAGAAAAAAACTAAGCAAAGGAAGTAAGAGTAGAGAAGCAGAAACATAAAATTATATTAAGGGGAAGGAAAGAGAGGAGCAGTGAAGAAGTAAACTTCAGAATTTCCAAGGAAATGTTTCACCTGGCCTATGGCAGCCTCCAAGGGGCAATGTTGAAGTTCACAGGGGCTACAGAGAAGACAGGGAATGAACATTGACCCCGTACTCTATGGCTCACCAGATAGCATAAAAACAATTTTTGAGAAGTGAGAGAGGTACCCCTCCTCTGCTCAGATTCTACTCCCTGATGGAGCTGCAGTCAAACCAGAGAGAAAGCCTGACCAGCTGGATTCTACCCAGGGATCTTTTATGAAATACCTCTCTAGGGATGGATTCTAGAACCAAGACTTTGTTGATATTCTGGGGAAGTACCAATTGAGGTAAATGTATTGCAGACAATTAGCTGAAATGTAAAATAGCCAGATATCTTGAAATCATAGGTGTGCATCCGAAGGGAGGGTGGAGAGGAACAATGAAGGTAAGAAAACAAACAGAAGAACAGTTCTCCAGCTGCTACATGGCTCCTCACAGGAGGAAGACATAGCCAGTTCAGCTCAAACCATATCAAAACCTCTTGGCCTTTCCAAGGTTGCATGACAGAGTTCCCAGTGAAAAGAAGGGATCAAAGGACCTCTTCAAGATGAAGGAAATGAGGTTCTGGGCTTCTTTTTATGTAGTAGGGAGTTTCTTCTGGTCTAGGAATCCAAATGGTAGTGAATGAATATGTGAATGAATGCTGATTCTTTCCAAAACTCAAGACCTTTCATGACAAAAGAACAGACGAGAAGTAGACTGCTGCACAAGAGTTAAGCAGAACAGAGGGGAGAGAGAACTATTCCCAAAGAAGATATAGTCTCTAAAGGAAGATCCCCTTTCAGCTAGCTCTCAGGACAATGTTATCCCAGGGGGCTCAGGTTCGATCAGGCAAAGCCCTCCCAGGCTTAAGGAGCAACTGGGGGAAAAATAATACTGGTTCAGTCCTATCCCCTATTCAGATAATACTCTTGGGTGTGGTCTCCAAAAACAGGTCTATTTAATAGAGTCCACTGTTTCTGTGGACACTGACCAGGAAATAGACTTGAGCTCAATATTAGAGACAAGTTCCTCCAAAGTACCAGCTATGTTAAGGGCAAGATGGTCCCTTACCACAGGTGACTCTCAGCAGAATTGGTCAAGTTCCTTTATCCCTGTTGGTATCAAGACCAGGAGTGCCAACTGTATCACCTATAAGAGGAGAAACTGGAAAGTATTGTATAACTTTGTCCCACATCAGAATTTGGCTCCTGTGGACAAATAAGATAACCAAAGAGAGAAGAATAAAGAGCCAGGCCCTAGGAATGGGCATCAAACTAGGACATAAATCTTGGTCCTTTTTTTGAAGTGGCACCTAACTTGGGATACATTTTCATGTGCAATAATTTTTGGTATCTAAAAAATCAAAAACCTGAAGGAATTGTATATAAATTCATGCCATCCTTCATTGATTGAACCCCATCTTTTCTAAATATCTGTGACCTGACACAAAGAGCAAGGGAGGACCAGAGATTCTATATTGAATACAAGGTTATAATGAGAATCCTGATATAGGCCCCAAATTGGTCTATAAGATTGAACTCTTGCCCATTTTAGACATTTTTTCCCACTGTTGGTTCTCAAGACTGTTAATGTGTCTTTTTTGGGGGAGAGTTTCTGTACCTCATCCCCCAACCCAGGCCAGATTACAATTATAGACACTAAGCAATATCACAGCCTAGCTCTTCTACTCTCCCATCTTTCTTCTTAGGTACCCTACTCCCTCTAAGAACCCTGGGCTATACCATAACTGGGAAAGGTACAGAGGGACCAGATAACACATGAAGTTTCTGTAGCATCTGCCTGGGAATCCTGTCCAACCCTAACCTGGAGACCCAGGCTTCTGTAGCAGCTAAGCCTGTGATTGTGCATCCTTTGGATGCCTGTCTATAATGGCACCTCCAGATTCTTGTTTGGCCTTAAGACTCTGATGGTGAAAGGAATGTATTTCCACCGTGGGAGGAAGTTACAAGGAGGCAGATTTTAGTTTAATATTTGAGGCAACAGTTTGTCCAGGCTGGAGCTGTTCTACAAAAGATTAAACAGCCAAAGAAGAGAGGGTTGTGGGAAAGGACTCAAGCAAGATAGGTAACCAGCATCAGGATCACCAAGGAAGGATTTCTGCATTAGGTCATTGGCTTTTGTACCTAAGATCTGCATTGCAAAACTGTTAGGGGCATGAACCATGTCTTATTCATAAGTTCCTAGTGGAGTTCTTTAAATGTTTTCATAAATCTCATAATTGCATGTCTAGTTGACAGTCCATTGAAAGTTGCTCATCACAGGACTGTTGGACCTAAAAGGGCCCAGCCATGTCATGTCTGAAACTCACCTATGATTATTAGGAAAAGAGTTCCAAAGAAGTTTCTAATTCTTGCAGCCTCGGTAGAAAATGGATTTTGCCCACAAATCCAAAATCTCAAAGTTGGAAGAAAAAAGAAGGATAAATTTATTATAATAGCATCAACAGTGGAAAGAGTGGAACAGAGAGTATGGGTGAAGAGATCATTCATATGGATGATACTTAGTCGCTGGAAAAGGTCCCTGACCCATCAACTGATTCTAGATTTATGCAAAAGTACACCCCTATGCCCTAGATATAACAGTGAGTGGATAAAATACAAATAGAACTATTAAATTTCATCCTTTCTGCAAATCTATTAAAAGCTCCTATAAAGAAAGCTAGAAAAAATATTCACTATGGAAAAGCAATTCCAAAAGGTCAGCTGCAAGGTAATATTCATATAACTATTATTTAACACAAATTTAAGTTAGGGAGAGTATCCAAATGTTGTGTTAAACTAAATCAATTCCTTTTCCTCTGTTAATCAAGTGCAGTACATATTCCTAATTACAAGATAGCAAGTTTTTAAAATCCTGTGCCATTTTTTTTGTAGACACGCAGCATGTAATACCCAAATGAAATCATTCTCCAGGTCTCTTTGGTGGATACAATACTATGTTAGCCTTTTAAATTCCTGTTTGTCTATTGCTATGAAGATTTATACACTCATGATGTCCATCACTTTTATTCTGACCTTGAGTTTACCATGAGGCCAAGAATGAAGGCCAGAAAAATATCATGTGGGAAAGGTGATCCATATAAACAACATGATATATGATTGTTTCATCACATCACTAGAGCATAAAAAGGCAGATCTTATCCCTATCCACCCTGATTCTTTCTCTTTGTTTTACTTAGTGATATACCTTTCAGAAAGCACAATAAAGGGACACCCTTATCTCTTTTTTGGTCTCACACCACAAATACACACACAGTTCAAACTATATGAGCTCTGAGCCAAAAACTTGTGACCCCCACAAATAGGCACCACAGAGCCCCATACACAACCTTAAACTTCCCCAAAACTGGAACTCCTGTCCAAATTTAGGATCAGTCTTTGCAATATCCTTACTGATCCAGAGCCAAGAGTAAAACTAACTTGAAAAAAAGAACAGAAAAGCTTCTGAATGTATATATCACAGAGATACTAAAAAGCATGCAAAGGGGCATAGGAAATATGTTTTTTCTCAGAACTAAGACCCAGTCAGCTGTGTAGGTTTGTTAGGAAAAATAGAATGATTGGGGCAGACCAGCCCTGGGAAGAAAACACAATATAGGAATTCCCCAGTGGTATGCAATAGGCAGAGCAAAGACCACAGTGGTCGGGTGAAGTAGAAAACCAGTGAGAGAGCAGAGCACTGCATCATGAGAGAGTGGCAGCCAGGGTGGACAAGCATCTGGTGGCATGGGGTACATACTCAGCTGAAGGGACTGAAGCCCAGAGTCAAGGCTCTTATATCCCAAGAGTATGAGAAGATCCTGGAAGATCATGCAGAAATGGGAAATGTGAAGATTACACAAGGATAAGGGAACAAGACAATTACTGGAATGTGGGCTGAACAGGAGGAAGACAATGAGCCACCTTAGTATGAATAGTCACTGACTTGAACCTGAGATATTAAACCTTGAGCCCCAGGCTTAGTCCCCAAGGCTGAAGGGCAATGAAGAGGGCACTAAAATAATACCTGCATAATTAACAGCACCGTCCACTAAAAATTTCAGAGTATAAGAATAACTAGTAGCCTGGCTAGCATAATTCAGTGAATTGAGCACAGGCTGTGAACCAAAGGTTCACCGGTTCAATACCCAGTCAGGGAACATGCCTGGATTGCAGACCAGGTCCCCATTGGGGGCCATGTGAGAGGCAACTACACATTGACTTTTCTCTCTATCTCTCTTTCTCCCTCCCTCCCCTTCTCTAAAAATAAATAAATAAAGTCTTTATAAAAAAAGAATAGTATAATATTTTACATTTGTCTCCATCCACCTTACAATATTTATACACAACAAATATTTATTGAAGGCCTGCTGTTTAATATGTACTGTACTAATTCTAGACATTCAATCCTGAACAAGACACAAATCCTACTCTCAAGGTATTAACAGAAGAAGTGGTGACTCTTTTGTTTCTGTTGTGTTTCTGATGGTTCCGTTCATAACACCAGCCCCCATTACTATACCACTGCTTAAGAGGTGGGACATTTTAAGTAGGCCTGATGGTGCTTTAGGAAGGAGTAAAGGAATTTCTATGCCAGACCCTAATCTCAGCTACTTTTCTTGAATAGTATATCTTTGAGAAATAAGGGAGTAATAACTAACCCCAAATCTAAGGCAGCCATCACCTAGTCTCCATCACTATTATTTCTGGCAATCCCAAGCTCTGTCAGGGTGAGACACAACCTAACCAGTATCCCAAGTGGAAAGTGGGCAGACTGTCAGAGGTCAGTTGGGTATCAAGTAACTGGTTCCTATGTGAAGATACAATAGGCAAAAAGGACTGGCTGACCAAGACTGGGTCAAGAATGCAGAGTAAGCCTCATGACCATCATCATGAGAAGAAGGGCTTCAAAGAGGATGGCTGAGAGGCAGGAAGGGAGGAAGGGTTCAAAGCAAAAAGCAAGACCAGCTTCCTTAGAACAGCAATGCTATGTGGAACATTCAACCAAGGTCTTGGCAGTTGGCCTCTCTCCCCATGTGGAACCTCTTTAGCCCTAAAATTCTAAACCAACTGTTGTAAGGACCCTTCTCAGCAAAGACCTGCTTTCACCATCAATATCTGAGCTGGAGAACTATCTGGGCACATTAGTGACTAATGTTATATTGCAGCTGAGCAACTGGGCTTCCTCCAGGAGGGAGACAATGGTTTAGGGTTGAAACACACCTCCCACATATTATGCTCCCAACTCAACTTTTAAAAATTCAAAGAACAGGGCTGTACACTTACAGTACATGGTAACTTCTAGCTAGAATCACAGGGCATGGATGCTATGAAAGGGAATATTTGGGGCAAGATGGGGGTTTGAAGAGGAACATACAACATTCTCCCTCATCCTCACAGATGTTAACAGAAACAAATTCAAAATATTGTCCCAATTCATTAAAACTACTTGTACATATCTCTGTGTGTACATATAAGTGTAGTATAAAAAGCTAATAAATTTGCCAGTCTTTCCTTGGTTCTTTATCCATAAGTGTTAAAAGGCAATATTAAACCAAAATTCTAGCAATTTTTTATTTACTAAAATGTAATTTTCTGTTCTTTGCACTTTTTTTTACTTGCCTGATAGTTTTCTAAATGATTCTATTTAATATGATGACACTGGTTCACAGTTGATACTCATTTTCAGGTAATGGTTCTTTTAAGTGTCTTGTTGATTGTTTGCCATCAACAAAGCCAGGTCCCTTTCAACAGCATGCTTTTGGCCACAAAGGAATTTATTAGCCAGTAAAAAATGTTCTCTTTATAAATACATTCAAACCTCTCACAATCTACTTTACATTTCTGTTTTCCTAAACTTAGGGGTGAAAATTTTCTGAAGGTTAAAGTTATCACAAAAACTAAAGCCACATTAACATACAAATATGGCTCCCATGCTGGCCAACTTGCAACAGGAATCTTCTCAGTATCCAGGTTCAATTCAAAACCTGAAGGGAAAGAATGCTGTGCCCTGCTGAGCTTTCTCCTCTTTGCTCTCCTCAAGCAGAAAGAAGTATGCTTCTTTGCAATGCTCAGCACCTCCACTTACAAAATCATGGGGTTTATTTCCAGGGTCCTAATGAACCCATTTTAAACTTTAACAAAAGGTTATTTCCAATGAGAAAGACTACATGAAATCTTTCCAGAAAGGCCAATTTCTTCATCCTTCACAAAACTATTGATTCACTTCTGTCTCAGGGCCTTTGCTATTTGCTCCCATGATATGGAATGTCTTCTGCCATGGTTACCTGCTGATTGAATCCTATTTCAACCAAGGCCTAGCTTCACCCACCCACCCACCCACTACCAATTCTCTTTGTCTTTATAAATCTGCCCCCTTTGTCCTCCACCTTCAAACATGCAAGTATTTCTCTTGCAGCAGAGCCGGAATCCCATGACATAGTATTCAATGCACAAAAGTGCTAGGGGCACACAAGACAGCTTCAGCAAAAGGTCTCACATCCCCTGTGCAGCTGAGTCCATGTAGTTTAGGGAAAAACAGACCTGTTGGGACTGAACCCTTCCTTCTCTGACACTTACAAGCCAGGTAGCCTCAGGCAGATTATGTTTCTACCATATTTTCCATTCAAAAACTTCACGGACCTGTTAAAAATGGTTTAGGTGACAGTTGCTTTTCTAAATGCTGGAACTACAAACATGAGTAGGATAAAGCCCCAATCTTGAAAAAGCTCAGGCTGTAGATATTTTATTTGCCATAGCTTCAGGCTCTTCAAGGAAAATGTTTACATGGCATTTGGAGAATAGTAAGCTGAAAACATTGGGGGAGAAGAGGAGTGTGGGGCAAATTCAGAGTTGCATATATGTGCAAAAGGCTGGAAAAGGGTAACAGTAGTCGGAACAGAGATGGGGATTTAAGAGTTATTCCAAGTGGAATAAAATTATAGGATTTGGTTCATTTCAAACTTAAGTAGATAAAGAATTCTGCCTCAAATTTGTGGCCAAGAAGACAGGTGAAAACACTGATAGAAATGGGGTAATCAAGAAAGAGTAGGTTTGGGTAGTGGGAGAGATCACACCCTACAGATAATACTGAAGTGCATCTCACAGAAGTGACTAATGTTCAACCTTAAAGTTCAACTTCTTTCTCAGCCCCACTGAGTTCTTTTCCTCCCTCTATCCTTGTCCCTCCTGATTTACCTTTAGAAAGTTCAGTGGTGAATTGAACAATCAGCTAGGTTTGCTAGACAGTAACCTTAGCATAGGCTATCCCATGTTTCCCTTAACCATTTCTCTGAGATTAAAAATATCTAACTGTCCTCTCAAGCTGCCTAGGAAAAGCAAGGCACGCTGGTACATTACCATTGGAGGGTGGTGCTTCCACATTCTAAGCCGGTAACTGCGACCCAGGTCCGGCCAGAATCTACCTTTTCTGAAACCCCCAGCCCTGCCTCCCTCCCCAACATTGATCATGCTTACTACAGATTAAGAAGGCGATTCCTTAAAAAATCCCTAATTTATGTATATTTTAAAAATTAAGCATGTATGTGCTTTGATCTACTAAGGAAGTAATCAGAAGTACACATAAGTGTGTGGCTACAGAAATATCTATTGAGGAAGCCCTTTAGTATTTTTTTTTAAAGCAGCAAAAATGTAATGACATTCTGAATGCAAATCAATAAGAGTATTTACTTAGAGTAAATAAATTGCCATATATCCACATAATGAAATATTATACTACATCTAAAGTATTGTAAATGCATTTTAATGACACAGGGAAATATTTGAAACACATTTTAAGATAAAAGATAACAGAACTATCTGTAATTTTGTTCTCAATATTGTAATATATATACAATCAAACATACACACATACATATAACCAATGAAAAATAACCCGGGAGGTTATAATTATTATTATCTCTACATAGAAAATTACAGATAATTTTTATTTTCTTCTTTGTACTTTTTTGCATTTTCCAGTTATCTTTGAAATATTTTGTAATCAGGAGAAACATTTCAAAATAAAGGGAAACATGCCACGAAATAGGCCATGTCTTGAAGGGACAACCTGTAGGGATGGCATGTAAGCCATGGATCATTTATTCCTTTGGCACTTAAGAGGATATTTTTTCTTGTTAAAATCTGAGATGATCAGTATCTCTATCTCTTACCTGAGTGCTTGGATTTCTAAGCCTTTTTTTCAGACTCAGAGCTTCTCTCAATAAAACCTACATTAGTCCATGCTTTGGCAATAAATGGCCACAGAAATCTACTAGGTATTTAGATACAGTCATTCTGATTTCCTTTATGATCACTGAATTAACTTTTGCTAAAAGAAAAATAATTAGACTGGATTGGTTGCTATTTTCTTCTTTGGATTAATTATGAATTAGATGGTAATAGAGTGGATATAAATTCTCTTCCCATTGACCTAAATTAACTTTGCTTTCACAATCTGGCATAGCTTCAACAATTATCTAAAAAGGAATACATATATAATCTCTCTGTAGATATATATCTAGAGAGGGAATCTGTCCAGAAGGGATCCAGCTATATAATATGAAAAATAAAGACATTTATTGAAGATACAAGAAACATTGTACATAGGGCAATGATACCTCGGTCCCCTTCAAAGTAGGCACCTTTGGACCCCACACAGTTCTCCCAATCACCATCATGTTTTCCTGAATCTCACTGATGGTATGAAATCTCTTCCCTTCCAAGGTGATTTTAGCTTTGGGAAGAGCCAGAAGTCTCAGCACCAAATCTTGGCTGTAGGGGGGCTGAGTTACTTGAGTGATGTGATGTTTTTCCAAAAAACTTTGTGAGACATGATGCATGATCCTGCATTTTGTTGTGATGAGGCAGCCAATCAGTATGGCCTTCTGAATCATTTGAATATTTTCTGTGGAATAATGTTCAAGCTTAATGCAAATTTTTTTCTTTTTTTAAATTTTTTAAATTTAATTATTTTTCAAGAACAGTTTTCTGCCTTTTACTCCCTTCCCAGCCCACCCCTTGTGCTCCCCCCTCCCATTTCCACCCCCGTTAGCTGTTTTCCATGTATCCTTTATACTAGCTCATCTAAATCCCTCCCCTTTTCCCCTTGAAATTCCCTCCACTCTCCCCTCTGGTCACCATCCCCCTGTTCTCCATTTCAGTGTCTTTGTTTTTATTTTGCTTACTTGTTTGTTTTGTTGTTTAGCTTCCTGTTAAAGGTGAGATCATATGGTATTTGTCCCTCAACACCTGGCTTACTTCACTCAGCATAATGCTCTCCAGTTCCATCCATGCTGTTGCAAAGGGTAGGAGCTCCTTCTTTCTTTCTGCTGCATAGAATTCCACTGTGTATATGTACCACAATTTTTTAATCCATTTATTTACTGATGGGCACCTAGGTTGTTTCCAGCTCTTGGCTATTGTAAATTGTGCTATGAACATTGGGGCGCATAGGTTCTTTTGGATTGGTGTTTTAGGATTCTTAGGATATAGTCCCAGCAGTGGAATTGCTGGGTCAAAAGGCAGGTCCATTTTTAGTTTTCTGAGAAAATTCCATACTGTTTTTCATAATGGTTGTACCAGACTGCAATCCCACCAACAGTGAACTAGGGTCCCCTTTCCCCCACAACCTCTCCAACTTTTGTTGTTTGTTGCTTTGTTTATGATGGCCATTCTAACTGGTGTAAAGTGGTATCTCATTGTGGTTTTAATTTGTATCTCTCTGATAGCAGCGATATTGAGCATCTCTTCATGTGTCTCTGGATCCTCTGTATGTTCTCCTTGGAGAAGTGTCTGTTCAAGTCCTTTTCCCATTTTTTAATTGGGTTATTTGTCTTCTTAGAGTGGAGTCGTGTAAGTTCTTTGTATATTTTGGAGACTAAACCTTTGTCTGAGGTATCATTGGCAAATATGTTTTCCCATAGTCGGTTGTCTTTTATTTTAATACTGTTTTCTTTAGCTGTGCAGAAGCTTTTAATTTTGATGAGATCCCTTTTGTTTATTCTATCCTTTATATTCCTTGCTCTAGGGGACATATCAGTAAAATGTTGCTGCATGAAATATTTGAGATTTTTCTGCCAATGTTCTCCTCTAGGGCATTAATGGTGTCACAGCTTCTATTTAAGTCCTTTATCCACCTTGAATTTATTTTGGTGTATGGTGTAAGTTGGTGCTCAAGTTTCATTTTTTTGCTTGTAGCTGTCCATTTTTCCCAACACCATTTGTTGAAGAGGCTATCTTTACTCCATTTTGTGTTACTGCCCCCTTTGTCAAATATTAATTGACTGTAGAGAGTTGGGTTGATTTCCGGGCTCTCTGTTCTGTTCCATTGGTCTATGTGCCTGTTTTTATACCAGTACCAGGCTGTTTTGATTACAGTGGCCTTGTAACATAGCTTGAGATCAGGTATTGTGAACCCTCCTACTTTGTTCTTCTTTTGAGAAAGTGCAGTTGCTATTTGGGGTCATTTGTGGTTTCATATAAGTTTTTGAAGTGTTTGTTCTGTGTCTGTGAAATATGCCATTGGTACTTTTATAGGCATTGCATTGAATCTATAAATTGCTTTGGGTAGTATGGACATTTTGATGATGTTAATTCTTCCAATCCATGAACACAGTATATGTTTCTAATTGTTTGTGTCTTCCTTCATTTCTTTCTTCAGGGCTGTGTAGTTTTCTGCATACAGGTCTTTTACCTCCTTGGTTAGGTTTATTCCTAGGTATTTTATTTTTCTTTTTGCTATATCAAATGGGATTTTTTTCTTGATTTCTGCTTCTGCTGCTTCGTTGTTAGTATACAAGAATGCCTTTGATTTCTGGATATTGACTTTGTAACCCGCTGTTCTGCCAAATTCATTTATTAGTTCCAGCAGTTTTTTGGTAGAATCTATAGGATTTTCCATGTACACTATCATGTCGTCTGCAAACAATGACAGTTTTGTTTCCTCCTTTTCATTTTGGATGCCTTTTATTTCCTTTTCTTGCCTGATTGCTGTGGCTAAAACTTCCAATACTATATTGAATAGAAGTGGTGAAAGTGGACAACCTTGTCTTGTTCCTGATCTTAGTGGAAAAGCTTTTAGTTTTTGCCCATTGAGTATTATGTTGGCTAAAGGTCTCTCATATATGGCCTTTATTATATTAAGGAAAGTTCCATCTATTCCCACTTTGCTGAGTGTCTTTATCATAAATGGGTGTTGGACCTTATCAAAAGCTTTTTCTGCATCTATTGATATGATCATATGGTTTTTGTCTTTGCTTTTGTTCATGTGATGTATTACATTTACTGATTTGTGAATATTGAACCATCCTTGCATCCCAGGGATGAATCCCACTTGGTCATGGTGTATGATCTTTTTGATGTACTGTTGGATGCGATTTGCCAATATTTTGTTGAGGATTTTAGCATCTATGTTCATCAGCAATATTGGCCTGAAGTTTTCTTTCTTTGCTGTATCTCTATCTGGTTTTGGAATTAGGATGATGCTGGCTTCATAAAAAGAGTTTGGGAGTTTTCCATCCTTTTGGATTTTTTGGAATAGTCTGTGAAGAATAGGGGTTAGCTCTACCTTAAATGCTTTGTAGAATTCTCCTGTGAAACCATCTGGTCCAGAGCTTTTGTGTGATGGGAGTTTTTTATTACTGCTTCAATTTCATCTGTTGTTATTGGTCTGTTCAGGTTTTCTGCTTCTTTTTCATTTAGTTTTGAAAGATTATATTTTCCTAGAAATGTGTCCATTTCCCCTAGGTTTTCAAATTTCTTGGCATACAGTTCTTCATAGTAATCTCTTACAATCCCTTCTATTTCTGTGGTATCAGTTGTAATCTCTCCTCTCTCATTTCTGATTGTGTTTATTTGTGTCCTCTCTCTTCTTTTCTTGATGAGCCTGCTTAAAGGCTTGTCTATTTTGTTTATCTTTTCAAAGAACCAACTCCTGGATTCATTGATCCTTAAAATTGTGCTTTTAATCTCTATGTCATTTAATTCTGCTCTAATATTGGTTATTTCCTTCCTTCTACTTGCTCTGGGCTGTCTTTGTTGTTGTTCCTCGAGCTCTTGCAGGCGTAGGGTTAGGTTGTTTGTTTAAAATGTTTCTATCTTCTTTAGGTAAGCCTGTATTGCTATGAACTTCCCTCTCAGGACTGCCTTTGCTGTGTCCCATAAGTTTTGGGTTGTTGTGAGTTCGTTTTCATTTGTTTCCAGGAACTTTTTGATTTCTTCCCTAATTTTATTCTTGACCCATTCATTGTTTAATAGCATACCATTCAGTCTCCATGATTTTGATTGTTTGGGTTTTTTTCCTTTGGGGTTGGTTTCCAATTTCAGTCCCTTATGGTCAAAGAAAATGCTTGGTATGATTTCAATTTTCTTGAATTTGTTGAGGCTCATTTTATGTCCTATCATGTGGTCTATCTTTGAAAATGTTCCATGTGCATTTGAAAATGTAGGCCTCTTTGGGTTCCTCTTGATTGGGACTCTCTGTGATTCCTGAATTTGTGTGACTTTTTCTCTCATCAAATTAGGGAAAATTTCCATCATTCCTCTTTCAACTAAGTTTTCTATCCTTTGTTCTTCTTCTCCTTCTAGTATCTATATGATTCAGATATTATTATGTTTCATATTGTCTTGCATTTCTCTTAATTCGTCTTCATTCTTTCTGATCCTCTTTTCCTTTTCTTGCTCTTTCTGTGAGATGTTTTCCACTTTGTCCTCCAACTCACTAATCCGATCCTCTGCTTCATCAATCCTGCTTTTGATACCTTCTACTGTGTTCTTCAGTTTGGAAATTGTATTTTTCATTTCCTCTTGTCCCTTGCTAATAGTTTCTATTTCCTTTTTCATGTTGATATAATTTGCAGTGAAATCATTGTAGCTCCCCTGTAGTTTCTGGTAGCTCATTGTGAGCTCTTTGAATTTCCTGATAGCCAGTGCTTTGAATTTAATATCTGATAGTTGACTTGCCTCTATTTCATCTAACATTCTTCCTGAGGCTTCCTCCTTTTCTTTCATTTGGGGATTGTTTCTTTGTCTTCCCATTGTTTGTGAGACTCTTCTTGTTGGCCTCAGCTTCTAAAATTGATCTGTTCTGACTCCCTGGGTTTATGTTGTGAACTTCTGTAATGGAATGCCTGTGAAATTCAGCAGTGCAGTCCCCTTCAGTTATCTTGATGTTCTCCGCTTCCACCTACTTTCTTTTTTGTGTGTTTGTGTGTGATCAGTTGGTGGGGGAGGCCAAATGGTTTATGACAGCAGAAGAGTATTTTATGATATTTACAGTCACAGTTAGTAGAGAAGAGATAGAAGATCTTTAGGCTATATATGGTGTTAACCGTACTCTTCAACCCAACTTGCCACTTTTAAGAAAGGATGGACAAAAGATAAGCCTCTCGTTGGGGAGGGAAGGCTTGTGAGTTGGATCTAGAAAGCAGTGAGGTTGTGGGGTGGTCAGATTTGAGGTAAGGTGAGAGTAAAGAATAGTAAATAGGTGTAGTGTGTGAGCAAATAGAGTTAATCACTACAGTAATAGAATTCAGGAACCTGTATAATGGGCTAAGATCTGGGAGATGGGTTGTGAAGTATTTATAGTTGTATAGAACAGCTATTATTTACAATAATATTAGAGCAGCACCCACATAACAAACTCTGTGTGATCTGTCTGAGTAGGGGGTATAGAGCTTTGGGTAGTGTGCTAAAGGAAAACAAGTGGCATGAAGTATAGAGGATTAGCAAAACACTGTGGAGGAAAGAACAGGGGAAACCTGTCAAATAATACAATATAACCAGCCAAGACTAGGAAGCCTATACAGAAAGAGGAGGAATACAAAGATACTATTAAAATATAAAAGAAGTGAATTCTTGTTTCTTCATCCTTTTCTGTTTGGTCATTTTTTCCTTCCTTCTGCTCTGCTCCCTTGATTTGAGTCCCAGTTTCCTTTCCATTACTATTGGTTTCCTGTGCATTTCCATTCATTTCAATTAGTTTAGCCTTCATATGTTCCTCTAATGTGTGACTAAAATCAACCAGTTCTGTGAGCATCCTGATCACCAGTGTTTTGAACTGTGCATCTGATAGTTTGGCTATTTCTTCATCACTTAGATTTATTGGCTCTGGGGCTCTGAGCTGTTCTTGAGCCATGTTTTGATCTGTTTGTGCCTAATACGTATGAGGAGAGGCGCCTTAGGTATTAGGGGTACCAGAAGGGGAAGAGGAACAGCCACAAGTGGAAACCTTATTTGAACAAATACCAAAGGAGAAATTCCCCATTCTGGCAAAGGAAATAGACTTCCAGGAAATCCAGGAGGTTCAGAGAGTCCCAAAGAAGTTGGACCCAAGAAGAAACATACCAAGGCACATCATAATTACATTAGCCAATATTAAAATGAAGGAGAGAATCCCAGAAGCAGCAAGAGATAAGGGGACAGTCACCCAGAAAGGAGTTCCCATCAGACTGTCAGTGGATTTCTCAAAAGAGACCTTATAGGCAAGAAGGGGCTGGAAAGAAGTATTCCAAGTCATGAAAACCAAAGACCAACAACCAAAATTGCTCGATCCAGCAAAGCTTTCATTTAGAATGGAAGGACAGACCAAGTGCTTCTCAGATAAGATCAAATTCAAGGAGTTCATCATCACCAAGCCCTTATTATATGAAATATTAAAGGGACTTACCTAAGAAAAAGAAGATAAAAAATATGAACAGTGAAAGGACAGCAAACTCACAGTTATTAACAACCACACCTAAAACAAAAGCAAATTAAGAGGACAGCTAGATCAGGAGTGAACCATAGAAATGAAGATCACGTGGAAGGTTAGCAACAGGGGAGTGGGAGAAAGAGAAGGGGGGAGAAGGTACAGAAAATAAGTTGCATGGACAGTAGATAAAAAATAGACAGGAGGGAGGGTAAGAATAGTATGGAAAATATAGAATCTAAAGAAGTTGAGACACGAGTTCATGAACTAAAGGGGGGAATGGTGGGGGAGTGGTGTGCAGGGTGGAGGGGAATGAGGGGGGAAATAGAACAAATGTAATGGCATAATCAATAAAATTTTTAAAATCACAGAAAAATATATATATAAAAGAAGTGAGAATAATGAAAAATATGCAGCAACTCGTGGCTTCTCTGCTATAGCAAAGTGAAATTTGTCTCTCTGTCTCTACTGTTGAGATGCCCCCTCTTTGGGTCCCACTCTGGTCTTTTCACAGTTCCCAGTTGTTTGTGTCTCTTGTGGGTAAAAGAAAACAAAGCAACAAACAAAGGCAGGAGAAGGGAGGCAAAAGCAATAAGTTTCAGAGGAAGGGACAAAGGACTAAAACAGGGAAAAAGAAAGGGGAGGAACAAAGTATAGAAAGATAAAGCAATAATAAAATTTAAAAATATATGATTACTAAAAAAAAAGTTACTAAAGAAAGGGAAAAAACCAATAACAATAACAAAAAAACCCTTCCCTTGTTGGTTTCAAACTGTCTAGACCAGTTCTTCTGGTTGCAGCAGGATCTCTCTGTTGCCTGGGATGCCAGCACAAGCGCACGCACCAGCCAGGCTACCAGACTGGGGTGTGGGCGCCCATGCACACACCAGGCTGCTTGGGTCCCCTGAGTTCTGGCAGAGTCCTTCCCAGTGCTGTGGCGGGACTCAACCGCTTCCACCCCTGTGAGCACCCTCCAGGCTGCCTGGGTCTCATGGAAAGAGCAGAGTCCTTCCCAGTCCTGTGGTGGGACTCAAATGCCTCTGCTTTCCCCCCTGAATCGCCACGAGGCTGGGTCAGATGCAAGCCAAGCTGCCATGGCAGGAAAATACCTCAGTACACTTCCAAAAGAAAAAATCCTGTCCAGACAGCTTGCCCCTCAGCCCAGCCTAATCCCCAGCCAGACCCATGACGACAATGCGCCTCTCAATTCTCCCAGGCTGGCGACCACAGAGTCTGCAGTTGAACACGGCCCTCTGTCTTTATAACCTTCCCTGTAAATGCAAGCAGGCAAACAGACAGGTCTCTGCCCAGTGTTGTCCAGCCTTGCTTAGACAGAGAGTGGGGGAGCTGCTGGCCAGTGGGTCGCCTACAGAGGCCACTGGGTGCCCAGGCTACTGTGGCAGACACCTCTGGTGCTGGTCTCAGACCGATGCCTCTGGACCAAACCACAGAGGCAGCACCAGGGCCACCTGGCCTAGGGCGCTGGCCCCCACTGCCACTTTTGTCTTTACTCCAGTCCCCGAGACCCCACTGACCTGCTGCTGTCTGGTGTTTCAGTGTCCGTCACAATCTCTGGTCTAATTTCATAAATGCTGGGTCACCGATGGTTTATTGTGCTGTTTCTCTGTAGATCTGCCAGAATTTTCACCCACAAGTACGGGAGCTAGAATCTGCTCTGTCCTACTCCTTCACCATCTTCCCAGCATACCCAGCTTAATGCAAAATTTGATGCAGATTTGTTTCTCTACTCAGTCATTTTGAGTGTGATGGCCACACAGTACACATCCTCACTCAAAGGCGTCTACTGCCCCCACTGACTAGTACAGTGAAGTCATCATTGTTCTTGCATGCACATTCCAGTCCACTCTCCTTGGTTGCCATATTACACTGATGTTGTGAAAACCATTCTTGTTATATTAACAATGGCTGGACTTTTTCTGGACAGACTGACATACATATATAACCATCACATGCAGCAAACCGTAATCAATCCAGTCACTTAAATATGTCTCATTAACAACACTTGTAGTAGATTCCCCAAAGTCTTTGACTAATGTAAGTCATTTTTGTCTGTAGGAGTTGGTAAGGGTAGAAAGTTACCTTTCCAACAAATTTTTTGTGTACGAATCTATTTTTGCAGCAATACTATTCATTGACCAAACCTAATTGTTTCTTGTTTAACAGACCTAGGTACCACCATGTGCCTCTCTTCTTTGCAATACAACTTACCCATGCTAATGAAGTTGCTCTCTAAAACACCGCCTTTTGGTATATTTACCTCTGCTTCATACCTGACATTTGTATAGCAAGTGAAGATTCACCAAAGATTTTCAGATAAAGGATCTTGTGATCTTTGTAAGAACTCTCTCTATATGATAAGTTAAGAAGGTAAATTCAGAAACTAAGTTATTTGCCCACATACTTCTGCTAAGAAGGGGTAGTTCATTTAACTTGTGGTTCAGTGTTCAGTCTTCGGTAACTCTAATTATACCATAATTTGCCTTGATATTGAATTTTATTTTTCTCATCTATATTCATTTAACCACTTCCACACAGCTTCTCAATAATGATGCACATGCATTTTTTGTATCACTTAAAATTCATTCTAATAAATAGCATTTTGGAGGGTGATGGCATAGAGGACACTGCCAAGGACAAGCCAGCATGTAGACTTTCAGTCCTTTAAAGCCCTCTGTGTAGGATGGTACTTCATTCACCAGCACTCTAGATAACCTAGAGAGCATGACACACTAGGTTCTGTCTCTTGACGCTATCCCTGCTCTCCCAGCCTTTGGTTCCTTCTCTCCTCTCTGACTCTGGTACATCCCTTACTGAATAGGATGTCCTGAAATAGAAGTTACTTTACTGTCTTGTAGCACTGATATTTGTGGATTTGTATTAATCTCCCCCTTTCTACTCACTCACCCTGTACGCTGCCTACATTCTACTATATGCACACACCCACACATAAACAGCCTACAATTTCCCTTAGAGAAGATACTGCCTTATTCATCTTGCGATATCACTGTTGTTGCCAGCCAGTGCCTAAAATGTTTTGCTGCATTAAATTAATCAGTGCATTTTTAAATTAATTATATGAGTATCTACTAGAAAGTACAGCTATGTAATTTTAATTGTATGTCTTATGACTCACTCTTCTCCCACCTGCTTCTTCTGATATTTCTTGCATCACAACTTTTTTCATTCATTTCAATAGCTTTCAGAAAATAACCTTGTATATTACTTTATGGGCAGTCATCATCAGATCTCTAAGTTCTTTCATTCTAAGTCTTCAAAATTTGAACTAGTCTGAGAAAAGTTTGAAAAGCCATTATTTATTTATTCTATGGTTCCCATTTAACTTTTCTAGGCAGAATATTCTCTACTCTTTAAAAAAATGTATTGACTTCTAAATGAAGGTGAGAATTTCATTTTCCTAGGTCAATTGGGACCAAATGAATATTCTTTATTGCTATGCTCAATTATGAAATGGAAAAATTGGAAGAAAACCTAATTTTATTATATAACTGTCACATGAGCCAGATTACAAAATATTGTTTATCATGTTCTTTTAATCATGTTTTCAAGATTTTTTAAAAATAGCTTGACAGTATTTAGTTTTATTAGTAGAACATATTGTCTAGGTTATTTCTTTTTTTTTTTTAATTGTAGATCTGGTAGCTAAGGCATTTTAAAGGGCAAATATACATTCAAAGTCATGTTACAGGACGAGAGAAACAATCTCTTTATATAGGACCCATCATTTAGACATCACCATAGAGGCTTGGTTAAAAGCCAGTTTAAGAGAGATAGCTAGTGCACATGCCTTCCCAACACACATATACTCACACACTCACATATCTTTGGGTAATGAGGTTCTTTTATAAAACATGGCTAAGGCACTTAATGCAACTTTAAAATATTTGTCCTATAACTTTTATTAATTACTGTTTCCAATACATATTGTTGCTGGGAAATTAAAACCTAAAAGCAAGCTTTCTTTGCCTTGTATTTACTGAGCAAGAAAAAGAAATGGAACAATAAGAGATACACTAAGGAAAAGTTCCTTGTTCATAATATATTAAAGGCATTATTTTAAGTGTGCATCTTTGTTCCTCATGGGCCAGCTCTTCCCTGGAACACAGAATAAGTCAGCACAGCCTACACTCCTGTAAATGTTCCTATTTTTGCCAACAGTCCTCCACGTATCTACTGCTGCTTTCCCACCACCTTTCTTTTAAAACAACCAAAGCCACTAGGGATTTTTGAGAGGGAATCATGTCACATTGAGACGATTAAGTTTATGGCTTCTAAAAATAAAATGAAGTGAGGATAAATGTATTGACAAAGGGAAGGGGGTTATTTGGAGTAAGAGTTTGCAAAGTTTCTTACCGGAAAGCTATAAACTAATTATATTCATATTTTCACCTAGAAAAATCCACCTTTTCCCCTGTGTTTCACTTATGCTCTAAAACAGAATTATTGTACAGATGGAATAAATGCTAAGATGTATGAATCGAAGGTGGTACATAATTAACAGCACATGAGAAATTACATATATACACTAACCTTCTCCAAAAGTACTCATGTCTTCCCCTTAGTCCCTGGCACCATTCCCCTCTGTGCCCAACTGACTTTCACATCTTTAAGTTACAGCTCACATCTTCTAAACACCTCTGTTTAGTTTTCCTCCTGGCCAGATAACTTAAAATCCCACGTCTGAAGTTATTGCTTGTCCCTGAGGAAAATAACCATGTTACATATTATTTCAAATGTTTACACCATTGTTGAGCCCTGATTTTTTTTTATCAGAATCTCCAAGTCTTTTAATTATTTGCCCAGTTACAATTTTCCCTTGCTTCGAAGTCTATTCCAACCACCTGCCTCCTTCCCAAGCAACAACTTGATGATTTTTGTGTTCATTTGTTACTAATACTGTCTTTTGTTCCATATTTCTTCATAGTTCCTTGTGAAGAAAATGTATACAGAACCCAGACAAGCTCATTTCTTTACAGAGCATGAAGTAGAGCAAATGGTTTGAGAATCTGATAGTTCTGGTTTCAGACCACAGTTCTATAGCAAGAGCAAATTGAACAGCCTCTCTGAATCTCAGTGCCTTCATCTGTAAAATGGGTTTCCCAATAAGTGTGTCATAGTGCTGCTGTGGAGATTTAATATGATTGTACCTGCAAAGACTTCAGTACATTTTCCAGCATCTCATAACTGGCCCCTCTTAACCCTTCTTTTGCCCTCATTAATTTCTCAATTAAATATCATTATTTCTTCTGACTACAAAGTTCAGGAGTAAAGTCACTCATGTTTCCTGTAACTCTGGAAATTCTTTGGAAAGTAATGTCTCCTGTAATGTCATCTCATGTATATAGCTCATACAAACTATAAATCTATTCTAAATGCTGGATGAGACTCATGATCTTGCTCACTCCTTACTAGAAAAACTACAAAAAAAAAAAACAGAAAGGAAATATAATAATGGTTTCTTTTTCTTTTTTTCCAAAAGTTTGTTCAAGCACAAACATTTCAAACTTGAGTTCAGCACTTTTCCCAAGCAAGGCAATCAGTATATAGCAATACCAATTTCGCATATTCTTGCACAATTCAATACAAAAAAAAGGTGATAAGAAACAAAGAATCAGAAATTGTAATAAAGTAGAGGAGGGGGAAATTCTAATGGATTTCAGGACCAAAATTGAGCTGTCCAAATCTATTGTTTATACATAGGCTTAATTTCACCAGAACTGCTTGCTCAGCTTAATATAAATCCAGGGACGGGGGAAAGCCACTTTCTATGGAGAAATATGAACTGGAATTCATAGATACAGCAAGAAGAAAAGTTACACTCTCGTTTATCTACATGAGCAAAATTACTTCACTAATGTATTTCAGAATCATGGTTTCTACTTTGTGACAGTTTTAGATGGAGATCACAAAAACTGTAAGGTCTCTCGTAGCATAAGAGAACGAGCAATTTTCTCTTCATATTGGCAGAGGGATGATGACTGGGTTATTACTGGTATCTTCAAAGATAGAATACTGTTGTGCTCCGGCCCGTGGAGCAATCAACTGGGGCTCGACCACCTACCTAGAACAAATGAGTTGGGGGGACAAGAGGCACGAAGAATAGCAGCAAGACAAAAGATTCTGATCAAGCTGCAAACTTTATTTTTCCGAACTGGGTATATATATGGGGGGGGGGGGAGGGAGAGATTAGGTTGCTTGCTATTGGCTAGCTTGAGACAAAGAAGGGCCCACTTATTGGTTACTTGGGTGCAACTGGTACTCGTGGACACCTCATGTGCCTGTAGCCAATTGGCTTGTGGAGCACACCGGTTCCTGTAATCAAGGCAATGTTTTTAGCTAGAAGCCAGGTGTAAGGTTCCCAACATTGCTGGTTTTACAAATTTGACCCTGAACATTGATGCTCTTCAGTTGGGATGGAGTCAATATATTCAGAGATCTCTCCAAAGAAAGTGGGGAGTGTGCAGATTTTTCAGATGCATGCTGTATATAGCTCTGGAGTTCTCAGTTCACTGAATACAAATGTGACCCAGGGCATTCAAAAGGGAAACTGGACAGTATCCTCACCACACCCTCCACTTTTTCACTCACCTTTTACACCTCTAACTTTAAAAGAAAGAAAAAAATAACACACTGCTAATTCTATGGTAATCTTCCACAATCTGGAACACATATTACTAGACTAGGAAAAACTGCCTCAAATTATGGACACATTTTCCCAGATGTCAAGCCCAAGTAAAATTCCCAGAGAAAAGACAGTTGAGGGGGGTGCTTAATTTCTCCCTAAGCATCTATTCTTTTGGAATATTCAATTGAAATGTCTTTTGTGATTGTGGTGCCATAGCCTTCTTAGGATTTGGGCTACCAGTTTGGGTTTTGCTCTATTGAGCTGTAGAAAAATATGTTTCTTCCCTATCACAGCTTTTCAAAGTCTTGAAGTCTTCTCTTAGGTTTATTTTGCTCTCTGTTAAAGAGAACACCTTCATTCCTTAACCTCAGTCCATTCACAGAACATCACAGCTCTCCACAACTACAAAAATATGGCATTGGTATGTTGTGTAGCACCAAGGAATCTATGTGTAGGGGATAGCAAGCTCTAATCTTTTCTTCTGTATAAATATTATTTTCCAGTGCAGCTGAAATGTAGATGCAACTGAGATATCTAACAAAATAAATGCTAGAAATATTTTTAAATCAGTTTTCATGGAGTTAAGTTTTATCCTGTCAGAGGAAATTTCCTGTTCTTATTTGACAACCACACTTCCAGATTATAAAGTCATCATCCATTAGCTGCCTTATATCAGTAAATTAACAATCATGAGTTACATTTCTGAGTGAAGTCTACAAAGAAATTAAGGACAGTAAGAAGGCCTAAATCTATCAAAGGTGAACATTCAATGCAACTATGGTAAATTAACATTTTCCCATCAAAAATGATAAATTTTACTGAGTGGCATCATAGATTCTGAAGCCAGATGTGCTGTGTATTCATGTCATAATAAAATATGAATGTTTTCTGCATACGTCATTCTAAATTTGGTTCTTTGTGAAATATTGAACAATTTTTCCCTTTGCTTTTGAGTTCATCAAATCCAAAATAGCTAACCTATTCTTTACATAAAGAAACAGATTTTGAGTTATTATTCACTGATTTTTTTTTGCAAATGCCCAGGCTTTTCTTTCCCTCTTCCCAACTTAAGACAGTCTGTAGTCTTACTGTGTTGCTTATGTTGAAGACCAGGCAAGTTCATGGTATTCATGCATGTAGAAAAATATTCACAGTAATTGGGTTGTCTGACATGCCTTTATTCATGGGTGAGCAAGCCATAAACACTGCAAGCTGCATGTCTCCCTGAATGTCACACATCATGGCCCTTACTCCCCAGCATGTCACCCACCATGGCACCTGTCCCCTTGTGTGTCTCCCATCATCATCGCCCCCAGCAGGGAGTCCCTACCTGTTTAAGTATTAGAGGAGAACAAAGCTGTAAAACTGCCAGAACATTACATAAAGTAACCTAATTCTGCACATGTGAGCCCACTTCATGTTATGGGAACAGTGTATCAGACCCAGTCTCAAGGCTATGAGAACACTGGTTATCAGGCCCCTCCAAGGCTATAGGAACACTGCTCCCCTTAGTTACCCAGACACCTGGGTGAGGAAGTCAGACTGCCTCCACTTACCCTACACTTACCTAAACTATAAAGGAGATAAAGATTTATTTTAGATACTGACATGCAGCTACTAAAAAAAGTAAAATGAGGGCTTGATTCCTGGAAACTATTTGGTGCATTAATTTTCTACAAATTCCCTTCAGATGTCATCATATTCAACACACTGTGCAGATGGGAAAGACTAACTATTGAAACAATTATTGTGAGTCATTTCCTCAATCTGCTTTTGTTTTAGCCAATATGTCAACTGGTGACAGACACTGTTAAATTTCACAAGCTCTACTGTCTTCTTGAAAATAGTACAATACAATTGACATAACTCAGCTTGATAAATCTGCCAAACTAATGGTGGAGCCTCTTTCCTTCTACTTCTCAATGTCAAACTCTAAAGATATTATGCAGAACCCATTCAATAAGAAGAGCGCAAAGTCCATTCTATTCTCTCTGAATATCCCCACTTGATCACCTGCTGGCTCTTATCTCCCAGATTCCTTCAAATTGAGCTGAAAATAAATAAGGTAAAATTTTTATTTATTCACTCTTCCCTTTCTCAGAAAAATGGCATCACAGAGCCTGAGTTTTCCTGAAGTTGGCTACTCATTTCAGCTCAGTCTGAAAGTTTACTACTTCAGATAACCTAGTTTACCATTTACCACTTTAGATGACTTTTTGATGACCAAAATCCACTTGCCCTAATCTGACTAAAACATTTTCTGATCTTGGCAAATGACTTTAACATTAGTGTGCATCATGGCTTTTGAATACCTAAATAAGAGAAGGAGGAAAACCATGATGGTGTCCCATGACAATCGTATTCCAATCAGGGAAAGAAAACTCCTTAGTATCTTCTCTCACACAATCTTCTTTCTCACTGAACATTCATTTATCATTCTTTCATTTGTGTGGCAGAGCAGCTCACCACCTTCAGCTCTGACTTTCTCTAGAAGTTAGTACAGTGAGTCCTCAGAAACTCGGGTAAGCAAGAGGCCAGGCCAATGTCCATCTCCTAAGGCCAAAGAGGGGTGAAGGAATCCAAGCCAGCTGCAACAACCATATCAAGGAAGATGAAGCATTATTCATTTGAAAGAAGTGATAAGTCAATTAATATTTGACAAAGGAGCCAAGAATACACAATAGAAAAAAGTGAAATTCTCTTCAATAAATGGTTTGGGGGAAACTATATAACCACACGTAGAAAAGTGAAATAGCACCCCTATCTTACATCACTCACAAAAATTAACTCAAAATGAATTAAAGAGTTAAACATAGACTTGAAGAAATAAAACTTCTAGAAGAAAAACAGCAGGGATATGGACAAAAGGGTGGCAATTGCTGGGGGAGGGAGGCATGAGGGGACTAAATGGTAATAAACAAATATAATGAAGATTATATATTAAAAAATAAAAATAAAAAAGATAAATGGAAAAAAAGCTCCTTCATATTGGTCTTGACGCAGTTGTTTTTTAATATTACACCAAAAGCACAAGCAAAAATCAATAAATGGGACTATACAAACTAAAAAGTTTTAGCATAAATAGCAAAAGCAAAATCAATAAATGGCAAACACAACCTACAGAATGGGAGAAAATATTTTTAAACTACATATCTGATAAAGGGTTAATAGGCAAAATATATAAAGAGCTCATACAACTCAATAACAACAAAAAAAACCTAGCTAAAGAAATAATCAGAGGAATGAAATTGACATTTTTCAAAAAAAGACATAAGAATAGATGATTACATTTAAAAGGTGCTTAACATTACTATTCATAAGAAAAATGCAAATCAAAACCACAATGAAATATCACCCCACACCTATTATAATGGCTATAATCAAAAATTCAAAAGATAACAAGTGGTGGTGAGAATGTGGAGAACAAAGATCAGTTGTGCACTGTTCATAAGAATGTAAATTGGTACAAGCAGTTATGGAAAACAGTATGACACAAAACTTAAAAATAGGAATGTAGATGGCATTATTGCTAAGAAAAGAAAATACAACTATCATATGATCCAGCAATTCCACTTGTAGGTGTATAGCCAAAAAAAAGGGAAAACAGGATATTGAAAAGATATCTACATCCCCACATTTATTATCCACAATAGCCAAGATATGGAAATAACCTAAGCTCCCATCAACAGATGAATGGATTAAAAAAGATGTGGTATAGATATACAGTGGAGTTTCATTCAGCCATTAGAAAAAAGGAAATCCTGCCATTTGCTAAATCATTGATGGATCTTGTGGGCATTTATGCTAAGTGAAATAAGTCAGACAAATAAAGGTAAATACTGCATAATATCACTTATAATGTGAAACCTAAGAAAGCTGAACTCATAGAAACAAAGAGTAAAATGGTGGTTATCAGGGACAGAGAGTTGAAGGAAATTGGGAGATTTTAATCAAAGAGTACAAACCTCCACTTGAAGAAGAATATGCTTGAAGGGTCTCATACAGAGCATTGTGAATATAGTTAATAATAGAATATTATACACTTGAGAGTTCCTAAGAGAATAGACCTCAAATGCGCCCAAGTCAAAAAGATAAGGAATTATATGATATTATGGAGATGTTGGTAATTGTATTGCAATATATATAAATGTATCAAATCAACATATTTTACAACTTAAACTTACACAATGGTATATGCCAATTATATCCCAATAAAGCTTGATAAAATAGACAAAAGGGGTAACCATTTCAAATAGTTCAAAGGCAACAATTGACCCAAGATTAGACAGAGCACAATGGCTGTCATGCAGGAAGAAGCAGTTTGGATTCTGGCAGCCATCAGAAAGACTTGGACAGTTGGCAGGACTCCAAGCAGCAAAACGCATGCAGCCACACTGACTCTTCTCACTTGAAATTCATGACCACCAACCTAATATTCCTGGCAGTCATTAAACATCTTGCCAGTACATTTACTCTCCACTCTCACAGATGACTTTTCATGCCTGACTTCTTTTAAAACCTCTCCAACACCTCTTTCTCATTCTCATGACCTTGCTTCTTTGTCATTAAAAAATATTGAAGTGACCAGAAGAGAACTTCTGTGGATGTCTACCACTGCACCTATCTACCAGCCAAACTTGGCACCCATATGGCATGGTTTTTCCACCTGAGAACATACTCTGCATGCACCTGTCTAAAAAGAATCTGTCCACCTGAGCACTATATCTTTCCTTCTTAAGGATAAGGATCCAGTGACTTTTCTGTATCATCAAACTCCCATCTCTACTGGATCTTTTCCCTTTTCATACAAATGTGAACTTAATTCTCTTATCTATGATGATAGATAGATGATAGATAGATAGATAGATAGATAGATAGATAGATAGATAGATAGATAGATAGATAGATGATACATATAGATAGATTGGATAGATATTGATATATATCAATACATATATGAGTATATTGAATTCTTAGAGATCACCTAGGTTAGTGGTTCTCAAACCTAAGTGAACATTAAAATCTCCTGGGGAGCTTTAATTAGAATATCAACACCTAATTAAAAGAGCCCCTGCTCCTTCAGAGATTTTGATTTTGTTGATCTGAAGTATGATCTTGGCATCAATGTGTTGTTTATTTTGTGTGATTTTAATGTGTATCCAAAGTTCAGAAGCACTGATCTAGCCTAGATTTATCATTAAGTGAGGTAACAAGAGCTAAGAAAGGTGAAATAGCTTACACAGCTAGACAAATCATTAGTGATAGAGCCAAGACAAAAATACAGCAAGGCCAATTCCTGGTCCAGTGCTCTTTTGTCAACATCAGGCAAAATGTTATACACACAAATGTAATCTTTGGCAAAGAACTATGAATGCCACCATAAGTAATGAACTTGCTAATTGTTCATCTCCACAGAGGGTATTGGCCTTTTAGTCTTCAGTCACAATAGGAGAGCTTAATACCAGGATGAGAAGGTGAGTGTAATGGGGAATAGGAAGAACCCCAGCCATGGTACCCACAGCAGATGTTTCAGAAGTTTGGGGATGGTGAGGGACCTGGAGGAGGGTGCCGAGGAGCAGCATGAGGTGCAGTGTGATAAATGGAGCTGTCTTTTTTCCATTACAGGAACATAGCAAGTTTCAAGAAACAAATCAGAAACCTGGAATGATTAATTGTGTGGTCCACAATGAGTCCTGGTGTGTTTGTCTATGAATCCCTTTGCTCTGCAAATCAGACACACCAGGTGCAGAGAAACACCTGGCTATGATGAACCCTCTGAATTTCTTAGTAACAAAGCCAAAAGAAGATGAACAGTGGTTTTGTTTACAGGTAAACAGTAGTAAGGGAATCAAAGCTGGTGAGAAAACTGATATGGTGGAATAAGAACAAAAGCAGCCTTTACCATCCATCCAAGCCACTGCCATATCTCTGGTTTTCCTTTCTTTTTCTAGACCTACTTGGCATCAGTGAGAAACAAATACTTTAAGGAAGTCAGAACTTCAGTCTTATGTATTCCCACCCAGTCATTCAGCTGACCTTCAATTCTCCTATGGAATTTCAGCTAAGCCTTAGCAGTGAAGAACATAACAGTTGAGCTCTTGGATTCCTGGGTCCAAGTCCCACATTTTACTGTTCATGTGGCATTGCACAAGTTATCTAAAGTTTCTATGCTTCTCCATCTGCCCTACCTATAAAGACCAGTAATACTCATCTGAGATTCCTTGTGATGACTAAATGAGACATGAATGTAAGGTGCATGGAACAATAAATGGGAGCTATTGTTATTAACAAGATGGCAAAGGAGATTTCCTGTGTTTTTCTTTAAAGTGTTACAAGAACTTTAACAATACTGTTTGCATACCAAATGAGTATGTCAGTTACACACAGTTGTTGACCCATCCTTACTGATGATGAGGTGCACTAATATTTAGCTAACTAATTTTGTTGACCTACAGAGCAGTATAGTTTGGTAGAGAGATCTAGATTCAAATACCAACTCTATTGTTTACTAAATTCTATCCTTGGCAAAGTTGTTTATTCTCCCTATGCTTCATCTGTTACTTAAAACACGGGAAGAAAAATACCTCATTTTCAGGGATGTTGTGGGAATTAAATGAGATAATGTAAATGCCTAGAACATAATGGGTTTCTGTGGTAAACAATAACTGACAAGACAACACATATATACTTTATGGTAATATAACTGCTCTCCATTTTTAATGCTCTCCAATGCTTTCACTAATTTATGACCACATGCCTCCAAATTAGTATAAATTTGTTATGTTTTGTCATTGTTTAATTCCAAGTAACGTGGATGACAAGTGACCATGTCAGAATGGCTTCTAGGCAGAGACATTGATATTAAGAACAAATTGACAGGAACCAGAGGAGAGGTGGGAGGGGATCAAGATGGTGGGGAGGGGAAGGTTTGTCAGGAACATGTATAAAGGACACATGGGCAAAGCCAAAGGGTGGTAGGATCAAGGGTGAGAAGTGGGTATGGCTGCTGTGGTCGGGGGGTGGGGGGAGTGTTGGGGGAGAAATGGAGAGAACTGTACCTGAACAACAATAAAAAAAGATGAAAAAAATAAATGAAAAATTTAAATTAAAAAAAAAAAGAAAAAAAAGAATGGCTTCTAGGGAAAGTATTTTCTAAAAGAGATTAATGTCAACTCTTTAAAAAAAAGAAAATATCCAGGGGGGTAATCTAAAACTTTTTGTAGTCACACTTCAAACCCTTAGAAGGAGAAAGGTTTTACATATCTCTAAGGGTAAAGAATTGGATTTAGGGTAATTGAAATCAGGGAGGGAAAAAAAACAGAACGTAGATCTATGCACAACCATTGTGACAAGTGTTTTTAAAAATATGGTAAGAAGATTCATACATTAAATGTCTCTTGTTTGTCTGATTTCTAAAAAGCTAAGGAAGTTAAAATAGGTTAATTTATTTCCCAAAGGGGTCATTCGGATCATGTTGCCAGTAATAAGACATCAGTATCTCTGAAAGCAACAGACTTAAAATACATAAAGACATTTTTATGGTCTGCTATCCTATGTCTAAAATACTCTAAATCTGCTACCGCTTTACACTGAGTTCCTTGGAAACAGACACTGAGACAAAGATTCATGTGCAAGTGGTTTATTAAGGAAGTGCCCCCAGTAAAAGCACTGGGAAAGGGGGAGGGAAGCAGGACAGAGAAGGGAAAGGAGGCAAGAAGGCTCTTCAGGTGGAGGCTAGCATGGGCCTGATCCTGAGGAGGACTCTGGAGGTTTGACTGCACCCCGGAGTGGTCCCCACTTGAAGTAAAGAAGCTGGAGCTTCCCTACAGCAACATTGCTGGTCACTGGCCAAGGCCATCCTGGGGACTGAGATAGAACCTCCCAGACACTTCCGGACCTCCAGAGCAGTCCACCAAAATAAAGATCATAAGCGCTGCCCTTGGAAGTCAAAGCACAAGGACATAGTGAAACAATGAAGGGTGACTTTTCATGGAGCAGAGGATGAGAGAAAAAAATAAAGTCAGAAATGGTTAGCTTTCCTCACAGTTACTCAAGAACAATATTTTGCTTTAATGATACCTCCATTTTTCTATTAGGAATGTGATGCACACAAAATATAGGGACAGTTGAGGTATACATTATCCTGGTTAAGTAGTAGTGTACCAGTACAATCTAGATTGAATAAATTAAGAAGTAAAGCTAGTATATTCACATCAAAACATTTTATACTATAAACACGGCTAACTGAAAGTGTGAGCTTAGGAAGGTTAACAGGAGAAAATTGCTATTCTTTAATTAGGATTGTGAGACAACAAAATTTTACAAGTATAACAGTGATACTTTTTATTAATTTTCTATATGCACACTCTTAAGAAGAACCATATGGTTTTTGTAAATTTTTTCCAATGTCATTTTGTTGTCATTATAGTCATTAAAATGTAATTTTATGCCTGTTGAAACTAAAGTAATAAATTTGGCTGGTATATTGCATGTCTTTTTTACTCCAGTTTTCTAGTTATTCTTTTTTTGTAGTTGTTGGATGATGTCGGCCCTTGGCAGATTTTAGCAGACTTGGTCCAGCACCAGAGCTAGTTTGAGAATCATTACTGCCCCCTGATACCTCAGAGGACATGAAGCTCGGATTAAAGGGGGAGGAGTGGGCACCCCACATTAATAATAACGATGCCACAAAACACACAGCTTGGTCTGCACCGTGGGAACACATGATTTGAGAAATGATATGAAGTCAGCCACATAAATTATGAAAGCTAAGTCAAGACTGCATTTGTTCTGTGGTGATTTGAACAAGTTTTTCCTCAAGACTGAAACTAAAAACAAAGATTAAGAAGTAGGGGTGCCATCTTGTGGACAGATCAACCAATTCCAGGTCCAGCCGTGCCCTCATCCTCCCTCCCCTTTCATCCTCCCCGCCTCAGAACCTCAGTGTGTTATTCAGAACTCCACCACTTTCTTTCAAAAACAGGACTCAAGAATAAGAAAAACGCCCCTGCCGGCCCCATTTTCCTTCCCAGCAGAGCTGCATGTGGTGAGATGGGCTTTAAGCCAGCCTCTTTAATCACGGGACAGAAAGATTCCACCTGTTCATGGCTGGCGGGTGCCCCTCTGTGGAGCAGAGCCCCTTTGTGACCCCCACCCAGCTGTTTGCCTCCATCTTTCACCTGTCACAGAAAGCCGATGAAGCAGGAAGAAACCTGGGGGCCAGCCCGGGATTAGCTTCTCTGTGTGCAACAATAGATGGTGTGTAGGGAGGCCTTTTAAGTCAAGTGCTGCCACAAGCAGTACTGTTCGGAGGAAATAATGGTTGTGAGGGATTTAGGAAGTCATCTGTCACTTGTTTTTGAGCAGCACCACACAAAAGCAGGCTGGATATCAAATGGCAATCTCATTTCCAAGGCCTTTTTTCCCCAACCATTCCCAGAGACTTAGTTTAATACATAATAGTCACTCATAACCAGAAGCTTAACATATGTCTTATGTTGAACACATGTCTAATTCTCTGCTTTCAGTAACCAGTGAACATGAGGAGGAAAAAGAGATAATCTCTTTTCCAGGTTCAAATAATCAATTAATTTACTTTTTCCCAGATTTCTAATTTTTCTAAATTTTTAGTCAAAATTTAAGATCATTTACAGAATACCCTTGTAAGAATTTGGGCTGCAAATAATAGAAATGCAACTCAAACAGGACAAAAAATGGATTTAAAAAAAAATGGGTTGAATCACATGACTTGAATTCTAAATGGGCTTCAGACAGGGCTAGATCCAGGGCCCTAAACACTACCACTGGAGATCTGTCTTTATCTCTCAGCTACACTTCCTATAATATGTGGCTTTATTTTGAAGATAGACTTTTTAAAAGAGTAAATTAGATCTTATTGTCCCCCTGCTTGAAAGTCCCCCAGAGCTTCTTGCCATCCGAGAGTGATTTTGAATTCCTTCCTAATACCTGCACGGCCTTAGCAGGTATTGCCCTGGACTGGTGTCCAGGCTTCTCACCTTCCCCTTCTACCTCCCAACCACGCTGGCCTTTTTCTTCAAGCCTGCTGAACTCTTTCTGTCCTAAGAGTCTTACATCTGTTGTCTCCTGTCCCTGAATGCTTTCCTCCACAGCCTACTTTTACACCACTATCAGGACATGACTCAAATACCCCCACCTCGTTAGAGAGAACTCCAGGATCACCCTGTTTAAAATAGTTCTCACTTCCCCATCACTGCACCCCTCTTCTGACTTTGCATTTACAGCACTTATTAATAACTCAATTAGTTTCCTTTGTTTAATGTCTGCCCCACTTGAATGTAAACTCCAACTAGTATAGAAATTAGCATATTTTATCTACTGCTAAATTTCCAGTGTCCAGAAAAATATCTGGCACATAAAGCGAATACAGAAATCTTACAGAAGGAAGGAAGGAAATGGAAGGAGAAGGGAATTCCCTTTCTCCCAAAACAGCCAATTCATTCCATCCTTCGACTGAAAATGGCCTGCCTAATTTTTTAATACATGTTCCAATTATCGTTTTTTGGAGAGAAATAGTACATATATATACCTTTATTTAGCATGATAAATACTTGTTGAATGGATGGTTGGATGGATGGATGGGTGGACAGATGGGTTTTGGTCTCAATATGTGGTATATCAGAATCCTTATGCAAAATTCAATCATTTTTGTTTAAGTAAATAAGTACTCAAAAATAACTACAATTCCTTACATTCTTTTTCTCCTCATCTGTCATCTCTTTGAAAAGCCATAGGTTTCAGATAATCACAGATTGTGGACTTGGCTAGAAGTCTCCCATGAATGTCAGGCCTTAGAAAATCATATCCGAATATTTTTATGAAGAGAAAACTGTTACCATGATGCCCTCTCCCCATCACAAGTCTCTGATGCATTTCACTTGTATCAAGTGAGCTTTCTAATTTCATCTCCCAAGCAGTAAAACCACCCACCTTCTGCACAGAATCTAGTCATTGTCCTTGGCAGTTGTGGCAGAGGATCCTTACTTCAACCCCCTTCTTCTCATCGACACGACCCTCCACCCTCCCCTGACTGGCACCCCCACCTTGTGCATGGCCCCACCCTTTGGTTGCACAGCTGTCACTTCTCCTCACCAGCACAGAGTAATGGCCAAGTCCTCCTCTCCCCTCACAGGTTCCACCCACTTAACACGTTGCAGCACCGTGAGTGATCAAAGCTCACGACTCGACTCTATCCATCAAAAACTGAGCTACATGTCCCAGCTCTGTGGAATAATTTTTAGTCATCTTCATTTTACAAGAAAACTAACCATGTAGAGCATTTGAGGTTAGATGAAAGAGGAAAAAATTATGGTTGCAGACTCAGTTCTGAAATCTAATCAAGAGAGGTAAGGAACTCCTTCCAGAGAGGATTCAACATTGCTTCAGTGACTTTCTAGATGAAATACACCACTCAAGGTTAACACTCTTTACCCAAAAGATAGTCAAACTGGCTAAGAACTCAGGGTTGTACTTGAACCATGACTCTTGCGCTGTCCTCTCAAGATGTCCCAAAAATACCCCTGTCATACACACACCCATGGGTACACTCAACTCATGGATACACACACAAACACACACATATTTTGCTTGTTTTCTAGCACCTCTAGCCCCTGAACACAATACTAGTCCATCATAATTGCCAAGATTTATCATCTACCAAAGCCTGTTCTAATATTTCACAAAAAAGGACCCCATTTCACCCCTCCAGCCACACTATGACTAAAACTATTATTATCTCCATGTTATAGAAGAGGGTGATTTTTATGTGCTTATCTCTTTTTTGTTTCTCTTATGTAACCAGCATCTACAAAGAAGCTGTTATTGACTACAATTTTTAGACAAGGAAACTAAGGACCAAATAAATTAAATCATTTGAATAATCAAGACCACCCACCTGGTAAGTACTGTAGGATGGATTCAAAACCAGAACTCTTCAAATCTGCCACCTGTGCTTCCCGTCTTCTTGGCTGCCTGCTTCCCAATAGTAGCCTGCCACAAAAAATACAAAATCATGCAATTTAGTGATCAAAAGGATATTTTAAAGAAAAGATAGGTTAACGTACACAGATAAGCTAGGACGAATTTGTTGCAAGTATTGAGCAAGAATTTAACTGCGAGCTTCTACGAATAACTAGAGTAAAAACCATCAGTACTGGCTTGGTCCCATGGGTGAGCCAGCGTACAACCACATGGGAGGCTAACTTTCTGCACCTGGCAGGTTCAGTTTCTAGTTACTGAGAATGAATTTGCCATGCCCTGTCCTGATGTATTAAGAGGGATGTATTTGACTCTACGTACGTAGCCACACAACATTGCCAGAACTCATATACACTCAGAATACAGGAGTGACTCTCCTGTAACATAGAAGGAAACTACAGGCCACTATGGGCATTTGCTAAGGCTCTCTGCCCTCTCCTCTCAGTCACTCAACAGCACTGTAAAGCAGGTGTTAACAGTCACCATGTTACAGTTGAGAATGCTGGAGGCCAGATAACAACTAGAGCAATGCGATTTGAGATGTCACTCCCATTTCTTAAGAGTGAAAAAACTGGTGTCTTGTGCCAGTTCCACCCCTTACTAGTTAGTTGTATGACCTGGGGCAAGTCCCAGAAGCTCTCTTGATACCTGAGTCATCATCAGTCATCTGGTAAAAGGACTCATTGGGTTGGTGGGACAGTGAGAGTGAAATATGGGTAGAAAACCTCTTAGAAAAAGAATAGAGCCCTTAATAAATTTTAGCCCCACTACTTCTTATTCATCTTTCAGAGCTTAGCTCAAAGTCCCTTCCTCAGGGAAGCCCTCCCTAACCTTCTCCACTACACTGGATCCCCATATGACCTTCTCCTTTGTGTGCTTTGTTGGAGTCACAATTTTACATTTATGAGCTGGTTGGGGAGTCTGCCTGCCTCCAGTCTGTGGCTCTGTGAAGGTAAACCTGGTTTTGTTTAGCATTATTATAACTTCACTCCTTAGCACCACAGGTGATGCTTAGTAGGCATGAAATAAATATTTGCCAATTAAATGCATCCATATATTAGTATTAATGTAAAATTATACTTCTTAAAAATCATAATGTATACAATTATAATTTAGAATCATAAAAAAAGTTAGCACCCTGTTCATTACCCACAAGCAACACTTCTAGTCATCCTAAACCATCGAGAATTTGGAGGTAGAAAAGAAAAACATTTCTTCTATCTAGAAAATGACTGTCATAAAGTCAACACACTTGACTTTTGAGGAAAGGTAGATCCATCCTTGAGCCATTATTTTGACAATAGGATATAAAAGAAGGCAGGGGGTGACAGCAGCTGGGACACCTTACAGATGGTAAAGTGACAGCTGACGGTGGCAAAAAGAGGCAGAGTGAAAGTGCAGGTTAGCTCTCCAACGCAGATCCAGAAGCATTTAATGTCA
Organism: Artibeus jamaicensis; assembly: GCF_021234435.1. Classification (NCBI taxonomy): domain Eukaryota; kingdom Metazoa; phylum Chordata; class Mammalia; order Chiroptera; family Phyllostomidae; genus Artibeus; species Artibeus jamaicensis. The sequence goes on from NW_026522030.1 coordinate 62,813,822, forward strand.
GGGTCAATGGCCTGCACACCTGCATTCCCTGGAGACATGCTGTCCCCACAAAGTGCAGCAGCTGATGTTCAAGGAAAGACCTGAGTCTTTAATAAAGGGAAATACTGTCTGAGACACTTAGTGCAGGAACAAAGGGATGTGGTCAGAGATCCCAGCAATGTCTGTGTCTGCTGGAATGAAAGCAAAAACTGTTTCAACTGTAAACAAACTTCCCTAAAAAGGAAAATATATATGTCACCCCCGTGACCACTTGGCATAACTGAGGTGTTGGTGAACACGTGTTCAGCAAGCATAGGTTAGGGACAATTATTTGTGTTTACACCGCTTCTGCCTGACACCTGCACACCTTCTACTAAAGTCCTGTAAGTGATTCCCAAAAACAAACCTCAGAGCATCAGATTTTCTTATACGAGTGACCTAAATAAGATACAGCTCTGAGCCCATCTCCCCTTGTCAGCCAAGAAAACACAGAACCTAACACCAATTTACAGTGCAGCGTGGTGGGGGGGTGGGAGGGAGGTTCAGGGCCCAAAGAAGAGGAACAAGATAGTAAAGATAAAACTATGATCCTTTGCCAATTCAAAGAAAGAAAAATTCTTAATTGGCACTAACGTAAGAATGTCTCAGTGACAGCCAAGGCAGACGACAAGCTGGCTGTCATGGTTGAAGTTTCTATGTTCATTCGTATATTCACTTTTCTAGTGGTCTAGCCACAGGCAACTCTCTGAACTATTCTGCCCCTCGGTTTCTATGTCTATAATGTGAGGGAATGACGACACCACTTCATAGAGTTTTGAGGAGGATTAAACAGCCCCTGTTTGTAAAGAACAACAGCTGGCAAGAAGAGCTATTATTAGTAGTAGTAGTATTGTTATTACAATTAGTATTATTGTTAGTATTATTATATTAAGTACCGACTCTGTGCTGCATACTAAGCTATGCATGGTAGCTAGAGCAGGGGAGAAGAGAGGTCATAAACAGATAAGCAAAAACTGTAATTATACCTTTAGATATGGGAGAAAATAAAATTAAAAGTTGCTATGGTAGAGCAAACAGGGAGGAGGCTACCTCAGCTATAACAATCAGGAAATGTGTGTCTGAAGAGTTATTGTTTAAGTTGAGAAGTCAGTTATTCTGTAACTGAGAGGAAACATGTTCCAGGCATAAGAATCGGTAAGGGCAAAAACCTCAGAGAAGAAAGGACAGGACAGAATAGGACATGTTCTAAGATCAGTTAGATGGCACGGAACTGAGTAAGCCAGAGAGAGAATAAATTTCAGGAAGGCTGGAAAATCAGGCTAAGGAAAAGGTGTAGGGCCTTCACCCCAACAACGAGGTACCAGGTAAGTCACAAGCCTTTGGGCACATCACTCAGAGAAGAGTGAAGTATCCCCCTCTCCCCACATTTTACATAAGTATGAATGTGAAAGCAAGGCCCACCGTGTAGGACCACGCCCAGTGGTAATTATCATGCTACTTACCTTCTGAGATTCTTAAATAAATAATCCTAAATATACATAGATACTTATGAACATTTGTGAATATCCTATTATATTTCTCAAAAGGAGAATACATTAGAGAGAAGAATCAACATTTATCCAGCTCCCTCTATATATCAATAACTGTTCCAGACACTTTAAAGGTATATTAAATTATTTAATTCTCACAGCAGCCATAATGAGGGAAATATCTCCATTTTGCAGGAAAAGATATTGAGCTTAACATCAGAGCTGTTAAGTAACTTGTCCAAGACAACCCAGCTAATAAGACATATCTTGAATTCGAACCTACAGCTCTCTGGCTCTATTATTTATTTCAGAAACAGCTATTCCTTCAATATTAAGTACTTCTCATGAGTCAGGGTTCATTTAGTTAGTTTAAGTCTATTTCTCTTTGGCATTTAAAATTTTACCTTTCTTGAGACTAGGAGCATAGCATCTAAGAGCCAAGACATTAGCAAACCCAGCTGACAGAGGCAGATGGTAAATTCTTTTGTTGTAAATAAGAAAGGAAACCACAAAAAACATCTATAGGAGTAATCCACATGGGACTTTTAAAAAAATAAGTGTTTTAGGATGTCTGGCCAAGATGAAGGCATAGGTAGACACACTGTGCCTCCTTGCACAACCAAAAGAAGGACAACAATTTAAAACAAAAAACAACCAGAACTGACAGAAAATTGAACTGTATGGAAGTCTAACAACCAAGCAGTTAAAGAAGACACATTCATCCAGACTGGTAGGAGGGGTGGAGATGGGCAGCCAGGCAGAGAGGGCTCAAGGCAAAGCTATGGCTGGCGGACCCAGCAAGGTGACGGATTGTCGAATGGGGTTCGGTGTGCAAAGAGGCTGGCAGACCAGGTAGTCCCACATTTGCACGCAGATAAACCAGGCGAAACTGGGGAGCAGAACAGACTGCACAACCCAGGGTCCCTGCAAAGGGAAATAAAGTTTCCAACCACTGATTGAAAACACTTGTGGGGATTGAGGAGCTGAGAGAAACTCCCAGCCTCACAGAAGAGTTCACTGGAGAGATCCACAGGGTCCTAGGACATACACAAGCTCACCAACACAGAAATCAGCACCAGAAGGGCCCAATTTACTTCTGGGAAGCAGAGGAAGTGACTGAAATCCAGCAGAGAGCGATACAAGTGCCACTGTTCCTTCTGGAACCCCTGCCTCACCTACAGCCTCACAACACAGCCACATGGGTTACCTTACCCTGGTGAACACCTAAGGCTCTGCCCCTCACTGCCTAACACCGAGTCAAGACACACACAAAAAAAGGCCCAAATGAAAGAACAGACCAAAGCTCCAGGAAAAGTACAACTAAGTGACGAAGAGGTAGCCAACCTATCAGATGCACAGTTCAAAACACTGATAATTCAGGATGCTCGCAGACTTGGTTGAATTTGGTCACAAATTAGATGAAAAAAAAATAAAGGCTATGCTAAGTAAAATAAAGGAAAATTTATAGGGAACTAACAGTGATGAGAAGGGAACTGGGACTAAAATCAATGGAGTGGACCAGAAGGAAGAAAGAAACATCCAACCAGAAAATGAAGAAACAAGAATTCAGAAAAATGAGGAGGGGCTTAGGAACCTCCAGGACATCTTTAAATGTTCCAACATCCAAATTATAGAGGTACCAGAAGGAGAAGGGGAAGAGCAATGAGTGGGAAAGTTATTTGAACAAATAATAAAGGAGAACTTCCCCAACCTGGCAAAGGAAATAAACTTCCAGGAAGTCCAGGAAGCTCAGAGAGTCCCCAAAAAGTTGGACCCAAGGAGGAACACATCAAGGCACATCATAATTATATTAGCCAAGATTAAAATGAAGAAGAGAATCCCAGAAGAAGGGAGAGAAAAGGAGAGTTACCTACAAAGGAGTTCCCATAAAACTGTCAGTTGATTTTGTGGGGGCAACTTTGCCCTCAAGTCCCCTCATCCACCATGGATGAAAGTAACACCACCAAGACATGATCTGCTTGGGGAGGAGAGGTGGCCCATCTCTCAGAGGAAAAAGGTCGGGAGCCCCTTCCTTCAGGGGCTTTAATTGGGTTGTAATACACAGGAATACAGGGGGGCAAGGATCAAACAGTAGATAACATTTCAAAGAAATCTGAGGGTTAGTCTGAGTCAGCATCTGTCAGGAAAGGGGGTTACAGAAACTTGGGGAGACATACTCATTTCCTGCTCAGACCCTTAACATATGAATGAAAGCACTGTTAGCAAAGCAGGTTTCACAGGATTTTTAGGAATTCTTTCTTATGCCTGATTTACCCCTGATACCGCTCTAGCAAGGCAAGGAGCTGCAAAGCCTCCCCATCACAGGTTTTCAGGCTTAAGTGGATTAGAGCCAGGAAGCAATTCTCCCAGGGGACATGGGGACTTGGGCTATGTCAGAATAGCCAGGGGGCAAGGGTCCATTGCTCCCTCTTTGTCAAACCCCCCAAGTTCTTCCATGATGACCTCCCAAGTGATTGTGTCTGGCTTAGGCTACCACTCGCTGTGAGGAGTCCTACCAGTCATGGACGTCGATCATGCTTTGGCGGGGTAGGGGAGTAAGCCGAGGCAGCCTTTGCTACCAGTGACTCGAATTCCAGAGGTTTGCTCACTCATCCTTAGCCATGGGCGGGGAGTTACAATTCCTGAAACCAGGCAGAGTGGTTCCCAACAAGTTGATTTCTTAAAAGAGAACTTACAGGCAAGAAGGGACTTGAAACAAGTATTACAAGTCATGAAAGGCAGGGACCTACATCCAAGATGGCTCTATCCAGCAAAGCTTTCATTTAAAATCGAAGGACAGATAAAGTGCTTTTCATATAAGGTCAAGTTAAAGGAGTTCATCATAACCAAGCCCTTATTATATGAAATATTAAAGGGACTTATCTAAGAAAAAGAAGATAAAAAATATATACAGTGAAAGGACAGCAAACTCACAGTTATTAACAACCACACCTAAAACAAAAACATAAGTAAACAACTAGAACAGGAACAGAACCACAGAAATAGAGATCACATGGAGGGATATGAGCAGGGGAGTGGCAGCAGGAAAGAGGGGAAAAAGGTACAGAGAATAAGTAGCATAGGTGGTAGGTAGAAAATAGAAAGGGGAAGGGTAAGAACAGTATGGGAAATGTAGAAGCCAAAGAACTTACAAGTATGACACATGGACGTGAACTAAAGGCGGGGAATGTGGGTGGAAGGGGGTGTGCAGGGTGGCAGGGAGTGAAGAGGGGAAAATGGAACAACTGTAATAGCATAATCAATAAAATACATTTTAAAAATAAGTGTTTTGCTATGAAAGAAGAAGTTTAAAGCTTTTGAGCATCTTGCAAATAGAAAACTAATTTGCCTTATCAATTTTTGTCTACTGGGCTTGGTCCACAGGATAATTCGTGAGCCACTGTATCAGCCTCACTTATATTGTAGTCTTTTATCATATGGATGCAAGACATACTTCTTGCTGTCAAAACTAATTGAAGCATCTAAAGAAACCAAGGGAACCTTATTTACTTCCTCAAAGATCACAACAAATGTCCTCCTAGTTATATATCTATATCTATATTTATATTTGTATCTATATCTATACATCAATAGACATAGATTTTGTTTTTTGGCTGCACTTCAAGGCACTTAAATTAAGAACACTATATCTTTATTTCAAATGTTGGTTGATATCCCTTAAATGTTTGCTTTTAAAAAAACAAATTCAAGTCTAAAGCTGGCAGTAATGGGCACTGTATTATTAACATTTTAAATCAAAGTTTAATGCTTTTGACATCACAAAGACATGGATCCAACATTATAATAACCTTTGTCAAATGAATAGGAAACTAAACATAGGCTTCCCAGGCAGCTAATCTTAAAAAGGTATGTTACAGATGAGAGTAGTTAAATACAGTGATTTTTGATATATGCTCTAATTCCAATATAGGGGAGAGAGAGAGGTTGTTTAACTTTAATGTCCCCAGAGGTTGACTTTGCTCGTAACATTTATAAAATATTGAAAGACAAGAAATGGTACACATGTGAATTCTGCAGTTGTTTTTTTTTTTTCAGTTGCCCTTGAAAGCAGCTGCCATAAATCTTGGATGAAGCCAAATAAGGCTGATGATTTTGATCTTCAATTCATTCTTTTCTATCCTTCAAAAGGTAAATGATCCTGATGGAATTAGAGCTAAGCAGAATGGCTTTCTTCTGTGATCTGCATAGCCAATGATGCACGCTGCCATCATTAGCAAAGTGGAACCAGTTCCCCCATGCAGCCCTGCCTGTGCACTCGGCCTTGAACAACCGTTCTGAGTGAAGCACTTAAACCCTGAGCTCAGAAACCTGCCATTTCCCTTGCCCTCCCCCCTTCCTTTTACTTCTCCCTTCTGTGTCGGCTCAGCAGAAAGCCAAAGTGTGAACTGAATGTATGAAAATCAAACACAAAGCTCTGTCACCAGTTCCTGGGTTGGTATTTGAAAAAAAAAGTCTCAGCAAAAGATTTTTTTCGGACTGAGTGTGAAAAGAGTATTATAAAAAGTTGTAGGAGAAGCAGGATTTAAGGCGGTCCCAGGCTTCCCTTGCAGGAAATACTGAGGCCTTTCCATTGAAACATGTAAATTGGATGAATCCTTTTCCATCTCTATGGTAAAACACAATGTCACTCTCCAAAGTCCCACTCAGTCATACAGAAGACATCATATCCTGTCATTAGGGATGGCAATAAATGTATTTGTGTAGGTTGCAACTCTGCTTCAGACTGCAAGGCAAACCCAGTTAAAACCACCACAGAGAGAATCATCTATCTTCATAAATTCAGTTGCAAAGAGAAATTCATCATGTTTACTGTCTTTAAGAAGGAGCAAGTCTTACAATAAAATGTTCCCTGCTCCAGATTCTCTGTATTTATGGGGTCCTTTTCTTTCTGCCTTTAACAAAACACAGCACATTCTAAACCACAGGCTGTACCTTCATTAACATAACACAATAAATAAGTTTTGTGTCTTGAAATGAAGGACGTGCTTGGAGAGGGTGAGAAAGGGTGTCCCTTGCCTGGTAAATGACATTTTTGAAAAGTGTCATGTATTAAGAAACTGCAGAGTTGAGCATTTTGAACCAAAATAAAAAAAAGCAACAAAAAAACAATTGGCCTTTGTGAAGCTACACAACATCTTTTCCTCCTTCCTCACTCTAAAATTGCAGAGAATTGTTGTGAGAATGTGTCCATTCATTGAATGAACAATTATGGAGCACTACTAAGTGCCAAGAATTGCAAAAATAAGAATATACAAATAATGCAATGGATCAGGAACAATTTCTTTTGAAACATCCTACTATTGTATGCATGCACACTCATACACTCACAATATAAAACTGACTACTTTTCTAAAAGAAATGTCAAAAAATGGGCTTTTAGGCTCACTGAGGTCTTTTTCTCCCACCCGCCCCCCTTTCCCCACAGGCCTCAGAAAACTAATAGCAAACGTTGTAAGCCAATCTGGGAGCAAGAGACGGTCAAGGGCTGGAAGAATGTCTCTGAGCCGTAGTGGTCTTTGAGCACTTTTATGGCCCATTTGTCAGAAGCTTTGTAGGGTGTCCTGTCCTTTAGCTTTGTCCTTTAAATTGTGTAATTCTATCAATTCCTGCTAGTGTCCTAGAAAATTTATATTATCTTCATTTTATTGTCTAGCTTTAAATGATTGTCTAGAAGGAGAGTAGTTTTTAACTTGGCTTCTTTCATTTCCATTGCTTTCTTTTCTTTTTTTCGTGTGTGTGTGTGTGTCACAGAGTTCAAATGGAGAAAAGACTAAATTCTGGAAATTAGTGCAACAGAGTAAAGACTCTGGAGCCTGATTGCCTGGGTTTGAATTCTATCCTATCTTTTATGAACTCTGAGAACCTTGGGGAAACTGCTTAACCTTTGGTAGCATACTTTCTCTACCTGCAAATTGGAGTGCCAATACCTACCTCTGAGTTAAGGTGAGAATTAGTGAGATAAAACTTGTAAAACACTTGGACATAGCATGTATACAATAAACAAAAACTATAATTATAGACTAGTAAATCTAAATTTACTTCTCAATAGAAAAAGGAATAAAACTTAGATTACTTGCAAACAGAAAAATATGTAAATACTAGGAACAATAGAAATGTAAAGAAAAAAATCTGGCAAATAAATCTCATTTCATTGTATGATACGGCTAGTAGATTGGAGAGTCAGTCCAGAGAGCCCCAGGAATATATTTCTAGAGTTCCCCAACTGGTTGGGAATGGTCTCTGACAACTAGGGTAACCAATTGTCTTCAGCCAAACTAGAATAATTTTGAGAGTGAAAGAAGGCACTATTCAGTTAGTGTTAAACAACAGGTATAAACCAAAATTTTTAACCAGTAAACCAGGGCATTCCTGGGCAAACCAGTTCAGATGGTTATTATATCTATAATACCTTTTGGATACAAAGACAATGAGATTGGGTGGTTTAGTTGACTTGTATGTAGTTAAACAATCCTACTGCAAAGAATATAATTTGTAAAATTCTCTAGGGCTTTATCCTTCCACCTACCTCTATAGCATTTTTATCAAGGAGCTAGATAAAGATATAGACAGCATATTAATCAAGTTTATAGATAGCACAGACTGGGACAGAATAACTAATAAGAAATGTGAGAATGCAGGTTTAAATGATCCTTAAACTGGAAAAGTAAAACAAAGACAAATCGATAAAAATTTCTAAGTCCTACTTTTAAATTCAAAATAATCAGTTGTACAAATGGGATGCAGGAAAGGCTTGAAACCCTTTTTATGAATAAAAAAATGCTTAGGGGTTTTAGTTGACCACAGCTTCACTATGGACATTTAAAAGGCTGCCAAGGTAGAGAGAGTACACCTGCCTTGTTTTGTACCAGAGAGCTACAATAGAACCAATAAATAACAACAACAACAAAAAAACAAACTCACAATGCAAGTCAAGACCGCTGTCAAGGTGGCTGTTGAAGGGATTCTAGCATTGAGGAGACTAGATTAGATGATTTCTAGGATTACTTCAAATTCCTATGAATTTCCACGTATTGTTCACACTACATCTTCAGTGCCAGACATCCAACACAGGCAGAGCTGCTAACATTGACTGTATTTCAGGAGCTCGTGAAAACCAAGATCTAACATCTTTTCACTTCATTTTGAGGATGTACCTACCCTCTTTCAAGGCAGTTTCTCACTCCAATCTGCCTTCAACTAGCAGACTAGCAGCATTCTAAATGGCAGAGCCTGCCTTCTGTGGTTGCTTAATTGTTTGAAGATTATATCATTAGATTTAGAAAACCAAATAAATGAACATTCATTCATTTTTGTCTTTCCTTGAAGATATTTCTGTCATCACTGTTAGAAGAAGCCTCTTTCAGAAAAAGAAAAAAATGTTAGAGGGGCTTTGGGCAGACTTTTGCTTAAAATGTCCCTTGAACCTGACATAATTCAATCTAAGTGTTCTCTATGGAATCAAAAGTTCAATTCTCTCACAAATTACAGACCAATGCAATGATTTCCCCCTCTGTATAGAATCTCTTTTACCAAGTGAAAGAAATGCATGGCGATAGGAGAGCTAATGTTTGTGTTATATTGGTTTTTAGAATTTAAAGCAATGATGGCCAAATACACACTTCCCTGGAATATCAGGAAAGGGTCACACATTCACTTCCCCAGTGAGTTAGTTATTGTAGTTGTAAAAACCAAACCCTCTGCTGCCTACAGTAACACTGATTTAAGGCCTAATTCTCTGAGCACACAAAATAAATCCTTCCAGCCAAATGTCCACTGATCTGGAACTAGAATCCACAAGACAATCATCTTCAAAGAATCTTATAGTGCAACTAATGTAATGCAATAAATTTGAAAGACCAGCTTGCTTTTCCCATTTTCTGCCACAGTGGAAAAATACAACTGCAAAAAGACATGAACTGAGACTATTGCAAAATGAAGCTGAATCAGGAATATATGTAATTTTTTAATTCTACCAATTTGAATATTTGAATTTAATTCTTCCCCAGTTGTTTTCTGAGAGTGTTACAAAATTGCACAAGTTGCTAAGACCCCCATATCCATGGTCTTATGGTGTAAAGAACAATACTGATATCTGATAATATCAACTCTCTATACGGCACAATTTCTTGAGTTTGGTTAAGCATCTGTTAAACTTTTTATATGCCTCACTGACACACAATGGATTTGATTCCATTTGCTTAATTTCAACTAAGCATCAATACAGTTACTTTTTACCCAAAAAACGCTTGCTTGCTTTTTTTTTTCTTCCTTCCTTTTCTCTCTTTCTTCCTTCCTTCTTTTCTTCCTTTCTTTCTTGCCAAGAAGAAAGAGGAGTGCTTAAATCCTTCACTTATCTGTAGATAAAATATTCAGTGATCTCCGGCAAACAATAAGTCATAAAGTAGACACAGTGATTCAGGCAGTAATCTATGAGCATATAGATCACTTTGCAATGGTATATTAATCATTACACTTAAAGACAGGGTGAGAGGGATGACTTTTTTTTAATTCTGTCTGTTTCAACTCAGTGACATTCACATATTTTTAATCTGTGCCATTTCTGCAAACAGCAGTGACTGCCCTTTAATCTTAAAATATGTTCCAACTACACCCTGTGCATGATGAGAGTAGCACCAGAAAAGGACAATTGTCTCTGCATACACAAAACATCTTTATTAAATAGTTAAGAAGCCAAGAAGAATCATGTTTCTTTCCAAAAAGATGGAATCCTAAAACTAAAAATGGTGCATGATAAAATCCAAGGTCGGCTATCTGCAAACAACATGACCTTGACCAAATTACTTAACTCTCCATCCCTCAATCTACTTATCAGTTAAATTTTAATAACTGGTCAACCTCACAGCATGCTAGTAAAGAGTGCTGGTTATATACGCAAAGATTCTAGTAATGTGCATGACCTATAGTAGGCACTCAAAATATAGTCCCAATTATTGTCATTTCAAAAGTTTTTATCTTAGACATCCCTTGTACTTTTGATATGCTTACAGAGGTCTCTGATTCAGCAGTGGACACTATATACAAGGATAGCAGTAAAATACCTAAAGCTCCTTCATATCTGGGTGACTAAGTAACAGCTACTACTTCCCCTCCTCACTAGTATGCCTTTGTCCTCTTCATGGTGCAATCTAAAACTGAATGCCAATGTCTGGTACCTGCTCCAATATGACCATCTGTTGTAAGGCTTTAGCAAACAAAAAGTAACTTCACCCCAAGGAAAGTTTCAGAACTCCAATTCACTCTCTGCTAAACAGGTTATTTGTTGCAAACATCAAGATGTTAAGAATCAGCCCTGGCTGGTGTAGCTCAGTAGATTGAGGATGGACTGCAAACCAAAGGGTCGCCAGTTTGATTCCCAGTCAGGGCACATGCCTGGGTTGCAGGCCAGGTCCCCAGTGGGGGCCACATGAGAGGCAACCACACAGTGATATTTCTCTAACTCTCTTTCTCCTTCCCTTTCTCTCTCTCTCTAAAATTAAATAAATAAATAAATGCTTTTTAAAAACTTATTAAAAAACGATGTTAAGAATCATGTACCTCTAGCTTATCAACAGATGACCAACCACTTGACATTACATGAAGAGATACTGTAATTGCTTAGACACAGCTGATTGTATTCTATGAAGAAAATTAGATTTCTTTAAATTGTTCTTTTCATGTTGCAAAATTCTTAGTCATTATTTTCTAGTGTTATATTTTTAAAACTTAATGAATTTATAAACTATAAAGATTCACCACCATTCTGGTTAGAATTCCAGCTTTTGAGTCAATCCCTAACTCTTGGGTGGAATCAAAAGACTTTTGTATCTTTTAATTATATAAGTCATATCTATATCTTCTAACTCTGACCTGGATCAAGTTTGGGTCATCCAAAACTAAAAACTGGCCAGTCATTGATTTGTTGAAGCACAATCTATATCATTTTTTTTTAGTTTCAAAGAATATTAGGTTTGGAAAACACAACCTCACCCAGCCTTTGGATAACTGTAGGGCTACACAAACTTAGTGGTTAACCAAAAAAGGGCCCTGAAGATACTGAGAATATTTGCCATTGGGAGAAGTGAGAACTACTGGGTAGGGCTAAAGAGCAAATAAACGCTTGCACCACTGGAATAAAGAAATGGGTAATTCTAGAAAGAAGAGCCTATAATGAAGTTAAATGAAACAAAATAATGTATACAACATAGTTAGCACAATATTTGACACAGAATATGTACTCAATAAACACTGATGATGATGATGGTGATGATGACGATACTATACCCAGTACAATGAAGGTTTAGGGACTTCCACATATAGAGACTGCATTTTATTTACTTCTGTGTCCCTAGTATCTAACTCAGGAACTGGGAATAGAGAGGCTCAATTTTTATTTGTTGAGCTGACTTGGCTAGGCCTGAGTAGAGAATTGCCACTGATAAGAAATTAAGAAAAGGGAAAGGACAGAAGAGAAATCAAAGACTCGTGGTGAAAGTAAAGGTGTGTAAGAAAAAAGTGGAAGAGCTGAGCATCAGGCCACTGTTGAGGGATGCTCTCAATAGACACTGTCCACCAGGTCACACAGCATTCCCTTCTTTGACTTTCGCAGTCGATGGTCACCTCAAATCAGCATGAAATAAATTGTTGTTTAAAAAAATGGACCTCTCTGCTTTTCAAAGTTTAAAACTAAGTTTTCTCAAGTAGGATGAGTCTTAGTAGCTAAGTGGAAGAAGCTTTAAAAAGGAAGGAACACACGTTCTTCAGTTGTGTCCAACACAGTCTGCTTCCCTGAGATGGTAAAGGTAACTGACAAGCAGGGGAAGAAAAGATGCTTGCCTTGATTCAGAACAGCACTCCCCATTATTAACAACAGGAACAACCATTAGTATATTTTTAGAGCTGATTGTATCCCAAATCATGTGTATATCTCAGCAACCTACTGAAGTAGATGTTATTACCCTGTTTTTAATGAGGAAACTGGAGCTTAGATAAGTTAAATAATTTTTCACACAGCTAGGAATTAGAAGAGTCATGTTTAGATCAAACTAACTCCAGAGACTGAATGCTAGTCATTACCATAAACCAGCAGTGTCTTATTCTGCAAACAATGTGCTCATAGATCCTACTACATACCTTAATTTCTCCACTGTTTCAAATGCATTGCATTTGAACATAGGTTTTAAATCTGGGACTATCGACTCCAGAAAGCAATTGCTTTAGTATGTTTGTGAATTCCCTAAAATCAAAAGTAAGATGAGTATGAGTGTATTGATATGAACATATTTCTGGGGAGAGGAAGGTTTATTGTGACAAATTCTTAAAGGGGTTTATGCCCCCCAAACACGTTAAGAACCACTGCATTACACTATTCATTCGAGAACAAAGAACCCTTATTCTCTATCATTCTGCTATGATAATGCTTCTCTGGAAATAGGGAGAGTCTTACCACTGTCTTTGTATTCCTAAATTTAAAAGTACATGTGAGGGTGAGCAGAGAAAGAAAGAAATAAAAAAGGTAAAAAAAAATTTCAAAGAAAAATAGATGCTATTCAAGGAAAGCCAACTTTTTTAGCTATTCTTAAACTATTGTGAATATTCTGAAAAAGAGAAGAAAACTTCCACTTGTTCATTTCAATGCCCATTCTCATTTATGCAAAGAACAGTTTAACCACTGTGCAAAGGTAAAAATGGGGAGCTCTCTGGTCCTGCACTCTCAGCACAGGGCCAAAAAGGACCTGGCTCACAGTAGCTGGTAGACAGAGCTTCCAACTCATTGCATAGACCTGTGCAAGATTCTACTAATGGTATAGACTGTGGGCTGTGGCCAGTGATGACAACAATCCTCTTTAGCACCTGCTCTCTTCTCAGGGGGATTCAACTAACCCAACTGCCAGACTCACTCTCCCCAAAAGTTGCAAGTATAGGTTATCATAGACAATTTTTTTCTCCTTGGATTTTTTTTTTTTGCCTGGTAGATATAATACTTTCCACATATTTCTTGCAGGTCCTTTTCATCATTCAATTTCTCTTGGTGGAAAATATTTCTGTATACACACACATACACTATCAGTCACACACAAAGACATATATACCCACACATGGATGTGCTCATAGCACAACTAGATACTATGTTTGTTACTAGAGAGGATGTTCATCTGTAGCTTCAAGTGCTTGTCCAATCGGCATCCCAATAGTATCCTGCCTATAACCTATTTTAACACATTTGCCTCTGCAGAAAAATTATTTTCCCTTTAGGGAATCAGGAATTTTTTCCAGAGATCTGTAGTCTATTGTGTCTTTTTTTTTAAGTTACCAAAAAAAAAAAAAAAAAGGCTAAGCATAAGCATGTTAGTTTTTATTTTATTTGAGACAAAGAGGTTTTTTTTCTTTTTTCCCATTAAAAAAATAAGACAAAGTGATTTGGCCTTTTCAATCTTACTCCAACCCTGAGGTCTTGAGTTCAACCTTTCTCCAAAAGAGAAAAATGTCAGGGCTGAAATGCACCCAATTTCACCTAATCTTCTGTGCTTCACTCTACAAGAAGATGAATTGAAATGGCTCACCTCACAAAATGGGCACAACTTGATAATATAAGAAATGCAAGCCAATTGTTTAAGTCACTGCACCATTCTGGGGCAGGTTTTAGGCTCTCCATGCAATTCACATTTTACAGCTTACCAGGGCCAATTGTGTAATTATACAGAGCACTCCTCCCAATGGCAAGATCCATTGATCCTTAAGTGTCCATTTTCTGGCACCCAATAAACTAGGACTATGAGCCAGCAGTGTTTCCTGCTCCCTGAACAGAGAAGGGCTAATTAGTTGCATTTGCAGATTAATGACTTTCAACTAGAAAGGGCAAATGCAAAGGGATAAGCCACAGCCACAATGACAGAATGCAAATAAAGTATTTATAAGGGCAGGAAGAAGGGTGGGGGCCAAGAACGGCCATCTATTGATTTTACCCTCTGCACTGTGACACATGACAATGAGAGAGGGCACTCCACCAGCTCAGCAGTCTTCCACAAAGCTACTGCCTGAACAAAATCTGTGGATAAACACAAGGGAGGGCAGGAGGAGAGACAAAGAAATAAATTCTCTACAGAAAGAGCAACAGGGATCAAAAAAAAAACCTCTCCCTCTTTTCACCCCAGTGAACCTTTGCCTTGTCTTTGTCTGAGCAGCCTTCAATTTCAACCCCCTTTCTGTCTCTCAAAGCTCATCTATAGAAAGATTGACTTTCTAGCAAGTAAATGAAAATACATTGAAATTCTCTGTTTATTCTCATTTCCTGAAATAACATTGTACTTCTGAGTTTGTCTCATTATTTTTAATCATATTTCCCACATAAGTACAAAGGTGCGTAACATCTCATTCCTGTGACTTATTAGGTTGGTCCAAGCACAGGTCTTCCCTCCAGTCATAAACTAAAAAGGAAGGGTGAGGTCAAGGGTCACAGCAGGATCTATATCACTGGTTCCCAGACTTTGAGATTTTTATTGTCTAAAAATATTTTAAATAAAATTGAAGAGATGATGTAAGATTTGAAATTTTTATAGCCCTAAGTAATTCACTAAAAAATTACTTATTGACCATAATGATCATTGAATAAAAGAAAGCATCTTTTAAAACTATAAATAAGGAAAAAAACAACCCCAGAACATATGACAAAATTTTAAATACAGTTATCTTGATAACAAGCATACTACCATTTTATTATATTTCTCATTTCTCTATAGACTGGCAGGGCAAGTTTTCTGACCATTGAACCCTAGTTAATACAGGAGCTAGGACAAGGATCTGGGGATGTAAATATCACTCCTTTTGACCAGCCTTTCTGGTCCAAACGCCACCCCCAGGCAAGGTTGAGATCATCTTACAAATTCTCATTGCACTCTATACTTTATATTTGCATTTGCACCTAACAAAACTGTCATAAACATATTTATGTTTGCTGTGTGTTCCACTCTTTGTCCACACTTGTCTCTAAGATCTAACACGGTGCTCACCTATAATAATAGACACAGTAAATTTTTAAAAACTAGATGAACTAAAAATCTCGTTCTAGTTTCTGCTCTACACTTACCAGCCAGGTGACCTTTGGTAAATCATTCAATCAAGCAATTTCTTACCTCATCCAGCTTGTTTTGGTGATCAAATCAGATGATGCATATGAAAGAGCTATGTCAACTGTAAAATTCTATGTAGCTACAACTGACCAAAAAGAGCAATGAATGAACAAGAGTCTTCTCTTTCCTCGAGTTATAGTTCTCCACCTAAACAATTTGGTTAATTGGCCTTTGAATAAATCTTGTCAGTTAAATATCTTCTTCTAATTAAAATATAACAGCTGAGTAGACCTGAAATTTCTAGAGAAGAGTAAAGAGAACACAAGATTGAACATAATGCAACCTTGTTTCCAGTTTCTGGTTTTACACCAAATAGTCATACCATCCTCTTTTGTTCTCAGTTTCTTCATCAATAATTTGGAGAATATAGGTCAACTCCAAAATTCTAGTTCTACTGGAATGGTTTTATCAGGATGATTATAAAGAAAATAAGCAGCAGCAGAAGAGAATTTACTCCTTGACACTTAAACATTCCTAAGCATCTGAAATTTGCTTAAAATTCAGTTAAAATTATTCCAAGATAATTTAGCTACATAATTTTTTATT
Organism: Artibeus jamaicensis; assembly: GCF_021234435.1. NCBI lineage: Eukaryota > Metazoa > Chordata > Mammalia > Chiroptera > Phyllostomidae > Artibeus > Artibeus jamaicensis. Next base: position 62,830,023 of record NW_026522030.1, read on the forward strand.
AAAACAGAATATTAGCCCATCTTTCAGACTATATTTGACTATCTTTCTGGTATGGGTATCCTGAGCCATCTATCAAATCACTTTGCTTTGTTTTGTAATAGTTCCTCCAACATTAGTATTCTTCACAAAGACTTTTATCTTTTATAAACTGATGCTATATATGAGAATTAAAAGTTGAAATGCTTCAAATTCAACTCAACAGATGTTGACTGAGCACTGTTAAAGAAAAATTGCATCAGATCAATTAAATAGGTAAGGAAGACTTTATTCAAAACTTTCAATAAGAGAGATTGAACTCAACTCCTCTAAAAGGGCAGGAGGAATTTAAAAGCTGGGGCGAGTTAATGGAAAACTGCTGGAGGACTTTACTATGGAGGAATAAATGGTCAGTGTGATGAGGCCATCTGTGTTTGTTGTCAATTACCAATGTTAGGCTTCTACACCTCCCCAGAGACTGGGGGTAGGAGCTCTTTCTTTACATTTTTAATTAATGTATTTATTTATTTTTCAATTACAGTTTACATTCAGTATTATTCTGCATCAGTTTCAGATGTACAGCATAGCAGTTAGAAAATTATATACATGTACTTCACAGAGTTTCAAGTACTCCCCAATGTTTCAAGTACTCTCTTGGCTTCATACATAGTTATCACAATATTATTGACCACATTCCCTATGCCCTAGTCTACATCTCTCTGACAGTTCTTCAACTACCAATTTGTACTGCTTTATGCCTTCACCTTTTTCACCCAGCCCCCTAACCACCACCATTCTGACAACTGTCAGTCTGTTCTTTGTATCTATGAGTCTGTCTCTATTTTTTGTTTTTGTTCTCTAGATTCCACATATAAGTGAAATCACATCGTATTTGTCTTTCTCTGTCTGACTTATTTCACTTAGCATAATACTCTCTAGATCCATCCACGTTGTCATAAAAGGTAAAAATTTTTTTATGGCCAAGAGATATTCCATTGTCTATATGTACCACAGCTTTTCTATCCACTCATATATTGATAGGCACTTGGATTGCTTCCATATCTTGACTATTGTAAATAATTTTGCAATGAACCTCAACATGTCTATATTCTTTTGCATTAATGTTTTGAGTTCCTTCAGATATATTCCCAGAAGCAGAATCACTGGATCATAAGACAATTCCATTTTTAATTTTTTGAGGAAACTCCATACTGTTTTCCATAGTGGTTGCACCAATGTGCATTCCCACCAACAGTGCAAGAGGGTTCCCTTTTCTCCACATCCTCACCAACATCTGTTGTTTGTTGATTTATTGATGATAGCCAGTCTGGCATGTGTGAAGTAGTATCTCATTTGGTTTTGATTTGAATTTCTCTGATGATTAGTGACATTGAGCATATTTTCATATGACTTCTAGCCATCTGCATGTCCTCTTTGGACAGCTTCTACCCACTTTTTAATCAAGTTGTTTTTCCAGGGTTAAGTTGCCTGAGTTCTTTATAAATTTTGGATATTAACATCCTATCAGATGTCTCATTGGAAAATACCTTCTTCCATTAAGTAGGTTGTCTTTTCATTGTGTTGGTTTCCACAGCTGTATAAAAATTTCTTAGTTTGACATAGTCCCATTTATTTTTTCTTCTTTTGTTTCCCTTGCCCAAGAGGATACATCGAAAAAAATATTTCTAAGAAAAATGTCTGAGATTTTACTGCCTATGTTTTCTTCAATAGTTTTATGGTTTCAAGTCTACATTTAAGTCTTTAAATGTAAACTCACATGGATCTCCACCCCTATTCCAGCTTCACCTCCCCAAACTTCTCACCCTTGGTCTCCAGGTCCTCTGGTCTCATTGGTTAACCATGGACATGGTGCTCCATGTTGTAGTCAGAAATTGTGAGCTGCCTGTGGATTCTGGGTGGCTTCAGGGAATGAGTCCTTCTCAGGCTATCCCTGAGTCCAGGTTGCCCAGATCCCTGGTGGCCACACTCAATTCACATCTGCTCTTGCCCTCAGTGCTGTTGAGCACCTGCTCCTCACTGGTGGAGATGGAGTAGGTGTCTCCAATGAGCAGCTGCTCCTTGATGTCCTGGGTTGAGCTTTGCAATGATAGTGATCGGTATCCATTCCAGAGACCTCAAGTCCTGCCAGTCTCTACTTGCTGCTGCTTCTGCCCACTAGACCTTCTCCCCCCCAGTCAGACCCAGCCCTGTATCTGCTCAGACCTCTAACCAGAGGAAATGAGATTCATTTATAGGGCTCAAGGTAAACCTCAGGCAGAGGGCACCCACACTCAAAGTCCACCTAGTCATCCTTGACCTGGGGTATGAATATGACCAGCCCACCAGGCTTCTGACCCCTCTTCAGCCTGTTCCTGCTTGCAGCAGGACCTCCCCACATGAAAGGAGATGTAAGACTGCTCACGTGGGATCAGAGGGTGGCCTGGCCTGAACAAAATTACTCTAGACCCTGTGTTATCTCTGTATCCCATCATGAAAAGGCCACAGGCATCGGGGTGAGTCAGGAGCCAGTGGTGGCAGTGGTGGGATACACTATCACAGCTGGCTTTTTTGAGGCCAAAGCCTCAGGACACAGGCCAACAACAAGAAAATATCCCATCTTTGCCAATGTCTATAGCCAAGTGAGCTGGGTAGTGCCTTTTTTAGAATGTGGCTTCCTGGTTACCAGGGCTCTACCAGTTGGGCTCTATTGTGCGAAAATGAGGTCACTGCTGTTGTCAGTAAGTGAAGTCATTACTCTTTTCTGAGGAGATGTTCAGGGTAGGGGACTCAGGCAGTGACCAGCCTAGAAAGTGCAGAGAATTCCCAAGAAAATGAACCCAAAGAAGCCCACATTAAGACACTTCATAATTAAGATGACAGAGGTTAAAGACAAAGAGAGACTCTTAACAGCAGCAAAAACAGAAAATTAGTTACCTACAAGGGAGCTCCCATAGGACTGTCAACTGATTTCTCAACAGAAGCATTTCAGACCAGAAAGGATTAGCAAGAAATATTCAAAGTGATGAAAAACAAGGACCTACAACTAGGATTACTCCACCCAGCAAGGCTATTGTTTAAAATGAAAAGAGAAATAAAGAGCTTCCCAGACAAGAAAAAGTTAAAGGAGTTAATTACCACCAAACCAGTGTTACAAGAAATGTTAAAAGAATTTCTTTAAGAAGAAAAAGAAAGAAAGAAAGAGGAACATAATATAAAGACTAAAATGGCAATAACTATGTGCCTATGAGTAATTACTTTAAAATGGATTAAATGCTCCAATAAAAAGACAGTAGATAGCCAAATAGATAAGAAAACATCACCCATATATATTCTGTCTACAAGAGACACACCTCAGAACAAAAGACACACAGAGAATAAAAGTAAAGGGATAGAAAATGATAGTTCAAGGAAATAAAAACAAACAAAAAGCTGTGGTACCAATACTTATGTCAGAGAAGATAGACTTTAAAACAAAAGCTGTAAGAAATAAAGAACAACATTACATGATGTTAAAGGGATAAATTCAACAAGAAGATGTAACCCTTATAGACATTTATGTACCAAACATAAGAGCACCTAAATACAATCTTCATTGACATAAACAGGAGAGACTTGCTGGGAACCGCTCTGCCTGGTTTCAGGAGTTGTAACTGCCCCCATGGCTAAGACTGACTGAGTGACCTCCGGTCTATGAGCCACTAAGGAGACAAAGCTTGTCTCTGCTTCTTCCCCAGCCCCCAATGCATGGTCAGTTAGTCAATTAACAGGTACACCCCTCAGAGGTGGACAACCTAAGCCAGACACAATCACTTGGGAGGCCATCATGGAAGGACTCAGGGGCCTGCAACCAAGAGGGAGTGGTAGACCCTCACCCCCAGCTATTCTGACATAACCCAAGTCCCCGTGTCCTCTGGGAGAAGTGCTTCCTGTCTCTAATCCACTTAAACCTGAAAACCTGTGATGGGGGAGGCAGTGCAGCTCCTTGCCCAGCTAGAGTGGGTCATCGGGCATAGGAAAGAATTCCTAAAAGTCCTGTGAAGCCTGCTTTCCTAAGAGTGCTTTCATTCATACAATAAGGGTCTGAGCAGGAAATGAGTATGTCTCCCAAAGTTTCTGCAACCCCCTTTCCTGACAGACACTGACTCAGACTAAGCCCTCAGATTTCTTTGAAGTGTCATCTACTGTTTGATCCTTACCACCTGTATTCCTATGTATTACAACCCAATAAAAGCCATTGAGAAAGGGGCTCCTGGCCTTTCTCCTCTGAGAGATCAGCCACCTCTCCTCCCCAAGCAGATCATGTCTTGGTAGTGTTACTTTCATCCGTGGCAGATGGAGGGACTTGCTGGCAAAGTTGCCCCCACAGAGACTGACAGTAATACAGGCATAGCAGAAAAGTTTAACACCCCATTGACATCAATGGGTAGATCTTCTAGACAAAAAATCAACAAGGAAAGAGTAATGTTAAGTGACACATTAGACCTGATGGGTGTAATTAATATTTTTAGAGTATTTCACCACACAGCAGCAAAATATACATTCTTTTCAAGTACACATGAAACATTTTCTAAAATAGACCGCATGTGAAGATACAAAACAAGAATTAATAAATTCAAGAAGACTGAAACTACATCAAACATCTTCTCTGACCACAATGGTACAAAAGTAGAAATTGATTACAAGAAAAACACACAAACACATAGAGGCTAAATAACATGCTATTAAACAATGAATAAGTCAACAATGAGATCTGAAAGAAATCAAAAGTTACCTTGAGAAAAATGAAAATTAATACACAACAATCCAATATCTATGGGACATAGTGAAAGAAGTCCTAACAGGGAAATTCATAGCAATAAAGGCCTACCTCAAAAAGCAAGAAAAGAGGATGCTGGGAAGATGGCCACGGAGTAAGATGGAGCTGATGCTAGCTCCTGTACTCATGGGTGAAAATCCTGGCAGATCTATAGAGAAACAGCACAATAAACCATCGGTTACCCAGCATTTATGAAATTAAAAGACCAGAGATTGTGACTGACGCTGAAACACCAGACGGCGGCAGAGTCAGCTACTGGAGCTGGGTCTCACACGGCCTCTGTGCTGCCACCAGAGCAACAGGCCTGGGAGCCGGGGAGTCGGGTACGGGAGCCGGACACTCCAAGCCCCTGTGATGGTCCTGGGAGACAGAGGAGTCAGGAACCGGAGCGAGGACATTCTCGGCCCTAGTGCCGATGCCATAGCTACCAACCTGGGCAACGGAAGGGTCAGTTGCAGGAGCTGGGACACCAAAGGCCCCTGTGACGCCGCCATAGAGACAGGCCTCGGCCCTGAGGAGCCAGCTACGGAAGCTGGGACGTTCCAGCTCCTGTGCCACTGCCATAGCGACAGGACTGGACGCCGGGGAGTCAGGTACGGAAGCCGGGACTCTCCAAACCTCTGTGACGCAGCAGAGGAGCCAGCTACAGGAGCCGGGAAGTTCTCAGCTCCTGTGCCGCTGCCATAGCAACGGGACTGGACGCCGGGGAGTCAGGTATGGGAGCTGGGACACTCCAAACCCCTGTGACGCAGCAGAGGAGCCAGCTACGGGAGCCAGGACGTCCTCAGCCCCTGTGCCACTGACATAGTGACGGGACTGGACACTGGGGAATCAGGTACAGGAGTTGGGACATTCTAAGCCTCTGTGCCACTGCCATAGAGACAGGACTAGACGCCGGGGAGTCAGGTACGGAAACCGGGACACTCCAAACCCCTGTGACGGCCCTGGGCGGCAGAGAGAGCCAGATACAGGAGCCAGGAAATTCCCAGCCTCTGTGCCGCTGCCGTAGTAACGGGCCTGGGTGCTTCAGGAGGTAGCTACTAGAGCCGGGACATTCAGCAGTGGTAGGCGACCAACGCAGGGACCAGCGCGAGGACCAGCGTGAGTGTAGGTGGAGACGAAGAACATCAAGAAACTTCAAGGAGTCTGCACCACTGAACTTCACAAGGATCATACCACAGAAGTTCACACCATAAAACCAGGGTTTCAGAACAGATCAATTTTAGAAGCAGAGACTAACAAGAAGAGTCTCAAACAATGGGAAGACAAAGAAACAATCCCCAAATGAAAGACAAAGCAGAAACTTCAGAAAGAATGTTAGATGAAATAGAGGCTGATCAACTATCAGATAGTGAATTCAAAGCACTGGTTATTACGAAGTTCAAAGAGCTCACAGTGAACTACCAGAAACTACAGGGGAACTATAATGATCTCTCTGCAAATTACAGCAACATCAAAAAGGAAATGGAAACTATCAGCAAGAGACAAGAGGAAATGAAGAATACAATTTCCGAATTGAAGAACACAGTAGAAAGTTTCCAAAGTAGGATAGATGAAGCGGAGGATAGGATTAGTGAGTTGGAGGACAAGGTAGAAAGCATCTCACAGAAAGAGCAAGAAAATGAAAAGAGGCTCAGAAAGAATGAAGAGGGATTAAGAGAAATGCAAGATAATATGAAATGTAATAATATCCGAATAATAGGAATACCAGAAGAAGGAGAAGAACAAGGGATAGAAAACGTATCTGAATGAGTAATGAGAGAAAATTTCCCTGATTTTATAAGAGAAAAAGTCTCACAAATCCAGGAATCACAGAGTCCAAATCAAGAGGAACCCAAGGAGGCCCACTTCAAGACACATCATCATCAAAATGGCAAAATTCCAAGACAAAGAGAGAATCTTAAAGGCACCAAGGGAGAAAAAAGAAATAACATACAAGGGAGCCCCAATAAGGTTAGCTACTGACTTCTCAATGGAAACACTTCAAGCAAGAAGAGAATGGCAAGAAATATTCCAAGTAATGAGAACCAGAGGCCTACAACCAAGGCTACTTTACCCAGCAAGGCTCTCAATCAAGATAGATGGCCAAATAAAGAGCTTCCAAGACAAAAAAAGCCTAAAAGAATACACCTCCACCAAACCAGCTCTACAAGAAATACTAAAAGGACTGCTTTAAGGGAAGGACGGATAAGAGGGAGATGGAGAGGAACACAGGTACAAAAATGGCAATGAATAAGTACCTATCAATAATAACCTTAAACGAAAATGGATTAAATACTCCAATCAAAACACACAGAATAGCTCAATGGATAAGAAAGCATGACCCACACATATGCTGCCTACAAGAGACCCACCTCAGGACAAAAGACCATCACAGACTAAAAGTGAAAGGCTGGAAACAAGTTTTCCAAGCAAACGGACAAGAAAAAAAAGCTGGGGTAGGAATTCTCATATCCGACAAAATAGACTTCAAAAAAAAGGCCATAAAGAGAGACCCAGAAGGTCGCTTCATTATACTCAAGGGAAGAATCCACCAAGAAGACATTACCATTGTAAACATATATGTACCAAACATAGGGGCACCCAAATATATCAAGAAAATCTTAGAGGACTTCAAGAAAGATATTGACAGCAACACAATCATAGTAGGGGATTTGAACACCCCACTATCAAAAATGGACAGATCTTCCAAACAAATGATCAACAAAGATATTGTGGCATTAAACAACACCCTAGATGAAATGGACTTAACTGATATATATAGAGCCCTTCATCCCAAAGAAGCTAACTACACATTCTTTTCAAATGCACATGGAACATTTTCAAAGATAGACCACATGATAGGACACAAAACGAGCCTCAAAAAATTCAAGAAAATTGAAATCATACCAAGCATCTTCTCTGACCACAAGGGACTGAAATTAGAAACCAACCCCAAAGAAAAAAAACAAAGCACCCAAAATCATGGAGACTGAATGGTATGTTATTAAACAATGAATGGGTCAAGAATGAAATTAGGGAAGAAATCAAAACGTTTCTGGAAACAAATTAAAATGATCTCACAACAACCCAAAACTTATGGGACACAGCAAAGGCAGTCCTGAGAGGGAAGTTTATAGCAATACAGGCCTACCTAAAGAAGATAGGAACATTTCAAACAAACAACCTAACCCCACGCCTGCAAGAGCTCGAGGAACAACAACAAAGACAGCCCAGAACAAGCACAAGGAAGGAAATAACCAAGATTAGAGCAGATTTAAATGACATAGAGACTAAAAGCACAATTTTAAGGATCAATGAATCCAGGAGTTGGTTCTTTGAGAAGATAAACAAAATAGACAAGCCTTTAAGTAGGCTCATCAAGAAAAGTAGAGAGAGGACACAAATAAACACAATCAGAAATGAAAAAGGAGAGATTACAACTGATACCACAGAAATAGAAGGGATTGTAAGAAATTACTATGAAGAACTGTATGCCAAGAAATTTGAAAACCTAGGGGAAATGGACACATTTCTAGAAAAATACAATCTTCTAAAACTCAGTGAAAAAGAAGCAGAAAATCTAAATACACCAATAACAGCAAAAGAAATTGAAGCAATAATCAAAAAACTCCCATCACACAAAAGCCCCGGACCAGATGGTTTCACAGGAGAATTCTACAAAGCATTTAAGGAAGAGCTAACCCCTATTCTCCACAGACTATTCCAAAAAATCCAAAAGGATGGAAAACTCCCAAATTCTTTTTATGAAGCCAGCATCATCTTAATTCCAAAACCAGATAGAGACACAACAAAGAAAGAAAACTTCAGGCCAATATCGCTGATGAACATAGATGCTAAAATCCTCAACAAAATATTGGCAAATCGCATCCAACAATATATCCAAAAGATCATACACCATGATCAAGTGGGATTCATCCCTGGGATGCAAGGATGGTTCAATATTTGCAAATCAGTAAATGTAATACATCACATAAACAAAAGCAAAGACAAAAATCACATGATCATATCAATAGATGCAGAAAAAGTTTTCGATAAGGTACAACACCCATTTATGATAAAAACACTCAGCAAAGTGGGAATACAGGGAGCATTTCTCAAAATAATAAAGGCCATATATGAGAGACCTACAGCCAATATCATACTCAATGGGAAAAAACTAAAAGCTTTTCCACTAAGATCAGGAACAAGACAAGGTTGTCCACTTTCACCACTTCTATTCAATATAGTATTGGAAGTTTTAGCCACAGCAATCAGGCAAGAAAAGGAAATAAAAGGCATCCAAATAGGAAAGGAGGAAGCAAAACTGTCACTGTTTGCAGATGACATGATAGTGTACATGGAAAATACTATAGACTCTACCCAAAAACTGCTCAAACTAATTAATGAGTTTGGCAAAACAGCTGGATACAAAGTCAATATCCAGAAATCAAAGGCATTTTTGTATACCAACAGTGAACCAGCAGAAGCAGAAATCAAGAAAAAAATCCCATTCGATATAGCAAAAAGAAAAATAAAATATCTGGGAATAAACCTAACTAAGGAGGTAAAAAACCTGTATGCAGAAAACTACACAGCCCTGAAGAACAAAATCAAGGAAGACACAAACAAATGGAAACATATTCCTTGTTCATGGATTGGAAGAATTAACATCATCAAGATGTCCATACTACCCAAAGCAATATACAGATTCAATGCAATACCTATTAAAGTACCAATGGCATATTTCACAGACATAGAACAAACACTTCGAAAATTTATATGGAACCATAAATGAGCCCGAATAGCAGCTGCTCTTTTGAGAAAGAAGAACAAAGTAGGGGGGATCACAATACCTGATATCAAACTGTATTACAAGGCCACTGTAATCAAAACAGCCTGGTACTGGCATAAAAACAGGCACATAGACCAATGGAACAGAACAGAGAGCCCAGAAATCAACCCAACTCTCTACAGTCAATTAATATTCAACAAAGGGGGCAGTAACATAAAATGGAGTAAAGATAGCCTCTTCAGCAAATGGTGTTGGGAAAAATGGACAGCTACGTGCAAAAAAAAATGAAACTTGAGCACAGACTTACACTATACACCAAAATAAATTCAAGGTGGATAAAAGACTTAAATGTAAGTCGTGACACCATTAAAGTCCTAGAGGAGAACATTGGCAAGAAAATCTCAGATATTTCACGCAGCAACTTCTTTACTGATATGTCCCCTAGAGCAAGGAATGTAAAGGAAAGAATAAACAAATGGGATCTCATCAAAATAAAAAGCTTCTGCATGGCTAAAGAAAACAGTATTAAATTAGCACGACAACCAACTGTATGGGAAAGCATATTTGCCAATGATACCTCAGACAAAGGTTTAATCTCCAAAATATACAAAGAACTTACACAACTCCACTCTAAGAAGACACCCAACCCAATTAAAAAATGAGAAAAGGACTTGAACAGACACTTCTCCAAGGAGGACATACAGAACATTCAGAGACACATGAAGAGATGCTCAATATCATTAGCTATCAGAGAGATGCAAATTAAAACCACAATGAGATACCACTTTACACCAGTCAGGATGGCTATCATAAACAAAGCAACAAACAACAAATGTTGGAGAGGTTGTGGGGAAAAGGGGTCCTTAGTTCACTGTTGGTGGGATTGCAGACTGGTACAACCATTATGGAAAACAGTATGGAATTTTCTCAGAAAAATAAAAATCAACCTGCCTTTTGACCCAGCAATTCCACTGCTGGGATTATATCCTAAGAATCCTAAAACATCAATATCAAAGAACCTATGCACCACAATGTTCATAGCAGCACAATTTACAATAGCCAAGAGTTGGAAGCAACCTAGGTGCCCATCAGTAAATGAATGGATCAAAAAATTGTGGTACATATACACAATGGAATTCTATGCAGCAGAGAGAAAGAAGGAGCTACTACCTTTTGCAACAACATGGATGGAACTGGAAAGCATTATGCTGAGTGAAATAGGCCAGGCATTGAAGGACAAATACCATATGATCTCACCTTTAACAGGAAGCTAAACAACAAAACAAATAAGCAAGCAAAAAAAAAAAACAAAGACACTGAAATAGAGAACAAGGGGATAGTGACCAGAGGGGAGAAGGAAGGGAAGTTAAGGGGAAAAAGGGGGAGGGATTTGGAGGAACAAATAGGAAGGACACAGAGACGAGAACTAAGGGGGGTGGAAAAGGGAGGGAGGTGGGGAGCAAGGGGCAAGGGAGGCTGGGATGGGAAAAATAGACAAAAAACTGTACTTGAAAAATAACGAAATAAAATTAATTATAAAAAAAGAATAAAATACATAAGAATAAACTTTTAAAAAAGCAAGAAAAATCTTAAATATATTATATTTATATATTATATAATGTATAACATATATTATAGCTTAATATATAATATATTGATATATTATATACATTATATATAATATATTAAGCTGTAATGTATAGTATAACCTCACAACTATAAAAACTAGATACAGAACAACAAACAAAGCCTTAATTAAGTAAGTAGAAGAAAGGCAATAATAAAGATCAGAGCAGAAATAAACAATATAGAGTAAAAAAACATAAAATATCAATGAAACTAAGATCTGGTTCTTTAAAAAGATAAACAAGATTAACAAACCTTTAACCAGACTTATCAAGAAAAATAAAAAGGGCCCAGTTAAATAAAATTAGAAATGAAAGAGGTGAAGTAACAACTGACACCACAGAAATGCAAAGGATTGTAAGAAAATATTGCAAACAATTACATGCCAACCAATTGAACAATGTGGAAGAAATGGATAAGTTCCTAGAAACTTTCAATTTTTCATAATTGAACTAAGAAGAAACAGAATATCTGAATAGACCAGAATGATTACAACTAACGAAACCAAAGCAGTAATCAAAAAACTCCTAGCAAATAGAAGTCCTAAACCAAATCACTTCACAGGTGAATTTTACCAAACATTCAAAGAAGTAACACCTATCCTTCTCAAACCATGCTAAAAAATTCAAGAGGAAGGAAGACTCCAAAGCTTATTTTACAAAGCCTGCATTATCCTAATTCCAAAACCAGATTAAGACACTACGAAGAAAAAGATTTATAGGCCAATCTCTTTGATGAACTTAGATGCTAAAACCCTCAAAAAGTACCATTAAACTGAATCCAGCAACACATTAAAAAGGTCATATACCATGATCAAGTGGGGTTTATTCCTGAGATGTGAGTTTGGTAAAATATCCACAAATCAATTAATGTGATACATCTCATGAACAAAATGAAGGATAAAAAACATGACCATATCAATTAATGCAGAAAAAGTATTTGATGAAATTCAGTACCCATTTATAATTTAAAAAAACTTTTAACTAAATTTTTTTAACATGTTCCCTTGAGAGGGAACATAACTAAACATAATAAGGCCATACATGAAAAACCCACAGCCAACATCATACTGCATGGGAAAAACCCAAAAATGTTCTCCTTAAGATCAGGAACAGGAGAGAGATGTCCACTTTCACCACCTTTACTCAACGTAGTACTGGAAGTTCTAGCCACAGCCATCAGACAAGAAAAAGAAATAAAAAGCACCTCAATTGGAAAGGAAGAAGGAAAACTATCATTTTATCTTTCTCAATGATTACTTTTTAAAGGGATAACTCCCAGGTCTT